>NC_092795.1:39910265-41301854 GCF_918797505.1 Bemisia tabaci
CTAGATACACCGTGCATTACAGTCGGGTTCGTTGAAATGGATAAAAACATATGAGTTGGCTTCAGTGTCAGGTCATTAGTGGCAGAGGCACATAATATCGTCGTTCCTCTGACATAAGCGCGTATCTCACTTTTCATGAGAACCCTGTATCACTTGTGAATCCATTTTCTCTGGGGCTCATACAGAATGTGAGATACGCCGTCACTTCAGAGGTGCAGGACGATAATAATTACGGTGTAGTGATCGCCATGGCCTCATGTTAGTACAAATTAAGCGAAAATCGTCACAATTGGATAAGCATGCAGCTGAGCGTTATTGATTTTCTCAGAATTTGCGTAGCCGAAAAATGAATGTAAAATATCGAGCCGTGCCAGTGATAAATAATATCTCGTTAAAACGCACCGAGGATTGCCCGGGAAATCAGGTTTCCGGGGTTACATTTCACCTGGGCGAAGAGCGTACAGCAGTAACCGTTCCGAATTGCAGCAGTATCCCTCTCCAGAATTGAACGATCGACCCCACTCGCACGAATTTACGGGGGTTCTCTCTATTCTTGACATTTCTTCTCTGCTTGCACGCCCACCGATTACTGTATCCCGATCAAAGCCCTGTGGTCGCGACTTCCATACTGCCGAGCGTTGCCGGACCGAGCAACGATCCCGCGTCCGCGCGGCCGTTCCGATTTCGGGTATCGGACCCGAGTTGGCAAACTCGGCGTGGCTGTTCATTTTATTACTATTGCCCGTTCATTGTTGAGACTCGGTGATCTGGAATTAACGAGGGAACTACTCGTTCGCCTCTCCTCGTTTCTTCCCGTCTGTAACCGAATTTCCTGAGCACCGGGCAACGCCCATTGGTGCCAGCCCGGACTTTGCACCCAGACGACCGAGTCCTTAAATCCGGGGAAATGGTGCGTCCTCATAAATAGAGAAGGGAGGCTCTGAAATGATCCTTAAACGTGATGATTAGAGCTTAAAGGCTGCGAAGATGTGAAAAAATCATGGAAACCACATGTAGTGAGCAGTGCAGTCCTTCTTAATACAAATATATAGAGCCGCCCCCACCGTTTTTCAATTCGGAAAATATTTTAAGTTGTACTCAAATTATTGAAACGTGCAAACAGAAAATGGACTTGCAGAACGTGATTATTATACAGGGTGTTTCAGACGACCCGTACCAGGCCTTTTTCTCGGTTGGTATAGGTCGTACAAAGTCGGAGACCGCGGGGTTGAATAGGGAATTGACCCCAAGGAATCCGAATTTCGTGGTCCCGAAACCCCCCCACCCCCCCTTGGGGGGTAAAGGGGGGGTCACGATGCTGAAAGTCACGGTTCCCGACCGAATTGCGGATTGATCGCATCAGAATTGAAAAGCACGGAAAATTTCACGTGGAATTGACCCCTAAAAATCCAAAATCGGACCATCCAAGGCCCAAAAATGACCCCCTAAAGAGGGGGACAGTACCCCCCTCCATAATTTCTCTTTGGTCTCAAAATTGACGTAAATTCTTCAGAAAAAGACGGTTTCCCAGATAATCGACCTCGAGAAATCCAAATTTCATGGTCCCGAAGCTCCTCTAGCTCCCCTTGGGGGGTAAACGGGGGGGCCCAATTTTAAAAATCGGGGCTCCTTTCCAAATCGCAAATTGATTGCACCCAAATTGAGGAACAGAACACATTTACATCTTAAGTGACTTCTAAGAGTTCTAATTGACCCCCCCTGAACGGCAGAAAGTAACCCCCTGAGGAAGGGGGCCTCGCCCCCGCCAAAAATTTCTCAGGATTCCTCTTTGGTCGCAAAATTGACGTTGATTCTCCAGAAAAAGACGGTTTCCCATGTAATCGACCCCGAGGAGCTCAGGAAACATGAAATTTAGAGTCCTCGGGGTCGATTACATGGGAAACCGTCTTTTTCTGGAGAATCAACGTCAATTTTGCGACCAAAGAGGAATCCTGAGAAATTTTTGGCGGGGGCGAGGCCCCCTTCCTCAGGGGGTTACTTTCTGCCGTTCAGGGGGGTCAATTAGAACTCTTAGGAGTCACTTAAGATGTAAATGTGTTCTGTTCCTCAATTTGGATGCAATCAATTTGAGATTCGGAAAGGAGTCCTGATTTTTAAAATTGGGCCCCCCCGTTTACCCCCCAAGGGGAGCTAGAGGAGCTTCGGGACCATGAAATTTGGATTTCTCGAGGTCGATTACCTGGGAAACTGTCTTTTTCTGGAGAATTTACGTCAATTTTGAGACCAAAGAGAAATTATGGAGGGGGGTACTGTCCCCCTCTTTAGGGGATCATTTTTGGGCCTCACTTACTGCGTTTGAAATTCTAACCTATCCTTTGTTCTGCGCATAAATTACACGGTAACTGGTCATATTACATGAGAAATTAGTTTGGATTTAAAATCATGAAACATTTTCATAAATTTCAACCGTATAAATCAAAATGTTTTCCGTCGATGGTACAGACAACTTCACTATCGTTTATTTGTTGCATGAAAAAAAGGCACTGGGAAATTACCTAACAACGACTAAATTTCGGTCATCACTTAAGATCACAGTTCAGATACTCGAAGTTAATGGTGGCACAAATTTGACATAGGTTCAGATAGCCTATGTGTTTTTTTGAGGAATAGAATCATATAATGTAGTATAGTTGACAGAACCTATCGCTACATGAACTGAATTTCAGTATTCATTTGATAGAAATTCAGTAACCTGAATCAAAACTTCCATGATTCATATGAACTTAAGTATTTCTTCTACGTGTGTTTATCAAATGTGTATGGACTAACATTCGATTTTTTCGTGCAAACACCGTCAAAAAGGATTTGGCAAAGATAAATCTTAGAGGAGCTCCGACTGCATCCTATATCTCGATGAGCATTATCCTCTTTTCCCACCGTCACTATATTTCTTAAAATATTCACGAGAAACTCTCGGTGGATGTATGAGAGGGCGAAAGGGTCCCACAGTAACGCGGGCGGTATATCATCGACATTTTTCTTCCTCTACTTTTGAAGGGTTTCATTTTATATCCTCGACGGCCAACCATTGAGAAAAAAAAATAAATCCGACAAATCAAATAGAAAACAGGAATAATACACTGATGTGAACTTCACCGATTGTCACTGAAATGGCGTTTCAACTTTTAAAAATGAAAAGTTTTCATTTATCTGAGAGGATACTAATTAGCAAAACATCAAACTCTTTTACTTCTGTCACGTTTAGTCATTTTTTTTCTTTTTCTACGAAGAAAACTAACCAGAATGTTTCCTTACAATTTTGTGAGATTCTTTTACAGAGAGTTAAATAAATTCGCAGAAAATTTCTTACAAAGCCTGAAGAATTGTATCCTTTGAAAAAAATTCAACCGGAGATCTACAACGTCTACAAATCTGAAAAACTCATTTCACGATTACAGACATCGATAAATAATATGAATTCACCACAGATGATTTCATGATCGGATTCTGTTTATTACCATTGTGTATGCTACGGGATGTTTCAACCTGACGGGTTCCTTGCATAAAGATAATTCAAAGGTTTCGCTATATTCTTGCATCGAAGGGACAGCTGATAGTTCAAAAATGTTTACACCGATATGCACCTATACTCAAGGCACCATTTCTAGATTGTATTATACGAATTGAGAGGTGGTCAGGAATGCCGGCACGATGACCGGTGAAATTTGTCCATTCTCGGGTGAGTTGACAACTGTCGGGCGACTGAGCACTCGTAAAAAGCGGTAAGAGTTGGCGCAGGCGAACTCCATCAACGGAGGTTCACGACAATACGGTTATATTTACGTCTGATGTCCATGGTTAAATGAGCCATTGGCCCGTTTCCCGGGGAAAGTTTGTGTTGCTCTCTAGACCTCTCCCAAGGAGGGTTCAATCGAAAACGGATCCAGATACTCGGTTGAATAGCTCCAGCAGGAGCAGCAAGTAACTCTCGTTGGAAGAGGGTTCAAGCGGCCCTTAACTCGCTGGTTGTCGGATCGGAATGTAGCCGAGAGGGTATAAATCTACGGGACCATTCTTTACGCAGTATACGACCCGTAAGTCGATTCCTGAATCTGCACCGTTGGCACACTGAACTACTTCGATCGAAAGACAGCTGCGAAATGGACGTATTTCTACCTAATGGAACTATGTGCATTAAGACATGAGCCCTGAGACCCATAAGAATATGTGCATAACAGGACTCACGTCATGATGAACATAAAACCGTTTGGCAGAAATACGTCCAAATGAGGAATCATGAGGACTGCGACTTAGCGTTATATGTATGAAGACAAATTACACCGCACAACAATTTTTCGGTCATGTTCTGTCGCGATAAGATCGAGGATAATTGCTGAGATGTTGATGATCCTGGCGATTTTGTCGCCGATGTATATAGACGTATATAAACGCAATGTATATAGACGTTTCCGTTGAGAAATGCTGCTTGGGAAAGTAAGAATAATTGCTCGCAGTAGTTGCGTCACTGTCGCTCAATCCCAGCTTACTGGGTGTCTCTTATTCGATCGAGTTCGCCTTCAATAACCGTGATGGCAATATTAGTGGCTCGAGGACCAATACTAGCGCGCAGTGGATTCGTCACATCCACTCACAATCAGTCCGGCTTTTCTGAATGTCTCTCATTTTATCGAATTCCCCACTTTCGCTCACAATAAATCTAACAAAGATCATACTAAAAATATTCCGCCTTTTCAGTTCTCACTTAAACCACGTGTAGAATCTCACTATGATTCTAAAAAGCACGCAAAAATTAATTTATTAGGTCAAAAGAAAGTTATTGAAAAACCGGCAGAAGAGAGGACAACAAGTCATTATGATTGTGTCTTATCTCATAATAATACTGCCTAAAGGGTAAAATTATTGTGTACATTAATTTTGTTCTCTTGGTCGCTGTTTTTAATTTCTTGCACAAGATACTTGGATTAAAATGTGGTTGATTCACATTAAGTTTTGACTTGAATATCTACTATGATACCGTTGAGGATGGATGAGATCTTATAATGTAGTCCTTGTGCTTCCACATTAACACCTATTAAACAACAACGAAAATAATGTTTTCGAATTCTGTTCTCATCTAGACTACTCAATGCGATAAAATAATTTTTTTCAAATTTTTCAACGACTCAACAATGAACCACTAGATAAGGTACGAATTTCAGCATTCTGATACACGTTTTTTAACCAAAATTTCAGGTTGAACACGATGCACACAACGAAATTTACCGAAATCAACTCCTTTCGAAGATATTTAATGATTCTTGGTGCGTGAATTCAAACCACCCGCTCATGAAAACTCAATGCTCTACGTGATTCACATCGTGCGCTAAACGTTATCATGACAGTCTCTACGATACACAAATCTGGCAACCTCAATCTTGACGCTTTGGCTCAGCTATAGCAAATTACTTATAGTTTGAACAACATATGGTGGGAAATGAACATTGCTCGATTGAGAAGCTTGCTGAAACTGTTGTAGTTCACGATTTGACTCACGTAGAGCTTTGAGTTTCTTGTGAGCGGGCAGTTCAAATTCCTCGTAACCAATGTGAAATAAAAATGTTAATATCTCCAGTAGGAGTTGGTTTCAGGAATTTTCGTTGCACAAATCATATTCTACATGAAATTCTGGTTAAGAAACATGTATCAGAATGCTTAAGTTCGTACCTTGTCTAGTGGCCCATTGCATCCGCGCTGCAGAACGCTGAAATTAACTTTAAAAAAAAAAAGAAACAAAACAAAAAAAAAACTAATAATACGCTGCGTCAGAGCGGTACATATACCATACAATAAAAAAACGGACAAAACAAGGGCATTTCTGCGTTTCAATTACCGCTAAAAATGATGGGCTACAAGGTAGACTGCCGCATAGAGCGAAACACCGCATCTCCGAGCGGGGCGAGGGGGTGCACGGGGGGGATTAAGTGAAAGATGATGAGCTGGCACCCGTCTGCGAGGCAATAAAGTCTCCGTTTCAGCCCTGAAATTGCGTTCAACGGCAAGTTACCGGTTATCAAAAAGTTGTAAACAGGCGGAACGACGGGAAATCAGGGCGTCCGAGCTCCTTGCCGGATAATTTTACCCGGACTCCGCGAGCTGTTTGCTTAATTTTCTTCCGATGCTAAGCGATGCGATGAGACGGAGCCAGAACGGTAACCCGAGGCTTGCAATCCGCCGGTGCGGATCCCGGAATGTTATTCCACCCCCGATGCGTTTTATTTTCATCACGATAATTCATTTTTTCGGAGGATTACCTTCTCCCTCCCAGGATAGTAACGAGGTCGTCGCCAAATACGCACCTTTCAACTGCTCAGTTTTCTTCCCTCGGCGCAGGGCGAAAAGTAATACAATGAAAGTTTCTTGAGAGCACAGGGTGACATGGAAGAATAGAGAAAGCATACATATGTATGTGCGGGTAAACGAGAATCGAAAACATAGGCAAATGCGGAAACAAGGCTAAAATACAAAATACAAAGGCAGGACGTTTCGGTACCTTACGGCACCATTATCAACTGCTAAACTAGAATTAAAAATAAAAAAGAAAGAAAAATAAAAACCAGCAAACGGCGTTACATGGTGAAATTGATATTGAATTCTATTTTAGCAGTTGATAATGATGCCGTAAGGTACCGGAACGTCCTGCCTTTGTATTTTGTATTTTAGCCTTGTTTCCGCATTTTCCTGTGTTTTCGATTGTAGTTTCCGTTTCGGGCTGCTTTTACATTATCTTTATTTTCCACTGTGCGGGTAAAGGATTAAGAGGGGTAACAGATGAGAAGATAAAATGTTCGTAATGTCATCCTCATCGTACATCATCATTAGAAGAAAATTGTAAAAAGAAAATCTTTAATATGTACCTGAAGATGGACTGTTGAGTCCGAAATGGCCATCGAATAAAAGAAGAAAATTCTGTAGGTATAGCTCGGGACCAAAACAAAAACAAGTGAGTTGCAACCAAATTCTTCATGTCACCCGACTAATTGTTACAAAACCAAAACCGTAAAAAGAAAACTTTATCTATCACCTTGCTGCATCGAAAAAACGGACAAAGTAAATGTGTAGACACAACAAAAACAAAAAGGAAATGTTCAAAATATCTGCCCCGCTGGAAAAAATTTAACTGGTTGGTCAATTTTACCGGAAAACAATCACTCGGATTCAGTACCAGCATTGAGCATTTCCTGGAGTCACTTAGATTTTGGATTATGTCACCCTAAACACGCATTAAAGTGGGGAGATTTCCTTGCTCACAAATGAACGACATGGATTCCTAGGGGAATAAGTCAGCGTTTGAGTGAATTTCTTAGCTCACGATCGACGTTGAGTCCGAAAGAAATGCGTCATTACGTAAGTGAAGTTACCTCTTTTCACGGCAAACCATCCCAAGAAGAAGTCAGCGCGTGAGAGAAGTTCCGTCCGTTTTCACGGCAAACCATCACGGTTCTAAAGTTCCGTTGACTCAGAATAAGGTTCATTATTGAACATTTCAGAGTCACTCGGAGCCAAAATTATGTTTAACAGTGTAAGCAATGACACCAACTAAGCATGGTGCAAAGTAGGGGACGGAGGCTAACCCTCAGGAAGCTGGTGACTACTCACAAAACGTTTGTTATCATATGTATCGTTGCTTAATACTGAACCCCGTGAGAGGAAACTCCGGGCACTCACAAAATTTTAATAGCTCCGCTCAATTAAGTAGAAGGAAGGTAACTAACTATGCACGACACCCCCGAGTGTAACGCAGATTAGTTTTCTTAAAACATCCTGCCGTATGAATGTGAACACTGGACCTCATAAGTTATGAGTGATCTTAAAGAGTCCGCGTTGATCCACTTACTCTGCTGTGCAAGGGATAAACGCCTTAGGAACATTCGAGAGTTGCCAAATTTACCCGCACGGAAAAAAAGAGATAGGGGTTAAATCCCAACTGTTGGATGATATGGACATTTCCAATTAATTGTGGTATTACCCCAATTAATCGTGATACTATCCCAATAGATTGGGCTACGAACCTAAATGTTGCGGTACTATACCCCAACTTGAGTTGCGATACCACCAAATTAAATTGGAAAAGTGTCCATATCTTCCAACAAATTGGGGTAAGGCCACAATTTTAGGGGATGACCCCTGACACTTTTTTTCCGTGCGGATAAAACGTGTATTTTTGAGGAACGTTATGCATATTTTTCCTTGAAATTTCCAGATACTTGAGATTAAATTGCTGGCAAAATTATTTGAAAAGTTTCAAAAAAAGATTCACAACTATACCAGTAGAAATGGTTATTATAGAAGGAAGTACGGCAACGTCTGCAGGATCATAGGGATTACATTTTGCAATAAGGAACCACTATTTCTGGCTCATTTTAGAAACAACATATATGCCATTGATTTCCCTATGCAGATACGTGGTTCCTTATTGCAAAATGTAATCTATGTGGCGTTCTTCCTCGGCGCGGCAGCACCGGCAAGGGTGTGTCGGCTACTTTTCAGTCCCAGAAAGTGATAGAAGTAGTTAGAGTACCTGTATAGCGAGAGTAGAGACAGATGTGAAACTCCGAAAATTCATCAGGCCTTCACCCATGCCTCCGCGAATAAAGTTAGGGCCCAGAAATGCAGCCAACCTATGAATTTCAAATGTCCAGAGCGATTTACAAATACAATTGTTACGAACCGTCGTTTATAAAGCATGTGATTGGCTTACTTTTTGCATAATTTTACTCATTCTTGCGAAAGAACGCTCATTTATGTACATTCTTGGCCATCTTGGTTAGAATTGAAATCTGTAGGCTGGCAGTGAAATTTTCGTGTGTTAGAAGTTGCTCAGAAGGGTGGCTGCACTTTTGGGCCCTAAGCTCTCCATCAAGCGATCTGTCCATACTCTCGCTATAAAGGTGCTCTAGAAGTAGTTCTCGGAATAATCACTGGAACTGCTGACCCTTGAGTAATGGGCATTCCATATTAATAGAAGAATGCTACTTTTTGTTCGAGCATCATGGTAATAACGTCTGAAATTTCCTTGCGCTATCTTTGCAGACACCCGGTGCTGATGAAATTCCGGGTAAACTTGCGTTTGAGCCGCCTTTGACTCGACGCGAAGTTGCAACGGATACTCGCGAGCTCCTTGAGACGAAGTTTATTAAATCACCTGCGACGAAGTATTGTTTCGCAGGTAATCAAGCTCCTCGTGCACTTTTTCCGCGAACGGGGGGAGCCGGTTCCCGTTTTTCGAGGCACTTGTTTATTCGAGTTGCAAACAGTCGAGCGCCTCTAAGTAAACACACAACTTACTCCGGTTATTAAATTACACTTCGTCAACGTCCGACTCCTCCGAATTTCCAGCGAGTCGGAACCCATTCTCAAAGGCCATGTCTTACGCTATTTTTTACATGCATACGCGCCAATGCTTTCAGCACGGTACCTCCACGGGTGGAGATGACCTGAAAGCCCTTAAATAAATAATCAGTTATAGAATGCTCGTCTTTCAGGTCTGAGAAAAAATTACCGTTGCTCTAACACACACTGGAAAAAAACACATTGTATCTAGAGTCCAGACTCTTGAAAACATTGACAAGAAAAAATACTCTTGATTCAATCAGATTTAAGCTTAAATCAAGGACCAAGCCTCTTAATTTGAGCGGATTTCCTTTTGATTCAAACTTAAATCTGATTGAATCAATAGAGTCCTAGAGCCCTTTTTCTTGTCAATGTTTTCAGGAGTCTGGACTCTAGATCCAATGTGTTTTTTTTTCCCAGTGCAGATCATAATGAACCTGCCTTTCTAGTCGTAGTTACAATGTTGTTTTTGTGGTAATAATTATTATGATGCCTAAAACAATGCACAAGCAAAAAAATGCAAAAAAATTGCACATGCAAAAAAATTTGTCGATAGAGGTAAGTCCTTTTGCACGGAGAAAAAAGCTTCGTGCATGGGACCCGAAGTTGAGGTCATATGGATCTCTGAAGTTCTCTGATCACGTATCTAAAAATTTGAGGTCCAGCTGCCAAAGTTCGGGTCAGACATCTGAAGTACTTCGTTGGGTACACATCTGAAGTACTCCGGTACATACCGAAGTGCCTCGAAGTCTGACCCGAACTTCGGCAACTCGACCTTAAGTTTTCGGATGCGTGATCAGAAAACTTCAGAGATCCATATGACCTCAACTTCGGGTCCCATGCACGAAGTTTACTTCTCCGTGCACCCTCTGGGGTATCACCTTGTATTTATGACACTTCTAGAGGGAGATAGGCCATCTACGATTGTAGAAATGGAGGCTTACTTGGCATAACTTGATGTAGAGGAGGATATTCGGACGGGTTTTCAACGGGACGGCCATCCTCTCCCTTTTTGTTCTTGTCGGGACAAGGGGCTTCAGCGGCCGGGTCGTAGCGGACGTAGTACCCGAACAAAATGATGATGACGACTTCGATGAGGAGCAAGGAGATCATCTCCCTCCGCCGAGTG
Organism: Bemisia tabaci; assembly: GCF_918797505.1. Taxonomy (NCBI): domain Eukaryota; kingdom Metazoa; phylum Arthropoda; class Insecta; order Hemiptera; family Aleyrodidae; genus Bemisia; species Bemisia tabaci. Next base: position 39,920,746 of record NC_092795.1, read on the forward strand.
GCTGCGTCCATCCGCTTCTTGGTGCGGGCTCCTTCGAGTTCCTCTACAGCTCTTTCAACCTATGAGCAGGCAGACACAATGTATCGTATCAACGACTCGGTGAAACGGTTACAGCACGATTGGACTGAGTTAAGCAGAAAGGAACCAACCCACATTTTGGAAAAAATTGAGTTATGAGTGGTTTTGAACTCAACCGCTACACTACTATCTATCCCCAAAAATTCGAAGGTTTTGTGGGAGCAAATTTTTCAGAAATTGAACTTCAAGTATATCTTTTACATTGAGTCTTATGCAGGAGCCAAACTTTAGACCTCTTTTTCTCGGTTCGATCCCGATGTGGCTTGGTTCCTTCCTTTTTAACTCCGTCCGATCAGTCCACACTTTTTCGTCGTAAAATTAAAATGATGTGGTCCAAATTTTTGGCCCGAACAAATGCCTCAATTATTTGCCCCCAAAAATTGAATCTGGTCCAGAAGACGAATCGTAAGTAAAGGCGGTGGACGAGATTTCCTGGTTAGAAAATTGAGGATGAACTTTCACAAATTTCAAATGTTTCATGAAACTATAGGTACGATTTAACATATTCGGTTGTAACGTGGTGCACGGGATTCAAGTTGTCACACTCGGCTTCGATACAGATACATATATAAGATATACCTAAATATGTCATCGTAGATAATGCTGTAATACATTAATAATATTCAAGTAAGAGAACTTTCAAAATCCGGGCAGTTCTACTTTTTTCTTAATTGAAATTTCAAAAACTTCAAGTTCACCACCTCTTCCGTACAGAGTATTGAAAAATATTTGACGGGTAAAGGGTATACTTTTGAATAATAGAAATTGCAAGAAAATGGATATTTCAGTGTGCATCAAGTGGCGCGGGCAGTTATAAACCCTCTGTATCAGGTAATAAATACAATAAATTATGATTAAAAACTGCGTAGATGGATGGACGAAAAAAATACATTTTTCGACGACTGAACAACAATGAAAGGGGCGGCTTTGCAGAGCCTTCCACCCATTTTCATCGTGAAATAACCATTTTACAACTTAAAACTTTGAAAGCTCTATCGACTACGTTAAGTCCTAACAAGGCAGCTTCTGTAAACAGGCCTTCGTTCGAAATCCGCGGGGAAAATGCGGCGCGGGGTCTTAAAAAAAGATGCAATTAATTAAGTCACCCTTTACTAAAACTACAAACAAGGGAAGATCAGACGGCAGAGAGAGAAAGTTGGGAAGATGTGGGTGGAGGGGCAGGAATTCCACTGAGAAACCTGAGCGGCGGCATACAGAAAAGTAAACACCCAAGTTCAATGCGGCCTCGGGAAAACAATGAAAAACCAGTGTGCTCAACTCATTTTAATATTTAACAGATGCACATAAAATCAAGTGGTTTGTTTCCCTTCTTTTTCGCGGCACTCGCTATAGTTCCACAGCGGGTTTGCCAGGTGTAACAAAGGAACGATACAGTCTTATTGTTACTTATGAGGACGCGCTCCGTACGTCTGATGGCAACGCTTTCTAGCGAATCTTACGATACAGCAAACTGTACGAAGATGGCGACTTACGCTGAAATCTAGCTTGATCACGTTATAATGAAGTGGCGTTATTTGGACTTCATTTTGCAATTCGGAACTATAACTTCCGACCCATCTGTAAAAGCACTTATCTGGATAGAGAAACTAATGGCACATACGATGATTTTAAACTGAGGCACAAATTGTAGTTCCTAATTGCAAAATGTAGTCCATCTATGAACGGTATCGTCTAACGTACAATTTTTCAGGAGAGCCGATCCATGCCATTGGTTCTGATTTCGGTATACGAAGGAGGCGAGGTATTTTCAAGTCCTGTTTTATTCCTGAAACGCTAAAGGCCGAATTGAGCGATGCTTCAAGACGGCACTGCCACTCTTGAAGTCCATGCTGCTCTGCCAATGGAAAACGCCGTATGAACCTTCAGCTGTCGTCAAATTTCCTTTGCCGAAACAGTCTTCAGGGAAAATTTGCGAGTATATTTCCTTCGATTCTTCAGACAAAGCTATAGACAAAGAAGACTAAAGAGTTATGGAGGGATCCTAATGGTGGAAGTGGTTCGTTGCAATGGACAAATAAGGTAGGTAATAGTCTAAGTAACGGCAACCCACGAGGTACCCGATAGTTAGTCCATCATTTCCTCCCTTAGTTTATAGGAATCACCCATTACAACTAATAGGATCGCTCGTAACTCCCTATGTCTTCTTTATCTATCGCTTTGTCTATCAATTTCAATAATCGGCCTGGCTGGGTGCAAGGTATTTTCAAAGATAGACCTGCAGCCCAACTGTTGAAATTTATGTCGGCACGACCAGAATTAAAGATCGATATATTACACGGCGCAGATAGGGCTATGTCTCGTCTTATCGTGCCGACATAGCCAGTTGAAGTTTCAACGATCCGGCTGCTAGAGAGGTTTCACACGCAACTTCCCGTCAACCCTGATGACATCCCAGATAACGGATACCTATTCTTCTATCTCTCTATACAACTAATGTACATTATTGAATCTATTCTTTTTACTGATTTATTTACATAATATATGAATTTATTAGTACACTTAAATATTATATGAGCTATTCCTCCATCTCTCTCCTATCTCATGGGTGCATTCAATATTAAATATTTTTACAGTGTCGTAAGCGCTAATATGCTTTTAGTGCTGACCAGGGACCTACACTGTGTTGGGCGCAATGCGAGAAGTATTCCTGCACCTTGGTAGGCGCTGATATGCGTTTGCGCCGACCAGCGACCGCACTGTGATGTTTGGCGCAATGAGTGAAGTAAGTATTCCTGCAGTCTTGTAGGCGCTCATGTGTGTTCCGCGCAGACCGGCGACCGCACAGTGTTTGACTTATGAGATTGTGTTTCTTTGCTGTTGAGTATACTCGCCGCATTCGGTTTAATTTGTCCCGACCGTCACATCGCATAGGATATTTTGCAAGAGTTTGAAAAGAAGAGTAAAAAAATTCCTGATAAAAAAAGGGTCCGTATAGTACCCATTTTTTTGAGCCTGATAAAGGTATCCGACTCAAAAAAATGAAGCTAGATTTAAATCCGGCCATATCAAGAAAGAAATAGAACCCATCATTTTCTTCTTTCCGCCGTTTACACCGCGCCGCGCTTTTCGGTCTCAAAAGAAATCCAACCCATGACCTAGACAACGTCCTTGCTTGATGATTTCAAATGAAAAAACGCCAAGAAGAAGGTTCCCTTCGGCTTATCACGTCTCAACCGCACCTCTCAGCATCGGCCTCTACCGATGCCTCGAAAAAATGTATTAACGAATGCCTGCAATAAAAATGTTGAAGATATCTGGCAACCCTTTGGGGTCTTTTCTAAGAAAGTTTCCAACCAAGAGACTCCTTCAAAATGCTGTCACTACTCGAATTTGCGCACCACCGTCGTTCAGCTGGACAGTTTAATTCAGACACGTAAGTTCTTTACACAGCATGAACACAAGTTGATGATAATATTGTGATTAGACTGAACTACACGTCTCTGCTAAGGAAGAAAGCCGTATGAGCCTTCACGCGTTGCCAAGTTTCCTTCGATAAGAGCCAAATTTACTGGACAAATTGTGAATATTTTTTGCCAAAATTGTCAGACAATTCGGTACGCAATTTATTCTAAAATTTCTGAAAATTCCAAGACAAAATATGCATGACGGTCGTCAAGAATGCTTATTTTACCAAGGGAAATTTGGCACTTCTCGAATTTTTAACGGCGTTCTTCCTTAGCGCACGGCAGTACACTGAAAAAAAAATCTCGGTGAATTTACAAAGAAAAGGGTAAAATTACCAAGAATTCAGGGTTCTATTTGATCCCAGTTTTTTCTTGGTAAAATTACCATTTATGGAATTGGTAATTTTACCGAGAAATCTCGGTAAAATTACTGACTTTCTCGGTAATTTTACTGGACCCCGGTAAAAACGCCAATATTTTTTATCGACTGTGGTAGAATTACCGAGATAAAATGGCAAAGTCACCGAGAATTGATTACCAATAAAAGTGGTATTCTTACCAGAGAAAAACAGTAAAAATGCCGGTTTTTAGGTAAGCTTACCAGTCTGTCTTGGTAAAATTACCAATAATTGGTAAAAAAAAAGAGATGGTAAAGGTACCAACGGACCTTGGTAAAAACGCCATGAGTTTTTTTTCAGTGTACATGTGTAGAAGCGCAAATATGCACGGCGAATGAATAAGCAAGCGCGGCAACGCAAGGTTTAGAAACAAGCAGAATCGAGTTGATTGATGGCGGTGATGATTCTCCAAACCGCGACTCAACTTCTTCCACTCCTTTCTTAATCTTCGCTCCTCGCGCTTTGACCCTATTGTCTGGGCCCGGGTTATTTCGGCGAGTTCGGAACTTTGTCGCTTCGCAAGGGCTCCGCAAGTTTCTATTGTTTTAGTTCGAGGTGACTTCGTCCGGGTCGTTAGCGGGAAAAAGGAAGCGCAAATGCATTCACACCACTCGTCCCGACATCAGCCGGAACGGGCAATGCTATTGGCAAACTCCGGAGCCGATATTTCATCAAACAACGAGCATACGTTTGCCGCAAACATGGACGCATGAATTATAGGTTCTAATGAGGCACCAAAACTGCCTCAAAAATACCTGAGTGCAGTGAAACTTCTTACGTGTGAAGCAGGAGGTGATTAGAAAATGCCAATTATCTGGACTAGGACTTGTGATAATGGTTTTAGAACAACTCTCTGAAAAGCATCACTTCCTCGAATCGTAAAGACCGAAACAGATCCAGTGGGCCAGTTGTACTGCATTTTGCAATTAGGAACTACAATTTTTGGGGAAACTGATAGGATAATTCTAAACTGAGCCAGAAATTGTAGTCCCTGATTCCAAAATGTAGGGCCGTTGTGCGATTCACAGAATCGCGTTTTGATGGTTTAAGCATACACAGGTAAAAAAAAAACCTCTTGGTTCAAGAGTGCAGTTTCTTGTCGCCGGATGTAAGAGTCTGGACTCTTGTTTCGATGCAAAATCCGCTTGAAACAAGAGTTCAAGACTCTAAATCCGGCAATAAGAAACTGCATCCTTAAGTCAATGCAATGCGGCATTGGTCCAAGAGGTTTTTTTTACCAGTGTACAAGATCAGCAATAATAAAATGATGAGTCCATACGTATAATTCATTCGCCCAATACTAACGATGATATCGTTTTTCGCACTGTATGACGTAAACCATCGCGGTGGTACATATGGTGGTACGTATCCGCCGTAAATCCATCCGTTGAGATATTCATATATTATCACTGGTTGCTTGACTTAAAACGCAACTGAAACCAAGGTGGGAGAAACCATGGTATGCACCACCGCGGTTGATGATGTTGTCACGCACCGTGTTTTCAGAAGGGGCAATATCTCCGTTGATATTAAACGTGGAGACTTCCATTGCACATGAAACTTGCATTACAGGAATCTAAATACTAAGAATTCGCGGTCGTACAATTCTTCGTAGAATTTTGAGAAGGAATTGTGAAATTGGAAAAAAAACTGGAAAGCGCGTCTAAGATAGTTTAAAGTCGTGTGCGGAGCTTACAATTTTTTTCGCAGACAGCAACAGTGGATAAACACGAGTCGCATATTTACATTGTTTGGGTCCTTTCTCTTAAGCTCTTAAACAAGCCCACCGAGCGAAAATGCTCGGATGCATTACGCGAGTGGAGGAAACAACGGCGAGGCATCCACTCGAGTTTTGAAAGGAAAACAGGTAAACTGACTTAGTAATGAAGAAAACAACTTCGTCGTAAGAGTGGGGAAAAGTTTCGCCTTCATTTTCGGCGGATACCATCCGAGCATGGGGCCATCGGAGGGGGTCGTAGGAAAACTGATGCATAGCCCCAACCAGTGCGCTCGTGTGTGGTATTCTGCAAATTGAAGGAAAACCACTCAGGCTTGCGGTTTGAACAACTTTCCTCTCTTCATTTTTCGATGTCAGATCGTATGCACTGTGTAAGCTGTCATATTAACACGTGTTACGTGAGAGGTGCCCACCCAAAATCACACTGTGTTACGCGCTCCTTTGGAAAATCCCCCCCCCCCCCCCTTCATTTTCACCACTCATCCGACAGCCTCGGATTTTGCTTTGGCATGATGAACACATCCCACTCTCCACTCTCTTTTTTCTGTCAACACCTCTCTAGTTTTCATAATTTTTAAACATATAAATCTACATTTCAGTTCAGACAGGGGGAGGGGTAAGAATAGAATCAGTGTTTCGTTGAAACGACGATAAATATGGTTCTTTGAAATGATATTAGGGGGCTACTTTTGAGCTCGACGGAAAAAAAACGAGAAACTATGTGACTTTATTGAGTATACCTTTTGCTCCTCTGAAAACATTTTTTTACAGGAAGTATTTATCGAAGTTTAAATAAAGACATACAGATACGTAATTGAATTGCTTCACCAGTCCGGCGAGTGGCTCTGCGAGAGTAGCTCGAGCTAAGAGACATTTGATTCAGGTGACCTAAATGCTGCACGAGTTTAAAAACGTGAAACCGAGGCACTTTCAGTCAATTCAAAAACTCCACTTTTTCCGGGTTCAATTACTCCACATAAACAAGAGAGAGACTCCACATTGAGAGAAAGGGAAAGACAAGGATAGAGAGCTCCATTCAAAACTCGAGCCTCAATAAATCGGACGATCTGCACTTTCTTCCATCCTCTCCGCTCCTGTTCCTGTCGGCATTCACTGTCTCTCTTGGTTCCCAAACCTGCCCGCATCTTTTTTGACTGGCTCTCTTCGTCTGCTCTCTGTTTTTATTAATATTTTTAATTTCACGACGACCGAAGTTGCTGCACGAGCAAGTTGGTGCAACATCAGCTGAGCGCCGAATGTTGGCCAAGTTTCATTTGCGCGAAGGCGCGAACGTTTTTCGCCCCGCTCAAGCGAGTTAATCGCAACTTTTCTCCTTATTCACTCTTAAATATTGAAATTTCCCTCTAATTATTCCGCGTCGTTCGAGAGAGTCGTCAAGTATCGGCAACTTTTTCGTGCTACCTTCTCTTCTCCATCCTCCTCAAAATTTGGCTCTTCAATCATTTAATAAAACCCAACGTTGCCAAGTGATGGAATTCGTTCAGATGCATTGAAAACTTAGGCTATGTTACACGATCCAACTGAAAACATTCCGATGAACTTCCATGCATCCCATGGCTGGATTTTAAAGTTGGTTTACAATTTTGATCCTTGAGTAATCCTTTCTCTGTTCTTGATATTATTAGATAACAAGAGCTTAGAGGAGCAATCAAAAGAATGGTAAATTCTACGAATCTTCTTTCTCGGTGAACGCCATGCAAAATTGGCAATTCATTGATTGTCTCAATACGTCACGATGATGACAAAATTTCAGATCCGGCGAAAAAAGAATATCATTAATCCCACTTTATTGCTTAAAACATTCCTAGTTGAATACACACGTATGAGCTTTGACAGTTAAAGAAGTCACTGAAAAAGTGTCAACCTTGTTTCAAAGAATCTGGACCTAGGAATTAGTCATTGAACTCTAGAAAGGTAAATCTACTCGCCGAAGAGCCAAATAATTGAAAATAGTTCAAGTGTGACTCAATACCGTCGTAAATCAAGACTTCCTACTTGAGTATGTTATGTGATGCCTATTAAAAAAAAAAAACGAGGAGGTAAAAATGCCGAGCAATATCTTCTTTAAAATATGCGAACGTGAATGAATCGTGAAATTAATGAAAGGTTCCTTGAATAATTATTATTTAACACAGCGAAATCGGTTGCACAAAAAATAAAACTGACTAAATACAGTAAATTGGAACTAAAATTGAGACGTTGAGTGCAGAGAGGGCATTTCTTGGTTGCGGTATTTCAGAATCTCCACCGCTAATAATAATTTCAGAAGGAAACTATAAAGTGAATCGTTTGAATTTTTCGTTTTCAGCATTGTGAACGCTTAGAGAAAATTCAGAAAAAGTTTCAACGATATCCACACATCTGAATTAATTATAATGAATTAAACGTAAGCGGTAATTATAAGACATTGCAACCAGTATATGCCTTGTCTGCACCCAACGCTTCAATTTCCGGCTCAATTTAAAAAAAAAAACGTACGTCCATTAGTTTCTCTATGTACATACGTGTTTTTACGGATGAGCCAGAAATTTTAGTCCCTAATTTGCGAAGTGAAGTGCAAACAATGGAATGAGCAAATATGTGCAAAAAAGCTGTCCCTGTCGAAATTGTGACTCAATTCAAGCCTCGAGACCAGTAATAAGATATGTTGCGTATTTTGTTCCTTTTTTCGAAAATAAACGAATGGATACAAACGCCCAGGCGGACAAAGAAGAAAAAACTAGCAGGATTCTCATCTTGATGAGGCGAAGTTCACGAGGAGGACGAGGTGGATGGAGTGGTGCTTGGATTGTTACGAGAACGAGGAAAAGGACAAATTGGTGGATAGATGGGGCCCGGGGAGGAGGGGGGGGGGAGAAAAAGTTTTCCCCATGCAGCATCATCTCATCTGAAACTTGGATGAGGATAAAAAGAAAAGATAAGCACACTTATCTGTTTCCCATCGTCTCAATTTCACGGCTGTTAAAACTTGATCAAAAGAGCGGGGAAGGGACATTTTCCGTTATTTCATTCATTACAACGAGAAATACACGTACACAATCTACGATAGAAAAAATAGCACATCCTATACTGTCAACCTGGTATGCGGCCAAAAAATTCGCCATATCCTGAGGTGGGGAAAATACTACAAGCCTTTGGCATCTGGTGCGCCCTATTCTAGTGCTATACCTGGCTAACCACAAGCAAAGACTGTCGGGTTTCTTATTAAACATAATACCTATGAGAGGAAATTGTAATATTCCTAACCCCTCTAAAACTCTAATTTTTGAGATTATTTTTTGTCTTAAAATTAATAGCATTATGGTACTGGCTGATATGAAGTCCGGATCAAATTGTATGTAAAGATGGTACAAATTCACTATTCACTTACTTGACTGTCTCGAGGACGTTCCTTACGACGTTCAGACTGCGGAAAATACACACCGAACTTGAACACTAGTATTTGCAACAATATTAATGAGACGTAGTATACGCCGCTCTGACAAAACTACACAAACTGACTGAAGAAATTATAACCTTAAAATAGGCCGCCGATTTTTAATTTTTCTTTCATAGGAAAGAGCCGGTGTTGTCAAATTTTAGCATCGTCACCCAGAAATGCGAGTAAGAATAGATCGTTTGGATGAACGTTGATCGAAGAAAAAAGCTAAAATTTCCGGTGAGAACTTAGCGAGCACAAAAAATAAACTTTTTAGAACATATATTACCAAAGAAAATAATAATTTCAAATGATGTAAAGTTAGATTTATTTTCCTAGGCTTTCAAAGCTACTTTAGAGTATGAACATGTGGTCGAAAGAAAGGGCATAGATGCAACTTGACTTATATGCTCGCACGTTACCGGCCAAGAAAAGCCAGAAATGTGCTTTCAAAGTACGGTTTCCACCGGAAGAAATCCAAGGCAAATCCAACACAGAAGATGAGAAACCGGGATAAGAGGATTTCATAGGTTGAAAATAAATTCTTTTTCCCGATCACATGTCAACATGGGCATTGAAAACCGAATTCATCAGCTGTATTTTGTTCAGAGAGCAATCGTAATGATATACAGAGTAAAAAACGAGACAGAACAGGGCGAGCGGGGAAATTGGAAGCTTTCCTACTATAAAATTGTTGCTTCTTCGTTTATACAGGGTGCTGCTTTCCTACTATAAAATTGTTGCTTCTTCGTTTATACAGGGTGCTGCTTTCCTACTATAAAATTGTTGCTTCTTCGTTTATACAGAGTGCTGCTTTCCTACTATAAAATTGTTGCTTCTCCGTTTATACAGGGTGCTGCTTTCCTACTATAAAATTGTTGCTTCTTCGTTTATACAGGGCGCTGCAAAAAACTCGGGCCGGCTAATTTTTTTCTGGAACCGCAGCACGGGCGACGGGAGAGTGAACTTGAGGGTGCACCCGTACTATTCTGTCTCGGATTATTCTGATTGGACACTATTGCTGACATTACGACCTTTGTTTAAAACACCAGATTATCATACAGGTACGAAATTTAGATTCCGCTGATAATTGATTAAGGAGACTAAGCTTATTACTGCTGATATCTCCTGACTCTTATGGCTACTCACAGCGACTTGGCCGACACATTTTCATAGGGAGGAGGGCGTCTTCAGTAAAAAACAATTTCTTAGGAAAGGGGTCTCACTGTGACGTAGCCAACAAATTTTCGTAGGAAGAAAAGTGAGGGGGGGGGGGGGGGTCGGAGTTTCGGGTTAAAAATTGCTCATAAGGAAGGGGATCTAAAGGTAGAAATTTCCTGAAAATCACAAAAATTCATTTTTGAGGGAAAGTGCTCCCCCTCTATCTTCGCTGAGCCATTCGCTGCTCATAATCTTGGAATGAACGACACAATAATTTTCTGAATTCCCATTGAGCGAACCCCACGTAAACGAAAAGGCACGCAGCTTTTTTAAAAGTTTACTTAGGATTTTACAAAAAGACCGACGTCAAATTGAAACCCTGAGTCGAAAGGGTGTTACGACGGACCAAACGTTTCTGAGAGATCAATGTTTGGGGAGTCCGGTTTTATCGCGTGCTAAATTATTTCGGGATTTCGGATTCGTAAGGTGCGATATAATTCCTTCTCACCGGGTCGACAAAGACCACAAAGACGTATGCCGCTCAGCCGCTGCATCTACTTTGCGCCGAGCTACCGCAAAACAGGAAAAAAAAAGGCGGCGACCATAAACTTAGTGAAGCCAGCCACTACTGCCAAAAGCGGGGACTTTGGAAGGCGTGAGAGAGCTTAATCATGTAAATGGCGGCGCACAACGGATATCCTTTGAGTGAGGAACTCGTATCGGACGGCAGCGAGCGGCGGCGCAGAGAGGGGGGAGGGTAATGGGGTGCCTAGGTTCGGGAGAACTTGGGGGTGTCGAGCTGGCTGTTGACATAATTCAGTGAATTGATATTTTTATGACTGGAGGTGGGTACTAAGCAGTGAACAGTAAGCTTCCGAGCTCCTTCCCGGGATCGTGCGTTGTCAGATATCGCACAAAATGTGCACATTTTTCCACCGGTTTGCGGGTTAATAGCTGATGTGGTTGAACTCCGCTGCGATTATGTCTAAAAAATGGCTTCATCACTAATACGGTCAAAATTGACGCAGAAGACCTTACTAAAGTTTTAAAAGTGAACCCCGGGATGTTTCGGTTGAATCCACCAGCAATTACCCAATCGATTGATCGAAAGTAAAAACCTACGATTACGTTTCGGTTTGATGCTGGTCAAGTTTTCACAGGTAACCGAAACGTCTGGGTTTTGATCTGAGATTTAGATTCATTTCCTGATGTTTTGGTGTTTCACTTTGTCTAGATGAATGTCAAGGGCTATTGAGGAAGACATCTTCGTGCGGAGGTGCGCAAGCTGTACTCGACCGCGAGGTCGCGACAAAATTTTAGAAGCGCTCTGAAGATTATGAAGGCTCAGAGGTTTTTTTTTTTTTTTTTTTTTTTTTTTTTTTTTTTTTTTTTTTTTTTTTTTATATTTAATTCGTTTTTTCCGCCTTCTTCTTGCTCGGAGGTTTTCAGATTTTTAACTCTTATGGGGTAATGCGACTTGAGAACATATCCAAAAAGTTCCCGGCCCGTCGTGGTATTTACTGACATCGTCCCCGATTTCTTCAAAATCAAAAACGACATTGCCGCCACTAGAAAAGTTCTGCCTTTGCACATCTACGCTATGATTTGGAAATAAAAACATCATATAAATTAGAACCCTCCGCTGTTGTTGATTTTAAGCTTTCTTCAACAAATAATTGGCAGACCCATTAGCCAATTTGTGCAAACAGTGTATTACCATAGAAAAAGACGTTAAGGGCTCATCTGTCGCAACCGTCACCCCAACATACCGAAGAAGTGCCTCAAGGCGATACCGGTGACATAACCTTAACCTAAAGTATAATTATAATTATATATCATTAATCATCTCATGTATATTACTCTCTTTTTAACTTTGATATCATTCATCTTTCTGTTTTTTACTCTTTCTTTCTATTAGAATGTACTATTTAGGCCTTCGTGCCAATGACTATCAATATTGGTTTAAACTTATATGTTCTCTAATGAAATATCATGTCCCAAAAAAAAAAAAAAAAAAAAAAAAAAATTAACAAAAAAAAACAAAAAAAACCAACTAGAAAACAACACTGCATTGGAGACCCAATGAGGACCGTCCTGGTCCACGGCCGTGCTCGAAATTCTTAAACCCAGATATAATTCCTCTTTGGGGTGTAACAGCTACCATTTTGCATCAGCTTATACTTTGCTTTTGTAGTAATTAGTATGCGCGTTTCAGATGCCTTCACAAATAACACGCAGGTTCCTGAACCTATCATTCAGGAGTTCACAACGCTCGCCGAAGAGGAGCAAGAGATATTCAGCGGCGAAGTGGCCACAGGAATCGGAAAAAAGGGTACAAGTCCTTCTACGCATTTTAATTGTCTTGGAACATAGAAACGTTTCTCCGAAACTAATAAGGGGGCCTTATACCTACGAGTAATCATTTTCGGGTATTGTCGGATGTCGCTATGGAATACCGTACATCGTGTAGCCGTGAGTTCGATTGTGAACGCGATTTATCTTCAAGCCAGGACATTGCAGATGGGTTTCTCTTATGCGAAAATATATTTCGTGAGAGTTATGTCCTGATTGGATGAGTCGCGAAACTTGTTCAAAAACAGGGCAGCTCTTGGGCCATGAACTTGCAAAATGCTTTGTAGAAATTATTGAAAATTACGAATTTAAAGAAGAGACGATCTTTTTCGATGAGAACGAGGAGAGTGATCGAGAAAGAAGTGTGATGAGTGCAAATCAGACGCGGGAAGTGACTGTGATGATATGGAAGTGGACACAGAGGATGAACTATCAATAGAAGATTCTGGTGTCGGTTTAGACACGGAAAGTAGTGGTGCGCGGCTTGTATCTTTGGATGTGAAAAAAAAAAATCTTTGCCATTGCTGATGCGCATCCTAATTGGACTATTAAAAGTTTGCAGCAGCGTGGGTGTGCCGCTTTGCAAAACAGAACACAGTTACATCTTTGGCGTAAACAGATAAAATCGGGAGTTCATCGAGAAAAATGTGCAATAATTGATGAAAGCACTTACGAAAAATTTAAAGAGGCGCGGAAGAGCAAGATACCTGGCACAAGTGTTTTGACAAAACTTTTATACGTATGGACCGGACGTTACAATATAAATAAGCATTAATAACAGTTAAATATTTTTAATTCCATTTGGCTTCACGCTACGATGTGACACTTGTTAGAGGTGCTTCATAACCACGATCATTTTTAGCGAGAAGAATAAGCAAACCCAAGCCACTGTAACATATTAACAATGCATCAAAATGAATCAACTGCCCGAATGACCATCTTGGTTTTGAGTACAAGTAACAAGTAAGTTGTTCTGGTCGGTATTTAGAAAAATTTGTATTAAACTATCCCTGTCTTGGGTTTTGTTTATAGTGCCGATAAAGTGTTAACATAGTGCATTATGTAACACCAATGTAACACCAGAATGGCTTTAGTGGAATGGAGAGAGACAGACGCGAACGGATCTCCCGAATACTTCTGAACAAACCGAGAAAAAAATGCTAAAGAGCGTTTAGTTTCTGTTCGTCGCGGTTCACACCGATGCAAATAAGATGAAGGGCGCGTAAACGAGGACATTACCCCGCGGACGCAAAATTTATTCATGAAGGCGGCAACTCTAGCGACAAGACTCCTCGGGCACAGCTAACAGCTATCATCACTCCGCTGGCGTCCGGTCGCTTGTGGCTCTGCTGCGCTGCCGCACAACATAGCCTTTCTCGTCACATTCCCATAGCAAAACCACAGAACAGTGGAAAAAGAAACACATTGGATCTATAGTCCAGACTCTTGAAAACATTGACAAGAAAAAATACTCTTGATTCAATCAAATTTAAGCTTAAATCAAAAGGAAATCCGCTCAGATTAAGAGGCTCGGTTCTTGATTTAAGCAAAAATCCGATTGAAACAAGAGTATCTTTTCTTGTCGATGTTTTTAAGAGTCTGGACTCTAGATCATGTGTGTTTTTTTTTTTCCAGTGAAGCGCACATAAAATTAGCTCCGTGCAATTTCGATGCATCTCTGCGTATGCCGCATCGGTGGATCGAGTCATGGTCAGTTGCGCTGGTCACTGAATCGTGTTTCGATGCTGAATTCCTGTAGATCAGCTAATAATAATAAGATCTGTCCAAACAGCGATTGTCTACAGTCAATATTAACCGAGATATCGCGCTTTGAAAAATTCGGTTTATGATGTCATCCACCGCGGTAGTATAATGCTCTTGGTTTCTTCCACCTTGGATTCAATCGAGATTCACATTGATTAAACAGTGCAAATGTGTGTATAGGCCCCAGCTAAAAATGGACGTATTTCTACGAAACAGACCTATGTGGAGGTGAGAAATATGGGGTGTGCTCCTCGAAGCTGCATAAGAAGCAATGTAAAGTGGGCGTGATTCCTTTTGAAGAATTGGAAAAGCGGGATATTAGATTCTATCAAACAGACCTATGTGCCATCTGAATGCGGGATTCATGAGCCGCGGGCATGGCACGAGAGCGTTATGAACAGGGCTCATGAGTTAATGCCCCCCCCCCCCCCCCGACGAAGATCACGCCTCCGCTCGCGGGCTCGATCATTGCCGCTGACGTCACTGGCGCTTTATTATTCTCATTCACTCTTACGTCCAGAGAACCATCGAGCACACCCCATATTTCTCACCTCCACATAGGTCTGTTTGATAGAAATACGTCCAAATGATAGGATCCATCCCAACAGCAGGTTTCTACGTCGACTATTAACCAAATTAACCAAGATATCGCGCCTTGAAAAACTCGATTTATAACGTCAACCACCGCGGTAATCCATACCATGCGCAACCGCAGATGATGACGTCATAAATCGAGTTTCTCAAGGCGTGGCATCTTCTCGGTTAATATTCGACTAAGAAAGATGCTGTTTGGACGGATCTCATGATTTTAAACTGATTCACAAGAATCAGGCATCAAAACACCATTCTATGACCAGCGCAACTGACCCATTACTGATTGAGGAATTCAATAAGGAAGAAACCAAGGGTGTCACTGCTACGATAAATGACGTCGAAAACCGAGTTTTTCATTGTAAAGTGCGCCATCACGCTTAGCATTGAACGTCGAAAGATTCTGTTTTGACGGGTCTTAATATTTTTAGCTAATCGACAAGAAAAAAGCATCATAACACGATTCTGTGACCAGCGCAACTGACCCATGGAGAAATTCAATACCTCAGTTTTTAAGACTCCTCATCCAAATATTTGAATCTATCACCAAGTGCAGATAAAAGTACAGTAGTGTACAAATAAAAAGTGCAGGGCCTGCTTGAAACGAGCAAAGAGTGAAATAGTGTAACTGCTTGAAACCAAGAAAAACTGTAAAAAGTAACCTCAGACATGTCAGATATACAGACAAAACAGAAAGAAATGTGGCAACTAGGTTTAATAAGCACATTACTGACAGCAGGTCCAATATATACTGACATCTGAAAAACAGCAATCGAACGGTAGTGGTAAATAAAAATATTGAAGTTTTGTACTAATCTTCGGACTGTTTAGATCTGTAGGTTCGAGAAAAGTTTCAGATTACTAGGGCGCTTCGTTTGGGGAAAACGTTAGTAAACATTAACGAGAGTTACCTCAGACCTAATTCAAAACATTGTTACTGAAAATAATCTAATCAAAATGTGAACATCGTACGTTGATGTGGAATGAGCCCACGTACGTTATGTTGGTAACAATAGGTGCACATCTTGAATTCCAAAAACTTTCGCTGGATAATTTATACTATGTTGGTTCTCGAGCCATACAAGATTATACGCGCAACATCATACTATGCGCACCATTGACAAGAGGATATTTCCGTATACATAAGTTTGGCCCAACACAAAAACGCCAACATTAATCCTCATGGTCTGCGCCATGTTTTGTTTGCGCCTGCGTGACGTATGACGATCTCTTCCGTCTACTATCCATCGCACGTACCCACATCCCCGTTGATTCTCTGTTGATCTGTTGATAGTCCATTTGCTCGCATGGGGATAAGGAGGGCGAGGCCGCTGGCTGCTCGCACCCGGACCCGAATTCTCTCCCGGCGAATTGTGCCGAGCCAGCCGCCCCAAGTCCTTTCCCTCAAGTTCCGAGCGGCGCACAGACAGGGCTGCGCCCTTCGAACACCGCGACGCCCAACCCCACGTTCGTGCCTCGCGGAGGGCGCAACGCTGCACCGGCGCCTCCTTCCAGCCCCTACCGCTGGTGCAACTCGAGTTCGCACTCCGTATTTTCGTGCGGTCAGATCCACCCCGGATGAAGCACACGCACATCCAGAAATGAACCACTAGACAAGGTACGAATTTCAGCATTCTGATACATATTTCTTCACCATTTCACGTAAAACACGATGCGCACGACAAATATTACCGAAATCAACTCCTTCCGAAGAAATTAATGATTCTTGGTGCGTGAATTCAAACCACCCGCTCATGAAAACTCAATGCTCTACGTGATTCTCATCGCGCGCTAAACGTTATCATGCACGTCTCTGCGATAAAAAAATCTGGCGACCTCAATCTTGACGCTTTGGCTCAGCTATAGCAAATTACTTAAAGTTTGAACAACACATGGTGGGAAATGAACATTGCTCGATTGAGAAGATTGCTGAAACCGTTGTAGTGCGCGATTTGACTCACGTAGAGCTTTGAGTTTCTAGTGAGCGGGCAGTTCAAATTCCTCGTAACTAATGTGAAATAAAAACGTTAATAGCTTCGTTAGGAGTTGGTTTCAGTAATTTTCGTTGCGCGAATCGTGTTCTACGTGAAATTCTGATCAAGATACATGCATCAGAATGCTTAAATTCGTACCTTGTCTAGTGGTCCATTGGAGGTTCCCCATCGAAATGAATAAGTCCGAGAAGGGTGAGCAGGTACCGTCCGGTCTCGGTTGCCAGGAACCTGACACGTGCTTTGCTCCCGACTGAGATAACGGACAAATTAAGGGCCCTTTGCAGAGGAGAACTGCTAAGAACGACAACCAGGGACGGGCAGACCTTCCGAGTGACAACCAACAGTAGAATGTGCTTCATCCGAGGGGGCCAGCATTAAAAAAACCACGTATTTAATGACGTTAGGCCCGGCGAGAGGACCATAACCCAAGGTTGCTGGAACAGAAAATGCGCCGACGTATACTACATGCCGTGCACCGACCCAAGCCTAAATTGCCTGTCTGCGGACCACGGGCACGAACTGTGTCCGCGTTACAGGAAATGTCTGGTCTGACAATCCTACTTTGACAATCAGGTTCATCCCGCTCCAGGTTTGGAAACACACCGTTTGTTTAGAAGGTGTCTGCTGTAGATTCACTATTATTTTCACTCTATAATTACATGACATTGAATGTTAGTAGTTGTGTTAATGCAGTCTAATTCCCCTCGGATCCTACGTTCTCGTGTACGTAGCGTTTCATGTCTCTACGTGACCCAAACGGAAAGTTGCCCAAACGGCTCCCCATAATTTTGACGCCATGTAATTTATTGGAATAATTTATAGAATACCCGCGGTAAAAATTCATTGAAATTTGATAATTAAGTTATTATTCATTTTGTTTCGTTATGCAAGTAAATATAAAGATGTTACCACACAAATTACCTATGCTGTAATTCGCCATGAAAAAATTGTGTAAAATTATGGTGTAATTCGCCAAATTATGGTGTGAAAATTCTAGTGCACATTCTAGTCCACTTTTTTTCAATTTCTTAATTATGTCTTCCTCTTCTTCCTCGTCGTCTCTTTCTACAAGACCATTGCGGACGACGATTGTAGCCACAATAACTAACGAAGAAAAGTGGGGTACCAACTTAAAGAATATCATAGTTCCGCAGCTCAATCCCCCACATTTGAAGCTGCAAGGAAAGGACAAGTACACGCCAATAATTTTTTCAATAAAGAATTGCGACGAATCTTTACAGATAATTGTTATATTTTTAATATTTTGTGCTCGGCACTCGAAGGCTTGACGAACAGGGCCATGCCCTAGTCGTTAGTAGAAGAAGAAGAAGAAGAAGAATTGCGCATAGTCACCCTGCAAAAGGACTTAGAGGCAATAATGCCGGCACTATACCTGCGCCAGATAACACCCTTATTGTCAGAGTTGGGTGAAGGAGAGATCGCTTGTATCTGTCGCGGCGTCATGACAACGCTGCACCTTCTCTTTTTGTCTTCTTAACCCTTTTCTCTAGTACTGTTGTGTCTTCCCGCTCTTGTCAGAGCTATCTAGCTTGCAGAAGGCAATAAGTAAAAGTTGTATCTTATATCGACGTTTTGTTCCTTTCCTATTAACTTCTATGGTGTCTGGTTTTACCAACCGAAACAGTATCGGCGGCAGAATTTACGTTTAAGTATCACAGTGGTACCCTGCCACGCTGAAAGGAGAAAATGCTTGATGTCCAGGAATTCTGGACGAATGAACTAAACAAACCTAAGTTCATGTATTATCTGTCAAATGGATATAAAGTATACGACGTACAACATTTAATTGGTGCTGTTGACAAGTCATTCAGAATAAAGCACTACATGGTTTCTACGTTTTCTACGTTGGCACACATGAGTTCCTGTATGTGGTAAAATTTTGTATACTTGAAAGTAATCAAAGTTCAGTACCAAAGTAGTGCCGGCTTGACTAACATAATATTAGGCGAGACCCTAATTAAATGACGTTGAATGTTAGTTGTTGTGTTACGAGTAATGCAATTCTACTCCCCCTGGATTCTATGATTTTTGGAGCCCATTTCGACTAGCACAAGTAGGTATACAGAGGCTTATTATTTATTGATTTTAATTTCCAACAAGTTCGCGTATTTTGCGTTCGCTTTCGACTTGAAGATATGCCCGCGTGTGGATTCGAAATGATCATCGTCATAATTTTATAAAAAACATCAGGACCGAAGATTAAAAAGTATGTTTTACTTGCACAAGCTCTCGTTTAAAAGAAAAAGATGGTCCCCCCGCTTCGGTCTAAATCTGAAAATGAGATTTTTTTCTAAAAATTGTGTTCCAGAATTGGCCTTATTTTTTAACAACCTTGATATGGCACCCGAACTCTGAATGGGAGTATGATTTTCCGTGTCCAGAGACATGCTTAGGCGGAACTAGGAGGTAGAGGGGCTTAGCTCCCCCACAGTTCTGCTTGGCACCTCCAAAAAATGGCAAGAACCCAATCTAGTGATTAATTTTGAGCCAAAAGTCATAGAAAATGTAATGAATATGGGCTCCATCCTTATATGATCAATAAAAAATGTCAGAGAATGAAAATTTCTAGAAAAGTGCGTCCTTTTCTCTGCAGCCAAACAGTTTTCCATGCATGGAGCTCTTTGACATTCTTACAATTACAAGTTCCTGCATTTTGCACATTTAGAAAACTTTGAGTAACGTACGGGCACAAGTTTCATCGGGGACCCCTAGTCTACGGAAGGGGGGGGGGGAGGGGCAAATGTGGTTTTCTTCTCATTAATGGATGACGGAGCTAGGTGTCCCAGGCATGAGCAGCTTTCTGTGAGCATGAAGGTATGCGAAAGGTCTGGAGGCTGAAGAGAGATTCCTGCGGTCATTTGACTGTTGAACGGTTGGAAATGCAGACGGCTTGAAACATTTAACTCACAATTTCTTAAACAAAGTTGGCCTGTCAGAATTGCTTATCATTGGAAGTTCACATGATGGTGCCTTGGTCTGACCGACATGCTTAGATATAAAATTTTAGGTACGTACGTCCTAACCGGTCCCATTACCTACTCTGAAGGAAAGGCGAAGAGATAACGCGCACCTTGCATGTGCAACCTCTTAAGGTGTGAGGTAATTAAAAATGCAGATGGTTATGTCCTCGGGCCTTCCTATCCAATACCTTGACCAATAACTGAATTTTTGAAAAACTCACGCTTTCACTCATTTGTTATTTTTCGGACGCGTTTCGGCGGCTACCCGGGCCACCATCCGGTAGCCGCCGCAACGCGTCCGAAAAAGAACAAATTAGTGAAAGCGCGAGTTTTTCAAAATAGCTTCACAAGTTTTAATAAGGAAGAACTTGTTGGTTCAAAAGTAACGTTGTAACTACGACTATAAAAGAAGGTAGGACTTGGAATCTGCTGTTAGCATCGTAAGAGCAACAGTCATTTCCTCTTCGTGCGGTTGGAATATTCTGATGATGTGTGGCAGACGTGGCAACGAGGAATTGCTAAGAGGGTTCAGGGCAGGGGCATAAACAAGCGTGGCTGACGGTTGTATTTCAAGCCGATCACAAGCACGTACCAGACTAACCGAGTAACCAGTGGCATCCTGCCAATCTCCCGGTCTCCGACCCCGATATACCCCGGCTCGGGGGTAAGTGCTCCACTCCATTTTTACCTATGTTCGCCCCCACCCCCATCTCGAACCAGTGGCGATGATCGATTATCGATATTTGCCCATCTGAGGCAATGGTAAAGAATCGATTAAGAAGGTGTTCGTTGCGAACACCCTGTTCATCGATCCTTTTCCATAGGTTTAAACGGCAGATTAATCGCTATATCGCAAAGCACGCCACCCCCATCTCGAAACCCTTCCTCGCATCTAATTCCTCCGGTAATTCGCTGTTGACAACTGCTCGTGGTCGCTCCACGCAGATAAATCCCACACTTAACTTAAAAAACATACGCCACTCCACTGTCAACTCGCGACTTTTTCCGAGTTCATCGCAACAGTTGCGCTCCGAGCTGGCTATGAATAAACAACTCTCTAACTTTGTGTGTCAACTTGAAATGAAAAGCAGAACTGTTGCCTTCGATGAGAGTTGGAATGAACTCTGTACGCATCGCATTGTCCGGCCCTCTGAATTAAGGTGATTCGATGGACGTCATATTTGGTGTCAAAACGACATACGATTTATTGAATCGACCTTCAAAATGGCTTGCACTTACTTAGAAATGGTACAAACCATGCTGTTCATGATTAGATCTGTCAGTGCGGCTGACTATAATCTTTGTTTAGCTACCCTTCATAACTTCTTGAAGTTTTACTTTGCACTCAATAGGCTGAATTGTGCTAGAATAATTTCCCTGTATCTTTTCGAAATGGACCATCTAAAATTTTCTGATCCCCAAATTTGGCAAAATTTCATGTACGGGGAGTGGGTCGTCAACCGAAATCCTGATGTTTCATTCTGCACTTTAGGTGCTAACGAAGCTTGGAACATCAAGATAAAAAGTTGTAAGTCCGAGGAGGCCTAATGAGCATAACGCAAAATGATAATGCCCGCAGGTTCTTTTTAGCGGAAGCTGGTAAATTGCGCCGATTCCCAAAGAAGCAGATTGTAAATTGCGCCAATCTGGGAAAAAGCAGATTGTAAACTGCGCCTGTTCCGAAAAGAGCACGGATGGAAAATTGCGCCGATTCTGCCATATTTTGCAGTTTTTCAGAAGAACCTGACAACGGTGTTGATGATGCAGCAGTAGCGAAACAGATGAGATTGAACGTGTTATCTCACAATCAGTGTGGATGGGATAGAATCTTCCATCTTGGCCGTAGAATTCTCCGTATGGCCAAATATCAAAATAATTATTATATAGGTTTCACATAACACAGGCTTGGTACCGACGGATAAAAAAGCTTGGTCTTGCATCTGAGTAGGTAAATGAAAAAAGACCAAGCGTACGAAATTAGTAAGTGGCTTCATCACATTTTTGGACTGGTATAGGCACGGTACAAGGAGAACATTTGCTCTACAAAAAATTACTTTGGTACAACTTAGGTCTGGCTCAGACCTGACCTGGGGTTTTTTGACGAGCGAGATATTTGATTTTCTGAGGACGAGAAAAACTAATTTTTTGTTTTCAAAAGTTCCCTGCTCTGGAAATTTTCAGCACATCTCCCGAATTTTTATTGCTGATATAAAACCCATTGAATTAGAAAACGTGCATCAAAAGCTGGGTTCCTGGCCGAGTAAAGGGGAGAGTTTCGCATTGAGCATTATTTCAATTCCGGTGTATAGTTTGGCCTACATTCGTAATTGAAGGCGAACAGTTGGTTTGCTCGCCGACGATTGACCTCTTGTAGTTATTTCGTCTCCCACGATTTTGCGGATACTCGAATAGGATTACAGTGTGCAACTTTGATCCTCCACTTGGGATGAAAATGCGCCCTCCACGTCTCTCCACTGCTGCTCAAGTGCAATTCATTTTCAGATTAACTGAATTTTAGAGAAAACTTCCGTTCGAATAGATTGAAACCTTTGGAGTTCAATTACATTCTCTCCTCCAAGATTTCAAAATGCTCGGAATTCAAACCGTTCACTGAAGCAATTTTTACTAGATGTTGCCAGATGCATAGTATAGTCCCAAACCGGCGCACTATTTCTCATTTACAAATCAATATTTTTCTCTTCTCGGCGGAGATATACATTCCACCGTCAGAGATGTACCCGTGATTGCGATCGCAGTGAAAAATCACTGTGATTTCTAAATAGCAATGGCGATCGGAGTTTTGTAACACACCCGCTTTTCTGCTATTTTTTATGTTTTTGCCGAGAAAATTTCCAGCAGATTTAAATTAATGCGAACATGGATAGATAATAAATCTTCTCCGTTTTTTTCCTAAATTTTAATGATATGAATGAGGAATTAAGTTCTCGAAGCATAGTACGCTGGAAAAAAAAACACATTGGATTTAGAGTCCAGACTCTTGAAAACATTATAAGAAAAAGGACTCTTGATTCAATCAGATTTAAGCTTAAATTAAAAGGAAATCCGCTCAAATTAAGAGGCTTGGTTCTTGATCTAAGCTTAAATCTGATTGAATCAAGAGTATTTTTTCTTGTCGATGTTTTTAAGAGTCTGGACTCTAGATCCAATGAGTTTTTTTTCCAGTGTAACCCTGCGTGATCCCGTCGGATCACCAATCACAATGTTCACATATCGCTGTTTGCTCCACCCACTCAATAATCACAAGTGATTTCTCGCAACGACAAAAATAATGTGACTATCCGAAATTTAGCTCTGAAGCGATCTGCATTAATCTCTGATCGATATCAAATCATCATGACACGAGGTTAGGTTAAGTAAATAAATGACATGCGATATATATGTGATAATAAGTTTTGAAATCAGTGCAGTTGATTGTTGATATTTCATCTAATTAGTTTTTCTGATCTATGATATTAACATTCAATAATCTGTGTATTTCTGTGATATTCCTACTTATTTTGTGCAAAGCTGCAGCGTGATCGCGACATCACCTAGATGACGATGAACCCCGAGAAAAAGGTAGAGTAACTTTACACAGGATGTAAACTTACACAAAAACTCCCTCTCGAGGCGAGTTCTTTTTCTCTAGCTGGTCCCAAGCCCAGGAAAAGGACGGGTTGTGGAGAGAGAGAAGCCCATGGAAAAGGACGGGTTCTGGAGAGAGAAGCCCATTGAAAAGGACGGGTTCTGGAGAGAGAAAAGCCCATGGAAAAGGACGGTTCGGAGAGAAAAGCCAGGAAAAGGCGGTTCTGAGAGAGAAAGCCATGGAAAAGGACGGTTCGGGAGAGAGAGAAGCCCATGCAAAACGACGGGTTCTGGAGAGAGAAAAGCCCATGGAAAAGGACGGAAAATGTTGTGTGTAGGGGCGTAGGGCTAGCAACCCTACCACGTAAAAACACCCTAACTGCGAAAACCAAGACGAAGCTTCGGTACCCAGACAACTTACGGATAAAGTCGTCTCGGAGGCCAAAGCCCACCCCGGGCTGTAGCGCCATTGGTAAGTAAAGTAAAACTTACACAAGGCAGACCTCCCCCTCTTCGGAAACAGTAATTTTCACTGTGATTTTCTCGCGAGAAGTACCATCACTACCGCCGATTCCCTTTATTCACGATCTGCAGGGAGCTGATACGAAATTAAACATGCACTGGAAAAAAACAACACATTGGATCTAGAGTCCAGACTCTCGAAAGCATTGACAAGAAAAAATACTCTTGATTCAATCAGATTTTTGCTTGAATCAAAACGAAATCCGCTTAAATTAAGAGGCTTGGTTCTTGATTTAAGGTAGATTCTGATTGGATCAAGGGTACTTTTTCTTGTCGATGTTTTTAAGAGTCTGGACTCCAGATCCAATGTTTTTTCCTCCGTGTTTTTTTTTTCTTCTTGGAAAAACTACAGATCTCTGAGTTGTTGACGACATAGAGAATCTAAATCCCTCAAAGGCCAAAGTTGACCATTTACCGCTTGTTCCTTTTCGCAAGGCGATGTCCAATTTTAACTCGGACAAGGTAGATAATAATCGTCGGGTCGGATGTTTTAATGCGTCCTGATCTCATTGAGAAGACGAATGAAATCCTTAGAGTATTGCTACACGCTGAACCGATAAGCTGTAAGGCCTGGGGATTATCCATACTTGAGGCTCCTGGATTCAAGGGGAAAATATCAACTGGCAACAATTGGCAACGCGGTCAACGGAATTATTTTCCTCTATTGGAGCTACAAAATTAATCGAAGAAGGTCGGTAACGGAACAAAGGGCTGCACAATGCGCATCGTCTTCCTGCAGCTCTTTTTATAAAAATATTTAGGAGGGAAAAAATTCCGATTAATTAAATGTGGGCAACCCTTTAGGTGTTGTAATACTTCAGTTGTCTACTGGATATGTCGGAGAATGAGTTAAACCGATACGAAAAACAATGTGTTACATCTTTTTTTCCTGCTTCCGGCAGAAATAAATAGCCGTAAGTCATTCGTCGAGTATTTTTCTTACATTTCATCAGCTGTCTTTCTTGTCAATTTTGAGTGCTTAATTTCAAGTATATCTTCTCATCTTACATCTTAGTCCTTTTCATTTAATATTTCCCAGTTTTAACCAGTGAAAGCACTAATATATTGATAATTGTTCTTGGCCATCCGACCTAAAGTTAGATTTTTAAAAGATTCTGGTGATGGTCATGATGGTCATTACGACGTTTGACTGAAAAATACCGTCACCAATGTTGCATCAGTTCCTAATGTTGAATCTGCGATCTTACCGTGCTAAAAGGCTAAAAGTAACTCCCTGCCTTCCAGTAGTTGGAAGACTGTCGGTGTTACTAAAACACAACGGGCAAATAAAGTCTTCAGTCATTCGGAAATATTCAGGATTGATTCTCTGTCAGGAAATTCAGAATTAAACTTTGAATGTCTTCAAGAATCGACCAGGAGTGATATTTCAGCTTTTAAAAAAAGGAACTAGTCTAGATTTCAAAGTGAAAAAAGATAAAAACGAGGCCTCGTTTTTCAGCTTCCCCGTGACTGGGTGACACATCATTGCCGAAAAGAGTGGAGCGTTCGTCGAGGAGTTTACATCTCGCGCCATCGCGCCTTCAATTTTGCAGATACAACACGGACAACCATTAAGCACGAATAGTTGTAGCTCTGCGCCGTCATCAGCGCGCATCATTTCTCTTGCTCTGTTCCCGCATGAGTTGGTCCTGTTTGTCGTATTACAGTGGTGCTTCTTGGGCTACGTGAGCAACAAAGAGCCAAAGATGAGGAGAGACGTAATCGGGATTCGTTTTTTAACACGTCACTCGTGATTACCTATCCGTGACTAAAGTGTAAATAGTGCGTAGTTAGTATTATAATTACTTCGGTTTCATGACCAAATAAAGCCCATTGCGGCCAAAAATAGGCATGGAAATAAAATACGCAAGAACCTGGCATGGTGCTGCTCTGGAAGAACTTAAATATGGGAAATTTTCCCAAAACGGTCATCGACTATTTCAAGAAAAATTGGGAAACTCGGAGATAAGAAACATGAATGATAACACTTCCAAAGAATCATTGAAAATGAATCCTGATAAAAATGAAAAAGCTAAATAAATGTAGCGCAGCGAGTCCTGGCTTCGTATAAGTAGGCAGCTAAGAAAACAAAATCTAGGACACTTTTTGCATTGGCAGATGAACTTTTCGAAACTTTGCGGATGGAGGCTCATCGCCTTTACCTGAATTTTTTCCGGCCTAGTCCACCTACGAGTGAAGATTCTCATATGATAATTTTATAGTCTAGGCCCCCAGATAATTTTGCCGACATGATAAAGTAAAATGTGCCTCGAGAGGACATGATTGCTTAGTTTCCTTTTTTGAATCGTCTAAACGTGCAACGCATTTGGAAAATATGCTATAATACCACTGATCACTGATCTCATCAAATTAATCTCATTATTAATTTGCGTGCATTTCGTGCAGAAAAGTTTGCATTTCCTCGGCCTCGAAGTTTCCTTGGCTTGTCCGCGGACACTATTCCGGCGATTCGATGACAACCGGGCAGCAGCGGCGCATCGCTCGTTCAAGTTAATTGTTGTCTACGAGTCGCTACTCCTTGGCACGTGATTCATTAATTTATTGGTAATTTGGGCGCCTCTCGCGTCCTCAATGAATAGCGCCTAACTTAGTTTCCGGGCCGTGGAATATGCAAAGCAGATGCTCCTCAGCATTTCTCCAGGTGCATACTACTGCCGTGCTGCACTGCTAAAAATCTCGGAGTGAAATTCGATGTGCATTTAACTCCGGAGTCCGCAAAGCGCCCGATGGACCCGAGCTATGTGAACACGAAGCGGAATTTCCTCTTACGGCAGCTCGCTAACACTTTTGCAGAGCGAAATTCACTCTTATTCTGCCGCGCTAGTGAGAATGCCGTATGAACCTTCGTCAGTTGCCAAATTTACTTTGATAAAATACGAAATTTCAAGAAAACTTGTGGACATTTTCCGTTCAATTTTTCAGAGAACTCACTTCGTGGTGATCTATGGCACTCGTATACATGGGCGGAATAAGGGGGGCGGGGAGGCCCGGAGCCCGGCCCTTCCCATAACTCTACTTGCCCTCCCCCCCCCCTCCTCATCAGAATATGTCGAGGATCCAAGCGAACACTAGGATTTGAGGTAAAATTCATAGGGAATGCTTAATCCTTAAGCTCAATTCTAATGTAATCGATCAAAGATGCCAAAAAATGAACATTTCTCGTAAAGAGAGCAGCTTCTGATTGAGGAACTTGGAATACAGTTTGACTGTATCCGAAATTTCTGCCATCTGAAAAATTTTACTCCGTTTGATTTGTCATTGAAAATAGCTTAAAATTTGTCTCCAGGCGTTCCAATTTTCAAAAATGTTGACCCCTCGGACCCTCCTCCGCAGCTAGGGGAGTCTCACCACACCCCCTGAGCTGTATTTCTATATCCTTCTGTGCCCCCCCCCCCCCCTCAGAAAAATCCTAGTTCCGCCCATGTCCGTATAGACTAACTATGTATCTCATGCTTCGAGGCGAGGGGACCTGTAAAACTTGTTTTTAAAGTATAGGTATTTCTTATTTCATTTTTCTTTGTGTTCCGTTTCCTGAAGCGGGTCCCCCTTGGTTGCTATAGTTACAAAATTTTCAGTCTTAATCTCTGTCTACCCTTGTCCTGTACTAAAAATTATCTCCGTTATAAAAAAGCTCAATCTTTAAAAATCTTCCTTTGTCTTTTTACATCTATACTTTTCTACAAAAATAAAAAGGTAAAAAACTACAAAATCGACTAGTTAAAGTCTTTCAAAATTTCATTTGGTGCCGAAACCCGGGAAAGTTGAAAATATTGTTCGGGTGCTCGACGTTCGACAGCGGATAACCTATCAAGTCCTTCCCCTTCCCATTCTTGCCCGGCGCCTTTTCAACGGATCTCACTCGGAACGAATCAAAGGGACAATTCTTTACACAGCCAAATATCAAAGCTTTTCTTCTAATCCTTATCGATCATATCTTCTCTTTTGTTCTTCAGTCTTCTCCGTCGATCCCATCAGTCAAAAATCACGATTTCTCAACCTAATCCTGAGAATCCTCAACAGTCTACCAGCGGTCCCTCAGCAGATCAATCGAGTCAATCGATTCCTGTACGCATCCCAATGTCGTGGGTTGAATATGGGAAAATGCACGCTGGGATCGCAGACAAGGCTCCGTTATGGTCCCGTCTCGCGAAGTCCGAATTGCTGTACCGAGACTTTGTTCTGCGCAATATCGACGTCGCCCCCTTCCAAGAGCCATGGGATAACGTCAATCTGGTTCCAGCATCTCGTTTAGTGGCCTGGGGTAGAACTGGAACACCTCGCCAGACGATAGTCTACGATACCTCAGCTGCCGGGGAAACTCTTTTCCCAAATCTCGCCAGTTCATCACGAACGAAAGAGCTGGCACGGAGAGATTTTCCCACAATCGTCTCACGATTGGTCACTTATCCTGTTCAGGCTTCACCAGCGACGAAAACTCCAAACGATGGTATGGACCACTACACCTTATCGGAAGTAGTGCCCAGCTGGATAACCGAGATTCAAAAGGATAATATTTCCTTCTGGGTTGCCATCTCAAACGAGAGAGGCGATGGTTTGGGATGGCCAAATGCCCAAGATTATTTTGACTCCGTTACCCAGTTGGGTGTTAAAGCCACCCTAAAAACGTCAAAGGCCAAAGGACTTATAAGGCGAATTGATGACCATCCACTTCTAAACGGAACGTGGCTGGTCTGGTGGGGGTGCTGCTTCCGGCTCCGGAAGTACCTGCCAACTCCCCAGAGAGGTTAGTTAATGGCAAATTGCCGGTTAACTGAGAAAAGTAAAACCTATTATACGGGGACGACATGCTTCAGGTGATCGTTAAATTAAAACAATTCACTAATGCCATTTGTAAATACAGGAAAGCGGATGAAGGGGGTTAAATTTCCTAGGAAGCTTATGGGAATTCAATACCTTGAGGGAGGAACGAAGGAAGGAAGGATAATTCATCCCAGAGTTGTACGTTATATATAAATGGACACCAAATATTCCGAACATAATTTTTGTCGTAAATTGTTGTTTCAGAAAGAAGTATTTCTAACGAACAAATCAGCAAGATAATCGAAAATGATCTCGTTCTGTCGGAGTCATCAACATCATCATCATCATCTGATGATTCGTCTGATGATGATTCTCAAAGTGGAACAACCGAAAGTGGATCGCTTCCGATGCAGAACAAAAATCAGTCTCTGATGTCACTATCGTAGAGGCCAAAAGGATCTATCAGATTGAGGATATTCCGGCTCTCGCAACAGCAATAAGTGAAGGCTCGGTTGAAAATGCTGTCGCAATTCTCATTGCAGCATCTACTGCCTTTTCTGGAGTTGAGCCACGATATGCCGAAATTTTGCTCATGCACACAGTGCTTGCCTTAGTAAAGAAAGGCACAATTTCGGAAAGTTTTGTCGCCAAGTTCAAACAAGGTGCGGCACAATTTCAGCTCGAAATGACCCTAGACCGTGCCTTGGTCAAGAATATCTTTGACGCCTACAACAAGGCTGTGAACGCAGATATTGTCAGAGGAATGGCCGAGTATTGGCTAACGATTTGTCCACCAGAATGCTTGCGGGTGAGCCTAACAACAACTCCACTACGGTTCAAGATCCTATCCCTGCTGCCACTCAATCTCAAAATCCCACGGCAACGCCCGATTCAACTTCTCCTTCCTCGGCCAGACCCTCTCAAAATTTAGAATGCCCAAATTCTTCAACACGACCCAAAACGATGGCGGAATTTTATGGGAAACCAAATCCCAAATATGTCTACGTACCGCCAGGACACGACCCCCCTAAAAGTTGGGACGATGTCACCTTTTACTATTAAGCATCATCGTTTTAAAATTCAATTTATAAATTCAACGTTCTGAAAATGCTCCGTATTGCCATGTTTTTCCGACTTTCCTTTTCCTTAATCCGTTCCCTTTATTCTGGTTGGTCTTTCAGAAGTCGACTAGGGAGCGAGTCATCGGCCTTTTTTTGGAAATGGCCACGTGCATCAGTTGTAGAAGAACGACCACGGGCCCATTCTGGAGTTGCAAACGAGACCATGTGCAATGCACGGTTTGTCAAGGTCGAGACACAAGGAGGAGGTGTCCTCTATGTCGCAATATGCTAAAACGAAACAGGATGCTCGATCGTGTAGAAAAGGCAATCTTTGACGAAATCAAGATTTTTCCCGGTCCTCATGAAGATCAGCCTTGAATCAACAGTTCAGAACTTCGAGGAAGTTCAGGGGGGCCAAAATGAAGCGGGTCCCCCTTGGTTGCTATAGTTACAAAATTTTCAGTCTTAATCTCTGTCTACCCTTTTCCTGTACTAAAAATTATCTCCGTTATAAAAAAGCTCAATCTTTAAAAATCTTCCTTTGTCTTTTTACATCTACACTTTTCTACAAAAATAAAAAGGTAAAAAACTACAAAATCAACTAGTTAAAGTCTTTCAAAATTTCATTTCCTTTTATTAATTATTTGTTATTCTGTTCAATCCAATGCAGCATTATAAGCACCAGCACCAGCAGCGGAGGGACCGCGCATACGTGGTATTTTCAAGCATTTAATCTTATTTCATTAATGTTATACAGATATTCCTGACGACGGGCGGCCGGTGGCTCGGCCGCAAATTATAGATATAATTAAAAAAAAGTACCCCAAAATAGGCGAAGACGTAAGTATCACCTACTCTCTTCAGGAATTATTGATTATGTTCTATTTTTCATTGCCGCCGGGTTACAATAGTCAGTGGGATCTTCTCATCATCTCTCACTGGTATGGATGTCGGGGTGCACCTTATTTTTGAGCTTCTCGAAATCCGAAAAGCGCTACTTATAAAAGGTTTCTCCCGCGTGGTTTTTGAAAATTTCTACAATTTTAATTTTAACCCACCTCTCATGGGGCAAAAAGGGCGTAAGTGCAAAGTTTGAATTTAAAGAACAATAAGGTGTCATTGTGCAGTTGGAATCACAAATTACGGCTCTATGGACTAAAATTTTGTCCGTATTGCCGTATCGTGCATTTTAAAGGCCTAAATGCCCTCTGAAAAATATTGGCTGCGCCGCGCCGCGCCGCCGCACAGTGCCCGGTGCCGGCCGCTTGCACGTGCAGATCGCATACGCATACTTATACCTCACGCCATATTCATTTAACAAGCAAAATGTCCTATAGAGAAAGTGAGACACATTTCAATGCATTATGTACACCAGGTTGACGAAGTGGCAGGTTTCCACGGTGAGAATTTTTCGTGGAGAAATTTTCCATGGTAACATTTTCCGTGGTGCTTTCCGTGGAGAAATTTTCCATGGAAAAATTTTCCGTGCCCAATTTTACGTGGAGAAATTTTCCAAGGGAAACACCACGGAATTCCATGAACAATTTTTAGCAGGGTAATTAGATCTATTTTATCTGAACACTCCAAGAGAAAATATCCAAAAGTCTTCTCAGAAATATATGTTTCATACGCGGAAACTTTGCAACTCTTGAAAGTTCAGACGGCGTTTTTCCTCAGCACAACAGTATTATATGGTGAGTGCCGTTCGCTATGATGGTGTGGATTTCACTCCGAATGCATATCACTCGGGTTCTTTGGAGTCACATGGATTCCGGAATGAGGTATAAACCTAATTTCACTTCGAGATTTTTAACAATGTAAGGAAACACACCGTATGTGTATTTACATGTTGCAACATTTCACCTCATTGAACGAAAAATTCCCAGTAAACTTGTTTTTTGCTATAATGTGTTTGTTTTACATGGTAAGTTTGTAGGCTCCTCAATCCCCCGATGGATGCTATTCCATGGGGCTCTTAGTCTTTTTTTCAATTTGCATTCGCTCAATTGGCAAGGTAAATATCATACATCAACTCAACCAAACTAAACTGATTGTTAACAAAAATAAAATGATTTAATATTACGCGGATGAAAGTGTACGAGCAAAAAAACTCTTGAAGGATAAGCGACTCACATACAGCATAATTTTAACAATTTTTTCCGGAGGAAAACAACATCCACATTGAAATGAAACAAATTAACAAGTACCTAAAATGTATCGTTTTTGTCATCACTTTACATTGCAGACAAGATAGAAGAGGAAATATACGCATATGTGAAGATTATTAGAAAAACAAGAGCTGTTGATGACGCTTTTAATACACACATTACGTAAAATCAATTAGGTTGGTTTAGAAGCTTTCCACGGTCACTAAAGCTTCATGTCATTCCGCTCGATTTGATGAAGGAATAATACAGATTGCCAAGTTGAATATGCCAAAATTCGCCAGTGACCGCGAGTTCAGTGACTCCGGGTGAATTTGGATATGTCATGACGTACAATTAACCAATCCTCAGCCGCTGATGCTACGAAACTGAATCGATTTACATTGCAGGATTGACATTGCAGCGCCAGTTAATGATAACAGTGAACTCGACCGTCTCTATTGCCTAATTGCAGTTATGTCGCGCAAAGCGGCCACATTACACATGCTTACTGGTGGCATCCGTTTACATTACGTGTGGATCGCCTTATAACAAGATGTATCCCATTCTCAATCTCAAGTGGAGGGCACATCGCCATGACTGGCGCAAATTCATAGCAGGAAAAAAAATCTTGATTACTACGTAGTACAGATTTGCCTCAACTTACTTGATAGGTTGAAATACACGTAAGTTGATCGCTTGGTAATCAGTTTGTTACATTATGTTTTTTCATTTTTGTCAATTATTTACACTTTCCTTCTTTCTCTCTTGCTCAGTCATGCACTGTGATAAGTTTTTATAGGATTGCAGTTCATTTTTTGTAATTTTCTTA
Organism: Bemisia tabaci; assembly: GCF_918797505.1. NCBI lineage: Eukaryota > Metazoa > Arthropoda > Insecta > Hemiptera > Aleyrodidae > Bemisia > Bemisia tabaci. Next base: position 39,953,593 of record NC_092795.1, read on the forward strand.
ATACACTGAAAATTGAGAAAATTTACTTTGAAATGCATACTTAATGAATGTAATTAAACAGTTTAAGCGTGGTCCAGCTATGGCTCCTCCTTATAAATTGGATTGCGTTTCGCAAAACGTAACTAAGAGCATCCCAATGCCGCTAATATTAAGCCAATCTTTTTACCTTGCAACTATGAACTGATCATCGAAACATCTACTATCTTTACTCCGAATAAACCGTGTATTCAAGACGAAAATTATCATCGCAATTTTATTTTTTGGCATGATGCAGGTAAGTCTATTGCGAAGAATGCAAGATGCACAATCCAAGCGAAATTAGAAAACTCTCGGTTCCTTTGTGCAAAATGCAGTCCGATTATTGTCTGTGCCTTTTACGCATCTTTTCATTGAGTGTAATATCAAACTAAATTAACGACACATAAGCCGTCCTATTTTACTTACTGTTCACTCGGGCAACGCAGATAGGCTGTGGAGACAAATCCTAGCGTTGGACTTTCGGCTTAGTTGACAGTCATACGCTTGATACCCCACTGAGTCTACGACAGCACGCATAGCGACACGGTTGACGGTGACAATGAGAGCCTGCGTGCTTGGTGACCCATAACTAGACAAAATATACTGAATTGCCAGGCAAGCACATCTCAGAACACGGCGTTGGCAAATTTGCTTTACCGGAATCGCTTCGGGTAATGCGTAGTATCAGCCACGAAGAAAAGCTAACCATTGCTCTGGATTTTTACATACTGAGATAAAGTAGAAAGCCTTTAGTTGGTGAACTCTTCATTCTAACCCCATTATTACACGATACCTGGATACAAAGGATACCCTTTAAATGAAAGACTCCACGTTCTAACCCGGACAAGGATAGCTGATCACTTATCAGACTTGAGAATCAGTCATGTGCAAAAAGTGTAGTAGGTTATACATAAATAAGGAGTGTCACTACCCGGACCCAGAAACCACATCCATTCAGAGCATTGAGTCTCTGGCTGCAAAGTGCATAAAGCCACACACTATGGGGATCATGCACGGATCTTATTCAAAGAAATTGAGATCATCATCCAGTCAGATCATAGTAAGTTATTGTTATCTTAAAAATTCATCCGCAAATAGCTATGTGCAAGAGGGTGAGAGGATCCGCGAAAAGATTGAAGTATTTTCAGCACCCAGTTCTGTCTTTAGAGGTATACCGCGCTCTACCATCGAATTTTCGTATGTTTGTGCCATTTATAACTATTTGCCCTCTGCTCTCACCGCCATCAGGAGAGGAGTGATTCAAATAATAGAGAGACTGCATTTTTAATGCTTCAGATGGGAACCACCAAATATTGTTCAAGAAATCGTCGAGAAAAAAAAACTACAGCGTAAAATAGTCACGCTTCAGGGCTACGATTGAAGAGATTGGAATGCCATTAATATAGGGCTTGGTATGAAGAAAATTCGTAAAGAATTGTCTCTCCCACAACCGTGCTAAGGAAGAACGCCGTATGAACCAAATTTCGATTGATAAAACACGAATTTCCTAATAAACTTATGAATATTTCTTCTCCAATTTTTCAGATAATATCGTTCACAATTTCACATAAAGTTCCTGAAAATTTCTTGAAAAAATATTCATAACTTTCCTCAAGAGTAAGCAATTTAATGAAGAAATGAAGGAAAAACGCCGTATGAACCAAATTTCGATTGATAAAACACGAATTTCCTAATAAACTTATGAATATTTCTTCTCCAATTTTTCAGATAATATCGTTCACAATTTCACCTAAAGTTCCTGAAAATTTCTTGGAAAAATATTCATAACTTTCCTCGAGAGTAAGCAATTTAATGAAGAAATGAAGGAAAAACGATCGCCATCGATCTATTTTAGGGAGGGGCTCTCATACAGGGTCAATATTTCTTTTCGAGGGAAAGCATGAGCAGCGAGAAAACTGAAACTTTCATTGTTCTCTCACGTAAACGTAAAGAAAAGTAGAACGAGAAAAAGGGAAATCCTCCAAGACTAATCAGATCAGTCAGGCCAGAGGTGAGTCAACGGGTGCTTCACATGGCACCCTAGTAGAATCTTATAGGCAATCTGTTTCTGAGCTCAATTAAACTTCAAGTCCATTTGAACAGAATGCCTCTCTTCCTACCGCAGGAAATTGGTTGCCAAAGAAAAGATTATAGACGATAGCATTGATAATTTTGACTAAAGATCCCATTTGAGGTCTAAATTGAGAAAACACATTAGTCTTCTTGTGTAGTGGGGGATTGGGAATTCCAAAAGAAAGCAACCGATTTTTTTCTTAGATTTAGAGAAAAAAGCACATGTGATATAACAAAAGTTAACTTTTCAGAGGCACAATTTGAAAATCCACAATCCGCAAAAAAGAGGGTTGGTGCGGTTGACTATCCTAACTAACATATCAACTGACGGCGTTTGAATCGTCAAAATGAAGCAAATTTATTGTTAAAGTCGCAGGAAAACTGGGGGTATACCTGATCTATAGAACGTAGAACCTAAAGATTGAAAAAAAATTGACAGGTGACTACCCTTAAATCTCCTGTAATTGAAGCGTTAACCATAACCATCCACTGGAAAAAAACATTAGATTTTGAGTCCAGACTCTTAAAAACATCGACAGGAAAAAGTACTCTTGATTCAATCAGAATCTAGCTAAAATCAAGAACCAAGCCTCTTAATTTAAGCGGATTTCGTTATGATTCAAGCAAAAATCTGATTGAATCAAAAGTATTTTTTCTTGTCAATGTTTTCAAGAGTCTGGACTCTAGATCCAATGTGTTTTTTTTTTTCCAGTGCACGGGGCCTCCCTACCGGAAGTAGCTGTATTTTTTAAAAAAAAAAAGAATGATGACGTTTAAGGCCCTGAAGGCTGAATAGTTGACAAGCTTAAACTGAAGCTGAATAGCAGGTGAAATCGACAACCACGTCACGAGGGAGGGTTCCGACGCATCACGGCAGGTTGACTTTCAAAGGTCAGTTCACACCTGGCGTTCCGGGCGCAGCGCTGCTTGATGCGGTGCAGACAGCATGCCAGATGCGCGCGGCATTCACTCGTCCCTGCGAATCAACAAACGGAGTCCGCCACGCAGGGATGAGTCCCATTCAGTTTTCGCCACGCGGCAAATATTTATACATTTGAATAACCAATCCTCCCTCCGGGAACGAGTCTTCCCTCCCCGGATTAAGCCCGTCGCTTTTAGTCAAGTAGGGATTTCGTGCTGCAGGAATTCCCCCGTTGTCGAATCTACTTTTTCATCAGGAATGTATGGACTGAGGCGTGAAAAGCAGCGGCGTGGCTTGAGGAATCGATTATTGGTATTTCTCCATTTGAAGCTGTAGTAAGAATCGATTATCAAGGTGTTCGTACCGAACACCTTGATAATCGAGCCTTTACCATAGATTTAAACGGCGTATCAATCAATATATCGCAACGCACGCCACGCTACTGATGAAAAGCTCAATAGTCACGTAAGTCGTCATGTCTTCCACGCTGACACCACTTGGAATATGTATAGTCGTATCGATGTTAAAGATTTAGTGTCATTTTTTTATTTGATGCGCGGAAAACTACCAAACGTTATTTCTTGAAAACTCGATAATTTTTATTTTCCGTGTTATAATTATTCTGAGGAATTCCCCGAGACAAAAAATCTCGGAGAAGATGTAAAAAAGTGTATGAAAATTCCATCAAAACCACAGGTTCAGTCTTTTTAAAAAATAAAGTACATTGTATCGATAGTGAAACTGCGTGACTCGGGTTGCAGCGTTGCAGACTTTCTGGCATACTATCTTTCTACGTGGAAAAAAAACCGAACGCCATTTCTTGAAAACTGAATGGTTTTCATTTTCTGTGTGATAATAATCTATGAACAATTCAAGCCATAATGTCGGTTGGGTCTCCTTCTAAAAATACGAGGGTATGAGTGAAGATTTTGAAACCCTGCAACCGACATAAGCATATTTGCAAATTTACCGTCGATGTTACGTCATAATAAGCCGAAGTGTCCGATTAGGAAAAAATGCGCTTGTTGCTCAGGTGAACTTTCATTCCTTTCTCGATTATACTTTTAACGGATGCGATAAGTGTACTACTGTACTTGACTAAAAATACGCCAGAGAAAGGATGTGCATAATGTCAAACTTGCCTGCTATTTCACCAATCACTGTTATGCGGTCAAATTTCTGAAAGCAAAGCTATTTGTAGCGGAGTTGGCAGTTCGGTGTGCCTAACTCCAGAGAGAGTACAAAAAAAAATAACCTTGCAAACTATCTTCCCTGTATTTGTTCCCTGGCCCTCAACCGTTCAAGAGCTGCCGAGTTCAAACAAAATATAGTTGACACAAGGTGATTCGATGGACGCTATATATTTTGTGTCAGAGCAACATGCGACATATCACATTGAGTGGTTCCATTTTTTCAGCCACTCATCATTTTTCTCGAATTTTGAGATCGCAATTCTACTGTCAGGATACTAAGAAATTCACTTACGAATTTTGACAGACAAATTCGACGTAATTAAGACGTGGTTTTTTTAGAGGAAGAATATCGTATTCGAGTGCAGTTTTGATATCAGTATCGAATGCGATATTTTTCCTCTAAAAAAACCACGCCTTTATCACGTTGAATTTGTTTATCAAAATTAGCACGTGAATTCTTTAGTCTCCTGACAACAGAATTGCGATCTCAAAATTCGAGAAAAATGACGAGTAGCTGAAAAAACGGAACGAACCGATGCGATATATCGCATGTCGTTCTGGCCCAAAATATGGCGTCCATCGAGTCCCTTTATACTGAGAGTTGAGACAACCCCTCTTCATGGGGTCACAAAAGGGAATAAAGATTACACAAATTGAAAGTTTTTCGTAATCTTTGATCGGCCCAATCTCGAATTCCTTTCTCCGTTCCTTCTCTCATACCGTTTGTTCCTTGCCGAACCCGTAATTCTTCGGTCCACCCCAGATTTTAATCTTTGCAATTGGTGAAAATGTAATCTTTTCTCCCGTTTGTGACACTGTGGAGGCCTAAACTACGGGAACCAATCAGAAATTATTCACATTGTCTTAACTCTCAGTATAAAGGGACTCTACCTTAAAAGAACGATTTCGCCTATCTCAGTGTAGAGTACCTGTATAGGGAGAGTACCGACAGATCGGTTCATGGAGGGCTTAGGGCCCAAAAGTGCAGCCACCCTTCTAACCAACTTCTAACGCACAAAATTTCACTGCCAGTCTGCAGATTCCAATTCTAACCAAGATGGCCAAGAATGTACAGAAATGAGCGTTCTTCCGCGAAATTGAGTAAATTTATGCAAAAACTGAGTCAAACACGTGCTTAATAAAGGACGGTTCGTAACAATAGTATCAGTAAATCGCTCTGGATAATTGAAATTCATAGGTTGGCTTCCCTTTTGGGCCCTAACTTTATTCGCGGAGGCATCGGTGAAGGCCTGATGGACTTTCGGAGTTTCAGATCTGTCGGTACTCTCCCTATACAGGTACTCTATCTCAATGATATAAAATCAAAAACATTGAATGCTCTTCGGGAACAATAAATATGCTTGAAGCACTCCCAAAATCTGATAATTGCAAGCCGTATGAAACAACAGAGGAACTTTCCTTTGAAACGAAAGAAAAACGCCAAAAAGACATGAGCAACGCTGCGAAGCTTGCTCCATTCCTCATCCTACACGCCTCATTGGTCGGACTCGCATTAAGAATTAAGCGACTGCTTTTGCCGGGGTACGTCTGGATTTCTGTCATCAGATATCCTCCACTGAATCCAGCAACAGCGATGAGATAAATCCATTACCGAACCCTCTATTTTTTAGAGACACAAATTAAAAGAGGTGATAAATGGCAACTCTGAGTCCCAAGGGTAGCACTGGGTACGGACGGGGGTGGAGGGTGGACCCCTTCCCCTTTGTCAAGGCTTAGACATGCGAGGGGAGGGGGGAGGGATAATTCTTCATGTATAAATAATACATACCCGGTAATCACCACGGCAATGCTCTCGATATGCTGATTTTTCTCTCTGCTCTTTTTGTCACACGTGGTCACTGTGAATTGCGGGTTGGAGCAGGTGCATTCCGGTGGTGGGGACATCAGGCAAGTCTTGAAAATTAATCAGAAATTAATGACAGAAAATTGTGCTCATTTTGCGATTAATGGAATAATTGATACATCTAGACATACTTTTTTTGAGTGCACTTCTTGGAACAAAGCTAGAGAGGAGGTAGAAAAGACATTAGAAACTAGAATTATATCTAAGAAATATTATATATAAAATGTTAGAAAGTAAAGAAAAATGGAGCTCTGTAAACATGTAGATTTAAAAGCAGTACATTATTGGGAAGAACAAAATTTCGACCGCGAGTGTGTTGCCTCGCGAGTGCGTCGGCGATTGATGGGATTGAGGAGAGACAATCAGTGGGGAAACACATAAAAGATTTTGTGCGTGCGATGATGGTATTTCACAGGAGACAAAGAGCGTGATAATGTACCGCGGACATCGCCGTTGTTTTATCTAACAGGCTATTTTTCACCCGAACTTCAACAGCAGGGTTAGAAGGAAATGAAGATTCACCTCCAAGAGAGTGGTGCGCTTCATTAGCATTCAGGACATTCTGAATGCCTTTGCCTGTTTCTTATGTTTTATAAGATTTAGTTAAGCTTTATTTTCATATTTCAGGTAGTAAAATGTCGGAAAGTAGGAACGAACGATCAGCAATGCGGCGTGCGATTCAACATCAGCATTCATACTCGAAAAGACACCATCAATGTGGACTGCCTCAGAAGAATATCCGGCCGCAAGCCAAGAATTTCAAAAAGTATTGCACTCTGATTGAAATCACTCCGAACGACCCCAAGTCCCGAAAGTACTTGAGAACTTCCATAAATTTAAGCGTACTCGCAGGAACGGTCGTCCGAAGGGTTTTATCCGCTCCCATCACGTGATACCGTCAGTGCCTTGATTCAGACGCGTGATTTTCTGACCTTGTTCACGTATTTCGAGTGTGTTAACGAACCTTTCGAACTCATCCGGTTATGTAGCGATTTTGACTTCAATCTAGTTGAAGCATGCGAGGCTTACCTTAGCGAACTGGCCGCCGAGGATGTTCCAGTCGGATTTGAGTGACGACCGCCAAACGATGGAGCTGTCGGCATTACATTTAAGCAGTATGCAGAATATGCAAGGTGCGTATTGTGAATATGACACCGATGGTTTTACGTCTGATTTAGTCGACGATGTTACCGAGGTCCAGCCACCGTGGGTTAGTTTCCTTCGACTACCAACTCAGGACGCTGAAATGGATCCCGAAAGTGCGTCCCCTCCTCCTGCAGCGTCTGAACGTATGGATGCAGATGACGATGATGGTCATGAAGAAGTCACTGCTGAGCTCGAATGGGTCACTAAACCTTGTTTATTTTATTGAATATTCTGAAAGTACAATGTGATTAGATAACGTGGTGATTTTTTCGCATTTTTATGGAGCCGAAATCGCGGAGAAACCCGCTTTTGAAAAATCTAAAAACTGCAAGACATTTCAAACGCACCCGAATGGCGGGAAACTGACGGTGTTGACGCACTGCGGTAGTCATATCGCAATCTTCTCTCATTTTCCTCTGATGTTTGTTAAAATAAAAACGTGTTTCAATATGGAATTGTTGCTCGTTTATTACAGCTAACATATGAATGAGATTCAAGTCTTGAATTCAAAAGATATAATTTCGACTTTCGTATTGTTTTCATCTACGAAGAGTAGATAGACATTTGACGGAAGTCGTGGAAATCCGTGCCCGCTTCTGATTGGTGCCGGATGACATCAAGTGAAGTCAAGATGGCTGAATGCCGATAGCAAGTGTTTTGTTACTCTCCTGACAACTTTATTTGAACAATTAACTGAGTCAATTTCTTGTGTTTTTACTTTTTTCATATAAAAGTGCTACGTTTTTTGCTTGTTCTAAGTGATCGTTTTTGGCATTTTATCGGCAGCTGACTGTGAATTTTTTGTCCCTAAGTGTTATCGGCAACCTAACCTCAAAATGTTGTCCTAAAACTTCCTCGCTCTACACTGTGTTGCCGATCAACTATCAAAAATTTGACCTTGAAATCAGCTGATAGAACTAACAAGAGGCAAAATGGTCCGGTCTCGTGTGACCAGCATCCTAGCGGCGACCGGAGCGCCACATCCACCAGCGCAATCCACCGAGAATCAGTACGCTCTGAGATCCACAAACAGCAACCAACTCTCCCGTTTGAGCTCGCCACCGTCAATGCAATTGTCTCAACCGAACCCAAACAAGACTCCAAAAATCAGCTCTAGGACAAAGATAACAGTCAAGGCAATGCGGCAGTCTCCTGTCGGCTCAAATAGTCGCTCATCAATAAATAAGGCCGAGATCCAACCACACATCTCTACTATGATGCCAAACCATGCAGAGAAAATTTCCACCACAAAATCAACGAAAACAGCAAAACCTAAGAAGAAAAATGCCTCTCCCACTGACACCCGGGCAAACGCTGACTCTCCAAATTATGCTACGACAGGCGTTCAGACGGATCCGGAACTGGATCTACAATGCCAGCGCGACTCCTTGATTGAAAACAATTGTACCCTTAGAAATAATAATAATTGCATTACAAAAATAAACAAAAAATTAGGTAATGAAATAAAGGTATTAAATGAGAAAGTTGATGAATTGAAAAAAGATATTCTGAATAAGGAAGTATTGAACCAAAAACTTGAAGAGGAAATCAGAGAGTTAAATACTAGAATCAAAAAACTAATTACAAAAAATGCAATCTTAGCTGATAGCCTCACAAATGGTAACTTTAGTCCTAACAGTGTATCCACCATAAATTGTTTTGAACTATCCACCCAGTCTGGAGTTACACTTCCTCACTATGACGGAGAAAATATAGTTTTAAAAGATGATCTTAATCCCAATTTTAGTTCTAATAGCTGCCAAAAGTCGAAGAAAAAAGTCTTGATTCTTTCTGATTCACACGGTAGAAATTTAGCTCAAATGCTAAAAAATAGACTAGGAAGTAATCAACACTTTGAAACTCATTCAATTTTTAAACCAAATGCCCTTTTCAAAAATGTCATTGAAGACATTGGAAATTTAACCAAGGGCTTCACGAAGAATGATTTTGTATTTGTAATCGCTGGTTCTAATGACTTATTTTACCATTATGAAAGCCCTAAATATGACTTGTTTACTGAATTGTGTAAAGCAGCACGCCTCACTTCCCATACAAATCTTGTAATTCCTAAACTATTTCATAGGTTCGATGTTCCCAATTATGTAGCAATTACTTTTAAAAGATTTTACGACCAGCTCATATTAAGAGCAACAAAAATGTATAATCATGTGTCAGAAATTGACTTTGACTATCTTAGTCGCAGCCATTTTACTTTCCGAGGACTTCACTTGAATACCAGGGGTAAGCAAGAAATTGTTAAACTAATCCATGACAGGGTACTAGAAACTTTGGTCACAAAATCTTTAAACTAGAGCTTAATGACGAAACTACACAAATGGATGTAGCTGATTCAAATAAGAGCTTGAATTACACAAAAACAGAGGGCGCTCACCTTAAACTGTACTATCAAAATACCCAATATATTTCAAATAAAATCGATCTATTAAATGACTTCCTACAAGAGATTAACCCTGACATCCTATGTCTTGTTGAGCATGGACTAAAGTCACATGAAATAGCGCAATTAAAAATTAGTGATAACTATAGAATTGTATCTAATTATTGCAGAACTAAACACAAAAGTGGAGGTGCATTAATTCTTGCTAAAGAAGAACTAAGAATTGAAATAGAAAGTAAATGGTCGGCCAAATGTACAAACGAAATGGACATAGAAATTACATCTTGCATTGTGAAGGGTCTCAAATTTAAATTGTGCATAATTGTAATATATAGGTCCCCAAATGGAAACTTAACAGTATTTTTCGAAAAGTTAACTGAATTGCTAACCCTTGTAGATCCAAATGTTAAAACAATAGTAGTAGGAGATTTCAACATTGACTTACTCGTTGATGATCATAATTCGAAATCATTAATAAATACAATGATAGAAAATAACTTACGACAGCAAGTTTTCATACCCACAAGAGTAACTGAATCAACGAGCACTCTGATTGACAACCTATTCACTAATTTACAGAGGAAAGATTTTAAAATTGAAGTAGTGGACAGCGCATTATCTGACCATTATGGAATTGAACTCAATGTATTAAAAGATTTAGGATGCAGAAAAAAAGAAAATAGAGGATATTTTGTGAGAAAATATAATGAGAATATACACATGTTCAGAGCAAATCTAATAGATCTAAGTAAAAGCAGAACAAATGAAGATATTAATTCATTTATTCAAAAAATTTCTTATCAACACAATCTGTATTTTCCCTCCAAATTCAAGAAAGCGCCAACAACGTTAAATAATGTAATCAAACCAAATATTAGAGCCAATCACTATAGAATTGTTAAAGAAATTACGGAAGAAATGAAAAATTTAAGGAAAATCACAAAAAACGTTCAAAATTTCCAAAATGAAAAATATGCTGAGCTCAAAAATAAACTCAAAGAACAGAAGCGTGCCTACAAGTTAATGATATTAAACGAGAAATCAAATAAGGTAACAAACATACTAAAAAATTCTACAAATATTTCTAAAACTACCTGGAACATTGTAAATTCTAATAAATCCTCAAAATACAAAGCATGTACGATTGATGAACTATATTACAAGGGAAAAGTTGTAATTGGTATAGAGCAAATCACAGAAGTACTAAATGATCACTTTGTTGCTATTCTAAATAGGAACTCCAACATTAAAATTGACTTTAATAACTTTGACTATTTAAAATCGCATGACAATGTACTTTATATCAATCCAATCACAGTGGAAGAAGTAGAAAAGTCAATCGATAAGCTAAAAAATAAAAAATCTGAAAGCCATGAAGGTATTAGCAACTATTTTCTAAAACTAATAAAGTACGAAATAAGCCCACTCTTAACCAAGTACATTAACCACTCAATCATAGAATGCGAATTCCCAGATTGCCTGAAAGAAATCAAAGTAATACCTCTGTGGAAAGACAGTGATCCCACCAACCCAGGAAACTACAGACCATTATCAATTGTATCGCCAATCTCAAAAATTTATGAGATGTCCGTAGTACAGCAAATTAATAAATTCCTTAAAATAAATAATTTACTCTGTGATAATCAGTATGGATTCAGGGAGAAACTAAGTACTGAAGCGGCCATACTTAGATGCTATGAAGCAATCATCAGCACAAAGAAAAAAAACCCTGTTGTTGTAATCGCTATAGACATAAGTAAAGCATTTGATTCGGTAAATCATGATATCCTAATGTTCAAACTAAAAAAGATGGGATTTGGAAAAGAAGCTCTTAAATGGATAAAAAGCTTTATGTCACAAAGAAAACAATATGTCCATATGAGGAAAAGCAATAAGAAATATAACTCAATAAGTAGAATGATCTATGGAGGCATCGCGCAAGGATCAATGATAGGGCCACTACTATTTATTCTGTTCATTAATGATTTAGCTATATTTTTAAAAGTAAAAGTTAAATCTCTCTTAAAATCATTTTTTGACCTTCTATTGTTCGCTGATGACATCCTCATAATTCTAAGCAATATCATACTGGAAAATCTGGAAATTGATACATTTACTGTCATGAGTTATTTTAGCCAATGGTGTAAGATCAACCTTTTTAATGTAAACACGAGTAAATCGAAATTTTTGCTTTTTAATGTAAATAATGAACTGATCAAGGACTTCCAAGTGCTACTAGATGATGAGCAAATGGAAAGAGTAGCCGCTGCAAAATATTTAGGTATTTTGTTAGATGATACTCTTAAATTCAATGACCATGTTGACATCATGTGTAAAAAGCTGCATGGCGCTATTTTTGTGTTGAGAGTCCTATCAAGATTTTGCGACATGAATCTGTTAATGGTAGTGTATCATTCTCTTTTCCTATCTCACATACTATATTGTATCAATGCCTGGTCAACTTGCAATAATAAAAAGATCGAGAAATTATTCATAACTCAAAAAAAAGCTATTAGAACTATGCTTAAATTAAAGCCTACAGAATCTTGCAAGGAACATTTTAAAAAATTACAAATCTTAACTGTTCCAGCATTGATCATATACTCATCTTTGAAATTATACAACAACAAGAAACTACAGGAATCGAGAGTGGTGCACAACCACAACACCAGAAACAGAACAGAAAGTCTAATCATAAAAATTAATAAAACAGCGGCTCGAGGCCATAACTTTTTCTCTAAACTACCATCAAACATAAGGAAAAAAATTAAAGATGAGCCCCGAAGCCACAATGCCCTGGTCAGACATTATCTAATTGAGGAATGTCCATATTCAATCAACGATTTTTTAAAGGGGACAGGTTGATATCATTGTCTTTTTTTTTTTTTTTTTTTTTTATATATACATATATTTATTCTTGTTTCTTGTTTAGAAAAATTCGACGCATTTGTAGAAGCCATGTGCAAGCCAAAACAAATAAAGATATATTATTATCATTCGGCGCGGCGCGAAACCGGGGCGTTTTAAATTTGCGTGTAAATTGAGCGATTTAAACTGCGCATTTCTCGGTTATTGAGTTACTTGTTCGCGTTTGTAATGTGTGCATCGTGTTCTACGCGTCGTTTTCCTTCAGAAAACTATATTCGCAAGTCAAAATTCGTTCATGGTTTAGTGACCCATTGATAAGAAAGCCTCTGAATCGGCCACGAGTACTACAGTGGAAGCAGATGGATGCGATGTTTTCTGTAGTAACACGCAATGATCAAGTCGTGTTCAGGAATCCACTCACATCTCCACGCGGCAAAAAGCGGAAAGCCAACGAGATCAGCGATAAAGCGATTCGAGCACGATGGAACTTTCCTAAAATTTTCGCTGATAAATATTATTCATCTGAAAAAAGGAATTATTGAGAATTAGGACTGTCTTTACAAGGTCGTATTTTAACGGGGATCAACGAGACCAATTTAAAATCGGCAATTTTTCACTTCGAATTTTCCAAGAACTAATGATGACGCCCGGATAAAACTTTTGAACTGCATTATAATTGTAAATTACAAAACTGCATCTAATGTAACCCATACTGTGAATGTGGAACATTATGAGCTAGATGAAATACCAATAAAAAACTGAAAGACCCGAAAAGTATAACCTCGGATTTTTTGTATTTCCGCCGCAAGGGAGGAAAAGCAATTCCGAAGTCCCGCAGCAAAAAGTTCCGAGAGTCAGAGCTGTCTTTCTGGGCTCTAGGTTAATTAAAACATATGGGCAAGAGAGTTAAAAATATTGAAAAGTAGGAAACCTCCAGGCAAATTAATGGCATCAAATGAATTTATGAGCTTTTTTGTCTGCTTTCATACTATTGTGATTTTTACGCTGGAGAGTTTTATTCCTTATTTTCTCTTCAGTGCACAAATTATGTATGAACGATGAATGTAAACCTCAACCTATAAGTACTATATTGTAGGAAATTGCCCTGCTAAAAATGGTGAGTACAAATGAGTAGAAAATCAAAGTTGCATAAATAGAATTTCAATTCATATGAATAGAATATCAACTCACACTTGAAAAAAAACACATTGGATCTAGAGTCCAGACTCTTGAAAACATTGACTGGAAAAAGGACTCTTGATTCAATCAGATTTAGCTTAAATCAAGACCAGCCTCTAATAGAGCGGATTCTCTGATTAAGCTTAAATCAAGAACCAAGCTCATAATTAGAGCGGATTTCTTCTTAATTTAAGCTTAAATCTGATTGAATCAAGATTCCTTTTTCTTGTCAATGTTTTCATGAGTCTGGACTCTAGATCCAATGTGTTTTTTTTTCCAGTGAGGTAATTTTTTCATGACTTTTTTCCGTAAGTCCGGCAAGGAGGAGCCGAGAGCGCGATCATAGGAGTGAATACTAACACAGCGGTGTCCTTTGGTGGGTGGATTCAATTGAGTTATTTCATTATGTTGCTCGGGCTGTGACCCGCGACGGCTCCGTAGGCCCCGCTCGAGAATTATGAATCCCTGTCACAGGAATGCAGCAGAATTAAAAGTTCCTCTCCCTCATTTTCCCGCCACACATGCCAAGAGGCACCAGCCGTGCTCCCGCAATCGGCGTTGCACCATATCGTCACCTTCCAGGCAAAGTCTCACGAGCGCCATGCGACGTTTAAAAATTTCCGCCACCATTTTATTTCTTTACTGAGAAATTGTTGGTTGAATCTGTTGGAAATTTCACTAAATTTTATCGGCAGCACAAAGAAAATTCAGTGAAATTTTCGGACAGCTTCATTGAACAATTTCTCTGTAAAAAAATAAAATGGCAGCGGAAATTTTTAAACGTCGCATGGCGCTTGTGATACTTTGCCTGGAAGGTGACGATATATCGACGGTGAAAGCCGGCAATCACATAACTCGGTTTGCAACGTCGCAGCCTTCCTGTCATACTTCATTTTTTCAACGGAAAACTACTCAACGGCAATTCTTTAAAACAACCGTGACTTTTTTTCCCTGTGCGAAGAAAATTCTGCAAAAACTTCAAGGAATGATGTCAATTTTTTCTCCTTTAAAAAAGTAACACAGACGCGGAGATTTTCAGACACAGAAAACAAGATATGTGATTGCGGACTTACGCCGTCGATATCGGCTTTCAGTGTGGCTCCTATACTACGTGATGGGTCAATTGCGCTGTTCACAGAATCGTGTTTTGATGTTTAATTTTTGTAGATTAGCTAAAGCTTATTTTACAAGATTAGCTGGAAAAGCATTCATTACATTCTCGAGGAATAATTGCAGTGTCTTTCTTTGCCTTTTTCCGAAATACATGACATTCTTATCACCCTTCATTCAACATGGATCATGAATGGTCGCTAAATATATCAAATCCACATCTATTTTGCTATGTTTGTTTCATCAGTATTTTAAGAAAAATAGCAGTCAAAATAGTAGTAGATGAGTCTTCCCTTAAAAATGTTCCTCATTTATAACAAAGCTTTTCAATCAAATATTAAGCGTTCAAATTAGTTAGTTTGCAGTAAGGATACTGTGTGTGCTTGAAGTGAATAAGTTAATAATCGTAGTCTTCATGATAATGTCCTCTTAATTCGATTATGTAATTCATTGTGATGTGGTTCTAATTTTATCATTGAGATTTTGTGCTCCTATATGTAGTTTTAGAATATTTTCTTTTTCCATTATTGCTTTTTGTACTACGTTTTCAGTATCGTTGTGGTACCGAATTACCTTTGTAAATGCACAGTCAAGTTTTTTTGTCGATTTTTTTGTGACATAACGCTCAATTTTTTCTGAGACTTTCTCGTCACTTTGAACACATGACTTGATGCAGGATGGGTGGCCCGTCGGAAATTGCAATAGGGTAAAAAATAAAAGTATGTCATTTATAATCGGTTTTCGAAAAAATTTCAATTTGCATCAAGTATCCTTCCATGGCGTTTTAGACTTGCTATCATATTTACGTAGGTACCCTCATATATTTCCCTTAAATGTTGACACTGTTTTGTAGCCTACAAATGACCGTTTTTATGCAACAATGATACATGTTGTTGCCAATGTGGATTGCTAATGGTTTGTCATGTTGTGCTGACATTATTCCTTCCAATTAATCGCGCTTCAGGAGGACCATTACTTTAGGCTACTTATTTATTCAAACAGCGTTTAAAGAAACACGTTAATCAGGTTTAAGGACTCCTTTTCATGTTGGTTCGCGTGGCCAAAAAACTACATGCTTCAAATTAATGACACGTCATTGGCACAACACCGATTGCTTGAGGCAGACATTTTCGATTGCGGACCGGACTAGAATAATTTGTTACCTCAATCAAAACGGCAATAACGCCGAGCGCGGGTTGAATAAATATTAATCCAAGATTGAGCATTAGCCTGATTGAAAAATTATTTCGTGCTCGTCTCAATTACCTTCCCCTAACCTCTTTTTCATAGTCTCTCGTTCCAGTTATCGCGGAATGTTCAGGGCAAATTGTAATGCACCCCGGTCATTTGACCTGCTTCCTCCACCCATTTCGTTTCAATTTTTCGGTTAATCCTGTTGTTTTGATCGCGACATGTGTTCGATCCCACCAGGATACCCACGTCAACTCTTTTTGTTAGAAATTAGAGGAGTTTTTCCTCTTGTAAACCTTTTAACCCTTTTATGCAAATCGAGCACGATATGCCTGTTGCTCCGGGCTTCTAACAATTGTTTCTGAAGCGGTGTCCCACAGAGGCACGATTTACATCATGGAAATGCGATTAACAATGTAAATGACACCCACTTTCAGAAGGATCTATTCTTGAACGGGTTGTCTCTGAGTGGCAGAAAAAGAGGTTTCCTCTTTTTTCTCAGTCAAGGAAACCGTTGACCGGTATATTATCGACACGCTGCTTAATGATCGCTGGAAACCTATGCATAAGTTCTTATGTAGAGATTGGTATTAACAGCAGGGTTCCCATTCGCGCAGAAATCTACTTGCTTTAAGCTTTGAACACTTTACTTTCTCCAAAAGCAAAGTCAAATGATTACATCCAGCAAATTGGGTTGTAACAGTTTCATTTAACAATACTACAAACATAATAATTATATGATATATTGCAATGTTAAACATCAGCTAATCTGGTTACGTCCCGTATGCTTAAGGCGCGACGTAGATCGTAATTGGTTGATGAGGATTTTCGATAGTGCGATTGGTTATGAATTGATCTTTAGCGCGGGGACATAATCTTATGCCATCGGATTTTGGCATCCCTAAAAATAGAGAAGGTAGATTGTGCAAAAAATAATCGGTTTAGAGGTTTCATGAAGTTAATAACATTATGTTGATAAAAAGTGTGAAAAGCTCTCCCGTTTTGGAGCATTCTGTCGGACTTTAAAATTTCGCATCGAAACCTTTCAAAAAACTTTGGGACCGTGGATAAAGTTTGAGCGCGGGTGCTTACCTAGTTAAATTTTTACAGAGTGAATATAAAATTGATGATGAGTCTGAAAGTAACTGCAATGGATTTTGTCCATTTCTTAGGGAAAAATTGCAAAGTACGTGTTGCTAGAAAAGAAGCGTTTCTTAAGAAAGGTGATAATTAGTTGTCAAAGGATTTGTTGTTTAGGCGTGTCCCGAGGTAGTGAACTTTCTTGATCCCACAGAATATACATGCTCTTCTTCTGAATCTGGGCCTTTTTCAGACCTAAGTGAGAGGCAGAAAAGTCGACGAATTAAAACTCTCACGAACAATTATTCGCTATAGAAACTTTTAAACACACGTAAAACTGGTTTAATACCTTAAATAATTCAGATTGTGCTAAAGTTATCTCAAGTTTAGTGCAAAACCGAGAAAAGGCAAAAGAAAATCTCAACTTCTGCGAAGTAAACGGTGAAAAGGGGAAACTTATGTACGAAAATCGAGCGTTATCAATCAACGAAGCCTTGAATTTGTCCAAACATAAATACCTTCGCGAGGGACTAAAGATTGTTCCATGGAAAACGGCAGCCCGTGTTTCATTCGTCTTATTATCAGATTGAGTTTGCTAAGAACGAGTGCTCTTCCGCTATAGACATTTCTGCGAAAAATGAACTCCAAGCGTTGCGAAACCATACCTGTTGGAGAATTTTTAAGGCAATCGGGGCAGAGAATCAACATTTTACGGAGGAGTTACACTTGATATGCAAATGAGGGATGGATGGCTCCAGCTGGACTGCTTTCAAACAAAAATTTGATAAAGCGAGGCACATAACACAGTAAATCCCAAATTTGAAAATAGTGAAGCCGATAATCCAGCAACCCACCCCTCCCCCCCCCCATTGCCAAACTTTGCCACTTGAGGGTACCGGTACCCATAAAGATGACGTCTGGTCCTTTATCCCCGAGGAAAATCCCCGACCGAGTTCGACCTTCTTTTGTCAACATTTGCGTTTTAAATTCGTGAAGGAGACGGACGAAATGACAAAAACAGAATATGAAAGGGTTCTGGAAGAAAAAGCAACTTGGAAGATACAAAACTTGAGAATGCAACCATTAAACACACTTTCCGTTGCACAATGATAGATGGCAAAGTATGCAATGCACTCGCAAAGTGCATATCGACCTTAAAATGTTATAAATGAGGTGCAACATCAGGAGAATTGAATGATTTAAACAATATCCATGAGAGGGTTATTCAACAAAAATAAGATCAAACATGGATTCTGCGATAAAATACTGCTGGGTTGAGTCACTTTTACCTAAACTTCCGACATGAACTAGAGATGCAGTTGAGAGCGGAGGTAGTCCGTGACTGGACAAACCTCTATTTAATCTCGTGTGCGACAATTGTAGGGATGATGAAAGCGGCGAAAGTTTTCAGTGAGACATTTACGGCTTTTTCTCCGTGCTGCCATAAATCTCAAATGCTCTTTCCTGCGTATGTGAATGATTGTATTTAAGATGATTGTGATGCTATTGTCCATGCCTTCCATCTTCGAGGTGTTGATAAGGTAGACGAAAAGGCAGTGATCATGAAAAAGTATGAAGTTAGAATTTTTCATAAAACATCCGAATAAATAACTCTCACTTGACTGTGGACACCACATGTCATCAGTTTTGCAAAAACATTCCCACACCAAACAGGCAAAATCGAAGGAATAGATAAGGTGATGTATGTGTAGGCCGGATGTAAAACTAACATTAAGTATAATGAAAAGGCGATAAAAATAAAAATATAATGAATAAGTTAATGGAAGTTCAATGATATGTTAGAAGTTGTACGTTTAGTATTAATTCGATGTTCATTTAACTTAAAAAAAAATGAAGGTGACAGGCCGATCGTAAGAAGTTGCCAATGAATCTGCCATGCTAAGGAAGAAAGTCGTAAGAGCCATCAGGCGTTGCCAAATTACCTTTGATAAAACACGGATTTCATTGTAAACTTTGGAATATTTTCCTTCCAAATTTTAAGACAATTTTGTTCGCAATTTCGCCTAAAGTTCCTGAAAACTTCAAGGTAGAATATTAATAACTTTCCTTAAAAATAAACGTTTTATTGAAGGAAATTAGGCAACTCTCGAATGTTCATACGGCGTTCTTCCTTGGCACGGCATAGTATTACTCCGCCGCACGTTCCGATCAAATTCGTTCACATTCCGCACTTTGCCACATTGTCCGATTCAAAAGCCGATCCACCACACAAGGACGACACAAAAAATACACATGTACACTGCCGTGATATGGAAAAACGCCGTATGAACCTTCAGGCGTTGCCAAATTTCCTTTCATAAAACGCGAATTTTCTATTCAACTTATGAATATTTTCCTCCCAATTTTTTTTAGATAATTTTGCTCGCAATTTCACCTAAAGATTATGAAAATTTAAATGCAAAATATTCATAACTTTTCTCAAAAATAAACATTTTATCTAAGTAAATTTGGCAACTTTCGAATCATACGGCGTTCTTCCTTAGCACGACAGTAGAGTCCCATTATACTGAGAATTAAGATAACCCCCTTCAAACAGGAATAAAGATTACACAAATTGAAAGTTTTTCGTACTCTTTGATCGACTCATTCTCAAATTCCTTTCTCCGTTCCTTCTCTCATTCCGGTTGTTCCTTGCCGAACCCGTGATTCCTCGGTCCATCCCAGATTATTATCTTTGCAATTGGTGAACATGTGATCTTTATTTCCGTTTGTGAACTACGGATGCCCAAAATACGGGAACCAATCAGAAATTGATTCAAACTGTCTTAACTCTCAGTATGAAGAGACTCATCACGGCAGTACAGGCGGACCTTTTCCCGCTCTGTCGGTGAGCTGGACTGATCCGAAATATAGAGAACAGATTGCGGAGGAAGCCGGTCAACTTCAGCAATTGAAGCGGCAACGATGCTGGCAGTGATTATTCAGATAGGTATGTAAGTAGCTCAAATAGGGTTGTAACAAATGGAGCCGGATCCCGTGGGGATTCAGGAACAAGGACCAACCCCCGCCTACCCCTGCGCGTCACCCCTCGGAGAGAAGATAGACGCAACTACGCATTACGTATTAATGTGCACAATTCACGGGACACGACCGCTCTCAATTCCAACAGCAGGTCTTTAATCAGCCACGCAGTTTTTTTTTTAACTCTCTAATTCACCCCCCTCCCCCCACCACAGAGCAGGTCCACACTACCCTCGTTTCATCCCTGTCTCATTGCTTCCCTGCAGGGGTTGCGCGTGTTTGTTATGGTCGTCCCTGTCGACAAATTGATTCTCTGATTGTTACAAGCTCGCCGCCGCGCTCGACTCCTCAATCAGACTTTAAACGGTTATGGGGGAAACGATAGACTATTCCTTCATCGAATTTCAATTAGACGCTGTACAATAAAACTCGACACGGGACGCAGGTCAGTCTCATAGAGTAAATAGGGTCGAAATAGGAATGGAAAAGCTGGCTCAACTTTCGAGCATTTTCCACGTCCCGAATTCCATGACTCTTGTGCGGTGCCGGGTCACCTATACGATACACAATCAATTGTTTTCGATACTCGGGTACACGGCTTTGCGACGTAAGCAAACACCAACGACAGTGATTTTTCACAGCGATTTCTGCTTGGAATTGCTCGAGTTCCATGAATTTCATCCGCAATATTGTGTGTTTTGTTTGATAATAATGTTCTGCAGTCATCCTTGCCTACATCGAGACTCTTATTCCGCATGCACCCTTCTGGACGGTTGCTGCGTCAAAGGATGTTCTTCAGCAAGAAGCGCAGGAAAGAACACAGAATTGTTGCCGCATTAGTGACGTTTTTTAATCATTTTATTAAACTTAATATTACATGATAATCAATTGTTTTCGATACTCGGGTACACAGCTTTGCGACATAGACAAACACATGTGACAGTAATTATTCAAAGCTATTTCTGCTTGGAATTGCCCGAGTTGAATGTGTGGGTGCCATATTTTGTGTTCTGTTTAATAAAATGTTAGGTCGTAATCCTCGCCTAATTTGAAACACTTCCACAGCACAATTCTGCAGGGCGGTTGCTCCGTCGAGGGATGTCCTTCAGGGAGAAGAGTAGGAATGAACACATCATTCTTCCTGCATACGTAAGGTTTTCCATCATTGTATTTAGGTTAATATTACATGAGGTTGTCATCTCCAAGAAGAGGAGGAATTGCTTTTGCTTGGGGATGAGAATGGGGTTGATGAAATTCCAGGTACGAAAGACGAATTTTGTGACTGGCGAAAGTGCAATTGCAGCAGAAAACGAGGCGAAATGTAATAGTGACATGAGTGATAGTGAAACAAGGGATATGGTAAATTATGAAATGAAGAAGAAGGTTGTCTAATAATCCGAAGCCCATCCCATCTGGAACTTGTACACAGTATCTTCAAAAGCATGGCTCAAGAGAGCTTTACCAGCCTGACAGCTTTGAAGAGACTTGTTCACTAGAAAAAAAAAAACACATTGGATCTAGAGTCCAGACTCTTAAAAACATCGACAAGAAAAAATACTCTTGATTCAATCGGATTTTTGCTTAAATCAAGAACCAAGCCTCTTCATTTGAGCGGATTTCGTTTTGATTCAAGCAAAAATCCGATTGAATCAGGTGTATTTTTTCTTGTCAATGTTTTCAAGAGTCTGGACTCTACATCCAATGTGTTTTTTTTCCAGTGTTGTAAAAAATATTTTGCAACTAATTCTATGTCAGCTGAGAAATACTACTGTAGCAAATTAATCAGTTGTTCTTTGAGAGTAGTTATTTTGGAGAATCTAAATAAGATTTCGACTCGCTTTTTAAAGTTGATGCGTAACGGGCAAGGCTATGAACTGCATCATTTTCAAGACAAAAGAACGAAACTACTTTTCAGTGTTCTACATTACCAATCTCGAATTGCATTATTGCTAGAAAACTGAAGGGCATTCCTAATTGAAAATTACACAAATTTGTGTTGTGTTTAAGTGCATAAAGCAGCAACATTATGGACAGAAACTGCACGATCATATTCTACTACGAACATTTTTATAGGTTCCATATTACTACTCAGAAATCCAAAAACGATCCTTCGTCTATGAAACGGTGACTTCTGTAGTTCGTTTCGGCTGTTTCTACGTTCCAGTGCAGATTCAAACCGTCGCTGCTCTGACGTAAGGGCGTGTCTTAATTTCCACGTGAGCCCTGTCCTCTGTTTAACTCCACGCCTTTCGGGGCTCATATGTAAACCAGTGGCGTGGCGTGCTTTGCATTATATCGATTGTCATGCGAATTAAACACGTGGTAAAGAATCGATTATTAAGGTGTTCGCTGCGAACACCCTGATTATCGATCCTTTTCCATTAGTTAAATGGCATGACAATCGATATATCGCAAAGCGCGCCACGCCACTGATGTAAACAAAGATGCGCCCTTACGCAGGAGGAGCGACGAAATTGCCTGGTAATCGTGTGCAGACTGCCGCACAGTGGATCGAGTCGATAGGAGAGGTCGGACAAAATTTGAAAACTTTAAAAGCTCATATTACCGTGCTAGGAAAGAACGCCGTATGAACATTCGCGAGTTGGCAAATTGCCCCGGATAAAACATGTATTTCTGAAGAAATTGTGCGTACATTCTTTGAAATTTTCAGACGTTCAAGATAAAATTGCGAACAAAATTGTCTGAAAAAATTGAGGAAAAGATATTCACAATTTTCCTACATAAATTACGTTTTCATTGAAGAAAATATGGCAGCGTCTGAAGGCTCATACGGCGTTCTTCCTTAGCACGGCAGTATAACTCCGGTTATACAAAACTTTGAGGCACGAAAATTGGTTTCCTCGTGAAATTTTCCGGTGAAGGCACTCCTTGAAAAATTAAAACGTCACGAATTAAACATCAAAATTTGCAGTTTAGTCAAGAATTTCAAGTCCGATCTCTCTGATCGACCCGGTCCACTGTGTGCCGTGGGTGCGGTCCGTTGGAGGCTCGAATGGCTCAAAGGCAAAGGGAAGCCAGGCAATACTGCCGTGCTAAGGAAGAACGCCGTACGAACATTCGAGAGTTGCCAAATTTCCCTTGATAAAACTTGAATTTTTGACAACATTGACGCACATTTTTCTATGGAATCTTCAGATATTTTAGATTAAATTGTGTACAAAATAGTCTGAAAATTTTGGAAAAAAATATGCACAATTTCCTCAGTAAATTCGGTTTTTATCGAAGGAAACTTGGCAACTCTCGAATGTTCATACGGCGTTCTTCCTTAGCACGGCAGAATAGCTCCATACGCTCGCCTTCACAATGAGACATCTGTATGCTGAAAGGAACTATGTAGCACGCAAACCCTGCGCGCATAGTTCCTTTCAGCATAAATGTGTCCAATTGCGTCTGAAATTTCGAGGTTCCAACGCGGGTACTGTGACTTGCGAGGGAGGACTCGATACCTACTTGAGTTGGCGGAGGTCCCGGCGAATTCATATCGGACACGCGCGCTCTCGAGAGGAAACCCGCGAGGAGATCGCGGAACCGTTGCACCGACATTGCTGCGCGAGACCTCTCCAGTCCGTTTCAATTGCGGATAGACCCTTCGAGCCAATTAAAAATCAGAGAAAACGCTGCCCCCCGCCCCCCGCGTCCATACACTTTCTCACGGCACTCCAAAGTTGCCGGATCAAATATTCAAGAACACCGAACTCTTCCGAAAGAAGTTTTCGACACGGAAGAAATTGGACGTATATCGTCACCTTCCAGGCAAAGTATCACGAGCGCCATGCGACGTTTAAAAATTTCCGCCGCCATTTTATTTCTTTACTGAGAAATTGTCGGTTGAATCTGTTTGGAAATTTCACTGAATTTTATCGGCGGCACAAAGAAAATTCAGTGAAATTTTCGCGGACAGCTTCGTTGAACAATTTATCTGTAAAAAAATAAAATGGCGGCGGAAATTTTTAAACGTCGCAAGGCGCTTGTGATACTTTGCTTGGAAGGTGACGATATGAGGACTTACATGTAACAATGGCGGATGTGAAAAATTACCTTTTCGAAACGAGTTCAAAAAACTGTTTTGGCATCGAGAAAATTTTGAGGAAATACTTGAGATGTGATCTTCGAGATCTGTACATTGTGTCAGAGCCGAACATATTAGATTTTGGTGTGAACAAAACAGTTTCTTAGGCGTGTTTCGGAGGGGTAATTTTTTACATCCGCCATTGTTACATATAAGGCCTCGTGTATGCTAGAAGGAACTACTTGGAAGTGGAAAGATGGGGTGTGCTTGTGGAAGCTGGACAGGGTGTCTAGTTTTTTTTTTTCCATTTTAGGAAATCCTGATTTTTGATGCTAAATCCCCGATTTCATATTTTTTACAAGACCTGACTTTGTGCGGAGAAAAATTAACGGACGGATAGCGGATAATTAACAGAAAATAAGCGGAGGGCCGACTTATCTCAAATCCTGATTTTACGACCGATTTTCCTTCAAATCCTGATGAAATCGGGATTAAATCCTGATAGACCTAAAATCCTGATGGAATCGGAAAAACCCTGATGCTAGACAACCTGCTGGATAAGAAACAATGTAAAAGTGGGTGCATATAGTTCCTTTTGAGAAAATGGAAAAGCGGGATTTTAATTTAAATCTGAAGGAGCTGAGCGCTGACTCGTGATCCGTGGGCATGTCACAAGAGCATTTTGGACAGGGCTAATGAGTTAAAGGCTGACGACCTAGTCGTCGTCGCTCGTGTCGCGCCTCGTCCTCACCGCTGACGTCACTGGCGCTTTTAAAGTCTCATTCATTCTTATGGCCCGAGCACTGACGAGCACACCCCATCTTTCCACTCGCACATAGTTCCATTTAGCATAAATATGTCTAAATAGAGGTAGGGGTTGTAGGATGGTATCGACATTACCAAATAAATGTGGTAGTACCCCCAATAAATTAGGTTACTGACCCTAATGTTGCGCTACTACCACAATTGGAAATGCCAATAAGTGTGTGCAATGTATGTGTCCCCATGTGTATTAAACGTTTAATATTTGTAATATTAAACGTATAATATTAGTAATTTTAAGGGGGGGTTCGGACCCCCAAATACGTCAATTCAAAGGTCATTCAATTTTCCCGCGAAATAAGCCAATTTCCCTAGAGTTGCCTCCACATTATCTCAGTAAGGTCAAAATCAGTTCAACATTACGTTGGGCAAGTCCCCAAATTTCAGGAAAAGTTAAAAAAACGCAATTTAAGGTAATTAAATTTAACCGTTTAAATTGGTTTTTTTTTTAACTTTTCCTGAAATTTGGGGACTTGCCCAACGTAATGTTGAACTGATTTTGACCTTACTGAGATAATGTGGAGGCAACTCTAGGGGAAATTGGCTTATTTCGCGGGAAAATTGAATGACCTTTGAATTGACGTATTTGGGGGTCCGAACCCCCCTTAAAATTAGTTCGAAGTGATTTCTGCAATTTTTACAAAAAAGCTAACACAATTTAGTAAATTTTCTCGTTTTATTTTTTTCTTTACGATAATTTGAACCGGAGTTGTGATTTTTTGAAAATAGGTCAAATTTGACCTTTGACAGTATCATAACTCGGTCAAAAATTAAGATATTGATCTGCAGTTTGCGCCAAAATTCTTAGTTTTTTATGGTCTTTCGAATGAGGTATCACAAGATAGGGGTTGCCATTTGAAAAAAAAAAAGTTGGGGGCCCCCACCCCCTCCCTTAGGGGGGACCAAAATTTTGACTCCCCCATAAGATGGTCCCCTTTGAGATAGGAACATTCCCAAAGTTTCATTTTTCTATCTCGAACCGTTCAAAAGTTAGCCGACCGTCCTGGAACTTCTGGCCCACCCTGTATATTGGATTATATTATATATTGTTATATATTGGATATTATTATATTGTAACGTCGTGATGACGTCTCGATGCAGCGAAAGAGATGCCCTAATTAACATGTTTTTCTCTGTTCTGAGTTAAAAGAGAATTTTCAGCCTGAAAGTAACCTCACCCTACACTGGGATGGAAAAATCGTCCCAGATCTCGATGGAAAACAACTTGTCGATCGCATTGCTGTTGGGGTTACGGGCGCGTCCGAACAACTTTTAGGGGTCCCTAAGATTCCTACGGGTCACAGGACAGAACTAACTATACGGCAGATGCAGTTTTTGGAGCTGTTCTTGAGTGGGACCCTAAAGTCAAAGCTCTTTCATTCGAAACGACATGTGTTAATACCGGTGGGTTTTCGATGGTTTCTGTTTCTTTGAGTTTTAAAACTTGTGAAGGTGCGAGATGTAAAACCATTGCCATGTTTCCTTATGTGAGTTCAGCCGCTGTATGACAGTGTGTCTGTCAATTTGCTAAATACCCTGTGCTGGTACCCGTTCTTAGGTTTGTCTATCTTAATTTGTTTCAGGCATTTTTTGTATGGATCGAGAAACTTTTTGCAATTCGATGGTTCCATTGAGCAGCATTTGCTCTCACGGGATGGTCTTCACCTTTCTCATCCTCAGCGCTTAATTCATAGGAATGTAGATGGAGGTGGCTCCGCATAGACTCATCTTTACCCCCGAACTTGTGATGTGTGTCGCAAAATTTACGCCTCCAAACACTCGTATTCTACTCATTTCAGATTAAACAGATGTGCGCCAAAACCAAACGATGTGAAGGAAGTAGAAACTTCCAATAAATTCAAGGATTGTAATAATAAGTCATGTGATTTTAAGTATGTTACGCTCCCACAATTATTAAAGCACCTCGGTGAGAGTTGTCCAGATAGTGATTGCGAAAAAACTAATGAAGAAATTATTCCAAAAGCTGATCCTATAGCCGAGGAAAATTTGATAGTTTGCCCTGATTGTTCCTCCGCTTATTCAAATAGCAGTTCCTACAGTAGACATTTTAAAACCTGCCTCAACACCGCAGTGCAATTCACAAAGTGCATTTCACCTACTTGTAGTATTAAGTTTCGCACGTATGCAGAAATGTTGAAACACCCTGAAATTCAACACAAAGTAGACGTATCAATACAAAATTTATCTTTTCCATCAATTGATGAATTCTTTTCAAGGAAACAAAAACAAAGTTCACATGTCATATATGTCAATCATCGTCGTGTTTTGGGGTCCAAAATTTGTCCAAAATTAAAGCTTGATAAGTTTTCTAATATTTGACTGAATTCAAAAAACGAGGGCATTAGGAGTAGAGCTGAGCATATTCTACCGAAAAGGTTTTTGGGCTTTACTCTACGACTTAATTAGCAGGAGAGCTAAATGGACCGCAAACCGTGCAGGAGAGCCCGATTGGGTTTCTTCGTGTGTATCTTGTTAGGCAGCAGCAATCCGTCTTTTTTTTTTTTTTTTTTTTTTGTCGTCAAATTTTTAGGGGAAGTTTTTAGGATTGGGCCGGGTATTGTTAGTCGTTGATGGCGGCCATTGGCGAGATTGTTGTGGTTCGTAATAGTGCTTGTTGAAAGGGTAGTTGGTGAAAGTGTAGTGAAATTATGAACTACTTGTTTTTTTTTCCAGGATTCTCCTGGAGCTTTGCATACTGGGAAAGTGAATAAAATCAGAGACAAGCTCGCAAAAGAGCATGGAATTAAAAACATTCCTTATGCAACGATCTCCAGCCTGCTCTGTGAGTTGCAACAAATCATCCATTTGTGTTAATTTTAATGGGCCCTTGTATAAAAGGTCCGAAAATTTAGAAAATATGTATAATATTCACAAATTTCCCTGAAAATTAGTAATTCATTATATTAAACTTGGCAATGTTTGAAACAGCGTTCTTGTTTGGTTCGGGAGCATGACAATGGTCATGTTTGTAGGTTCAGTTTAAATTTGGTGCCTGGTAATTTGTTATTCATTCACCAAGTCTTCACTGGCCCTTTGGTACGCTGATGACTTTTTCTCATTACGTATTCTTGGTTTATTTAGATTATTGCATTATTTATATCGCACTATCAACATTGCTCCACCCATCAGCTTACTTTCAATTGGACCTCATTTTACAATTAGGAACTGAATTGTCCATTGTTCCCGCCGGACACCGGTAGATCGCGGCACCTAATACGAAGACGCACGTGGTTGTGATCGCACGTTGCTATACACAAAGGGCACGTCCTACTCTTTACTAAGTGGTCGCGTGGCTGAAGAGGATCTAACTGTTACTTATCCCGCCTATCCTGTAGCCAACCCCATCAATCAACATGATTTGCACAACCAGAACACCACGGCAGAAATGATTGGTGATATTATACAGCAAGGCAACTTTGTACTTCTTTTGGGAGTAGATTTTGACGCTAGCGACATGTTGTTGTTGTTGAATATCTGGCATACCCTGGGCGCCTTATCGCACCTGCTGGCGTGCCGTCTTTAGCCCCGATGACCATAAATTGGCCTACCATCCGTTTCACCATCCTGCGCAGAGGTGGACCGGGTCCGATAAACTCAGAGGGCATGTGGCGATTCATGCAAAGGTTAGCCACAACCCGCCGGGAACGAGACTATTTCGCGGCCGGGTGTTACGAAGCAGCGTTGCTCGTTAACGGAAGACTCATGCGTTGCCATGCTGGGGCTGCCGTACAACAAGATGCGGCTAATAGAGCCGACACTCTAGCCAATGGCCAACTTCGTGACATCTCAGGATCCGACGACCTACCGGAGGGTACTGCTCAGTACTAGTGGTACACTTTCGTCTCTGCATCGCTAAGAACTTTCGGCGAGCTCACCCTGCCAATTCCTCGAGAGTATAACTTTCTCTATCGATTATTGCAGCTGACTCGATCTGAAGACATTAAGTTCTTGAAGGACTACGTGTGTTTCGGAGGATCTAGCGTCTCTGAGCGCCTTCTCAACACCTCAGTGCTGGCTGGGTCGTAGCCACTTTCTTTACAACCGCCGTACAGTCGTTTAGCGTTAACGGGACTGCGATTCAACTCGCCGCCATGAGGTCGAACGTGACACCTCCACTCTACATTGAACTAATCACCGAGTTTGGGCTGACCATCAATACTTCCAGTTATGCAAATGATGCGCCTAACTTATTCATCTTCGCTTTCTTTCGCTGTCCATACTTCAGTTCGGAAAGAGATATGGTCCAGGCGGCTGTGAACTGCGAAATCAAGAAAGAAACAGTAATGAAGGTCATGTTGGGAACCAAGTCAGATTGGAACATGATATATAGATATGTAAGACTAGTTTTAGAAAAAAGAAACGATATATCGAACGGCAGGATACAGTTACCAACCCAAACCGACGTAGTGGCCACGGCCGGTCCCGGTTCCGTAGAGAATAACTAGGTTAAGAATACAATCAATTATTCATTGAATAACTAACTAACCAAACCAAAAGATTTGAAAACTCATGTACTGAAATATTCTATGATATTAACTTATTTCAACTTTTATAAGATACGATTTATCCATAACTTCCAACAACTCACATATTTGAGTTTTCAAGAACAGCTTGATTATTTGTATACTAATTGTTATATTTTCTATGAATAAAAAAAAAAAAAAAAAAAAAAAAAAAAAAAAAAAACTTATTCATCTTCGTAGTAAACGCGATCGACCGCCATGTTGGAGGGGTCATACCTTTGACCGCTCTGGCTACTAGAAGTTGGAATGCCCCTATCAGAACTTGGGGCTTTGAGGGTCCTTATGGCCTCACGTCACCCCACCACCCTCCAAGGCTGGGCAACCCCATGGCCACTATGTCTTGGTTAGACCTCCTGCCAGTGGAATGGGGGATTGTAGACTACCATGCTACTGCGGATATGGGGAATCTATTCCTGAACAGGATATCCCGAGAGTTCGCCGTTGGTATTTGGTCACAGCGCTATTTCAACAGATTTGGCGACGATGGCAGCTGGAATACGTCCACAGTCTCCAGCCCCGTCAAAAATGGACAAAGGATCCACCACCACTACATCGGTCATTGCGGTCCTGTCCCTCTCAGGAGGAAGCAAATAGTATGTGTTATATCGGAAAAACTAAGGATGACGGAAAAGAGAAGAGCACGAGTTGCGTGACATAACCACAGAGTATATTGATAAAGATAACAAGCTTGCCCAGCAGGCCTGACACCTAAGTAGCGACAATATCACTACTCATACATACTACCAACTGCTACATAACATATGTAAAATTTAACTTTTGTTTTATTTCCATACTTATCATTGATTTTGTTTTTATATTGTGTAGCTTTTTACAAATTATTTTCATCATCTCTGCTAGCTGCACACTATAGGGGCAGCAATGGATGATGTCTCGAACTTCCCTTTCTTCTCCTGAGGCTCTCTTTCAATCATTGCAACGGAGCAGTTTACCGTCACGTGTATTGACATGTAGGCCCATTGGTAGATCTGGAGAAAGATCTTTGGAAAGTTAATGTCATGAAGAATATTATTTCTTCGTTTTTATGATACATGACGAAGCATTGGTAGGTTGTAAATATGTTACTGCGTTCATAATCATTATTTGTTCCTCTAGGTCGTATTATTGCGACGGCATATATATGTGGACATCATGTGGGGATGAGTGAAACTGTTGTCGGATAATGAGCTGCGCTGGTTGGTGGTGTGGTGGCTCGCCGCCACACGTTTTTTCGTAGGTCACTACTAATCTAAAATTTCAAAATCGTTGGTACTAATCTACTACAATATTTAGATAATTGGCTATCCGTCTTCAGAAGAACTTCAGGCTGCGAAACTGTCTTGTATTAGCAAGGAGCGATGGAACAATTTGTCGTCTTCAGTCGAACAAGTACCTTCCAGAAATCCGTCAAGACTACTTGTCACAAGGTCCACAATGCGTTGGAACGAACCTACTACAATATTTATAAACTTGGTTATCCGTCTTCAGAAAAACTTCAGGCTGCGAAACTGTCTTGTATTAGCGAGGAGCGATGGAACAATTTGTCGTCTTCAGCCGAACAAGTACCTTCCAGAAATCCTTCAGGACTACTTGTCACAAGGTCCACAATGGAATGATTCTCACGCTAACGATACTCTTGTCGTTCTTGCAGGCACCGATGATTTTTTAGCGGATATACCGCTACGAAAATTGCGGCGAGAAATTCAACAGCTGGTATGGCTGGGCCGCGCACACTTCGCAAGAGTAGTTATCTGCAGATACTTCCAATTTCCCTCCTCGACAGGAGGCAGAATAATCAAAGATTGCATTTTAACGCTAGGCTAGACGACGAATTTCTCCACTGCCAGAGCGTTTTAACCATACATAGATACCCACACTTTCTTCGTTGATCCGCTGATTCTCCTACCCAATCTTGACTATTATGAGCTGCATTATTGGAGTGGAAGAGTTGACAGAATTCATTTAAATGAGTGTGGGTCATTTAAAGTTAAATGTAAAAAACAAAAGTGAGATTATTGTACAAAACTCGGTCGAATTCAAAAAATTCCACTAATTCCCTTAAAAAAAAAAAGGCAGACACCCAAAAAGTATGATGGCAGTACCCTTTGGATTCATCATTTCAAAGGAAATGACATCAAAACGGCCCAATTTATTCTATCAGTCAGTGGTACAAATTTTGTAAATAGGTATTTCTTGGGCTTTCTGAAGAGCGCTCCTTTATTCCTGCACGGCGAGTTCTACTGGATAAAATAAAAGCAAGATGGGGATACATACCACAAAATGTCGTTCCAACAACATTAACTAGAGTTAGACAGGAGAGGTATTCCTTCCCAAATACCGATTCTGCTAAATATGTATACTTGAGGCGCGTGAGGTACGGGCAAAGAGCAGTATACTCCGACGAGAAGAATTCGCGCTGCATTCAAATAGGATCTTCAAGAAGTGTTCTCAGACGATTCATCATTTCAACCAACTATCCGCCGCCGAAACTTTATGTGACGATCCCCTTCCGAGAAGATCTGCATTTTCTGGTCGGGTCGTAATAAATTAAGTACACTGCACTCTCGTTGTTGACGTGCACCTAAAAGACTAAAAAGTGCAGCGCTGCTAAAAGAAATATTAAATCAGGACACTCCGAAGGAAAGGTTTCTGCAGGAAAGTGAAATAAAAGGGATGATAATGCGAGAGAGTGAATTACAACGTTGCCGGACGCGACAACATTATTTCGGAAAATGAGGCTACAGTAACAAGTTCTTCGAACGAGGCGTTTCGCCGAGTTTCCTAAATGCAAGGATTACATCTTGGGGTACGATATGAAAAGTGAACTTGAAAACAGTGGGGTTTTCCGTGCAAAAAATTAGTTCTTGATAGAAACAAGGGAACACTTTCAAAATATCTGCCAGACTTACACTGCGACCAAGTGATTTTCAAACCCTTTGTACTGCAAGGTATTTCAAAATGGATTATTCTTAAGAAAGGTTTTTAAGGTGAAAACATATCGGATGAACCAGCTAACATAGCATGTTTAAAATAAATGTAGCATTGCACACAATTCACGAAAACAGTCAGAACCTCTGGCTGCTGATATGAAACAATTAACATTCCCTGTGTTTACAAAGAGTATCGCGACTTTTTAATTAAAACTCCAAGTGACAGAAATGATTTATTACATGAGTTTCTTGGAATTGTTCATTACTGAGGATATGAGAATTTACCATCAGCAAGGTTATGAGATAAAAATTACATAAAGAAGTAATAATACTTTTACCTAGAGTGAATTAAATCTTATCTTATACGTCTATTCTTTAATTTGCATCTCGGCGGCCGTTGGGTTTTCAGTACGTGTTATGAACAAATCGGACAATAGACTCAACAATATTCACATAAATTCTCTATGTAGATGAGAAACCGTGCAAAATTTGAAAAGTAGCTACAAGTTTGAATTCAACATTGAAATTCGGATATTTTACAGGAACAATGAATGAAATTTGCAACAGCATCTGACTTCGGAGATGATTTGTAAACGGATCCAGGTTAATATCTGTTTCTTAGAAGAGAGAGGGATGGATCTATAGTAATGCCTGACAAAGTCCTCGAAAAAAGAGGAGGCAGGGATAGTAAGGGTAAAGAACGGAGGAAAAGTCTCATTTGCGTGCTCGGCCGAAAAACCCACCGTTCAGTTGATTGAGCTTATTTTTAAATTGAGTCATACCAAGCACCGGAAAAAAAAAACACATTGGACCTAGAGTCCAGACTCTTGAAGACATTGACAAGAAAAAGGACTCTTGATTATATCAGGTTTAAGCTTAAATCAAAAGGAAATCCGCTCAAATTAAGAGACTTGGTTCTTGATTTAAGCAAAAATCCTCACTGGAAAAAAACACTGGATCTACAGTCCAGACTCTTAAAAACATCGACAAGAAGAAATACTCTTGATTCAATCAGATTTGAGCTTAAATCAAGAACCAAGCCTCTTAATTTAAGCGGATTTCCTTTTGATTCAAGCTTAAATCTGATTGAATCAAGAGTCCTTTTTCTTGTCAATGTTTTTAAGAGTCTGGTCTCTAGATCAAATGTGTTTATTTTCCAGTGTTGAATCAAGCGTATTTTTTCTTGTCGATGTTTTTAAGAGTCTGGACTCTAGATCCAATGCGCTTTTTTCCAGTGAGGTCGAAAAGTCTGTTGTCCCCTTAAAGATTCTTAAAAAATCTTTAAGATAGCGTATTACCCTCAATTTGCACCCGAGCTTTCACCCTACTTCCAAGGGACAAGAGCTGACTTACTCATAATTAGGCGGTAAACAGAATCCATCATAAAGAGGACATGGGACATGGAACATAATAAATGAAGGTTTAACTCATCATGACAGAATTAACGAGTATTATCATTCCAAATTTCATTGTAAATTTGTCTCCATTTCGGGCTCGCTCTCGTCGAATAAACTCGGCAATATTCACAACGAAATAGACGCTTGATTTATGAAGTTCTTGAAACATTCTGCTCTAGTGCACCTGTGACCTTTTAAGCAATTAATGGAGCAACAGGTATTTTTTATGGTTATTAGCGACTGCAAGTTGTAAAATCCAAAATACGCGGAATTCAGCTCCAAAATGTTTATGAATACTCATGGCCACATATTTAAAGATGATATAACTATCCGCCATGGAAAGAAATCACGAAATTGCGATTAGCGAACGCAAAACAACTTCAAATAAAAGTTGTAAAACTCACTTACACGTAAAAATTAGTTAAAATGCGGACGCGTTTCGCCGGCTCGCAACTCCGGCATCCTCAGCGCGATCCCTGAGCTGGGCCTCAAATACCATGCGAGGATTGCAAACGGCCGATGATTCTTTTTTTTTAGGCACTTCACAAAACACTTTGCTCAGCTGTTGAAGTTATTTGTATTTGAATTTTTTATTTTTTTCCCTCCAAGTGATAGGTTTCGAGCAACTGCGACAGCACGTTTTCGAGCAACAGCAAGGTTTTGCGCAACAAAGCCCCATATTATATTGGCGCCTCCTCTACTGCATGGATAATGAAGAGATGAGAGAAGCACAAAGAAAGACCCGTCTTAATAAAAAGCAAGATATTTAACCTAGAAATGATAGACGGCCGATGGAAACTACATATAATTGCAGAGTGCGGAATAGCCGTGCGATGTGTCCTTCCTGCAATGACTTACGTCGGGAGCGCATGATGCTACTCGCCGGAAGCTGAGCATTGAGCAACATAGCCCCATATTATATTGTTGCCTCCTCAACTGGATGAATAATGAAGATATGAGAGAAGCACAAAGAAAGACCTGTTTTAAAGCAAAATATTTAACCTAGAGATGATTGACGGCCGATGGAAACTACATACCTATAATTGCAGAGGGCAGTAGTCGTGCGATGTGTCCTTCCTGCAATGACTTACGTCGGGAGTACATTCTACTCGCCGGAAGCTGAGCATTGAGCAACATAGCCCCATATTATATTGGCGCCTCCTCAACTGCATGGATAATGAAGAGATGAGAGAAGCAAAAAGAAAGACCTGTTTTAAAGCAAAATATTTAACCTACACTGAAAAAAAAAGAACCTTAAATTTGCCGCCAAGAAGTATTTCCTCTTAAATCAAGAATTTTGCTGGTTAATGTAAGCTACTGTTTTGCTCAACCCAAGCATTACTTTTCTTGAATCAAGAAAAAGTCAGCTTAAAGCAAGATAAAGAAAATTCTTGGCGGCAAATTCAAGAATTATCATGCTTGACCCAAGCTACTTTTTTTTTCAGTGTAGAAATGATAGACGGCCGATGGAAACTACATACCTATAATTGCAGAGGGCAGTAGTCGTGCGATGTGTCCTTCCTGCGATGACTTACGTCGGGAGTGCATGCTACTCGCCGGAAGCTGAGCACTGTCCGCCAAAAGCCGATCACGGTCCCTATGCTCAACTGGAAGCATATTAAGAGCACGCATAGTTTTCCGCGGGCGAGGCGGGGGGGGGGGGGGGCGTACGGCGGAAGCTCAGGAGACGCGAGTAAAATAGGTTATTCACTTAGCCGAGAAATGACGCGACGGGGCCGAGGGCGAGTGCGCGTCGCAGGCAGCTACTTACGTGTCAAAGAAATGTCTGCGTGAATAGGGTAATTTAAATGAGATCATAAGTTATTCGCAGTGTTCTTGAGGGAGACGTGTCACAATATCATGTTGCGCGCTCCAGCCGGCGAATAAATCAGACAGAAAATGCTTTTAAGATGATTTATTTCCGAGTAGCTTTTTTCGAAATGAGAGCGGGCTGCCCTGCCGCTGATTCCCCTCCCCGCCCCGCCCCGCCTCGCCGTGAAGCTTTCTGGTACTCGCTGGAAAGCACGTGTAGTTACTTTAGTTCTTTATCCGCTCCTGGGCGGTCACCTTTGCCAGATCGGTCTCGCCTCTCATCCTCGCGCTCTCACTCCCGGCCCACATCGTCACCTTCCAGGCAAAGTATCACAAGCGCCATGCGACGTTTAAAAATTTCCGCCGCCATTTTATTTCTTTACCGAGAAATTGTTGGTTGAATCTGTTTGGAAATTTCACTAAATTTTATCGGCAGCACAAAGAAAATTCAGTGAAATTTTTGGACAGCTTCGTTGAAAAATTTCTCTGTAAAAAAATAAAATGGCGGCGGAAATTTTTAGACGTCGCATGGCGCTTGTGATACTTTGCCTGGAAGGTGACGACATCGATTCTTTCTCGGAAAAGCACCGCATCGCAAAGATTTCGCACAAATTTTCGTCAGTCCCCACACGAAAGAACGTAACTACATTCTAATGTTGCAAAATTTCCCCTCGCAAATTACACTTTTACCAAGAGAATTTTGGGAATTTCCGATTGAAATTTTCACCGATTTTCCTTCGGATCTCATGCCAAAATCAGAAAAGTTTTGGACCAAATTTTACGAGTATAATCTCGGGGGAAAAAATTGATTTGTTTGAGACAATTTTGCAACCTTGGAGTGGAGTTACGTTCCTTCGTGCGAGAAACGACGATGTAACGGAGGGAAGCACGTGGAGCCGCATGCTACATCTTCCGGCCCGTCTTACACCGAGAAAAATCACGGGGATAAAAGTATCAGGGGTTGTCCCCTAAAATTGTGGGACTACCCCCAATTTGATGGATGATATGGACATTTCCAATTAATTTTGGTAGCACCGCAACTCAAGTTGGGGTAGTGCCGCAACATTTGGGTTGGTAACCTAATTTATCGGGATACTACCAAAATTAATTGGAATACTACCACAATTAATAGGGGTATAATCACACTTAATTGGGAATATATAGACGTTGCTTGATTGAGAAGCCTGCCGAAACCGTCGTACCCTGGAAAAAAAACACATTGGATCTAGAGTCCTGACTCTTAAAAACATCGACAAGAAAAAATACTCTTGATTAAATCAGATTTATGCTTAAATCAAGAACCAAGCCTCTTCATTTGAGCGGATTTCCTTTTGATTTAAGCTTAAATCTGATTGAATCAAAGAGTCATTTTCTCGTGAACGTTTTCAAGAGTCTGAACTCTCGATCCAATGTGTTTTTTATTTTATCCCCCCCCCCCCCCCTCCGTGTAGTACGCAATTGGACTCACTCCGAGTATTGGATTTCTTGTGACCGGGCAATTCAAATCTCCCGGAACCAATGTAATTTAGCGATTGAGCACAGGGAAGAATTTAATGAGCGCCGCCGCCCGCGGCCGGCTCACCATGGTCAAAAACTCAAGAACAAGAAGAAATAAGTCGGATGATGACTGAAAGATAACGAAAGTTTCGTAAGTGATGTTTTTTGAGTCGCCAATTTTGAATGTGATGTCGAATTGTATACATTTTAACAGGCACGCTGCGGCGCGGTGTGCTGCCAGCTCGAAACGCGCTCTGACGCCTACAAACCTAAGGGGATACTTCACGCATTGCGCAATGCTTGAGGTATCCCGTTAGGTTTGTAGGCGTCAGTGCGCGTTTTAAGCTGACAGCACGCCGCGCCGCGGCTCTCTCGGCGGGCGAGTAGTGAAGGATTTCTTCGCGGGGAGAGCTCCCTGGCGGAGAGACTCGTGTATCGCGATTTATTTTTATTTAAATTTTCAACTTTTAGAATTACGCACTGGTCGTGTGCAGTAATTAGTGAACTCTCAATGCTAGATGAAGTATTATTATGAAGGCGCGGATTGTACGCCATGAGCGATGCGGACGGCGCATGGAAATCTCCCCTGTGCTCTGTCGGTAATATAAAGACGTTAATATCTTACTTAGGAGTTAATTTCAGTAATTTTCGATGCAAGAATCGTGTTCTACGTGAAATTCTGATTAAGAAACGTGTCAGAATGCTTAACTGTGC
Organism: Bemisia tabaci; assembly: GCF_918797505.1. Classification (NCBI taxonomy): domain Eukaryota; kingdom Metazoa; phylum Arthropoda; class Insecta; order Hemiptera; family Aleyrodidae; genus Bemisia; species Bemisia tabaci. The sequence continues at coordinate 39,991,360 of NC_092795.1, forward strand.
ACCTTGTCACGTGGTCCATTGTGTTGATTTCGGTTCCGTTTGCGGTGAACTTAGCACCGGAAACAATGGAGAGACTGGGAAACTCTGGGGTTAACCCAGAGACAAGAGACCCTCCACTGGCCTCCTAGCGACAGGTGGAAGATTTTACTTTCGGGGATTCAACAGTTCTTTATGGACAATTATTAGGGAGCAACAGTCATCACCTCAATTTCGGCTGTTGACCTACCTACATGGTCAATGATGAGCTTCGGGTGACGTCATGAGCCAAACAAGTTTTGCAAACTTCGGCCATTTTCGACTTGTTTGCGAAACGAAACTGCCAACACGTTGTTAAACATCAACCATGTAGGTAAGTCAACAGTAGAATGCTGAAGTCCCGAAAGTAAAAGCTTCCACAATGGCCAAGATACTAGTGGAGGGTCTCTTGTCTCTGGGTTAACCGAAGGCTTGGGTTTTTTTTTTTTTGTTTTACTTCCCATATTAGCACGAAATGTCGATTACTTTTTCTTTCCGTGTAGAATACCTGATTTCCATCCATTTCTCTAATTGCTCATTCTCTAAAAATGCATGGGGTACACTGAAAAAAAAGTAGTTAGCGTTGAGAACTAATTTGGTAAGTTCTCGCCAAGTAGAATCAAAATTAGGCTTCAGAACTAATTTATTGTACTGAAGCACCAATCAATTCGCTTCATACGCTGACCTGACTTTACTAGAGCGCGAACCAGAATTGGAAAACAGCACTAGCTGTAAAATTAGCGCTGTGGTAAGACAAATTCACCTTCGGGTCAAACTAATTCGCCCTCGACACTAACTGCCACATTGTCCGTTACATTTATTTAGTTTCGAAAAAGTGGCGTCGGTACAACAGCCTCAATCGCGTCAGCTCGTGAAAATCAATTAAAATGTGAAATTTCGGGCTCGTTTGACAATGTAAATACTCCCGGTATGATTTATAGTGTCCTCTCTTTCTTGAAAACGTTGAAACGTTGCCGGCCAGGTTGGCCTAGTGGTCAGCGCGTCTGACTCTAGGCCAATAGGTCCCGGGTTCGAATCCCGGTGGTGGCGACAAATTTTCATGGAACTGACGAGTGGATCTGCAGAAACAGATTCCACTCGGCCTTAATCCCTGAAAATTTGAATGCCTGGAGCATGGATGTGCCTAAATCCCATGATGTCTAAGGACAATAAATACTGTCTATCGATGGCTGTAGGTTCCAACGGAATATAAGCCACTAAACCAGCAAAAAAAAAAAAAAAAAAAAAAAAAAAAAAAAAAAAAAAAGTTTTGAGGTTAGGTTGACCCAACCCTACCGAATGCGAATTAGAGTAGCGGAATTAGTTCCCAGCACTAATAGTGATTAGTGTACAGAAACCAAAAAGCATGTGTGTCCAAATCACACAATATGAGTTAGTGTATAGAAACCATTTTTAGTCATCTGACGCTAACTCATTTTTTTCAGTGTACCACGACAGTACACAAGTTAACCAGTTGAATGTAAGGCGCAACAAACCCTCATGCGGCGAGAAATGTGGATTCCTATACTCATTGCTCCTCTGACGTAAGGGCCTATCCTATTTCCACATGAGCCCTGGAAGGCACAGAGTCATATGGAGAACAGAGCTCATGTGGATATTGAGATACGCCCTTACGTCAGAGGAGCGACGTATTGTCCCGCATAATTCGTCACTCCTCTGACTGAGGGCGTATCTCTATTTCCAAATGAGCTCTGGAAAGAAACCACAAGACAAGGTACGAATTTAAGCAATCTGATACTACAGAATTTCACGTAAAACACTATTCGCACAACGAAAATTACTGACACCAACTCCTAACGAAGATAGTAACGTTTTTATTTCACATTGGTTGCGAGGAATTTGAACTGCCCGCTCACAAGTTACTCAAAGCTCTACGCGAGTCAAATCGCGCACTACAATGGTTTCAGCAAGCTTCTCAATCGAGCAATGTTCGTTTCCCACCATTTTTTGTTCAAACTGAAAGCAATTTGCTATAGCTGAGCCAAAGCGTCAAAAATGAGGTTGCCAGATGTTTATATCGCAGAAAATTGTCATGATAATGGTTAGCGCGCGATGTGAACCACGTGGAGCATTGAGTTTTGATGAGCGGGTGGTTGGAACTCACGCATCAGGAATCATGAAATATCTTAGTGAAGAGTTGATTTCGGTAATTTTTTTTGTGCGCATCGTGGTTTACGTGAAATTTTGGGAATGAAACATGTATCAGAATGATGAGCTTGTCTGGTGGTCCATTACGACGAATTGAGATTACAAAAAAAGACTATACGGTGGTCATTGGAGAGGGCGTATTATAAATACCAGGGATATTTATTAGCTAATCTAAGCTGCACAGGACGTCATACTTTCCGATCGCATCATCCTCCTTCCCTGAAGCGGTTGTCCGCCTGTCGAGTTCTGAGCAGGAATCGGTGTGGTATGTCTCCGTGGGAAATGTGTTGACACAGATGTGAACGAGCTTCAAAACGTGACGACTATGATTCTAAGTTGCGAAGTTTTAGGAGACCGAAGAACAACATCAAGTCCATGATACTTCCAAAAAAACAATTGAAAATAGCACCAAGCTGTGGTAGCTCAGTGATTTGTCTGCTGTGTTTGTTTTCAAAACATTCCGATGTTGCAAAATGGAGATAATAAATGTAATATATTTGCCTGGTTAACTGATGGAATTATTGCCGCCGCCCCCCCCCCCCCCCCCGAGCAGAATTAGCTCCCAATTTATGGGGCACATAACCACGTGGTGCTACACGTATGATTGAAAAATATACCAACTTTGCGCAAGACTTTAAAAAAAAATTTTTGTATTTTAGAAATAATTGAGTCGATATATGATTTCTGAGTGTAAAGAGGATTTAAATGAACATTTCGGGGAACAATCCAGTAAAATGTGAGACTTGCAGCGAAGTTAAGAGCGTTTAATTTTCCAGTTTAAGAAGTGTAATTTTGAAAGAGAAAGTATATGAAACTATAATATTCAATGATCAGAAGCAAAGTTGCCGGACCGTAATGCACTTTGTCCTTCACATAATAAAATAGCTTTTAACTACAAGGATCTCGACGTGTTCTCAAGAAGTTCTACAAAAGTCCACCGAAGAAGTCCCAAAATGGGACCAACAAAATAGTTGGACAAATAATTCAACTGTCATTGTACAATGATGGACCTCCCCCCGTTTCTTCGCAAGGTATCGGTACAAGCCTCTAATCAATGACTCGGTAACACAGGGTATCCAAGATCTACAAGGAAGAATCATCATTTGTATTCTAGCTTGAAAGCATTTCAAGAGGCACACTTGCAGGAAGGTAACACTACGATGAGTTGGCAGCGTACGCTATTCCACGGAAAAAAATCTGCACAGTGACTAGGAAGCAACCATTAATGGTTAGTTTGACCACCCTTTTTCCTGTTTCACTGGTAAAAAAAACCTCTTGGACCAATGCCGCGGTGCATTGATTAAAGTTTCTTGTCGCCGGATTTAAGAGTCTTGAACTCTTGCTTCAAGCGGATTTTGCATTGATTCAAGCGGATTTTGCATTGACTCAAGCGGATTTTGCATTGAAACAAGAGTCCAGACTCTTAAATCCGGCGACAAGAAACTGCACTCTTGAACCAAGAGCTTTTTTTACCAGTGTTATTGATTTTAAATGCGATTGAATCCCACATTTTTATTTGTCAATGATCAAAATAGACGGTCATAGCTGCGATTTTTGGTCAAAACAAAGACGAATATACGACGTGTGAATTTCGAAGGGATTACAAACTCGATCAAATCAATGCACTGGCTATACGAGGTGCAACTGTAGCAATGATATCACAATGCAACAGGTGCTGGCAGAGGCAAGAAGCCTGCATCCTGAGTGTACTAAAGAGGGATGAAATTTTATATGCATATTTTTACGACTTCCATTTCTACCAGAAAATAAATTTCTTTTCAGACTATTTCCACTGTCTGCGAAAACATTGCGCGTTAACTTAAAACCTAACCATATGATGGAGACGAGGCGCTGATTTGAACGGAAAAATGGGAAAATAAATAGGTCCAGGACATAACAGCACGGATGCTTATGCACTGAGGAAAATGGATTTTCAGTAAAACCTTATTTTCAATAAAATTAAAACGAAACATGAAGCGCGTTTTCCTTAACGGTGTATTCCAAAATATCCCTCATCTTTGGGACATATTGTAATTAGTCCAGTGAGACTGCAGACCGCCGTAGTGGACATTTTAACCCTCATAAATAAAGAAACCGACTCGAAATACACAATCGTATCCATCGTAGAAAATTACTCATAAATGTAAGGAAAACAATGAACAACCACGGAGGCTCAAACTTGTAAATCCTGTCAATTCAAGGTACAGGACAAAACGTGTAAACGAAACAAAAATGTTGGAATCAGGCTACACTGGATTTCGAAAAATTGATTTATATACCCCCCCCCCCCCCTCCCTCCGATCTTAAATAAGATCCGCTTGTCCGCCAGTGAGGTGCAAATTAGGAAAGAGTGTCACTGGAAAATGGCCGCGGATATCTCTTGAAAAGAACATAAGTACTGTGTAATATTAGTAAAATAGGCATTCTTGAAAACATGTACTGGCATTTGCAAGTTTTCCACTAGAGCAGCTCATCACAAAGGACCAAAACACATCTGAGGATCTAGCTTATTAGAGGTAATCTACACTGTCTCGTAGATAATTGGCGAGATTTTTGGTCGACATTTTTTTGAAACAAGCAGGTAAAATATTTCATGTGTTTTACCAGACTGAAGACCCGGCATTTATAAGGACAGCAGAAACCCTGTCCCTGTCTTCAAATGGCGTGTGACAATGAGTAAACGAACATCGCATAGATGAACCACACCCTCTGTACATATTAGGAACTCCTTTTCATAAATATTTGGTTCAAGTTATTTTTATCATCTTTATTAAATACACTATTTTGCGTTAGTCACGATATATTTTTCTTATATTAGCGGCAAAATTGAATAGAAAATACTATACCATTTGCCAACATGGTTACAGTATGACTAAAAATTGGCAAAATATGTTAGTTTTCTCGGGAGACAAACCTTCCGCAACGAACAGTGAGCAGACTTGAATACGCTCGTCTAGAGCAAACAAATTAACGTAGAAACAAGGTGGCTAAACAATTAAATTGTTGTTCGGTGAGATAGATCAGTGTCGTTTGTGCATCCTCCCAAGGTAGTAACTGGTCTCTCCACATGGATTTAAGCGCTCTTTTTAAACTCATGGTTGTCCTCCTCGTGAGTAAAAATTACCTTTGAAAATCTGAAGATTCGATATTATAATGCCGTGCTACGGAAGACCGCCGTATAAACATTCTAGAGTTGCCAAATTTCTCTTACTAAAACATGTATTTTTGACAACATTTATGCATATTTGTCCTCGAAATTTTCGGATACTTAGGATTAAATTGCGTAAAAAATTGTCTGGAAATTTTGGAAAATAATATTCACAATTTTTCTATTGAATTCGGGTTTTATCGGAGGAAACTTGGCAACGTCTGAAGGCTCATACGGCGTTCTTCTTAGCACGACAGTATATCTCAGTACTGTAGTGAGCGAATAAATGCATCACTGTATTTTATGTTGTCTTTGTCGGTATTTCACAGTTTAGAGAAGAGCTTTTGATTTAATTAGTAGTCGTCCTGTTATCTGATATTTTCCGACAATTTCTCAATAGACATGATTCTTCGCGTTAAACACAAAAACGAACTCATAATGAGCTTGATGGTAACCGCCAGGAACGAGAATTATCGCAAAAAACGCTAAAAATGTTTATCGAATGACAGAAAAAATTAATTAATTACTGAGCATGACCATCTCAAGGAATAGTATAAGAGCAATCTACTCCGTTGAAAACTTACTTAAACTAAAACATAGATCAGCAGAGAAAACAAATTTAATTTTATAGGACACATCATGAGTTGTGAAAAAATTTTGAGGCAAAGAGACTATGGCGGTAAAAAAAAAAAGTAATATGTAAAGGGACTTAAAAGGTAGATATGGATGATTCGGGGTTGGTTAAATGACGGTTTCGGCAAACTTACGTTCGCTGAAACCGTGCACCTTGAAAGGCACATGAGGAGAACAGAGCCATATTAAGTTTGAGCAGCACTTCTGGGAATAAGAAAGGGATTCATTTCGGCTGGGAGGAAAAAATGACATTCTGCTGGAACGTTTATTTCCCGTTAGAATGCAGATTTGGCGGTTTTTTTAGGTAAGTCAATTCCACCAGAGAGAGTAAAAACAATGATAGTGATTACAAAGTCTGTTCGGTTAGTTTTTTTTTCTTTTTCGTGGTTAGAATTACCTTTGTGGAATATCATTTTGTTGGATTTGAGATAGTGACAAAAATGCCGCTTGTTTGCAGGTCTTTGCTGATCTTAGGGCACCCCTGTTAGAGGGATTATTCAGATTGCGTGCGTATTTTTGTTCTTGTGTTCACGTTTGCATAGTGGTGCTATTTTTTGCATGACTACAAGATTGAATGATGTTGCAGGGCGCCATTGCTCTGACGTCAGCAAACCCTTGTGGTAAAAAACGCTTCAGGGGCGGTTATCGAGGCGGTTATGGCGGCGGCGGCAACATCGGAGGACGCGGATACGGCGGCGGTTGCTGATCATCATCTAGGACAATTTTTTTAACTGGCTGGACCGTTTCAATTGAAGAGTGTAATATTGACATGCAGAGTCAACATTCGGATTTACAGTGAAAGAAGTTTCATGCGTGGAATTTGGAATCTTGTTGGAACATACCTATTGAATAAAGATCATCGCAATTATGTTAAGAAGCTTCTTTATTGTTCTCGTCCGAGTGACCTAAAGACCAAAGGCCCTACCCGGCTTCTACTCTTATAACGGTAGGTCCATAATTTCGGTGATGCCATACCATCAGAATCCCATTCGGGAGTCGTTTTCCCCGTGTTTCCGAAGAAACCACTTACTGCATCATTTTTGTTCTCTCTTTTTTCTTGAAGGAGGTAGAGGGCCTCAACGAGCACCTCAAATCAAGAGTTTGCATTTAGTTGCTTGAAATATATGGGCCACGATGACAAGGCTGGGGCAGGCGAATAATACGCATGCGACAGTGTCGCTCGCTAACGACCCAAGCTCGACGGGGATCTCCTGACGAGGCAATAAAAAATCAGAGACGTAGCGGCCGAAATTGAACTGATAAGGATACTTACCTGTTACGATGGAGGAAAATAAAAGTCCCTCAGCGATAAAAGTTTTACAGAACTCGCAAGAATGCTTTGCAGCGCGCTGTCCGTTGGAGTTGTTGTAACGTTTTACCTACCCTATTTCCGATATTCCTGACTTAAAAATTTCGGAACGTTATGTGATTTCATTATCTCATCACGAGCATAACTGATTTTCTGAACTTCTTAAATTATTGTCTCTTCGCGACCTCGGTATAAATTGTAAGTTTTAATGCTGAAAGGAACCATGTGTGAAGCGCCACTACGAAGACAAACGGAAACAAAACATATTATGGGAATAGAGCAAGGGAAAAGATACGCGTTGACGACGGCGCGGCGCAGAGATACAACTATTCGTGCTCGATGGATGTCCGTGTTACATCTGCAAAATTGAAGGCGCGATGGCAGGAGGCGTGAACTCGCAAGGCTCCGCTCGATGCTGCCATTGACGTGTCGCTCAGACTCGGGAGAACAGTCAAAAAAGAGGCCAAAATATGTCATGAAGCAAATATGTCAACCTAAGCATATCTTAGCTTCATTACATATTTGGGCCTCTTTTTTGACTGTTCTCCCGAGTCTGAGCGACAAGTTAATGGCAGCATCGAGCGAAGCCTTGCGAGTTCACGCCTCCTGCCATCGCGCCTTCAATTTTGCAGATGCAAGACGGACATCCATCAAGCACGAATAGTTGTACCTCTGCGCCGTCAACGCGCATCTGTTCTCTTTCCATAATATGTTTGTTTCCGTTTGTCTTCGTAGCGGCGCTTCAGAGGCTACGTGAGTGACGCAGGATAAGAGACGTACCTAATCGAGCCTCGTTTTTTAACTTTTCACCCCAATCTGAGTAACATATCATTAGCAGTATAGAGCGGAAATGCGGAACATCGCAAAGTCAAGCCTTGCGCCATCGTACCTTCAATTTTACAGATGCTGCACGGACATTTATCAAGCACGAATAGTTGTATCTGTGCGCCGTCGTCAACGCGCATCTTTTCCCTTGCTCTATATCCTGATTGTGTTAGGTTTGTCTGCCTCAAGAGCAACATGAGAAACGCAGCCGAAGATGGGAAAGAAGTAATCCGGCCTCGTTTTATAACGTTTCTCCCGAACCGCACTAGCAGCACAGAGCAGAGCATTGCATGCGAGTTTCTTTAAAATATGCCATGGTGTGTCCAAATCAAGCGCTCTGAAGGGCGCAGAAAAGTATTTCTTACCTTTCGAAATCATGCAAATAACATATTCAGAAACCATCCAAATCAATCTATAAATACGGGTCGATTTGGCCCGACTTGAGACGTGGTGTGAAAAGAAGCTTGGGCATCTGAGGATTTATTCCAGTGATACGGGTAAAAACTGTGTTTGGGGTTATCCCTTAGAACTGTGGCACTACCCCAATTTGTTGGATGATACAGACATTTCCGATGAATTGTGGTAGAACCGCACCATTTGGGTTAGAAATCTAATTTATCGGGGCACTACCAATATTATCAGTGCATTACCACAATTAATTGGGGTATGGCCACAAGTAATTGGACATTTCCATACCTCTACCTCTTTTTTCATGGTTTGTGAAAGTTTTTTAAGAATCCTACAGGGTTAGAGAATGCAGAGACGGTTCTAATCATCAATTCAAGGAACAAGCATCCAGATTTGTCAAAATTGTCCCCGTTTATACCCACAGCAGTAGACTCTTTTTATGAAGTTATGCGAATTTTCAGGGCATAAATTCTGAGATTTAATATTCAATTCTGATGTAACCGGTGAAATCAGTTACCAGTCGTGCTTCTTGACCGTTCTGCATTTCATTAGGCATTCAAATGTAAGTAATTTACTTTCGTCAAATCACAGATACTTCTTGTAAATACTTGTTAACTACGTGAAACTTATAATCTCTTTTGTTCAAGTCAACTGATTTCCTTTTCCACTTCACCTGTGAATTTAAGTTCAGGGTCAAGTTGTTTGGACTGATGCTACCCTTTCCCGTTGACGATATTCAACTCGAGTTGAAGAAATTACTGTAACTTTAGATCCGGGCGCAAGCCAGCGAGAGACCCGAAGTGCGGGCGTCTCTACCGGTCCGATTCCGCTCTCAAAGCCTCTGCCGCACAGTGGATCGAAGCAATAGGTGAGGTCGGACAAAATTTGGAAACTTTAAACGCTTGTAACTCCGTTCATACAAACTTTTAAGGTTCTAAGAGTAAATCCATTGGTTTCCTCGAGAAATTTGCTTCTAGAAGCACCCCTTAGTATTTAAAATTTGACGGAATAAACGTCAAAATTTGCAGTTTCAGTAAAATATGTCACGTCCGACCTCTCCGATTGACCCGATCCACTGTGTGCCAGGAATAACTTTCGGCTTCTCCGGAAGGGAGGCCCGGAACTTCGCACTCACAGATAAGCGGAGCTGTCCACGCGGGAGTGTAATGCCTCGATCTGATCGGCAAAACAGATTTGCACGGTGTACTTGTATCTGTTAATATTTAGTGTAATCTCGAAGCATCCCTCATTGAAGGTAGCACGCTTTAATGCACTGATACAAATACTTGTGTTACTTTTGGTTTATGAAGGATTACTCTCATTCAATTTACCAAGATCAGCCTACAGATATTTCCAAATAGCAAAACTTCCACCCGTTCTATAAATTTTCATTTCAAAAAAGACAATGCGCTACTGTGAGTACGTCAAAAATAAAGCAGCCACTCTCCCTTTATCCAATTTATTAGAAATTGAACGCAAAAACCTAAATGATATCAGTAGCGTGGCGTGAAGGATCGATTGTCGATATTTCCCCATTTGAAGCTATGGTCAAGAATCGATTATTAGGGTGTCCACTGCGAACACCCTTGCCTATCGATCCTTTTTCATAGGTTTAAATGGCAGATCAATCGATACATCGCAAAGCACGCCACGCCACTGAATGATATGATTCCGATGAATACCCCTCAGGGGCGATAAGGCCTCCGGTTAATTAGAAATTGAACGCAAATAAATGATATCATCCCTCGGGGGCGATAAGGAGGTATATATATTACAGTTTCACGCTTCAAAAACTATAGAATTTTTTGTCGCTGAAAAGCCAAAAGTAAGGATGTGCATCAGCTCAAGGACATCTGAATGGCTGAATGTGGAAGAAAGTTCACAACTACGCAGAGGAACACTGGAGCGCAGTTTGCAGAGCGGGGCATCTTTGTCTGGGAAAATCTTAGTTAACGCACCAGTTCCCGATACCCATTTCAATATTCCTTCGCCCTTTGTTCGGGATGTTTTCCCCCGGAAACGGAAACAGCTCTTGTACCAGTGCATTCCTTAACCGAGTTCTCGTGAATAAAATTAATCTGTTGTCGAGGAATAAAAATAGCTCCGGGAGCAGAAGGGTGGTGCGGCATTGTCAAATATAAAAAGCTAACATCCAATTTTCGCACATGAGAGAGCTTGGAGCTAGCGTAAGGCAAGTATGAAATTTATCAATTATTATCTGTTTGCGCAACTAGATCATTTACGTCGAAGCGTCATTTATTCGAGAGGGTGACTTGACCCTCTAAAGTCATATTACTCGTCTTCAATGATAAAATCAAAATAGCTCAATGATGTACAAGTACCATTTGACTTCCCGGTGGTGTGCAGCGGCTGGTTTACGAAGATGTGGTGCGAAATGGACTTAGTTTTGCAATTAGGAAATATAAATTCTGGCTCATCCGAAAAAACACGTATGTGCATAAGGAAACTGATGGTAAAAATAAATTCTGGCTCATCCGAAAAAACACGTATGTGCATAAGGAAACTGATGGTTCATACGTTGTTTTTATACTGAGTCAGAATTTATAGTTATCCTGATTGCAAAATGTAGTCCAAATGGTGATGTCTAATTTGAGCGCTGATTTCTGAATGATAAAACGACGAGATTCCACCAGATCACACAAGATAGAGGCTTCAGAGCGAACGCATTGCCTTTACACTGATACTCAAAATGGAGAGAACTGAATGTATGTCTCTTCAGCTTATATGCAATGCACATCGGGTGCGATCGATGTATTTCGAATGTTACCCTTAGGTTGAATTATTTTTTTGGAAAATCAAAGTTTCAGTCTATGGATGATTCATCGAGAGATTTTCGTCCCAAAAATCATCTTCAAGTCTTAAAATTAAAGTCAAAACGACTGTTATCGACCGATAACCTGTTAACCATGGATATTCATGGAAATGGAGTGCAAAATAAAAACAGTGCCTTTGACTTGTTTGAAGATTTTGGAGCGCCGTTTTTTTTACTGCCTGTCAATGTTAAGCATTAACATTGGTATTTGGCAGTTATTGATAATGTCAGAAAACAAATTAAGTTTTATGGCAGTGCCATGCACTTAAAGTATGGAAATACATTCGATATGTAAGAAATAGATCGATTTCTAAAATTAAATAACCAAGACTGTCGACTAAGCTGCGCAATACGTGCGGGAATATGAACGCGGAAGCTAAAGAAAGGAATAACGCCAGGAAGCTAACTGCTTTCCGGCCGCCTCCGTACGGGTAGGTCTTGAGGTTACAATTAAAATCTCTGAACAGTAATTTATGCGTTAATGGTAATGATGTTAGCCCTGCTCCGACAAGCTGCGGGCAACCTGCCGCAAAAACATAAACACATACATATTAAAAACATCTTGTGCGACACTTGCTTTTCTTCGTCATGATTTTGATCAAGAATTACGGATACTGTAAGAATTTTTTTATAAAAAAAGAAATAAAAGGTGCAAACATTAAATATAATTGAAATGTATAATTGTTCCGAACGAAAGGAGACAGAAGATGAAGATGTGAAGTAAATCATTGATACGCAAGTATTACAGCTTAAACTCTTTCTGTATGTGTATTGAAATCGGTCAAACATTTGTTACAAATCCATTTTTTATGCTGCGATGCCTAAAATAAAACGACCGTCAGATTGGACGGTTCAAACACATTATAAACAAAAATGTATGTACTCGAACTCGTAATTTGCTTGTTGTATTCATCCATTTAACTGAGATGAAAAGCCTATACTTCTACGGGTGTTACACCCATGCACCACTCACAATTAGATATCAATCCATTACATTAATATGCGTAGAATTTTTTTTAACGGAATAATATAGTAGGTGTACTTTTGAGAATTTCAGCTTTTCAACAGCTCATTTTTGGTTAATTTTACTTTTATGCCGCACGGCAGAGAATGGGAAAAAATTTGCCGAACCCCCACCGATCACAAGCGTATTTTACTTTATTTCAAGGAAGGTTAGAAATGAAACCTCTGGTGACGCGTAACCAGTGTCGTTTTCTAACTTGCGAATCTATTGAAAAACATTCACCGTTATATGAAACTCTTTGGAGACAATATTTCAATTCGATTATAGGTCTTCAACTTTGACAAAGTAACAAACATATGCATATGATAAAATTATCATCTATGCCATTAGTAACGCAGTAGGAAAATGCGGACTGAATTTAATTGGTTGGTCGCTAGAAAAAGTTAAACTCTCAACAAGTTCAGTATGAATGCATGTGCCCCTAAGAAGACTCGCGCTAGATGAACTTCGAGGGTCATTCCAAAATAAAGTTTTCCTATTTAATTTCTCCACGAGTAGTGTGGTTAGAACAAATCAGTGAAGACGTGCTTCTAGGAACGTTTTCAGCTTCCTGGCGAGCTCTGGTTTTTTTTTAAATTTGGATCAGTGGTTGCCAAGATATTGAGGTATGCCCGCAGGCACTTCTTCACTCCGCGGGTTCAGCTTGGTCCAAACGAGCTGAAAAGCAACAGACGAGGTCTGTCCAAGAAAATCATAGATAATCTGGAAAACCAAGAAAATCAAGGAAAACGCGTATAATTGTGGCAACAGTGTTTTGGGATGTTCAAGGGGTTAATATTATTAGTTGAGCATTTGCCACGCGGTGAGACAATAGATTCTGAAAAATATTGCGAGGTACGGGAAAAATTTTGAACACGGATTAAGCATAAACGTCCGGGACTTTAGACGCACCAAGTTTTATTGCTGCATGATAACGCACGGCCACATGCTGCAGCAGATTCTCAATCTTTGCTAAATAAGTTAGGATGGGAAATTAGAGAGGGGTAAAGCTTACAAAAATCATTTACTTATAAGACCCCCAAATAGCCTAAAGCGGGACCTGGTTGATAATCACGTCATCAAAGGTGCTTTGATTTAAACAATTACAACCTCGTTCTGCTACGAAATAAAATCTCAAGTCGTAAATACACTGGAAAAAAAACACATTGGATCTAGAGTCCACACTCTTAAAAACATCGACAAGAAAAAATACTCTTGATTCAATCAGATTTAAGCTTAAATCAAGAACCAAGCCTCTTAATTTGAACGGATTTCCTTTTGATTTGAGCTTAAATCTGATTGAATCAAGAGTCCCTTTATCTCGTCAATGTTTTCAAGAGCCTGGACTCTAGATCCAATGTGTTTCTTTTTTCCAGTGTATGTCACAGGGAACGGGGCGGCAACCCCAGTAAAAAGCTGTCTGGATGCGCAGATCATTTGCATCCCTCAAATTACGGCTTGCCACGTTGAATACAGACGGCAAAACCCGAATGTTTGAACATAAGGAATCTCGGGAATAATGAGAGGATACGGCATCCGGTATCGGAGCCATAAGCTATGCGGACTCGATTGAAAATTCAAAGAAAATGCTCCAACGGCCTGCGGGCGGAGGGTGGATCTTTTGCATTCCTCTCATTTTCCCCGACAGAGGAGAGCCGAATGAAAATACGGGGAGAGAAAGAATATGAAATTATGATAAAAAGTCTAGAGCTATGATTGGGGCTAGTGAAGTACCCGACTTCACTTCCCACTAATTGAAGAGCACTCCGTCAAGAGCACGGGTCTCCCTGCCGCTCCTTCGGAGGAGGGTTTAATGGCTGCGCTTCACTATGGGACCTCCGATGCTTATTAAAAGGCGGGGGGAACCAGATAACATCCATTAGTTGAGCGCTCAAAAGACGCGAGGTATTACTATTATTAGCAGCTGCCGAATGTGAGCGCACTAATGAGGATTTAACTTAAAGCCTAATTACTAAAACAAAAAATCGTCTTCGTCCAAAAACGCCGTGTTTTGACGCAAATGATTCTTAAGAGGGGGATCGTCATGCAATTTCCGAGTCAATTAAGAGCCTCTGGAGGAGGTGCTTGTGTGTGCCACTGCATAGATGCGATGGCAGGGTCAAGTGAGTCATTCAACTACCCACTAAGAGGACAAAGCTAGTGTTCATTACTCTCCAACCAGTTCATTCGTGAGCCGCCGACTTGGGGATGAGATCAGTGCTCATCACCCTCCACGCAGCGCAGGTGATTCCATAAAATATAACTATTTTACCTATTAGTTGGGCACCATAGTGGCATCTAACTGATGTTTGTCTGGCTAGTAGGATTTTAAGTATGACAGAAGTTTTTGTTCAAAAGGCTAATGTTGTGGCGGCCCGCTATGGGTTTCCTGTAGGATTCTGAGTAGAAAAGTTTGGTGCCCGGACAACCCCTCTGTCCAATCTCACAGCTAGACCCATTTTCTATCGGGTCAAGGGGTAAATTGGGATTTTTCTCCAAAGAACTTGTAAAATAAAGAATCACACTACACCAGTTGATTGATGAATGTTAACAAGAGGGGAACTTTATTCGAAAGGATTGATTTTTTAAATATAAAAATATTTTACAAGGGCCAAATAAAATTTACAAATTCGAAAGAACATATAAAATAATAGAAAGAGCACAAAACAAGAGGAATGATGATGCGGAGAATACAGCGTACGAAGCCTATAGCAGAAATGCAGATATTCAAAGCAAATGTGCATCAAAACTGGGTTTATTGCTTTGAGCCATTCATGTATGTGGACCAAAGGAAAGAAGCTCGCTTTATTTACAGTACTTACATACAGTATCAAGTAATGAACTGACAGAAAGTGAAACCGTGATTGATACACGAAAATTACAGCATACAAAAAATAGGTGATTAAGTGAAATATATTGGCTACTTTTCTTGACTAGCTTCAATTTTGACCACAAAGCATTAGATTTCGTGGAGGTTACTATTAAGTAAACCGAACATTATTATCTTGACGGTTCCGCGTTTTACCCCAAAAAATTAATCCTACGAAATTCCTTACGTATTTCTGAATGCTGTCCTAACATAGAAAATTTTAGAATACATTCGTCATAGGATAAAAGCAATAAAAAGTACTTCTTTGATGATTTTGATTACGACAATATCATAAAAACACCATTTTGCTTGCATAAGGTTTAAAGAAGTCATGGTCTAAGAAACGAATTTAAAAGGTGTCCGAGTTGTCTCATTACAGAAAACAAGATAGAAGAAAACCAACGGGCGATTCCGTTTGTCTATTCGACAAGTTCAACTGAAGGTAAAAGTAAGCTATGTGATAAGTCCTGTGACGATCTAACAATAAAAACATCATTGCGTGGTCTATATCCCGTCGAATAATCTATTGAATATCGGCTAGCACAAGGTGTTTTCGACTTGTCGATTGATTGACCCGATGAAAGGTTTGCAACAGCGTTCTTGGGCGTTAGGTTAACACAGCCGACACATCAAATAGCTTCAGTCCATCTAAGTCTGATCTTGTCAACCGGACGAACATGTAACTTTAATAATCATCTTGCAGAAGAAAAGAGAAACATCGACAAAATTTAGGGAATAGAAAAAAGGATTGGACAAACGTAAAGGAAGAATAAAAAGCCTCGTTGAATAAGATGATATCAAACAAATTCTCCTTAAATGAAGGTTGTAGCGGTGAAACATCCTCCGAGAGAAACAAGTACCCGTGAGAGGGGGATATCGGCTAGATAAATTTAGTATGGAAGTGGGGATTTAGCATTTTTGTTAATCATAAGAGGGAATTTTCCCAAAAAATTGTGTTTATAAAAGATCTGGTTATATGCAGTCTTCTTAAAAAACACAAAGATAAGTCCGGCCTAAAAGTCTGGAGGCAGCTGATCACAGCTAAAATTCGCTTTTTTTGGATGTTACGTAAGTGTAAAATCATCCTAACGACCTTCATATATCAAAAACATTTCAATGATTTATCTTTCCATGGGTTTATTAATTCTCGGGTCCTTTTCTTACTGCAACAACTTTACCGAAGTAAATCAAAAATTATAGCGACTTTTCTGTATTTTTTCTTTTAATTTGGATGATGATGATTTCTGCCCCTGTTGCTCAACGATCGTTTTCAATGCAGCCTATTTCCTTAGAACGGCTAGAGAAATTGGTTCCAATCTACATAGTGGGATACGATGTGGCTACCTTGCTTATATTTCATGAATTTTTGACAGTTTTGAAAAGAAATTAATGAGCAGAGCATACTGTAACTACATTCATCATTAAAGTTAGGACAAATCCGTGTGGTTACACCATTTGGCACATGTGGTATCCATGTGTGTGTGAGTGTGAGTACAAAAAAAGAGCGAGCAATTCAGGCTTAAATGAGGTGGTAGCAGGAAAAATAAAAAAACTACGACAACCTTTGAAAACAGCCTCAGTCACTGCGAACACAGACGTCTACATTACTGTGTCGCACGTTGTGCCAGTTCTGCCTATGACTGCCTTTTTAATTTTTTTCTCTTTTTCTTCGTGTTTTCTTCATAGGTGGTCATTTTATTTACAAGTGCTCAGAATGGAGCCCGAAACACTTCGTTCGGGAGTCTAAATGCTCTCATATCACAAGATAAGTAATTTTAAAACGACTCATGGTATAAATACAAATTTAAACTATTACAAGTATTTGTAAGCTGCAATACATAAGCCTGACGAAAAGCTTGTGCGATGAACTGAAATACAAAGTTATTTGCTCAAAAGAGAAACATCGCAAGAAGAGTAACTGAAAAGGAGTAATATGTAGTTTGGAACATGATATGAATACTTGAAAAAACTGGTTCGTCGGCGCTTTTCCGGGAGGAATTCGTTGCAATTTATATTAAATCACGGGTAATTTTTGATGAATTATTATTGTTTTTACGTTACTTACCAGAAGATTTGCTTAAAAATAAATTTCCAAACTAGTATTGCACCAAAATCATACTTAAAAAATATTCCTCCTTCACATAACAAATACCACGAGGAAGATTCAAACCCTCCTAATGATAGAAACTCTCTTCAGAATAGCTTATCTCGTACGCTAGCATCTTCTGCGACCAATTATTGAGAGAATAGACAAAGCTATAGACAAAGAAGACAAAAGGGATACGGAGGGATCCTGTCGGTGGAAGCGGGTGGTTGGAATAGACATAGGAGGTAAGTAGTAGACTAAATAACGGCAACCCACGCACGGTTCGTTTGAGTAAAAGTTATATGAAATTTTCTATCACTCAAAAAGTCTTTTCGGATTCGAAAAGTAGAGTGAAAATGGAGTATTTCTAGCTAAAAATGAAAATAGGTTGTTCGAGCTCCTGGAGAAATATATCGATTTTTATGTTTTTTAGGGCTTATTACAGGCTGTTACGAAAATTGACTCAAAATTGCTCAAATTTTCTGTTTTAATTTCTAAACTAAGATAGCTATTGAAATGATCTTGGTGTCATTTTAAAGCTGGTGTAATTTGCCATCGATTGAAAGGTCTACAAGCTAATTTGGTCAAAAATTGACAAAGTTATGATAGCTTGAATAAAGTTGGTATCCATAATAAGCTTACTTGTCTTCCTTACCGAGTAAGGCTCTGTTTCTTCTTTTTTTCCCTTCAAGACCAAAAACACTAGAGTCAATCTGTAAAACGTAATGCATTTGTAGTACTCTCAGGTCTGTAACGAGCGTTAGATTTTTAAATTTGACCCATTAGTTCCGGAGAAAATCAATTTTTGGTTCCTGTTGCGTTCTGCTTACAATCAGCTATTGACGTCCGGGCCAAGACGCACCTCTCAACCTCAAAAACCACCCCTCTGCGTTTTGCCTTTTTGTGCTGGGTTAAGATTGCCACCTGTATTGAGACAGAAGGTCCCTTTATTGGTTCATCTTTTGTTTTTTCCTTTAATTTTTCTTTTTTTTCATCTTTTCGTATCGTTTTTTTTTTTTTTTTTTTTTTTTTTTTTTTTTTTTTTTTTTTTTTTTTAAATGAAGCGATTTATAACTTCCAGCAAGTTTAAGAACTCTATCTATCGAATGCCGATGTCGATTTCTTCCGAGCTAAACTTGGGGCTACGGCTCTGCAGTCTGCATTGTTGTTATCATGATCGCGTTAATCTGATAAGCTTACTATCTTATTGCAAGCACCTGCATAGGTGTGCAGTGCTGCTAATCACACGATCAACAACTTAACATTATCAATAACGTAAACAAACATTGGATTCAGTTTGCTGTCCACTGCACTACTGCATGGTGTTTAGGCAAGTTCTTCTCGATTTTTTTTGGAATTGCAGTGTTTAAAATGGGGTTCAACCGACGTAGGACACATGATGAAAACAGATATTGTGTGTGTTTGTTGTGTTTTGGAAAGGGAAAGATGATTAATTTGACAGAAAATCTACAGACCAAAATAAAGGAGTCAGTGCCGACTTATAATCCGCGTAATAAGTTCTTACCGGGGGTGGTTTGCACGACGTGCAAAAGGAAAATTTACCGTGGTGACATTATAAAGGAGCATCCAAATTTTTCCTCACTTAATTGCAAAAAGGAAACTTCTCAAAGCAATGGTGCTCAGTGTGCTTGTAACTTGTGTGAGATAGCAAGCGCAAATTTTGCGAAAAAAGGAAGTGCGATACAACTGAAACCCATTATTTTTGCGACTTCGAAAGGTGATGAGGTTACACCTGGTCGTCACTGTCGTCGTCGGACAAAGAAACCAGCCCCTGAAAAACGTTGTCGTAGTTGCTTCAACATACTGCACCCAGGTATTAGACACCAATGCAATACGACTGCTCTTGTGAAAAACTTCACTTCATTGGTGGCAGGGTCTTCTTTATCATTAAAAAAGAAGGAACAAATGATTTCTTCAGCGGTGAAAAATTTGATCACTGAAAAAAAGAATATATTAGGTAATAATGTAAATTCTTTTTCTCAATTAAGGGGAAAACCCCTCAAAATATATGTAAATCAACGTAAAAAAACAATAAAGAGTTAGATAAATATTTGTTAACGATAGATGATTTTCAGAAAATCAAAGTTGCACTTAATCTCAGTGCAAACACGCTTTTTCGTTTTGCTGGAGCTATTCGTGCTGGTACGAAAAACAGAAATATCATTGAACCACACTTAAAAAAGAATATTGAACGCAATACCCACAATTTAGACACTTTTTTTGACGTCGAAACAGTTGAATTTTCAAATCTGAAATCAAATGTTGAAACAAAATGTAATGAACCATTCGTTTTCTGCAATGATGTTGACCGATTAATAGAATTTATTAAGGCGAGACGAAATATTTCAAATGTGCACATAAAGTTTGGGATTGATGGAGGCCAGGGGTTTCTTAAAGTTTGTCTGTCCGTACAGTCTGAAGAAGATGATAAAAACAGCTCAAAAGAAGAAAAAAAACAAGCAACATATAATGAAGGGATGCTGTCTAAACAATTTGTTGATTCCGGTGTAAAAAAACTCTTCATTCTAGGCATTACACCTAATGTGCAAGAGAATTATCCAAATACTGCAATTTTATGGTCGAAGTTATCCTTGAGTAGTGTAAATGGATCAATCGCAACTGACCTCAAACTTGCGAATATTATCGTAGGATTAATGTCTCATTCTAGTTGCCACCCGTGTACATGGTGCGATGCACCTAAAACCACCCTCGAACAATTAGGTACCTATAGAACAGTAGGTTCTTGTATGCAAAACTTTTCAGACTGGCTCAAATCAGGAGGGGACAAAAAAAACGCGCAGAATTTTAACAACTGTGTAAATCCTTGTCTACTGACGACGGACATAGACAAACTTATACTAGAACTAATTCCACCACCAGAGCTACATTTACTACTTGGTGTTACCAACACTGTGTACGACCATATGCACAGAGAATATCAAAAAGATGCAGTGAATTGGGCACGTTTATGCAACGTGCAACGGCAGATGACTCACGGATCTGCCGAATTTAATGGTAATTCATGTAAATCCTTACTTAACAAAGTAGACTTCTTGAGGAGAGATTCTCCATATTGTTTAAAATACGTCCAAGTATTTCAAGATTTTAAGAAAGTTGTTGACAGCTGTTTCACACGTACTTTAAAAGAAACCTTTGTAGAAGACATAGAGCGATTTAAAGACAGCTATCTAAAATTAGGCGTATCCGTGACTCCTAAGGTGCACGCGGTTTTTTTTCATGTCCGCGATTTTTGTCAAAGAATGGGACAGGGCTTGGGATTGTATAGTGAACAAGCTTCAGAGTCCGTTCACCACGACTTTAATCTTATTTGGCTTAAATATAAGGTCCCAAAAACCAACTCAAACTACAACACACAATTACTCCGTGCTGTTTGTGAATACAACTCTTTGCACATCTAAGCTCGTATCTTCTGCTGTATCTACTATTAAGGATGCTGTGCCCACTGGCAGTTCCGGCGTGTCAGCCTCACGTTAGCGTGGTGACTTTTTTGGTGAACCGTCCCGCTTTTGCGTTGCATTAAATTATTAGAAGGATCCACAGTAATTTATGGGACTAAATTCACATGCACAGACTCTACTGGGGCGTTGTGGATGGACTGAGTCCTGATTTTCTATTTGGGTGCCTCCTAGCCTGCAGGGGGCGGTAGATTTCCATCCTTTATCATTTTCCATCTTTGCATGAGGGGGGAACAAGTCGGGGCCCGCCCGCAATTTATTGCGGGGGCTTACCCTGACCCCCGCTTCATGTAAGTTTTGATAAGGTCTGGCAGGGTCGTCTGGAGTGACTAGAAATACGGTCGCGTAGTCTAGTCAATTCCGGTGACGTTGCCTAGCCTGGGGGGATAAACGGCGTCAGGTTTGGGGAGCCAGATCGGTCGTTTGGGTAGTTGATTGCGTATAGCCGAATTCCTTTAGGAATCCCCAGACACACTATATAAAGTCTGACACACTTCCAAAAAAAAAAAAAAAAAAAAAAAAATCCACTATTAAGTCTACTATTGCATTTACTGTACCACTAAGATTGCTATCAGATAGACACAAGAGATTTCTCTGTATGAACTGATTGAAGGCTTATTTGCTCTGGTTTCTCAGCCTGTTAATTTTGTGCTTGAATTTCATTTTTTGTTTACTTTTATTCTCTATTTTGACTCCTTTTTTATGGATGATTCTTTTATATGTTGCTGTTTCTTGCGCGATCAGAGAATGTTAAATTCTTTTAGCAAGTTATATCTACTGTACTTTTGAAAATTAAAGTAAATATTATATTCCTACATTTATAAGTTGATTTCATTTTAATTTACCAGTATTCCCGTTTTTTACAGACACAATCCATCCAAATTTCTTTTACAGGATAAGTTCTTTATATATAAATTATATTAAAACAAGAAAGATAATATGCACCGCCTATAGAATTAAATAGGGTCTTTCAAATCATGTACTTGGTCTCCTCGCCAGTGGCGCGTCTTGGCCCGGACGTCAATAGCTGATTGTAAGCAGAACGCAACAGGAACCAAAAATTGATTTTCTCCGGAACTAATGGGTCAAATTTAAAAATCTAACGCTCGTTACAGACCTGCGGGCTGATTGTTGAAATTGATAGACACATCTATAGACAAAAACTACAAAAGGGATATGGAGGAATCCTATTGGTGGAAGCCGGTGGTTCTTATAGACTAAGGGAGGAAATGATGGACTAGCTAAAGGGTCTCTCTTGAGTTCACGTTAGTTAGTATATTACCTACCTCCTTTGTCCATTGCAATCATTCCCTTCCACCAATAGGATCCCTCCATAATCCTTTTTGTCTTCTTTGTCTATAGCTTTGTCTATCAATTTCAACAATCAGCCCGCTGAGAGTACTACAAATGCATTACTTTTTACAGATTGACTCTAGTGTTTTTAGTCTTGAAGGAAAAAAAGAAGAAACAGAGCCTTACTCGGTAAGGAAGACAAGTAAGCTTATTATGGATACCAACTTTATTCAAGCTATCATAACTTTGTCAATTTGTGACCAAATTAGCTTATAGACCACTCAATCGATGGCAAATTACACCAGCTTTAAAATGACACCAAGATCACTTCAATAGCTATCTTAGTTTAGAAATTAAAACAGAAAATTTTAGCAATTTTGAGTCAATTTTCGTAACAGCCTCTAATAAGCCCTAAAAAACATAAAAATCGATATATTTCTCCAGGAGCTCGAACAACCTATTTTCATTTTTAGCTAGAAATACTCTATTTTCACTCTACTTTTCGAATCCGAAAAGACTTTTTGAGTGATAGAAAATTTCATATAACTTTTACTCAAACAAACCGTGCACGAGAAACCCTATAGTTCGTCGATCATTTTCTCCCTGAGTCTAAAGGAACCACCCATTTCAGCCAAGAGGATCGCTCTATGCATGCCTATATCTTCTTTGTCTGTCAATGTCAATAATTTAGCAGTGGCGTGGCGTGCTTTGCGATCTATCGATATTTCCCCATTTGAAGCTGTGGTAAAGAATCGATTATTTAGGTGTTCGCTGCGAACACCCTGTTTATCGATACTTTTCCATGGATTTAAATGACCGATCAATCGATAAATCGCAAAGCACGCCACGCCACTGATAATTAGCCCACAGGTAAGGAAACGCATAGTTGTTGCATTAAAGTTACTGGAACTTCAGGCATGAAGGAAGACGTTTCGATGACCGCCACTTAAACCCCAAACGAGTTTTAAGTTTCGAGAACGTGAGTGTGACGTTTCAACGTCATGTTACGATCCCGCGAGCGGCGGTCCATCCGTGTTGACTGTTTCGGTGACGTCACGACGACGGCGCGAGAGCCAGGAACTTCCATCAGCGAGAGGCTTGGACGAAAAAATTCCATTGGATGGCGTTGGGCGTGGAGTCCGAGCCTGGGCGACTTCAAAATGCACGGCACGGCAAGTTACCTGCACGTGAGAAGAGCGACGAGCAACACAATCGGGAAACGCACGGCGAGACGGGAGGCCGCCCCCGTGCTGGGCTGGAGCCCGGAGTTGAGGAGGGTGTTGCTGACGTCGTCGGCGTTCTTGTTCAAGTAGCTCGGGCACGGCAACTGGTTCTCCGGGAAATCGATCACCGGTTTCTTGTTGACGACCCAACCCTCGTCCTCGCTCTCGTCGTAGTCGTCGGTTAACTGCTCCCTGAAACACGACAAAAATCCATCCGGTAAATAAGACCCATGACCCTGAACCACGACTACGGACTAATTGTTCCGAGCCAAAATCGCTGTTTCTGGACCTCCATTTATGCTCCTATACCTTTGTTTTTCCTTTTGATTTCGAGGAGAAAGTCCTCTAAAAGACCACAACTGCTGACTCATTGTTCTGAATCAAAATCGAGGTTTCTACAACTCATTTTTGTTCCTTTACCTTAAATTATTTTTCCTACTTGATTTTAAAAAGTTCGACAAAACTGTACCAGCTTGGTTGATCGAAATAGCTTATGACATTCTTTTAGAAAATCTAGATTTGAGCACGTAGGTATAATGACGGCTCCATTACAAGCGCCAAAAGATTATTAAATCTATTTAAATTTACAAAAGCATACATGATCCAAACTCCGATTCGAACGGCGACCAGAAAACGTTATCGCAAACATAACGGAGTCGCCAGCGGGACATATTTTACGCAACTCGTTGGAAGCGTCTGCAACTTTATTTTGATCTCCTGGAAGATCTACACTTTAACAAACAACGATCCCGAAGATCTAGTCGTTCTTAGAGACGACTCTCTCTTTCCCTTATCCCTCCTACTAAAGGGTGAAGAGATTAAAGCTTTCTTTGAACGAATTGGGTCGGACATTAATCCTGAATAGAGCCAAATTGAGCGTTCCAATACAAAGATGAAGTTTCTTGGGTACACCCTAAACGATGGGATCCCAACTAAAACCCATGATGATTGGTTAACAGCTTTAGTTTTTCCTGAATTTCCTGATGAGTCCTTTGAAGATGTACAAAGCCCGGGCTCTTGGACTCGATTATGCCAGCATGTGCTTTGATGGAAAATTTGCCAAGATATGTTACCAAATAATCACAGCAACGCTGACTAATTATTCTGAGCCAAAATCGCTGTTTCTGGAGCTCCATTTTTGTTCCTGCATCTTTGTTTCTGCCCCGGACTTCGCGAAGAGAATTCTCTAATTGAAACCGAGAATTTCCTTTTTTCCCTCCTCATTCTCCCAGGAAAAATTAGATGGCTCTCCGAAATCGTGAAAAACCTGTCCCTGCGCTTGTTCTGAAATTGTTAGAGTTTTAATTTATTAAAAGTAGCGAGTGCACTCCTGCCAAATGGTGAATTGCGGGAACAAGGCAGGAAATAAAGAGAAGCGATCTGCCGGAGGAGCTCTCGCAGAATCGCTATCGGTGGCGGTTGGGTGTCACAGAGCGATTATTTGTTATAAGAGTGATTTGTTACTTAGCAGTTAGCAAGCGCGCTTAGTTCTCAAGGATTTATATCGGATTTTGGTGAACAATTTAGACCCCTAAAAACCCCGTTCAAATTTGCGGTATTTGAGTTCTGGTGAAAGGGCACATCGGCGAGAAAGCTTAGATGGAGTCCGAAAAATCCCTTTTGCCGCAGCCAAGATCTCATTGGGTCAAATAAGCTTGTTACGAAATCGTATAGTGATGCTTGATTCTTGTATATTGAGTAAGAATAATGAGATCTGTCCACAAGGCAACATCCTGCGCTCAATATTAACCGAAATATCGCGCTTTGACAAATTTGGCTTAAGACGTCATCCACCGCGGTAGGGACACCCTTGCTTTCCATCAATGTGAGAGAGACAAAAATTTTTACTGGTTACTCATCGCGAAACTCGGATGAAGGCAAGGTGGAAGAAAAACCAATGGTGTCAAGTCGGCGGAGAATGACGGCTTGGGCCGATTTCTTCAAAGTGCGTTATCTCTGTGGAAACTGAACGCAGAAAGTTGTTCATCGGACGGATGTTGTCATTTTCAGCTAGTCTTCAAGAATCAAGCATCAAAACGCGATTCTGTGACCAGCCCAACTGACTCATTGCGCATTTCTCGGCCGTAATCCACGGTCCTTGCCCCCCTATCAATGCACGGATTCACAAAGAATAAATGGACTTCATTTTGCAATTAGGAACTATAAACTCTGGCTCATCCGAAAAAACACGTATGTGCATAAGGAAACTGATGGTTCATACGTAGTTTTTATACTGAGTCAGAATTTATAGTTCCTAATTGCAAAATGTAGTCCAAATCGCGGCAGACGACCATGCGATTAAGCCGCGACGAGGGAAAGCTGGGGAAATTCCCCGAGCCCTCCTCCGGAGCTAGGAAAGTTCCGCAGACCCCCTTTAGTGAAAAGTCCCACAGTCCCCCATTGGTGGGGAGTCTTTTATTACCCCCCAGACCCCCTTGTATGAGGGGCCCTTCTAACGCCGCTCACGAAGACTCCCTAGTTCCATCTATGGCCCATAGTATGCACTGAGACCTGTACCCGCCAAAAACCATTTACCAATTTTGAATGTAATTTTGAACATCAATGCTGTTCTCACAATCAAACCGAATTTCTTTGATTCGGGGTTTAATCCTCTGGCTGAATTAAACTCTGAAAAGCAAATCGAGAAATAATTTTCGATGAGGAATTGAGATTTCAATTCTTTGAATGATATTTACCTGAAGAAGTAAGGTTCAAAAGTTTCTGTAATTTGCAATGAATTGATGCTTATAATTTAGAGATGCTGGTATAATTCCAAACCAAAATTAAAAAATGCACTTATTTCATTGGTACCTATTGTATTTTACTGATTTGCCAATTCTGTTTCACAAGTGTAACTGAGGAGGTTGAAAATAACCACGCGTGGTTGAAAAGGCAATCTGAGCCGTACGAAGAACTCGCTAAGAAGTGGGAGGGCACTTTCTTACTACGGCATAACAATTTACAAGAAAATTGCAAAACAATAAGAAACTACATCGACTCTTATCCTGCCCTCAAAAGAAGCTACGGCCATCACTTGGTAAGATAATACTTTAATTTTTCAGTAACAGCAGTACCATTCTGCTAATAAAGGTGGAAGTGTTGGAAAAGAATGTATCCAAGGATGGGTGGGTTTGAAACCATGTTTTATTTTGAGAAGAAACCGTTACGATGGGGAAAATTTTGAAAAATGGATGTGTTCATCATCGAATTCGCAATGTAGGAACTTCCCTCATACGGTCGCACAGTCGAATTGAACTGATCAAGGAGTAGCGTTCCGAAACATATCAAAATAATCACTGTGAAACAGGTAATTTGGTGGTCTCTCCGCGGGAGATTGAGCCACTTGAAAAATGGGACATACATGTTTCTTCGAGTAAAAACTAGTGTAGATTCCGAATATCATATGAGTTTTCCCAGGGAAAAAATCTTAAAATTGAGGTTTTGGCCAGGTCATTTGGTCAAATACCACAGTGTGCGGCGAGCCATTCCGACCAGACTAGGCAAGCCCGACCTTTCCTCTCGCGGGTATGCAAAGGCGTCGGTATGAACATACCACCAAAAAAACCCCAGACTGCCAGGAATTCTGTGAGGTTAAAATATTGTGAAAGTAGATGCTTACGGGTATTTCGAGGAGGCTGAGTGATGAGCTTTCCGGTCGTGGACGGGGAGGGTGGATTGGTGGGCCGGTTTTTCGGGGCTGTCCAGCCCGTTGTCTTCGGCCTGATGGTCGAGCTCGTCGAGCAGCGCGCACTCCAGCTCCTCGAGCGTCGTTCGAATGTGCTCGTTCGGCGTCTCGTTCAGCAGCGACTGCACCCACGAGAGCCGGCAGTCGCACACGAAACGGTTTCCTGCACATGACCAAAAAAAACACAAATTGTAAACCTTGTGTAGTGAACAGATGCTGATATTAAGCGAATTTTATTTAGAGGTTCGGTACTACTTTCGTGCCCGAATCTCCGAGTCGTCATTTTATTTGAGTTCGGAACTTCCGATTTGCGATGTTGGTGCGTGATTTTGGTACCACCTCGCCACCGGTAAAAAAAACCTCTTGGACCAATGCCGCGGTGCGTTGACTTTAGAGTGCAGTTTCTTGTCGCCGGATTTAAGAGTCTTGAGCTCTTGTTTCAAGCGGATTGTGCATTGATTCAATTCAAAATCCGCTTGAAACAATCCGGTGACAAGAAACTGCAACGGATCTGATTGGTCGAATCTGGTAACGACGGTGTCCAATGGTGTTGGTGATTGATGTAACAAACCGGGACCGAACTTGCCGAAGAGGTTCGGACCTTTTAATAAAATTCGTTTAAATTGTTTCCGGTAATTTTAAAGATGGATTGGGGGGGGGGGGGGGGTCACGTCACATTCGGATAAGATGGAAAGACAACTCTTGCCTGGAGTTAAATTTTACATAAAATCAAATCAATAAATTAGTGATTGAAATCATTGTGAAATTCCCGAAAGTCGATGTCTGTAGCTGTAAAAGTAGCGCCATTTATGTGGAAGATTTAGTTTTGGAAATACAAGGTAATAAAAACTGTATCAAAAGATTAGTTAATTCTAGATCTGGTAAACAAAATTTAAAAAACAATCGTTCCTCACTAGCTTGCGGTAAAATGTTTCGATAAGAAAAAAACCGCTGAAAAACGAATTTTTTCGAAATTTTCTTTGACGCCTTGTGGCGTCCCCCCCACTCTCCAGGAAGTTTCTAAATTCTAGATCTGACTACCATCAAGCTAGTTTCGGTGCGATAAAATAATCTGGGTAGTTCGACGATTTTGATCCCCTCCTCTCCTGTAGAAATGAGGAAAGAGGGTGGAAAGTGCGTTGGAAGGGACATTCGATTCGACAGTGAAATATCAATCTTTTCAGATGGCAACAGTGCTGGGGGAAACTGGAGAGAATCTCACTTGAGACCCATTAATTTCGATTAAGGTAAGGATGCACCCTAAGCTGAGACGTGAGACTAGAGGTCAAAACAGCCGCGCTGCCACCTAAAGTAAACTAAAGTTTAGGAAAAAGAAAAAAATTATGATACTCCTGTCACTTTTTGGACGATTTACAGCTGCGTAAAAAAGCAGAAACCAAGTGCTTTTAGTTTTTAAAATACGGTGAAAACATTACAATGAGTGGTGACGCGACATAGTGTAACTTCTGATGCGAGTTAGTATATTCCGAGATTTCAGATTCAAGCTGACACCCAATTTAAGGGCCTAAGATGATTTCCTTCGGAAAAATCCAACAATTTTCAATCCCTTTTAATAAATTATTCGAACTTATTTGAATCTATTGATATTCACTAGGGAAGCATTTCTCATTTCCCTTTAATTACATTCAATGTTATTATATCCGTTGCGGAGTGAGAAGTGATTTACTCGTCGGTTCGGTTAGCTGGTCAATTTTATTTTTCTTTCCGCTTTAATTGTTGCAGACGACACGGACCACGTAGGACCGGCAACAGTTGTGAGTCGTATTGTATAAAGGGCCTGTTTATTCAAGATTGCGCACTTTCTTGGCAAAAGGCAAGCTGCGCGAGAGTAAATGATAAAAGAAACGTAAATAGTTTTGACTCGGGCACATACTTCGCTTCAGCAAGAAAGACTATAAAAATTACCGTTGTCTTACTGACAATGTTACAAGGATGACAAACGAGGACGAGAAAAGAAAAGGGGGAAAAAACGCTAAGATGTGACCCGAACTGTATATAACAAGGTGGAGAAATGGTGCTGGGTTTAGACCATTTCGGGGGGAAAATGTTTTGGCACTTCTTGGCTTTGGTTTCCCCGCGAAATGGTGTGGACCCAGAACCATTTCTTCACCTTGTTATGAACGAAGACGCTAACATCGATCGAAACTGGTCAACTCAATGATTGGAGAAAAATGCATGAATTCGAGAGGTTTGTAAATTGAGTAACTAAACCAACTCCCGACAAAACCACGATCATCTCAGATTCTTAGGTATATTTTTGGTTACCAGTTGCATCGAATCATATTCTTTGACCGGACAAATTCACTATTTAGAGCTAACTCTTCTAATCTGAAGCACGGAGAGGAGTGGCCTCAACTTTTGAGAAAAAGAATCAAAATCCATTCATTTTTTAAGTGTCTAAATCGAACAGTTCACAGGAATTTCTTCGACGAGATGAATTTCTTGTGGTATACCTATTTAGATATTGATGAAGAAAATGAATGAAGATATACCATGAAGAGTATCACAAGAAGCAGGTTCGTGAAAATAATCTCCTTCAGGAATGCTCCGGCCAGCTCAGTATCCTAACCCGGGATTCTTTCAGGTGGGATTTAACATCCATTGCAACGAAACTAAAGCGGCATGCATGTTTCAAGGGCATACCAATCATGGTTCTAAATGGTTTGCTTTATTTTTCAGAAAGTATTGAAGACGTCTCATCAACTGACAGGGTGAACATCTCCCTCCTCGGGTAAGCAACCAATATAACAAATATTTTAGTTTATAATCGGTGAAAGATATATTAATAAGGAAACTTTTACCTCATAAACGTACAAAACAATACGTACCCCGAGTTAACATAACATACACCGAGGAAGTTCCATAATTTTACCGAGATTTCTTGGTAAAATTACCAATTCCATAAATAGTAATTTTACCAAGAAAATACTGGGATCAAATTGAGCCCTGAATTCTTGGTAATTTTACCCTTTTCTTAGTAAATACACCGAGATTTTTTTTCAGTGTAAACTGCCCGGGAACTAACTGATCAATTTTCGGTTTTAGCCACCGCAGCCGCGGGAACCAACTGTTAGGCTTCTTTTACGGGCTGCCAGTTATTCTTGGAGACGGGAACCAACTGCCATACTCCCGAAGAGAAGACAAAACTAGACGACAAAGAAGAGAGGAGACATTCATCTTGCGGCGTTCGTCCATTCGTAAAACTTATGAAAAAGAGGGGAGCTCTCAATGCGCGTAAGAGCCTTCGGTCCCATGTGACCTCGACTTCGGCCGTTTCTTGCGCTACTCTCGTTCAATTTGGTCGTAATGCTTTCGACTTTCCCTCACTTTATCGCTCCGAAAACCTGGGTAACTGGATGAAGAATCGGCACGTGCAGTTGAGAACAGTTGGACGGAAAGTGAGAAGGCTCGAAATCCGTTTCCTGGGGATGCGTCCCAAGATGCACGTTAGCTTCCGAAATACGTTGTTCCGATGGGGTTATAACGATATGTTCCCTTCAACTTCGATCTTCAGGAATGGATTATGTGATATGTATTCCCTAGACTGTGTGTGTGTTTTCGAGCGAGGATTTTCGAAACAATGAAAGTCTTGATTTTATCGGTTATTCTATGAATTCACCGACTAGTTTTTTTTGTAAGTATTACCTATCATGCATGCATAAAATTAAAGATAGATTGTTTACTCCATTAAAATTAACAGCCGAAAAACCTGGTTTCGACCGGTTTTAGGCCGCCATTTTGAAATGAAGCAATGATTTTGAAAATCCAATGCCGAATTCGTTTTTCCTGACCCAAAAACCCCCGGATACCAAATTCCAAGTCGAATCTTTGATAAAACTTGGAATACCGATTTTCGACCGGTTTTAAGCTGTCATTTTGTTTCAATGATAATTAGAGACTTTCGGTTTCCGCTAAAAGCTTTCTTTCATTATGCCCTTTTGAATGACGGGTCACAAGATGGGGGTTGCCATTTGATAAAAACCCCCTTGCTCACCCCAAAATTTTGACCCCCTCAAACGAAAGTTTCTTTTGGTCTAGAAACTTACCACGAAGCTCGATTCTCTAACTTCATGCCGTTCAAAAAATATCCGGCCGTCTTCAGACTTTTGCCCCACCCATATAAGGAAGCGGGAAGACAGGAATGATAATCCTCCGGACGTTGGACTAGAGGATAGGATTTTGGAGCTGGCGGTGACAATGGAGGATTTAACGATTAAAATAGGTGTGGTACGCAAGAAAAATATGATTTCGGCCCTATTGATAAAAACAACAGACCCTTGGAAATTTACCCTGAAGAATTAACATCGCATACATTAAAAATTTCCACTTCCGAAGCCCTGGCTTTCATTGCGCACTTGGGATTATTAAGTACTCGATGTCAAATATCCGATTAATGATGAATTTTGACAGCTAAACTTATACCTCAGCAGAGTTATAGATGTGATTTTTCACACAATTGTGAATAGCTTAATCAATGGTAGTTGCAAAGAGGCTCCCATAAGTAATGACCTCCAAATTTTCTGTTTTTACCCCATGCACCCTAAAAACATTTCGAAGTTTTCTGGACTAGCCTGTCGCAATACTTATCAATTGCAGCACCTGCTTTGAGACAATTAACACATTCTATTCAGCATGATTGGAACCTTGCTGATTCTATTTTTATTCATCAACATTATATTTCGCTCTTCGTGGGGATTTCTTTTTCAGTACTAGATGAAAACTGGCTGTCCATGCGATTTATGGAGACGATGAGCCATTATATAACCCTGATAGACGACTCGAGCTTGCGGTCTGGTCTCCTTGGAGAAATCGCGATGCTGGTCGCGAAATATCGAGTAAGTAGCAATTTTAATATTTAGAATTAAGTAATGTTGAGTTTTTACTCTTATCCATCGTTAATAGTTTAATCAATGGTAATTGCAAAAAAGCTCCCATAAGTAATGACCTTCAAATTTTCTGTTTTTTACCCCATGCACCCTAAAAACATTTCAAAGTTTTCTGGACTAGCCTGTCGCATTACCTACACATTCTATTACAATTAACACATTCTATTCAGCATGATGGGAAACTTGCTGATTCTATTTTTATTCATCAACATTTTATTTCGCCCTTCATGGGGATTTCTTTTCCAGTGCTCGACGAGAATTTTCGCTCTACCCGCTTCATGGAGGTATTGAACCACTACGTAGGTTTAATCTCGGATCCGGTACTAAGAACGGCGTTGCTAGCGGAAATCGCGACGCTAGTAGCAAAATACAGAGTAAGTAGCAATTATAATATTTAAAATTGAGTATTGCTGAGTTTTTACACTTATCCATCGAGATATTACACAGGATATTCAAAGAATCTACTCCTCCTTTTGCCAGCTTTTAAAGAATAGACCTCTACACACGGTATGAAATAAAGCACAATGCAGCATGATTCCTCTTCAAGATGTTTCTAGGAAAACAAATCACAAAATAGGAAGTCTGGAAATTGACTCCTTGAGAAGATCTCAGTGTTTACAGTATGGGCATCAGTTAAATGATGAAAAAACAAATGATATGCCATGTGTATGTCTAACTTCAATTTCATCATGGTTGAAAATACTTGTTAATCTTTTATAATTTGAACTTCCAGTTGTATAAATCGTTAACTATGTAAGATTTTAAAGAAACCAAATGTGACTTTTTCTTCTTGTTTAGATCTTGTCTAGGCCTAGACGAGAGCCAATGGGGAGCTTTGATTTAGAAAATCAAGGCTCTCCATTGGCTTTCGCGTTTCACTCGCGGCGATTAATCCCCGTGTGCATCTAGGCCTTCAAATCGGTTATAGAAGCATGTCTGGAGGAACTTACATTTTCACCCTGCCCGAGGGTGAATTTCAACGGCAATGTACAATCCTAAAACGTTCCAGCCTAGCGCCATCAGATCATTCGTCGCCGAAGATGATGGTTTGATACTCTCCTCCGACGCTATGGAATCGCCGAAGCCTGGAGCAAATCGCGGCTGGCTTGTTGCAGCGACATGTTCAGACGGGAAATGAGCATCGCGGTAAGTGGCTGGAGGATAGTAGGAGGGCAATCCGAAGATCTGCATTCGCCGTCCCATTATCCGTGATTGGCCCCGTCGCTGCGCGGGAAACCAATCAAACCGGATCAAGTCAGACGACAGTCCTAGACGGCGACTCCGGAATCCGCGACCGGGGGCGACCGACCGCGAGAATCGGATAAGACGAATAAATTGCGCGCCTCCGTCGGGCGCCGCGCCGCACAGTGGATCTAGGCAATAGGAGAACACTGGGAAAAAAACACATTGGATCTAGAGTCCAGACTCTTAAAAACACCGACAAGAAAAAATACTCTTGATTCCCTCGGATTTTTGCTTAAATCAAGAACCAAGCCTCTTAATTTGAGCGGATTTCCTTTTGATTTACTCTTAAATCTGATTGAATCAAGAGTATTTTTTCTTGTCAATGTTTTCAAGAGTCTGGACTCTAGATCCAATGGGTGTTTTTTTCCCCAGTGAAGTCGGACAAAATTAGAAAACTTTAAAACCTTATATTTTCGAAAATTTGAATCAAAAAAGTTTATGAGCAGCTCCATTGGTTTTTTCGTCGAGTTATCTTTCAGAAACATCCTTCGAAACTGAATTTGTGTCGAAACACACATGAATATTAGGAATTATAATCATCTAGATCATGTCCGACTTCTCAGATTGTCTCGATCCACTGTGCGTTTCTCTCAGAAACACCCTTCGAACCTGAATTTGTGACGAAATAAACATGAAAATTGGAAATTTTCATCAGATAGTTCATGTCCGACCTCTCCAAAGACATAAAGACGGAGCACTAAAAGCAAAAAATGAAGCTTCTAGAGCTTCTTTTCAATCACCTCTACTATTGGCTAGAGGATTGGCGGCGAAATCGGGACAAGTTTGAATTCAAATGTAGGGCGGGAACTAATAAATAAAATTGCGGAAACAAAGTATTTTAGGTTGATTTTTGCCCAAATTCAGGTACACACTCATATTTTATTAACTTTAGGTTAGTTTCGGTCCGTCGTCGACCGACTGATTTCATTTGGGAGTAACGTAGATCTAGAACTGTAACGGCCTGTTTGAACCTGCAGAACCACCATAAGCAGAAGAAAAACTAACTTTATCTGAGATTACTGCCTGTTACCGAGCAAAAGTAGGTGTAATATATTAGGACGCAGACCGAACTTTCTTAATATAATCGTTTTAAGCATTTAAAACACGTTTCGAAGAAGAAATAAGGAAAAATCAAGAGGACAAGTTCAAATCAAATTTCCGTTTGCCGCCATGGATTCCCGCGCTCATTTACACACTCACACAAGCGCGCAGCGCCGAACCTAGCTTCACTTTTTCCCCGTGCTTTTAGATACGAGCGCTCCGTCTTTATGTCTTTGGACCTCTCGGATTGACTCGATCTACTGTGCGCCGGGGCCGGGAGTTGGGAGGGCCGGGGGCCCGGGCCCGGCGATGAACGAAGACTGTCATTGGCGGATCCGCGGAAGGTAGTTACACGGCGTTTTAATCCTCGCTACGTTGCACCTAACTCATTTACCTCAAGTTCAAGTTGGCGAGCCGTGCGGAGAGGGCGGAGGGCGGGCTGCGGGGGAGCAGGGTCGCGGGTCGCGAGGGTTGCATCTCTAGAGACGGGATAAGTTCTCGACCCTTGACTCCTGAGTCAGATCTCAAATCGCTCCAGGGCGATTCCTTGACTTCTGCGTGAGAGGTTGTCGGGCTCACCTTAAATCCAGCGATTCGACGCGGGCACAAGGAGGAGAGCTGCGCCTTTTTCCGTTATCAAACGCGGTGCGTTGCGCAATTCATTATCAGTGCGTTGTGACCTTTTTAGAGATGTTCAAAGAGTTCTTTTAACGATGGTTAAGAAAGTGTTATTAAAATCTTGAAGTGAATCAACATCTAAAGCAAAAAAGCAACATCACACTTTCAAAAGCAAGAAATGTTTAATACATGAATATCTACGGTTTTTAATCCAGAGCATTTACACTCCATTGATTAGATGGATTATTTCGGGAGGGGCATAAATTTAACAAACTTTTTAATTGATATATTGACAAGTTATAGGACAACTTTTATTTCGAAGTGCCAACTGAGCAGACGACACCTCTACTTCTGCACTAAAAAATGTAATGTGAAGGATGTAACTTTTCATCCAATTGTAATTTAGCTTGTGGGGAGATTTTTTAAAATTTAATTCAGAAATAAGTTTAAGAGTTTAATTTGTTTAGGAGAAAAAAAGTCTTCCTTTTTATAATTATTGTTATTTGTCAGTCACATTATCAAGTACTGTCGCGTTCGTTCAGATGTGAAATCGCTCATATCCTTCCCAAGAAATTCACAAACACAACTTCTCCATGATGGAATTTATACGGATATCAATGATACACCTCCGGCAAGAGCATGCACTCATAGCAACTTTGTTTTCGTACAATTCACTGATATCTAACATTGTTCTGTTTTATTTTTGAAAAATTTAGATTACGCAATTTATTTACCTATCCATCCGACTTTCTGTAAAGGTGGTTCCAAAAATAGTTTTAATTGAAACGTAAGCGTGGGGTAAGTCTGCCATGTTTCGAAGAAGTGCGAGATCGGGGTTATTTTCCGGGTGAATTCTGTACGAATAGGTGATTTATTATGTTATTTCCGTCTTTACGGTGATAGAACGAGAGGTGCGGCCGGAAACGGTGCGGTGAGCGGAAAATTAATAAACTCCTGAACGGACCACGTAGATTCAAATTTAAAAATGTATAACTCGGAAACTAGGCGTTTTCCGAACTTATATTGACTCTGTCCATCGAGCGGTGAACGATGGTGCGGCTCGCCTTTTGCGACCTTCAGTACAATATTCGAACTTTTTATACATAGTGATTCATCGAATTTCACATTATTTACAAACCACATGCAGAAGCATTTAATTGAGCTAGAAAAAAATTTTTTGAAGGATGTATTTATTCTACAGTATTTTTCATTATTTGGTGGTGATGGTGAGTAAATTCGCATCACCAACATTTCCATTACTATTTCCTGACTACTGACATATCCATTGATGACACAAATGGTGAAAATTACGAGCACAGTAGGTATTATGTTACCCAAGAGAGTGTGACACAAAACCACTAGCGACGAAGAGATGAAATACAGATTTCAGAGATTGTGGTGGTGTTTTTTACAGTGTGATAAAAAAAATTGGAGTACGAGTTTTCAGCAAAAAACACTTTCTGCATCAAAGGGAATCTGATCATTTTCCAGATCGAAAGAGGACGCAAAGGTGATTGAAATATTTGATCTGGAATCGATGGAGCGATCATTTCAGACGCACAACAGGTAACCCATCCGTATTAATATTGATCCTGAACGATACTTCAGTTATTTTTCTTTTATTAAAATTTCTGTTTAGCCTTAATTATTACGGATAAATTTTACGAGTTATTTCCATCCTGGTTTGAGAGTCATTCTGTCTCACCATACTTGTAGAACAAGATTTCAAAATAAATCGACGTGGTACATACCTTTTACCCCCAGATGCATTGTACTTTCAGACCTGCAGCCAGGGCATCAAGCTGGTGTAACGATCAGGATTAAAGCATTAAAAAGCGAAGAAAATCGAGATGAAATGAAATTACTAGGTGATGAAAATAATCGTTCAAAACTCGCGCGGCGGGTCGGAATGAAAGGCCGGGAAAACATTTCGGCTCTCTCTTTTGTTCGAGGGCGAATTAAAGGGGCAATTAAGGGTGCCGATAAATCCGGGGGTTCTTTCTCACGCACCCTTTCGCACCTTCGGGAGCCGGGCTAGGAAGTTGAAGAAAAATCGCGCGAGTAAAAACCCACGGGGCCCGGAAACAATTTCGGGGGCGCACTGGCGGGCTCACACGTAAATTAAGCTGCTTAATCAAGAGGGGCTAATAGATCATCGGGTTTGTTCTCCGGTCGGGCCGGGCGATCGAAAGTTAAACCTAATGAGAGGGTTGAGTGTTGAAGAAAAATCCCCGCTGATAGGAGTGCTGACTTGAAAAGGCAAACGCAACTTTTCTTCGCCCCGGGCTCATCCCGGCGGCGGTGGGTCTCATTGAATCCACTGCATTAATCTCCTCCAGTAATTTATGACCGCTCCCTGCTCGCCGCCGCTCTTTTGTTCTTCGCCCGCCCCCGCCCCCTCCACCCCCCTCACCACGCTGCCAGACGCAGCCACTCAACTCGTCTTCGGAAAATCCAAGTCATGCACTCACTGGAAAAAAAAAAAAACAAAGTGGATCTAGAGTCCGGACTCTTGAAAACATTAACAAGAAAAAATACTCTTGATTCCATCAGATTTAAGCTTAAATCGAGAACCCGGCCTCTTGATTTGAGCGGATTTCCTTTTGATTTAAGCTTAAATCTGATTGATTCAAGGAGTCCTTTTTCTCGTCAACTTTTTCAAGAGTCTGGACTCTAGATCCAATGTGGTTTTTTGTCTAGTGTAGTACGCAATTGGACTCACGCCGAATATTGAATTTCTTGTGACCGGGCACTTCAAATCGCCCGGAACCAATGTAATTTAGCGATTCAGCACAGGGAAGAATTTTATGAGCGCCGCCGCCCGCGGCCGGCTCACCATGGTCAAAAACTCAAAAATAAGAAGAAATAAGTCGAATGATGACTGAAAGATCACGAAAGTTTCGTAAGTGATGTTTTTTGAGTCGCCAATTTTGAATGTGATGTCGAATTGTATATATTTTAACAGGCACGCTGCGGCGCGGTGTGCTGCCAGCTCGAAACGCGCTCTGACGCCTACAAACCTAAGGGGCTACTTCACGCATTGCGCAATACTTGAGGTATCCCCTTAGGTTTGTAGGCGTCAGTGCGCGTTTCGAGCTGACAGCACGCCGGCTCTTCCGGCGGGCGGGTAGTGAAGGATTTCTTTGCGGGGAGAGCTCCCTGGCGGAGAGACTCATGTATCATGTAGATTTATTTTTATTTATATTTTCAACTTTTGGAATTACGCACAGATCGTGTGCAGTAATTAGTGAACTCTCAACGCTAGATGAAGTATTATTATGAAGGCGCGGATCGTACGCCATAAGCGATGCGGACGGCGCATGGGCGGCTCATGAAAATAAAACGCTGGAAAAAAAAGTCGCTTGGATCTAGAGTTCAGACTCTTAAGATTATCGACAAGAAAAAATACGCTTGATTCAATCGGATTTTTCTGGAATCGAAGAGCCAAGCCTCTTGATTTAGGCGGATTTCCTTTTGATCCAAGCAAAAATCCGATCGAATCAAGAGTATTTTAACTTGTCAATATTTTTAAGAGTTTGGACTCTATATCCAAGCGACTTTTTTCTAGTGTGGACGTTCTTTAAAAACCAGTTCTATCACTTCTGCTTAAGGTTTGCCCCCGGCTGAGGAAAACTTTAAAACGATGTTTCTTTAATGTAATTTAAAATTTTGAGGGTCCTCACTTGCGCCAATTTTTATTGCAACCGCTCCGAAACGCGTTTGATATTTATAAAATTTGGTGCATAAGTGAGTACGCGCAAAATTTCAAATTTCAACTTGCAAAGTCTTCAGAGTGGTTTTTGTTAACAATTGCTGTCGTTAAGGAAATCTAGGTTTTATGCAGTTACCCACGCGTAGGGGTGATTTAAATTTAAAAGGGATCGCTAAAAAAGGGTGAAAAGCTGTCGCTAGTTAGTTTTTGGCGTCTCCGAGGAATTATAAGGAATTAGGTGGAAAGGAATACAGTAATAGATGGAAATCAGATTGTGATCTTGTACTTGCACAGCACTCCCCAGTGTAGTTTTTGTTGACAATTAATTTAATTGGAAGAAATCTGGGCTTTCTGCAGTTACTGAAGCTCATGTGTGCTTTAAATACAAAAGGAACCGCTGAATACGGGTGAAAAGGTGTCGCTAGATAAGTTTTTAGCTTCTCCGAGGAATTTTAACGAATTAATTGAAAAGGAAAACAATTATAAAGAATGCATTAAAAAGGAACACAACTAGTAATACCCGTCATCGTTGACTCACCCTGAAATACCATTTGCAAATTATTTGAAACATAGAAAAACTGGAAAATTTCAGCTGAGGATGGAATTGAAAATGCACACAAAGCACCTGATAAGTATTAGTCTGAGGATAAAACTTGGCTGGAGGTGAAAGAACTAAAGCTCTTGAAAGGTACGCGTTGCTTGATTAGAACTTTTTGGGCATTCAAAGACATTGACATGCAGACCCTTCGACATTTAGATGATCCCGGAATGCGTTAGAAACTACTGTTGAGTATTGAATCATGAAATTGTTAAAAATATATCGGAAAATGCCTTTCACAAGAATAAATCATTGAGTTTCAGATTTCGACATAAAATAAACATTTGTGCAGTAATTCGTCGTATTAATTCAAACAACTACGGGTTGTACAACCAATCAAACTATCTGAACTTTATAAATGTAGCAAGTCATAACAGTTAACTGTTGATGAATAACACACTTTCAGGCTGGACATGTGTTGTTTCAGGCTTATTCATCCCTACATCGACGTTTACATATGCGTGTTTATGTCCCATGTTTGTTTAATTATAGTGAAAATTAATCAAAAATACCAGCGCTCGGTGGAGAAATGCAATCACATATTTATACGGAAGGTCGTAATCATTGCAAAAACAGGATCGCGGAAAGAGAGAGAAGAGTAATTCAGAGATGAATAGTAGAAGCGGGAAGAGACAAATTGAAGAGCCGCGGACTACCGACGTGGAACAGAGGGAGGTTGTGGTTGTGAGGGTGTGGGTGTGTATGTCAAGTTTTACAGCACGACCATTTGCTCTGGGACAGACGCATTAGAAATGAACCTGGCGGAATTACTTTCGACGATCAATTCAGTATGTTAAAAACGCGCTGCGCGATTTACAAGTTCATCACGTATGTTAACCGGATTCTTTCTGTAAAGTAAAGTAAAGTAAAGTAAAGTAAGGCCGGGCTGGCCGGCGAGGCGCCCTCAAGGGGCCAAGGCAACTGGCAACTGCCGTCGTGCACCCCGAAGTTGGACCGTACTCCTCAACTTATCTTCGTACTATTGACACATTGAGTATCAATTATATTCCCGCAAGGCTCAGCGGCCGTCTGATAGCCAACGGAAGGTCTTATCAAAGACTGTGGCAGATGCTGCAGAGCACGGACTTTCGGAGCACGGCCATGCCTCCACCGAGTTGGACTGTGTTGTTGCAATCTACACTGATAGGTAGCGCTGGCAGTCGCGCACACTACGAGTGATTACCGATTTTTCACAACCCAGTCGAACAGTGCAGACGGATTACTTACTGGGTGACTATGTCCCTCCCGCACCCTGTAACCTCGAAGGGTCAGGGTATTGGAGTGGCATAGTCATCCACAGTCACGATGACTGATATTTGAGTGTCCTCAAATATCAGTCGAGTGTCCTCAAATATCAGTCACCTCCGGGGATTGAACCCGGGACCTCAGTGTTGGCAGCGAACTGCCTTGACCACTACACCACTGAGGCTGACGGATTCTTTCTGTACCCTTCATTTCAGGAAACATACTTGGGATAGAAATACCTCGAAGCTTAAAACCACTTTAAACTTGTTGAAACTTGCACATTCGTTGCAGAAAAATAACAACCAGTGTCGCTGAATATATCTGTCCTGCACGGACGAAACACGTTCGCTTTTAAACATTTTGACGTGCACGGAAGTCTTTCTAACTTGTAAAATTTTTTAATCAGTTCGTGTGCGGGGTTTCCTGGTATTTATATTCATTTAAATAACACCGCATTGAAAAATTGCCGTTGGACAGATGATAACAGAGGGATAAAAAATGAAATTCACAAGTCACGGAAAAAGTGTGAGGGGGTTTATCCCTTAAATTGTGATGGTACCCCAATTTGTTGGATGATAAGGGCATTTTATAATCAGTTGTGGTGGTGCCGCAACATTTGAGTTGGTAATCTAATTTGTTTGGGTACCACCACAATTAATTAAGGATGCTCAAATCATCCAACAATCCTTTTTTGCCATGTCATAACTGAGTCTCAGAGTGTTGGTATCAGATATTAAGAATAATTTCAAAAAGTATCACGACAAAGTTTCGAACATGATGGTTCCTAACGTGCAGCAGGATGCTTTTCTTATACACACACAAGTAGATTTTGGTTTCGGGTCCTTATGTTGGAACTGAATCTTATCAAAGACCTGCACGGGCTATCACTGAAAAAAAGGATCACAATCGCAACGATACTTCTAGCTGATTTTGGCGCCAGTTATAACAGTAGTTACACCAGACAGAGGTATGGTTGATCCTACAACACTTTCGACTTCCTCAACCATACCTTCGACTGATGCACGACTCTTATTATTGGCGCCAAAATCAGTCAGGAGAATGGTTGGGATTGTGATCCTTTTTTCCGTGATACCGTGATCGCGTCAGGTTAAATTAGACTTCACTCGCCTATTGGTATATGATTCC
The DNA here is from genome assembly GCF_918797505.1 of Bemisia tabaci. NCBI lineage: Eukaryota > Metazoa > Arthropoda > Insecta > Hemiptera > Aleyrodidae > Bemisia > Bemisia tabaci. Next base: position 40,032,868 of record NC_092795.1, read on the forward strand.
TCTTTCCCTTTGCTTGTTGTCAACCTGTTTTCCTCTTCTTGTTGTACCTGTTTCCCTTTTCGTGTTGCTTTCCGTCTACAGAAAAATCCACATCCACACAGAATTACTGATAGGTGTATGAAACTACACATAATCGATGTTAATATCAGTGTTATGTTAGTTTCCCGGAACCACACTGGAAAAAAAAACACATTGGATCTAGATTCCAGACTCTTAAAAACATCGACGAGAAAAAGGAATCTTGAATCAATCAGAATCTAGCTTAAATCAAGAACCAAGCCTCTTGATTTAAGCGGATTTCGTTTTGATTCAAGCAAAAATCCGATTGAATCTAGAGTACTTTTTTCGTCAATGTTTTCAAGAGTCTGGACTCCAGATCCAATGTGTTTTTTTTTTCCAGTGCACCATGAAAGATTCTCAATCTTTCTGGGCAAAGATTCAACGATGAATCTCCTGAAATCGAAGCGACGCGATTCGACGAAGATAATCGGACGATCCGACAACGGTCCGGGAAAGAAAGCTTTGTGTGAACTTTCGTAACGTCGGCGAAGGACGCGAAAAATTAATAATTGCCCCCGCTCGATGCGCGCCCACCGACAACACCTTTCGGTAATTCGGCCGATCCCACCCCCAACCCTCACACCCCGACACCCACCTACACCCGCGCCGGTCGCAATCGGGGGGTTAATCAAGATGCACGTAACACGGATGCGAACGTTTCGCAACGAGCCCTGCCGGGGGCTCCCAACACATGCAGTTATTTACTTTCATTTAATTTCAATATCCTCTCCGGCGCTGGGCTCAGGGGCCTCGCCCCCTCCCCCTCCGGATCCCTGTGATTAACGACGAGACAACCAACGGATGGAAATTCAAATCTTGGCCCAGACTTGCCGATGCCTCTAAAAAACAACACGACAACCTTTTACACGATGTGAATTATTCCATAAGATTGGCAACACTGCCTCGGGAATCGCATTTTCGACCCGTTGATTCGTCGAGGGTTCCCCTGGCCCCCTCTCGCGTTGGAGGGCACCCCCTTCAAATTGCTGCGTAATTTTATCAAATTGAATTATAAAAGCGGAGCCGTGGGTCCGGAAGCCCGACAGACCCCTCCCCGGGTCCCCACCCCGATGCACGCAATCCTTTTATTTTATTTCATTTTAGTATTTTTTTCTTCCACCGCCCTCTTCTCTTCCCTCGCTCAGCCGCTGTCTTCCGATTAAAAACCTACCATAACGCAAATTAGCATAGCCTCCCCCTCAGTGGCGTGGCGTGCTTCGCGATGTATCGATTGTAATGTCATTTAAATCTATGGAAAAGGATCGATAAAAAGGGTTTTCGCAGCGAACACCGTAATAATCGATTCTTTACCGTAGGTTTAAATAGCATAACAATCGATACATCGCAATTCATGTCACGCCACTGCTCCCCCTTAAAGTCCTTTAAAATGAATTAACATTGCATTATCCTGGTTTATGGAGACATGAGTAGCATGCTAAGCATGTTCTTTGCTGAAAATCTAAGAAATTTCAGCGCTTTGTAAGTCATTACCCGTATATTTTTTTCGTCCGGTTTTTCTTGATTTCTGAGTTAGGCTATGTACATTTCGGAATTTCCTTCCTTCTTCAGGCAAACATTTTGATAGTTGTCTGGCACTCTTTCCTTGTGCGCGTGAGAGAATTCCGAAATGTAAATAGCCTAACTCAGAAATCAAGAAAAACAGGACGAAAAAATAGTATCCAGGTAATAATAATCCATCCAGTAAAATGATAAAACCATACAATCTAAAAGAATGGACAGAGAAGACAGGAAGCTTTGTAAATCATTTGTTGTACCTTGCGGTTTACGGTAAATACATGGAAGCACTGCAATGGGCGGAGGGCGGTCCTATTCTGGCTGTGTTAAAGACATAATTAACACCGTAATAGTTTCATATTGCTAGGCCGATTATCACAGGCTCCATCTTTACAGGCGTTTACAAACGTGCCCTGTCACGGTTAACCACTCGATAAGGAGTCTCTCTCGTAAACTGTGACAACATACTCAATCCGCGGGTACAAAATTGAACGTTGTAATGCAAACGCTTAAGACCAGTAAAGTACATGGAGAACATCGTGCCTTCACAGTCTACATTCTATGATTAGGTTGAATTTTTCACCAGTTCTCTAGTGTTGATGAGCTGCTTAAAAAAAAATAAGGAGACCATAAATATGGTGTTCTGTGAGAATTTTGAATGAAATCGAACAGATAGATTCTGAGATATCAGTGTAGACAGATTTCGGGGACGTCGGACGGACGGACACACATTTTTTCAAGTATGGTTATCTTGACTCCTGGGACCTTAAAACGTCTAGAAATGATGAAATTTCAACTTTTTTTCTTTTTTTTCTTGGAGGATGACAATACTTCCTCTCTACCCTAGGGGAGCGAGAAAGTAAAAATATGTTTTATGCTAGTCTGTTGTTTTGTCGTTATTGTTTTTTCTGTCCTCCAATAGGACGCAAGACTCCACATCGTGCCCCTGCTGCACAGGACAGCGGCATGAACCACATGACTGTCCCCGATTCCGCGCAAAAATCCTTCCCGAACCGACCAGTTGTCTGCTCCAGTTTGGAAGACTGGTTAGCCATTTTTGCTCCTCTTCTCCACTTTCTCCGCAGTGCTTCACAGCGGTCATCCCAACGGAGCTTTTCCGCGGGATTTTCTTTCATCTCTCACTGCGGTGTATCACTGCGGAATTTGAATCGATTATTGTAAGTCATCATCCAGATGGAGATCATTTGTGTCTTATTCCACATGTGCTTAAGGATGTGTCACAAAATATAAAGTCAGTCATTTTATCAGGAAATCCTTCTGAATATCTTAAATTTCCGGAAATCGTTTCGTTTTTAGTAAGGTATGCCCAAAATAGGACACGCATTTTTTTCACCCATGTAAATAAAGATTTATCGCAGTTATTTGTCACTAAAAGGCAAGCAAATGAATACCTTTCTTCCAATAATTTACTTTTCGGTGTATCAAATGACGCAACCTTTTTAGGAAGAATCTTGAGCCCGTTGGAGCCATCTCCGTGGGACTTTCTTTAGCGCACAAGCGCCAAAGGTTGTTGGGTCGCCACGGTGCTTTCACTGAGGCGTTTCTCGGCGAATCTCGCTGAGCTCTGTAGGCTCATCCCTCACCGGGCTTCACTCGGTGAGGACCTGCGGGCTGATTATTGAAATTGATAGACAAAGCTATAGATAAAGGAGACAAAAGAGATATGGAGAGATCCTATTGGCGGAAGCGGGTGGTTGCAATGGACAAAAGAGGTAGGTAATAGACTAACTAACGGCAACCCGCGAGAGACCCGACAGTTAGTCTATAATTTTCCCCCTTATTTGTCTATAGGAACCACCCATTTCAACCGACAGGATCGCTCCTCACTGCCTATGTCTTCTTTGTCTATAGCTTTGTCCATCAATTTCAATAATCAGTCCGCAGGTAGGTCCCCGCGGTCTAGGGTCTTCGCGGCGCTTCGCTGTGTGTTAGGTATCCCTCTCGCTGGGCTGTGCGCGGCGGTCCAAAATGCTTCTCGCGGTGGTGCCCACCGCGGTCTAGGGTCTTCGCGGCGCATCGCTGCGTGTCAGGCACCCCCTTCGTTCCTCGCGAGAACACATATTCTTTGCGGTGATGTCCACTGCGGTATCTCCTCTCTGCGGCGCTTCGCCAGAGAGCTAGTTCCCTCTCGCCTTCTCACAGCGCGTCGCGCTCCTAGTTCTTTCACTCGGCAGTGTACCTCGGCTTCACGCCCAGAATCGGTCACCGCTCGTGCGAGCAATTCACACCCTACAGGAGCACACAATGAAGTCCATTGGACATACACCAATTTTCTTCAAAAAGCCCCAGTTGGCACGGTTATTTCTGATGGCGTGCATTTTTATTCCATCATTTCCGAGAAGAAGGATGCCAAAAATATTAGTGCTAGTTTGATAGAAAACGTAAGTAGTCCGATGATCTGTGTTGTGAATAAGTTCACCGCCATAGCCGAAGGATCTGTAAAGAACGCGTCCCAGTCGGTGAGGGCGGCGTTGGACTCGTGAATGGGCCGATTATCTGCCATCGCAGACACCGCTACTTCCATGGCAATACCCTTGCAGCCACCCAGCATCTCATTCAAAAGCCATCTCCACTACCCACTGGATCCGGAAGCAAGCCAGGAGACCCTCCGCTTCCCGAAAGAGGCAAAAGAGTGCAGTCAGTACGTCAGAGTAACCAACAAAAAGGTCAAAAAATCACAATAAAGACATTTTCATATCTTAACCGCATTATCTTGTCAATGTTTTCAGTGCACTTGTTCGTGAATTTTCGTTTCATTCTTGGTCTCATAATAACAGCAGAGAGACTCCGTTGTTTCTTTCAAATTTTCCGGTTGAAAAATATACGACCTACCGACGGCACCGAGCCTCGTGCTCTTCTCTAATTGATAAGAAAAATGTTGGACCTACATTCGTAATCGGGAATGACTGACATTGTCCTCTATAGCATTGTTCTACCCTATACGAAAGGGAGTTTGAAAAATTGTGTGAAAACCGCAATCAAAGAGGACTTTTCATTTCGGCAATTTCATTCGCATACTCTGAATGAACTTGTTCCCTTACAATTAAGTGACCAGCTCAAAATTCAATATTACAGTCACTATCAAAAGAGAACAGGGACTTTTCCATATTTGTTTCCGAAATCAAGATGGCAAACGAACTGCTCCAATTAAATTATTTCCAACAAGATGTTATACCAACCATTGTCCACTATTGTGCTCCTGAGGAACGTGCCCAATTGTGCTTGCCGAAGAACCTCGCACTTACTAAGAGTTGCATGCATTATGTGAGAAAGTTCAAAGCTTTAAATTAGCTGAAACAGCGCGACAAGCGAGCTTGGCGTCTTCCTCAGAAGTACAAAGTGGAAAATTGAAAAACAACCAGAAAGGTCCGAACAGTCAGCCTGCCCAGAATAAGGGTGGATTTTCATTATAGCAGGGCCAGGTACCAAAATCAGGCACCGAAAAATAGTGAAGCCGCGTATGTAGTTAATTTTCCAACAGATTCCCCGAATTCTCAGGACACTTCGAATGATGTCAATGATTAAAAACCGCAAATTGTAAGAAAGTGCTACTTATGATAATGCAAAACGTCCCAGGTTTGGTTTTTATGTTTTTATTTGTGCGGACTTAGTCTCATTTTAATTGCCCATTTGTATTCTTCTTTCGGGCCGATTGAATTTTTCTCTAATCTTAGCTGACAGAGGTTTTCTATAATTTGTATATGTTGGAACAGGCAGTTTTTGAAAAAATGAAATTTCCCGGAAAAACTGAGTTCATCTGAGTACAAAGCAGCGGAGTTTACGCAGGGAAAGCTCCGTCACGGTCGAGAGTCTTAACTGCAACAATGTTTGCTATCAAGGTACCCTAAAGCAGGGACTAAACTCGGGCTCCTGTTACTCAAAAACTGCGACCCGAACTAAAAGCACACGGCTGCGCCTAGCCTATGCTGCGGTGCTAAGGAAGAACGCCGTATGAACATTCAAGAGTTGCCAAGTTTCTCTTGATAAAACATGTATTTTCGACGACTATCATGCTCATTTCTCTTTGAAATTTTCGGATACTGCAGATTAAATTGCGTGAAAAAATGTCTGAAAATTTCGTAAGAAAATATTCAAAATTTTCCCGGTAACTTCGGTTTTTATCGAGGGAAACTTGACAACATCTGATGACTCATACGGCGTTCTTCCTCAGCAAGGCAGTAGGGTCCTGCTAAGTACACCTGACTGTGCGGGAGCAAACAAAGCACCTGGAGCTCAGGAGCAACTTCCAATCCAGGTCGGGACAATCGGGTAATTGAAGTGTTTTGAATAATGTTGCGGGAGCTCGGCGCATTTTCCATCTTGCCGCCCCCCCCCCCCCCCCCCCCCCCGGAGGAGCCGCACAAGCGCCGCGCCGCGACGCCGTTCAAAATTTAAACTAATCAGGATAATGAATCCGCGCCGCAACTTATCCGCCTTGAATCTATAATTCATCTCGGCGAGCGCTGTGCGCCGCGACGGGAACCATCAAAGCGAACTGATCACTTTACCAAGACGGAGTGGCGCCCCAGGGCGAGAGGGGGAGGGGGCGCGGGGGAGGATCAGAGCCGCGCCCCGGTCCGCGCAACTTTTCTCCTGACCCTGCTTACGCTTCGAGTGGCGGTGTGCACGAGGGGTGCTCAGATCGTAACGTCTAACGGACAAACGCGGTTGGACGAAGTTTTCCCGGTTGAATGCCCTCAGGTGCGCCGCCGGAAACGATATTTTCACGAGGAGTTCTTACTTCAGGGAGCGTCAATTTGTCTGAGATGATGATTATCACTGAGAAAAAATATGTTAGATTTTACCATACTCTGACACAGTGATACAACCATGGCAATAAACACCGGGCTAATGGTACCAGTTGCCATATTTTGGTAAGTATCACTAGAGTTCTGGTGAATACTAACATAATTCTGATTATTTCTACTACATAGTATCACTGTGTAAAAAATCAAGTGGACTTATAGTAGATGTCACCATCTTTATTTTTCAGTAATCACTTTTAAATTAAGTGCGTAAATTGAATCAGTGAGTTCGAAAACACACCAACTCGGAAAAAAAATTGTCAGGAAACACCAAAACTGTGCAGCGGGCGAAGAAGTTAGTTTGAGAATAACCTTTTTGGTGACACAGGACAAGGACTTAGAGACTTTGTAAACCACCAAGTTGAAATCGATACACCATAAGTGATGACAGAGGATTAAGCGTTAAAAAATTTCGGAGTTGGTGTGTTTTCGTTCTCACCGACTTTCAGATACTGATTTTTCATAGTCTACCCTGAAAAATCTATATTTTTCGACCTGAATAGCGTTTGAATATTTATGTAACTTGTTGGCACATGGTACGCTGAACCGGAAAAAGAAAACCGGAAAATCGGATGGTCACCCGTTCCTCTTGAAATGGCCAAAACTTGGTATTTCCAATGAAATACCAAGGAATGAAATGGTATTTCGATTCTTCGCTTTTCCTGTCGATGTTTCGAGCACTTCCGATTGCAATTTCGAAATGTCCTTTCGCGTGCAGATGCTACTATCTATAAGTGTTACTAAACCGTAGAAAAGTGAAAATCGAAAAAAACCCGAGTTGGTATGTTTTCGATCTCACTGATTCACTTTTCTCCTGACCCTGCTTACGCTTCGAGTGGCGATGTGCACAAGGGGTGCTCAGATCGTAACGTCTAATGGACAAACGCGGTTAGAAGACGTTTTCTTTGTTGAATGCCCTCAGGTGCGCCGCCGGAAACGATATTTTCACGAGGAGTTCTTACTTGAGGGAGCGTCAATTTGTCTAAAATGATGATTATCATTTTTAAAATAAGTGCGTGAATTGTAGGTCGAGGCTAAGGGAACCGAGTCTGGGTAAGCGAATGGCTACGAATTACGATTGTGTTGCGCCTTTGCGAAGGGTTCAGTTGACACGCTTAAAATGTTGCAGTTATATTCTGCCGTGCTAAGGAAGAACGCCGTATGAACATTCGTGAGTTGCCAAATTCCCTTCGATAAAATGTTTATTTATGAGAAAAATTACGAATATTTTGCCTTGAAATTTTTGTGAACTTTAGATCAAAATGCGAGGAATATTCTCTGAAATATTGGAAGAAAAACATTCACAAGTTTATGAAATTCGTGTTTTATTGAAGAAAGTTTGGCAACGCCTGGTGGCTCATACGGCGTTTTTCCCTAGCACGGCAGTGTTTCCGTTGGGGCTCGAAAAACTGAGGCCATTTTGAAGAAAACAACAAGAGTGGAGGATTCAGTCCCGACTGGCATTGGGGGGAAAGAAAGGGGTGCATTTTTAGTGAGATGTATAAAAGGGAAGCGAGGGTGAAAAAATTAGGTTAAATCATAAACGTGATGAATATTGACATTATTTTTTTCCTTTCATAAAAAATCTTAGTGCTTTTAGTGAATTTGGAGGAATCGGGAATTTGGAAAACAGTCTCGTGTGACACATCAAACAGAAAAATTAAACACAACGTAAAGTTCAAGGATTATGGACTTCTAAAGCTTGATATTTTTCTTACGAAACCTACCAAGAGGGACCCATTCACGAGGGGTTAATTCGGATGTAAAACAAAGACGATAATTTCTCCTTTCAGGGTGTGTTTCAAGATATTCTCCACGTTTCTTCGTACAAATTCAGAGACAAGCACAGTCGTATGGCACACTGGAAAAGAGAGTCGCTTGTACCTTGAGTCCAGACTTGTAAAAACTTCGCCAGGAAAAAATAGTCTCGGTTCAATCGGACTTTTTGCTTGAATCAAAAGGAAATCCGTCTAAATCAAGAGGATCAGCTCTTCGATTCCGGGAAAAATCCGATTGAATCAAGTGTATTTCTTGTCTGCGCGTTTAAGAGTCTGGACTCTCGATCCAAACTAATTTTTCTTCCGGTGCACACCGGAAAAAAAAAACAACACATTGGATCTAGAGTCCAGACTCTCAAAAACATCGACAAGAAAAAGGACTCTTGATTCAATCAGAATCTAGCTTAAATCAAGAACGAAGCCTCTTAATAAAAGCGGATTTCGTTTTGATTTAAGCAAAAATCCGATTGAATCAAGAGTATTTTTTCTTGTCAATGTTTTCAAGAGTCTGGACTCTTGAGCCAATGTGTTTTATTTCCAGTGCTGCTACTGTTTAAAAGTATCCTTAGTCGTTTCTGAGTATAACAAGGTGGGAAAATAGAGGTGGGTCCACACTATTTGAAGGAAAAACAAGACCAAAAAATTCAAAACTTTTGATTAGAGTAAAAAATTGTGAACTCTTCAACAGCAAAGTTTCCCCGGCAACATGGTGTGGACCCAAAACTATTTCACCACCTGGTACATACAGTTCGGGCCACGTTACTTGGTGTTTTTATTTTTCGCGTCGTTCCTGGATAGTTATTGTTATTAAAGATTAGAGAAAAGCCAGTCTCGACTCTAGATCCAATCGGTTCTTTCCCACACAGAAAAAAATAGATGGTGCTGACGACAGAACCTTCTGTTCAAAGGGCTCCTGCAGTTTCTTAGTTACACTTACAGAATGTTCCTGTTGTAAGAACAGAATTTCGGTCGTGGGAACAGAGTACTCTGTCCATAAAACGGAAGCTTCGTGACTGTTACAAAAAAAGTGCAGGAGCCCTGTAACAGAACTATTTTTCTCAGTGCAGTGCAGTTTAATTCATACCCCATATCTAATGATCGATTACTTCGCTGGGAACCACTAATGCGGAGTGGAAACGGGACCTCACACCGAAAATGCCCTGGACCACGATGTAAAACAACAGATTGAATTGGCTCAGAGCGGCCCATCCGACGAGCGACCGCCGGAGCTTCCACCCCCGGCGCGGGCGGCGGGGGGAGCGGGGAGGGCTCTCTGACCGCTCTCCCGAGGGACTCGGCGGGCCCGCGGCGGAATTTTCGCGCGCTTCCGCTTCCCCGCTCGCGTTTTCTTTAGCCGCCCTAATTGGTTAATGATCAAAGGGCTCTCCGATTGATAAGCCTGTTACATCGAGTGCGTGCTCTGCGCCGCGCCGCTGCCGGATGGGCGCCCGCGACGCCAGGCTCGCCCTCCCCCCGTCGATATACGCGTTCCGGAATTGAGTTAGACAAGCGCCCTGAGAGGGTAGCGGTTTCGGGTTGAAACGCCCCCTTGGCTCGACTTAAAGTGGACCCGGATGCTGGCCTCTCAGAAAGAGTTCGATCCACACAAGGGTGAAAACGGGATGGTGAAGTATAGTGCTACGTCCATACCACACTCATAGAAATCTGAAAGTTAATTTCATTGCCGATTGAGAATTTGCGTGCGTAACTGAAATTTGATGAATTTCGTGGTTGGAAGGAACTACTGTATGGTCTATACACGAGTATATCCTTGGTTCATGCATTGAACAATATTAGAGAAGATACACTGGAAAAAAACACATTGGATCTAGAGTCCAGACTCTTGAAAACATTGACAAGAAAAAATACTCTTAGTTCAATCAGATTTTTGCTTATATCAAGAAGAAATCCGCTCAAATTAAGAGGCTTGGTTCATGATTTAGGCAAAAATCCGATTGAATCAAGAGTATTTTTTCTTGTCAATGTTTTGAAGAGTCTGGACCCTAGATCCAATGTGTTTTTTTCCCAGTGCACTCTTGGAAATCTGAAAGTTCATTTCATTGCCAATTGAGAATTTGCATGTATCTGAAATTTGATGAATTTGATGAATGTCATAACACTGACCCTTGACGATGACGAAGGTTTGCTCGCTGTTGACGTAGGTTCTACTGTATAAAATTACAAAATGCAACGTAGATGACGATGACGTCAATTTACAGACTGCTTGAAAATCATATTTTGTCGTGATTCAATCATTTGGCGAGGGCCATAAGAATGTAGAAACAGCGTCCCTTGACGATGACGAAGATTTGCTCGCTAACGACGTAGTAAAATTACCAAGTCCAACTTTGATGACGATGACAACAATTTACAGACTGTTCAGAAATCATAATTTGACGTGATCCGAACATTTGGCGTGGCCCTTAACTCGGAACAGCGTCCCTTGACGATGACGAATATTTTTTTCCCCTGTTTAAATTCGATTTATTACATAAAGTATATATAATTACATCCAGGAATATCACTTCAGAAAGAGTGTACCTCCCTGTTCTTAGCTGTAATCTTAATTACTATTTCTTATAATTTAGATTAATCTAAATTACATGTGTAGATTGCAAAAAGACATGAACTTGATTCATACGAAATTAATTTTGAGAGGGGTGTCTTAAATGCAATTAACTTATTGATACTTTTTAGATTTAGAAAATACCGATCAGGGAGAAAAAATTAAATGTATAGATGACGAAGATTTGTTTGCTGATGACGTAGATTCGTATGTGTAAAAACAAAATCCAACTTTGAAACGATGACGACAATCTACAAACTGCTCAGAAATCACGCTTTGACATGCCCATCGCGCAACGCCACCTCGGTCTTTTTATTCGTGGATGGAGTTATTAGCCGGCAAAATTGGCTTACTCGGGGCTAAGCGCATTTAGATTATGCTAAGTGAATTGTCCGGCCCACTGTTCTTGGAGCAGCGACGGGTCTTTTGCTCTTTTGTTCCTTATTCCGCGCCGGAAGCGGCGGTTCCGATTTCTTTTGCATCGATGTTTCTCCTTCCACTCTGGCGAAACTCAAGTAGCTCTCTTTTGAAGATGCATCAAAGGACTAATTAAGAAATACACAGCCGCCGCCCGAGTGCATAACTGCATCTGTCCAGCGCGGCGGGGCTTGATGTCCCGGATATTCCCCAAGGGAATGATTCATGATGACTCAATAACTACTTTCCTTGGTACTTTTCTGGTACTGGATTTGGCACTGGGACTGGCACTGGTTTACTTAACTACGATTCTGGTAACTTTTTCTGTGGTAGAGAAGAGCCTCTATAAATACCCCTTGGTGGGTGTAGGGAAGCAATAGTAAAGAAGGAAGGGATGATAAAGGACATGGCAACCAAGGCAGTAAGTAGTGAGAAACAGAGGAAGCAGGCGGTTAAGGATATTGAATGGCCTATTATCAAGGAGGTGATAGTGCCCCTCTGTCCATCTTTGCTCTGTTTTTCAGTTTGCACTGATTCCTACCACGGTCAGTTGCACGCTCATTTTCTCGTTTTAATTTTTACATTTTTTAGCTTCTGTTCCAGTTGAGGGGGCATGTAATTGGCCCGAAACGTCCTGGTTGTTTCATGTCTCCTCTAGCCTTGTATACCCATTTGTTTTGTGTATTTTAGTGCACGGAGAAAAAAAACTCGTGCGTGGGACCCGAAGTTTAGGTCATATGGATCTCTGAAGTTTTCAGATTGAGCATCTGAACACTTTAGGTCTAGCTGCCGAAGTTCGGATCATACATCTGAAACTTCAGTTCTTACAACCGAAGAACTTCGGTTTTCACATCCGAAGTACTTCGGTTCTCACATCCGAAGTACTTCGGTTCTCACATCTGAAGTACTTCAGATGTAAGAACTGAAGTTTCAGATGTATGATCCGAACTTCGGCAGCTAGACCTAAAGTGTTCAGTGGCTCAATCTGAAAACTTCAGAGATCCATATGACCTAAACTTCGGGTCCCACGCACGAGTTTTTTTTCTCCGTGTGTATTTTTATTTGGTGACTCAATAACAAGGGATGTCTCAGAAAAGAAAATATTTTATGGGATGCTGAACCTGTAATACGGAAGGCAGGTAAGTTCGTAAATTTGGTCCTGAGGGAAAGGACGTTGATACCATGAAAGAAAAGCTAAAAGTACCATCAAAATATCGAATCAACGGAAAATAACCAGAGATCTAACGAGGAGTTTTTTTTTTTTTTTTTTTTTTTTTTTTTTTTTTTTTTTTATTATTTGTACAAAAGTTATAATATGTACAGAATGTTTTTAGATGTAAGATACATCTTTAAAAAACTTGGGGTTTAACTTATAAGATAAACTTATACTAGGTTACACACATTTTTTTTTTAATTTATATGGAGAGAAATACAACCTCTGAAAAATGAGGAGGGAAAAATAAAACAATTTTGCTTCAAAGTAAAAATGTCTTTTTGCTTTGACATGGAATGCGGGTGACCGAACCCGGTCAAATGCCCAAGAGCCCCTGATTGCGTTCGAAGAGCACAAGGAGGCCCGTCAGTTTAAAAGAAGGATAATTTTGAGAACCCCTGAATTCCAAGCTCGTGGGGTTTGCGACGTTTTAATCTTCGGGTGCATTGGTCCTTTTCCAGAAGCGCAAGCGCTTCTGGGTTGGGATGCCTATGCAGCCTAGTTTCGTAAGAGTTGTACATTTTTGTTATGTAGTCCTCTACAGAATCAATGTTGAGGTCGGCGCGAATATCCGCGTTCCTCTCATACCATCTGGCTTTTGAAATGCTTCGTAATATTTTCATTTGTATGACTTCTATCTTTTTTAAATTTGACTTGGCTGCACAGCCCCACAACTGGCAGCCATAACTCCAAACCGGCCTCAACATTGACTTGTAGAGGAGCAGTTTGGTTTCTAGAGATAACTTGGATTTGCGGCCAATCAGCCACTGCATATCATGAAATTTAAGTCTTAATTGCTCGACTTTTTTCTTTATGTGTGCACCCCACTTGAGCCTGGAATCCAGGTGGAGGCCGAGATATCGGGCGACTGTGTCGCGAGGGATTTCAGAGTTTCCTAAGTGAAGAGGAATATGAGTAAATGGCCTGTTGGTAAATACAATTTCTACCGATTTAGACGCATTTAATTTGGTCTTATCTTTGTTTGTCCATTTATTAATCCTGTTTAGGTGGGATTGAGCGTTAAAACGTGCCTCCCTGTAGCTTTTCGACGCTGCTAGCACAAGCGTATCATCGGCATAAACTCCCAGTTTCCCCCCTCTCCCAGACTGCGGGATGTCTGTGGTGAAAAGGGAATAGAGAAGGGGGGAAAGACAGGAACCCTGCGGAACTCCTGCCCTTATTGGTCTGAAACTTGAGGTGGTATTTTCATATCGCACTCTAAATTGTCTACCTGATAAAAATGAAGACAGGAGTTCAACATGGTTACATGGGAGCATTTTGTAGAGTTTTCCGATGAGGCGCTCGTGCCAGACACGATCAAATGCCTGCGCTACATCAAGAAAAACCGCCACACAGTATTCTCCCTTTTCCAGGGAGTCTTCTATAAATTTAGTTATTCTATGAAGTTGATCAATTGTAGAATGTTTCGCTCGGAAACCAAATTGGGCGTCGATTATTAGATTTTGCTTGCCAACTATCTCGTTCAATCTCTTAATGTACAGTTTTTCAAGAGTTTGCCGATAACAGGCAACAACGAAATTGGCCTGTAAGATGCAGCCTCTGTAGGAGGTTTGTCTGGTTTTAAGAGGACGAAGATTTCCGCTATCTTCCATCTAACGAGGAGTGTACTCTATCAAAGAAGGAATTGCTGAACGAAATTATAAAACTCTTCCTTCGTCATGACGACGTAATATGGATGGACACTAGGGTAGATAAAGCAGACATACCCGAAAATACTTGTGAAGAAATAAGACAAGCTTTGAGAAGGTTAAGGTGGAACCACCCACAAAGCTCCTAAAAAAAATTCTAAGATAGTTTCTCGTCAGTTCCCATTAATTTGATAAGTTAGGATTTAATATATTATGAATGTCTTAACGTCACTACAAAGTACATATCCTCAAGATTATAAAGCTAAGCCCCCCCCCCCCCCCCCCCGTTGTGTTAAGAAAAACGCACGGACATTCAGGCGTTGCCAGATTTTTTCCTATGAAAGAAGTATACCCTTGAGAATGTGCGAGTAAGTTTCTGTGTCCTTGCCGAAGACAGTATATTTATTCTCAGTATGTTATGTTTATTCTATGTTTTATGTAACTTTTGTACAGTGCCCAAATTAACTCATCGATCATTGACCTACAGTCCAATTTCTTAATTGGAATTAGAGTTTTCTTGTTTTTCTCAGATGTGGATTGAGCGTTGGAAGAAAGACATGATTGAAGCAGCAGAGGATGAAATTACGATCCAAAAAGGTTACGATGATAAAGACGGTGTACCGTTCATTGCTGTTGTTGCTGATGGAGGTTGGAGTCACCGATCGTACGGCCACAGCTATACTGCAAAATCAAGTTGCGCAGTAGTAATAGAAAAGGAGACGAAGAAAATTTTGTTCATCGGAGCCTGTAATAAGTATTGCAGCGTATGTGCAATAGCAAAAACGCAAGGCATACCCGTACCCAATTTCTGTGTCCTTGCCGAAGACAGTATGTTTATTCTCAGTATGTTTGTTTAGTATGTTATTGTCAGTATGTTCCGCTTTTTCCTGTGTTTTCGATTGTCGTTTCCGTTTCGGGCTGCTTTTAAATACCCTTTGTTTTTCAGTATGTTATGTTTATTTTATGTTTTATGTAACTTTTGTACAGAGCCCAAATTAACTCATCGATCATTGTCCCACAGTCCAATTTCTTAATTGTAATAAGAGTTTTCTTGTTTTTCTCAGTTGTGGATTGAGCGTTAGAGGAAAGACATGATTGAAGCAGCAGAGGATGAAATTACGATCCAAAAAGGTTACGATGATAAAGACGGTGTACCGTTCATTGCTGTTGTTGCTGATGGAGGTTGGAGTCACCGATCGTACGGCCACAGCTATACTGCAAAATCAAGTTGCGCAGTAGTAATAGAAAAGGAGACGAAGAAAATTTTGTTCATCGGAGCCTGTAATAAGTATTGCAGCGTATGTGCAATAGCAAAAACGCAAGGCATACCCGTACCCAATTTCTGTGTCCTTGCCGAAGACAGTATGTTTATTCTCAGTATGTTTGTTTAGTATGTTATTGTCAGTATGTTCCGCTTTTTCCTGTGTTTTCGATTGTCGTTTCCGTTTCGGGCTGCTTTTAAATACCCTTTGTTTTTCAGTATGTTATGTTTATTTTATGTTTTATGTAACTTTTGTACAGAGCCCAAATTAACTCATCGATCATTGACCCACAGTCCAATTTCTTAATTGTAATAAGAGTTTTCTTGTTTTTCTCAGTTGTGGATTGAGCGTTAGAGGAAAGACATGATTGAAGCAGCAGAGGATGAAATTACGATCCAAAAAGGTTACGATGATAAAGACGGTGTACCGTTCATTGCTGTTGTTGCTGATGGAGGTTGGAGTCACCGATCGTACGGCCACAGCTATACTGCAAAATCAAGTTGCGCAGTAGTAATAGAAAAGGAGACGAAGAAAATTTTGTTCATCGGAGCCTGTAATAAGTATTGCAGCGTATGTGCAATAGCAAAAACGCAAGGCATACCCGTACCCAATTTCTGTGTCCTTGCCGAAGACAGTATGTTTATTCTCAGTATGTTTGTTTAGTATGTTATTGTCAGTATGTTCCGCTTTTTCCTGTGTTTTCGATTGTCGTTTCCGTTTCGGGCTGCTTTTAAATACCCTTTGTTTTTCAGTATGTTATGTTTATTTTATGTTTTATGTAACTTTTGTACAGAGCCCAAATTAACTCATCGATCATTGACCCACAGTCCAATTTCTTAATTGTAATAAGAGTTTTCTTGTTTTTCTCAGTTGTGGATTGAGCGTTAGAGGAAAGACATGATTGAAGCAGCAGAGGATGAAATTACGATCCAAAAAGGTTACGATGATAAAGACGGTGTACCGTTCATTGCTGTTGTTGCTGATGGAGGTTGGAGTCACCGATCGTACGGCCACAGCTATACTGCAAAATCAAGTTGCGCAGTAGTAATAGAAAAGGAGACGAAGAAAATTTTGTTCATCGGAGCCTGTAATAAGTATTGCAGCGTATGTGCAATAGCAAAAACGCAAGGCATACCCGTACTCGAACATTTATGTTACAAGAATTGGAGACGCTCATCAATGGCGATGGAACTCGATAAAATTGTGAATGGATTTAAAAACAGTGAGCAGATATTTAATCTGAGGTATCACGTTTTAATCGGGGACGGAGATTCTGGTGCTTTGCGAAAATTACTGAAAAACGGAAACATTTTTCTTGGGATATTTTCTTTACGATCTCCATCCTACCTAGAAAGCTATTCAAAGAATGAATAATGATATCCCATACACAAGAATGAGTTCAATCCGAATTAACCTAACAATTTTCCAAATATATTGACTTGCAATTGCATGTAGCGATCATTTTCCCATCGCTTCTAAGATTACATGTTGATTACATTTTATTTTTGTCCCTCAACATGATTTCTTGGCAGGTTTTTCTTGATGATCGAAAGGAATCATTTACAACATACACGTTCATTAAAAAAAGAATCGTGAAGTTGATCCAGTTTATATTACTAGTTTTTCGGTCAGTAAATACGCGGTATTTGAATGTACTGTAGTAATTATACGATGTTACGCTGTATTTATTATTATGTATACGCTTGTAATGTTGCTGTTCCTCAACAAGTGTTCTTTTACGCAGTTGCACCCTGCGCCATCCGCGTCGCTCCTGTTCCTCGTTCCTGTTCACTTTTTGATGGATTCTAGTGTTTTTCTGTATCTTCACCTCAACGAATTATTTTATATGGAGAACAATGAATGAAATACTCCTTAGACTGGATAACTGCTGCACTAGGCTTGCAGTAACAAAACCAAGGAAAGGGAGAGAAAAGACTAAGGGCATCTTGGTCGATAAAAACTTCAAGGACATATTGCGGTCCACCCCTCCCTAAATGTAACTATAAGTAGATATTATCAACTTTTCAATTGATATGAATAATGGATTGCGTTGGATGGGTGGATCGAAATACATGGCCATACATGAACGTGGATCAAGACTTGTGAACAGTACTAATTATTCGGCCATAGGTGGATATTGCAGATGTACGAGATGTAGAGTGATTAACGTCTTTCAACCGGAAGGATTCTCTCCAAACATTTTCCTAAGTTGCAGTTTTGAAAAATCCCACATTTCAGCGGGAATGGACATAGATTTCCTAATTAAAATCTAAAATTGCAAGTTGTACTTTTCAGATGATGGCAACTGTGTAAATATTAAATTCTACAGAAACACGCCGAAAAATCAAAAAGTGGTTAACAGACATGGTAAAAAATATTGCAATGCATCTGCGATTACATTTAGTGACAGTTTACACAAAAGTTAGACTCAAACTGCACTATCCAGTTATAAAAATGAAACATGAAGTCGCACCGATTTGAGAATTAGAGCTCATTCACACCTGAAATACACTTGCACGAAGGCAGCATCCCCACTTTCTCCTGCGATGCAACCCGTGCTACGTGCACTTATGCCGAGAGACGGGCAGTAGGCGGACGGAATAAAATCAACACTGCGGTTTCAAGTGAAGTGGTCACTGGTCCGATGGCAAAAGGGGTGAGAGGTGCAGCAGCAATCGATTTGCGGGCGGCAGGAATTTACAGTTAGACTGCTCCGGCCGGTAACGAATAAAGAGGCAAAGCGGGCCCGCAGGGAAGATCCTACCCGAGACAATCGTTCACTCACAGCCCTTTCCATCATGCTTTTCGTCCTCTATTTCGTACCGACAATTTTGTTGCATTTAAAAAATGATCTAACGTCGAATGGTAAATCATTACCACCTATTCACCAATGCAGTCCCTCTCGAAAATTTAATCCGTCTTTTTACATTGGAAGAAAAAGTTGCACTGGAAAAAAAAGAATCTTAAATTTGCCGCCAAGAAGTATTTCTTCTTAAATCAAGAATTTTGCTGGATAATATAAGCTACTTTTTTGCTTAACCCAAGCATTATTTTTCTTGAATCAAGAAAAAGTCAGCTAAAAGCAAGATAAAGAAAATTCTTGGCGGCGAATTCACGAATTATCATACTTGATCCAAGCTACTTTTTTTTTTCAGTGTGCGTAGATCTAGAGTCCAGACTCTTAGTATCATTGACACGAAAAAATACTACTAATTCAATCCAACTTTTCCTTGAATCGAAGAGCCGAGCTTCTTGATTAAGGCGGATTTCCTATTGATTCAAGCAAAAAGTCCGATGTTCTTAAGAGTCAGGACTCTAGATCCAAGAGACCTTCTTGTCCTGCGTATTAATACGTGCATGTTAATTTTATTAGTAACCCTATAGGCAAGAATGATTATATTGTTCTTGCTCGAGCGAAAATCCAAAGGCCTCCTACAACCTCGTTGTGGGAGGATTTTCTGTTTCCTAAAGGTGAAAGTCAAATTGATCGCGCGAGAGTTTTATGGATATCTACCCGAGGACCAAAGAAAGATTTTCACCATCAAAAATAAGTACTTAAGTGACTTCAGCGTTTATTCCAAAGAGATTTAAAAATTTAGAATGTTATACAATCCAAGACTTGAGATTGCTTCTGTATAATTTTTCGAAGATTTCGAATGAACGAAAGCTGGTCACGGCGGAAATGAATGGTGAGCTTAAATATTTTGAGCATAATGAAGAAATGTTCGATTTAATACAAGAGGCGCATGTGAATACGGGCCATGGCAAAACTAGTTGCCCAGACCAATCGCTGTGCATGCAAGAAAGCAGGCGTTTTGTGCAACTCCAAGTGCCATAACCCATCATCCTGCGAAAACAAATGATCGTCATTACGGTCAGACTTCCTGTTCGATTTTCTTTTTTTCTTCTTTGAATTCGGATTTGCCCAATCTCTCTTGGGCGGATCGCGATTTCCGTTGCATGAGGGCTAAATACAGAAACTAATTTTGCCACGAATGGAAGGTTTTACACCGCAATCACACGCTGAATGTGGGAGCTGAATGTGGCTTGAATGTGGAAGTCAACGATTCTCAGCAACCATCGGACAATTTTGAATTTGTCTGAACAATTCGAGTAGATTTTATACACATCTGGATGAAAATAACTCGAATTTGCTAAATTTCAGCCGTTGGACGATGACTGTTGACTTCCACATTCAGATGCTAAATGGGCCTGTTGCAAACTTTTGCTAGAGCAAAAATAAGAGTTGTTTCTTATGGATAATGCCTCAAAAATCACGATGAGCGCATCGGCAAAGTCTGAAATGCACTCATAACTTCACAATCTGCCCAAGAAATTTGCGGTTTTTTGAGCTTCCCGCTTCGAAAACGATACTACGGTACAGGTGAACATTTTGTTAGAGGAGTCGTTCCATTGGCGGCAATACTCATCATGGCCGACGCCAGTCCGCCAAACACGTGTGATGGGACGAGATAACACCTGAACAGGATTAAACCACATAACAATCGGCGTGTTTACGTTCATATTTTCCTCGCCCGCCTTAATTGACCTTGAACTCTCCTCGAATTACGCGAGGAACTGCGCAAGCGTCGGCCATGATGAATATTGCCGACGGTGGAGCGACTCCTCTAACAAAATGTTCACCTGTGCAGTAGTATCGTTTTTGAAGCGGGAAGCTCAAAATAACGCAATTTTCTAACGCAGATTGTGAATTTATGAGTGCATTTCAGACTTTGCCGATGCGCTCATCGTGATTTTTGAGGCATTATCTATAGGAAACAACTCTTCATTCTGCTCTAGCAAAAGTTTGCAACAGGCCCATTCAGCGTCTGATTGCGGCATGACGAAACTCCCTCAGCAATTTAACGGAAGTATAAGTACTGGATGTATCGGCATTAGCACCAACTGCTGGTGTGATGATCGACATCACGTCCAATCGACAACGTTGCTTCGGGTCCATTTCTCACCGTGCACCGATTCGGTTATAAAAGGTATCAGAGTCGCTTTATTAGATCAACGCGGCGTATATCACGCGAACGGACTCGCGGTGGGCTATCGGCTCCCTCGTGTTGCCCCTCTAGCCTCGACTCGGGCGCGGAGAGAAATAAAAATAAAAATACCGCGAGACGTGAAAATCGGAAAAATGCAGTTTTGCCGGGGACTCGCTCGGGCGCCCGAATCCGGAGTCAATACAGTTGCAAAACGCCGTCTCGAACGCTCCAATTGGAATCGCTTGCCGGATCACCATCCCTCAAAACATGGAATTTGCATTGGACAGTGCGCTGGAAAAAAAAACACATTGGATTTGGAGTCCAGACTCTTGAAAACATTGACAAGAAAAAATACTCTTGATTCAATCAGATTTAGGCTTAAATCATGCAAGAATCCAGCTCTTAATTTGAGCGGATTTCCTTTAGATTTAAGCTTAAATCTGATTGAATCAAGAGTCCTTTTTCTTGTCAATGTTTTCAAGAGTCTGGACTCTAGATCCAATGTGTTTTTTTTTCCCCAGTGTGGGCGAGAATTAAAATGGAAGTATACGATACAGATACGGCGCTGTTCTTAACAGCACATTGATGACTGTGTTTCATGTTTTAGCAAACAGGTTTAGACAAGGAAATTAGTGTCTTGATTCCCTTGGAACGTTCGCCGAAAGAGGCTAAAAATATACATTAACCTACTCATAGAGAGAATTCTTAACTTCTTAATAAAGACCAGAATTGGGGGGGGGGGGGGACCTTCCCCCTCCCTTCACTCTGCTGGAACTCACGAATGCGGAAACAAATGCGCGCGAAAGAGCGATGCGTGAAATTCGGTGTGCAGTCATTAGGTGCTTGTATTTTGTAATTTTTCGACGATTCCGCGTTGGATATCGCTGTTATCGTACCAACTTGATGCTAGACTGAAAAGTCCGAAATGATCATAAACTGAACTATCAAAAATTTAATTTAACAGTTAAGACTGAGAAGCAGAGTAAGTCATAATCTTGATAAGAAAACCCTTAAGTTTTTAGATACGGCGCGGGTTTCAACTAAGAAGTGCTGAACGGGATAAAGAAAGGCTGATGAAAAATTTCACACATAGAAAAAAAAAATGTCTAGCCTGAGTCAGTCGTCATTAGTAAGTAAAAAATGCCTGTTTGAGGACCCAGCAGATACTAATTTTTCTATCCGCCGAAACATCAGCAGCAGTGGACTCTATCGTTCTGTTGCCATCTGTCCTGGAGTCTACTAATACTCTAAACTACGATATGGCACAAGGAGCTTTTATCTGAACACTCAAAAAGTACAACTTGAACCCTTAAATCAGATCTGTCAAAATGTTACAACGGTAAACTCCTGGTGCTTAAGAATTTCTTACTTAGAAACACAAACTTCAACTCAGACTGGATACCCGCTGGGCAGAAGTCTCCGGTAATGAGACCGCAGATGAAAAACTATAAATTTGAATGGAGCTATTAATTTGGTAAATAAGGTAATTCATTAATCCAACTTCATTCGTCCATTGAAAAAAAAAAAAGAAAAAAAAAAGAAAAAGAGCCACAGCTGCAATGTTATATCTGGGCCAAGTATTAGTCATGCTCTCTTCCCACTCCACATGAAGAAAATAGACGTATACAACATTGATCAATGCGCGTGGCGCTAGGGGCAGCATACAACTATTCGAACTCTTAGGAGCTCACGTAGTCTACCCTCGTAATTGCAGGCGCTGCGATGGCCGTGTCGGCTCAGTTGCCCAGCTTCTGACCGATGCGACAGGTGAAGAGTTACGCTTTCGCAATAGATAGAAGTGCACTCATACATGCTAACGCTTACATACTAATAGTCCTGCAACCTCTACAATAGGAGCGGGCTTTTTTTCGATTAGTATGGTATTCTCGATAAGAAACTTCACAAAAATATCAAGATGTCGGGAAATTGTACAAGGGGAAAGTAGAGCTTCCTATATTTTATCCGATGAGCCCTGTCTAAACGAAAATAAATATTTAGGAGGGCTTGATAATCCACGGTAACAAACAATAATTATACTTATCAACTAACCATCGTTGGCTCCAAATTCATCCCTCCAACGTTGCAAATTAACGCATGGGGTATTTCCCAGGGAACGAAAAAAAAATTCTCAAACGCAAATAACGGTGTGATATTACATAGACATAACGCAAATAATGGTGTGATATTACCTAGACATTTTTATCAATGATGCAGGATTTTAATACGTTTTAAACACGGCGATGTATTGAGTTATGCAGCTATTCACTGGAGAATAAGCACATAGGATCTCTAGTCCAGACTCTTTAAGACATCGACAAGGAAAAGTACTCTTGATTCAATCAGATTTAAGCTTAAATCAAGAACCAAGCCTCTTAATTTAAGCGGATTTCGTTTTGATTCAAGCAAAAATCCGATTGAATCAAGAGTATTTTTTCTTGTCAATGTTTTCAAGAGTCTGGACTCTGGATCCAATGTATTTTTTTTTCCAGTGTTAGCTCAGTTAGTTATCAGTTATTTTTCATATTTTTGCCGTGAAAATACAGATGAGGAGAATATACCATGATGTGCTGCGCAAACGGAAAATGTTTCACCTTCTACTTCCCACTGGCAACAAGAAAATGTTCCGCCTGCTAATGGCCAGGAGCTGGAAGAGGTGAAAAATTGTTTCACCTTCTTCTTCCCAATGGCAACAAGAAGATGTTCCACCTACTAATGGCCAGGAGCCGGAAGAGGTGAACAATTTCAGTGCCCTAGAGTTGCTGCTGAAACTTTATGGTAAGTATTTAACAATGCATTTTATTATGTGAAATGAGGTATAACTCTTGCCCCCCCCCCCCCCCAAGTCTGGAAAATGGGCCGAGTCGTTGCAGTTTTCCCGGGTCAGGACGGGGTGGTGCGATGCGCTGAAGTAAGAACTGCCAATGGCTCTGTTCTGAAACGGCCCGTCCACAAATTATTCCCGCTCCCCGAGCAGGAATAAGCGCTTCAACTCTGAGTTTTCCGTCGTGTTCCCCCCCCCCCCCTTTCAAAACAACCCCCTTTTTTTTTCTTTCTTCCTTCGTGTACTTTTCCGATGTTTAGTTGCGTATTTTCCGTTAGATAGTTGTTCGGATGTCTGTGTTTGCCGCTTTCCAGGTTTTCTTTTCTCATATTTAACATATCTCTGTCCGTACTGTAATTTTGATCCCGTGTCCATTATGTTTGAAGTTCGTGAATTTTGCCGTCACGCCCGTAAATCGTAATGCAGATTCTGAGTTCCTTGGATTCTTTCCTATTTTTTTTTCTGTAATCTTTGCATCGGTGTAAATGTAAACTTCAAGATCGTGCTCGGCTCACGTCCGCGTTCTCAAGTGTTTTTTTTTTTTATTGTATTTATTTTGTTTAAATCTGTTCTGTATCTTGATCGCTCATCATTTCTCCGAGGGGGAATGATGACTTTTCCGAAGAAGTAGTTCCAGGCAAAGTTCTGATTCCGTTTGATCGTTTATTACAGGTTTGTTCCAAAGAAAATGGATTCTCGTTCTTCACGCGCCTCTGGCTCTCGCCCGCTATCTCCTCCCCCAGGTCTTCCGTCTGTCCCGCTCCCCCGTATCTCCCCCCGGACTTAGGTTTATCCCCGGATTTCTCTCGCCCTCCGCCCGGATTTGCCCCTTTCGCCTCCGCCCCCGGTTTTCGCCCCTCAGCCCCCTCGTCTCGGGAGCCCCTCCAGCCGCCCCCCCCCCCGTCGTCCGTGCGGTTCATTCCAATCTTCCTCGTTCCGGACGGCGAGGGGGACTGGCGGGTACACCAGGGCCCCCCGTTCACCTCCCTGGCGGTTCCGTCGGCGGGTCGGATGGTGTTGCCCTCGGTTGCCGTCCCTTCCTTGGCCCCTGTTGTTTCAAACGCCGCTCAACCCTCTGTAATCCCCACGTCAGTCGCTCAGCCCTCAGTTGCCCCTCCCTCCGTTGCCCAGCCCCCCGTGTTTCCCCCCGCAGTTTCTCCGTTCGCAGTCGCCCCCCCCCCGTTAGATCTCAGCCCCCCGTCGGTTTCTTGCCCTCCGTGTGCCCCCCCCCCTCCGTTTCTCAGCCTTCCGTGTGCCCCCCTCCGTTTCTCAGTCCTCCGTGTGCCCCCCCTCCGTTTCTCAGTCCTCCGTGTGCCCCCCCTCCGTTTCTCAGTTCTCCGTGTGCCCCCCTCCGCCTCTCGGTCTTCCACCCCCGTCGCGCCCCCTCGTTATCGTCCTCCTCGCTCCTCCGCTCCCGTAGTTCTCAGCCCCCCGCGAACCCTCCTCCCACCCTTCGTCCGTCGCAGTGTCCTCCCGGTCCCCCGCCGTTCTCTTGGGACTTCCCTTCGTCCTCGCCCAGACATTCTGGCGGCGGTGGGCACTGGGCAGCAGAGTATTTGCGCAGCCTGGCCCCATGGTCAAAGTGGCGCGACCCAGCTCCCCCGCTAAAGGTCGGCCAACTGGTACTGGTCCACGAGCCACATAGCCACCCGATGCAACGGCCGATAGGCCGCATCACCCAAGTATATCTCGGTGACGATGGGCAGGTGCGCGTCGCTTCTGGCCGCACCTCAACCGGGCAGATTCGACGCCCCGCGGTGAAGCTCTTTCCTCTGCCAGAGGAGTAATCGCTTCTTTGTTTTCTGCAGATCCAGTATTTCCTCCAACGAGTTGTCACCAGGAGAGTTTATTGAGATCTGCCCTTCACCCATCTCAGAACCGCCGCGCCGGCCCCCTAGTCCGCCTTCCGGCCAACCCAGCACCTCCCGACCCAGCTCTGGTCCGGTTCATGGGGGAGAACTGGAGCTCCCTCAGAGAAGAGATTCAAAACTCGGGACTCATGATGCCGCCCGACGGACAGGACCTCACCGCACGGAGGAGGCATCGAGCCCGGGTGCCCACCACCCGCTCTTCCCGGCACCCCTCCGCGCCCTCGGGCCGCCGGCCAGCTTCAAGGGATCACCTCCCCAGAGACGCCGCAACCCCGGCAGCGCCGTTTCCCGCCGCCGACCGCCATCCAGCCGGGCTCAACCCGGCCAATCCAGCGCAGCGGCAACCCTCTCCCTGCCGCTCCCGCTCCTCCAGTCGCGGCCATCCGACCGGTGCCCCGCTCGCCGCCTGCGGCCTCAGCCAGCCAGGAAGAGCCCCAGCAGCAGACCTCCATCTTCTCGCCAGTGACTGCGGAAGAGTTAGCGGAGCTTCCGCCAACCCGTACGCCAGAGTTCAACCTGGAAGGGGAGGATCTCCTTGTTGGCGCCGATTTTTTTCGTATTTTTTCGCTATATTTGTCGCTACAAGTCAGGCTTGCAGGACAGCAGGAGGAGAAAGCTCCGAGGCGGCTGATCGGCCAATCAGAGCTGATTAGAGATTTTCCCCTACTTTCTCAGTGAGCCATTTCAGATTTCAGCTCGCGTCGCTTCACTTACGCCGAGAACGTCGCCACGTTTTGTAATTTTCGTCGCCTCAGCCGTGTCTTCTCCGGCTGCTTCCCTGCTCCTGCCTTTGGATATCGCTGCTCTTGCCGCCGTTACCGTCGCTTTTACCGCTGTTTGCTCTTTTCATCGCTCTTGTCTTAACAATATACTGCGTGTCTTATTTTGTCTTTCTACTGTTTCCAAATAGTGAAAAGTTTACCTAGAGGTTCGCGTAATTGTTGCTACCTCAGCCATCTCCCTGGGCGTCGATAACGCTCACTGCACTGGAACTGTGCATCTCGGCCACCCGTCAAGCGTGTACAACTTCATACAGGAAAGTGGTCGCGTTGGCAGGAGAGGACAACCTTCCCACTGTATCATTGTAACCTTCCGGTGCAGGAAGGACGCGCGCTGCTCCGCTCTCGATTTCTCCATTTGCATTAGGCCTTTTTCGTTTCCGTGTGCTCCGTTCGGGTTTCTTTTTCGGGTTATTTCGGGTGTCCTCCGGCTCGTTTCTCGTTTTTCGTTTTTCTTCTCTGTTGTTTTCTTTCCTTTTATTTGTAGTGTTTTTAATGGTAGTAGGGTAATAGATAGGGAGTAGTAGAGATAATTGAGGGAGGTCATTGGTCATTTTATCTAGGTTTTCTTTGTTGTGGGGCTAAAAATAATATGGAAATACACGCGTCTTCTCACGGGAGGTGGTTGGGGGAGTTTATGTATAGGAGGGGGGCGGGTACTGATCTAAAAGTATTTTGTAACCCAGGGGCCAAATTCAACGAAGTAGTAAGACTAGCTAGGCCAAGGAGACGCGTTATAACAGTGATAATTGCAGGGGGGAATGATGTGGACATGCAACGTAGCTCGAAAGAGATTGTGGATTCAATGAAAATCGAGGAGATTAAGGCGGAGGCAACTCGCAGGAATGGATTCGTTGTTTGGGTAGAACTGTTCCCGCGGTTCGATCAGGGGGAGGCTTTTAATAGGAAGGTTAGGGAGGTCAGCAAAAGGATGGGGAAAAAATTTATTAGGAGAAGAACCGCGGGAAGAAACGTTGCGATATTAAGAAGCAAGCACCTGGGGAGGGAAAACTTTGGCAATGATGGAATCCATCTCAACGACACAGGAAAATCCAGGTTGGCAGACAAGCTGTACTGGCTGTACGACCAGGGTTTTGAAGCTGTCGAGAGATTCGACCAATTGGAGCTCTGACTCTGGTCGTGGAGTCGGTGCAGCTTGTCTGCAAGTGTACTAACGTCTAGCAGTTTTCTCTGTTCCAGGTGTAGCTGATCAGCGGAGGGTTGGGAGAAAAGGGGGAACAATTGAAGGCAGAAGGGAGGAGGGTAGGTAGATGGGGAGGATAGGATAGGGGAAGGGGGGATGTGGTACCAGCTTGGGTAAGCCAGGTGGGGAGGCCACGGGAAAGAGGGAGAGGGTATTAGGGGGGACGTGGAAGGGGATATGGGACAGTTACTGCCAAAGGGACTAGGAAGACTCAAAAGGGGGGAGGCGGGAAGTAGGAGGTCCGCCGAAGGATGGCGAAGACCCCGGGGAATCATGAGCAAGGTAAATTCTTAGTTTTTAGTTTTAGTTAGCAGTTTTTAGTTAAATTTAGTAATTTAACTTTGTATCTTGTACAGTTTTGTGAGCGAAGGAGGACCCGGGGTAGGTAGGGGTATAGCTAGGAGGGAGGAGAAGAGTCAAGGATAGGGAGAGGGGAGGAGGAGGTAGGGTAAGGAAGGTAGGCGTAGGGTATGGTACTTATACTTCATCCGAAGCGTGGGTTTTTTAGAACCCAAAAGGGAGAGTTTTTTACCACGTGGAGGATCAAGATAGGTAGAGGAGGAAGGGGGTCGGGGGGCTCTGGGGTTAGGATAGATAGGTAGGAAACTAGAGAGTGGGTTCCCTGCGAGAAGTAGGGGACCCTTTCCGGCCCACCAGGAGCCGTGGCTGTTGAGGCCCTTGTCAAGTGGTTGGCAAGAATCCTGGTACACAGGGGGAGGTTCAGCCCACCAGGTTTTCCTGGGGCCTCCAAGGGTTGGTCTCTGTGTGGTTCCGAGTGAAGGCGGGTTAGCTCGGGGTAGAGGTAAGAGCCGAAAAGAAGGCTCTCGCCTTTACCGGTGGTTTTAGGCCAATTCGCTTAAGGCCAGGGACTAAGTCCCGACGTCGGAGGACGTAAAACTACCCTGGAGCCTCGGAAACGAGGGATCCTTGCAAATGGCATAGGCAGCCTAAAGTGTCAGGTGTTTGGATGACACCGACCGCAAGCTGATGCGGACCAGGGAGCCTTCAGCAAACTGGTAAAATCAAGCAGAGCAGATCGTAAGCCAACTACTCCCAGCGGCGCAAGCCGTAGTCTGGCGCCCACCGAGCGTATCGGTACCGAACTGGGGCAAGTCCAATCCCAGTGAGGCGCGCTGAGGACGCGTTAAAGCCCTTTCGGCAGGAGGGGTAGACCCCCCGTGCCCGAGTAAGACTGATTCTCCTGTCAGTCAGGTATCGGCAGGTTAAACGCAAATCTTGTTGTTGTAGTATCATTGTAACGGATAAGTCGGCATCACACAAACAACCCGGAAGAGAGAAGGGTAAGGGTAAGGGCAAACAAGTGATATCAGCGCCCCTCTTTAAAAGCAAAGGAACCTGATTGAGGACTTCGGCGAGTGCTTAGAGTGCTAATTTTTCCATGTTTTAATAATGCATTTTCTCTCTGTCATGTAGATTTATCCCCTTTTTCTCTATTTATGGACTGGCCGCTTTGAGTTCGACGGGTTCCATCCATGCGCTATCTATGATAGGCCGGAGCTCGTCGTTCCGAGGTTGTCAGATCGCTTCGCCCTGATCTTCTTTCCTCTGTACTATTCCTTTTTCTTTTCTATTGCTCCCCTAGCTATTAGAAACCGCAACACTCCTACTGGGGTTCAACCTGTTTTAGTCGCCGAGGCTGCTCTCTCCACCGAGGCCGAACTCACAGCCGCTTTTGGCCCACCGCTAGGAAGACACGGACCTGGAAATGGTAGACCTCACCACCCCAACGCCGGAGATGGAAGCTCATCCGAGCGCTTGAGTTGGCTGGACCAGGCAATGGTCGCCTGATGGGCAGGCAATTCGCGACAGTGGGCGCGGCGTCTTCAGATTGTGCGCTTGAAGCGCGGTGAAGACCCCCTGATACCCCCAGGGCTTGCCTAAGCGAATCGCTCCGGCGGATATCGCTACGAAGCGATGGCGGGTTGCTCCGTGCAGTGCTGCAAGCTGCCAAGCACGGGAGCCACTGTGCAGTCAACAGCGTTGCGGCTGGACTGTGAAGCAGCTGGATGCAACCGGGAGCCTTGCGCTATGTAGCTGAAAAGCTAAGCGCCTTCCGGGGCTTGGTCCAAGATGCGGATACCGCTTCTGATGGGATGGTGATGACCGGTTATTTCTTCGTGAAGACCTGAAGAGAAACAAGGTAAAAATCCTTTTCGCTCATATGCCGGAAAAAGGAGAAATTCTCCCGAAAAGAAATTGTCGATGATTTCATTCTTTTTGTCCCCTCACAAAACGAGGAACAAGTTGAACTATAAAACGACAAGAAGATAGACTGGAAAAATGCGGTGCACAAGCACAACCATTGCCAGTTGTTTCGGGTGCCGAAGAACTTCATTGCTCGGTGGTTTTAAACAATTTATGCATATAATAACGTTCCGATAATGGACCTATTGTTATACGTTCGCCCGTAGGCCGGCGCAGTACCGCACAAGAATATCATGATTAGAATGCATGAAAAAAGTCTTGAATGCAACCCTAAACGTATAATCACGAATATGTTGTCCATATCGCATTTTCTATATTTGCTGCACACAGCATTACAGCATCCATCCTTGGTTTCACACAAACTAACGAAAGCCAAACCCCAATATCGCAATACAACAGAACATTTGGAAAGACTTGCTTCATTTGGCTAGTTTACCCTCTCCGGGAAAAATTGATTGCCTTTAACAGAAAAATGTCTCATGAAAGCGGTGATTTTGAATATGGACGGTACGGACTACGTAAATTGGGAGTCTTCCAGATAGGATCAACGTGATTTTCGTACAATTTTTCTTGTAAAAGATAGTACTGATAATGAAAAACAGGGCTCTCGGCCTTCTTGATTGGTCACCACAAAAAAAATTAACGAATAGAGGGATTTAGTGTTTGGCTGTAGGAGATGCAAATGTAAAATTCCTTTCCTTTTTAATACCGACGCGTATCTACGGGTGCGCAACGCCGCCGTGCCTCGCTGGCGCACTGCACAGTACGCTAATCAGTTCGCAGCCCCCCTTTGAATTTTAATTACATGTGCATGTGATGAGTCGTGAAATTGACGCGGTAACTAACATGATTAAGAGGAATTTTGGCGGAATCCGAATTCGCACTAGCGAAAAATCATCAAACAGTGATCGACATATGTATTTGCCAACAGCGAGGTACGCAGAGGTTGTCAAACCGATCAAAAATTTGGCTGAGAGAAGTAAGATAAGAAATAACTGATGTCCACACTTTACGGAAATCTTTATAACATTAAGTTCCTTTATTGTCAGTTCGTGTTTGTATTAGTAGCCTTTATTGCACACTGGGGCGCTCTGCGACGCTCTTTGTTACAGAACTTTGAAAAATCTCCATTTTTTTGTGTTTTATTAGCTGTATTTGTTTAGTGTTAAGTGTTGTTTTTTTTTTTTTTTTTTTAGTGTAATTTTCAAAAACCATCCCTTCAATCGTAACTCCCGATTAGATCTGCTGTTGGGTAAAAACGGAAGTATCTACATTCAGCACAACAGATAATCGTTGAATTAGATGCTTCTGGATGCTGAAGCCATCAGCCCCCCTCAGCCCCACCCACTTCAAGCAAGCCATCCAATCCGCCAGCGACTTACGTTATCGGTCAGCAAGTTGTCAGGATATTTGAAAGATGGACGATAAAAAAAAATTCTTCGAACGGACCATTTTGATCAAGTTGTTGCAACGCAAAAACTACCTACGGAGTTTCTAAGTGCTTGCTCTGGATGTTGTGCGTTCTGCGAAATGAGAGTCAGGTCCGATAAAATTTGCTGCAGATTTATGTGTATCGTCGTACTAAATGAGCGTCCTGTTTGATGCTGAAGCTTTTGATCATTTGGAATCAATTAAGGTCATATTTATCCGCTTGATTACTCCCACCGGCCTTGAACCACACATCAAACACGTCACTCGATCAAGCAGGATTCAATATACATCTATTTCGAATTTTTTGTTGGTTATTTCCGCCCATTATGTTTCGTTTGAATGTAAAATACAAAATCGACCACTCCTATGATAGCTCATTGGAATGGGTTTTTTTTTCCAATTAGTGCCGTGCAGCTATGTTTTTACAGATATAATAGCAGTGTATTGAAAAGCTACCTTGGGGGTATCAATGGACGCCAGTATCAATCATAAACCTGAGGGGTCTATATTCATATGATAATTTGATGTCGATACACGTACAGGTCCGATAGTTTCACAGCAGCAACATAAAAGACGACACCCTGAGAGCAGAGACGGAAGGTTGGACGATGCACATGTATCAAAATATTTGGCTATCCGTTTAAAGTGAGGCAGGGCTTGCAGGGTGCCAGTACATGTTGACAAAACTGATATATGAGTGCGATCGATCTCTCCCTATATTAGTTAGTAGGTAATGTAATGTTCCTCCGCGAATCTCTAATAATAATGACGAAAAATAGGCAATTCAATGATAAAAGAAATTTAATGGTCAAAAACTTTCATTCTCGACATAGAAGAAATGATATAGCTTTGAAACCAATTGACCATACTCCTACACTGAGAAAAAACTATGGTTTATAAACCTATTAGAGGTAAATATGGAACACCTATAATAGTCGTAAATAAACTACTGATTCTCGGTCTGTGAACCATACTAAGGTCTCTGTACCTAATTAAGGTACAGAGACCATAACTAAGGTATATGTGCTATTATTATATGTAGAGGTACTACTATTAGTGGTGTTCCATATTTACCACTAATAGGTTTATAAACCATAGTTTTTTCTCAGTGATAACAAGACATCCTGAGATGCAGTACGGCATATATAAAAAAATATAATGAAAGTTTCTCAACCTTTGTTTCCGGAATTACAATTGTCAAAATCTTAAATTACTCTCAATCCAAGAGTTTGCCTAACATTAATGAACCGTGTTTCCAAATGCGTGTGAGATTTGTTTTCTCTGAGAAACCCCGAACTTTCTATGAGCTCTAACTCTTGAGCGATAGAGCGCAAAACTTTAAGTTTGCCAAAACGGCTAGAAACGCTTTTTTCCTATTTCAAATAATTTTGTGGAGATTCCTCCCATTCCACTGGAAAAATTTTGGTGAAAGATACAAGCGACGTTATAGCAACATTTCCGACGGTATTATCTAGGTGGTAAAATTAACGTTTTGGCAAATGTGCCATTTGACGTCAACGGCTCTAGGGAGAACAGCTTTCAGTGAAAAATGCACCTGTTCCCGAAGACAAAAGATCTATTTTCATGGTTTAGTTGAGCAGGCAGCAGCCTACTGAGTATGTAGGGCTGACTGTTGAAATTGATGGAAAATGCAATAGACAATGAAGACATAGGGAGTATGGAGAGATCCTAATGGTTAAAAATTAGTGATTATCATAGACTACGGAGGCAAATGATGGACTAACTAACTACCCTACAGTTAGTACGATTTATAGTACACGAGATATATAGTTACCTAGAGTCCCTTTATACTGAGAGTCAAGACAATTCGGCTCATGGATGTCACAAACGGGAATAAAGATTACAGAAATTGAACGTTTTTCGTAATCTTTGATCGGCCCATTCTCAAATGCCTTTCTCCGTTCCTCCTCTCATTCCGTTTGTTCCTTGCCGAACCCGTAATTCCCTGGTCCATTTCAGATTATAATCTTTGCAATTGGTGAAAATGTAATCTTTAATCCCGTTTGTGACACTGTGGAGGCCTAAAATACGGGAACCAATCAGAAATGGATTCAAATTGTCTTGACTCTCAGTATAAAGGGACTCAATAGTTAAACGAGAGACCCTTCTCTCGTGGGTTGCCGTCCGTTACTCTATAACCTACCTCCATTTGTCTATTGCAACCACCCGCTTCCACCAATAGGATCTCTCCATATCCCTTTGGTCCTCACTGCCTATGGTTTTGTCTACGAATTTCAAGGATCAGCCCGCTGGGGGCGAAACGGAGCAACATCGGCTCCTGAGGTAACGTTTATCCGGATCATATGAGGATCTAATTGGGGTTTAAGAGGGTGTATGATCCAAATGCGCACGGCTTTGAAAAGCAATTTCATTTGTACACTGAGAAAAAACTATGGTTTATAAACCTATTAGAGGTAAATATGGAACACCTATAATAGTCGTAAATAAACTAATGATTCTCGGTCTGTGAACCATACTAAGGTCTCTGTACCTAATTAAGGTACAGAGACCATAACTAAGGTATATGTGCTATTATTATATGTAGAGGTACTACTATTAGTGGTGTTCCATATTTACCACTAATAGGTTTATAAGCCATAGTTTTTTCTCAGTGTATTCGAAGACGCAACTACAATCACCTATTATAATGTACAAGATGCAAAACGTAAACGTACAACTTGAAGGGATCATAAATTAAACGCAATTTGCGATAGGCGCAGCATTCTGCATTTATATTTACGACAACCTCCGACCGGAAATGGAAATTCGCACAAGTCCGAAATAAACATAACCCATCGCGTAATGAGACAAGAGCCCGGGAGCTTTCTGGCGAGAGTGCGTGATCGCTCTCGTAGCATATTAATTACAATTAAATTACTCGGAATGGGAAACCTTTAAGTTGCGGGGAGTCTCATAAAAAAATCAAAGTCGACCTCAATGAGAGGCAGTCATTAAAACAGGGGAACGCCGCGGCAATGCCACTCGAGTTACCACGGGCGCTGGTCTTACGTTTCAAGGGCTCGACGATAAAGGGATTGATAAAATTCATATGCCGTGTGCCCTGTTTAATTGCGGAGTGCTAGGACGGTTCATAAATCGTAAATGTCACCTGCGCGGTTGTTCTGCTTCTCAGCTTGGTTCTTGCGCACAATTATTCAAGAGAACGGTGCCTCCGCCTTGCGACGATGTACAAGAAGACGAATAAATGTCGCTACAACTATGAAAACTACGTCAATGTGCTTCTACGAACTTTTAAAACTAGTAACGCTCCTTGTCGTATCGGTAGCGATCGCAGGTACACCTTGCCCCACTGCAAGAGCTCTCAAGTGCAACCCTCTGCGCAATGAATATACGACCTGCTATACTCCTCCAACGACTGTTACGGTACCGGCTTATGAATAGCAAAAATTATCAAGTGCAGAGAAGAGTTGAAGATCAGTGGTAAAAAAAAGCGAGCCCTACTGGCACGCTTAAAAAAAAAAAAAAAAAAAAAAAAAAAAAAAAAAAAAAAAAAAATTTCCGAAGCATGGAAGATAACATTCATTGATGGCTCACTAATAATGAATATGAATGAACATTTCAGGTGCGACACGTCTTTAAAAGGAAAACGGCCCATTTTAAAGCCATCTTATCGTAAGGTGACATGACGTCAAAACCTGGTTGCCAATCAAAATCTCCAGCAGCCTAATTATTTACTTCCCTCATCTATTGACCTTGATGGATGCGGGCTGCGGATCTATGAGACAGAAATTCCGAGCGATTCAGAACTAATTTCAATAGATCCAGCGATAGATCCACTGATAGATGCGGATCCCCCGGCCCTAAGGCAGTAGATGCGGTGACATCTATTAAAACTGAGCTTCTGATCGGCCGACTGATACTGCCGCGGCGGGATTCAAACCCATCATCGCTCGGATTGGTAGCGACTGAATGTCGACGCCGCTATCCACTGCGCCACGGTAGCTGATAAGACGAAGTTGAGTAAAACACGATTGACAAACAAGACTGACGATGACCACAGGCTGATATCTCTTGACATTGAGAGTTTGTAACATAATGTACCAGTAGGGAATGCAGTTTCAATTTTGAAATCCCTTTTACAAAAGTCAGGAAAATTCTCAAAATGGGAAACCAAGGAATTAGTTAATTTAGTATCTCTAGTACTTAGTGAGAATTACTTTATGTATAATAACGAATTGTATAAACATCCACAAGGAGTGGCCATGGGCGCCCCATTGTCGAGTACCATCGCCCACATTTTTCTTAATTACTTTGAAGAAACTTATATTATGACCACTCAAAACCCGTTTTATCAGAATCTCCTTTTTTAGGGCAGGTATGTTGATGACGGAAGAGAGGCTGCCAAAAAAGTTGCTTGATTGGGTTCCTCCTGGGAGGAGACGTAGGGGACGCCCAGTGAGAGGTTGGCGACAGGGGGTGTTAAATGAAATAAGAGATTGTCAACTCCCCGATGACCTGTGGGAAGATCGAGCTTTGTGGCGAGTAGGCGTCGTAAAGCGCCAAAGAGCGCTGTAAAAGCGACTCATATATATATATGTTGATGACACCCTTAACGTTACTGATTTAACTGATTCAGAATGTCAGGAACTAAAAATGTATTTAAATAGTTGCTATTCAGGTATACTATTTACGATAGAATTAGCCTCTAAAGTCATCAATTGTTTAGATTTAACCTTGTCAATAGAACAAAATAAGCTCGATTTCACAATTTATAGGAAACCCACCACCACAGATTTGATTATCGCCAATGATTCTAACCATCCCGAAAACCAAAAACATGCTGCCTTTCACGCAATGTTGCACAGAGCTTTTAACATTCCCATGTCAGATGCGAATTTAAAGGCGGAACTCGAAGTAATCCGACAAATTGCTGTTGCGGATACGTTTTCATCTTACGTCAACAAAATAAATCAAATTATATTCAAGGGTCGGCATTAAAAATTCGATGAAGAAAACTCATAAGTCTTCCCTATCATTAATAGCAATTCAAAACTTACTGGCTCGATGATGCCTCTGTGGATGCTCTCTTTACAGTTTCTGTTACAGAGATCTCTCCTCGAGAGGAACTATGCACGAAAGTACGTTGCGATTGTGTGAGTAATTGCTACAGGGAATACGACGCGTTGCGTCGGACATCCAGGCACCTGGTTTTTATACTTCCATCATCAATTTAACGGGGCACCATATAAACAAGACGCCTCTCTATACCTCCCGCGCGGTAAAAGGATCAAATAGTCCAGGCGCCTGGTAGCTAAAAATGAGGCTACCTGGAATTTTGGGTACACAGCGATTTTTTTGGCTTACTTTATGTTTTTTGGGTCGCTGAATCCGAATCTGAAGTTTCCGCACGCGTATCTGGTGAGCATTTTCCGCTATTTTGAAAAAATAGCCTAAAAAGGCCTTTTTTTGCGGTTTTTTTTGATATAGCGGCTACGGATGAGGAAAAGTCCCGGATTTAGCTAATGTTTTGAATAGCTGACATAATTTGGAAGAAAATGGTGTATACATATGTTAGGTTTGCTTAAAAATTGAGGAAGATACAGCATCGTGAACATGCCTATTCACGTTTTCGCGGCGCACCCGTCAACGCGCGATCCGGCTCGCCGCGGTCAGCCAAGTTCCGAAGCGTTCTAAAGTTCCGAAATCCGAGGTTCCTCAATTTTTGAGCAAACCTAGCATATTCATATACCATTTTCTTCCAAATTTTGTCAGCTATTCAAAACATTAGCTAAATCCGGGACTTTTCCTCATCCGTAGCCGCTATATAAAAAAAACCGCAAAAAAAGGCCTTTTTAGGCCATTTTTTCAAAATAGCGGAAAATGCTCACCAGATACGCGTGCGGAAACTTCAGATTCGGATTCAGCGACCCAAAAAACATAAAGTAGGCCAAAAAAATCGCTGTGTACCCAAAATTCCAGGTAGACTTACTAGGCGCCTGGACTACAAAGTATAATTGCAAACTCTCGCTTTCTCTATTATGTTTTTCATGTGGACGTATTTCTATCAAACGGAACTATGCGCATTAAGACATGAGCCCTGAGACTTATAAGAATACATGCATAACAGGGCTTGCTTCTTAATGCACACAGTCCCGTTTGACAGAAATGCGTCTATGT
Organism: Bemisia tabaci; assembly: GCF_918797505.1. Lineage (NCBI taxonomy): Eukaryota > Metazoa > Arthropoda > Insecta > Hemiptera > Aleyrodidae > Bemisia > Bemisia tabaci. The sequence continues at coordinate 40,069,636 of NC_092795.1, forward strand.
AGCCTTGCTTGCCTCTGTGCACTGACTCCATCATGAAAAGGTGGAGAACCACAGAATGTCCAACACATTCAGCCCGCTCACTCACACACATCGAGAGCGAAAACAGAGTGTTGAAAATGCCCTGTCGTGTTCCTGGTGGACCAACTCAGAAAAAAATCGCAACAAAAGCATTTTGACTTTGAATACCGTTACAGGCCTCGGGCCTACACAAATTAAAGTTCCTTAAAAACACAAAGACAATTTTGGTTATCAAAACTTTAAGTTAGGAAGAAGTGAATTCCGGCAAGTGAGAGGTCTTTCAGTTGAAACACCAATCAACGGAGGCCTCCTGTATTTCCTTTTTCGTCAAAAAGCTGCTGATGTCATGCCTTCCACAGCTGCAATTGATGATGAAGACGAAAATTTGACTGGGGAAATTGTTCGCAATGATAGAGGTGAAGTGGTAGCATACTATGACACTCAACCTGAAGATGAAGAACAGCAAGTAGACGAAGTGGCCCCTCAAGATGAAGCTTTGCAATTGCAGGAAGTGCCAAATCCCACTGCCTACGATGTCGAGTTACAAAACATCCGAGAATCTATTGATCACACTAATGGACTACTAGACAAGGTACGAATTCCAGCATTACGATACATGTATCTAGACTAAAATTTCACGTAAAATACGACGCGCACAACAAAAATTACCGCAATTAACTCCTTACGAAGATATTTAATGATTCTTAATGCGTGAATTCAAACCGCCCGCTCATGAAAACTCAATGCTCTACGTGATTCACATCGCGCGCTAAACGTTATAATGACAGTCTCTGCGATATAAAAATCTCGATACATCAATCTTGACGCTTTGGCTCAGCTATAGCAAATTGCTAATAGTTTGAACAACACATGGTGGGAAATGAACATTACTCAATTTAGAAGCTTGCTGAAACTGTTGTAGTGCGCAATTTGACTCACGTAGAGCTTTTAGTTTCTTGTGAGCGGGCAGTTCAATTTCCTCGTAACCAATGTGAAATAAAAATGTTAATATCTCCGTTAGAAGTTGGTTTTAGTAATTTTCGCTGCGCGAATCGTATTTTACGTGAAATTCTGGTTAAGAAACATGTATCAGAATGCTTAAATCCGTACCTTGTCTAGTGGTCCATTATCAGCAGATTGAAGTCATACTGCAGGCTGTTTTGATATAACACTGCTTACTAAAGTCAGAGACAATTTTGACTTCAATAGATTAATTACAATCCATTTCACCGACGAGGCAGGGGTTGATGTTAGAGGGCTCACTAAAGAATGTTTCCGAATTTGCCGGAATGAAATTCGTGGGTCAAGGACTTGGCTTCGAGGATCGAGCAGCGAGGTATTTCCTCGTTTCCAGTGTCTGAACTTTGTTGCTGCATACTATTTTCTGGAGGCCGAATAGACCTTTGAGAGCCTTTTTTTAAACCTAAATAAAAAGAGGTGCTCCGCGGGTTTGATAAAAACGCTCCGCCGGAGGACAGTACGGCGAGTTTGAGAAGTTTGAAGTGTTATTTTCTGTAAATCTATGCGCAGCAAACATCCAACCAAAATATTTTCACTTCCGGGGCTACGAAATGCGATTTTTTTCAGTGTAAGGCCCAAAAATCGTGAACCAGTTGTCGACCGCATCGGAAAACGAAGTGTCCGCAAGATTCCTCGAACCGTTAAACCTGTTTTCTCACTAAACATTTGTCACAAAATCGTAGCACAGCACTCGACAGCGTATCGTGTAAACGCCATGGCGCCGCTTTACCATCGCAAACTGATATCAAACGTAATTGTTGACTATTTGTTCAAAAAAGGATCATACATTAATATTGGAGTCCAATGCATCGTCCGCTTTTCGAAATTTTAAAAGGGGGTGAGGTGAGGCAAAGAGCGAAATTCGATTTAGCTGCTTCCTTATGGCATATTGAGGAACTATTGGGAGGGGACGGGGGACTCAGTGGCAACAGCGCTACGGAACCATAATCTTCATTCAAATGTGACCAAACACAATTTAAAGTCAGTGTTTCCCTGGGTAGGTATCGCAGAATTTGGCCAAAAGAGAGTTAAACAAGATTCCCGAATAAATCGTAATAAGAAACATCATTGCATCTTCTGATTCAGGCATGCTCTTATTCGGAGGACAGAAACTGAGAGAGAGCGAAAAATTTTACCCACAAGCTTTAGTCGATAGCACTCTTCTACACTGAAAAAAAAGTAGCTTGGATGATAAGCATGATGATTCTTGAATTTGCTGCCAAGAATTTTTTTTCCTTGCTTTAAGCTGACTTTCTTGATACAAGAAAAATAATGATTGGGTTCAGCAAGGAAGTAGCTTATGTTAACCAGAAAAATTCTTAATTTAAGAGGAAATACATCTAGGCGGCAAAGATTCTTTTTTTCCAGTGAGGAGTTCTAAGGATTGTGCATCAAATTGAACAGGAAAAGGAAGGAGCCTGAACTGATTCGATGGGATCCTCGCTGAGCGCGTGGGACCGGCTAAAAGTCATCGCATTCCGGGGTCGATCTACTTGACCGCCGCCAATTAGCATGCACACACGATCATTTGCCGACGGCTGAGAAAAATGAGTTTTAAAGTAGACGAGCCGCCGCGTCCTGTCGGTTATGGCTCTTTTACAACGCGAATTCACTCCGTTGCACAGTGCAACATGAGATCACCCAACACATGCCGGGCGGCGAGCAAAGCTGTCATTTTGCATTGATGCCAATTCGAGCGTTTAAAGGATTGATTCTGCTAGTTTCCATTCTTGCGAACAGCGAACAGCTTAGTGGGGTTAAAAAAAACAGCTCAAATTTTTACTTTATGGTCGATAATGTGGGCCTCACTCAGTTCAGATGTCAACTTTGAACACGAATTCTTACACCGGAAAAAAAAACACATTGGATCTAGAGTCCAGACTCTTAAAAACATCGACGAGAAAAAATAATCTTGCTTCAATCGGACTTTAGCACGAATCAAGAACCAAGCCTCTTAATTTGAGCGGACTTCCTTTCGATTTAAGCTTAAATCTGATTGAATCAAGAGTATGTTTTCATGTCAATGTTTTCGAGAGTCTGGACTCTAGATCCAATGTGTTTTTTTTTCCAGTGTATGTGGTAGGCACGTGCGACGATAGATATAATTTATCGGACTAGCCGTTGCGAAACTTGAAAAGGAAGACTAGCAAATGATATTCATGCATCGATTTCAACTATAGTCTACTGACAAGTAGATTAGACGACATCTATTTCGTCCCGATCAGACTAGGAACCCTCACATGAAACTTCAGGCAAAATGCAGTATTTCTGCGAGGAGAAAATGAGTTTCGCCAGACTCTCTTGCATTTCACACTTCATGAGGGTGTGATTCACCTCTACTGATCCAATCATGCCCACAGAAAGTATATTGTTTGTATTCTTCTTCGAATTCATATGTTTAACTGTTAGGCCAGAAGTTAATAAAAAATACAGTGCTTTCGTACAGATGCTGAAAAACACTAGTGACTTTCAGTACTTCTTCTATTCATTTCGATAGGAAATACGACCGACTAGAAAAATGAAACTTGAAAGAGGGCAAGAGGAGTAGGCATTATGCTTACCCTTCCAACCTCCCGGTAGACATGCTTTGATATGATGGATATGCTTTAAGAAGATACGCTTTGAGCATATCTTCAGAGGCGATGGAATCAAAGCACCTCTCAGAGAGCAAAGGCGTGCTGGATAATCACAACACGACTGACGTCCATGTACGTTGAAGGAAAATTTTGCCCGAAGCAAATAAAAAAAGCGCGGAGTTGGAACTAAATGCTCTTCTCGTAATTGTCAATCAATCCTTTTCTACCACGGTGAACTTCTCTCTTCGTCCGATACCTAATTATTTTTGTCTACAGCGTAACTATTAAGAATAATGTGTTAGAAAGATGAGGAGGTATAAAGACCATGAAAAATTTTGTGATAGACGACTCACGCCCTCTCCTCCTCATGTCCTGAAGTATTAAACAAACTACGAAAATCAGGGAGTTGTATTGTTTCATGGTGGACACACCAACACTCAACAGTTGCACATCGGGCTGAGGGCTCAGTGGCTCACTCCCCCCCCCCCCCCTTAGGCCAAAACAAAAGGAGGGAAGAAGGGAGTTGAGGGAGAAGAAAGGGAGGAAGAGAACAGAATACTTAAAAATTTACTACAATGATTTCAAGACCTAATGGCACTACTGGTTTCTGATTTTTGATGCTTCGTAGTATGTAAGATGCCCAACCCTGCTGTAGTGCAACATCAATTTAAAAGGAACTTTGACTTTGATTATTTCCCCCAGATATCAGACTTTCTAGACGACAAGGCTATTACGCCTGTCAGGGAACACGTGTTCCAAGGGTCAAGCCATTGCTGAGGAGAGAATGCACTCCGAGTGATAGAAAATGTTAGGAGAAGCACGGAAAGGCAACCTGCCTTACCTCATTGGGCAAATGGGACGAGAAAAACTCCACAATTCGCCTTCAGCACTGGGTGATTAGGTTTCAATGCTGAACCACTCGATGAAACAATGAACGAAATACACTTGCTGGCAACAAACCCTTAAATGTCAGCAAGTACTGTAATCATTATTCTCAGCTTTGATGTTATCACGAAGTTTACAGCAACAAACTTTGAGTACCCTATTCAGTGTACACATGTAGCTTAAGCAATTCATGACGATCAAAACTTTCACGGCGGGCTGGCCTCATTGAAACGTTAAAAAACAATTGAAGGACTTCAAGTTACATTTTGGGGTAAAAATACAAGGCTAATTATATAATTCAGACTGACTGCGTACGTGCCCCTGCAGTATTCTTTACTTGGACAGGAATAGAAGTCTACTTTGAAGTTCGGCATAAACAATCTATCACAAACCGCCAGACTCAGCTTCAATATGGCTTCTTATGTGCCACCGTGCGAAACTGCCCAATTTGCACGAGCGTCTGCAAATTTGACCCTTAGTGAAGGTCAAGTACGCTTAATTTGTATATGAGACGGATGCTTTGGAGGCACACTTCCTTATTCAAACATGTATTCGTCTAACTGGTCTGCTTCATACTTTAAGTGATAAAGACTAACCACGCAATAAATAGCTTGAAAGAAATAATTCATCGAGCTTGATCAACTCATTAACGTCGAGCCCAAGACCGACTTTGTCAAGAGAGTATGTGGAGCAGATGACACCACAATACTGAGGTTAAGTGTTATCATCAATCATGATACTCAGATAAAGACCGGCCTCCAATGTCTGGACGAAGAACGATTTTACCACACAAAATGTCGTATCCGATAGTGGAGAAACAATTGCTAGAATCGACTGAGAAATTTTACGACCGATGGCAAATGAATTATTTTCATAATAATTTAATACATAGATCAGCGCGGCGTTCACTGTGACTTTCCCGATTCCTATGGGCAAAGATTCAAAGCGAATGTGTTGTGGCAACCCTGGTGGCCGTCTCACAACTTCGAAAAGTTCTGGGGCAAAAACAGGAGCCAGTAACTCGATACAGTAGTACGAGGAAAGTTTTCACTAGAGAGGCGAGCGTACTCTTGTACTTGGTACCTGTTGCACATCCGTCAAATTACTCAGCGTACTCATTCGAGGTCGATCTTACGAGCTCGAATTTCAACCGGCTCGTCCAAGAGGGTGGAGTAAAATGGCGTGGAAGGGTGCAGAAGGCTCGAATGGAGTGTTAGTTCTGTTGTATAGCGTCACAAGAAATCAAAAGGACACGACTCCAGAAAAGAAATAATGTCACCTTCATTTGCATGCCTTTCATTAGCTGCTCACGGAGAGACTTACTGCTTTGGCTGACAAGTGAAAATGTGCTGCATTTATCATCCTCGTTAAGACTTTGTGCAAAATCTTTCCCACACTGGAAAAAAACCACATTGACCCATCTTGGGGCCAGACTCATGAAAACATTGACAAGAAAAGATACTCTTGATTCAATTAGATTTAAGCTTAAATCAAAAGGAAATCCGCTCAAATTAAGAGGCTTGATTTTTGATTTAAGCTTAAATCTGATTGAATCAAGAGTATTTTTTCTAGTCAATGTTTTTAAGAGTCTGGACTCTAGGTACAATGTGTTTTCTTTTTCCAGTGCACTCAAGTTATTTACTAAGAACGTTGAAGTTGTACGCCGCGTTAACAAGGTGGTAAAATAGTGCTAGGCCGGCACTATTTACCGATGAAATCAATGCCAAAAATTCCCAAATTTCCATTAGAATGAAAAAATTTAACTCAATTGAGTGACAGTGAAAGACTGTTGGGTGGGGGGGGGGGAGAGTGTCGCGCACTGATACTCTTTTGAGTGCAATTTTTTTACTCTGATGGAAATTCTAGAATTTTTGGCTTACATAGACCAACGCAGAAGCTTCGTGAAGTTGGCAGACCGACCTGAAGCGCAAATTCCGAAAAAAGGTCCAGTATCTAGTGCTTCAATTCTGCTTAATTGTTCTTCAAGTTTCAGCTCACGTGATTTGCGATGTCTTGTGACTTCGCGCCTTTTCAAGCAAATTTTAGCAACTCAAATTTTCATCATCCTATCTATTAAGTATTGTCAAGTATTCAACGCAGAATAGATTCCACTCAGCACAATTCTGCCAGTATGTTGCTTACAGTTCCGGACATACACATTTGGTATTCCTTCTTTTCCCGCGTTAACGTAAGAGTGATACTGGATACTGCCATAATTTCAATCGATTATCAAGTCCGTGGTGATGGTAACATCGTCGGGCATGAGCTGAACTTTCAAGTTATCAGAAGCGGATCCAGCAATATGGCAACACCGGATTTCCTACATTTAAACCTACGCTTAATAATCGATTCTTGTCGGAGCACCTGGCCCATCCAAGAATCGATACATTTCCATGGGTTTAAATGGAAAAAACACAATGTTGCCAATTTGCTGGATCCGCCAATGCAAGTTATATTCTTGCCTTGCCATTGCTAATGTGCGAGACCTTGTTTAGCAAGGGGGTTGAGTATTGAAAAAGTGAATGTACAATCGCAAAGAACATGATGAAAGCAGCGTAATAAGCATTAGGGCGTGACGCGTCATTTTTACTGCGACCCGTCAGTTTGACACACATTACGTGAAAATTTACACCGAGACATAAACAATGCACACTTTGTTTACATGCGCTATTGTTGTTCGACGTTGCAGGAGCTTTTAGGAGTATCATTGACTGCTACAGACCGTGCACGGTCATACAAAAATAACCATAAATACAACCGTAAGATGAGCAAGGCAAGGGCTGGATGGTGACAAAAGTGACGTCGTACGCTCATGCGTTTAGCGCGTCAAATGCAAGGATACAAGTTAAATTCCGCAACGCATCTGACGTGACGATTGACGCGGTAAATGAGTCGAAAGCGTTGCCAATGCGCAGCGTAGATAGATGGCATTAGGCACCGGCAGCACCCACACTGCCGTGCTACGGAAAAACGCCGCATGAACAATCGTCAATCGTCAAATTAACTTTAATTAAATACGAATTATCAGGAAAAGTTGTGAACATTTCCTGGTCAATATTTCATGGAATTATCTTCGCGATTAGACCAAAATTATCTGAGAATCTCAAGAGAAAATATTCTTAACTTTCCTTGAAAATACACTGAAAAAAAAGAAAAGAAAAAAAGGAAAGAAGAAAAAATTGGTCATGTGAACCGAACGTTCGGTGTACCTCATCATTCGGTTGTCAAACTGAACATTTGGTTCGTGTAACCGAACATTCGGCATATATGACCGAACTGAGTCCGTCAGTTCACTTTACCGCACAAGTCCGGTTACACGAACCGAAACTTCAGTTAGACGAAGCGAATCGGTTGGGATGATATGCTGCCGTGCTAAGCAAGAGCGCCGTGAATCAAGATTTTCCCGCGTTTTTTGGAACGTAACACTTTAGAAAATTAAAAACGATTTTACCCATGCACCTCAAATTTTCGGGTTAAGTTCTTGACAGTATTATCAAAAGAATTCTGTAAAAAAAATTGTCCAAAGGTATAAAAGTTTTTCTGCTATGATACGTTCTTTCCAAGAAAATTAAAATAGCGTTTACGGCGTTTTTGCGTTGCACGGCAGTAAGGTACACCGAGCTTTTTTTCCAGTGTACGTGTTACACACACGGAAATCTGGTATACCTGGAATGTACAAACGGCGTTTTTCCTCATCACGGCAGCGCCGGCGGGAACGAGGAGTTTCAAGAGCACACTGGACAAAAAATAAACACATTGGATCTAGAGTTCAGACTCTTGAAAACAGTGACAAGAAAAAGGACTCTTGACTCAAGCAGATATAAGCTTAAATCAAAAGGAAATCCGCTCAAATTAAGAGGCTTGGTTCTTGATTTAAGCTTAAATCTGATTGTGTCAAGAGTATTTTTTCTTGTCGATGTTTTTAAGAGTCTGGACTCAAGATCCAATGTGTTTTTTTTTCCAGTGCACGCACCTCAAATTTTCAGGTTAAGTTCTTGATAGTATTATCAATAGAATTCCGTAGAAAAAATTGTCCCAAGGTACAAAAGTTTTTCTGCTATGACACGTTGTTTCCAAAAAAATTAAAATGGCGTTTACGGCGTTTTTGCGTTGCACGGCAGTATGGAACACCGAACTTTTTTTTTCAGTTCACGTGTTTAACACACGAAAATCTGACATTCCTCGATAATCATACGGCGTTTTCCCTCATCACGAGATTGCATCCGGGAACGGGGAGTTTTGCGAGCAAGCTGGCAGCACTGGCGAGGGTCCCGGCGCTTGTTATGGACCGGCGGCCGCGGGTGGATTTTTTCCCGTTTTCACGCGTTTTCGCGGGGCGTCTTCGTTATGAGATAGCCTATTTTTAGGTGACAGCACGCCCGAGTCCGGGAGTCGGTCACTGGGCTCCCGACAGGGCGTCTTCCGATTTGCGCCCACGATCGGCGTCGCTGCAGGTGATGCCCGCGGCGAGCCCGCTCCGATCCCCGAAACGCCCGGCCCGGGGAGAGCTCCGCGAGACTGACAGGCGAGGTTCCCGCCGCGCGCCAGGCTATTCTCGTGCTTTCGCGCTCCATCACGCACATCGGCGCATTCCTCTACGACTCGCATTTTCGCCCCAACGGCGGATTGCTCCGTTATCAACCTACGACGGATAAGTTCCGCGGGTCACTTGCAACACTTAAACTGGAGCGAAAAGAGGAGTTGTCTGAGAGTAGCGCCGTTGCTCCTTTCTTTAAGGGAGACCCCATTTAGCTCATGCTCAGACTCGAGAATCTTTCAAATTTAAAAACTTTTGGAAAGTACCAGACTAGTCGAAGACTAAAATACAGGGTTATTCAAAAGTCAAGCATTACTGGCCATAACTTTAATTCTGATTATGATATCAATTTGCGGTTTATGACGTTTTTCCTCATATCGAGGGGAAAACTTCTTTAAGTACTTTCCAGTTTTTGATCCTTCAGAGGAGGAAGGCGGGGGGCAACTCAAATATTTCAAATGCCCCCCCCCCCCCCCCCCTCGTGGCCAGTGGTGCGTGACTTGGGAATAACCCTGTGTAAAATCCCCATGAAAATGCCTGGCGTTGTCGAAACGCGTCGGATTAACAAACCCTCGAACTACAATATATAGTTCGAGGTATAGTGAATACTTAGTGGTTGGCGGGTTTTCTCTTAGAACCAAATCGGACGTTAAAACTATAGTTAATAACTTCATTCAGTCGCTACCCCCAAATGTTTTAAGTCAATTTATCGTCGAAGGCAAATCCATTATAGACACAAATGTGTATTGTCAGGGCAATCAACAATTTCGCCTCCCTTATTCTACAAAGTGGGTCTCCTTCAGAGACCAGCGTAACGGTCGCAGGCAACGACCCTTCTTGCCAATGGCAGCAATTGACGAAAACAGTATTAAACACTACTTGGCACAATTCCTACCTTGTGAGATAGAGAATCATCCGTTGTGGGGCCTAGACAATATACAAAATTCTTTCGAGCCTCGTTCCTCCTCATTACTCCCCTATCGGGAGATACGGGATATTGACCCAACTACAGTGCTCCCTCCAAACCTACTGAAAAATATTGACTCATATGTTAATCCAGGAAATGTCATTAAATGCTCGAACAGAGAGCCGAATAAATACCGTGTCTTCACCACGGGGCGTTTTTGTGTGATAATAGTGAGTATTCTTCTTCGAGAATCCTTAATAGGCCCCTTTGTGCGGGTAAATGCTGAAAGGCACTACCTCCTCTTCTTCTATACGATTAGAAGATATCCTATTAGAAGTTTGGCGCAGAAATGACGAAAAGTCCACATTTTCACACCGAAATCCAATTGAATTCAATGTAAATTTTAAAAATAGTTTGCTGCACGTATGCACACTGAACCCTACGAGGTTTCTAACTTTGGAAAATATTTCGGCCAACTTTATTAGTAGACCCTTGAAGGGGGAAAAAATAATAAATATGATGAAAAATAGGAAGTGGGAACAAAACTTTGATCCCTATGGCTAAGAACGACTCAGAACATACTATAGTTTCTTCCACCTTGCATTAATGAGATACACCCGTTTGTATTGGTTGCCCGACTGAACTTATAGACAGAGGTAACATAGCAATATAGACCTGCGACGTTCTTTCATCGGCTAAAATGACATCTAGGACACCCAGTTATTGTAAATATTGATGATATCCACAAGTGGAGAGGGTAGGCGGTATGAGCATCGAAGGTGAAGTTAGGAAAGCAGCGGGCCGATTATTGAAATTTAAACTACCCGATAAGACATCGAATTGCGATATATTGCATGATTAAGATAGGGCTATGTCTTGTCGTGTCGGGCTGACATAGTTTCAATAATCGCCCCGCTGGAGAAGATCGACAAATTTCCTTGAAGGTCGTTAGGAACGTTAGGGCTGGACGGAAAAATACATCCATCCATTCAACTTGACTTCGTAAGAACTCGTCGAGCAGTCTCAAGCGCCTCAAGTTAATGTTCATGGAAAACGTGGCACGAGCCAAAATCGTCACCGGAGATCAAAAAAGAATTCCGGGACGGAGGCAGTTTTACGCGGCTATGCAGCGGGGCATTTTTACAAGGGCGCAAAATATTTGGACATCAACATTTATCTTGGGTCCGGCGCGAGGCGACCGCATCTGGCACGGGCTGCGCGCGCGATCTTCTAAAGAGGAGCAAATGATTGGCGCGCTCATAAACGAGACGCGACGGATTATATTTTCGGGCGGCAAGCTCGGACACCAGACCAGCACAGTTACGGAGAAGAGATGTTTTCGGGCCGACAGTAACTAAGTGCCAGAGTGCGTCACGCGATGGATGCGCTCCGCGGCAAATTGCCCGGCCGCGATGATTGCACTTCTGCGTGCGGCCCACACCCTTGCCGAGTCTTCTCTCTCCTCAATAGTTAGCTCTCCCTTGATGTCCCTATTTTCTTAACTCTAAACTCTAGTTTCAATTGTCTAATCTTTATCTCTTTCGTCATTTTAGCCCCTCTTAGTATTGTAATTCTATTATTAATTCTAAAAAGTGGTGTGTATTATACTTTATTAGGTATAAATTAAAGAAGAATTTTATAAAGGATAATTTGTTCGCAGAAAATATCGACCTGAAACACCCGAGAATTACTGAGTTTTCCCGAGAATATAATGTACGTTTCATGACTAACCCGCCAGGCGCCCCTCACATGGGCGGTTTGTGGGAGTCAGCCGTCAAGTCCGCCAAATATCTCCTCAAGCGCGAGATCTACTTGCGTACTCTCCTGCGACCCGAATTCGAGACCCTCTGTTGCCGAGTTGAAGCGATTCTCAATTCGCGCCCCCTGTCACCCCGCTCATCCGATCCGAATGATTTGAATCCGTTAACCCCAGGGCATTTTTTGACTGGGCGACCCTTGCGTTGCATCGCTCAGCCGGCCCTAGACCCCAGAGAGTTCAACCGTGTCCAACATTGGTCGTTGGTGGAACTTATGACTCAAGACTTTTGGAAACGTTGGAGGGAAGAGTATCTGATTTCACTTCACTCCAGGAAAAAATGGTTCAAAGACCATCCTAACCTTGTCGTCGGAAAGATCGTAATCATCAATGATCTGGATGCCCCCCCCCCCCCAAGTCTGGAAAATGGGCAGAGTCGTTGCAGTTTTCCCGGGTCAGGACGGGGTGGTGCGTTGCGCTGAAGTAAGAACTACCAACGGCTCTGTTCTGAAACGACCCGTCCACCAATTGTTCCCGCTCCCCGAGCAGGAATAAGCGCATCAACTTTGAGTTTTCCGTCGTGCGCCCCCCCCCCCCTCGTTTCAAAACGACCCCCCTTTTTTTTTTCTTTCTTCCTTCGTGTACTTTTCCGATGTTTAGTTGCGTATTTTCCGTTAGGTAGTTGTTCGGATGTCTGTGTTTACCGCTTTTCCGGTTTTCTTTTCTCATGTTTAACGTATCTCTGTCCGTACTGTATTTTTGATTCCGTGTCCATTATGTTTGAAGTTCGTGAATTTTGCCGTCACGTCCGTAAGCCGTAACGCGGATTCTGAGTTCCTTGGATTCTTTCCTATTTTTTTCTGTAATCTTCGCATCTGTGTAAATGTTAACTTCAAGATCGTGCTTGGCTCACGTCCGCGTTCTCAAGTGCTTTTTTATTTGCTTTCTACTCCCCCCCCCCCCCCTTTTTTCGTTCCCCTCGCGTGTCTTTATTTGTCTAAGTCTGTTCTGTATCTTGATCGCTCGTCATTTCCCCGAGGGGAATGATAATTTTTCCGAAGAAGTAGTTCCAGGCAAAGTTCTGATTCCGTTTGATTGTTTATTTCAGGTTTGTTCCAAAAAGATGGATTCTAATTCTTCGCGCGCCTCTGGCTCTCGCCCGTTAGCTCCTCCCCCTGGTCTTCCGTCTGTCCCGCTCCGCCCCGCTCCCCCGTATCTTCCCCCTGACTTAGGTTTGACCCCCGATTTCTCTCGCCCCCCGCCCGGATTTGCCCCTTTCACCTCCGCCCCCGGTTTTCGCCCCTCAGCCCCCTCGTCTCAGGAGTCCCTCCAGCCCCCCCCCCGTCGTCCGTGCGGTTAATTCCAATTTTCCTCGTTCCGGACGGCGAGGGGGACTGGCGGGTACACCAGGGCCCCCCGTTCGCCTCCCCGGCGGTCCCGTCGGCGAGTCGGATGGGGATGCCTTCGGTTGCCGTCCCTTCCTTGGCCCCTTATGTTTCAACCGCCGCCCAGCCCTCCGTGATCCCCACGTCCGATTTTCAGCCGCCGTCGCCCCCCCCCCCCGTTGGATCCCAGCCCTCAGTTGCCCCTCCCTCCGTTGCCCAGCCCCCCGTGTTTCCCCCCTCAGTTTCACCGTTTGCCGTCGCCCCCCCCGTTGGTTCCCTACCCTCCGTGTGCCCCCCCTCCATCTCTCAGTTCTCCGTGTGCCCCCCCCCTCCTTCTCTCAGTCCTCCGTGTGCCCCCCTCCGTCTCTCAGTTCTCCGTCGCCCCCCCCGTCGTATCTCAGTCTTCCACCCCCGCCGCGCCCCCTCGTTATCGTCCTCCTCGCTCCTCCCGCTCCCGTAGTCTTCAGCCCCCCGCGAACCCTCCCTCCGCCCATCTCCCGTCAACCAGCCGCCCTCCCACCCTTCGTCCGTCGCAGTGTCCTCCCGGTCCCCCGCCGTTCTCTTGGGACTTCCCCTCGTCCTCTTCCGGGGTCTGTGCGGCCGGCGAGCAGGGGCCCGTCCCGGCCCCGCCTGAGGGGTGGTCGTTGTCGTCGGTCTCGTCCGAAGAAAACTGGACCGTCGGCAACTCCAGCGCCTTCAGTGTGGGGTCGGGGGGGACCGCTGTCCGCGAGCGGGAACGCGAGGCCGCACGTTCCCCGGGATTCTGGTCCGAGATCCCCCGACCCTTGGCGGTGGCCAGTCGTAGTCGGACGCCCTGGTGCACCCTGTGCCGACATTCGCACAGTGTGTTCGACTGCGGCTGGCTCACCGGCCTCTCTCCCGTAGGTCGCGTAGCTTACGTCCAGGAGTTGGGGCGCTGCCTCAACTGCCTGGGCGATCACCCCGTTGTCCTTTGCCAGAGCTCTCGGGACTGCCTGAAGTGTTTGGCGCTGGGGATGAGCGCGAGGCACCACACCCTCCTCCACGAGGGTCTGGGTCACCCTCCCGTCTCAGACCTGGCGCCCTTTCTGGCAGTCCCGACCTCTTCAGAGCCTTGCGAGTCCAGAGCCGTGCGCAAGCGGGCGTGCCCCGCCGAGGCCGGCGAGGGCGCGGCGCCCAAGGTGGCCCGTGCGCCCTGTGGCCGTCAGCGATTGCGGCGGCCGGCCACGCTCGCTCCCGGGTTCGCCCCGGGCAAGCGAGGGGTCCGCGCCCCCGGCGGCCGAGGCGGGGCCCGTCCCTGAGCAGTTCGCGGACGCTGTGCCGCGTCCGGAGTCCCCCGGTGTCCGCCCGGAGTTGCCGTCTCCCGTCCGACCGATCAGCCCTCCCGCCGCCCTTCCGTTCCCATATCGTCACATGGGGCCGGCGGTGAGGTTGATGTCGGCCTTCTTCGGGGTGCCGCCGGGTGGCGTCGCGCGCGACGCGGCGTCCGATGACGTCCTCAGGCTGGACTCCTCTGATCTGGAGGGGGAGGTGGACTGAGGCGGCGGCCCAGCCCCTGGATGTCCCGTCTTACGCTTTCCGTCGCAACCTGTTATCTGTGTTCCGTTCTTATCCGAAGGTAGTCGTGTATTTACTGTGTTTGTTGATTGCTCTTATGTAACCTGTGTTCCGTTTTTATCCGAAGGTAGTCGTGGATCTGATTTTTTTTATCTGCATTTTTCTTTATTTACCTATGTTCTGTTTTTATCCGATGGTAGTAGTGCATTTCTGTGTTTTGTGTCCGGAGAGTAGTGGTCTACGGACCGTTGAAAGAATTGTTTTCCGTCATCGCGCTGTGTCGATCAAACCCAAATTTACTGTCTCATCGCCTATCTTCCACGCTTTCACCGTTTTGTGCCTACCGGGCTGCCTCCTTCCGCCTTGAAGGACTCTTACCTCTCCTCGTCGATATTTTTCTGGTCTGAAAATTCTGGAGCCGCCTAGCTTTCAGTTTCCTTTTTTGGCTCGACCCTAGAGCCCTCCTTTTTGTCTCGACCATAGAGACCCTCCTCTTGTCTCGCTAGTGTTCTAGTGTTCTGCCTTTAGCGTTTAGTGTTTCAGAAAGGAAAAACTAAACACTAGAGACACTAGAGAACCGCTAGAGAAACGCTTGGGAACACGAGAACACTAGATAATCAGGTGCTATTCAAATGTTTAGGGCAGTAAACTATTTGATGTTGCTTCCGAAGTTAACAAAAATAAATAACTTCATGGTTATCGTTGCTTATGAAACGTAATGTCGTAACAAACTTGAGTGCATGGGATTAGCGATGTAAAATCTGGAGAGATGACTCTCGAAACATTGAGTTTATATAGAGGGAAGAAATCTGCTTGGTGTCACCGACCGAGCCCCCAGGGAAACATTACTTTTCACGACATCGCCAAATAATTCACGTCCTCAAAGGCGAACATGGTGTTCGTGATTATCACGCCAATATGAATGCGGTGTGTGCTATGTCTCATCAATTTTTCCACGCTTGGATTACTTCTGATGCAATTCTTGGTTCTTTCCTTGGATTTAAGTTACATTCCATCATACGGTTGATAGTATGATTTTCGTCTTGAAAATGAAATATTTACCTCGGAGTAAATAACTATTCTTAATATGTACGCTTATTATATAAAGTAGGAGGTAATGTCAAATTAAAGGTTTAGAACACTGGGAAAAAAAAAAAAAACACATTGGATCTAGAGTCCCGACTCATAAAAACGTCGACAAGAAAAAATACTCTTAATTCAATCAGATTTAAGCTTAAATCAAGAACCAAGCCTCTTAATTTAAGCAGATTTCCTTTTGATCTATGCTTGAATCTGATTGAATCATGAATATTATTTCTTGTCAGTGTTTTCAAGAGTCTGGACTCTAGATCCAGTGTGTGTGTTTTTCTTTTCTTCTTCTTCTTCTTCTTCTTTTTTTCCCAGTGAATCAGGCAGAAATGGGAGGATTGGCGGTTCAGAGAAGTTCTGCCTACTTACTTTTGTTCCTTCCAGCCTTAAAAATGTGTTCGACACCTGAAGAAGAAGCATGCCTCCGAAATGACCACTGTGTAATTTGACGGAAATCCACTGATAGTGGAGAAAAAGTGATCTATGGTAGGCTGTAATTATTCTTACGTAGGAAAAAAAACATAAATAATCAGGGTGTGTACTAAAACAGGCTGGCCGAAGATCAGTAGTTTTACAGTACTTTTTCAGTACATTCCCAAGGAATTCAGTACCTCCTCAACAAAAAAATTCAGTAATTTTTTAGTATCTCTATTTAACGAGATTCAAAAAAATTCAAAAATTTGAAATCCTCGCTCAAATCGCGACACAAATGACGAGAAATTCCGGACCTTCTTGCAGAATTTTCGCACTTTTTCAGGACTTACGGGCCGCCCTGCAAAATCAATACTATTTCCGTACTAGGCGGAGGTTCCGGACTTGGAGACACCATAATATAAATATCTCGCAGAATTGAATGGTAAAAACTAATGAACGAGGGAGTAAGAACTTCGTTAAAAGTCTTAATGAGGCTAAGAGTCTAAATAAATTAAAAGCGAGTCTAAAGATGCGGCCGACGAGAAAAGCCCCATGCGAATTTCGACGGATCGCGGAAGTCACTTGAACTACAGCTGCGGCAACTGTGGGTGGGGAGCCGTAAAGTGGTGGAAAGGTCGCGCCTGGCCCCATAAAAAAATGACGACGCAATTGTGTACTTATTTTTACAATCGGTCGTAAAATAAGCCCCGGTCGGCCCCGGGCGTCGTTTAGGGGCAATGTGTCTCGCCCTGACGGGTCAGAGTTGGGGGTGGGCGGGAACCCATCGGTCAAACGGTGGAAAAATGACGCATTGGTCCGATCCGGGCAAAGCGATACGGCGAGAGGTCGACCCATTTGATGGCTTTACGAGATTCGGTCGCTGAAAATAGTCAAAGGTTCCCTTGCCCTTGGGCGCGGTTCCTCTGCGCCCGCCAAACGTGCGGGTGCGGACTTCAGGAGAGAAGAGGTCAAAACTTTCCAGTGAAAAATCTGCCTTACCTCCGATTAAGTGGAGAGCCTCCCCTTGAGAGGTATCCTTAATCAGTGGCGTGGCGTGAATTGCGATACATCGATTGTTATGCCATTTAAACCTACGGTAAGGAATCGATTATTAGGGTGTTTGTTGCGAACACCCTGTTTATCGATCCTTTCCCGTAGGTTTAAATAGCATAAAAATCGATACACCGCAATTTACGCCACGCCACTGTTCTTAATACTAAGAGCCCCTCCGATGCATCTCCGATTCTCATTGAAGTTGCTTTCCAAGAAAAAAAAAAGCCGCACCGATGTTAGGCAAAAGGAGGAAATAAGGAGCAAGTGGAAAGAGAGAGTAAAGAGAGAAAAGGGAGAGGGCAAAAGAAGAATTAAAAAAATGTCATTAAATCTTGAATTTTTGTGATCGGCTCCTAATGCACCCGTAATTTTTATTGCCATAAATCCTTCCTCTATAAATGGGTAACAGGAAGGGTTCTTAGTAACAAAGATTCACAAAAAAGTCAAACGAATCTCTGTAAATATTTCTGTGTCGATTTTGGTATTATCGGGAAATTGAACAAGTCGAAGAACATTGTCAGTGATGAATATACATTATTTTCTCTAAGGAAAATGATTAGAGGTAGAACTCCATAAAACATACACTTCATATCTACTTTGCTAATTGTCGTTTTAAAATAACGCAGGAAACCGAATTGAATCGTTCAACTGCACCAGATGGGATGTGTTGTAATGGCTGACTGTTTGAATAAATATCCGTACATAATCTGATGTCCCAGGGTGGGATAGAAAACATTTTTTGGGGGGAAAAATCAAATTGTCATAGTGGGAAGAAGTTGTGTTTCCGCATCATTTCAAAGTAAACAATAGGGTTTTTATCCTGTAGCATTGTACGGAACGATGCTAACCGACGTGGTATGTAAGTTTTCTTCTTCTTGTTTTTTATTTATTTTAGAAATGTACCAAAATTACACAGGACGCATTTTATCATCGATTCAGAGCCAATTTCTAATCATTCCTTTTAAATGTAAATCGAGTGGATAAGATTTTCCGAGCGTAAATGGAAGGATTTCATCGGTAACTGAGGAAAGATTTCGGGAAGGAAAGATGTTGCATCTCAAAGTATCAGTCTTAGTCTGATAGTCAAGAGTGATCGAATTTTTGAATGCAATAAAATCTTATTGGATATTTTGGTGTTGATTTACGGAGAGAATATTGGGAATGCACCACTGTTCTTACGTTGTTGGTACTTACAGATCGGGGCACATCTGTATTGTTTTTCTCGTGGATGGAAAGATGACAGCCATGCAGATGGATGTATAAGTATGTAGTGTTAGGTACAAAATCCAAATGAGACATAAGTTTCTTCCCAACATGACCCAGCGTATTGGGACGTTGGATTTACTTTGGGAACCGTTGATTTTCCCAGGAATCATCATTTAATGGAGGAAAGTGTTTGAATTCAGCTGGGAAAATACATAATCAATTACTGGGCGAGGTCCTTGCTTCATTTTGACTGCAGACGTGGGGAATTTCCCTCTGAAAAATCTTAACTTACAACTTCTATATTGATACTAGAGATGTTATCTGAACATTGAATAATTTGTAATTTTTTTTTTATGACAACTTGTGTATCATGAATACTGTAAAGTTCTAATAACAACAGCAGAAAGGCTAACGTTGTTAAGCAGATGAAAAATCACAGGATTCTTCTGTGGCATATAAGAATATTCTTGTCTGGTTCATAAAGAGAGATGAGAATGATTTTACAGTAAAATAAAATTACCATTTGTACCATGAAGGAAGTAAAATAGGCGATGGTCCAACTCCATGGTAATACGATAGGGTGCGTTCCTAGCATAAATAGTGGTATTTGCTAACTGTAACCTTTTTTAGAGGCTCCATTTATTTTACTCCCGGGATAATTCGTTTCGAAGACACAGACACATCTAGAGACAGACAATTATTTTTCATCTTTGAAATCAAGATGTTGGTATCAAAGATATTTCATTTTCATAAGGAAATGAGATTTTATGTCTTTGCAGAAGGTTTTCACTGATAAGCAAAGTAATAGACTCGTTACAAAAGTTGTGATAGGATTTCTTTTCCCGTCACCCAATGATCATCTTCCGCTCCAAGGGAGTATATATTTCACAGCAACTTCATTACATGGATTGGTATCTTTCTTTCTCTAAATAACCAGTTCTTTTTTTTCTTCCAGAAACATTGGACGCAATCAAATTAAATGACCTCAAAATTGAGAAACAGAAGATGGAAAAAATTGGCCTCCGGCCAATTTATGCGCGGCGCTTCGCGCCGGCATTTGGGGGGCTTCGCCCCCCCATCCGCTTAGCGGATTGGTGCGGAGACCGCACGGGACTTTCTCGCTCGAGCCGGCGCTTCGCGCCGGCATAGACACTTTTACTGGAATATTTAGAAAAATACTGCCAATTTTACAAAATCATAAAGTTTGATCGGAATTTTGATCACAGGATAATAGTTATGAAATTTTTATTCAAACCACTGAACTTTATTGTAAATGTCTTCGCGATATGTGATGAATTCATATATTCGGACTCGACTTGTTGATTTTATGAGGCATCTTCAATTAAATATGTAATTGATTAACAAAGTCTCCTGTCAAAGATGGCGATCCGTAAAAATCTTAGCTTTTCTACGATTCATTAGGATCCATTAGATTCATTGACATCATACTTCAGATACGATTTTATATTATAATCTCTCCTTAAGCACGGTCAAAAGCCATCAAATATCTACTTGAATGGGTAGAATGACTATTCGATGTTCAAATAGTCTTAAAACTAAACGGTTTTCGCTTAGCATCTCCCAAATTTTAAATTTGGCGGGCGAATCTACCTGCTGGAAGGTTCACCACTTGCCCGCCAGGAGCGCCATCTCCTTACCGCGTATTCCCGTAATTCAAAGCGAAAACAATAGAGAGCGCTGCGCGCGATCTCCTTGCTGCTGTCGACAAACGTCAACAAACAGGTTATAACAATTATAACCTCCTTTATTAACAAGCATTAAATCAGTCATATTTGTGCCGAATTATTATATTATATTTGTGCTTAGTACCTCGTAAAAAGGAACCGCAAAAGATGGAATCTGCCGGGATTCTAAATTCATTAACAACAAACATATTAGTTTTTAATAAAGATCTAAGTGTCAGTTCTTGGCGTTAGCTTGATGATTCATTGTACCTTTGTAATGTGAGTATGTACCTAATTAGTTGTCTAATTTTGCTTTGTGTATACCTACGGAGTAATTTTGGAAATAGTATATGATGCATTATATAATGCATTTGAATTCCTAGGTTTCACCTGACTCAAAGCGTTTGCTGCTATTATCTAGAAGCGTTCCGACTCATTTATCAGAGAATTGAGCGTCTCCTATCGGCCCCTCTGCAATTATGAGATTAGTCCAAGAATCCTTTAGGAACTTAAATTAATGACTCAGATGGTGCTTTTGAGCCAACTTTCAAAGAATTAAAGGCATTTTTTTCAAAATCTACAGTCCATGAGCTCTCCGTGTGACCGAAGTGCTCTCCTCGCTATATGACGCGCAACCCTTCAATTTTTAGTTTAGTCCAAAGACCTCATAGGAACTTACATTATTGAACCAGGTGGTGCTCTTATGCCAACTTTCGAAGAAATGAAAGGCATTTTTTTTCAAATTTACAGTCTTTGAAAATGAGTTGTTTGTGGAATGTCGCGGAGCAAAGTGCCCTACTTTTGGGCCTCGTAATCCCTTGAATTTTGAGTTTAGTCCAAAGATCTTTTAGGATCTTAAATTAATGACCCAGGTGATGTGCTTGATGCCCAATTTTAAAGAATTAAAGGCATTTTTTAAAATTTACAGTCCCTCAAAATGAGCTTTCCGTGTGATTTTGCTAAAAATGGACAATTGAGCGTAGCCCCCCCAAATTTTAGCGTACCTCAAAATCGTTGGACGTGCATAAGGAGACCATAGATATGGTGTCCTGTGCCAATTTTGAATGAAATCGAACAGATAGATTCTGAGATATCGCTGTACACAGATTTGGGGGACGCCACACGGACGGACACACATTTTTTCAAGTATGGTTATTTTTACTCCTGGGACCTTCAAACGTCTAGAAATGATGAAATTTCAACTTTTTTTTTTTTTTTTCTTCTTGGAGGATGACAATACTTCCTCTCTACCCTATGGGAGCGAGAAAGTAAAAAGCCCAAAAGATGGCAGCATTCAGGATCAAGTAAACAGGGCCCATTTGTAGAGGTGTTCTGGGTTCGAACTATCGACGGGCAGTTTAAAACGGGAATCATAGTTTAAGCAGCCCTTTGGACTGTTTGAGAGACGCGTCGCTTACAACTTCCGAGGTCTCTCCTATCAGTCCTGTCACACGTCAGTCGTTTTGCCGGAATTTCGTTCGACGACGTGAGTTCTACGGTAAACAATTCAACGCAACTTAAAAATTCATGGTGAAGGGGATGCTAGAGTGATGTCCATCTCCTCTCCTGGAAACTGAAACACACGGAGGGTCATTTGGACGTATTTCTGCCAGACGGAACCGTGTGCATCATGACGTGAGCCCTGTTATGCATATACTCTCCTGAGTCTCAGGGCTCATGTCTTAATGCACATAGTTCCGTTTGGTAGAAATACGTCCAATTGGTTCTTAATTACAGTGGACTCTCGATAATTCGAACCTCGATAATTCGAACCTCGATACTTCGAAAACCTCGTTAATTCGAAGGAAAGTCTGTTTCCCTTGAAAATCTCTCGATAGTTCGAAGAAAATCAATGTATTTTTCTCCCCTCGTTATTTCGAAATTTTTAAGCTGGCGCGGCCCTCTATAATTCGAAATTGCGACGAAAATTCTCTCTGTAATTCGAAGTGTGGGAAGTAAATATGGTCCTCCCTCTATAATTCGAAATAAGATGGTACATTCCCTCTACAATTCGAAGTCAACTGTTCATGTACCTGGGTGTCCGAAAGCGCTGATAGGATTGTCAACATGTAAACAAGTTCCGTGAGTCTCCCCGCGAAACGCTTGATCAGCTGATTAGTAAGCAGCTGATTAAATATAAATAATTAATGATTAATAATAACTTAGTGTAATTTTTACTTCAGTAAAGAAATAAACTGATATTTTTGGTTATTTTTGGCGTAAATCCGTCCATTTGCCCCTCTATATTCGAACCTCTCTAATTCGAAATTTTTCCACGTGGAATCTCTTTAATTCGAACTCTCTTTATTTCGAAACCTCCCTAATTCGAATAAAAAGCCGATTCCCTTCAATTTCGAATTATCGAGAGTCCACTGTATTTTCCTTGAAAATAGATGGTCAACCAATTCGTCTGGCTTGGCCGGGCTTGAAAGGTAACCTCCAGTGGGCTGGGCTGATTGTTGAAATTGACAGACAAACCAATAAACAAAGAAAATATAAGGAGTGTGAAGCGACCCTATTGGTAAGTTGTCTGCGTTCTGCAGAAAAAACCAAACCAAATTAAATACCAAAACCCCTGTAAAAGCAACGTGCAACACCCAAACTTGAATTTCAAATACCTCCGATAGTCGCAAAAAGTCGCAAGATCTTGTTGGTAGAATTGAAGTTGGATATCCGAGGATTAAGAAAATGTCAACCACCCAGAGCATTTTGTGAATCAAGCGAGAAATCTTCATTTGAAGTTGAAGTATATTTCCCGTGTAGATTTCTTATGGACCAGTGATTCTCGACCCGTTTCCCGCCCACTTTCTACCCAAATTTGAAGTGGTTTTGAGCGAAAAATTTGAAAATGAACCATCTTTGTGAGTCAGAAGTAACTTTAAGATGACGAACTCCAAAAAAAATATTTAGATGTCGAGTTGTGATTTTTTTTTTATTTTTGTCCACGGAGAGCCGCACTGTGAGCAGGTCAAATGAAGGACCTCGATCTATAAATTACACGAAAAGCTTCAATGATGAGGGCCGTTCGTTAGGTTGTGGATGAACAGGTTCATGAATCGATTTGCAAGACTATTTTCCGTCAGTTGACCGCTCCAGGAGACGGACGATACAAAGCATGCATCGTAATTGCGAGCCGAATATACCCAAGGCACGTAAAATCGAGCGATACCGAGGAAAATGACAGGGCGGAAGTGTTAGCCTCCGAACCCTGCCTGCATTGCATTGGCGCGGAGTGGCGATGGAGAATAGGCGCATTTCCAAGGAGAAAGAGCAAAGCCCAAGCGAGAATAATAGCAATACGTAGACAGAATCCGAAGAAAATGGGAAGAAAAGAGGGGATGCACATGCATAGAGTAAAGGATGGACATTTGCCCTGCTTTTTCCCCTTGTGAACTTAATATTCGAAAATCAAAAAATAATTCCTCAGACTACGTTAGCTGTGGATAGAGTAACCTAGGAGCTCCAGCCGAAGGTTTAAAAATCTCTCATTTCCTGAGAGTTAAAATATAGCAATTTCCAATTTGTTCGTCTTTCGGTGATACAAGAGACAGCACCTTTCATTAGTCTGATTGAGAGAGAAACCTAACACGCAATTTGTCCTGAAGCGGTGCGGCGCAGAGAGCAATGATGACGAAGACTTGAGATGAAAAGGAGAAGCCCCCGGCCTGTCGGTCAGCATGAAGCACATATTAGCGCCTACAAGACTCCATGAATACTTCACGCATTGCGTCAAACGTAGTATGGTCAGCAGTGGTTGGCGTGAAACGCACAGCGCCTACAAGACTGCATGAATACTTCACGCATTGCGTCAAAAACAGTGCGGTCAGCAGCTCTCGGCGTGAAACGCACAGTGCCTCGTACAAGACTGACACACACTTCACGCCGGATACTTCGCGAAATGCGCCGATTACAGTGCGGTCGGCGCGGTGGCGGAGATTAAACTTATTAAACCATGTTTATTCTTCCATGTTTCTTTCGTTCATTTCTTATAAATTAAAGGCCTTAGGGTCCACACAGAGATAGGTTTACGGAACTTAACTTTAGCGCAAAGTTCCGATAACTTTTGCTAGTGTTGACAGGGCCTCCCTCGTTGATCCGATCGAAGTACGCGATAATGATGACAACTACAGTCGCTGTTGGGTAGATTGCAAGTCCACTGCCAGAGGCAAGCCAACACAGTCAGCTTCAGAGAATGAAGAAAGAGGAATCGGTAAAAGGAAAAAAAATGCCTAGAAATCTAAGCCCCCTACAAGATATTTCCACAGCAATAGGGCAAACGAAGAAAGTCTGTCAATCAGTCCATGAGAAGGAAAACGATCAATCCAAAGCCAAATAACGCAGAACCCCGAACCCAAACTCACAGTCCGAGCCTTTTAGGGCTGTCATATTTTGAAAGAGTTAATAATAATGCAAACGCAGATGAAATAGACGAGTCATGTGACACATTTGACACTATGATCCGGAATAACCGAAGAAACAACTATTATTGCATCTTCAGAGGAGGATTCTACAGATGATACCCAAGATAAGACTGAAAGAGATAGTGGAGGCGTTATAGATGAAGGAGATAGTAGACACGTCAGAGATGAAAGAGACGTTGTTGAAGAAGATGAGAATGATAATCCGTTCTCAAAATGTAGCCTCCTACCAGACGCCAAGTATAAAGCTCGTGCATACTCTGCACCCATTCATGAGGTTATAATCTTGCCAGATGCATGTGTATTCTTTCAAGACAGGTGGCTGTTTTGGAATTGAAAATTTTAACTTTGGAAGAAATGCTCAAAAATCGGGCCTCTGTTGCTTCCGACCCACTATCAACTACCTTTGGTGCCTTGAAAGAAGGAGACTTTCCTATTCGTGGCGTGCAAGAGCTGACGGAATAATTTATCAGAATGCTTAAATTCGAACCTTGTCTAATGATCCATTTTGGAGTCTTCGGTCCCTAGTTTACTGACGGCAAAAACAGTGACGCCTTCGTCCTGAAATCGCAAATAAGATCCTCGACAAATGAATTTGCGAGCATGACAGAATAATGATGGAGTCATGGTCGTAGATAAAAAGTTCCGAGACTGCTTAGAGCTTCAAGAGGAAGTAGATCTCATACCCAAAATGCTCAATTTTAAAAATAGTCGGCAGAAACACACCAGCTGTCAAGGAGGCTGTTCAGTTAAGATTTGCCAAGACGGTAAGATAGGTAATGGAAGCTGCGAACGGAGTCATAAAGACATATTTAAGGATCTCACGCATATTATACCCGATTTCTCTATGTGGGTAATCACACCGAAAATGTTTGTGCCATCTGCCATCATAAATGCTTTTCGACCTCCTAAAACCATAGACGGTGGCGGGAGTACGGAGATCATACCTCAAAGAACGCTAACACAGGAGGAAAACCCGCTTGGATCTAGAGACCAGACTCTTCAAAAAACATCAAAAAGAAAAAGTACTCTTGATTCAATCAGAATCTAGCTTAAATCAAGAAGCAAGCCTCTTAATTTAAGCGGATTTCGTTTTGATTTAAGCCAAAATCCGATTGAATCAAGAGTATTTTTTCTTTTCAATGTTTTCAAGAGTATGGACTCTAGATCTAATGAGTTTTTTTTCCAGTGTAGTGCGAAAAGACTGGGCAAAAAGACGGTCATTAAGTTCGAGGTAGACGCGGAGGCTGTCGCAAATTTTCCATGCCTGAACAACATTTGAGCCTTTCAACATTGACTGAATAGAATTACTTTCGGTATTTACCAACTGGAACAGGCTATGTAATAAGTACGGGAGAACGCCCATTTATACAAGTTTTAATGTAAAGTATACACCCAGAGAGAATATGCTGACATCATCAGCGTCAAAATCCAAAGTCGGCACAGGAAATAGAAAATATACACGCTCCGGAATAAATACATGTGACATTTCTCTGCATCTGCCGTCGGGCAAGGGTAAGTCGGTAGATACACTGCCGCGCTGAGGAAGAACGCCGTATAAACATTCGAGAGTTGCGAAATTTCCTTCATTAAAATGTTTATTTTGGAGGAAAGTTATGAATATTCATCCATAAAATTTTCAGGAATTTTGGTGAAATTGGGAGCGATATTATCTGAAGAATTGGAAGAGAAATATTCATAAGTTTATCAGGAAATTCGTGTTTTATCAATCGAAATGTGGCAACGCCGGGAAGCTCATAAAGCGTTTTTCCTTAGCACGGCAGTACTACCAATGTAAAGTTGATGCTCGGGATGCAGGATGCTGCGGTCTTCGTTACTTGATTTCATGTGGCGAAAAGACCTTTGAGATGAATATGTATGTGCCTCTTTAATTCTTGTGTTTGTTTTGTGTCGCAGTTACTCATCCTGAACTCTCGGTAGATAATTTTACATTCCGAAAAGAGCCCATTGCGGTCATTCTAATGTGTAACGCATGAAAGTAAGAGGATGACAACTATCAGACCAATATGAGCATTGTCTCATAGGCGCCAACATTAACTGCGCTGGCTGGATTAGAGGAGAAAATGAAAATGAAGAAGACGTGAAAACAGTGAAGTTTTTTGGTCCACGTCCTGAAGCGTTGAAAGCTCAGTCTCAATCCGCTCAGAATAGGGGAAGATATTTCGCGGGTTTATATCTGAGATGCGTAAACTTTTTATCTATGGCATATTAGAAGAAGAGGTGTTTTTGTCTTCTCATCAGATTTAATGAGGGGGCGAATTCACAGTTTTTGTACTTTTTGGCGACAAAGCATGAGCTGCGAATTTATTTTAAACCGAGTGCGTTTGTCGATTTCTCTGCAGTGTTAGTCCGTGAGTCTCGGTAAAGGGGTAAGAAGTTTTCAAATTTCCATTATTGATTACCAAACGTCGTTCAAAAAAAGTAAATTAAGTGACGAAAGTCTGAGTTTTCTAATTTGATCGATTTAAGTCTTATTTAATTACCGTATTGCTAAGCAACATGACTCTCAATCAGCCTCTGCCTAAGTCTAAAACTCGGAAATAAATGAAGTATCGTTTCACCGGAACAGGAGAAAAACAATTCTTTCATCACCAGCCCAAAGGCGACAGATGTTCATACTCACAATAGTTATGTTTATAAAAAAAGAACCGATGCCTAAAACCTACTAGCTCAAGGTTCAATGCAATAAAAGAGGTGAACACTGAAAAAACGCGATTTGTGGGCGATTTCGGGCGTAAGAAAGGTATGGAGAAAAATTCTTCGATTTTCATCTTTGGCACATAAGATTGACATGGGCCATACTCACGTATGTTAAGCCACCGAGTATTCGATACAACTTATTCGAAACACGTGACCTGTCAGCTTTGGGTTGGCACGAAATCTTAGCTGGACTTCCGAAAGACGCAAATTATCGGTGATTATTAGCTCAAAACCAGGGGCTGGTCATCAGGCCACAGATTACAATGAGTAAAAGGTGGGACCAAAAGTTCTGGACACAGTAAATAAATATACACATGATTCATATAAATATGAATAGAAAAAAACCTCCAATAGTGCGTGGATAAAAAAAGGAGCTTTTAATTAATGTTCATTACAGGCACACTAGATGGAGACAATAACACTTATAATTACGAGAGGTGAGCGTTTAACGTTTTGAGGTTGGTCCTTGAAGCTATTACGTTAGGTCTGTTGACCTATAAAAATGTTAACGATGGATCTTAAATTCTGGGAATGGTAAATGACAAGTGAATTGACAGCAATGAAATATTACCGTCTGGTAAGGCTTGTCATTTTTTTAATAGTGATGAAATTTAAGGGGACTTCAAAAACAACGTTGCCAGATGGCCACATTGCCACAAACTTAGACGGCGAAAATCATAAGCTATTTTGAAACATTAATCGAAGATATTATCAAATGATCAGCTGCGCTGATTCGTCAACACAAAGGGGAATCCTTGTGAACCATGGTCGCGGTTCTATGCCTCGTTCTAGTCGTATTTTCCCTTCGTATTTATTTAATCAAGAAGCATTACATTGAAGTTCTGAAGATATTTAAAACACTTTTTCTAGAGTGTTAATCATTTAAGACTCCAAGTCTTTTCGTAGTCTAGAAACTTAGAAGTCCTTCCACTATCCGAAAGTATGTCGATTTGGTTGATACCTTTTCCATACTTAATAACGCGGATTGATATTTCGTTCATTCTCTCAGTTTTTTTCTTGTGAAGTTCACAAGAAGCTTTAATTATCATGGAAATTACGAATAACGAATTTTTGTGAATTATTTGTAGCCCCAACACGCAACCGAAAGAAGAGACGATTTATTCTTTTCCGCACTGGCGACTCGACAAATTACGATTACATCATCACCCCCTCCGATAAAAATAGAGCTAATAAAAATTCAGTTCCTCGAGAACTCATTATTGAAAACGTCGACGGTCCGGTTCAAAAGCGTGGGATGAAAAAGTGCACGTGGTTCCGGGACTGTTGCTTCCCTCGCCTCGCGGTGGCAACGTGTGAGTCGTAAAACGGCGTCGCTGCAGGGTGGGAGGTCATTGCGCTTATTAAGTGCGTCGCCTAATACCGAGCTTAATAACGAGTTCGCAAGGGTCTGGCAGAAAGAGCTTCAACGAGTTTAGGGCGGTTTATGACTTTTTTCCCAGAGTTTAAGTGCCTGGATCGTGCGGGGTCAACAGCGTTTACCGGGTGACGTCCATCTTCATCTGAGCATATTCGAAAGCTTACGATAAAATGTATAGATTGACATCTTTGATGAATGACAGGTGTGTAACTTGGAGTGGACCCTTGCAAATTTCAGATAGAGCAGGAGGAAGAATTAGTTAAAATGGCAAATGGGTCAAAAATCACGGTGAGCGCACCGGAAAGTCTGAAATACACCTTGTGGAACCGTTATTTCCTTCTACTTATTAAAGTCATAAACATAGCGTTTTTTCCAAAATTATATAAATGACATGAGCCTCTCGTGCAGTTTATACATACGTATAAATCAAAATATGTTGGAAAGTACATCTTGAAGCCTAAATTTGGTTCTAGGGAAGACATAGGGGTGTCGTGGGAGCACAAGAGTTAAAGGAACCCTAGGAAATCGAAGTCCACCTTCACGATGTTTTTTTTTGTTTTTTCACACTCTGGTATGCTTCCTACTCTTCATTTGTCTTGGAATTTTGCAAATAATTGATGTAGGGTGCTCTCAGCCTTGATAATAATTGTAAGGATTGAATTGTTCATATGTTTAGGTTGAAATATAATCCATAATTACAAAAAAAATGTGGGCAAAAACGGTTCCAAGGTGGAATGCACGTTCCGCACGTGTTTCGTGCAGCGGTGAAACCCTTCCTTTAAGCCGGCGAAAGTTCGTGTACGTGGAAACAAGTTCAGCAGAAGTAAATCTCAGAAAAAAATTATTCTATGCAAAATGCATAAAACTCGATAAAGAAGGGCATAAAGATCTTTGGAACCACGCGCAGCCATGCAACGCGAGTTATTGCGTGGCACCACACAATCCAAGCCTTGCCACAATTCTTCAATGGTTGAAGAGAGCGAGTATTTGATGGACTGGGCCCCCGGGAAAAAGCTCGGAAAAACGAAGTCAGGCACCGAAGAGAACAAAATCAATCGCAGAAGATGAGTTACCCGGTGAGCGTTGAAAAAGCGTCCTCTTAAATGATGTAGTGTACATGAGAGAGACCCCTTTGATCTACCGTGCGAATACACGCAGTTGATACAAAAGGGTGGATGTGCGGAAGCGAGGGAGGCCTGACCCCTTTCCTCCTTAAAAATCTACTTCGCCCCCCGCAGAAAATACGAGGGATTTTGCGTGATGCGTGACATAGCTTTGATTTTAATAAGTATAGACTAAAATTGCGCAACTACTTACTCAATTTTTCCACACTTTTCCAAGGATATCCTCCAAACCCCTCCTCGGAGCTAACTCAATAGGAAGCGACAATACTAAATCGCCATAAAATAAAGAACTAAGGCCGCAAAAACATATGGAAAAAAAAAAAAAAAACCCAGGACGTCTCGCAGTATTACTACTTGCTTTTCGACCGGAAAAAAAGGAAACTTAAAAAAGAACAAAACTGAGTATCACAACAACAGCAATGAGACTCAGTTTTGTTTCTTTTTAAGTTTCCTTCACGGCAAAAAATAGGGCAGTCGACATAATCAGCGGCTAGTTAAAAATGCGCCAGCTACCGTGCTGTAGTTACGATAATACCGCGGTGGAGGTCACAACTAACCCGGTAGTTACATCAACAACCGATTAACAATGCAGTTGTAATACTACGTAACGTCCTGGGTTTTTTATTTTATGTTTTTGTTTAAGTTGACTCAGCACTTCGGAGCTGATGGAGTTTCCAAGACCCTCCCCGCTGGAGCGTTTTTTCTGCCCCCCCCCCCCCCCCCCCCCCCCCGTATGACCACCATAAAGCGCTCCTAAAGTTCCCCAATATTGAAGCAGCAAAGAGACTCACCTTCGATGAAAAAGTACGAGGTGTTAAGCTTCAGATTCTCCACGAAGGGATGGAGCGTGCTGTAGGTGAGCGTGCGCAGGTGGTTGTTGCGCAAGTCGATGATGCGCAACTTGCGGACGTCTTCGAAGACGCCCGGGTCCAGGTTCCGGATTAGGTTGTTGGCCAGGTTCAGCCGCGTCAGAAGCTTCGTCCCCTCGAACGCCTCGCTGTTCACGTGCACTATCTTGTTCTCGTCGAGAATGAGTTCGTCCAGGTTCGGCATCTCTGCGAACACTTCTGGGCCGAGCTCGGCGAGCATGTTCGAGTGCAGGTCCAGCCTGAGAACATCAGACAGGAAGGACCACGAGGTAAAATCGACCGCGACAGGAGGACTCTTGCAGGATAAGAATGAGGCAAACGAGAGGAATATTTACGGTAGAAAATGACTCAAACATCACGATGAGCACACCAGAGAAGTCTCATCGGGTAAACCCTGAGACAAGAGCCCCTATACTATTATCTTGACCATGGTGGAAGCTTTTATTTTCGGGAATTCAGCATGCTAATGTTGACTTACCTACATACTTGATGTTCAACAACGTGTTGGCAGTTTCGTTTTTCAAACGAGCCGAAAATGGCCGAAGTCTGGGAAACTTGTTTGGCTCATGACGTCACCCAAAGTTCATCATCCACCATGAAAAAAGGTCAAAAGTCGAAATTAGGGTGATGACTGTTGCTCTCTTATCATTGTCCATACGGAATTGTTGAGTCCCCGAAAGTAATAGATTCCACCTGTCTCCACTTGGCCAGTGGAGGGTCTCTAGTCTCTGGGTCAGCCCGAGCCGAAACGTATCTAGTGTTTAAAATCCCGTTGGTTGATAACTTGCTATTCAAAAGAATCGATTGAATTATTCCTATTTCCATTGGAAAAGTTTTAATAAGTATTAGAAACCGATGATGTTGAGAGAACTAGGCTACAACAATAAATTACGGGAGGCTTGGTTTTCTCCTCGCTGTCCCAAAACAATAAATGTTCGAGTGCATTTGGACCTTCAAGATGCTTTTTCTTCGGCACCAACCCAGCTTTAGACCAGCAGGTGGATTTCGGACTTACTTCATGTGCTCATAGTTGTTTCCATGTGATTTAAATTGTAATTAGTCTATTAACTTGGCTGGATCTCTTGCATGCGACATACCCATTGTTATTAAATCGTCCACCAATGGGCATAAAGTCGTCTCTCTGACGTAAGGGTCGGTGTCCCACATGAGCCCCGGAAAACAAAAGAGTCATACGTGAGAAAATAGGGCTTGTGAGGGATTCGCGATATGCCCTAACGTCATAGGAACGACGAGGTGCATTCAGTTCATTCATCGATATTCAGCTACATGGATATTTGAAACTGAAACTTCAGCTGTAAACTTATTCAGACGAATGTTGAAATGAAACGAAATTGTTTGACTCGATTATTAAACAGGCCAACGAAAAGTATAAAACGGAAATTAGTCAAAAGTGCGAGATAACATGCACATTAAAAACAATTATATCAGTATCAACAGATTCAGCCAAAAATGTACATGCTTATAAGCCCATTTTACCAATTTCAGAGACTTCTTGCATCCGGTTTTCGTGTTTTCCTCTTTGATCCATATGACGTAAAATTATTAGTTCACGCTACTGATGTGAAAAAGGACTGCGTTTAGCAGAAAGGAACCAAGCCACATCAGCTATTGCCAAATTCAACTAGGTACTTTAATGTTTTACGAGAGAACGTTTAAGTGAAATTGGACCGCGTTCAGCAGAAAGGAACCAAGCCACATCAGCTATTGCCAAATTCAACTAGGTACTTTAATGTTTTACAAGAGAACGTTTGTGCGGATTCCTTTGAAAATTTTGAGGAATTTGCGTCTTGCTATGCAGAAAATTCACTGATATTTGCACCAAAATCCGCACGATCAGTTTTAGGTAAAAAATTAAATTGCCCAGTTAAATTTGGCAATGGCTGATGTGGCTTGGTTCCTTACTGCTTAACGCGGTCCGATTAATGCTTCCCACTTGGAGGAGGAATGAGATTATAAAAATGGGAATAACCTTTTGAGATTTACGAGTCCTTTGAAGGCCTCCCTGGTGAGGTGGGAGATTCGGTTCTGGTAGAGTTCGAGCTCCTCGAGGTTCTCGAGGTAGGCGAAGGCGCCCTCGTGGATGACGCTGATGTTGTTGCGGTCGATGTAGAGCTTGCGGAGAGACGGCAAGTTGACGAAGACGAATTTGCCGATCTCCTGGATCCGGTTCTCGCCCAGGGTGATGACGATGAGCTCCGGGAGGTTGGCCACCGAGAACTCCTCCAAGCGCATGATCTCGTTGCGCGCTAGTGACAGGTCCTGCAACTGCGTCAGGTTGGCGAACGCAAACTTGGGTAGCACGTCGATGTTTCCGTACAGTATCTCCAGGACCTTCAGCTTCTTCAAATGTCGGATACCTGTCGACAAAGGGATGCAGTCACAATGGGCTACTTGGTAAGAGTGGGTATGTTTGTTTGTCTTTTTTTCCCATTCAAGTAGCCCACAAGGGCTAATCTTGCGTTTAAAGTCCCATCCACCCTCCGTTCCTACTGAACCAGTCCCAGGCAACCATTGTAGCCTAGGAACAGAATCAACTTTCACTCCAAATGCAGGTACAGTTCAAGAAAGAAGAACATATACAGATAAAACTAAAAAAACGCACTTTTACACCGAAAGGAATGACAAAACAGTCAAAGTTGGAACAAACAACATTGTAGATGGAAGCAAAGCCTTCGAACTAACTGATCCAGAAACAAACTCTGTTTAAGGCGTACATAATTCGGACCAACTTCGCCTTCTCTGTGAGTAGATTTCAATCGGCGTGAAACTTACAGTGCAGTGACAGTCTCTGCTTTAAAATAACTTATGTCGAGTCTGAAACTGGCAACCAGT
Source organism: Bemisia tabaci (assembly GCF_918797505.1). Classification (NCBI taxonomy): domain Eukaryota; kingdom Metazoa; phylum Arthropoda; class Insecta; order Hemiptera; family Aleyrodidae; genus Bemisia; species Bemisia tabaci. Next base: position 40,103,066 of record NC_092795.1, read on the forward strand.
CCTTTTTTCAAATTTTTTTCTTACATTCCGTGTGGGGAGAGGGTTTCAAAGACTCTGTCTGGCTAAACAAAATCCTTACAAGTATTCTACAACAAGGAATGTCTTTAATGAAAAGAGTGGACTGTTGGTAAGCAAAATTCCACACTGAAAGTAAAGGCTCCGGCTGTAGAGACCATACTTGCAGGCTCAACGGCCGAAAGTTCCAGGTGTGCCAGCCGTTGCTCCGACCGCTGAATTCAGAATCGCTGAGGAAGCTAACGGCTCCAGAATCTGGAGGTTTCAACCTCTGAGCCCGAAACGGACGGCATATCTATATGGCCCGTAAGCACTACTTATACAGCCGGAGGTTTTATTCAGTACATCGAACATTTCCTATGTTCTAGAGATTAGAGTAAACATTGAGACAGTAGTGGTAGCAGGAACCTTAGGGAGCCACGTCACTAAGGGATAGTTGCAAAGGAGTCTCACCTTTGGTAGGTATGTAGTTGAGTATGCGGGAGTTATTCGCTCGGATGAGAACGTCCAGCTGCAGGATGTTTTCTTGGGACTTGAAGGCGTCCCAGATGCGAGAGTCGGGCTTCTCGCCCTCGTTGAACAACCAACAGGTCGCCGAGGACGCGTTGAGCGGCTCCCTGGCGTCGCAGTTGCAGTAGATGTTGAGCGTCCGGAGCACCGCGTGCGAGACGAGGTCGCAGACGTTGAGCTGCTCCAGGCTCGGACCGGGCTCCTTGGGGAGGGCGCTACCCCCCGCCCCCTGGACCCCACCCCCCAGGAGCCGCCCCCCGGCCCCGTAGTCGCGCCCTCTTTTTCTTTCCGCACGCCCGAGAGTGCAGCTCAACAGGACGAGGAGTGCCAGCGGCTTCCATGACTCCCAAGAATGGAGCATTGTGAGGCGGCATAAAGTGTCGGCGGCCTTTGCTCAACACGCCAAGAAAATCCCACGCTCGGTCACCTGCAACAAATATTCAGGTCGTGTAAGACGATTTCAGGCACGGTCAAACAAGTTGTAAAAGTAGGTAAACACAGGATACGTTGATCAAGTATCATGGGTCTCATTAAGTTTCTCAAAAAAGAGAAAGATGATAACTGGTCAATAATTTTTCGAGCATTTACTCACTGCCCAAAAGCATTTTTCAACGGAAAAATTGCGATGCATCAGGGAGGCTTGAGGTTAGATTAGATGTTCGAAGTTTGATGGTGATGGTCCGATGGTCCCAGTCCAAAGCACGTGCACGTTCGTTTTCTCTGGTCGAAAGACATATCTCAGGATCTCAGTCCCACGTTAATCTCAAGATCTCAAGTGACCAACCGGCTACATAGTTGAAAGTTTCATTTTCTATGAGTGAAGTGAAAGTGAATGTTAAAGACAGTGAAAGTTGAAGAGAGTGCAAATCAATCATTCAAGACAAGATCATGGCACCAAAAGTCAACTTATTTGACCTGTTCAACAAAAAGGTAAGTGCATGGATTATCACCACTGATTTTGGGTGTAAACCTGTTGTCGGTCACTGGAACAATCTTTGCTGTTTGTTCTTGGATGAACCATTCCGAAGGAGGGAGGTATGAAGAATAATGTGGTTTTTCAGCATCAATTGCTACATCATGTCACGATGGTCTCCCTTTTTTCTAGCGTATGGAGCATCCGGGCCTGACACGATTGACGAAGCATTGCAGTGTCACTGAAATGAGGAGTCGGTAGAATTTGCATTGAGGAACCACTGTCTCTGGCTAAATTTAGGAGCAACATTTAATTGGCATTAAGGAACCAGAGTTTAGAAACAACATTGTTTCAGGAAACAGCGCTTTAATAGGCGGAAGAGGGTCATTGGTATATTTGAGGTTAGGCAGTTGGAGGCAACGGGTCATTCCTACTTGTCGAGGAAATATAGCTGATAGAGGGGTGATGCATAAAGAACTACAGAGTTCCTGCATATCTGCCAATGTTATATCTAATGGCTACTGACGTGCAGTTTCCTGAACATAGTTGGTCCTAATAACGCATTGGTCCTAATAACGCATGAATTTTTCAAGCATTTACTCACTACCCAAAAGCATTTTTCAACGGAAAAATTGCGATTTTTTGCGATTTTGTCGGCTAAAAATCGCTAGGATCATCAACATCTGAGCGATTATCCTCGATCTTGTTGCAATTAAATCGCGATTTCATCGCCCGGCAATTAATGGCGATATTGCAACAAAAATCGCGATGTGTAGCGATTCAATCTCGATTTTATCGACAAAAATTGATCGCGATTTTATTGAACAAAAAATTGCGATGCATAGCGATTTAATCGCCATAAATCGCAGTTTTTTATTCGATAATATTGCGATAAACTGCCACCGATAAAATCGCGATAACCAACCAATAAAATCGCTATTTATCGCGATCACTGCTACTTGGGTAGTCTGATGGAATTCCATTTCGCTACAACGTGCAGCAGACTTTCCAGTATTAAAAGTATGTCGGTGATTGCTGATGATGAGACAGATGACACCGGTTCGATTTTGATGATACACTTGCGAGTGAGTTACCGTCTTAAGCAGTTCCGTCATTCGTATTACGTAGAACTTCTGTTCCCGACGCGTTTTGACCGTATATCAGGCATCGTCCAGGACGCAATTCAATTATCGTAAAATACATCGAATTATCACAACGGTGATAACTGGTCACCGAGTACTGAACATCATGGAGGATAGAAAACTAGAATGTAGGATTTGTGTGAATTGAAAGCCTCTTGGTGGATACAATGACGTTGGACCCTCGTTTGCCATTAAGGCGCTACAATTAAACAAAGCTGAATTGTAACTTTTTTCATTTTGCAGGTTCGAGCCACTTATCCCTACTTCTTCAGTCCTGATTGAGTGTACTTGCATGGTGCCTGTCCTTTCCGTTCACCATGCCAATCACTAGCGAACCCCTAGGAGATTCTTCCACATTCGACGCTCAATCCATCCTCATACACCAAGTAATACAAAATGAATGCATGGTATCTCAAAACAACAATCTACCGAGCCAGTTATCCCAGCAGAATGACATGATACAATACAAAATCAAGAAAAAAGGCCACCATGGTGTCTACTGAAATACGCTGGCTAAAAATCAGTGCTGTCACAGTACTTTTTCATGTTTCTTTGTCCTCCTTTATCGGGCTCTATTAGATAATACTCACTTTTTCAAGTGAAAGATTTCTTCCTTTAATTTTTAACTTTTAACACTCGCAAGTTTCGCGACGCGTTGCCGGTGATAATAATGTTTTAACTTCCGTTTCGTTGTAATGTAGTTCGTTCTTCGTTTTTAATCACCTGTTGATGGCTGTGAAAGCCGAAAGGGCAATTGTGTTTTAGTTTAGGGTTTGACAACCGGAATCTCAAATCGGGCGGAAAAGAAAAAAATGAGTATTAGTACTTCTTCAGTACATTCCCGAGAAATTAGGTACCTCCTCGACAGAAAAATTCAGTACTTTTTCAGTGCCTCCCATTGACGAAATTCAAAAAATTTCACAAATTTGAAATCCGCGCTCAAATTGCGACAAAAAATGACAAGAATTCCGGACCGTCTTGCAGAATTTCCGCACTTTTTCGGTACTTCCGGACCGCCCTTAACAAATCCGTACACTGGAAAAAAAAACACATTGGATCTAGAGTCCGGACTCTAAAAAACATTGACAAGAAAAAGCAGGACTCTTGATTCAAGCAGATTTAAGCTTAAATCAAAAGGAAATCCGCTCAAATTAAGAGGCTTGGTTCTTGATTTAAGCTTCAATCTGATAGAATCAAGAGTATTTTTTCTTGCCGATGTTTTCAAGAGTCTGGACTCTAGATCCAATGTGTTTTTTTTTTTTTTTTTTTTTTTTTTTTTTTTTCCAGTGTGCTACTTCCGGACTTCCCGGACTTGTGGACACCCTGGCCACGGATCCGAGAGTACAGAGGATTATAATGACATGTTTCCCAGCGGAGTAAATAAAGAACGACGGGCTTGCAATTCTTATTCGGAAAACTTTCCTCTCAACGTGGACAGTTCGTTTTTGTCTCGTCGACGGTGATGGTCCCCAGATGCGGTGGGTGGGTGGATGAATCTGCGAGCGGTCATTTCGCTCACTAATTACTTAGCGGGGCCGGGGACCGGGCTCGGCCAAATCCTCCCCGGCACAGAGGAAGCTCATCGACCGACGCCTCTAAGCCTTCTTTTCGTCAATTAGCTCGAGAGTTAATTGAGTCATCAAATATGAATCAGGTCAGCCTGATGGATGACGACGCCTTCCTTGCGCCGCTCCCGCCGCGTCGGACGGGAAGCGCCGCTACTCCCTCATCGAACGATTATTGAACGCCCAAGTGGCGGCAGGCGCCAATAGTCGTCCGGATAGTGTCAATAATTGCGAAGGATAAGCCACGGTACCTACGACCATGGAGTTTGCGATCATCTTTGGAGAAAAGCTACTGCAGCCGCTGATTACCGCGTGGTTAATTGATACAATCCGATCTCAACGGCTGTGAATTTTATTTTTTTCACGAGCTATAGACAGAATCCATGGATTTTTTTCGCAAATGAGAGGAAATTTAGACAGTCGTCCGGATAGTGTCAATAATTGCGACGGATAAGCCACGGTATCTACGACCATGGATTTTACGATAATCTTTGGAGAAAAGCTATTGCAGCCGCTGATTACCGCGTGGTTAATTGATAAAATCCGATCTCAACGGCTGTGAATTTTTTTTTTTTTTCGCGAGCTATAGACAGAATCTATGGATTTTTTTCGCAAATGAGAGGAAATTTTAGACTTGGAAAATGAAATCATACTCTGGACCAACTTTCACTTATTTGCAATTAATACTTTACTATATACACGGCAACTTTCTGATGCTCGACCACGCCCATTCAACAAATTAAGAAAGTCCTTGTGCTGTTATCTATACATCAACTTCATGCCTCGAAGGAAAAAACCTCACTTCATCAGACAACACCGCGCGCTGTGCATTACGCTGCAGCACGTGGAGGTATTAATTCGAGAGAGTTGATAACAGCAAGTTATGAGGTTTTATTACTTTATTAGGTCGGGTTGTATCGAAGTTGAAAAGAACTTTATCGCGTTTGGTCTCAATTATTTTGTAGGAGCTCACCGGAGAAGGAGACTTAACTTCCAGAAACCTTAGTTCATAAGAATCTCTGAAACATACAAATAACTCAATAACTCAATCAGAAGAATGTAACGTACTCGCTGCAGTACCCCTTTGACGGGAATCGGTTGATTCCTCATCGAAGTCCTTCGTCGGTTCTTATTTTTCACTAGGAGGCTACGCCCCCTGGCCGCTACGCGGCCCAACCCCCTGAAGGTGCTCCGCGCCATCAATGGGCAGCTTCGCGGTACTATTTTTACCCTCCTATCAATTTTCGTTTATTTTTCCCCTAAAAAATTACGATATGAGGTACACTTTACTTTTAGAATGAAATGATTTTTGTTTTTGATGAACCGAGAAAAAGATTTTCTTTTGAAATCAAGAGGACGCGTTTTGCAATGACTGATTAATAAAACATTGCAGTAAAACAACGAATAATGATAACCAGACCAGGTCATAATCAAGTTATTGAGAAGTCTTGAAGCGAACCCTTGCATCCTGTTTGTCAGCACTGGACTACATCTTCTAATTCTGGGGAATTCTTCCTTTCTTCTGTTCCAGTGTCCGTCAACGTTTCCAGTCTTCTGTCTTCAGTCTTCCGGTTAAACTTTCAGTGCTTGGTATTGTTGAACATTTCGGTACATTTCATTTCATATCATTCTAAACATGCGTACAAAAACGTCGATTATCTCTATTTACATTACTTGTATTTTATCTTAACACCGATTCACGTCCTAATTAAATCTTGTCTCTCAACGGAGGGTACAACGCCCGTAACAAGGGGTCTCGTCGAGAACCTTTCCTCAGAGGAAGGTCATCTCTTCCTAGAGGACGTGGTAGATCGCTTCCTCCTGCTAATTTCACTGATCCTGGAGTTGGTCATGTATTTGGTTGAAGTGAACAATGACGAAGAAGCGTGGCATGCTTATTGCTCAAAAAAATTAGAACTCCTGAAGTTGCACCCACGGTGGAGTACCCAAGCTTTAAGTTTGAAAGTACCAGTTACGCCTTGTTCCACCCTCGGAGGGATGTCAGCGCTAGCCGGCATAACACCACAGTTGTTGAAGTTGAGCTGGCAGTGTGTGAGAAGAGACGTTGAAGTCGACAAGGAACGATTGCGAATAATACAGGTACAGATGCAATTAGAAAAGTGCTTAATCTCTGTACTGATACGCACTCTCACACGCAAGACATCAGCTATCACGAACCAGGAACACAGCGACGCGACACAACTGCAGTTTCGATCGGCCGACGAACCGAATTGTCATAAGCAGCGACGTCTGTCCGACAACATTGACACTTCCATAAATAATGAGACTTAATAATAAAAAAAGATGTGTTAACCCGAGAGAACTCAATGAGAATTGTGGAAAAGATTGATTGGTTAAAAAAATGTTCATGTAGAACTATGCTTGGCAAGAGAGATACCTGCGCAGGAAATAAAATAAACAAATTGTCCGCTGAAACGATAAGTCACTAATAACATATTAAGTATTGAGTAGGTGTGTGTTTTTTTGTTTTGTTGGCTGTGGTAAAGAACAGCCTGTCAAACTACATAGTTGTCCCTTCATTGATTTCCGTTCCTTATGATAAATGGGCCAACACCATCACCTAATTGGTGTGTGATTTTACAGAAATCCCCATTGTACACTTGCTTGGTGCAATGGTGTACCCCTCTATTGTGTAAGAAAAGTAGAAGCAGGTGTTAAGTCTACACTGAGAAAAAACTATGGTTTATAAACCTATTAGAGGTAAATATGGAACACCTATAATAGTCGTAAATAAACTAATGATTCTCGGTCTGTGAACCATACTAAGGTCTCTGTACCTAATTAAGGTACCCCGTACCATAACTAAGGTATATGTGCTATTATTATATGTAGAGGTACTACTATTAGTGGTGTTCCATATTTACCTCTAATAGGTTTATAAGCCATAGTTTTTTCTCAGTGTAGCCATTGTAGCATGTCATCCGACTAATTAAACTTTCTCACACTTACCAGTATTGTAGCATGTCATCTGACTATTAAACTTTCCCACGCTTACCAGTACATACGTAGGCACAAAAAAGTGCGGTAGTCTCAGATATCGAAAATCCCGAGTCTCTAAAAAAATCCGGAAAAATTGATTATAGTAAAAAAGGAAGGGGAGGCATCTACAAACCCACCCTATAAGAGGCACCCCGTACCGATGTCCCTTTATGTACCCTGTTCTGGCGAATATTTTGCCACTTTTTCTTCAATATCGTCATGATTCAGAAGGAAGTTAGAAAAAATTGACCTTAGTCAATTTTTTAAAAAAATATTGAAAACTCGTAAAAAAAAATGATTTGATTCTTGATTCGATTTCTTCCGTTTGATCCACTATTGAAGTTGGAAAAATTGATTATAGTAAAAAAGGAAGGGAAGGCATCTACAAACCCACCCTAAGAGGCACCCCGTACCGATGTCCCCTTATGTACCCTGTTCTGGCGAATATTTTGCCACTTTTTCTTCAATATCGTCATGATTCAGAAGGAAGTTGGAAAAAATTGACGATAGTCAATTTTTTAAAAAAATATTGAAAACTCGTAAAAAAAAATGATTTGATTCTTGATTCGATTTCTTCCGTTTGATCCGCCTGTCACCGGTGATGTGCTGTCGTACATCGCTGAATATGTGGAGACTTCTCCGGAAAAGGGAAGTCCTATATTTGAAAAGCCTTCTATGTCTGATATTCTATTGTCTGACACCGAGGAAGATGATGGGGCCTCGGCTGACGGGGAGTCAACGTTCACCTATTTTGAGCCCCCACGAAAGAAAATCAGTTTGAGCAACCTAGATGCAATGATGAGCTTATTTTGATCTCTAAACGTTACATCTTCTTTAAAAATTTTTCTTTTAATTGCCTATTTCTATCTATTTTTAATGTTTCCACGAATCCGAAATCTTTCTTGCACGTACCGGTTTTTGTCTTTTTTCACGTCATTTGTAAATACCAACGTAACGTCGTACGTTTTAAATATATTACGGGTTATAAGCATATATATTCGTTCCTTAGGATTTTGGAAATAGCGAAACGGATAGATGGCAACATCTCATTTATACCACCCTTACAAGAACAAGGAATATCTACAATCCTCAACGGAGGAAACGTGGTTTAAAGACTGCCAACCGGAAGCGGGAAAACTTTATGTTTTTTAATCCCGTTTTTAATTAAGAAGAAATGTTTAGTTATTATATTATTACCCCTTCCCAAGTAGCCAAATCCAACCAAAAAGTTGCAACTAAGTTTCAACTTTGTTTCAACTTAGTTGCAACTAAGTTGTAACTTTCTTATCATTAAGTTGCAAGAGGTTCCAACTTTCAAACAACAAAGTGAATACTTCTTCAGATAAGTTGTAACAAAGTTGCAACTTCCGATGCATCCCCCAGGTGACCCACGGGGGGCGGGGGTGGGGGAGGCGCGGGGGGAGGGGGTGGGGGTGGCGCGGGGGGAGGGGGTGGGGGTGGCGCGGGGGAGGGGTTGGTGGAGGCGCGGGGGGTGGGGGGGCGGGGGGAGGAGCGGGGGTGGGGGAGGAGCAGGGGGCGGCGCAGAAATGGAAATATATGGCAGTTTACACTCATCCTTGCACAATGTGATAACTTTAAAGCTACTTTGAAAATTTAATTTTTTCCAATCACTATTTAACATTGTGTATTTTTACATAAGAGAAAAACTCACAGAAGACAAAACTTTACGGGCAAAGATGAACATTTTGAATTGAGAATATTTGTCCTGGTAAAAAAGACAACTACCCCTGTGACTAGGAGGGTACATAAATGGAACGCCCTCAGGTAGTTGCACGACTACACCTATGTAGTCGCACGACTACGACTAGGGTAGTCGCATGAATACATCTCGGGTAGTCGCTTGACTACCTAGATGTAGTCGTGCAACTACCTGTGGGTGTTCCAACTACGTACCCTCCTAATCACAGGGGTCGTCTTGGCGACTACCCAACTTGTGGAGTGCATATGTCATGGAAACATGCTCAATAAAATAGAAAATGAACAAAAACCACTCACCAACTTGCTCGAATCAGTAATCCACTGGGTCAGGAAAATCCAATTGACAACAATTAATCCAAATTTCCAATTAGAACTGGTATAAGTACAGAGAAACACTTGAAAACACTATGGGTGCATTGTAAAAAAATCTTGAGCACTCTTTAGCGTAAGTGAAAAATTAGCACCATGATTTAATAGCTGATCAATACAGAACAGCACTCTCAGAAAAGCACTGACACAACACCATTTTTCAGTTTATTTTTACTTCTAGGAGAAAAATGCATTTTTCAAAAGATCCGACATCATCGGCCATCGCTCGACAGCAATGAATGAGATAAAAATAAAGCTTAAATAATTTCACAATTTACTCCGATCATTGATGATATTAAGGTAGCCATTGATTCTCTACCCGACGTCCTTATCACACATAACAAGGAAGGTCAAGAGCACAGAGCAAATGGCACTAAGCAGCGCAATGTACATGTGATATCGCAAGTTCCAGAAGTGTCGATCTGCAAAAATACAAAGCGAGAAACAGATCATCATATTGATCCACCTACAATTAATGACCGTCAATAGAGACAGACATTCAAATACGTTATAATAAATAAGCCACCATTTGTTAACAGAACAGAGTTTTCGTGAGAGTAAGACCCTTCTGTCTGGAGGGACGAGGACCTTCCTTGGACCTTTCCTTCCGAGAAACACTTAAAAATGGACCACTTTACAACTTATAGGTCTGAGCTGCTGAATGAATTACATTACACCAGTCAATAAAATTTTAAACTCACGCCCTCACCGTCGAATGTTGACGGATGACCTGATCTATCGCTGAATATGCATAGGATGAGAAGTTGACACATCTGAAATGTTGAGGGGTTCATACTTGTTTCAACTCTATCGGTACTAGATATTATTAAAATTAGATAACTGCCAGATGTCCTACAGGAGATGAAGTGGGTGCAACAAAACTTTTCGACTTGAGATAGAGCCCGCAACTGCTGTTAGGAATAGCACATGGTAGTAAATGCATACACAAACAAAGAAAATAGAAATCACAATTACTTTGCTAGTTAGAATACCTAAATCAACTGAATCGTAAATCGGCAAAGCCAATTAAACTCAAGTTACTTTATCAGTTGCTTGACAATCGGTGACAGGCTCATTTGTGTGTCCGTCGTCCCGAGTTTAAAGGTGGAAGGAGAAGGGAGAGTATTTACCTGTGTTTGATGAAGTTAGGTACAGTGAGGTGGATGCCGATGATACGAATCACGAAAAGAACTAAGAAGATCAAATATTGGATTAATTATTTCATTTTCATTTTCAAAGTAACGGCATGGTCGGCCGTTGCCGTTGCTTACGGCTTGGTGATTTGAAATGAATTGGTGTTCCAAGTTGGACACCGGATAGTTGGGCGGTGGACCGTTCCACCTGTTGACTTTTCATCTGGGTTTCGTATGAAAATGAAAATCAGCCTCTAAAAGCATTTAAGAACGCAAGTTTTTGTACTTTAATCCCTGCTTGGAATTATTCTGCTGATAATTCTCTTTGATAATTCTTTTGATAAATATATACGTCCCTTGAAGTATCGGCAAGGAACGATTATTCCTATTCCAGGAACACCTTGACAAGTGTTAGGTTATGTTATGTTTATATTAATGTTTATCTCCCACATCTGTTCAAAAGAGTTCTACTGGTTCTACCTTTTTCCTTTAAGTCCTTTTACTCAAAAATTGGCACAATCAGTAAGTAATTTTTCATCATCACACCCTTGTGTACTTTAATTCAGTCTAATGGCATCTATCGATTCCAAGTATTCAAATTAAAAATTGAGAACTCTCTTCTTGCCCAAATAGTTTGCCGACTGTTACCTACTGAGAGACAACAGCTCTTTCACCCGTCCGTTCAATATACTGACATATAGAAAGGCATCCTCACTGCGTATCCTCTGTCATTCTCTTGAATTGGCTGGCTAATTTATTAGCAAAAACTTGAAACACCTCATCCCTAGAAATTTGACAAATCGCACATTTGCAGTGGTGCGCTGGTGTTGCACTTATTTCATCCCTTTTAAGGCAACAGATAGTTGTTAAATTTTAAAATACTACCAAAGCTGAAACAAGAATAAACCGCTCTGCTTTTCAGATGTGCCAACTTCTCATCCTATGTATATTCAGCGATAGATCAGGTCATCCGTCAACATTCGACGGTGAGGGCGTGAGTTTAAAATTTTATTGACTGGTGTAATGTAATTCATTCAGCAGCTCAGACCTGTAAGTAGTAAAGTGGTCCATTTTTAAGTGTTTCTCGGAAGGAAAGGTCCAAGGAAGTTCCTCGTCCCTCCAGACAGAAGGGTCTTACTCTCACGAAAACTCTGTTCTGTTAACAAATGGTGGCTTATTTATTATAACGTATTTGAATGTCTGTCTCTATTGACGGTCATTAATTGTAGGTGGATCAATATGATGATCTGTTTCTCGCTTTGTATTTTTGCAGATCGACACTTCTGGAACTTGCGATATCACATGTACATTGCGCTGCTTAGTGCCATTTGCTCTGTGCTCTTGACCTTCCTTGTTATGTGTGATAAGGACGTCGGGTAGAGAATCAATGGCTACCTTAATATCATCAATGATCGGAGTAAATTGTGAAATTATTTAAGCTTTATTTTTATCTCATTCATTGCTGTCGAGCGATGGCCGATGATGTCGGATCTTTTGAAAAATGCATTTTTCTCCTAGAAGTAAAAATAAACTGAAAAATGGTGTTGTGTCAGTGCTTTTCTGAGAGTGCTGTTCTGTATTGATCAGCTATTAAATCATGGTGCTAATTTTTCACTTACGCTAAAGAGTGCTCAAGATTTTTTTACAATGCACCCATAGTGTTTTCAAGTGTTTCTCTGTACTTATACCAGTTCTAATTGGAAATTTGGATTAATTGTTGTCAATTGGATTTTCCTGACCCAGTGGATTACTGGTTCGAGCAAGTTGGTGAGTGGTTTTTGTTCATTTTCTATTTTATTGAGCATGTTCGCATGTCGTGCGTTGAGCATATGTCATCCGTTGTTACCTTGCATGATGCAAATGTAGCTGGAAGATTCTCCTACACATGCGTAGTGGAAGATGATGAACATTCTGAGAATATTCTGAGTTTAGCTGCTGATACAGAATATTCTCAGAATATTCTCTGATTATTAAAAGCTGCTCAAAATGTAGGAACATTGTCGGAATATTCTCAGAACATTGGGTGCAATTACTATTAACATTCTTCTTGTTACTCATTGTTTGTTGTTCACTTTACTTGTTTAAAATTCCTCCCAAAAAGTTCGAGGAAAAAGTTGCAAAAATATTGAGACTTTGTTTCAACTTTCCTGCCATCTTCTTCCAACAAAGTTGCAACAAAAGTTACGTCAGAAAGTTGCAACTTTTCTATGATGTTGTTGCAACAAGTTGCAACCGTGGCTACTTGGGTTATAGCGTTATTTGATAATATGTTCCAAAGATTAAAGAATAAGGTAAATGTACTTAATATTAGAGAAGAAAAACTTAACATCTACACTTTGATAGAAATTTTAGAACATATGAATAAAGGTGATACGTATTTCTTGTTGGGAACATATGAATCCTTTATGAAGCAAGAAGCGCTTCATAAATTAATAAGTGAAACTCCGCAACGAAACGTTGCGATCATCCTCGACGAAGCGCATACAATACCCACTTGGGGTTTAGACTTTAGACGCAAACTAATTGATGTTTCCTCAATTTCAAGGAGGAATCATCGCATTCAAAAAGTTATATCGTCAGCGACAATTAATGATGAGGAAATAAGATTCATATCCGATATTAACAGAATCCATCGTTTAGAGATAATTAGTAAAGTAGAATATCGTCATGAATTGTCGTATGAAACATTAGACGTTTCCGTAGTACACCCTAAGTTACAAACTTCTCCACGGGAATCTATTGCTTCTTTGGACGGAGAAGAAATGAACACCTTGGTAATAATAAATTATTATATTTATGGATATATACTTTAAAATACTGAAGTATTTTAGTTTCTCCTATTTTTTAATTGGATTGTTTAGGAAGATGAAAGTTTTATTTTGTATACTTGGTTTTGCAGGTTTGTCCCGTTACCGGCAACTTAGAAAGCGTACCTGTTTGCAGTTGCGCATCGCCCCATAATGACGATTTCTCCTTAACACCCTTACGTGAAGAGTCGTCAGATTTAGACGAAGGATCGGAAGGTTCTTTCCATACACCCCAACCCGACACCGTAGACAAACCAATAACGGACAGGTTTTCTATCTCGAACCTTGACGCTCGTGTAAGTGAATTATAAATTATTTATGAAAATGGTTTAAAAATATAACTAATTAGAGTTAAAATCTATAAAAATGTTCTATTCCCACTGAAATAATCATTTTTTTATGATATACTAAAACCAATACTTTCGTGTACAAAAGATATATATATTCGTTTAACCATTAGCGAATAATCAGTTGTGTTTGACTGATAAACATCGATGAAATGATGATCAGTTTTACTTAAAAACTACGACAGGAAAGTTCCGTCTGCGAACAAATTGTGTGGATCTGTATTGAAGATGTCGATGTTTATGGAACGGTTTTTCTGGTGGTAGTTGGGTGGAGGCAGGTGGGGAAAAAAAAAAAAAAAAAAGACGTACTCTTTCGGTACGAAGTTTTACTTTTTTTCAGCGACTGATGTTGAATATGTTCAATATTTGAATATTGGAAATGTCCAATATCAATTTTTGAAAAAAAAAAAAAGAACCCTAGCAATTATATTAGTATGTAAGTGTTCTTAATTCATATTGAAATATGCCTTAGGCGGTAGTTGTCATAAGCAGACAGTAGAACTGTAATTAGTGTACTAGTCGAAGACGTAGAAGATCCACCCCCAGTTCGATCACCAAGGACCCCGACCAGCCCGCGCATCTACAGATAGACACGTACACTTGCAAAAAACACACCCAGCCACATTACTTGAGGGAGAAAAACATCAAAACCTGAGGGTCTGACATCTGCGTAGTGATCGATGGTAGTTTGTACGACGATCTACGGAGTCTTGGTCCCGAATGAATCTGGCTTAAAATGCTTGACACAGAATTCTTACCTACCTTTCATGCGGTGGCCGAGAGTAGCAAGATGGTCGGAGCGCGGAAAGAGGACAGGGGTAAACTACCGTTCATTTGCTAAATTTTGCATAGTAACAACAATTTATTTTCTCTCCTTTTGTCTTTTCCCACTTTTGTGATCATCTTTCTCCCACCTTGGCCAGAAATGACACCAAAAAATCAACAACTTTTGCTCTCCCCCTACTTAAATTTTAGGAATGCACCACCAACCCCTAAAATTTTATTTTATGTCTGCCATTTTTCTTCTCTTTACATTGTACAATGTTTTGTAACCATTATTTTCCTTAATTATTTTCTAATTTTGTAAGAGAAATTAATGCACAGGAGCCAGCTGGTCACCCATAGTATTCTCACATCTACCCTCAAATTTCTTTTTTCTACCATTTTTATATTATTGGGGATCCAGCCACCTTGTTACTCAGCAGTGAGTGCCAAGGTGACCCGGGGGGTTGTTGTAGCGTTCTGCCTGCAGCAACCCTGCTCCTACTATCTTTGTGTGAACCTAATACTTCAGTAGGTATTTCACATGGTTCGAGTTTTTGTGACGCACAAAAGAACTTCTTTTTCAAGATGGGGAAGTTATGGGGAAATGCCGCCAGATGACGTCGAGGTGGTGCATTTTCTTCCTTTAAAATCTATGTACACTGGAAAAAAAACACATTGGATCTAGAGTCCAGACTTTTAAAAACATCGACAAGAAAAACTACTCTTGATTCAATCGGATTTTTGCTTAGATAAAGAACAAAGCCTCTTAATTTGAGCGGATTTCCTTTTGATTTTAGCAGAAATGCTGATTGAATCAAGAGTATTTTTTCTTGTCAATGTTTTCAAGAGTCTGGACTCTTCATCCGATGTGTTTTTTTTCCAGTGTATTTACAGTAAACAGAATCATCGACGGTCGTTACTATTAGATCATTAACTCTGATTATTATACTGAATGCTAAGAGTTCTCATCGCGCATGGTGAAAAAAGCGAGATAAAAGTAGAGAAACAACAAGACACAGAGAGGTTGCATGTTTCACATCCAGGCTTCACATATAACTTTCATGAAGACGTTTCGAGACATTTTTAAGCGGATTTCAATAAAACCCTCTGCGCGCAACTCAAAAGAATCCTCGAAGATGCTCTTACCACGTCACGCCGGTCAATTACTACGTATTAAGAAGCTGGATGAAAATATTGATCGTACAATTTCTTCCGGCGGACGAGAGGAAATCTCATGATTTCTCAGAAACCCCTCAATAAAAAGTCTTTCATCATGGTTATTTGAACAGGGCGTTTCCCTGATTAAGGAAATTTATATGAAATCGAATCCAAGTGCTGACTCCAAATAGGTTGCTTCAAATGCATCTCTTCCGTCTTTTACAGTCCGACTTCCATACGAGAAACTATTGTCACAAACTATTTTAGACTCATTCAAACCGCCATTTGACACTTTTATTCAACTTGAGTCGGAATCAGCAATAAGACATCAAACTTTGCCTATTTTCCCCCATCTTTTTTCCTTCATAGGTAAGGGGAAATTTTTAAAGTTTTTAAGGCGTCATGTTATACACTGGAAAAAAATCACATTGGATCTAGAGTCCCGACTCTTAAAAACATCGACAAGAAAAAGTACTCTTGATTCAATCAGAATCTAGCTTAAATCAAGAACCAAGCCTCTTAATTTAAGCTGATTTCGTTTGGATTTAAGCTTAAATCTGATTGAATCAAAGAGTCCTTTTTCTCGTCAAAGTTTTCAAGAGTCTGGACTCTAGATCCAATGTGTTTTTTTTTTTCCAGTGTACAGTTCGCCACCAGAAAAAACAAAGCATAGGAAGAAATCAGGCAACATAAAATGC
The DNA here is from genome assembly GCF_918797505.1 of Bemisia tabaci. NCBI lineage: Eukaryota > Metazoa > Arthropoda > Insecta > Hemiptera > Aleyrodidae > Bemisia > Bemisia tabaci. The sequence goes on from NC_092795.1 coordinate 40,119,207, forward strand.
AGCTGGGCTGATTCTTGCTGAATCCGTTCAACTGGACTACATTTAGCAATAAGGAACTGCTATTTTCAATTTATTTTCGAAACAACGTAGGTGCCATTAGTTTTCTTATGGAGATAGGTGTTTGGTGTTGGGTGATGAGTTGCTCCTAAATGGACAAATTGGTCCGAGTAATCCCCGCCGTTATCGAGATTCATGGTACACGCATTCTTCACTAGGAAGAAAATGAGAGCCATCAATAATAAGGGCACATTAATTCCGAGTGATAAGCATTAAATTTAGGACAAAAAATTACGTGATGAAGTCTTATCCAAAAAGTCGATTCCTTTGATTAAATGATAGACCACCGAGGACTCAACCATTCCACTTTTCAATCGATTTTTCTCACATTGCTAAGGCAATTGCACTTGAGATGTGGACGGTGCGTAAGTCTGGAAAAATCGAACAACGATAAATACTATTAGGTCCTTTTTGCATTTCGTACTTACACTCCTCCGGCACTACGAAAGCTTTTTTTGAACTTTCGTCCCCGGACTATAAGGATACAAAGCAAGTTAAAGGACGAAGGGACGGCACGGCGGCTGGAATCCATTAGAAAATAGCTCAGGCATCTCAATTAAGCAAAAGGACCCAATTATTTCAGGGCAACTTTCTCGTATTCTGACGCGGCCTATGCACAAGGGAAATTGAGAAATTTTGGCGGAGTCCTCACGAACGTTCTGCCAGCTTGGGCTGAATTCGTTCAACCTCCTTTACGAAGTCGCCAAGTTAGAAGTCACCTCTCCCAACCTGATGTTCCTACGCGCTAAAACCCCCGAACTTAATTGTAAGAGGTCGGTTAATATATATCTTGAGCAAAAGTCCCTTGATGTCTGGCGCAACAGTTACTCTTTTTGGGTCAATTCGCGCAAAAATATTATTCCCTGATTACGTTATTAACAACAAAAGGAGCATTGTAAGTTATGACCTACTTGTGGGAGCCAGTAATTGAAACTGCAAAGCAGATATGCACCTCGAGGTGAGTTTCAAGGCTAAGCCAAAAGAAGAAACAGAATAAAAAATGCAGTGTTCATAATGAAATGAAAAAAATGCAATATTAAAACAAACTTGATGGTCAGCAGTGATTTTTTCTGTGACTAGTCGGTGAAAACATTGGTCGATGCGATGCGGTCGAAGATATTTCTCCCTTTTTTTCCGACTCTTCAGCAGTGACCCCGGCAATTCACTAATGATTTACACGCCACCATTTACTTTAATGTTTCAATCCACTAAAGAGGGTTCGAGCCCGCTAAGCCCAGCATAATAAGCTCCAGAAGCCGCCCAACCGTATTGTGGTTGCTACATTGATGCCGCCCTGAGCAACAAGTTCCCGTGTTTTTACAGTCCCCGCGCCAATAATGTGCCGATTGTGATAATATGCTAGTGACAGCTAGAGAGACTATTTGTTTGAGAAATCTTTATCTTTAGTAATCTGCGCGTCAATATACCATAAGAAGTGGCAGGTACTACACAATGGAGGTGGTGTTTGAAAAAAGAATTATGAACTGGGAAGAATTGACGCCCACGAAAGATAGTTTTTGGTGTTCTTGTTATTTCAAGCATTGGGACATGGCGTTTCAATTTCTAAATCCATAATCACACTGGAAAAAAAAAAACACATTGGATCTAGAGTCCAGGACTCTTCTTGAAAACATTGACAAGAAAAAGGACTCTTGATTCAATCAGATTTAAGCTTAGATTATAAGGAAATCCACTCAAATTAAGAAGTTTGGTTCTTGATTAAAGCTTAAATCTGATTGAATCAAGAGTTCTCTTTCTTGTCAATGTTTTCAAGAGTCTGGACTCTAGATCCAATGTGTTTTGTCTTCCGAGTGCGTTCAAAATTTACGAGGGGTGGGAGGGAAACTTTCGTGACACCCTACATAAAAGGGACTCGAGAAATCCGCTAATGCACTGGTAAAAAAAGTAGCTTGGATCTAGAGTCCAGACTCTTAAAAACATTGACAAGAAAAAATACTCTTGATTCAAATGGAAATCCTCTTAAATCAAGAGGCTTGGCTCCTCGATTCAAGGAAAAATCCGATTGAATCAAGAGTATTTTTTCTTGTCGATGTTTTCAAGAGTCTGGACTCTTGATCCAAGCTACTTTTTACACCAGTGTGGGCCATGGAGAAAATACAGAAGGTGGTGGCAGGGCAGCCATCTTGAAGATTTGCTTTGACGTAGAAAAGTACGCGGACTGGCGCGCTGTTAAAAAAAAAAAAGTACATTTCATGCATTTTATGATGAAACCTATGTAAAGACCTACATCACCACTCAAACTAACATTGAAAGTCATATAATTGGACATTAGTTACCATGACTCTATGATTTCTGCTTTTTTTGACGCACAAAACGTAATCTAACATGGTTATACCTTCTAAACGGGACGAGTAGAGGTTTAAGTTGTTGTTACATGAAATATATATTTATAACTTACAAATTATTTTCAGTTACAGTCGAATAGAAACACATATTGAAGCATAAAAAGTCATGGTTACGAGTTTTAAGAGTCAATATAAGTGGGATCCTCACAACCTTTCCCGCTCCTTTTAAGCGCTCAGCCGATAGGCAGCGCTTTTTGATTTCGACTTGCCTCTGAGTACTAGTATACTAGTGCTAATGCGTTTAAATGGCGCACCAGCTCATCGATGTGTAGACTTTGGGGGGGGGGCCCATTTTTAAAATAAATAAAGCTGTGAAAACTGTATTTTATGCTTTTAACGTAATGCGCAGGTAGTTTCGATCGTTATTCTATAAGAAAATTTCTTAGCGGTATACAGGGTGAGCGAAAAGTCCCCGACCCCCCCTTTAACTTTTGAACGAATTGAGCTAAGGAAATGAAACTTTGGGAATGTTCCTATCTCAAAGGGGACCATCTTTTGAGGGGGTCAAAATTTTGGTCCCCCCCTCAGGGGGGGACAGGGGCCCCCAACTTTTTTTTTTCAAATAGCAACCCCTATCTTATGATATCTCATTCGAAAGAGCATGAAAAACTAAGAATTTTGGCGCAAACCGCAGATCAATATCTCAATTTTTGACCGAGTTATGATAGGTCAAAGGTCAAATTTGACCTCTTTTCAAAAAATCATAACTCCGGTTCAAATTATCGTAAAGAAAAAAATAAAACGGGAAAATTTACCAAATTGTGTTCGCTTTTACGTAAAAATTGCAGAAATCACTTCGATTTAATTTTAAGGGGGGGCTCGGACCCCCAAATACGTCAATTCAAAGGTCATTCAATTTTCCCGCGAAATAAGCCAATTTCCTCTGGATTTGCCTCCACATTATCTCAGTAAGGTCAAAATCAGTTCAACATTACGTTGGCAAGTCCCCAAATTTCGGAAAAAGTTAAAAAAACGAAATTTAAACGGTCAAATTTCATCACCTTAAATTTCGTTTTTTTTAACTTTTCCCGAAATTTGGGGACTTTCCAACGTAATGTTGAACTGATTTTGACCTTACTGAGATAATGTGGAGGCAAATCCAGAGGAAATTGGCTTATTTCGCGGGAAAATTGAATGACCTTTGAATTGACGTATTTGGGGGTCCGAGCCCCCCCTTAAAATTAAATCGAAGTGATTTCTGCAATTTTTACGTGAAAGCGAACACAATTTGGTAAATTTTCCCGTTTTATTTTTTTCTTTACGATAATTTGAACCGGAGTTATGATTTTTTGAAAATAGGTCAAATTTGACCTTTGACCTATCATAACTCGGTCAAAAATTGAGATATTGATCTGCGGTTTGCGCCAAAATTCTTAGTTTTTTATGTTCTTTCGAATGAGATATCACAAGATAGGGGTTGCTATTTGAAAAAAAAAGTTGGGGGGCCCCTGTCCCCCCCTGAGGGGGGACCAAAATTTTGACCCCCCCAAAAGATGGTCCCCTTTGAGATAGGAACATTCCCAAAGTTTCATTTCCTTAGCTCAATTCGTTCAAAAGTTAGAAGGGGGGTCGGGGACTTTTCGCTCACCCTGTAGAGTAATTCTTATCGAAATCTTAATATCTAATTTGAAAAATAGAATGAAATTGTGAATCAACCACTGTACTAATTGCGAGGGGCGTTGGTTCATTTGAAAGGTGTTGTTCTCAATGCTTCGGGAAAACTATAAATTATTTTCTGGGGTTCGTCCCCGATTTTTAAATCCCTAAAAACTCATAAATTGGATGAGGGGAAGTGGGGTTTTTTTGTTTTTTGTTTTTCGGAAAAGTTTTGTTGCTACGCATCTTACTTTACTGTTTGCTGTCTTTTTATCAGCTGTTTTCATTCAACAATCATCTTTAAGTGAGGTTACTTCCAACACTCAACTGCCATCAACTTACATTTTTCTTTTCCCGCGTTTTTTTTTTTTTACGGTTTTTCATGATTGGTTCCATCTTTTTCCTATTGCCAATTTTTCCTCATTAAGTCAATAACCTCCAAGTTTTTTTTCTCATTTCCGATCAGAACTTTTCACGCTGTTTCTTTTCAATGTGTATAAATATGTTTATTATTAATTTCCATTTTCATTTCATCCTTTTTCTTCTGATTTATTTTTTTTAATTTAAAAATTGAACTTTTCAGTTATGATTTTGTTAAAATAATAATAATTTTTACTAATTTTAATTTTAAATTTAACAGTTGTTATGAGTGAAATTTTCAATGACCGAGGCGGTCGTCCTCCAAAACGTGGTCGCGTTTTCCAGAATTCTTCGCATGTTCGTTTAGTGAAGCAAGAACTTAACTCTGTTATTAGTATAGAAAATCAAAGTTTCATTTCTTCATTTCGGAAGTATAAAATTGATGATCAGAACTTTGATGAAAATTTTGTTACCAAATTTTCAGTCGGTTCAATGAATATAATTTGTCATCATTGTGATGCTCGCCATTTTCAGGGTGAAATGTCCAATGGTCATTTTAATAACTGCTGCCAAAATGGCTTAATTTCTTTACCGAGTATTCGGACAAATACCGATTTGAAATCATTATTTTTATATTCTCCAAATTTCATAAAGCATATCAGAAATTATAATAGTGCTGTTGCTTTTGCCTCTTTCTCTGCAAATCGGATTGATATTCCGGGTGATGGACCTTATTGCTTTAAAGTTCAAGGATCCATATATAGGTAAGTTTATTTAATATTTACCGTTACGTAACGTACTTTTTTCAGTTTCTCAGTCCGTCCCTCCCTCCTTCCCACCCCTTAACGCATCCGGAATGCAGCTGCATTCCGGATGCGACAAACAACTGACTTATATGTGGAATAGTAAGATAACGAAACAAGAAAAAGATAACATACCAGCAAATACGGAAACCAGAAAGCAGACTGAACATGGAAAAAACGAAGAAGAAAAAGCGGAAAAATTAGATGAAGTTAAAACAGGAGCAGAAAAAGAAGAAGAACCAGAAGGAACAGCTACTGAAGAAGAAAAAGAAGAAGCAAAAAAAGAAAAGACAAAAGGAGGAAAGAAGAAGAGCAAAGTTGTAGGAAATATAGGAAGAAAAGCAGGACAGAAATGGCAAAAGAAGAATCAACAATTTAATCGAAAAAAAAGCAAAGTATTTAAAAAATAAAAAAAGATCTTCTTTAAAATTAGTTTGAAAACAAATGTAAAACCTAAAAAATAATTTTGTATGAAGATTAAAACAAAATTTTAGTTTAAAGTTTACTAAATAAAATTACAATTTTTGAAAACATTTGTTATATTTATTCTCTCAAAGAAATAATTAGACCCGATTCAAAGACAAAACAGAAAATTAAATGAAAATAAATAAAAAAAAAATAAAAAAAAACATGTGAAAGTGAAAAGTGTACAGGAAAAATAAGGGGCTGCGAAGCAGCCCCATAAGCCCCTAGTTGATCGTTAAACTCAAATGAAGCCTAAAAAAAACGCGCCTGATGAGCTCAACGGTGAGCTCATTTTCGGGAAACAAAAATACGCGTTTACGGTTTCCTTGGTAACCTTTGTTTGCTATCAGCTGATGTTTCATTTCCATTTCCCAGCCAAGTCGACGGAGTTTATCCGTCCTTTCTTCATTAAATACATTTACTAACACCTGAGCGCTTTTCTAATACGACAGTAGTAGAACTTTCCCGCTTGTTTAAATTTCAAAGAGGTCTCGGTTTTCCCGCGATCCTATTGACCAATCAGAAGGGCGGCTTCATTTTTAGCTGTGACGTAGAAAAGTACATCTCTCCGCTTGTATTTTTGGAAAACCTGCTGTATTTTCTCTATGAGTGTGGGCGCTGCCGCTTGAGATGCTCCATCCGGCAACATTTGCGAAAAGAGCGGCTAGTTCAAATAGAGGCAGGAGCCAGCGTATAAATTAGCCTCGCCGTCGTCATCGATTCAATTAGCTGCCGTGTTCGACCGCCCAACTACATCAGCATTATCCACGCCAACTACTCAACAATGTTTCTATTTTTAGGCAACTTGTAAATAAAAACTATCATTCCCGGGACGTGCCCAGCTTCGGTGATTCACTCCAAACCTCTGCTCCGGTCGCCTTCAAAGTCGAGGTGCGTCAAAAAAGCTCTCCCACTCGACAGTATTCAAACAGTCACTTACACGCCGCACAGGGGATCGAGTCGATTGGAGAGGTCGGACATGAAATTTTTGACCAAAACTGAAAGTTTGGATGTTTATTTTGTCATAATTTCAGTTTCAAGGAGTGCTTCCTGTAGAAGATGTCACAACGAAACCAATGGAACCACTTTCAGAACCTTAAAGATTTGTTTAAACGGAGTTATAGGCGTTTGAAGTTTCCAAATTTGGTGCAACCTCTCCTGTTGACTCGATCCGGTATGTGCGCCGTGCAAAATAGTCACATTACTTAAAACACTACGTCAGCGCACTGGAGCACTCTGCGACTCTCAATCCGATCTCTTATGCAACTTCCAGCCACCAAAAAACAGCCATTTCTAACGTGGACACACACAGACAGAAGTATATTCAAATTTCCCTCCCTACCGTAGCGCTCACTCTCAGCCAATCTGAGGGGTGGATCGTGGCGGATGCGCCATCGCATGTCCTTAGCCTATATTCTCTAGATGTTACGACCATTTTAAAAAAAAGTGCTAGTTTTTGAAAATTTATGTAAAATTTGTGCTGATTTTACATGTGTGCTGAATTTGTGCTGATTTTTGCCGATTTTGGATAAATATGTGCTGATTTTTCCTGGGTAAACGTACTTCCATGAAAACAGGCGGTATTATCACGTTTTTTTGGTGGCAGCATGAAGCGGAGGGAGGGAAAAAGGAGAGAAAATGGAAAATCAAAGAGGCAACGAGAAAATGATGAGTGTTTTTGGCACAGTGAGGTGTTTTGCGTTTGGCGTTAACGGAGCCGAGTTGCTTTTGTACCAAAAATGTGAGTGCGTGATTTCACGATAACAGGATAGCTAAAATGTACAACACCTTATAATAAAAACGCACCTATTGTGTGGGTGTATGTTGTGTGTTAGTGTAGTGTGTAATTAGTGATACAAACCTAAAAATCACTGGTTTTCATAAATACCTAATGGTTTGGTCGAGAAGACCTGAGCGAACAGTTTGATGACAGTTTTAAAACTCCTGGATTCATCTGGTGGTATACACAGTGCACTTAATACAACTGCAAAAATACGTTCGCAAATGTGGCGACATTATTTCTAATGACTTTTCTCGCTTAAAAATAAACATTTCAGTTCAACATGGGAATTTTCTTGAACATTAGAGTCTCCTCTCGGCAAATATTGACAAAGAATTCACGATCAGTACTGATCACTAACGCAAGTTGCTCTTCTGCTTCAAAATCGGGGTTGGCGACGCGCAACTGAACGGACATTTGGCCTTTAAAGTCTCATATTATTAAATACAATAGTAAATTCTCATACTTTTAAGCATGGATAAGTTCAGGGACATCGTTTCTATTGATTCATCAACTTGGTTATCAATCGTTTGGTCGCAAGTTGTTTATAACCCACGGGGACGCGACTATTCCTTTTATCGTGAAATCACCCGCGTCTTCCACTTACAGAAAAGGGCCCGAATTATTATCTTTCTTAGTTAGCCGGTGAGTGAGATTTCAAGGTGAAAGTCTGCTTGTAATCCCTAGTAGCACATCTTGTATTGCACATACATTAAGCCGCTTCCACAGGGCGGCCTTGTGCTCTATACGACGCCCAATCGCCATTGCCCCCTATCCTTCTTGAAGATCATCAGAAAATTGGCACCTTTTAATCTCCTTCTTGTCGCCAATCTTTCACAGGACGTCCACGCCGTCGCCTAACATCTTGTATTGTAATTCGTAAAAAAACCACACAAAAAAAAAATAAATAAACATAAAAAAATTAAAAAAAACGTTTCAGTATATCATTCGATCGAATAAGCACTTCGTCACTTAGAATAAGGTAAAGAATACCCGTTTTGTGGTGGTCAAAAGGTTCTGGAAGAGCAATGAACTGAGAAGAACTCGCGTGAAAATATTGTGTGCGTTCATTAAAATTTCGACGATCAAACTTCACCAAAAAAATTCACGTTCCACACTTCTTTCACATGTGGTAACATGAAAAGACATTCGTAGTAGCTCCCGAGATTCATGGTGAAAAGTATTAAATATGATGGGCTGAACTTTCCTCAAGATATGACAAAGTTTCAATAACCTGTTCTTCTTAATGAGTTGTTACAATCAGGTAAATCGCGCGAATAGCGTAGTAATGGAGGGTTGAACGCAAAAAAACGCTGCTATTAGCACGTGCTTGGACAACAGTATAGACCGCCACTGCTTTTGCACTCGTGTCGGAAATCTGCAAAATTAGATTACTCCTGTGTTCGGTAAAATTGTATACTATTTTGGAACAGAAATTAAAACAAACGCTCAATTTCAAAGGCTTTTCCTCTTCACACTTGGATCGCGAAAAGCAGAAAGGAACCAAGCCACATCAGCTATTGCCACATTTAACTGAGCAATTGATTTCTTCACGAAAGAACGTTTTTCGGATTTTTTTTCCCTCAGGATAAATTTCAGGAATTTGCTTCGTACTGTGCAGAAAATTCACTGTTTGCACAAAAATCCGTACAACCATTTTCATGTGAAAAATTAAATTGCCCAGTTAAATTTGGCAATAGCTTATGCGGCTTGGTTCCTTTCTGCTTAACGCGGTCCATTTAAGATTTCAATTTCCCTACGTCCGTAATCGCTATCTGCAAAAAATCATTTTTCCGAAAACGTCATCGTTATACGTCCTCGCACAATTTGCGAGAACCGTTAATTTCTTAAATTGAGAAGCGGCAAACGTTATACGTCAGCGAGTTCATCAATAAAAAAAATTGCAGCAAAAAATTGATATAGTTTTCCTTTTTTCCTCGTATCACGTTGTTATAAAAACTTCGGAGCGTGAGTGTTTGAAATTTTTGAGTTAATTTTCTAAAGACGGTCCTGAAACCCTCCGTCACTCAAATCACTCCCTCATCCCTGGTGGTGATCGGCCTTAAACGGACGGCGAAACTTTCACAATGAACACCTTTGAGAGACAGGAACAAAACTATTCCGATCGTTTTTTCTGTTTATTCTTTAGCAACTGGAATAATTAGCTATTTCGTCCAATATGTTATGAAAACACCTGACAGTGATATTGAGCCACGCCGAAAATGTCGGAACGTAATAAAACGTGTTTATCACATAATAAAAGCGTATTCTTCCTAATTATTCGTTTATTTAGCGATTAGCGGTGCGATTAAAATCGCCAAAATTTGAATAACATTGAAAGTTAAAGTCTGCGCCTCAATGAGATAGACCTATCAGGTGAATCGCTAGAATATTTTGGAAATTACGTACACACATTCAGCAGCACTGTCACGGGTAAAGGAGAAAAAAAATGGGTGCCTGAAAGCAAAGAACTGACCAGGGCAAGTGACGTAGTTACACCGATCATGACGGCTTTACACCAATTGTCATTTCAGACTAAAGCACAAAAAAGCCTAGTTTTTCACCAGGAAGAACATGGCATTTAATGACGCTCAACGGTTCAGGCGAAAGGAAAAAAACTGGACAAGTTCAATGTCGAAGCACCGATACTTTTGAGGGAGAAACTTGCGTATCGCGAGTGAAACTAGAGAAACACATACCCGGGGGATTGCAGTGTTTATACATTTCATTATCCTTACATTACCGCTTCAGGAGTAGACTTTCATTTTCCAGACAAGTATGTAAGAAAGTACAAAAACCCAGTAACTTGAGTGAACAAACTAGAGAACAACCGTTCTCAGCGTTAGAAAAAAAGTAAAAATTAATGCTGCTTCCTTTCTGTAGTAAGACGAGATGCGGGATAGAGAAAAAAGGATTCCTCCTATCTCGCATTGATACTCGAGCACGATCAGTCAACAGAGCACGTTGCGAACTGAAGGAAATAAGCTCCGGTTGAAGTACGACTTTAAAAAGCGATTTACGTCTCTTAAATTTGTTACAGCGCACAAAGGCGCCCGGTAATAGTTCCTCGAAATAACTGCAATCTCTCCCGCTTCCTTCACCCGCCGCCGCCCCTAACCTTTCATTCGCTTCGTTCTTGACTTCATTGAAGCAATCGAAATGCGGATATCAGCTGCAGTTGCGGAACCCAACAATGGCGGAAAACCCACTTTCACGACTTTAAATACGACTGTTGCTACGTTTTGTGATGCCCGATCGAATGAGCATATGCCTGCAATCGGATTCCACCCGACATTAAAAGTGCTGCTTCGCTGAGAAAACCCTTTTTTGCTCTCGGCACGATTTGGTTGGAAGAGAAAACATATTGTGGCAAAAATGTAGTGCTCATAACGATAAATGGCACATCTCCTCCGAGACTAGAGAGAGATTAAAGAAAACAAAAAATCCTGAAGATGGGTCTCACAGAGCAAACACTGGAAAAAAACAAAATGGATCTAGAGTCCGGACTCTTGAAAACACCGACAAGAAATAATACTCTTGATTCAATCGGATTTAAGCTTAAATCAAGAACCCAGCCTCTTAATTTGAGCGGATTTCCTCTTGATTTAAGCTTAAATCCGATTGAATCAAGAGTATTATTTCTTGTCGATGTTTTCAAGAGTCTGGACTCAAGATCCATTGTGTTTTTTTTCCAGTGTTTGCTCTGTGAGACCCATCTTCAGGATTTTTTGTTTTCTTTAATCTCTCTCTAGTCTCGGAGGAGATGTGCCATTTATCGTTTTGAGCACTACATTTTTGACACAATATGTTTTCTCTTCCAACCAAATCGTGCTGAGTTTTTGCAAATGTTATCAAGAGTCTGGCCTCTAGATCCAATGTGTTTTTTTTTTTTTTTTTTTTTTTTTTTTTTTTTTTCTTTTTTTTTTTTTCTTTTTTTTTTCCCCAGTGAAGGCTGGTGAGATACTGTTATGTAATTAAACCATAGCTGCTTGGGAAAGTCGGAGGATTTAAATTTTTGGATAAACAAATTCAGAAGTACGTACTATGCTGAAAATGCGGTAGATTTAAGCTTTGCAAAAAAATGAACGTTCTAATTATGCCAATACCAATTGAATCAGTGAGTTCGAAAACACACCAACTCGGAAAAAAAATTGTTCAGGAAACACCTAAAACTGCGCAGCTGGCGAAGAAGTTAGTTTAAGAAAGACCTTTTTGGTGCCAAAGGACAAGTACTTGGAGACTTTGCGTAAAGCACCAAGTTGCAATCGATACACCATGTTTGATGACAGAGAATTAAGCGTTTAAAAAATTTCCGAGTTGGTGTGTTTACGTTCTCACAGACTCTCAGGTACTGATTTTTCATAGTCTGCCTAGAAAAGTTTATATTTTTCGACCTGAATAACGCTTGAATATTTATATAATAACTTGTTGGTACAAGGTATACTGAACCGAAAAAAGAAAACCGCGAGATCGGATGGTCACCCGTTTCCCTTGAAATGGCCAAAAATTGGTATTTCCAGTGAAGTACTTCGATTTTTCCCTCTTCCCGTCGCTTTTTCGAGCACTTCCGATTGCAATTTCGAAATTTCCTTTTGCGTGCAGATGCTTCTATCCATAAGTGTTACTAAACCGTAAAAAAGTGAAAATCGAAAAAAACCCGAGTTGGTGTGTTTTCGAACTCACTGATTCAATTTCTGATAAGGACTTGACAAGGTCAGCAACATAAAGAATTCCACAGTTAAATTTTCCCAGGAAGTTTTTTATTCTTTCTCTACAACTTTTTCTTCTTCCTCTTAGCAACTTTCTCCTCCCGCTCAAGATTTTTGTTCAAGTTAATGATAGGTCTGGCGCAGTAAGTAAGGGTTGTAGTCTCCACTCGACTAAGAGCGAGGTTATCGCCGAAGTAGGGTATTCTGAGAACACACAACAAAGAGATGATATCAATAAGAATTTTAAACGGTAACGGAGATTATAAATTCGTCACAAAAATCGAGAGTCATACACCACACTAAAGCACTGCAACAATGCTACTATGAGCATGATAATGCTACTAAGCTCATCCAAAGTCTACCGAAGTCTACTACCATGATAACCGTAGAATAGCCGTGTTTTTTCAGTGCGGATTTTAAACTTACTCGGGGTGAACTCTACTTTTAACGAGCCTTTCAACGAAACCCGCCTCGTTAGTTTTCCTTTGGTATTCTGTATTATTGCAAAGATAAATAATTCAAAAACCCCTGCAAGAATATGAATTGGAAGATCCGCCAGTGCATTTTACTGTTAACTTGTAGGAGCTTTCCTTTTCATGACGGAATTTGTCGCAGCCCTCTTGTAAATCTGAATCACAATGTGAACCTCCCCCCCCCCCCCCAAAAAAGGGTTATTCTACAGTTACCACGGTAGTAGAACCGTGGATCTTGATGATTTTAATGATGGTGGTATGATGAGCATGGTGATGCTACCGTGTCCACCGTAATATTACTGTGAGCACAAAAATGCTACGATGAGTATGCGGTTAGGCTACAATGCTCATTAATAATCTCACGCAAGTCCACCACGGTTCTGCTATTACTATCCCACGTGACATTAAGACCGTGGTAACCGTTGAATAACCGCGTTTTGTTTTTCGATGTACGTAGCTTTCCCAAGGAAAGGAGCGACTGTATGGACTTCATTTAGCAATTCGGAACTTTAACTTCCGACCCATCTGTAAAAGCACTTATCTGGATAGAGAAACTAATGGTACATACGATAGTTTTAAACTGAGGCACAATTTTTAGTTCCAAATTGCAACATGTAGTCTATAAAGTATAAATACGGTCATTTTATTACACTGAGAAAAAACTATGGTTTATAAACCTATTAGAGGTAAATATGGAACACCTATAATAGTCGTAAATAAACTAATGATTCTCGGTCTGTGAACCATACTAAGGTCTCTGTACCTAATTAAGGTACAGAGACCATAACTAAGGTATATGTGCTATTATTATATGTAGAGGTACTACTATTAGTGGTGTTCCATATTTACCACTAATAGGTTTATAAGCCATAGTTTTTTCTCAGTGTAGATATACGTAGAAATCGGATATTGAACCTTGTGAAACGATTCCTGCGAACCGGGACGGTGCATTTATAGGTCCTGAACGGACCACGGCGACGACAAGCTGGCACTTCGAAAAAGTGGCGGCATTCCGGTTCTTCAAATTTCCCACCCAATTTATGGAGTGTGTCGAACGCTTGCCAGCAATACATTGAGGCGTTATGCAACATCATCCGAGTGGGAAACAGACCGAGATCACCGCAAGCTAGCAGGGTGGCTTTGTGCACATAAGCGACCTGCAGTAGGATAAAGTAGGATATAGTATGGATAGAGTTGAAGGGCTGTTTTTTACACGAATATCTCATTATAGTATACGGCTGATGGCGCCATCGATAAAAATGTACCTAAATGTACGTACACACTGAGAAAAAACTATGGTTTATAAACCTATTAGAGGTAAATATGGAACACCTATAATAGTCGTAAATAAACTAATGATTATCGGTCTGTGAACCATACTAAGGTCTCTGTACCTAATTAAGGTACCCCGTACCATAACTAAGGTATATGTGCTATTATTATATGTAGAGGTACTACTATTAGTGGTGTTCCATATTTACCTCTAATAGGTTTATAAGCCATAGTTTTTTCTCAGTGCAGGTACTACGGATTCAGTAGCAGTGCGAGGGCTAAAAAATTAATGGGGTTAAATGGATGGAGTAAATGGAGTTCTAGGGACGTCCCATAGTTTTGGGGGGTCCGAGGATTTTCGGAATCTACATGTTACACGGTGAGAATTCAAAGTAACAGGCCCTCGATGATGTGCCCGAGCCTAACGAGATTTTCAAGCACGGTAAAACACAATTTGAGCAGGTTAGTAATATTCGTCAAAAATCGAATACTTTAATATGTTCGGAGTCGCACCAGTTTACCTCACCGCATTTATTTTAACCAAATTTTGAAAAAAACAAGAAGAAGCGAAGAGACCAGTTGGAAAATTTTAAAAGGTTGTTTCTCGTTAAAGCAGATTCCGTCAACCTTATAAAAAAATCCCATTTATTGCCTTCATGACGTGCCACCGCCGCACAATTTAAAACGAAGCATGATAAAATGATAAAACGCATAACACAGGGAACTCGTTGAAAAATTCTAAATTCAAATTGTAATCCATTAACTGTATGAAGTGAGAAATCGATGAATCCCATTTTCGTCCGTTTAAACTTCTATACGCACTACTAACAGGATTGATTTCAGTGGTTAGACTATTGAACAATGAGAAAAAGCTATGGCTTGTAAACCAATTAGTAGCTCATATGGAACACCATAAATAGTAGTAAAGGCAACATAAAATAATAGCACACATACCTTAGGGCTGCTACGATTTACCTTATAATAATTCATAGACGAAGGATCAGTAGTTCATTTGAGACTATTAGTGGTGTTCCGTATGAACCACTAATTGGTTTATAAAGCGACACTGAAGGTTGCGACTGTCATGAAGAGACAAGATCTACACATACGCACAGTGGTAGGGATGAATAACCCCTGGGGGACATTTAATTACGGTTCCCGGTTAAACGGTGTCATTCAGTTTAAAAATTCATTGATGAAGGCTGAGGCAATTAATATTATGTATTTTTGACGCATTTTTAAAGCCTTTGTGCTCTACAATTTAAAAAAAAAATAATCTTATCCTTAATAGCTATTAAGATAACTACCCTAAAAAAATGTTACGAGGTAGACGTACCGTCCGTTCGGCGGGCTCAGAGGCCGTAAGTTATGCGTACTATGGAGCCGTGGCTTAGATCGCTCCAGGCGCTACGCCCGGAACTTTCAGCTTCTTAACCCGGGAACACGGACCGTATGTCTATATAGCTGTAAGTACGGCTTCCACGGCCGGAAGTTCTTACCAGTGCAGGCTCAATCGACTGATAGGGCTATCATTCTTTTTCCAATAAAATTCTAAGTTAAGAGCAGCATTGTGCAAGTATCGATACATTCATGTATTCACATTGCTCGATATATCGAACTGTAGTTCTAACAAAAGAGCGAGGTTACACTGAGAAAAAAAGTACGGTCAGGAGAACCGCAGTGCGTTAGCACGTACCGCACAGTACGGCCGATATTGAACACCGAATGTTTCGGTTTACACTACAGTATATCCTCGGTAGCTACTACCAGACTTCTCGGTTCGGGGTACCGAGATTCCCGATTCAGGGTACCGAACTCTCGGTTCCTGCTACCGAACTGCGATTTGCACAACCGGGGTGGTGCGGTTTGCGTTACCGACGTTTTTAGGGGTGCGCCGGTAAGGGTAGGGCGATGTGACGTAGCTGCTGGGGCAGGAGGGGGGGGGGGGCTCCGGATGGCCCCCCCTCCAATGACTGAATTTTTCAGTATTAGTAACAGCTATCATAAATTTTCGCTGCAACTACAAAAATAAATAGTTTCTTCATTCAAAAGAGATGAAGTTACAATTTTTTGCTGCTGAAATGATTTAAATTTTAGAGGAAAAGATCCTATGTACCCTCTGGAAGAGATGCAAAAATCCCCGTTGGTCCTGCTAAGACCAACAGGGATTTTTGCATCCCTCCCAGAGGATACATGGGATATTGTCTTCTATTGAGGGGAATTTGGAATCATCTCTCCCCCCCCCCCCTTTCATTAAATCTCTCGACTTCATGTATTAATTTGCAATAATAAAGTCACATTGTTTATTTTAATACCTGAGAGAAATTTAAATGAAAAATGAAGAGACCTCCCTCGGTCACTATTTGAGGCTAAAAAAGACATTCGGACCTTCAAAAGCGGGGCTCTTGTGTCATAATTTTGAAAATATTTAGTCAGACAGCACAGCAAATTTTAATCAAAATCGATGCCATGAAGCCTAAAATTTAATTTGGAAAATGATCTGGTGTTCGGCATGAAAAACAGTGCAGGGAGAGAAAAAGCTGGTTATTAATTTTTCCTAATTTTCCTTAAATTCATTTTTTTTTTAAATTCCCAAGTAACTTCAGTTCCTCCCAATTTTGAATCGCTGATCGGTCGTTGTAGGTGCATATGTTGAAGGCAAATAGTCAAATCAGGCATTTGGTTGAATGCCTAGGCAAATGGTCAAATATTTTCACTTAGACTGAAATTCTGATTATTTTACTAACTGTAGACAAAATAATGCTCTGATCATGTGGGAAGGAATTCTCTGTAGAAATTTGCTTCATACAATGATAAATACCTGAGTTATTTCTAGTCCTAGATTGCACATTTATCTCAAAATACACAGCATTTAATAAAATAAACTTATTTCACAATTTGGACAGCTGAAGAAATGTGAGGAGCATTTTTGAATAGGAAAGGCAATAACAGTCTGTACTTTAATGGATTTTCACACTTTAAATATTGGAAATTCGAGAGGTCTCTGTGAAAACATAAGAAACCTCGCAACATCTGAAAATTTGACAATCCGCCTAGGTATTTGATAAAATGCCTAATTTGACTATTTGCCTTTGACACATACACATCTCTCTAAACAAGAATTAAGCACGATTGAAAAATAAAAAAAATACCTCATTAGGTCTAGGAGCAATGATTGGTTCATGCAAGGAACAGTATCTCTATTCAAGTCAGTGAGAAAACTTGCTTGAAGAGAACTGATTAAAGATCACTCTCATGAAATACAAATACAAATTCTGCATACACCATTTTAAAACTTAAGTATCAAGAAAGGTTTACAGAACTGCACAACTTATTATAATATCTAGTTCTTGTTAGAATATGAAGTTGGATGGGCATAAGACATTCAATGTAGGTATGCTAAAACTAATTCTCCCTGCAAAGAGCACTAGAGTCGTTAATAAAATAAAATGTGAGAATATCCTGATCGGTCACAATTGCAGAGAACATGGATGGTGTTGAAACGGAGAATAAAATAAAACACTGACTCACCAGACAATTTTTGCGATTGAATCAGAAGGTATGAATTTTCTGCAGAGTTGGATGTGAATCTCTTGAGTACACTACACTTTCTGGTTTGTTTTTTTTTCATTCGCCTTTCATTAAATAATAGATGCACCACTGATTTTCATTTCAAAAATTATAAGATGAAAGTCCATATGTAGAGGTAACATGCATTTAAGCAACAACTCACTGTGCGCGCACCTGACAATAATTGCACAATCTTTAAGGTAAGAGCGTAAGCTTAAGTAGTGAGGCTGCAACTATTGGGTGAAATAGATGAATCAACACTGCTAAATTTTCAAACAAATACTGAGACTGCAAGATGCAATCAGCTGAGTAATTTGTTTAAAAAGTCATACAGCTATCAATTACTCTTTAAGGAGGAAGATGTTTTGAGGTTATACCAATGGGCTCATGTATCTCTCTGAATCAGACTCCTATTAAATTCAGGAGAGCAGGTTCATCAAACAAGAAAACTAACTAAAAAGAACAAAGGGGATTACTGAAAACTGTAGGTGGGTACCTGAGAAACATATGTACTTCAATTGTTAGACAAAATCATTGGAACGAGACAAGCTGGATCTGTGACGTTCGGTTACGTGAGAAAAGCACACTCTGTAGAACTGATTCGGAAGAAGATAGTCTCCTTTTTGTATAGATACGTTAACATTCTCACTTCGTTACCATGGCTTTGGAAGAAATAGAAATCACAAATTACAACGAGTGCCGAACTTGATCCTGGAGGCACAAGGTTGATGAAACAGAGGTGCCTAAATGGACGTTCCTGAGTACTTTAAGTAACTGATAAGCCATGAGACACACAATTCAGAGTTTCAAATACAAAAACTCAGCACTGTTTTTTAATTATTCAGGGATATGAGAGTTGATTTGAGATAAAATGAAGCATTCGACACTGCACAAGCGTGGCTGATAACAAAGGAGGATGATCACAGAGAACAGAATTGATAGACGGTGCACATTTCTCACTCACCCAGCTCCAGCTGTCCAAATGTTGCCGGCTCGGACCACACGCGGCAAATTCAAATATCATTATACTTATATGCACTTGTGATTGAAATTATTCACTCCATTTCCACGATCGGATTCAAAGCCCACGCCATTCTCACGCGTGGAAAGCTGGCCGTACCCACTCACTTGCTCAAAGACGGTTAGAAACCGAACTTTAAATTTGTTCACCCGAACGTTTCCGATTTCACCCGAGTGAAAAGCCGAGATGTGCAGTAATGTGAACCGTACCACCGTGGAATTTTTTCCACGGAAGAACCTCGGTCAAGTAAGCCGCGGCCTCTCACGGCTCGGTTCGCACTCCCGCACCCTGCGGTTCACATGACCGAGAGTACGGTGCAGGTAACCGTATTACTGCGCACCGTACTCCTCGGTATAAATTATTGTACTTTTTTTCTCAGTGTAAAGACAGTAGCCCCTCTTTCTCTCAAGTTCAATGAGCACTCGCGGTCCTTTTGATGAGGCTGTAGGTAAGGTTTGAAAAGGAAAGTTTTGTAAGTTTATAAGGAGGAAAGCAGTGATTAAGAAATGCATATCCGATCATTATAATGTGAGTCGAGTGACATTTTAATCACGTTCAGCAAAAAAAAAAAAAAAAAAAAAAAAAAAAAAAAAAAAAAAAAAAATATTGAGGACACCCCGGAGAACTTATCAAAAAACATCTGGTTTTAAAGCCAGAGAATGACACTAGTTTCACAGAAATATAACAAAACAGAAAAAGAATAAACACGGAAAAACGTAATAAATGAACACTACAGCGTAAAACATCAAAGAACCCACCATTTTCAATGTAGCTTTTAGGCCGGGTTGGGTGTTCGATAAAGGTTCTTGGTCGGGTTGTGTGTTCGATGTAGGTTCTTGGTCGGGTTGGGTAATATCACTTAACATACACGGCAATGGGAACGTCAATGTAAAAATAAAAATCGATACTAACATCATGCATGCTTTCGCGATGAAACGGAACTGCGGCTAAGGCAACTGTCAACGGAGAAAATATCGGGAAACTTACTACAAAAAAAGTGAGTATTCTCACGTCAGTTTACGCGTCATCATACACTAAAACGTCACCAGTCTGATTCAGTTTGTCAGTTTCCGGGTAGAAGAAAAAATAGAAAGCCCGTGCGAAAAACACCGCCAGTCCATGATGAGCTTCGACGTCAAAGAGGACATCGGATTGGACCCTTCTCAAGAAAAGGCAATAGAATTAGTAGCAGCTAAAAAAAAAAAAAAAAATTGAATGTAGATATTGGTATGCTTAAATATAGATCGCATTTACGATGCGCCTTTCGAATCGAATTGCGCCTCATCTACGTAGATGAAGCGCGGATTTCGGAAGGCCAGCACGGGAATCGTACGGATTTTCCGTGAAATGATACGAAAATGAGAAATTTTCGTTTTGATTAAAGAGAAACATGGTTTCATTGATTTTTTTTTCATACAGAATAGAGCGGGTATAGTAGACGCACCTGTCAATTGACACAAGTTGGTGATCATACAATTGATCGGATATATGCACCAGCAAATTGAGTCGTGCAGTCCCAACCGAGGCGTGATGCGTCGTAAAAGGCCCTTTCACTTGGCCAAACATCATGTCAATAAGAATACTTGGCGTTCAAAAAATCGCAAAATTTTGGGGGGACCAAAAAGTTGCTACCTTACACCGAGGAACATTCCCAAAGTTTCAAACTTCTATCTCAATTAGGAAAAAAGTTACAGGGGTGGAATGTGACTTTTGGATGACACCGTATGTACCCGCATTTTCTTGGTAAAGTGGACCCAGCGCTTAAAAAAAATTCTTGAGATATTACTTTGACTTTACGCGTCGTTTCTTCTCGACAAAACTTGTTTGTTATGGAAAATGTCGTTTTTCGATCGTTTTTAACCTTAAACCTACCGATAACAAATCGACGCTTTTTCAACTCAAGGAAACCGAATTTTGTCGAAAAGAAACGGCACTTAGAGTTAAAATAATATCTCAAGAATTTTTTTTTCAGTGAAGAGTGTATTTCACTTGCACATATTCATGAAAAAGAAAAGAAGGAGAACTCAAATTTACAATAAAATTATTCACTTGACTTAAATTAGATTTGCGGATAAACTTATAACACATTTAAATTTTCATTCGTAAGGGGCATGTACATTTTTTAATAATTTCATAAATAATTACCCCACACACTTGGTGCACGTTGTCCGCTCGGGCCTCTCATTTCATTCAAAAATATCTGGTCACTACTCGATGACGCCGTATTCTGTGACAAAACGAAAGTGCTTCCTATAGGTTGAATTGAATTTCATCTTCAATCTGACGGAGCTCCATTGGCGAAACCCGAAGTTGGGTCAAAGCACGAGACCTCAGCTCGAACATTTTCAGTTTCGAATAAGTTCCCTCAAACGCTTTGGCGAAACGAGCACCCTAGCGGCGGCGGTCGGCATGCGGGCGTCGCATGGTGGATCGAGTCAATAGGAGAAATCGGACACCATTCGGAAAATTTAAAAGCTTATAACTCCGTTTTTACAAAACTTTGAGATTCTAAAAGTGGTTCCATCGGTTTCCTCGTAAAATTTTCTCCCAGGAGCACCCCTTAAAATTTAAAATTTAATGCAATTAACATCATAATTTGCTGTTTTAGTCAAAAATTTTAAGTCCGACCACTCTGATTGACTCGATCCACTGTGCGTCGGGCGAATCGAGCTGAACGGTCAAGGGACGCGGAGAACGGAACGAGTCTTGGAGTCGCCCCGGAACATCGAGACTCCATCGCGAGGAAATAATTAAAGTCAAACAAATCTCTTTGAAGCGAAAGGAAAAACGCCTTTTGATAGCGCAGGGTGCGCTGCGCTGCGGCGTCATAAACCCGTAACGCAGTCGTGACAAAGGGCTCGATCCAATCTGCCGCCGCCGAGGAATGACATTTGCTGCCATTGTTGAAGAGTTATTTTAGCCAACGGTCCAATCTTCGTTGCCACACAACGTAAAACAGTCACAAGACTGCCGCAGCGAAATAGGCGAATTCACAGAAAAAACGGCAACTCAATATTGCCGGCAATGTCAGGGTGATCACTTCCGTGAAAACACATTCGCCAAAATGAGCGGCTCATTAACCATAATGTTTTAAAGCCTTCCGTTGATTGCTCACAGTCACGGCTTTGAGAATACATTGCAAAACGATGTCACTATCTGAATTATTGATTATATTCATAATTTCGGGAGGAGTTTTGACAAAATCTTTTTTTGTGTCAGTTTAACAGAAGAGAGTTGAAAATATCATCCTTAACTTTTTCGGAGTTCCAGCTTGTGTAGTCAACTTCGTTACAACAACACTATCGGCATAGAATTCAGCATCTCCTTCCTCCATTTTCCACTGACCGGCTCAGTGGCAAACTATACTGAGTTCAACCACTATATTTTTGATAATTTTCCTATTCCTATTAGCAAATCGTAAATATTGTTCCCCCCAAAGTTTACGTTTCCCTGTCTGTCTTATGTATGATAGGAGAGAAAACTCGATATAAATGCAATTGTATTAAATATGTCTTGATTTTGTTATTTTAAACGTCTTTTCATGCAAAGAAGCTCAACCATGTCCATGCTTTATTCATTCATGAATTGAAAGTAAGCAATCCACATCCCGAAAATCTACCGATTTGCCGTAAAAAATCGCAGAAACTTGATATACCAGGTCGATGTACCCACTCTTTGAATTTACCAATCAATTTAGTGAGTGCACGTAGGTATGTGAAAGTCAAAATGCTATAGTCATTTTGGGTGCATTCATTTTTCATGAAACAATTGTAAGTAATTTCAATCCCGAAAAACCATAAATTTTCCGTATAAAATCGAAAAAATCAAAATATGTCGACTCCCTGACGTGAAAATTGAATTCTACGTGTGAAAATACTTATGTATCGATATGCTGAACAGAATGCCCGCCTCTCCTCGTAATGTACAAACCGTTCCTATACTCATCTTAAAATTGTTCTCAGAGCTTTGTGTTATTATCAGCTTCCATTTAAACCCCGGTTTGATGGCCGAATCGGCTGCCCAAAAAGCAAGCCATTTTTGAAGGGCTCTATGAGAAATTCGTGATATTATCAGCTCTCAGGAAATCACCTCATGGGTAAAATTGCTGATATAAATCGAGTGCTTAAAATAATCGTATTCAAGAAACTAAGGCATTAAACTATGGAGTCAATTTCGTTTTAATAATATAACGGGATTTACTTGTCTTCAGGTCAAAACTCATACAAGGAAGCCCCTTGCAAGAGGCTAATTTTTTGTAATTTCACTCAATTTTTTCTCCTTTTTATAATTGAATTGCTTGTCACATTCTGAGGTCAATCATATTAAATTGTAATTTATACATTTCTTTTTTTCCCCCTTCATTTTATTTTTTGTTTGGAGAAGTTTTGTTGATTTCTTCGGATTTCGAATACTGTAACTTCTCTTCTATTTGGCCGATTTTTATGAATGAGACCTCTTTTAATTCGTGTTTTAACGGAGAGTAAGGAAAAAATTGCTAAAAACTCGCGAAACAATTTTTTTTGAAAATTGGACGAATCCTAGCGTGACGGTGAAATGGTTAATGAAGCGTAAGTAATTTTGCGAGGGGCTGAGGATCCCGGCATCGCTTGGCAACCGTCATTAGCTATTGTTCGTCGAGACGCCGACGCAGTGAGCAGGAGCGTGGGAAAGAGAGGGGTAAGTGGATTCCTGTATGAGCCACGTTTAGCTAATGGTCTATTGAGTCTCGAGGCTCATCACAGATTGCACTTACACAGATTGCACTATCAGAGCACGGGTACCAACTTTTGGAAATTATAACCGAGGTTACAGATCTGTCAAAGCAACGTTTTGAACAAAACGGAGGAGTTAAATTCTCATTTCGAGAGTGCCGACCTGCTCAGCCATCCTCGAATCAATTCGCTTGATTCTGCTTATATATGCATAATTTAAATCAGCGCGTCGCATTCTTAGGCTTTTTTTGAAAAAACCAAGTAACGTAGACTCTTGGTATTCACTGCACATAAACTAATGAGCCCCAGAATGAGAAACAACTTTAAATCATAATTATTGATGGATAAATAAACTTTTTACACGCTTTGGAAAATCTCAGAAGTTCGCGGTAGTCACTTTTCGGTAAGGAACTAAGGGACTCGGTTATTGTATCGAGCAGGGTTCGAAACGATCGCAAAGGCGGTATACTACGTATACGCGCCAAAAATGTATTATCATGACATTCCATGGTTTATTTCTGATGAATCCACTCTCGGCTATATCCTTATGTGAATTGATAAAAAAGTGAACCTTAGTGGAGAGTTTACAATAAGAACGTGGAAGATTTTCTGTTTCTCACAATTTAGATAATAATTTCCTGATCCTGAACTTCCTTATTTTTTTTTTAATTGGTTTGTCTTGCATTCCAGCGGGAGTTGCAGTCTTTACCCCTTGTTACTATAAAGTTGGACGTAATTTGTTTGGTCTTTGATTCTCACCATCTTTGCTTCGGAGTTGAACTCGAAAATTGAGCTATTGATAGAAAATTCAAGAAATCTCAGAGCAATAAACATAAATCCGTGATTTACAATTAGAAAAATAGTCGAACGAACAGCCGTTGGGGAGTGACGTCATCCGCTTGTTTAGGTTTGTTTAATTTGCTATCATTTCAACCCTCTTTCACTTCACTTCAATGAGAACAGAGAATAATTCCGGCTAATTCGAAGAGATTTATCGGTTCCCCTCGGTGCAACAGCGTTTTGGATTAGTTCCGCGTTTCATGCGCGAGAGAGGGCGAGGCCCGCTGCAACTGCTGGGGTGCGTGCCCGTGCGTTTCGCGGAGGGTCGCCCAGATTACTTTCCCGCACCGAAAACTCAACCGTTGATGGAAGCCGAGTCACGGGCCATCCTTCCCGAAGAAAGTTTTCGGCACACTCCGTGCAGAGAATTAAACGGCCTAATACCACCTTACAGGCGGTCTCGACAAACGAACGGTGATATACAACTCATTTTCGAAGTATAGCAGTTCAGATGTGGTAACTGAAATTACCAGGATCACTTTCTCTTAGCGTTGCTCCCTGTGTCCTAAATCTTTATTGGCGCAGCCTTGCGTGCTCTTGTCTTTATTAGATCCTTGAGTTACAGGTTTAATGCAAACAAGTAACCAGATTTGTTAACAAATACATCCTAAGCATAACACAGTCAAAATCTAGGGCTTAAAAAAAATTATATGGTGGATCTGGAATTGACCCTCTAAATCTACGACAATGTTTGCAATTTTATAAAGGTTTCTTACAATTCTTATAATATTACTGGACACTCCTAATTTATATAATTTTTTCCACAACAAATTATGGTTAACAGTATCAAAGTCTTTTTGTAAAATCGACAAAAATTAGATATGATTTACGCTTTTTGAAGTTTTGGATCTGAATAAGTGAAGTTCGAGTGAAAATATTGTCCTGGCACCCTCGTTTCTCTCTGAAACCAGCCTGACTTTCTAAAATTAAGTTATTCTCTTCGGCGAAATTGCTGATGCGGTTTGCAATGATGTAGGTTAAAATTTTTGTTATTGAGTTGATTAATGCTATACCTCTGTAGTTATCTGGATTTTGGGGGTCACCTTTTTTGAATATTAAGGATAATTTAATTTTACCCCATGCGTTTGGGATGGAACTTCCGTTCATAATTTTATTTGACGTTTGCCCGGAAGAGGAAGCGCGGAGGCCTTGAGAACACCCGTAAGCCGAAAGTAAATTCGATGAATCTGAACAACTTTTTTCGGCCAGCGCCAACCTCAACCCAACCAACAAAAGACAGCCTCTTTCGTGAACTTCAAACCAACGTCAGCAATGCAGCAAACAAAAGTTGTGAACACGCAACTTAACGATACCAGCCCAGCAAACCCGATCAAAATCTGCTATAGGCAGTGCGTTGAATCCTTTCTTGACAAACGTGATTGTCGCGCGGGCTATCTAAATACATTCAACATGCCATGCAAAGACATGACAATATAGCTCTGTATACTAAAGAGGCATTTCTAGCTTTTTTGCAATCGCGAACGACACAAGAACGTGCCAACGTTGAGTATGCGCCTTATGCTGACAACACACCGGTAACGTTTGTTGATACATCCAATCCCAATATCTCCCCAGACGTCATTGGGGCTCAAATTGATATGGGATCATTTGTACTCATCCAGGACTATGACTTCGACGTCCGGAATTTGGATTTAGTGTATTGGTTAGCTGCTGAAGGTAGGCGCATAGCACCAAACGCTGTCCCCTCCATCGCTGTCCATCGTCGCGATGATCATTACTTGGCCCGCGATAACCTTCGTTATTTTGCGGAAAAGTCCCAATCCTCCACCAATTCCTCCTGCCGCTGCAATAGACCCGGAAATTATGTGGAGGTTCTTACAACGTACGGCCATATCAAGGACAGAACGAGACTTTATGGCTGCTGGAGTGTATGAAGCAGCATTGATGGTGAATGGGTAGACTAGAAGTTGTCGGAGCAACAAAATTTGCCGCGTATGTAGTGCTGGTCATCATGGCATGCTGCAGGGCGCAACACACCACTCGGCTGGTTCCACGCAACCAGACTCAACTTCGCAGCTTGGGCAGGACGCAGCGCCGGACTCCACCATTGTACCACGAAACCAGCCGCTGAGCCAAAGACAAGAGACCCTCCACTAGTATCTTGGCCATTGTGGAAGCTTTTACTTTCGGGACTTCAGCATTCTACTGTTGACTTACTTACATGGTTGATGCTTAACAACGTGTTGGTAGTTTCGTTTCGCAAACAAGTCGAAAATGGTCGAAGTTTGCGAAACTTGTTTGGCTCATGACGTCACCCGAAGCTCATCATTGACCATGTAGGTAGGTCAACAGCCGAAATTGAGGTGATGACTGTTGCTCCCTAATAATTGTCCATAAGGAACTGTTGAATCCCCGAAAGTAAAATCTTCCACCTGTCGCTAGGAGGCCAGTGGAGGGTCTCTTGTCTCTGCGCTGAGCTGTGATCCAGCCCTCCAAGAGCCAGCACCGAATTATCTAACCGGAGAGTATAAGAATTTTCACATACATTCTTCGATCGGGACACTCGAGTGTAGCAAGGATCGGGCAGTCTGGCTGGTCATAGCCGCTGGGTTCAAAATTTGAGACCCATCAAATTTCCGAAAAATTGCGTAAAATTTAACCGGAAAGTATTATAGTTGATTTTAGTCTCATATTGTAGGGGTGACTTCCCTGATTAGATATCACCTTGCCAGACCGTCGAACTCCGCTGGGAAAGGGTTGCCAGACCGCCCGAAAGTTCCGAAAAATTGCGCAAATTTTAACCGGAAAGTATTATAGTTGATTTTAGTCTCATTTTGTAGGGGTGACTTCCCTGAGTAGATATTACCTTGCCAGACCGTCGAACTCCGCTGGGAAAGGGTTGCCAGACCGCCCGAAAGTAGCTAAAATCGACCTTTTCTGCCTCATTTGAATGCACAATAGTCCATAGCCAACCTATCCCAAAATAGGGGTTTACCTTCCACATTCTGGAAAAAAATCTCTAGCATATGTATCCTATGTGTTTTTTAGCGCTAAGTTCGAATCTGAACTTTGCTACCTTCGATTTTTGCCGCTAAAGCCGCCATCTTGAAAAGACGTTGCCAAATCTCATTTTTGTCCAAGAATCGGTAATAACTCGTTCCCTGTGCGTCGGACGACAAATAAAGTTCTGCAAAGCGAAAGTACGTTAAATTTTGATTTTGAAACATGCATCAAAGTTTTGATACAATGCATGTACCGTCCACCAGAGCGCGCTGAAAACCGCGGAAATTTGAAAAAATTGTCATTTTTGTCGTTTTTCCTGAACACCATTTTTTCTGGGCGATTTTTCGGCGAAAATGATCGTGGAAAAGTGAAGTCAGCGAAAAATGCTACAAGAAAGACTCTCAATTTTTGGACTAATGACTGTTTTTTACAGAAGTTAGGAGCGCTTGAAGTCGAAGACACCAACGGCCGAAATCGGCGTCAACGCTGGATCACGGTTCTGTCATATTATAAGGATTGTACTTAATATGGTTTCATGACGTATTATTTTAGCTTTGAGGCATTGAATCTCGCTGTGAACATTACAGTTAGAGGTTTCAATTCACCCAGTATGGCATCCCTTTCTAGATCCCTGCTCTGTCCCTATTCCCGCAGGTCTCGCAAAATTATGATGGGGCACTTTCTTTTCAGGGTCTAAATTTTTTCGATCCCGGGGGAAAAAGAGTTGAAGTCGCCTAACCATCATTTCAGCATCATTATTAGGAATGTGAATTGTTAGTCGAACCAATTTTAATATCTGAGGTTCCAAACTTTGCGAACAGGGTCACAGGAGCGAGGAGCCTGAACATTGAAGTTCCTGCCAACTTTAATTTTCAGGTCCCTGTGACCCTGTTCGCGAAGTCCGGAACAGGGTTATCGTCAGGTTTTCGAATATTTCAGGCGTCAATGCTTTTTACCTCTTTTTCTTGGGAGGAATCCTCCCTCAAGGCACTTTCACAGAAATCACAGCAACATAAATACGAAGATAATATTCAGTAAAATACTCGGGGCGATTTTGTGTCTCACGACACCATTACCAATCGCTAAAAAGTACAAAAAGAAAAAAAAATAAAATCAAAAGAAACCAGCATGGCATCACATGGTGATGGTCAACATACTGAGACAAGTACCATCACCATGTAACGCCATGCTGGTTTCTTTTGATTTTAATTTCTTTTTTTTATTTTTGTACTTTTTGGCGGTTGATGATGGTGTCATGAGACACCGAAACGTCCCGTGCATTTTTATGTATATTATAGCCTTATTTCCGCCGTGTCCTTTGTTTTCTTTATGCTATTTCTGTTTTGGGCTGCCTGTGTACTTATGTCTCTGTTTCATAAATACAAATATGTGCACCGAATAAGGCCGTTTTCTTATACCCAGCGGTCAACTGTCACATAATCTGTTTGGCAGCAGCATTTGAGATTCGCAGGAAAATATTTTTATCAGCTCCTCCGGTTTAGGCTTCTTCCCTACTAAGTATCGGCGACAAGTAATTCTTTGTTGGCACGCAGACATATTTAATCTAAACTTGCGGGTTCGTCCTAAAAGAGTGTTTTTGGGCTTCCTCCGTAGAGCAAGGCAACGAGTCAAATTTTGGATTGCCGTTTTTACCAGGCTTCATACCATCATTATTCAGCGAAGTTTCTTCGGAGTTTTTATAACCTTACAGAGCAAAAGCTGCACACGTGTACACTTAAGGGTGCACAGTTTTGTGCGGAAATGTATGGAAAAATCCATGCAGGAGGATTTCTCACTCAAAGAGGAAGTAGCAGAATTCGACGATTCAGAAGCCGTACAAATTGATTTTAAAGACGTCGATGATAACCCTGTTTCGGGGACATACTCCTCCCTACCAACTCCAATATTAAAAATTTCTGCGTCCCTGCCAGCTTTGGAACCCGAAGCTCAAGCTTGGAGAGCCCAAGCCAAAATGCCGAGATTTTAATCATTTCATTCAGCTTCCAACATGCTGAGAAGAGTGCCAGGTTCAATTATTCTGATAACTTCAAGCGTGCGCAGCTGACCATGTGTTGAATTTTTTTGTAAAGATCGGATATGCTACTCCCATGAAGGAAATATTTCCAGATTTGATTTGACTAAAACTTAACATTCTTAATAATAATGCTGAAATGATGGTTAGGCGACTTCAACTCTTTTCCCCCGGGATCGAAAAAATTTAGACCCTGAAAGGAAAGTGCCCCATCATAATTTTGCGAGACCTGCGGGAATAGGGACAGAGCAGGGATCTAGAAAGGGATGCCATACTGGGTGAATTGAAACCTCTAACTGTAATGTTCACAGCGAGATTCAATGCCTCAAAGCTAAAATAATACGTCATGAAACCATATTAAGTACAATCCTTATAATATGACAGAACCGTGATCCAGCGTTGACGCCGATTTCGGCCGTTGGTGTCTTCGACTTCAAGCGCTCCTAACTTCTGTAAAAACAGTCATTAGTCCAAAAATTGAGAGTCTTTCTTGTAGCATTTTTCGCTGACTTCACTTTTCCACGATCATTTTCGCCGAAAAATCGCCCAGAAAAAATGGTGTTCAGGAAAAACGACAAAAATGACAATTTTTTCAAATTTCCGCGGTTTTCAGCGCGCTCTGGTGGACGGTACATGCATTGTATCAAAACTTTGATGCATGTTTCAAAATCAAAATTTAACGTACTTTCGCTTTGCAGAACTTTATTTGTCGTCCGACGCACAGGGAACGAGTTATTACCGATTCTTGGACAAAAATGAGATTTGGCAACGTCTTTTCAAGATGGCGGCTTTAGCGGCAAAAATCGAAGGTAGCAAAGTTCAGATTCGAACTTAGCGCTAAAAAACACATAGGATACATATGCTAGAGATTTTTTTCCAGAATGTGGAAGGTAAACCCCTATTTTGGGATAGGTTGGCTATGGACTATTGTGCATTCAAATGAGGCAGAAAAGGTCGATTTTAGCTACTTTCGGGCGGTCTGGCAACCCTTTCCCAGCGGAGTTCGACGGTCTGGCAAGGTAATATCTACTCAGGGAAGTCACCCCTACAAAATGAGACTAAAATCAACTATAATACTTTCCGGTTAAAATTTGCGCAATTTTTCGGAACTTTCGGGCGGTCTGGCAACCCTTTCCCAGCGGAGTTCGACGGTCTGGCAAGGTGATATCTAATCAGGGAAGTCACCCCTACAATATGAGACTAAAATCAACTATAATACTTTCCGGTTAAATTTTACGCAATTTTTCGGAAATTTGATGGGTCTCAAATTTTGAACCCAGCGGCTATGACCAGCCAGACTGCCCGATCCTTGCTACACTCGAGTGTCCCGATCTAAGAATGTATGTGAAAATTCTTATACTCTCCGGTTAGATAATTCGGTCAGCGTCAGCTCTTCGTCCTGACTGCGACATTGATGCCTCCCAGCGGGACCAAACAGCCAGGGCACGCGGCAATGCCCATGCCACCATCGCCCGCTGGAACCGTCAACCCGATTTTCCGCCAGTCCACGTTTTCAATAGGCCCCTGTTCCCCAGGGCGTTTCTCACCCTACGAGTCTACACCTTGCGGGAATGCCAGGACGGCTGTTTGATCTCCGCCGTAGCTTTCAGTTTTGCAGGTTTCTCCGCCGTAATTATAACCTTTTTGCTATGTTTCATACTATGTTGCTTTCTTTCGTTTCCTTCTGTTATGTTTGAATTGCCCGCCCCACCGGTCTAACCGTTGAGGGCAATTTCGTTTGTCCTGCTTATGCCCTTGGCTTCTGGCCAAGACGACTGTCTCTCTGATTTTTGTCTTGTCTACCTAGGTGCGCAATAAATCTCGTGGTTCGTCAATTCTATATTCGCATTTCATTTTCAGCATGTATGTTCTCTCTGGTCAAAGCAGGTTGCACTGGACTTACACTTCTCTCCAGGGCCGGATTTACATTTTTAGCGCCCTAGGCTATACTTAGGGTGGCGCCCCAAAAAGTAGGCGCTTTCGTGGGGGGAGGGGGGGAACCCCCCAGACGCCCCTCCCCTCCAGATTTGAAGGCGGATCCAGGTTTACGAGATGTTTTTAAATTCACCTATAAAAAACACATTTGTCAACCACAACGTAGACATTTTTTAATAAATTCTCAAAAATGTTGCGCCCCTCAAAATGATGCGCCCTAGGCTACAGCCTATATTAGTCCAGGCGCCTGGTAAGTCTACCTGGAATTTTGGGTACACAGCGATTTTTTTGGCCTACTTTATGTTTTTTGGGTCGGTGAATCCGAATCTGAAGTTTCCGCACGCGTATCTGGTGAGCATTTTCCGCTATTTTGAAAAAATGGCCTAAAAAGGCCTTTTTTTGCGGTTTTTTTTGATATAGCGGCTACGGATGAGGAAAAGTCCCGGATTTAGCTAATGTTTTGAATAGCTGACATAATTTGGAAGAAAATGGTGTATACATATGTTAGGTTTGCTTAAAAATTGAGGAAGATACAGCATCGTGAACATCGCGCCTATTCACGTTTTCGCGGCGCACCCCTCAGCGCGGTCCGGCTCGCCGCGGTCCGCCAAGTTCTGAGGCGTTACACGCTTTAAACGGTTTTCGTTTCAACAGTTTTTCATTTCTAACATTTAATAAATCATTTTAATGCTTTATTATACCTGAAATGTGTTCCATCATCCCTTCCGTTTTCGCTATCCCTCCCTGAAAAAATGTCTTAATACAGTAAGATTGGATTAATTGCTATTTTTTTCATCTCAGATGATTGTATTACCCTTAAGAGAGAACAAACGGATCCAAAAGTCAAAAAAGTAATAAACTAATATTTACTAAAACGGGATAAATATCCCCGTCCTCAACGTATTTGTGATGATTTGGAGCTTTCCTCCGCTACTCGCGGATATTCGAGACTTCTCTCAGTTACTCGCGGATATTCGAGACTTCTCTCTGTTACTTGCGTATAATCGACACTTATCTCCATTATTCGCGAATATTCGAGGCTTTTCTGCGTAACTCGCGGTTTTTCAAGGCTTTGATCCAATACTCGCGGACATTCGAGGCTTTGATCCGATGTTCGCGATTATTCGAGGCTCTTCTCCGTAACTCGTGAACATTCGAGGCTTTGCTCCAAAACTGGAGGTTTTACGAGGCTTTCCTCTTTGTTACTCGCGGATATTCAAGTATTTTTCGTTACTCGCTGATATTCGAATATTTCTTCATTACTCGCGTAAATTTGGGGCTTTCCTCCGTTGCTGGCGGATATTCGAGACTTCTCTCAGCAACTCGCGGATATTCGAGACTTTTCCCCATTACTCGCGGACATTTGAGGCTTTTCTGTGTAACTCGCGGCTTTGATCCAATACTCGCGAACATTCGAGGCGAAAAGGATCAAGATTCAACAGATCAAGCCACAAATTTTGGATGCCAGATACTCGTCGAGACGCCTGAATTTCGGACGCCAACGAAAGAGAAGTATTCTCAAAGAAAAAGAATAAACGGAATACGAGATCAAAATTAGGACAATTGAAGGTGAACGAGCTAATCGGATTAACTTTTTCAGATAAGTAGTTTGAAAGGAACGGTAAAAGGGACATAAATAATTTCGAAGTTTCAAATAGAATTCTCTTCGATTATTTTTTTGACGTTAGGAATTTCCGTAATTTCACTAATAATGGGTAAGTCGCAAGACGTTGAAAGTGTGCAGATAATGTGCGAATGTACGTCCTGGTAACAAGGGCTTCTCGCCATGTCGAAAGAAAACACCGCATTAGAATTCAAACGTTGCCAAACCTCCAAATAAAATATTGATTTCCGCAATAAGTCAAAACCGGGATTGAAATCCGTCTTCTTATTTCATTGTTTTTTAAATAAACTTAGGCTAGAAGACTATCCCGAAATAACAAACAGACCATAGAGAAATGGTCCAACTCTGTAACTGTACTTACCAAAACTGACATAGATCCCAGAATCACAGGCTGTCCGGACTTCAAATATAAATAATTCCAATTAGAAAAATCGAGATTAAAGGCACAACGAAGAAGTTCATGAAAGTTAAGGTCTTAGGTGAAATAACTCCGTGGGTTCAAAGAATTTTTAACAGGTTTTAGACTTTCCTTTTCTTACCGTAAACCCTAAAAGGGACTTAAATTCAAAGAAATTAAAAGTTCAAACTAAAAGATCCAATTTTAAAAGTCTAAAGTTAAAAGATAAAATTAGGTTCATGATACTATTTCAAAAGAATCGCTGTGAAACATTCAGGCAAAAATGATGTCTCCGTTGTACAGGTTTTAATTGATGGTGATAAATTAAAAATCACGATTTTTCATTTACGATCTAATTTTATTATTACGTAGCCCAATATTTTCTTGCAACATTACGTAACTTAATGAAAGACTGAGAGTATGCATTGATGGGACTGAGCTAAGCAATAAAGAACAAACTGACATTTGGGAAAAAATTGAAAAATAAGTGGTTTTGAAGTCAACGACAGCTCTACTATATATCGCCAAAAATTCACAGTTTCTGTTGACGGAAATTTTGCACAAATTGAACTTGAAGTTTATCTTTTACATTGAGTCTTACGCAAAATCCAAAATTTAAACACTTTCTTCTCGATTCGATCCCAATGTGACTTGGTTACTTTCTGTTTAACTCCGTCCAATTAAACCTCATTAAAGTATTTCCACGAAAATTTTTTAGTGGCTCATGTAAAATTAAAAAAGAAGATATTTTGATAAATTTTTAAATTTTGTTCCCGTTTCGGAACACAAAAATTAATTTTCGCATTGACAAAATTAACATAGACATTGGAGCTCCTCAACATGGCTTGAACAGCGTAAAATGATTAAATTCATCTCCTCAGAATTTTATTGATAGGTGTGGAATGTAAATTGTTTCCCTTTGGATAGAGAAAATTAAACAGTCGTTTAATAGTAGCTAGTGGAATAAAAGATCCCGTTTCAGGATTAGAACATTCTGATGATTTCTGAATAAAAGCTATTGATACCAGTGACGATTATGCATGGAACCAAAGGTTACAAAATAATAAAAATATCAACAAATATGATATTCCCTTAAATAAAATAATGGTCATGAACCAAATGTATTCGAAGCTGATAAGAAGAAATTCTACCTTGTTCCAGGTACCTGACGAGGCAATGGATCAAGGTTAACCTTGTTACCTTGTTGTTTGAGGAATTATCCAGAATGGCTTCCACTCCTCCTCCTTCACCCATCTTATTCCACTGACCCGGTCCTCCTCTGATCTGGTTGTTCCCTAACAGATATCTCAAAAATGAATGCTGTAGGTTGCCGTAATTCCCTCACCTTCACAGTCCCTGGCTTTTGTGGACCTTGCTTTCCTCTAGTTTCAAAATATTCTGATTTCCGATTTCCTGCCCTTCAAACAAAATTTCCACTTTTTTAAGAGCCTTCTCTTTTTTTTCGCTGCTTCTCACTAAACTTGAACATAAGTTTACCGATCCAATTATGGAAAAATGGAAAAAACATTTAGTGACTGGTGATAAGAGGACAGGCCTTCAAAGGTCGGTGAACAGTTGAAAAATCAGTGATACACCGAAAAAAAAAGGAAGCTGGTTTAACATTCTGGATGTAACAAGATTCAGATTCGGATTCAGCGACCCAAAAAACATAAAGTAAGCCAAAAAAATCGCTGTGTACCCAAAATTCCAGGTAGCCTCATTTTTAGCTACCAGACGCCTGGACTAATATAGCCTATTGGTAAATCCGGCCCTGCTTCTCTCGTATGTATGTTTTCTCTGATTTTCAGTCTTCCTCCTTGGGTCCCCCAAACATATCACCTTCTTTATGCTTGCTTGCTAAAACTCCGGAGAGTTCTAGGTGGGGGGTATGTTCCCGCCGGACACAGGTAGATCGCTCGTTGTTTATCACCGCCGCGTCTCCTTTCCCCCCTCCGCGCTGTGCCGACCTCTCCACCTCGCCGTAAACGCTGTGGGGACGTTTCACTACGATTTTTAGGTATACAGCAGCATAAACCACAGCAAAAAAACCATTAAGGGGTAAGAGGCGAAATGAGAGAACAAGAAATGATCATGACTTGAACTAATCGTAAATCATGGAGGTGTGCGTTGAAATGTTACTTCAGTTTTCTGCCGTGCTACATGCTACACTGGAAAAAAATATCGTATTTTCCCATACTCTGACACAGTGTCCGAGTATGGTAATAATCACCGGACTTTATGGTAGCATTTCCTTTCACCTTTGAAAAGGTGGGGCTTTGGCCCCATTTATTGTTATTCCACTAAAGTTCAACCATGTGTTCCAAGGTCCTCGCTCTCAAACCTAACTTTCGTATTCGGACTCACATGTATGTATTGTGTGCATTTTATAACCTATTAGTTTTCTCATCCGAGGCATTCCGGGCCCCGCTTCAGATGTGGCAATAGCACATACACACAATAGCACACCCTATCGCACAAAAGCACAACACAGTACAATATGGATACACAATATATTACTATTAAGAAAATCAAGTAGACTTACAGTAGATGTTACAATACTTTTTTCTCGGTGAAAGGAAAAACGCCTTATGAACATCCAGAGTTGCCTAATTTCTCCTTGAAAAACATGTGCTTGCGGGGGCATTTTTGAATATTTATCCTTGAAATTTTCAGATGCTGAAAATGAAATTCGAATAGAATTTTCTGAAAAATTGGGGGGGGGGGGGATATCCACAAGTTTCTTGGCAAATTCGTATTTTATCAGTCAAACTTTGGCAGTGTCTGAGGACGCATACTGTGTTCTCGGTAGAGCGCGCACGAGAAAAAAAAGCCGCTTGGATCTAGAGTCCGACCTCTTAATAACATTGACAAGAAAAAATAGGCTTGAGTCGATTGGATTTTACTAGAATCGAAGAGCCGAGCCTCATGATTTAAGCGGTTTCCTTTTGATTCAAAGAAAAATCCTATTGAATTAAGAGTATTTTTTCATGCCAATGTTTTTACGAGTCTGGACTCAAGATCCAAGCTACTTTTTTATCCAGTGCGGCAGTTTTACCATGATTAGTTTTTCCGCCGTGCACTGGAAAAAAAACACATTGGATCTAGAGTCCAGATTCTTGAAAACATTGACAAGAAAAAGTACTCTTGATTCAATCGGATTCTTGCTTGAATCAAAACGAAACCCGCTTAAATTAAGAGGCTTGGTTCTTGATTTAAGCTAGATTCTGATTGAATCAAGAATATCTTTTCTTGTCGATGTCTTTAAGAGTCTGGACTCCAGATCCAATGTGTTTTTTTTTTTCCCCAGTGTGGAGAGTGCTACCCGCATACGGCAAGTACACCGGTGCTGCGTGGGCGAGAGCCGGCAAATTTTCGCCTGATGAGTTTAATGACAGGGCGCAGCGAATGAGATGCTAATAAGCTGACGCACGTCACATATGCCGTGCTTGCTGATTAACCGGCTGAAAAGAGGAGCAGGGGCCGTGCAGTTGAACGCCAAAACGTGACAATTAGAGGCCTCCCGAGTTCGCCATTTGCGCCGAACCTACGCTCGCTCGCAGTCGTGGAACGGGCTTGAAAAGATCACTCTCTTTTTTTTCGCCATGCCCCGTGTTTCTCTTCCTCTAACGTTCGGAATGACATTCTGAATGGCAGAGTCGATGAATTATTGGTCTCCATGTTCAACTTTTTCATAGCAGCGTGAATAATAGGGATGAATAGGCCATGCATACCTCGCACGAAATTCGAGGTTTTGAAATAAAAATCACAGGAAGTTATCGATCCAATCGTGGACGAATAGGCGTGTGTGGTGCTTACTTTCACGATAATTTGACCGTGGTGAGCGACAACATACAGCGATGCTACTGTTCCTTTTTGAAAAATGAAGTTCAAATCTCGTGCCACTTGTGGTTTTGAAGAAATGCCTAAAGCTGGAGTCGGTTGCCTGCAGCTTCATTGTTTTGCTATGATGAGGAAAAACGCCTTTGAGCCTTCCGACGTCTTTTTCTCAGATATACTAATTTTTAAGAAAATTTGTAGAAAAAGCGATCAAAACCAACTTCTAGTACCTCAACTTCAGAAGATGACATTTCTGGCCCAGTTTTTGAAATTGAATATATTCAATTTACCCCCCCCCCCTTTCCCCTTAATACATTGAATGTAATGCCGTCGATCTAAGAAAAAATTTAAATGGCAATAAATGATAAATTCCTCTGCTTTATAAATAAAATATAACAGATTCCTTCTTCTTGTAATTTATGATTTTTTTTTTTCCAGAATAAGACAATGATCCGATGCAAGTTACTCTAATTAGACAAAACACAGTATGGCAAGGGAAATACACACAGGATATAATCGTCCCACAAATTAAACTATCCCCGAATTGTGTGTCATATACCACAAGATTGTGCACTAATCTATGCATATGATGAAAAACTGAAGAACGTGTCCTGCGGGAGGACCCTGAAATCCATGCTCCCGACAGTTATCCAACGTCCAGTAAGACGTTTAACCAAAAAAAAAAAAAAAAAGAAGAGAATCTTTAAGAATATAAGAGCTCGAACAGTCAAAGGAAACAACGTCAGAACAGCAGCAGCCGACAACTTTTGTAGATATTTTCAACGAATTTCATTTGAAATTATATCTACATTATCAGAAAATTTCAACGAAAACCACGAGTTAATTTCCTTGAAAATGAATGTTCCAAGGGGGGAGGTTTGTCAAACTCTAGGGTTCTATACGGCGTATGTCCTTAGCAGGACATGTATTGTACTGGTGTACAAATAAGAACTGTTTTTTTCTCGGGCTCTGGGTTTCATGCCAATCATCCACATCGTCGCAACGTTTCCAGCCTTTGCCTCATCTTCACACATGTATCTGCGGGAGTTTCAACCGGATTTTGTTTCAACCATTCGGTGAAGTTTCACCCAAGCGGAGGAACAGTATTTAATCTTAGAGCGTTTCAGTGTTCTGTCCTGTTTTTAGTGAAATGCAATTTCTGCAACTTATAGGATTCGTAACTCTGAGCATTCAATTTCTCTTCGCGCAATGATAATTGGAAGACCTAAAAACCTTCGAAAGGAACTAACCTGGGAAAACGTCAAGGAATTCCCAACTAAAATCCTCACTTCCTGAAAAGTTTGGATGGAAGAAACACGCGCAAGGGTCGCATCGCCTGAGGTGGACGGGGGCGGGCGTTAAGATTTCTTGTTCCGCCGCCGCACAGATCATTCGGAGAAATCTTGGGGTGCTGAAACTGGACCGCGTTCACATACCATCAAGGGTTTATGGAGTGCGGAAAAAGACGGAGCAAGCGCGAATGTAACGCCAGCCGAGAGTTATGGTAATCTACTTGAATTTAAGTAGCTGCGACGAAAACGGGATGAGAATTACTATAAGACCTTGTATCTACATGACGTTCTTATGGGATTTTTCATACACTGGAAAAAAAACACATTGGATCTAGAGTCAAGACTCTTAAAAACATCGACAAGAAAAAGATTCTTAATTCAATCAGAATCTAGCTTAAATCATGAACCAAGCCTTTTAATTTAAGCGGATTTCATTTTGATTCAAGCAAAAATCCGATTTAATCAAGAGTATTTTTTCTTGTCGATGTTTTCAAGAGTCTGGTCTAAGAGTCTAGATCCAATGTGTTTTTTTTTTCAGTGTAATATCGAATCGCAGGAATGAAACTTATGGGGATTTTTCCCAGTTATTGTCTCCACGAGAGAGAGGTGATTTAGCGTTCCTGCCACAAGTTTGCGCGGGAAACAGTAGTTCATTTGAATGATTCGGCAGTGTCCGAGTTGGCTCCCAAAGTCCATATTGGGTACCACCGGATAAATTGGAGTTGGCTCCCTCCCGATTTTCAAATTGACTCGCGAAAAATTTGTGAGTGACGCGGCAACATCACTGGGTTCAATACAGGCTGAACCTGCTGTCAGTGTAGGCGAGATGAAGGACCTGTCATGCGTTATAAGTCTGATAATCATAATCAGCTAATGAAAATTTATGTTCATGTATGTTCCGATTATTTTCTTTCTTCTCCCAGAAAAGGAGCCTGAAACCTATAGTTACGTTCTGTCTCCGTTTTGTAATTTTATTCTCAATGTTACTGTAGCAGTTGCAGATTTTGAAGCCGCCAACCTTATAGGAATCCGCTGGCTTGGCCGAAAGCGAGAGTTCGCGGTTGCCGATCTCATATCGGCCGAAGCTGGTGGCGAAAAATTCAAAGCATTCCTGCGATGTTGGCGTTGAGAGTAAAGAGGGATGCAATTAGAAATCCATTCCAGTTACAAATAGGAAATCGACGTCGAAAATTGCAGGTGATCTCTAAACAATACTCTTCGATTCTATAGTTGGAAGATTTTGTTGTTCCACAATTCATCAATGCGAGTATTAACCCCTCAGCTCGTTAACTCTGCAAGTTTTCCAACTGCAGATACTTCCTGCAGCAAGTGATTAGTAACAGACTCGCAGCAGCAACAGAGACCCCCCATGAGTTAAAAGCTCACCGAAAATAGAACAAGATAAAGTGTGGAGCGATAGTTGTTCGGAGCGCCTATTGAGAACCATTTTTACGAGCTTGTCTTGGCCCTCGGCGCAGTCTAAGAGCTACATATTCTGATCGATATATTCGTATTACGAGGAATTCGGATGTCTGGGCTGACTTTAACGAGCGTTTCAGCTCATCAACGAGTACAAATCGATATGCAATGCCATCGGCGCGGCGTCAGCTCCGGAATGAGCGGCTGCACAGCTCACATACTAAGCGAAATGACACTTCTACTGTGGGCATACTTAAATGTAGATCAATGCATCTCAGCCTCAACTTGCACCTCACGTAAGCTCAAAAGACAGTGAGATATGTATGCATGATCAGTGAGATGTACCGAGACGTCGGAAACATACCCAGAGATATTGCCACGGAAAATTTGTGGGGCGATATTGCATTGGTATAACGGTAGAAGTTGTGAGACTGCTGAGATGCAACACGGAAGTAATAATTAAGTGGCGTTCTTTTTAGTAACATTATCCAACATTGATTTACAAGTCGAAATATGATAATATTTTCTGTAATAATGATGATGGGTCTTCTTGAGAACGTGAAATTTCGTTGAAGCACGATAAATCTACACAAATCGGCGACTATGTCGAAGTCGAAAGAGGACACCATAAAAAAAAGGAGGAAAGCCTCCCTCCTCGAAGCTAATTTTAATCAATCTGGAATCAATCTTTGATCAAGAAATGCCCAGTTCTTGAGGCAAATGCACTGGGAAAAAGCCGGTTGGACCTTGAGTACAGATTCTTGAAAACATTGACAAGAAAAAATACTCTTGATTCAATCGGATTTTAGCTTGAATCAAAAGGAAATCTGCTGAGGTAAATCAAGAGGTTTGACTCTTCGATTTAAGGAAAAATCCGATTGAATCAAGAGTATTTTTTCCTGTCGTTTTTACGAAATTTACTCAAGTCTATTCAAAAGTTCGGGGAAAAAGTCGCTGAGAAAAACAAAAAACCGCAGAGCCAGCCAAGTGCCTCTGTTATATTGAGATCCATTAACCTAATCTTGGTGCTGTGTTTCCTTACGATTATTTTGTAAGTGGCAACTGAATTTACATTTCCTTTCCTGAAATATCGATTTAGTAACGCTTCCCGATAAAGTGGGAGTAATGCCGCTGAAGATTCAATACCCATGCACATTAGTCACGGTTCGAGTAACTCATGTTATCAAAGATGAAATTAATCAACCATCAACAATAGAAGACAATGATACGTGCCTGCAGGTCAAGAGATATCACACAGCTTTGAGTACTCACAATAATCAGACCGAAACATAATAATGGATAGGCATGCACCTAATCAAATCTTTTTTTTCCCACGCAGTCGATTTCAAAGTTCGCATTGCGATAAACTATAGGTAGGTTTCTAATGGTTCCTTGGTCTTATACCAAGTTTCATGTGAGGCGCGTTTCAGAGGGTTGTGACTCCTCTCTGCTTCAGACGCACCCGTGAAACATGAACACAGATCATTCCAAATGACTCAAATGTCGAAGGAACCATCAAATATCTTAACAGTTTCAATAAATGCTGGACAGCTGTATCCTGTTCCTAGGGTTATCCTGGAAGTCCAATCGGGTATAGTTCCGTGAAGTGCCATACCGAATATTAAAATAGACGATGGCACTGTATGACGCTATTCATAAATAAATATATTTATTTATTCGCTCCTCCGCTGACCTGCATATACATTTGCAGAAGTTGGTGGCTTACTTTAGGACCGTCTGTTTAGTTAACCTCGTAGAGCACATTTTTATTGTAGATCAAACAGTTAAAGGTTACACCCCGCAAACGTTAGATTAATTGGACTGCATTTTGCAATTTGGAACTATAAATTCTAGCCCGGTTTAAAGACAACGTATATGCTATTGAACATAAGAAGAGCCAGAATTTATAGTTCCAAATTGCAAAATGCACTCCAATTAAAAAACAAAAAAGTCTCAGTGGAGTTGGTTACACATGCAAAGATTAAGGGAAACTTGTCCTTCACTCAATTTAGGTCATACAAATGAGATTTTTTGAGAAAGAACAGAATGTGCATCTAAGCGCGTCACATCAAGCTGCATGGATAATTGATCGCCGTTAGGTACACGTTTAGCGACGCGTCAGATACATGGACCGGTAATCGATAAATTAATGTCATGTGCCCTGAAGAAATAAATGTATGTAAATGATAAAATGAGAACGGTTGATGAGTAAGATTCTCCTTAGTCCCGACACAAAGAGGAGTAAATTTAGGAGCTCCGAGCACTAACTCTTTTATCAGTGTTTTGCGAATTCTGAAGGAGCACTCATAACTTTTTGTTAAGTACGGCGAAGAAAAGCATCTGCGTTATCAAGGTCCTAGATTCCATGGACGTTGCAATGACTAATACTGGTATGAAATCAATATTTGGACCAAATTACATCGATACCTTGATGTTAATCTACTATCTATGGTCTCACATTCCATGGACGTTGCAATGGCCCGGTATAAAAAGCGGCTATTGAAGCTTCGCTTAGAGATCATAATACTGCGGCAAATGATAAAAATGTTGTCATTAATTTGGCGGATGCATCGAAAAACGATGAGAATGATGTATAAAATTTGCCGGGTAATATCAATTTACTCAATGAAGCGTCAAATGATGTCAATGCGGTTAATACTGCTGGTGATCGCACAGACTGAACAAAATTCACAAGATCAAATTTTTCATCCAACTCTTGGAGGTGACTTGTAGAATGAAAAGTTGGACAGTGCGATACTGACGAGAGAAAACGACAGTTTGATGAAAAATTGAACGGAAGCTTGAATATGACGTCACATTCAACTTATCGTTCAACTTTCGAAAGTTGGAACGAAATCTTCCGACCGAAATGAGCCGAGGCTGCATCTTCGCGAACCCCAGGCTGATGACGATATACCACTGCAACGGTAATTCACTGGAGAAAAAACACATTGGATCTAGAGTCCAGACTCTTAAAAAACATCGACAAGAAAAAGTACTCTTGATTCAATCAGAAGCTAGCTTAAATCAAGAGCCAATCCTCTTAATTTAAGCTGATTTCTTTGGGATTCAAGCAAAAGTCCGATTGAATCAAGAGTATTTTTTCTTGTCAATGTTTTCAAGAGTCTGGACTCTAGATCCAATGAGTTGTTTTTTCCAGTGTAATTGAATCAAATTTTTCTGCGTCCATCTTTCCATCCGACTTTTCGTTCAATTATGTCGGATGAAAAGTGTGATAGGGTGAATTGCACTGAAAAAAAAAAAAAATATTGCTGAATTTGCCTTGCACGCGGGTATTTCATGGCATAGTGTAGCTAAAAAACGAAAGTGCAAACCATAGAGGTAAAATCGCTACACAAATTTCAGCTAACTTACACACACGCGTGTAGGTGATTTTACTCTCTGAAAAGCTACGTCTGTTACCTTTTTAGTTATTCTTCCGTAAATTTCGCTATTTTTCCGTAAATTCCGCTATTTCAGCCTAACTATTGAGCTATTTATACTGTTCGCAAAGTACCAATACCTAAAAATGTAGTTACACTTCCAAGCCACTCGATGCAAGATTAACTGCATGACGGCGCGCAGATGTAGCAAATTGGTGTAGCAATTCGTGCTAGTCGTTCACTTGATTCAACACCGTGCACGGATAAGAAAGCTTTACGAAGTGAAGCAAATTTTGCTCCACCCTAAATCGGTGAATTAGCAATCCTTTTTTTTCAGTGTGGACTTTAAAAACCGGTAAGAAATCAATATTGGAACCAAGTTACATCGATATCTTGATGTTAATCTATACTCCCGCCATGGATCAGCCACCTAACCGGAAACAAGGAACCAAACTGGGCTGTGGAACTTACCATGGGAATCATACCCGAGGGGCTGGATCCGGCGGCGAGGATTCCACTCAAGCCGGCGCCGGAATGATAAATGAAACACTCACGAACACACTTGTTGCTGTTTTCCACACCGCGTTAATCAACATCCGACTCGAAACAACACCCGCCCGGGCGAAATTCGGCTCCGTGCACGACGCGACGCCGGGGAAAAATTCACCGTTTTGAAGAGACCCTCTCGAGCCCCGACGAGCTCGGGCGTCCGTCTGTAGATACAACCGATTAGTGGATTACGTCACGGCCACTTGTGCGGTGGATAAACACATTCGTTTCACCGACTTGTTTGAACTTCGTTTGGCAGACGGTTGGACTTCTTGAAACCGAGTCGAACACCATCCGAAAGACTGCGCTCCGGCAAGAGCTAGGATATCTTTAATTATACGGAACTATTTGCTCACTTTGCAAAGCAAACAACTCGAGCCAAGAATTTGAA
The DNA here is from genome assembly GCF_918797505.1 of Bemisia tabaci. Classification (NCBI taxonomy): domain Eukaryota; kingdom Metazoa; phylum Arthropoda; class Insecta; order Hemiptera; family Aleyrodidae; genus Bemisia; species Bemisia tabaci. The sequence goes on from NC_092795.1 coordinate 40,163,054, forward strand.
TATCCCGAAGCGTAACCACCACCTCAGAACAAATAAACCACCCGGCGAAAATATTTACTCGCACAATTAAATCATTCAGGACGAGCAGCGACCATTCGAAAAACTTCACACTGCGTCTCGCCAAACCGAGCGAGCACAATTATACGTGTCACTATCCTGGGTTGGAAAACGAGGTACACAATACGGAAAAACTTCGTAGAATTAAATCCAAGATCACATCGACGCGTGAAACGGTAAAAATCGAGCACTACTCAACAGAGTTACCGCGAAAAAATTGAGGATTCCCCATAGATTGAGGCACTGTGCTACTGCGATTACACTGTGTGAGTGCGAATCCGCGCAAGTGTAAACCTGCAGCGGTGAGAGGAAATTAACGCGACGGCGAATGTGCACATTAGACCCGGCGGGTAAACAAATCCAGTCGGTAGAACCGCGCGGGGCACTGCCCGGAAAAGCTGGCGAGCTAACGCAGCGGAAAGTTGGCGGGAAAGCCGCGGATCACGTGCGTCGCGACGCTACGGAAAGCGGGAGGAAACGGAAGCGCGTGTGCCGTGCCGGGAGTCGGCGGTATCACTGGCACCAGGCACGCTCTCCAGACGGAACAATGTGCGCCGGACTCGGGTACAGCGACCGCGCCGCCCCGCGCTGCCTGACGCTCGTCGCGTCGAGAGTGAATGGGAGACGACCGCCTTTCCCCACTCTAGAAATACTAAAAAAAATGCTTTCGTACTTAATGTGCAGGTCCCACGCACATTTTGATGTGGAATGCTTGATTGAATTTTCTGCTGCGAAAAATCGAGGGCATTCACATACGGGAAAGAAACCTATAGGTGGCAGTTTTTGATTATGACGGGAGAAAACTTGTTGCATTTGCAAACAGGTTTGTTAATAAACTAAAAAAGTACTTTTGTCCTTAATATGCAGGTCCCACACACATTTTGACGTGGGATTCTTGATTGAATTTTCCGCTGCGAAAAATCGAGGGCATTCACACACGGGAAAGAAACCTATAGGTGGCAGTTTTTGATTATGACGGGAGAAAACTTGTTGCGTTTGCAAACAGGTTTGTTAATAAACTAAAAAAGTACCTACTTTTGTCCTTGATATGCAGGTCCCACACACATTTTGACGTGGGATTCTTGATTGAATTTTCCGCTGCGAAAAATCGAGGGCATTCACACACGGGAAAGAAACCTATAGGTGGCAGTTTTAGATTATGACGGGAGAAAACTTGTTGCGTTTGCAAACAGGTTTGTTAATAAACTAAAAAAGTACTTTTGTCCTTAATATGCAGGCCCCACACACATTTTGACGTGAAGTTCTTGATTGAATTTTCAGCTGCGAAAAATCGAGGGCATTCACATACGGGAAAGAAACCTATAGGTGGCAGTTTTTGATTATGACGGGAGAAAACTTGTTGCGTTTGCAAAAATGTTTGTTAATAAACTAAAAAAGTACCTACTTTTGTCCTTGATATGCAGGTCCCACACACATTTTAACGTGGGATTCTTGATTGAATTTTCTGCTGCGAAAAATCGAGGGCATTCACACGAGAGAGAAACCTATAGGTGGCAGTTTTATATTATGACGGGAAAAAACTTGTTGCGTTTGCGAAAAGGGGTGTTAGCCCTGCAATTCAAACCGGCACAACAAAACACTAGAAAAAAAAACACATTGGATCTAGAGTCCAGACTCTTGAAAACATTGAAAAGAAAAAATACTCTTGATTCCATCGGATTTTTGCTTGAATCAAAACGAAATCCGCTTAGATTAAGAGGCTTGGTTCTTGATTTAAGCTAGATTCTGATTGAATCAAGTGTACTTTTTCTTGTTGATGTTTTTAAGAGTCGGTAATCTAGATCCAATGTGTTTTCTTTTCCAGTGAAGGTTTCTGAAGCGCCGCGGGATAAAAAGGGAGAGGAGCGTCCTTTCCCCGCTTCAGAAATACTGAAAGTGTGCTTCTTCGTCAAAGTCTTTGCAGTTCTTGTAGCTTGATGTAGGTAAAGCTCCTTTCTTTGGCCTTGAAAATGATAGTAATGATAGAAAAGTTTGGCGATTTAAATCTATCATTGTTACACCTCGGCGTGATGATTTACATAACTTCAAACTCAAAGGCGAAGGGTTGTTCGAAAACTGGCCGAGTGGCACATTTTGGCACTTCGAGGCCTTCATAGAAATTTCTACAGGGAAGATCAGAATGATTGGCACTGCGATAATTAGTCGCTGACAAGTAAGTTATCTTCAAGTAATGTATCCTCTACGAAATCTGTAGAAAAATTCTAAAAAAAATCCTTTTTTAGGAATCGCAATAATCCCGTCTGCAGTAATGTAATGTTTGTTGTTTCCATGGTTTTAGGGCTGAGAAAAATGTATTTCCAGCAAAACCTAGGAGATTCCGGTATTTGATGGAGAGCTCGACTAGTAATATCGCAGCTTGTTATGCCGCGATGCAGGCGTCAATTTACCGCTTTAAAAAGGAGACTTGTAATCGGCAAAAGTTAAAACTATGGTTTCGCAGAACTGAGCGGGGGTAAGGGCAGCACGGCGTTTGAATCCACCACGAGATCATCCGAGGGACCGAGGGTTGGACCATATTCGACCCCACAGTCACGTCAAAGGAGACTGCAAAGCGAGTTTGTCACAACTCCGCGCCCAATTTATCACGCTTTTTCATTTCAAGTAAAGAATAAAGTCCATTAAGCTCAAATTGAACCAAAAGTAAAATACAATAATTACAAAAAAATGTGACAGGGAAATAGAGGGATCTCGGGCACCGAGTGAAATATATCTGTTTAAGGGAGCGAGGAAACCCCGAAGTGCGCCGTTGCCACTACCTCTTCTCGTTCGCAGTCATGATTGCGAACAAATGTTTCCGCTACGTCCAGAGTGCTCAAAAGAAATCAACACCGCCGTAAGGGGTGATGAAAATAATTACTCATTTTTCCGTAAATACAAAATAGATTGGTTTAAAAACGAGTGACACTGGTTACAAGCGGAATGTAAAGAAGTTAAATCTTCCGTGAAGTTAATGTAACCTATGCGCACAAAAAAATGTAAGCGTTTAAACAATAATATGTAAAACTGAAATACTGCCCAAGTAGCGTTTTCCATTGGAGAATCGCGATATTTTTAAATCGAGTTGCGATTCTTTCACGACTTTATGTCGCTGGAATCGCTAAGATCATAAACATCTGAGTGATTTTTCTTGATCTTGTCGCAAGTTTATCTCCAGAAAACCGCATATGAAAAAACCCCAATTTTAGTGCAAGTTAATGCGATTGAATCGCAATTGCTAATCTGACAATATTTCAATAAGTCAACAACGATAAAATTGCAATACATTCTTCGATCCAATCGTAACTTATCACGACCACTGCTTACTGGGTGAACGCGTGCCGACGAGTATTTCTTCCCATTTACATACGTGACAAGATATTATGGGAAATATTGAACTCCGAGGAGACCATACTGAGAAAATTCCCAATCAGAGATTGGATGCGCTAGCTGAGATGATTTGTAAGCAATTTCCTTCTGAGGATAAAAAATCATGGCACTCACCTTTTGTCCAAGAGGGGGAAAAAAAAAGTTTGTGCAGGAGGGAAACTGTACAATTTTTACAACAATGAAAGAAAACTGCTGCGAATTAAGACGTCTCGTTGAGTATCCATTTTCATACAAGGGTAGGATCGAACAAATTCATCGGCCGGTTCTTCTTCACAGAAAATGTAATGTTGAGCTGGTATTTGCCGAATTATGAGCGAGAAACGAGGGCGAAATGAGGAATACATCGGCGATGAGAAAAGAACGCAAATTATACACATCATTCTGGAAGTGGGAGGGGAAATAAGAGAATAGAGTATGCCTTAGATGAATTCCGATGCATTTGACTCTTTCCTGCGAGAACGTAACGCTGGTCATGGCTATACTCCTCCCCGATTTCCAACAGATACACTATAGAAAATTGCACACATGTCAAGTGGGGTCAGGGTTTTTGGATTTTCAAAATACGGCAGTACAATCGTTGAGAAACTATAAATTGAGAGGAGAGAGCTTTGCAGTTTTAAGTTTTAAATCATTTTCATTACGTAGCGCTCGGCGGAGACGTCTGAGAAGCGGCGTTACCAAGGCGCAGATAGGACCACCCTCTAAAAGCGTTACGTACATACTTGTCACGGAACAACTACTGCTTCCTAAAAAAAATAGAAGTTGACATGTGGCGCGCACACCGCGTTGCGTTAATTTGAGATTTCATCAGAGCTATACTTGCGGTTCAACTAAGTCTGCAGCTTTCAGTTTGAAAAACGCAGGTCTAAAAGCCACAAGGTTACAAACGATTAGGTATACCATTTCTTGTTGATTGTCTCTTTAATGCATCTGCTGTTTCGGAATCGGAAAAAAATATTGTTAGGACGGAATAGGGTTTAGAAGATCTTCCGTCTTGACTACCTTTGAAAAAAAGGTGGGTTTATTGGATCCGTCCCTATTTACAAGAAATGTTCCTTGAATGATGAAAAGTGGCTACCCTGTATTTTTGAACCCCCGAAAGAAAGACAAGACGCTCAGAGATAATTTTTTTAATATCACAATTCGGTTCTTCATCACCGATTGCACGTCGAAAATTTGAATACCAAACTATAAAGAAGCTACGCAAAGTTTGGGGTGGATGAGCAGCTCATTTCAGAAGAAACTCGGAGAAAAACTGTTAGAAATTCGAAATAATATAAATAATAATTCGGCAAAAATTGAGTTGCTGATGATGTCCATCCTGCACGGACGAAACACGTCCGTATTTGAAATATTTCACTTTCACGTGGGCATTTTAACTTATTTAAATTTTAAAACTTAGAGCGTAAAGTACAAGCGTTGGACATTCACTGGAAAAAAAAAACACATTGGATGTAGAGTCCAGACTCTTGAAAACATTGACAAGAAAAAGTACTCTTGATTCAATCATATTAAAGCTTAAATCAAAAGGAAATCCGCTCAAATTAAGAGGCTGGGTTCTTGATTTAAGCTAAAATCCGATTGAATCAAGAGTATTTTTTCTTGTCGATGTTTTTAAGAGTCTGGACTCTGGATCCAATGTGTTTTTTTTTTTTCCCCCAGTGTTGTTCAGGCCAGGAAACAGCGTTGATGTGCCACGCGGGGTCGTTGATACAATCTTCAAAAAATTTATCATGACTTAATTTTCTAACAGGGCATTTACAACACAATTTGTCGCTCTTCTGACGTAAGGGCGTATCTCGGTTTTCTATGAGCTCCAGAATGCATAGATTTATATGTGAAACGGGACTCACGGAGAAATTGAGTTACGCCCTTACGTCAGAAGGACGACGAATTCAGCGCGTGAGCGTCACTGATCATGCGGTTAGGTGCAAATAGAGTGATTCCACAATAAAATAAGAAAACGTCTGAGACAAAAGGGTTGTAGAGGGATCCTATTAGTGGAAGCAGGTACAATGGACGAAGGACGTGGTTGCAATGGACGAAGGAGGTAGGTAATAGTCTGACTAACGGCAACCGACAGAGGACCCTGCATGTATAAGTCCATCATTTTCTCCCTTAGTCTAAGAGAACCGCCCATTTCAATTACCAGCAGGATCGCTCCACGCTAGAAAAAAACCATATTGGATCTAGAGTCCAGACTCTTGAAAACATTGACGAGAAAAAATACTCTTGATTCAATCAGATTTTGGCTTAAATCAAAAGGAAATCCGCTCAAATTGAGAGGCTTGGTTCTTGATTTAAGCAAAAATCCGATTGAATCAAAAGTATTTTTTCTTGTCGATGTTTTTTAAAGTCTGGACTCTACATCCAATGCGTTTTTTTCTTTCCAGTGCTTACTACGTCTTCTTTTTCTATCAACTTCAATAATCGACCCGCGGTTACATTCAACCGCAGATGAAGATGAGCAAGGGAAGTATCGAAACCGGTGCACATTTAACCGCAGATGAAGATGAGCAAGGGAAGTATCGAGACCGGTGCGCGGCAATGGGCAGTAAGAAGAATTAAACGTTGTGTAAAATGCAGCACATTCTGTGATAAAATACGCTCCTCTCGAACTCTCAGTCGTGTTGCGAAGAGCTGACAACTACGAGGGGGTTGGCGCGTGCGGCAACTATGCGTACTTACTCTCCCCATTTGACTCAATTACATCACCCTAAAAAGCGAATGGACCGTGAAAAGAATCGTTGCTTTTATTTCCCAGCCACGGCTGCACTCAAGCAACGCAAAACTGAATCGAATTGACAAAACGAAAAAAATGAAATAGAATTTCGTCAACGAAGCGTAGGATTTCATTTTTTCGCCGTGGTTTCGGATATAAAAGTTAACTTATGTATATAAATTATAAAAATGAATAAGACGAGATGTGCGAGCGTTTCTCTGAAGAAATACCCAATTTTATAATCGGAGCCAATTTTAGTTGCTGTGGTAAAAAAGTGTGCGGTATGGGAAATTCGCACTGCAATGTTCCTAACACGGTGTTCAGTACGTCGGAGCTTTAAATACGTACTGAAGTACACAAAGACTATACGACGTTCGGAAGATATGAGCTGCACAAATGAAAGGAACGCGTAAAAAAAACCTTTGGAGGCTTGGAGCTTATCGTCTTGCTGAATTTCTGTTGCTAAATGTCCGTACTTGATGTACTTTCTTCAGAGTAAGAGCTGAAAGGGTGCAAATAGTATAAAGCTATGCAATTTCCAACATGACCAATAATTTGTGAGTGTGATGGTGGTGGGGGGTCGTATTCTCGCCCATTTCAATGATCTAAATTAATGTGCTCAAATTGAGATTACTTCTAGTCGAAAAATCTTCCTATTCCCCTTGAATACTTCATTTTCTCTTTGGATTGAAATTACGTGAATTTCACATACCTACATGACACGAATTGGTACACGACACGAATATTTATAGTACTTCTGAGGAACAACTCATAAAAAAAGCGATTTTTCTTGGATATTATGTCTCAGATGGTAAACGCTAGCGCAGATTTGAAATCCGCGAAGATAATTACCATGAAATCACGATCTCTGATTCAGAATGATGCGTCGTAAGCGGGCTGTCGAAAACATAGCGAGCGTGGTGGAGCGCATGTTCGGGCAAACCTGCCTTGCGCCAAACCGTGCTTCGGCACTTTTATATGCAACCTGCTCGGTCTGTATTGGTAGAACGTATCTTCGGTTCACTTAGCAGTGTTTTGACACTTTACAAGATTTGAACCTGAGTGATAAGGTGAAAGCAACTAGCTTCGATACAACAGCTTCTAACACGGTTAAAAATAAAGGCGCAAGCGAATTTTTGGAGGAAAAAGTTGGACGCCCACTTGTCCATCCAGCGAGTCGTCACAACATCTTAGAATCAGTTCTAGCAATTATATTTGGCGTGTGCTTTGGCCAAACGAAAGGCCCGAACAAAAAATGATTCAGAGGATTCCAGCAAAAGTGGTCTCAAATCGACCAATCAACCTTTGAGACCTTCACAAGCGATGAGTATGTCACGTCTGCCATCTCACGTTGCCGGAATGATACAATTACATTCGCCACAACCCAAAAGTAAAAAAAGTAAATATAAGTTGATTACCATCGTTAATACTTGAGAAGTATTACTTTACAACACTTCTCAAGTGTTTAAAGTACAGTGAAATTTTGATTGTACTTGTACTAGGTGGTCATAAATGGATATTTTATAGGCAAATCTTCTTATTTATCTTTGCATAGGAATTTCAAACGAGAGCTTTTGACTTGGGTTCTGGCTGCACCCTCAAGCTGCAGCCCGTAGATTGCAAAGAACAAGAAAGCTGCCAAGTGCGAGAACTAGAGGAGGCCAAGACTGCTCCGAAGTTTTGGGAGCAATGAATAATTACATACTGAGTAATACTCAAAAATGGCCCATGAAATTGGAAAGTGTGTAGTCAGAAAAGCAAAACCATCATTGAATTGTGAAAAACTCCAATTATGCCGCGCTTTGTGCGTCGCATAATGCTCGTGCGCATTCGTTGAATGACGATCTTATTAAAAACTGTAGCGCGGTAGAATCTCGGCAGGCAGGAATCGTCGCGCCAATGCAGGATCGTCGGTGCCGCACAAACCGAGATTGAACTCCCGTGTGTGGCACCGTACACCCTGAATAAAACAAAGCAGGAAGGCCTGAAGGTGGTATAGTATCCAACAGTCAAATTGAGACACTATGCTCACGATAATGTGTGCCATCAATGCGGGGATGTCATCCCTAAGTGCACAGGGTGTTCGTACGGCTTGCGGAACACTTCGTCGTCCAGTAGTGAAGCTATTCCCTTTACCGGTTGCCGAGAATTTAACCAACTAATCCTTGTTTTCAGAGAAAAATGTCTGGTTCAAATTCCGGTACCAACAACAACACCGGGCTGCATATCTTTTCCGCCCACTTTTCATTTCCGCACAGTTATAGCCGAATTCTCATTTCCGCCCACTTTTTCAAATTAATATGAGATGGGCATGAGATGCGGCAACACTGCGAAAACACTAGAACACGGGCGCAAACTCTGATTAGCTGATTATTTGTCGCGCTGTTTGTTTTGGTACCCGCCGGGTAGGTCAGCCACATTATGTGTCAAGTCAGTCTGCTTGCGGCGGTTATCGGACGTGTTAATAAAAGATCGGTGCTTTTTCCGTGATATTTAAAAATCTGTGATATTTTTAAGTGTGTTTTTAATCAAGTTTTAACCCAATTTTTAATTTTTAATACAATGCACGAAGAAAACGAAAATTTTAAAATAATCAAAAGTAACCGAGGGAAAGATAATTTACTGTTCGAGGGCATTAAGTACCGGTGCGTTAGAACCATCAAGTATGGTATAGTGTGGCGGTGTTCTCTTTTTAAAGACTGCGGTGCTATTTGTGTGACGGATCATGAAAAAACAACTATCACGGAAGTTCGGGGCAAACATGACCATGGAACTGTCAATACAAAATCGATTCAAATGCAAGAAATTCGCACGGCAGTTAAGCGAAAAGCAGCAGAGGAGCTACACATTCAACCCAAAAAAATTTTAAGGCAAGTCCTAAGTGAAGTTAGTGATAACGTAACGTTTTCCGATGTACAGCCTCTGACTCTTGCGGCGTACAGAGCAAGACAAAAAATAAAACCTACTGTTCCAAAAAATATTGACGATGTCCTCAGTCAACTGTCACTTTTTGTTCCGAAGGCAGGAGATAAAGGGCTAAAAGTGTATTCAGACCCAGCCAGCAAAATTGTTGGTGTTTCATTTCCAGAAAACATGCATTTTTTGACGCGCTACAATGAAAATATTTTAGCCGATGGCACGTTTAAATATGCGCCAAAACATTTTATGCAAACGTATACAATTCATGTCTTTAAAAATGGCCTAAATGTCCATGTTGCGACTTTTTTTTTGCCATCAAAAACGGAGGAAACGTACATAAGCATGTGGCAGTTACTTAAAAAGAAGTCTCTTGACATGTCTCAGATAGAGCTAACAATTCATGAAATCATGTTGGATTTTGAAGTTGCCGCGCATAACGCAGCAAGAAAAGTGTTTTGTGACGTACGGATAACAGCGTGTAAATTCCACCTGGGGCAAAGTTGGTACCGTCGAATAACTAAATCGAAATTTCTCTATATTGCCTACAATTATAAAGGAGATGAAAATATAGTATTAGTGGAAATAAGAAACTGGCTTAAACTATTCTTTTCACTATCATATTTAAAGCCAGAGCATGTCATCGATGCTTTTTTACACCTTGAAGCTACTGCTCCGAACCACCCCTGCTGCCATAAATTCGTTTTATACATTTCCAAAAATTACATTTACAGCAATACTTTCCCTTCACTTTATTCGGTAACGCAAAGCATCGTCTTGCGTGAGCGATAGCTTTGTCGAGATTGGAGTCCACTGGGCGTGCTGTTGAAATGGAACCGAATTCGAGAATATCATTTTTCGTGCAAATGATAGGCGATTTTTTTCGGGATTGGCGTTTGGGTAGGACGCAGAAGAGAAGTATAACATTCACCCGTTACTCCCTCTTGCGGAAGAGAGGACGACCCTTGCAAACCGTGAGGTGCATTAAAATGGCGGGACGAGCGCGACGGTTTGTGCTGTGAAAAAGGTCAAGTTTCGTAACCATCCTTGGAAGAGCCTCCTGAACCACTGAAAACTTTGACAGAGCACAGGGGAGAATCTCATGAGCTGCCCTGGGCGCATTGCGCACGACCTGCCTTTATTCGTTAGCGTTGAGAGTTCATTTATTACTTCACACGACCAGTGTGTAATTTTAAAAGTTGAAAATTTAAAAGAAGATTAAAAAAAAAAATGAAAAATAAAAAAATTACACGAAATGCGAATTTCTCGGCCAGGGAGCTCTTCCCGCAACCGTTCACCGCCCGCCCGTGTCGGGAGCGCCGCGGTGTGCTGCCAACTCGGAATGCACACTGACGCCTACAAACAAACCTAAAGGGCTACTTCACGCATTGCGCAGTGCATGAAGTATCCATTTAGGTTTGTAGGCGTCAGTGTGCATTTCAAGCTGGCAGCGCGCGGCCGTAGCGTGCCATAAACTTGCCTACAATTAATAGGTCAGGGTGTTAAAATGTATAGGCTATCTGACATCAAATTCGAAGTTAGCGACTCAAAAAAACATCAATTACGAAACTTTCGTGATCTTTCAGTCATTATCCGACTTACTTCTTCCCATTCTTGAGTTTTGGACCATAGTGCGCCGCGAGTGGCGGCGCTCATGAAATTCTGTTTCATGTTTACTAGTCAAAAACTCTTTTGAATGGCTTTTATGTATTTTCTTTAGCTGTATATGTATTTTCAGGGTTATTTTAGCGAAATAGAAATATAGTTTTTCCTTTTCTTTAAAGAAAAAAAATTAGAAACTGCATTATTTTTGGATTCCCGACCTACGCAAACCTGGTTCTTCCTGTAGAAATGTTTTCAATGTTCATGTTCTTTTACCGGGTTTTCTTACAGGTACTGATTTCAGCCTGGGGGATAACTCTCCTTGAAGCTTTTAATAGGATGCTACTTTCGTGAAAGGTTAGTCCTACGTATAGAGGAAAGAGCACTGGTTTTGGATGCAGGACACGGGATAGCTGTGGACCTAGTCCGTTCCTACCAGCAGAGCTCATCCCTTCTGGAAGAAGGCGCTCTCCAGTGACACAGACTCTAATAGAGCATGATATTCTCGAATTCGGTTCCATTTCAACAGCACGCCCAGTGGACTCCAATCTCGACAAAGCTATCGCTCACGCAAGACGATGCTTTGCGTTACCGAATAAAGTGAAGCCGTACACTTTCTCAGAGATACTAGATTCAGATTTAGATATATGGAATAAGTCACCAGGCTTGCCTTGGAGCACCATGCGCGATGCAGACAATAAACCCGTTTTTAAGACAAAACGTTCAGTAGTCCAAAACATTCCATCACTGAACTACTTGCGACGTCAAAATTCAAAAGTAAAATACGGCGAACCGAACTCGCCGCCTGATTGCCAAGCGTTCGTCTGGGGACATATTTGTGACGTAAATGGTACAAAGGTCAGAGCTGTATGGGGATACCCATTAGAAATAATATGTTCTTTTTACCGCGTACTTCCTTTCTCTTAAATTTCCCCAATTAATCATCTTGCAAGTGGACTTCCATGCTTTTCATTTCAAAGAGAGTATTTTGAAACCATAAAATTTTTAGATGTAAAGGGTTAGCTCAGGGTTTATTGAATGCATCTGCATACACATTATTTCAGCAATTTATATCTGAGTCATCTCAAATTTGTTTTCAGAATTGTTTAGGAAACGCGCCGTGGAAGATGGCTATGACATCGACTCTTCCGACTACAAAACCAGGGCTAATAAAGTGCACTCATATATCGGGAAAAAAATCTCAACGCTTCTCAGGAGCTCCAAGAAGAAGATGGACTGTAGTTAACCGTAGTGCTTTTGCTATCTCTAAGTCCTCTCGGACTACAGCAAGTTTGTTCCAACCCTAATCAGCAAAAGTTGCTTGCCCTTCTGGCTTGAGTCTTTCAGACCCAAACTCATTCTGAGTGCGATCTAAGTCAGTCTTCATTTCATTATCTTATTAGTGTGTGTGTTTTTAGCAAAATTGCCAATGTCTTGATTCAATCCTTTCGCCAGGCCTGAGTGCCTAGTATTTCTGTGATACCTGAAAATATCTGTGATAGCTATCAAGCCCACCGAGGCTTAAGAAGAAGGAGACTTAAGCACTCAAACGTGATATTTTCATTTTTATTTTTCCTTTTCATTTTCATTTCTTTATTCTATTAGAAAGAGTATGCAGATATAGTTGAGTTTTTCAGATATATATTATTCAGATACCGTAACCTAAGTCTCTTTAATTGATAAGATATTTTCTTAAGTTTGTTCGTTTAAGATTTTTGTTCTTGTCTTCTCTAATCATTGAAGTAATTCTTGATCTCAGAAGCTGATGCTCATCATTTCGTTATCATGCCCTCTTATACTAATTTCCTCTGTAATTTTTACAGGTAGAATGTCAGAGCTATTATGATCGTACACAAGTGGGTACCTAGAGATTTGTGGTATGGAATGTGGAACTGGTAGGCTGCGCTACAAAAGCGGCTTAATGTCTTGTCGTTGACAGTTACGTTAAAGCTGAAAGTGAAATACCTATTGCGTTATGTTATACTGAATCAAACTAAATTGCGAGCAGAAAGTTACATTCATCTCTAAAGGATGCCGTTAGTTTTGTTTCAAATGTAAATCCAAGGATTTTAGGCCGATCTGTAATTTTGCCATCTTCATTCGTAAATAGTCCTCGCTACTTACATGAATACACACAGGATGCTTTTGCTTATGAGCGCATTTGCGGGAGACCCGATCTTTTTATAACGTGTACCTGTAAACTCTCATGGAAAAAAAAGGTTCATGAATTGATGCCTGATCAAAAGCCAGTCGATCATGCCGATCTAATTGCACGTGTTTTCCAATCAAAGTTAAGAAACTTCTGACCTTACGATTGAAAGATGCTGTTTTGGAGATGTGCGCTGTTACATTTGTAGCACTGAATGGCAAAAACGAGGTTTACCACATATTCACATTTTAGTTTGGCTTAAAGAAAAAATAAGGCCCGCAATCAAATAGAACGTACGGTCTCTTCTGAAATACCTAACCCGGCAACTGACAGAGAATTGAACGATATCGTCGTTAAAAATATGATCACGGACCGTGTGGATGGAAGAATCCTTCTTCTCCTTGTATAAAGAACGGCCATTGCAGCAAGAGGTTTCCTTAAGAATGCATAAAGAGACTCAGCACAACGGAAATGTCTATCTTCTTGACCGGCGAAGATCAACGGAGGGTGGCGGAGAAAATGGGTACATCCGGGTCCATCCCGATTTATTTCGCTTAATCTAGATTTATCCTGGTTTCAACCAATTAATCCGATTTTACATGAATTTTCCCATTTCATTCGATGTGTCCGGATGTAGGTATACAGATTTATAAAGAAATATCCCTAGTTTTTTCCAGAACCATCCCGATCTATTCCGATTCATCCCAATTGATTGAATTGAACACTGGAAAAAAAAACACAATGGATCTAAAGAGTCTAGACTCTTGAAAACATTGACAAGAAAAAAAACTCTTGATTCAATCGGATTTTTGCTTGAATCAAAACTAAATCCGCTTAAATTAAGATGCTTGGTTCCTGATGTAAGCTAGATTTTGATTGAATCAAGAGTACTTTTTCTTGTCGATGTTTTAAAGAGTCATGACTCTAGGTCCAATGTGTTTTTTTTCCAAAAAAAGGAAAAAATTAAGAAATTTAATCAAAACACTTTTATCCTCAATATCCACGTACCGTGCCAAGCACGGGTGGACAGCTAGTTCTTAAATATCTGAGTGCTATTGATTCAATAGTATTGAACACGCATAAACTTGTGTGCTTTAGGTCTTCCACAACCTGACACGTCTAGCGAACACAGCGGAGATCCTCAATGAGCTTGTTTAGTAATGTTTAACTCTGAAAACTAGAGAGTGCACAGAGTTTACAGGAATTCCCCCGATTTTTTGAGCAATATATTAACCCACGAAGAACGAGCTCGGAGTTGCGTACTTAGAGCTTCCATTTAATCGCGTCGGCGGGTCACTAAAGATCGGTTACGCTCGTTGGAGAATGGCCACACTCGTTAGGTTAACTCTACAGCGTTCTATACTGCTGTGCTAAGGAAGAACGCCGTATGAACTATCAAGAGTTGCCACATTACCTTCGATAAAAGGAAACTTATGATCCTTTTGAATTTTCAGGACTTTTCGGTGGAATTGCGAGCAAAATTATCTAAAAAAATTATAAGAAAATAATCATAAGTTGACCAGGAAATTCCTGTTTCACTGGAAAAAAAAACACATTGGATCTAGAATCCAGACTCTTAAAAACATTGACGAGAAAAAGTACTCTTGATTCAATCAGATTTTTGCTTAAATCAAAAAAATGCGCTTAAATTAAGAGGCTTGGTTCTTGATTTAAGCAAAAATCCGATTGAATCAAGAGTACTTTTTCTTGTCAATGTTTTTAAGAGTCTGAACTCTAGATACAATGTGTTTCTTTTTCCAGTGTTTATCACGGGAAATTTGGCAACGTCTGAAGGTTCATACGGCGTTCTTCCTTATGACGGCAGTGTAGCCCGTACATCGACTATAGGACGCCGCAGTGGGTAACTCAACGAATTTGGCCGCTCTCCGACAGGCGACCGCGGCGGCCATTTATAGTGACCTGCCGACGCGCATTTACATGGGAAAAATACGCAACTCCGAGCTTCAAACAAATCGGGGGAAATTCCTGCGAACTCTGTGTGCTCTCTAGTTTTGAGAAATGCAGGAATTTAACGTTACTAGACAAGCTCATTCGTAAGCTGAACGCTCGGAGAGCCTCGATTCGCGCGACGTGTGCAGTGCCTGCCTGCCTGCACCTGCACTTACTTCTTTTCCGCCCACTTTCTCTTTTTCAGCCCCTTTTCAAAGTATCAATTCCGCCCACTTCATTTCCGCAGACATGATTTGTTGGTCAATTTGGCAACTGTGCGGGCACGCAATGAGGAGGAATAGCACTGCCGCTGATGGACGGACCCAAAAAAATTGTTGGTGTTACGTATCTTGAAAACATTAGATTTCTTGTTTCCAACAGCGAAAATATCCTGGGCGACGGCACCTTCACTTATGCACCAAAACGTTTCCTGCAAACGTATACCATTCATGTTTTTAAGAACGGATTTTATATTCATGTTGCTTCATTTTTTTTTACCGGACAAGTATGAGCACACGTACGTTGCCATGTGGCATCTCCTGAAGAAAATGTGTTTGGACATAACAGAGCATGAGTTACAAATAACTGAGCTGATGCTTGATTTTGAGTTAGCAACACATAATGCAGCCAAAAAAGTTTTCATGCACGTTCGTGTTCGATGCTGTAAATTTCATTTAGGACAGAGTTGGTGGCGTAAAATACACGCACAGCCAATATTGCGTTACGCGTACTACTGCTCATCAGATGAAAACTTCACCCTTCTACAAATAAAACAGTGGCTTCGATTTCTTTTTGCTTTGTCGTATTTAAGACCCGAAGATGTTCCCGCCGCATTTTCAACCTTGAAATCAATTGCTCCGAATAATCCCGCCTGCGTTAAATTCCACGAGTACATTAAAAAGTATTACATTGAGCCTATAGCACGCTAGGTATCTTATGGGCTTCTGAATTTTCATCTGATTGCGTTACGACCACAAACGCTGTCGAAAGTTTTAATTCAAAACTACAGTTTGATTTTTACCACGGTCATCCAGATATTCAGAAGGTACTATCAAAACTTAAAACTTCACAAAGCATTATTTTATTGAAGATGAATTCGATTAAAAAAAATGAAATTTTCAAAAAAAGGCCACGTCAGGTGGAGCAGGATGAATGGATTCTCTGCACGACAGATGCATACTACAAATATAAGTACATTACGACGACACAATTTTTAGCCGAGATAGCCGAATTTAAGAAGCTACCCTCAAAGTTGACGATGAGTGAAGACTCGGAATTAGAAAACTGCGACCCAGACGATCCAGAACCGGTACTGTTGGCATTATAATCTTCAAATGGTGAGTGATTTTGTGATTTTATTGGTCTCTAATTTAATTACTTTATTTCATTTCTTGATTTTTGTGCGACGTTGCCGCATACTCGGGAAAATAAGTGATTGTAAATGAAAGTGGGCGGAAACGATAATCGCCGCAACTGGGCGGAAAAGAGAAAACCACTCGAATTGGGCGGAAAAGCTAAACTGCCCTGCCTGCACCTGCACTGCCGACCCAGTGCTGTTCCGCGAAGAATGTCGACGTTTACCGCGACGCAAAAAGACCGGAGACCGTGAACAGTCTAGACTTGTTCCCACTTTGGTCCATGCAATCAAATCATGGAATGGTAACAGAGCCCTGTCGAACCGAACGCATAAAAGTCAATATTTCTACACACGCTACAGTCCACTCAATCAAAAAAAGGCATGTATACAAAATCATTCATATCCTCCGGTGGCCACGATGGCCGACCAAGTAAGATTCCACAATGGATCTTGACATTTACGGCGACGCAAAAAGACCGGAGACCGTGAACAGTCTAGACTTGTTCCCACTTTGGTCCATGCAATCAAATCATGGAATGGTAACAGAGCCCTGTCGAACCGAACGCATAAAAGTCAATATTTCTACACACGCTACAGTCCACTCAATCAAAAAAAGGCATGTATACAAAATCATTCATATCCTCCGGTGGCCACGATGGCCGACCAAGTAAGATTCCACAATGGATCTTGACATTTACGGCGACGCAAAAAGACCGGAGACCGTGAACAGTCTAGACTTGTTCCCACTTTGGTCCATGCAATCAAATCATGGAATGGTAACAGAGCCCTGTCGAACCGAACGCATAAAAGTCAATATTTCTACACACGCTACAGTCCACTCAATCAAAAAAAGGCATGTATACAAAATCATTCATATCCTCCGGTGGCCACGATGGCCGACCAAGTAAGATTCCACAATGGATCTTGACATTTACGGCGACGCAAAAAGACCGGAGACCGTGAACAGTCTAGACTTGTTCCCACTTTGGTCCATGCAATCAAATCATGGAATGGTAACAGAGCCCTGTCGAACCGAACGCATAAAAGTCAAAATTTGTTCACACGCTACAGTCCACTCAATTAAAAAGTAGCATGTCTACAAAATCATTCATATCCTCCGGTGGCCACGATGGCCGACCAAGTAAGATTCTACAATGGATCTCGACATTTACGGCGACGCAAAAAGACCGGAGACCGTGAACAGTCTAGACTTGTTCCCACTTTGGCCCATGCAATCAAATCATGGGATGGAAACAGAGCCTTGTCGAACCGAACGTAAAAAAGTCAAGATTTGTTCACACGTTGCAGCCCACTCACTGGAAAAGTGGCATGCCCACAGAATCTTTCCTATCCTCCGGTGGCCACGATGGCCGACCAAGTAAGATTCTACAATGGATCTCGACATTTACGGCGACGCAAAAAGACCGGAGACCGTGAACAGTCTAGACTTGTTCCCACTTTGGCCCATGCAATCAAATCATGGGATGGAAACAGAGCCTTGTCGAACCGAACGTAAAAAAGTCAAGATTTGTTCACACGTTGCAGCCCACTCACTGGAAAAGTGGCATGCCCACAGAATCTTTCCTATCGTAGGATGGCCACGACCGTAGATCCCGTCAAAATGAAATAGGGTTGTCGATACTTGACCGATACTTGGCATCGATTCTCTGACCCCATTTTAACACTGGAAAAAAAAACACATTGGATCTACAGTCCAGACTCTTGAAAACATAGACAAGAAAAAATACTCTTGATTCAATCGGATTTTTGCTTGAATCAAAACGAAATCCGCTTAAATTAGGAGGCTTGGTTCTTGATTTAAGGTGATTCGATGGACGCCATATTTTGTGTCAGAACGGCATGCAATATATCGCATCAATTGGTTCTATTTTCTCAGCTACTCGTCATTTTTCTCCAATTTTGAGATCGCAATTCTGTTGTCAGGAGACTAAAGCACTCACTTACCAATTTTAACAAAGAAATTCAACGTAATAAAGGCGTGGTTTTTTCAGAGAGAAAACATCGCAATCGAGTGCAGTTTCGATATCAGTATCGAATGCGATGTTTTCTCTCTGAAAAAACCACGCCTTTATTACGTTGAATTTCTTTGTTAAAATTGGTGAGTGCTTTAGTCTCTTGACAACAAAATTGCGATCTCAAAATTGGAGAAAAATGACGAGTAGCTGAAATAATGGAACCAATTGATGCGATATATCGCATGCCGTTCTGACACAAAATGTGGCGTCCATCGAATCACCTTAAGCTAGATTCTAATTGAATCAAGAGTACTTTTTC
Organism: Bemisia tabaci; assembly: GCF_918797505.1. Taxonomy (NCBI): domain Eukaryota; kingdom Metazoa; phylum Arthropoda; class Insecta; order Hemiptera; family Aleyrodidae; genus Bemisia; species Bemisia tabaci. The sequence continues at coordinate 40,181,489 of NC_092795.1, forward strand.
TTGTCGATGTTTTTAAGAGTCTGGACTCTAGATCCAATGTGTTTTTTTCCAATGAAGGCAAATTTTCGCAATCGAAGTTTTTGGCTTACAGGAAACATCCTTTACAACAGGACGAAATTCCCCCCGAGCGACGATGCGCTTACAACAGTTGGTTTTCATGCTGGCAGCAATGACGGCTATATCCAAAATTCTCGACTCACCTCCCGAGGTGGGTTGAAAAGTGGATGGATGCAAACGTTGCCCAAAATTCTGCTGTAGGTTTAGACTGGCGGTATGTCAGCCCCTGGCTCGCACCTGGATGCAACCCTACCTACAACTGTGGGCTTCACTTTATATCATGGCGTGAGCAGCTCGTTTAGGTGCGCTCCTTTTTGTTTTCGAATAAAAGTCAATTTTATTCGTTATCCATGTTATTCACTTTCTCGTTCCTCCCGGAACCTTGCCGATCTGGTTGAAAAAGTCGACCAAATCCACTCGGGAAAAGTCGCTTTACACATGGTACAGATACTTTTTTTTCTTGCTTAACAAATCGCTATCTGATTGGCTGAGAAGTATTATTAGAAGAGATGTATTATTTGCACAAATTATGTCCTGTATCTTCAGAAGTAAAGATACATAAGTGGTACAGCACATTTACAAATGTTCTCATAACTGCGCACAGTTGAGAGTGAGGAGTGAGAGATCGAGATCGGTTCGACCGCACGCGCGCGATTGCGCTCCGGTGTATTTTCGTTTTTTCGAGTCGATCTGGCGCGAAAATTAGACTGAATCTTATAACGGTTTGTGCCGTTTTTCGTGACCTTTCCAAAGGGTCCTTTTGAATCCTTGTATGACCTCGTACTGGATCTTTATCCCCCTTTGTTTTCTGCAAAATTGTCATTGCTTTCCTTAAAAATATAATTTCTATGCGACTACAAAACTATAATCGCGAGTGAAATTGATTAAATGAATCGGCTCGTGCGAAAACCGCTGATGTCCATTACTTTCAATTTTGAGATGTCTGTGTTAAAATGCTCTCGGAAGTTAGACACACTCATTAATGTGGTGAAAATGTTTGTTCTTTAGGTTTACACCCCCTTTCAGGGGGGGCCGTGGTCGAAATCATGCGAAAACCGCTAATGTCCATTTTTCGTTATATGCCTCATAACACTGTACAACAAACCAAAATGAAAGAATGTGTCCTGAACAAAATAAGGTTCTCTATATGTATGTAGTTTGCGGCGCTGAATCCGAGTAAGTGTGATCTCCGTTTTTTTCCATCACCCTCCTATTTTCCGAAAGGGCCGAGTTTACACGAGAAAATGTCCATTCATATTGGACATTTTAGGTGCGTTTCCGACTGTTACCCCCTGCAGAATGTAGGTAAGCATGGCCTAACGAGACTAGGTCTGTCCTTACGCAGGTCCCCCCGCCAGCGCGGCTACACAGCCGCCCCTCGCCCATCGGAGTTTTGCCGTGACGTCAGCAGGAGCCCACTCCGATTCCCGGCATGAGGAGCACGTGAGTCGTTGATAACCTGCTGAGACTTGCTGCTGAGAGAGAGATTCGTTTTCACCACCGTGCCTGGAGTGTAGTGAAATAGTGAATATTTTTAAAGTTGAATATTTTAAGTTGAAGATCGATAATGAGCGGCTGCAGCGTGGCAGGCTGCGACTCGAACACACGTAATGCCAAAAAAGTCCCCGGCCTCAAGATCAAGTTTTTCAGGTTTCCGCAAAATCAGAATCAGAACCTCTACTGCTAAATCATGAAGATTTTGCCAAAACCGAATCGAAGACTGACAGGACCAAAGAGGTATTAGCCGTTGAATGAAAATTTTAAAATAGTTGTAAGTTTCCAAGAATAAATATTTACATAAAAACATTCTCAGTTACGTTCGTTTGAGATCATTTGAATTTTTCTATAGAGGTAACAAAAATGGTTTCATACCTCGTGTTTCAAAAAAATAACTACGTTTTTCTTTTCAAAGTCTGAATTGAATAGTTGCTGTAATAAGTAAAGCAGGAGGAATACTCAAATCAGCTACAGTATCCACTGCTTTAGTGAATCGATGACATCGGAAGGATGGTTTAGTTCTTCCGTTTCTTAAGTAACTTCGATGATTCAGTAATGTAACGGATTCAGTAATGTGCCAATAAAATAACAGCTGCTGCCGCCCTTAGAATGCTGCCATTTGTTTAAGGATCAAGAGAATGATATTCAGCTTCAAACTCCAGGAAATACGTGAATAAGTATCTAATTAAGTTCGATGAGGACAAGATCCCCAAGGCCTCGAGAACCCCTCGGCCTTCGGTTGATCCTGAAACCGGATACTTGAATCCTCCTGTTGCCTCTATGACCCCGGAAAGAGGACCCCCAATTTTCGATGATTATCAGTTGGAAAATACGTCGATCACTTCGGAGGAGGAGGAGGCGATAGATTTTTCAATTGTTTACGTGCCACGAACCTTTAAGAAAGCAAGAAGATTGAATAAATCTTATTCCAATGCTGATTTTTTGGTAAGTCAATCTTTCATTTAAATTTATACACACATATTCTTTTTAATATTACTTTCCTCCCACAAAACTCTCCTTAACTTATCACACTATACTTTCTAACTAATTATCCAATTATAATTAGTATCAAATTTTTATAAATCGATAATTTTCATTATTAATTCATTAAAAGTTTGTGGATCGATCCTGTAACCGGCTACGTTGAATCGCAGGTCTTAGAAGGTTCACTGGCAAAGTTGCGCCGAACAGCCATCCGTATTAAAAAGATGCAAAATTTGGCCACCCTGACAGAAAAAAAAATGACACAAATTCTGATGACATGACAGAAGATGTCCTTGATGAGATCCGAGGCCTGTGATCGAGATTTTGCGCAAGTGAAACAAAAATGAATGAACCATGATAGAATTTACTCCATTAAGGAAATTGAAGATATCATAGTCTCATACAGCTCTACAAATCAATTCACAGTTAAGGCTCTTTAGACCTCTGTTGTGTTAGACGTTGTCTCTTGGAGGCCAAATTATTGCCAAAAAAGATGTATCTCCGAGGAGACAAGAGGCCGAAACGTCTCTGAGGAGAATAAAATTAGGCTTAAAATAAGCGAAATGAAGCAAATACATTTTGGCAACTTACAAGGATGTATTGTCACGCGCAGTGTCATAGATTCTGCAAGTTGGCAAGCTTATTTGCTTTAAAAAGCTAAAAATCCCCAACCGATTTTTGAGGCCCTTCATCCAGCTTATCCTTCAGGAAAAGTTGCGATGTAGGGTCAAAAAATACGCGACGTCGAATTGTTAGTAGCGTACATACCCGAAGACTTTTTGGAATTTTATGACAACCTTACAAATTGGCCAGTCACTGAGGCAAGTAATGACTCCTCCAGGGAGGGGAGTGATGGCGCAGCGTCGAGTTAGGAGTCTTAGAAGATGCTTAAAGAGGTTCTTTTCATTGTTTATTTTTATTGTTTGTCACTCTAAAGATACATTTTTGTTAATTTTTCAATAAATTCCGTACCTAAAAAAATGCGATATCGATTATTTAGAATACCGAACACACACGAATCCTGCGAAAGCAGCTAATGTCCAGTTTATTTCTAGTAGTTTCGTGATGAAACTGGTTTTAAGTGCCGCAATTTTGAAGAATTTTATTTTTTAAACTTTAGTTGAATGATAATCTACCGCTTTATAAAGCTAGATATCCCCAACCGATTTTTGAGGCCCTTTATCCAGCTTATCCTTCGGGAAAAGTTACGATGTAGGGTCAAAAAATACGCGACGTCGATTTGTTAGTAGCGTACATACCCGAAGACTTTCAGGAATTTTATAACGACCTTACAAATTGGCCAGTCACTGAGGCAAGTAATGACTCCTCCATTGAGGAGAATGGTGGCGTAGCGTCGAGTTAGGAGTCTTAGAAGATGCTTAAAAAGGTTCTTTTCATTGTTTATTTTCATTGTTTGTCACTATAAAGATACATTTTTGTTAATTTTTCAATAAATTCCGTACCTAAAAATATTCGTTTTCGATTATTTAGAACCGAACACACACGAATCCTGCGAAATCAGCTAATGTCCAGTTTATTGCAGGTAGTTTCGTGATGAAACTGGTTTTAAGTGCCGCAATTGTAAAGAATTTTATTTTTTAAACTTTATTTGAATGATTAACTGGTTTAAAGAGCTGCAATTGTGCGAAGACTTTTATTTCTTTGAACTTTATTTGAATGATAATCTTACGCTTTAATATCTTTAAAATTTTGAAAATATAAACGGCTCCAAACCACGGAGATTTTCACGATTCATGCGAAAACCACTGAGGTCCAGAGTCCTTTTTTTATTATTACTCCGTCCCAGACAGAAGAGGAGCTGGATACTGTTAAGGATCCTTTTCTACAATCCACTCCGGGAGTAATCATTTTTTCAACATGTTTAAATCCCGCATTTAAAAGGCTTCTACAGTTTTTTGCAGTTCTCTCAAAAATTAGAAAAAATGGACATAAGCGGGTTCCGCACGAGCCGATTCCAATAATAAGTGATTGTCTCGTCGGTTATCTTCGCGAAGCTCATCCAGGATCCGCTTCAGCGTTCGATACGTTGAGTCATGACACTGGTGCGTCATCAACCGGAGATAAAATAAGACGAAGAAAAATTGGCTCTCCGCGGAAAACCAAAATAATTTGATGTACAGATGCAGATGAATTTAGAGTAAGTTACGGAGATGTACCGACTAAAAACACTTCGAAATGTACATGGATTCTTAGGGGAAAAATTGGTCGCAGAAATGAAGTGATCGCCCCGGTCTCCCACTGAGTAAAAGGATGTCGCCGAAGATGACACGATCACAGACAAGATATTAACATTACTTTGATTATTTTTTTTTGTTTCATGATAAAAAAACAGATTCCCCGAACAAGATAAAGTGTGCACAATCTTTAAGGAAATCACAGGACCGAGGGCGAACACACAAGTGTGTACGGCGCATGCGTATCACTCTATGTTCCAGGACGAAGCAGGAGAGAATTTCCTTCAATATTTATCTAAAGTACGTCCCCCAAATCCACCCGCCCCGTCTGAGGGTGGACGTCCCAGATGATGAAATGCAGGTCGTCACCTTCCAGGCAAAGTATCACAAGCGCCATGCGACGTTTAAAAATTTCCGCCACCATTATATTTTTTTACAGAGAAATCGTTCAACGAAGCTGTCCGAAAATTACACCGAATTTTCTTTGTGCTGCCGATAAAATTTAGTGACATTTTCGAACAGATTCAACCAACAATTTCTCAGTAGAAAAATAAAATGGTGACGGAAATTTTTAAACGTCGCATGGCGCTTGTGATACTTTGCCTGGAAGGTGACGAGGTGACCTTCATCTCGAAAACTCATAGACTGACATCCATACAAAAAGCGGTAGTGCACAGAAGGTAATGACTGTTCCTGTTCACAGGCCTCGCGCCATGAACATCGGAGTGATCTGTGTCCGCGACGGATATTCTTCACAGGCGGTCGCGTCGCCTTGCGAATGCCGTACTTCCCGTGAAGTTGCCGAATTGGTTCCCACTTTCGGAGCCTCATTTGGCTCCTGTTTCCGGATTAGTTCCCATCTTTAAGATCTTAATTTAATATTTCTTATTAAAAATTGCAACAAAGCTCACTCAAGTGCTAGCATTTACTTTCCGTTGTGACAGGCTTCAGGCTGTCCGCTAAAATAATAGGCATGATTAAAAATGTTGCGAATATGAAAATATTAGTGATTTAAAAATGGTCCAGGTTTCCAAAAATTTCTGGAGAGGAGAGGATCGATCAGAAAGGAGAGGAATGATCAGCGAGGTGAGGAATCTTCACCTGTCCCGGCCGACTGGACAGGACTTTATAAGGGAGGGTAGGCCGTGGAATCCCTGACAACTGGACGACTGAATGTAACATTGAGACAACCCGAATCAGAAAATCAAAATCAATAGAATGAAAAATACAGAGATAAAAGAAAAGCTAAGTTCGTAAAATGCTGAAATATATCCTAAAAAGTTAGGACATAGCTTCTTAGAAGATTGCACGAGCACGCAATTAAAAACAATTCTTTTCAGAAAACCTGAACGCTCGTGATTTTGAATACATTTTTTGGCCGCTGTTTCTAGAAATTCCCTTTTTTGCTTTCACAGTTTAGAAAAGGTCATCAGTTATTGAGGTATTCTTCTATTAGTCTGTGATGGGTGTTACTGTTACGTCGGTTCACCCCTTCTCGTCCAAGTCTCTGATGACTGGCGGTCGCTGCTTCGTGGCACCTTTTACATCGTTCCTTAACTGGGTCGCGCCGCTGATCAGTGCCTTCCCGTCTTAACTTCCCCCAAACTTTGAAATTGACAAAATGCCAAGCCACCCCCAGCCACGAGTACGTCTCGAGAAGGGTCCTTGAGGCATCCTTAAGGCAAATAAAAAGGCTAATGTTGCAGAAAGCCTATTATGACATTAGTGAATTTCTTGGTACCTAGACACTTGATAAAGTAACGTGAATATACATTGTTTATAAGTTTGTTATACTGTGTAATTGACCTGTACAAAAGCTCTACCAGGAGCTTACATTTCTGTACCAAAGTTCAAATAAATAAATAAATCTCAAACAATCGCTTTCATCAATTGATCACTATCCAGAGTGTCTACTAAAACAGGCTACCAAAATCAGTGCTTTTTCAGTACATTACCAAAAAATTCAGTGCCTCCTCAACAGGAAAATTCAGTACTTCGTCGGTATCCCCATTTGACGAAATTCGAAAAATACCAAAAATTCGGAATTCTCTCTCCACTTGCAACAAAAATGACGTAGCCACAAAATTTCATTGGTGGCTTGAAAATTAATGGATTGCTCAGTCGCAATCCTGTGGGCAAATACTGCAATAAGAATCAACGCGTAGGGTATTGCATACTTTCCAGGCTATGTTAAAAAAACACGCGTCGGATGGAGGTAAAAATTCCGGATCTTTCTTGCGGAATTTCCGCACTTTTCCGGTACTTCCGGACGGCCCTTAAATAATCAGTGCTATTTCCGGACTGGTAGACACCCCGTTACCAGGGTCTCGGGCGCGAACCTTGATGACCCGAAACGGCACTTCATAAATTTTGAGAGGTCTTGAAAGGTCAGGTAATCCCTCTCCCACCGATTCGGTTGAAATAGCTTGTTGGTTTAGATCGTTGCTCCCAAGGCTCCAGAGGCAAGAAGGGTAGGGCGGAAAAGAGGGAAAAGCCATGAGTGTCCTTTAAAAAAGAGACCTCGGCTTCGAAGTCCGAGGGAAAACGGAGTTTTTATTTAGTTTTGGTTTAGCACCCTCAAACATGAAGATCACCTGATCTTACACATAACATTAAAATGTACGCCGAGCTTTTCAGGGAAGCCAAATTCTGAGCAGATTTGGATGCAATCACTTCAATGGTGGAGTTGTTTTCCAAAGTTTACAACTTGGAGTAGGAGAAAAAGGTTAAAAAAATCATGAGATCTACTTTTAGTTGAAACTTTAAAATGGAGAGAGGCTGGTTGGCGAAGCAGTATTAGAAAAATTTAGAGTTGCGAAAAAACTTAAAACAACAGTTTATTTATAGACACAGATGAAAAACTTAAAACAAGATTTTATGTATGGACTGTAAGGAAAAAAGTCTTTGCAGTTAAGTTCACGATGATAAAGCGATTTTCATCGAAAACTTGGAAATATTTATTCCTTCATTGAAAAATTAAGTTCTAAGAGGCTACAACTTAAAATACTGTACACTTTTAAGGAAAGTCTTTAATACAGCACCATAATTTTGTGACATCATGAAGACTAGGAACTTAAAAACTGGTTAGATCAAAGAAAAATAAAAATTAGTGCACAAAACGTAATGCACCAAAAAATGTTTGGCATGCCTACAATAAAAAGGTAGATAATACTCCAGTATACCTCATTAATTAAAATAATTGATAATGAATTAATATAATCCATTTTCACACATGTCACTTACTGAAGGTAAGTTGAACGTTTCAGCTTGAGGCAAGATCAACTTTATCTGCAGAGTAGCACAGGGTAACCAGAAAAAGAAAGATGGACTTTATCATTTTAAATCTGATCATTTACCATAATAAACATGACACACAACTTAAAGGTGATCTATTAAAAAAAGGTTTGACAAATTTTTAAATCATCCTCACGCCTCCCATAGATGATAAGTAAATTTTGTAAAACATATTCTAGCAAAATATCAGTGGAAACTCATTCGAGAGATATCAGATTTGACTGAAAGTTAGCAACAAAAATTATACCTGCTCATGCAGGGTGTATACTGGTACCCTGTCATTCAAATTCCTTGCAAATGCATCAATACATTGATGTTCCCGCAACTCTAAACTCACCGTTATTAGGAATGAATAGATGTTGCAGCTCACAATTCACTCGGTAGTAAGAAAAATGTTTGGGATCAAAATTTGGGTCATCCTTCATGCATGCTTCGCAATATTTGAAACGATCAAGGGTATCAATTTTCATTAAAAATAAAAAGGTCACAAAAAACAGAATTTAAATTTATGAAAATTGAGAGAATACAGGAAAATAATACAAGTCAGTTAAGGGAGTAACTGAATTTCGCATGACTTTACCTGGGTTTCTTTCCATTCTTTATATCCTTCAATCATTGATATAATGAGGTTTCTTACCTATTCTAAACTAAACTCTTGAGAGCTGTTCTGCTCAAAACCAGCGATCATCCTTCTTATTTTTCCTCCTGAAACAAGAAAGAGGTGAAGTTTATCAACCAAAAAATCTAATTGTCAAGTGTTCAAAATGAGCGCATAGTTCACCTGAGTCAAGCTGAGGACATGATTTGATCACAGCCATCATTCCTAATTCAAATCATCAAAACAATTTAGAGCTTTGACAAAATTTAGTGGAAAGAATTACTAATCTCATCTGCAATGACTTCAAATCAGGTAGACACTATTTGCTCAGACATCTACTGAAACTGCTAAAAGGGCAGGTAAATTAAGAGAAAGGTTTTTTTTAGAAAATGGTTTACGTTTCTATTATTAAAAGAACAACTAATTTTCCTAATAAAAATGAAAGAGGAGCAGAGTAAAGAACTGACGAGTCATTTCATCTCATAACTTTTGCTATCTTAATTTTTCTACCATTTATCACTCTCCTTGAGGTTCATTGGAGGTGTTTGAGGTCTCTATTTACATCAGTTTCTTAAAAAGTCCACAAAGGCTGACTGTCGAATCATTAAACTCAGCTTTCATAAAGAATTGAATTACCTATTTCTACGTTCATTTATTTACTTTTAATATTTTGCATACCTGATGATCTTCAACTACAAGCCTCCAGAAGGTGCTTCGAAGTGTGATTGGTTTCCGATCGATTGCTTACCAGAGGTAATTTAGAGGTGAGCCAGATCTTTGTAAAAATGGGGTACTTCGCACAAACTTGAAAAAAAAAAAAAAAAAAATTAAAGCAAAATTAATATAGCAGCAAAAAATGCATATTGGAAATTACAGACTTAAGTTCAGAGGATACCAATGGAACAAAAAGTAGCAAAATTGGAAAGGCGTCAGTCAATTTAAAGGAGGGATCACTTTTGGTTCAAAATGGTAGATATGAACAAGTCTTGCCACAAAACACGAGTTTCATGAAGCAGTGAGGTTTTTCAATAAGCATGTGCACAAAGTCAGCTTGTTCCCTCAAGATTAAAAAATGGCAGGCACATGACTGTTGACGGCCATGACACACTTTTCCTTTAATTACAGAGCATAGATATTTTGACTGATGTATAATTAATGATAAAAAGGAAATACATTTAATTTCGTGGTGTTTCAGCATTAGATTGGTAGGAATTATTCTGATCTATTTAATTAGAGAAAATCAATAAAATATAATCAGGATTATTTTGTACTTACAGATTTAGTAAATTTGCTAGCATGATCCATCCGACAGAGTCTTGGCCCATTACCTGCTGATGGACAATTACTGCTCTACTATGCAATCATCGCATCATCTTTCATCAAGGTTTCCTGAAATACCAACAAGTAAATTAGAAAAAAAATGAACATATAACTTCATTAAGAGGCTGAAAGACTGAAAGAAAATTCTAAATTTTTTTTTTTTTTTTTTTCATCCTTTTCTTTTCAAGGATAATAAAAATTTGTCAAAACAGTCACAGTATTAAGTACTTTTTGAAACTAAATCTGGTGTACTATCTTTTTTGGGAAAGACTGAAGGGGTGGATTGCCATTTACAGAGGACCTCACTAATCTGTTAATATCATTCTTAACACAAGAGGTTAAAAAACTAAATACAAATGGCATCTCATCGTCATTAGAGAACATGTCGATTCTTAGGGCACATGTAAACAATTTGAGAAACAGTTTAACTGACAAATACAACTGAGCGGCCTTGAGTGCTATGACAAGCAGTATGAAAAATGACACGCACGGAGAAGCCAAATACTGCTGTTGTATTTTATTGAATGAATACAAGTTATAGGGCTGAAATTTGGAGTATGAGGCAGGATATTAATATTGTTGATCAAAGATTTAACATAATGCTTCCGGTATGTTAGTAAATATAAAAATACTGATCCCCATTCTTGTCAAGAAGTGTTGAAGTAATGCCTACCTAGGATATTTTGGACATGTTGTTATTTAAAATTCATGATTAGATTCATAATTAAGAAATTTATCACTTAAAGAAGGCAACTTTTCTTCCAAGATTATTGTTGTTAGATTGGAATGGAGAATTTGCACACAAACATTTTATTGCTTCATCTGAGAGTGCTTAATGAGCTGAGTTCGCAGAATTTTTCATAATTCTTTTCTTACATGGGAAATATGAGAAAAATAAATTTAGAAGTGAGAAAATGAGCCGTCTTATGACGTCATCTGGCGGCATTTTCTATAAACACATGTATCTTAGCAAATTAGGTTATTTTGCCGTGTTTTGTCAAATAATTGTTCAATTGAGAAACCAAGAATATTCTCGTACTTATTTTTCCTAGGAGTATCATTTTCAAGATGAAATTCACAAAATTTCAGACATCTGCGAATTCTCTATGGGTTCTATCATTACATATGACTGGCCATGTCTGCATTCTGTCTGGTCGAAAGTTGGTAAATTCGTCTGTAAGGCATAATTCAAGCAAGATGGAGAGAAAAATATGGAAACTTATTTTCGTACATGAACCAAGAGAATTTTGAAATTTCTTAGTTCTTGATAGTTGGGGCAGTAATTCAGTTTTCAAATTGCACACAGATTTTGAGACAGGATTCTTTTCAAGAATCAATAAATGGCTGTGCTAGGTTATCTGCTGTCAGATAGCCAAATTCTTCACCGATTGAGTTTCAATGCAAGGGTACAGATGGAAAAGTCAAACAAAAATTATTAAAATCAAAATTGGAGTACTCAATTGAGAATTAATTATTAATTATATGAGTTTAAATTTTGTAAGATTTAGAAACTCTCTTACTAAACAAAAAATTTCATCAAACTGTATTGATTAACCAGCTGTGTTGATTGTATACTGATTAACCAACACCCATATGATATCGTTGAGGTTGATCAATAGACATAGGTGCCACACCATCAAACATTAGGGGACATTAAATTTGTTGAGAATAATCACCGGTGACACTGACTTCAAAATGACTGAGTAAATTAATATGAAATCTTCATTGGAAACATCAACCTAGGTATTATTTACCATCTTGTGTTAGTTGGTTTGTTGGTGGAGAATTTTCTAGGTCTTCAGAGAAAAATGCACAAGATAGTTCGGAAAATAATCGAAGTGCAGACAATGCTGACAAAATAATAGTGAACTGGACATACTCGCTGTCTCATCATTTGATGAAATACTTAATATACACATCATGATAAAATAATACAGAATATTGGTACCTACCTACTGACTGTTACTGACACATGCAATTTTCTTGCTTTTTCCATTATTTCCCAAAATTGTAAATGCACTTGATCAGATGAGGCAGGATCTTTCAAGGTAAAACTGTTGCTTTCAAATTCAGTTTAGCACAGTTTTCCATAGGACTCAAGAACAGCCTTAATGTTGTTGAATTTCACTTTCTTACATATTATCACAAACGAGTTGATTGCTCCAGGGCCCAAGAATAGACCTAGTAAGGTTGATTTTGACTTCCTTAAAAATTATCAAACATGAATGTTGCTGCCCTTGCGATTTATCCTGAAGATTGCCTTGTGTAAATGGTTCTTATGATCAGCCTATTATTAACTCGACTTCTTGGAGTTGAGAAAAATATTGTTATTAAAAAATTTGAGCTTACTTTTACATTCTGTTTGTAAGATTGATACTCTCTCATTTGAAATTCTAAGCTTTGAGGATGTATTTTTTAACTCTGTTCATACGAGTATCAATAACATAAATTTTGATGACTGAGGCCTTCTTCTAGCTTAGCAGCATGAGACTAACTGTATGCAAGGTGACAGAAAAGACATACATCATTATAAGCTTTGTCAAAGAAAAGATTGCTCTTTCCGAAGTTAATGATGGGGGGACGAAAACAACTTTTTATTCTGACATGCTGAAACACTGCTGTACCATTTGAAGCGTCACTTTTTGGCCACTGCCTTGAATAATGACTCTGCTCAATTCTTACAGTTATGCTGAAAAGTAGGTAGTATTTACTTCCAAGCATCAATAAAATCCATATGATGAACCTAGTTGAAGTTCAATATTAAATCTGATCACAATAATTTGACTTAACTTTGATGACAGAGCTACTCAAAGGCTGGCCTTTGGCAAAGGTGACTTTGGGCTAGTAAGCGAGGTGATAAAAAAAAATGAAAAACTTCAATTTAGGTTACATCTATTCATCTTTATTGTTCATCTTCATAAAATTGCATGTGGCTGACTTTAGAATGATAGATAAATAAAAAATGCATCACATAAATATATAACTAACTAGAAATGTCTTAGAGGATGCTCTGACATAGAAACTTTCAGACCGATGATGAATTAAAAAGCACGAGAAAATTTCTATGTATTTGATCTCCACTCTAATTCTTCATCCTTGAGGTAAAATATGACAGTATTATATTTGGTTTCTACTCTGCACCATTGATTTCTTTTTTTTCTTCTTTTTAAAAAAAAAGTCTGTACCTTCGTTCAGAGCCAAAGAAAGTATGCACTGTTATTTATGTAAAGCAATTGCTGCTACAAATTCAACTAATGATCATGTCAACTTGACCGAGGTAAACCAAAATTGTCAGAAACTTAAGAGAAATGCATGTGCACTAATAGGTTAGCTGTTGCTCAGCTATGATTTGGAAACCTATGTTACTATTACGAACCATTAACCAGAGGGAAAAGAATAAAAATGATAATTTAAAAAAAAAATAGTAAAAAACTAATTCATCATATGTACAAATAGACATTGAAATGTATCTTAACTAAGCAGGAAAAATTATACTGAATTCAGAGCATTTCCTAAAAATTCGTGTCTCAAATTGAAAAAATGGAAAATTTGTTACATCTAATAGGAGATCTGCAGTTGATAAAAATTTAACTTTAGAGGAGAGTGAGGAATATCTTTGAGGAGCGTAATAATCTAGAGATTATCTTTAACATATGCCTGCCAGATATTGATGTTAACTTGAAATTCCATTATTCGTCAAGACTTCACAATAAATCCACCCATCTGTAACATTCTGTATAAATAACACAACACATCTTTAGTTAGCTGATCGACCTCTATCATCGATTGAGTTCAAGTTAATATTATGCTTAAAAATTACAGAGTAACGAAATAACGAGACCTTGTGACTGCACTCTGGCAATTCAGCTCATAATAAGAGAGAGCAATTTTCATACCTACTCACCATTCAAGAATCAAGGCAAGTTCGTGCTCTTACATGAAAAGCTGAAGTTTCAGCAACACACCATTACTGGATATTCTTTCGAAAAATATATTTAAAATAACTTTTTCAGTATAGAATGAACTTAAGTTTTAAATTAATTTTTTTTTTTTTAATTCAAACGGGGGTAGTGCCTGTAAACTCTACTGTGAAATTATTTTTTACTTTATTTTCTTAAACAAGAATAATTATTCTTCAATAGCAAATTAAATACTGAGTATTCAGAGAAAACCGACGTGAGTACTCTTTAGAAAAACATCAGTGGGTAATATTGTTCGGTGCAGGTGGAAAAAGTTGAGAAATATCTTGTGTGATATTCCTGGTTATCTTTAGAGCAACATGTCCTTTCTTTTCAGCAGTGCTTCTTTGACCAGCTAGAGCACAACAATTTATTGAGACGAGCTAGATACATTATTGCTGCTCCAGGCTGTGAGCAATGAGTTCAAAGGGTCGTTTTCTCCTGATACTATGAACTGTTGTTTGTGCATTTGTGGCGCTGTTTCAATAAATGACCCCATTCATTTTTCTTTGGCCATCAGTGACTTCGCAATACTTTGCAAGGTAATTTCGGCTTTCAAAATAATTAATTTCATCCATTTTTCTTTCATTTTATCATTTGGTATGTGAGCCACATTTACAAGGCTATAATACAGGTAACAACCTAAATTCACCAAACTTGAAGGCAGAATTTTATCAATCAAGGTTTCCCCTTAAATTTCTTTCAATTGCTATTTATTTTAAAAATTAGGTGCCCTTGAAAAAATTCCAATTAATTCATAGGAGCCACTCAATTTCTTTAATTTGCCAATATTCTAGACTCAATTTCGTTCATAGCTTTGCCCTAAACTTAGTTCAAAAACCAGCTACCTGCAGTTACATAAAGCAAAATTTGAGTTTAACTTTCGATTTGAAAGTCTGCCTTGTCAAGCTGAGGATTAATGCTTCAGGTATTTATAGGGATCAGATCTCATAATCGTCGTTTCATATTGTTCTACCAGCCAAAATAGTCATCCAAGAATAAGCACTAAATTAGAGTCGATCACTTCTTCAAATTATAAAAAGTTTATTAACCTCCATAAATAGTTATTCCATTTGGGGGAAAAATGCATTCTCCTTTGCAGACGCATGTGCATGATCAGTCGAATCACTCTGAATTAACATATTCATAAAGCACCATCAAAATTGGTGTGCTATTGACACATTAACTGAATCTAGTGTCTACCAAGTTCGGAGGGACAAATTTAAGATCTTCTGACTCTTTTCTAATATTTGATCAAAATGGCTAGATTAGTCAAGGCACTAATCAGAACTGAATGATCATTTGTCATTCAAACTGCGTGGTTGCCGCTTGCCTAATTATAAGAAAATCAATAGGCCATGTCAAGACTTCTTAAGAACGAATTTACCTATTAAATAAAAACGTGGGAAGATAACTGTTTGCCTACTTCAGAGAAAAAAAAAACCTTGTAACACCAGAGGTGGATCATTGGCTCTCCGTAAATTTTGATGAAATTTAAAGACTTTAACATGAAGTTCATTGAAGGCCCATAGCCAAAGAATTAAGAAGATTCGTTCAGTAGGGACCAGCAGATACACAATTGAACAAGCCGACTGATCTCTAACATACTACAGCACAGCTGAGTGGTTACACACCCTCCCAACTATCAGTTTAGTTTAATAATCTCTCAAGATCGGGGGAACTCTAACATTCCTCAGAGGATAAATTGATTAATGCTAGAGAGATGTTATTCCAGAGAGTTCTCATCCACAACATATGGATGTTCAATCAACTTGTTTGTTGTTACACCAAATTTTTATTCCAATTAATTTTTGTGATCTTTGATAAGTCCATGGCATTTATCTATGTCTAAAGACATACTTCTTAACTGAAATTTCGCTTCTTAGCTGTCCTGCCTATTTTCTTACTATGAGTGCAGAAAAGAAAAGAAAATAAATGACCTCCATGATCTGAATACATATTTCACAGTTGATTGCATCATGAATTCAAGGTTATGCTCACAGACAACCATTGAGGTTTTGACAGAATAATTCTAATGCTGCATTGCTGGGCAATTTACTTTATTCGTCAAGAATGTGTTGATAGGTTTGAAGTTTTTATAAAATGGAAAAGTAGATTATAGGATTAAAAAGAGGTCAAAGCCCACATAATTAAAAAAAAATGATAGTGTACGCCCATGACTTCACAAGAATTATTCCTTCAGAATGGCTTATTCCTTCCAAGGCATTCCAAAGTATTGATGAAAAAGCATGATTTAAAAAAAAAATACTTAATAAATGAGTGAAAAATAGAATGGTGAATGAGATAAATGTCACAAAATTGAAAAAAAATTACCCTCCCCCCCCCCCCCCCAATTAGACTAGTGCATCTCTGCAATAAGCAGTATTTGATGTGGGTAATGGGATCCATTAGTTATGATGGATTGTTTTAAAGAAAAATCCATTATTAATTTAAGCAGCAAGTCCGGAGTAAGTCCTACCGTTGCCTACGAGAATGGAGAGGCCGTAACTACGATTCTGTGACGTCACACTAGTAGATGAAACTCGGCCGCGGTTTAACGCGCGTTCATATGGGAGAACGCTTGCCGCACGATGATTTCTCGCCGTTATCTTTATCAGGGTTGATTTGACGCAAAATTTCATAAGAATCTTTTCGAAAGTGGATGAAATTTCACTTGAGAAAACCAACTAACCCATTTGTGACATTGTCTAAAAATCGAGGAAATGAAAGCGTAATACCGAAAATCGTTACTCCACTCAGATTCAAACGGGCCGCTCGCCCAACTTCGGCGGATCTCGCCCAACTTCGGCCAATCGAGGGCCACTCTGATTGGTCCACGCAGCAACTGCTTCACTCATCGATGCACCGATGACCCGGAGATGCTTGTTGTTTTCGGTAAATATCTACTAACGTGACGTCACAAAACTGACTAGTTACGGCCTCTCCATTCTCGTAGGCAACGGCAAACCAGAGATACAAGGGGAGGGGAAATTTAAGTCCCTTCAAAATTTTCAGCAAGAGAAAAAAACCTGAGCGTTGCTTGAACAAGAAGTAAAAATAGATGAAGAGATAAACGAAAACTTACAGTTAAAGGAGCATCCTGCTTTCACTCCATTTTCTTGTAATGTGCAAATTGGGTATTTACAGATAACCATATCCATCAGAGTATTCTGTAAAAAAGGGAGGAATAAATCATCAAAAATGAGTTGGTGGTCAGCTATCAATGTTACATGAAGCACAAATGAAATATGGTAAGCCTGTGAAAATGAATTAAATTTTAAGCATTTCACAAAATTGAATTCAGATTTTTTATCTACATTTCAGCAATCAAACAGAGTCGGCCAGAAATCCACCAACAAGCTTTTTAAAGTTTAGAACATCAAGGAGTTTTCCTTCTCTTTTGTGAAAATGTGACTTGCATGCTCAGCTCTCTCATTTTAGTTTTGAGCTAAAGTGTCAATGGGCTGATTGGGTAAAAAAAGAAGGACACCCCCCTTCACCTCTTTCAGCAAAGCAGTGCAGAGCACTGCTCACTCTTACTCCCAAGTTTGGCAAGAGAAAAAGGAGAAAAAGCCCTGATATTGCAGATGAGCTTAAAGTTTTTAATGTTGGAAATTTTTACGAGATACATGTAACAAGTCTCATCTCTTTCTAATTGATCCAGCTAATGTGAAGGATTAGATTTGCAGACAATAATAAAATATTATGAAGAAGAATCGCGCCCCCTCCCTCCCCCATCAATGGGAGTAGGGATGTCTCATCCATTTTTCATATGGTATGGAATCGGTTCCATTAATAGTAGTAACAATATCAACTTCAATGCTGGAAGAAATGAGCTATTGTCATTTTAACCAGTTTCATGGGCGAAGCAGATCCAAAAGACAGAGACACACGGGACAAAAATGCTTTGACTCGACTTAGTTTCGATACAGCTACTCATTTCTGACAAGAGCAGCCTTCTCATGGCGTATCCTTAATTTGTTACAACACCCCTACATGGGAGGGGGATTGATCTCATTTGAAATTGATGGAAAAATACATAGAAAATTGTTGAGCAGGAGTGAGGTGGGAAAAAATAGAGTTTTCAGCACCTCTGTTGCAAGACAAATGGTAATGGCAACTTCATATGTATATGTATTTGGACACCTATCCAAATGTGCAATATAAGTGAGCTACAGTTAATAAGAAAAAAATATGGTTGAACCTAAAAATTTTTCAATTCTAGCAACATCGTACACATATGGACAAACATCAAACAAACTGATTCATCACTGAATTTACCGACAGCCTTCAATGCAACTAATAACGGCATTCCATACGAGACTTAAGGTTTCCATGGATTCTTCTCATGAGGAGTAATCTATTCATGTACACTAGAGAGATAAGTAGGAGCTAAATAGTAAGATAAACTAGGAAAGGTTAACTATTGCTGCCGAACTCCGTAAGCTGTAATACTTAACAGCGGGAGAAAAGGGAACGACAGAGGTGCAGCACAGTCAGGGCTAACTCCTGAGGAAGTGTTGTTTTCAGTTTTAGGACAAATAATTGATACTTTCAAGTACATACATTCAAGCAATCCCTGAAAAAAAAATTGGAGACTTGCGCATCTAAGATCTCTGATAGTTGAATGGGAATGCAATATGCAAAGAATTTTTGTAGGGTTACAAGTAAATTTTTGTGAAGAAACCAGAGTTTACTAAAAAATTAAAAAAATCGTTTGAGGGGAGAAAAAGCTAATCAAAATCCTTTGGAAAAAACATTGAAGGTCAGAAATGGAATGGAGATACGAAAATTTCACGTTACATTTGGGAGATACATACAACTGTGGTTGCCAATTTTCTGGAGTAGAACGCACAGAGATTACCATTCATTTTTCAATTATAGATACTGAAACTCCAAGTCAAGAAAAGACTTGCATGAAGTATACTTTCAATTTTGCGATCATAAAATATTTTTCTTCTCACATAGCACTGATTAGAGAGACTTTCTGAAACGTTCATTTGCTTTCAATTTTGTATTTAAATCTTTTCAACTGGAAGAAATTGGTATTAAACTTAAGAGATTAGTTAACTCCAGCGCTTTTAATAGATAGAGATCCTTTCATTAAAACTAGTCTAGCTTCCATTTTATAATTAACTTTTCCAACTTTTGAGTTTCATATGGTTCTTCAAGCAAGTTAAACAAAGAGATGTAGGTACGTTGACAATATTTTATAGTTACA
This sequence comes from Bemisia tabaci, assembly GCF_918797505.1. Taxonomy (NCBI): domain Eukaryota; kingdom Metazoa; phylum Arthropoda; class Insecta; order Hemiptera; family Aleyrodidae; genus Bemisia; species Bemisia tabaci. The sequence continues at coordinate 40,200,614 of NC_092795.1, forward strand.
GAGCTTCATTTGCTCTGGATAATGCAAAATCAATACAACTAATCCAATTGCTCAGTTTCATTGAAAGGACATTTGTTCTCGTGCGTCAGAAGAGCTAAATAATGTTCCTCATTGAATAAATTTCTATTATTCTCACACGACAAAGAAAAGACTTAGGAATACTGCCTCCAGCTTACATTTCTTGGTAATAAGGGAGAATAATTTGTTTCAAACAACCTCCCAAGATCTTGACCTATTGAAAGTATTGAAAAGCAACCAACTTGTAACAGAATCATTCGTCCCAACATGAAAGCAGGTTTGCTTCATTCAAATTACTTGCTCGAATCAAGGTATTTTAAAATGATCTCTTTGGGCACTGGCACACATCAAAATTACAAATTCCCGAATCTGAAGATGTAAATTTTTGCGAAGAGTCTCTACTAAAAATAAAATCATTTTTTCATTACGGATAGTGGAACAATGAGCCCGAATAATATTACAATGAAGACAAATTTAGTCAAATCAGCAATTTGAAGGCAAGTCAACAGATTTCGACTTATTTCACCAAGATCATGAAAATGAAATCCTTCGGTGTCATTCATTAAGAACACAAAAGAATTTTAGATTAAGTACAGCTCATGCTGATGTAGACTAAGAAATGTGGGTCTTTCAAGATTTGAGTCTTCCAGGAAATGGAGGCTATTAGAATTAGAAACTAATGACGACATACTTAATTTGAAGCAGAATTGAGTTAATAATCAGCTAAAGATTTCAATTAACAAATAAAGAAGGTAAATAAGAAAGAAAGAAAGCAAGATCAAATTACATTCTGTTCAGCTGCCAATCCTTTCTTTGTAGAACACGAGTTAAAACTGTCCGCGGGAAAAGGAACTTTGGTGCACATAGCTCAATTTTAAAACAGACTGATTAAAGTCGAAATTGGTTGGTAAACCTGAATTGGAGTTTTCAATGGATCTTTCTCTCGAGGATCCTAAAAAATAATTTGTGAGGAAGTCAGTTCAATTAAGCATTATCAGCGGGGATAAAGTTTCTCCATAATTTTTTTGTGCACCCATCATGGAGGATTAACGCTCGAAAAATGTTCTTCTCAAAACGATTATTTGATCTACTAAATTCTAACCACCATTTTCACGGTTTAGTTTGACATTTTTAATACCACAATATTCCTACGATTAGTGACATTTTTCAACTCCAAGGATTCGAACACTGAGGTCTTTGTTCCTGTGAAGGGTCTCAGCTGTCAAACTTAATTTCGAATTTTTCCCTGTGGTAAAGATTATTTGGAATCCATCACCAGAATGGAAACTGTCTTGATAGTTGAGCCTACACTCAACATACTGAAAATGTTTGAATTAAGAGGTACACTGTATTTTTTTGAAAAAAAAAACTGACAGCAAAATAATCTGATTTTAGGAAGTTATCATTAATGAACATGGTTAAAAGAATACAATTTCTATGAGACTTAGTGCGATTCTAAGAGAGATGAAAAACATGTGTCTTCTCTTTCCTGAGCAAATGATAAAATATAATTTACATGTTTAATTTTAATTATCATTGACTACATCTAGTGATGAGGCTAATTTATCAGTCCATGACGGCAAGTACACACTTAATTAAGTTTGTAGAGAGTTGGAGGGAAATGATTCTTAGCATCATTTCCAATATTCGGAAAAAGAATCTTATATCAAATAGAGTGAGTAGTAAAAAGAAGGCCTAGTTACAGCCTACTTGTGGAAAGTTTCCTGTTCAGATGAAATTAGAAATAATTTTTTGTGGGCACCCATCTACTACAGAGTCAGTTACAGTTGGAAAAGAGGATTGGCAGCATAGAGAAAGAAAAAGGTAAAAAACAAATGAGTAAAAAATTGGCTAGATTACAACGTAGACTTACTTTGACAAGTAAATTCAACACAATCAATGGGAGTTCTCTAAGCATATTTGAATATTATGTCTAGTTACTGGTTTGCTGTGACTCCTTCGATCTGTTACAACATTACAATATTTTTTGTTAACGAAATAATATCTCTTTTTAAAGTCCAGGGTGATCTTTCCAGTAGTTTAGGCATGAAAATCTCAAAATTAGTAAAAAAATTCATAAGCTCAGATTAGTTACAAAGTTTTGTATGAATCTCTTTGAGTCTTGGTTTTTATGGATTTGCATGAAGACTTATGTAAGGAGAATTACGTTAGTGAAACTTTGACAAGAAAGAAGATGACAATTTCCTTCCGATAATTGACTAGTTTCAGATTTTTTCACAAAATTGATAAAAATGAAAAAAGAGGGTTTGAAAAGATATGCTAATCTTTTAAGGCCTTCACAACAATTCTTAAAAAAACAGAAAAATCAAAGACTAGATTGCTTTAAAGAATGTATTGAACGAATTAAAGACTAGTATAAGGGGAGGAGATAAAATCTTGTCTGTCTTAATTTTGTTTGAAAACCTTTTGACCGCATACATTAGTACTCAATCATTATGTGTGCTGGTGCCTGCTCATAATTTTGTTTGGAAAACTCTATTACACATAAAATGATTTCAACTGATCAATTACAAGTGTACTTCATTGTTTATCAAAGTTAAATTTTTTACGTACCTAGTATCCATAGGAAATATAACTTAGTTTCAATTTGTACTGACAAATTAATGATAAAATTTTATTATTATTATTATTACAACTGAAGAGCCGTAACGGTAACTGAGCGACTGATATTTCAAATCTGTCCGACAATTTTCTCAGAATGATAATGAACAGAATCAAATCGTAGAGAACATTGAAAGGTTCAAAGTTAATTTTCATCTTTTCCTTAATCTATATCAGGGGATAAATTGACATCTGAGGTAACATCATTGAGAACAAGCCTCATAACCTGCATGAAACCAAGAACAACAAAAGGGATCTTACTAGTTTTAGTTTAATATAGGATTTAAATGCCTGAGCAGATGTCGATGATAAGAAAGGAAGAGTCTCATTTTACTATGTTAGTTTTGATAGATTCTAATACTTGTTTGAAACATTCAGGCATTCCTCGAACCCTGATACAGCTGGGCTTTCCCAATCCCTAAACCTTTGAGTTTCTGAAAGGATCAAATGAACTTCAAAGTTAAACTTTAAAAGAGAACTATGATGGAAAATAACACCTTGTACTTGGAGCTTTAAATACATTTTGAAAATTATGACTTGGGCCCTGCTACAAAGACAATTTTCTAATCCTTTTAACTAAGCATCTGATTTCACAGTGCTAATCTGGACCTTAAAATACAAATGAAAATGTTGAAACAATAACCAAAACCTTTAAGATTGGTACAATGCGATCAGTTGATGTGTTGATTCCTTGTTTGATAGAAGTTTCTTGGATAAGGAAATTACAGATTACAGCCAATTTGGTAAAAGCTAACACACATGGAGAAAGAGGCCTTCTGGAATCTGATCTGACTATATATATTACACACACAAAGGTACGCTTGACCTTGCCGATTTCATTAAAATTAAGGACGCCAATATTGTGAATAAATTGGAGGATTTGTTTCCATAAAAAGGTCAAATTTTTAATTTTCACTTGTGCTTTTAAGGGCCTACTAGTGTATAAGTAGTCTACACCGTATGGAGGCTCCCACACGACTTCCGATCCCTCAAAATTTCACAAGTTCAGAGGCAGAAGATATGGGTAGTTTTCTCATTACCTATTAGGCCTAACCTCACTTTTCCAGTAGATTCGTTCACATTCACATTCTAAGATACATTTTTATAGGGGGATATTACCTTCTACAATAGCTTTAGCAAAGAAAGAATAAGATTCATGTCAAATCATTCCTCGGCCAAAATAATTTGTTATATATTTTTAGTTGGTTTTTAGTTTAAGCTTTAAGACTATAATTAAATTAAGAGTCAGTTACATCCATTGTTGACTTCTTTTAACAGAACTGTTGAAAACATACCATGATTATTGCGATACTCATATTCTACTAAAAAATTTAAAGAGTTTCCCTTGTATCACCTTCATTACTAAAAAAAAAAGATACACTTTCTGATTTCTCAAGAAAGTCCTTGAAAATGTCCCCGTTTGTCACTAGAGATGACTTGACTGATCTCTTTCACTTCAGGTTTAATACACAGAATGACAGTTCGTATGCTTATTTACTGGGTCAGAGACTTAATCAGAACTTTAGAAAAACTCACCTAATTTTTTTACCTCTTCCGTAGACCTTTCCCACCCGTATTTACAAAAATGAGCTTTAGACATTTTTCTGAAAATCTGAGATCAAATTCTTCCCTACTGATTGAAAATCTTGTTGAAAGATCAGACAATTATTTCCTTGGCAAATCCAAATAGTCAATAGTAATGATAGCAGCAAATTGATAGCCAAAATGCAAAACCAGGTATTTCTATTGCGGTGTTTCAAAATTTCTGCTCCTACTTTTTTTTTAGGAGAAACGAGAAAAATTCATAGCTTGTGATTCATACAGAATATCTATTAGCAGAGAAGAAAAATCAAAATCCTAATAAATTACATTAACGTTTTCTGAAGAAAATAAGAGTAACAGGCAGTCTGCAATGCCTCAAACGGGGATACCAAGCTCTGCATTTAAGCCATCGTATTGTAATATTCAAAGAAAATTTCATCCCTAAATATATATATTTACAATTCATACTCATAAAATTTACACAACGAAAGAGAGATTTAAATCAAAGAGAGGAGTATACATTAATTTCAGAGGGCATTAAATAAAACAAAGCTCAGATGTAATTATTTTATGGTTTTTTTTTAGACTGAGAGAAGTCACTAAAAAATCCTATCAAATTATACGAATTTGATCTTTCATTCATTTGCAAATAGAGCTAAAATACAAAAACAAGAAAACTTTAAAATGTTTATAAAATCAACTAAGCACCTAAAAAAATCCAATACTTTTGGTTTATGGGGGCGATGGTAGTAAAACATTTGAATTTGAAAACAATGGAAAAAATGTTAGTTAGAACTGAATTTCTGCTAGAATTCTAAAGCAGTTGGAGTTAGCATCATATCAAAAATTAAGTTAAGTCATCTTAAGATAAATTTTTGAATAATATTAATACTTTCACTCACCGTAAGACGATGAACCATTGGACGGGTACGAGGAGGATTCTATGAACAAAATATAAAAATTGGGCATAAATCTTTTATGATACAGCAAAAAATCTTCGAGGAAGGAAATGAATTAAGAACACCTGAAGTTCAGGAGTGTGGAAAATCAGGAAACTGAATACTTTATGGATTTAAGCAATAAACAGGAAGTAGGTTTTAAGCAGCAGGTCATAACATATTCTGAAGTTTTTACAGAAAGGCTGATCTTAAAGATTTGTTCAGCTCTCGAACATGAGAAAATGCTTCCTTCCAAAAAGAGAGTGCTAAGTCAAAGAGGCGATATTTTGGCCACCTAACTTCCTCAATAGAAAAACATCATGGGTATGATAAACTTACAAAATAAAGAGGGGAGGGGGGGGGGGGGGACAAAATTTAGTTCTAAGTCGCTGTATATCAATCTGATAACACACATTCAAAGTCAAGCCTTAGGGTGAGAAATTATGTAAGACACAATTTCATATTCTCTTAAAAAAGCTACAATAAAAAAACTAAAAAAAAAAAAAAAAAAAAAAAAAACGAAAACGAACAACAACAATGTTTTGAGTCACAAATAAAAGCTTTTAACTCAGAAAAAATTATGAAATCAAAATTTCGACAAGACCTGACAATTCATTTATTGCTGTAAAGGAGCTTTGCCTCATTAGTCATTATTTTGAGGAGGTAGTTACAGTAGTTGTATTCACGGGAGTACTCGGAGCTATCACATTTCTGAAATTTGATGCGTGGATAAAGTCAGTGAGATACTAGTACAATGAAGTCAAAATTCATGGAAATCAGTCAAAGAGTTTAAGTAGAACTTGAATTACTGATCAAGTCAAAGACAGAAAGCTGGTGAAAAGGATAGAACGACAGGTCTCACCACAGTGGAAATACAAGGAAACAAGGATTTACAATGCCACAATGCACTATTGTGAAAATTTTTAAAATAGCTGCAAAGTTATGGCAACCTTGCTACTTTTAATGCTACGACATTTAACCGCGGAATAAATGCAAGAAGTGGTCACTGCCCTGTGCTCCTAAATGCTGCGTAATGCAGCAAGAGTGCTTTGGAGTGGTGCTGTCATTGGGGCCTGGAACAAGATATATGTCGCAGGCAAACAGTGAAATTAGGCATTTTGTCAAATGCCTAGGCAAATAGTCAAATATTCAAACTTGGAATGAAATTCTGCTTCTTTTCCTAATTGTTGGCAAAACAATTCATTTCTCCTGTAAGAAAAAATTCTTAGTAAGAATTTGCATCGCACAAAAGTATTTTAAACCATTTTTAGCTCCCGCACAGACACTTATCTAGAAATTTTCAGCATGTTCTAAAATACAGAAATGTTAGAATTTCATCATTTAGAAATATGAGAGGCAAATAATGAGGAAGAGGCATGAAGAGTGCGTAGGTTTGATGAGTTATTTTTCCAAAAAATATTGAAAACTCGCGAGCTCCTCGCCATAAATTCGCAAAATATCATAGACCGTCAAAATTTAACTATCTGCCTGGGCATTTGATACAATGCCTGATTTCACTATTTGCCTGCGACATATACAAATATCTCGATATAGATACTACATGGGATGGATATGGGATTTAAAGAAATATTGGATGTACGAACCGTATCCAGTTGCAGCTGGAGCCGAATAACCTCTATCATCATAATTGTAACCTGATGACGCGCTGCTATATCCTCCATATACATCAGCTGAAACAACAACAACAGTGAAATTAATGACAACTTATAATAAAAACAGATCTTTCTCAATCAAGTCAAGTTATATTCAATAGCGACTTCAATTTATACAAGCAAATCAATTTTTTGGCAGAAGGACGACTAATGATTAAAAATGAATAGATGAACAAATACAAAAGAATTGTGCTGTGGCAAAAGTACCATCAACACAGCAAGCAACGGGCAGTTTTTTGATACATCATGCCGGATTTTTCTATGCTTTGCGTACAAAAGATTACAGATAAGAAAGGCCAGTTTTTTACTTGGCTCATAATTTTTCAAAAAAAGTTTTTCACTTCTCAAAGATTCCAAGTACACAAAATCAATCCCTTCTTCAGAATTTGAGTATTAACGAGAGTTTTCGCCAATTCCGCAGAAACAAGTGTTTTCAAACGTAAAATAAGATTGCAATGAAAAAAACTTGACAATTAGCAAAATCATAAACAGGTATAATTAAATGCTATTAATAATTGAATTAAAATAACAATTATGTGAACTCCTTGCGGCTTTCAGTGCTCCTAAATGAAATGAGCAAAATAAAAGGTGGCTTAACTAATTCAATAGAAAGAATGAAGAGCTGATTTCTGGAAGAAAATACTTAGATCTTACATGATTTACTGTAGCTTGACTGTGCGTAAGGATCAACAGGGGCAGCACCTCCTTGATGTGACTGATACCTGGAATCACCGCCAGAGATCGGCGCAGATTCGTATCCTGTGGGCACTGACTCATAACCTGAATTGTAACCTGACTGACTGTATCCTGAATTTTGACTGTATGATGCTGAGCCTCCGTAAGAACTGCTTCCGTAATTAGATTGGTAGGAGTTGCCAGAACCTCTGAAAAAAGGAGGAAAAGTGATAAAATCACCGTCACAAGAGCAGTGTCTTGAATTCATTCGAGATCCTTTGATAACATTACACGGATCCTTGGATTATATTGAATAATTTTTCTTCCACCTTTTTTTCATATTTCTGCTCCACAGGCAGAACATACCCTTTGTGAAGACTCCAAGGGCTCTTGGGCCAGAAACGAAGGAAAATAGAATATTATAAAAAATGGGTATGAAAATATGTTCTTTTGAACTCATTGTAGATTTTATTCACAATATTTTAGGCAGCATTTTATAGACAATTTGAGTTTACTTCATCAAATTTTATGACCACTAAGTATTAAAATGAGTTTGCCATGATGATGTCATGATGACATCATTCTCGTCACCTGACACAGCTGGCTGCCACATAAGTTCTAGTAATCCAAGGTATTCTGTACTGTAGAAAATACAACATATTTCTCTTACGATGAAACAATTTGGACAATTCAATAGCAGAGGCATTTAATCAAGAACTGTTTGAGAGTGCTATCAAAATAAAAGCAGGGGCAGAAGGCTGTCGGAGGTACAAAGGCTGTTGCACAGTGTCTACTGGTTCTTCATCCTTAAAATTCTTTGCTACTTCCAAACTTCAGCTTTACTTATATCGGACTTAGCCGAAAATTCTTTGCTTTGCTACCTTTTTTCATTACTTTTATCTTACCTTTTGCACATTTGTAACTTTGCTAGACAGCATTTTGGTCCCAGACAATAACAGATTATATGTGCGCAGAAAAAAGATCGCACCAAAATAGGAGGATTTTTAACTAGAAGGCATAAATACATGGCTGGGTTGTTGGGGGCGTAAAATGGTTTTTTGACCTTTTGAAAAATGTGAACTTACCCATAAGGAGCTGGACTGTTGTAGGGGTCAGCAACTGGAGCCGATTCATAGCCAGAGTATTGTCTGTAATAATTCAATGAAATACTATGTATTATCAAACACAGTTCTAAGAAAATAAAAAAAATCGAAACAGAGAAACTCAGTTGGTACAGCTGAATGCTATGCGCTCCTAGGTAGAATACAAAGGGAATTTTGCACATTTGGCACACAGACATGCAAGGATCATTCCAAATTATTTTACAAATTGGGCAAAATGGACCGCGTTAAACAGAAAGAAACCAAGCAACATCAGCCATTGCCAAATTTAATCGGGCTATTTAATTTTTTACATGAAAACAGTTGTGCGGATTTTCATGAAAATTTCAGTGAAAATTCTCCATGGTACGAAGCAAATTCCTTACAATTTTCAAAGAAATCCAAACAAACGTTCTCTCGTAAAAAATTTAATTGCCCAGTTAAACTTGGCAATGGCTGATGTGGCTTGGTTCCTTTCTGTTAAACTCGGTCCAAATACAAGTATTTTAGAGCAATGCAAGCCTGCTTTCTTTGGTTCAGATTGAGTAGTGAATTACGTCACTTTTTCACATTAAGTTCGAATTTATCTAAGCATATAAAATGACTCCAAGGACAAGAAAAAAGGCTTAATAATGTTTTACTTTGGGTAATTTAAATTTTGAGTATGCAAAATAACTTGGACCACCAACTTTTTTTCTTTTATTTTCTGATTTAACTTGAAAATCACTTCTGTATTTTCATTATACTTTTTTATAAGTTTCAAATGATTCTTTATCCGCATTTGGATACAAATAATGACAATACACAAATATTAGATGGACAATGAACACAATATAAAAACAACTAAGCACTGCTGATTCTTAAGTAAAATAATAATTTCCAACCGATGAAAATTTGTACTTCCTCCTTTTTTTCAGTATATTTAGTGCACAATTCAGGAATTGAAAAAAAAGAACCGCTTTAGTTACAAATAACTTCCGCTGGAGTACACATAGATAAGAGAGCAACTGCAAATCATGACGTAACAGACGTATACCTCCTTCGCCATGCATGGATAATGAAATAGGGGGACAGTTATCCACTCACTTTGTGCATTATGAACCATTCCCAATCTGTTTTATTTCTGCCTGTACCGGTGCTTATACAGTCATTCTCAGTTAATACTGTCTCAGGCCTTAACCCAATGCAATTTTTTCGGCATCAATGAAATTTTGCTACTGACAGAGATTTCTGCAATTGTCACCACTATCCAATAATTCCACTATCACCACTAATCATCACCAATCTATCAAGATTAGTGAAAAATTTAAATTTTAATTAAACTTACGAAGGAGCCGGAGCAGGTGCACTGTAACCATTAGACGAACCCATCATTCCACTGTCATAGCGACCTCGTTTTGCAGGTCCATCATTAAGTGGAGCACCACGCTTGATGTTGCCACCTGGCCGTCCTGGTGGGCCTGAAGGAGCAGCATAGCCGCCACCGCCGCCACCCATTCCACCTCCTCGGGGTCCTCCCATCATGGGGCCAGGTCCTGGAGGCATCATGCCGCCACGACCTCCGCCCATGCCACCACGAGGGCCATCAGGGCCACCTCGGCCTCCACGACCTTCATAACAATCAAAGAAGTTGATAATTAATTAAGAACACGAATTAGAATAAATATGAGGCTGTTCATAAATTAAATAACAGGGAAGGACTAAAAAAAAGGTTATAGGAGTGTAACAATGTAAACAGTTATGGAATCTAAATGTGTTGTGAGAGTTTATGACGAAAAATAAGTAACAAATTGAAAGCTACATTTCTATACCTATTTGTCTGCCAGGCAACTAGAGCATGTTGAAAGAGTGGTCACTGAGAAATGCAACTGAATTAATAATGGAGACAGCAGTGGCACATACCATGCTGTAGTTCTCCCTACAGATACTTCATTATTGGTGAATTAAGGTCCCACAGGTAATGGTATATTACTCCCATGTAAAAAGAATGCAAAATACACACTCAGGTTTGTGTCTTCCATCTATTGTAAGCATTGCAAGGACTGCTGTTGGATCCCATTTCAGATGAGCTCAATTTCTTCACGTACTAATGCAAAATCTGTAAGTAACTGTTGTCTACACAGGCATATGAAAAAAATGAACTTTGATGAAACAAGATCTTGCAAATCATACAGTCACCATCCAACATTGAACTGGAGTTACATAATTTCACAAGATTACAAGGAACACCCTTTGAAAATCGATGATCAAGAGACAAAACCTCTTATCTCCATTAACAACACTGCAGACTTCCAGTCATATTATAATTTTCTTTAGAAAACCAGTCAACATAATTTCTTGAAAACTTCCTTGATTTTACTACTCTGTTTGCAGGATATCCTGTATAAAGTTTAAAGTACCGGTATGGCTTAAGTCTCTTTGCAATTTAGATGCTAGGGTTTCCATATTTGGCCATTGATAAGTTGTTCCAAACATTTGAGATATTGTAAGATATAATCCTTTCTTGATTGATTCCTTGTAGTTGTGAAATTCCAAAACTCTTCTTCGACGCAGGATAATTTTTTTTTCTTCATGGTCATCTTACATTAAGCAGCAGCTAATTAATTCGTCGGGAAAAATAATCATAGAGACAAACCTTTGAAGCCACCACCGCGGGCATCACCTCGCATTCCAAAGTCACCGCGACCTCTCATCGGTCCACCTCGGCCTCTTGGCTGGAAGCCTCCTCGGTCACCACCAGGTGGCCCGCCTGAGAAGCCTCCTCTGTCCCCACCAGGTCCACCTCTGGGATGACCACCACCCATTCCTCGTTGCATTCCACCAGGTCCCATTCCTCTTTGCATACCTCGAGGAGGTAGTCCACCTCGTGGAGGGGGTGGTCGCATCATGTTGGGGCCACCACGCATCGGTCCACCTCCACTGGAAAATTAATGTTCAGGTTTAAGAACTTCAGTTTAAGGAATAATTCAGCACTGCTAGACACTTACATACTTTCGACAACACAATTACAGGTTCTGACTTTTTTAAGAGGCTATGCAGAAGAAATGCCAAAATTAAGACAAAAGCTACTTAGTATACTTGGGGGAATTTTTTAACTGCTCAGTAATTGAAAATCAATGGTAGCATGGATCATCAAATTTTAGACGAAATACAATTAAAATACATCTTAAGGCAATCGAAAATCTATCAGTCCTTAAAAATTCTGTAAAGTTATTATTGAAAACCGAGGCATTTTATAAGCCTTCATGAATACTTATGTAATTTTATTAAGTTTTATGTTTAAGTTGTATTATGTTGTCTTGCAGCTGTGATTAGCTGTGTTCTCAAATTGTAATATCGAATTTGGACTATAAATTATCAATTAATTAACTTGTGAGCCTGGAAATAAATATAGAACTGAGGATAAAAAAGAATGGTTAGTGTCACATGAAAAAATGGGTTCATTCGACAAAAATCTATGTGCCAACAAATGGGCCAACTGATGATTGATGCATTCAGATTCATCAGACTTTTGTTCATCCTTTCATTACCACCAGTTCTAGCAAAGGAACGCTTTTCTCTTGAGATACAAAAAACAGAGGAGCTTCAAGTCAGCAAAATTAATCAGATCTAAAAACTGATAAGAAGCTAGTTAAAAAGATAGATTGAAAACAAGGAAACTTCAGCATCAAACTTACCGGCCTCCTCTTCCTTCAATACCGCCAATGGGAAAGGGTCCACCACCACGTCCTCTGCCAAGAGGGCCACCCCTGCCTGGGGGGCCACCTCTGCCTCTCATACCTCGACCACGGTTTTCCATTTGATTGTCAAGTTACTAGAAACAGAAACACGGTATTAAAGTAAATCACTGAACACACAATAATTAAGATGCTTCCAATTTTTTGAAAGAACTGAGAAGGAAAAAACAGGGATGGCAAAGCAATTCCACAACAGCAGAATTCAACTGACTAGAGTAAAGAGAAGACTTTGAGGAAAGATAAGTGCGAAAAGATTCAAAGGCAGCAAATCTGTGCTACACGAAAATTTTGCACTGGACATAAAGACAAATTTCTTTATTTTCAGAGCAACATGACAAGAAATAGGGCAATTAGGCAGAGCATTATTAAAAACATATGAAATTGAGATTTCTATGATATATGATGAAATACAGTCTATTCGTTGACATTTACACAATTTTCGAAAACTACTAACTTGGTCTGATTAGAATAATCATCTAATAGGGGAGATAAAATTTAGAACTTTCAAAGTGGAAGACCATAAGTCACTACTGTAGGCTTAAGGCTGCTGATGTAACACTTGGATAAAAGATAATGTCAGGAAAAATAACCTGCAACAGTAATGCTGCCCAACACTGTTTCAGCGAGGTCAAAATAGCTTTTCGGTAGAGGATAAGTTGAGGTGAATGATAGGTACACTTCTCAATATATTACTGAAGAATAATGCCACTCAACCATAGGAAAATTGATGAAACATAGCTACACGATAGATCGATGCCTGTATTGCTCTGACTGGAATTACAGCATTGGATTTACGATGAGGGTTTTGCAAAAAGGCGATTAAACCTCTCAAGTATAAACTTACACTTTCAGCGTTTTCGTCAATGCATTTTTCAAAATTCTTACCAACCAGTGAAATCATTGCTTGAAGGAAGTCAGTACGCAATCGGAGATTGTACTTACTAGAGATTTGTCAACAAACTAAGTGGCATATTACCATGACAACTAGAGAATTTCACAGCTACCTGAGAGCTCAGGTACTTCCGCATTTCCTGAACCACACTGATAGTCATTCACGATGAAGGTCATGAAAAGTAACTGATAGATTTCACAGGGTACGTAATACAGGATTCACTGAAGTGATCGAAGCTTCCTACCGGAGGTGCCACTTCAAGACAAGATAACAGATCAGATGGGACGATGTGCTCTCCAAATTACATAAATAAGAGGAGGGAGTCCACCAAAATTGAGGGGCTCGTGAAGTCGGAAGAGAGTATCACAAGTGAAAAGTGGTCAAAGAAAGTGGAAGCAGGCGGAACTGCGAAATGTCTGATATGAGCTTGCGACAGCGAACATACAGCAGCATCTCGGGAGAATTAACGGAAAGCGGAGTGCTTTGAATTCGCGTAACATGAGTAGAAACTCGTAAATTACGGGCTGTAACAATTAAATGGGATAGTTGTCGAGGGCAGAGGATGATGTTGGATAAATGACAAGGGTCCAAGCACCGGGCATCCGGGCTACCATTGACGACGGAGATAGAGGCTTAGGAGTTGGAGGTTCACTTAAAATGATGGAACCATACAAAATAACGCATAGATTACTTACAAAGAAGATTGCAGATAAATTTATGATGGAATTCCGGTGAGATACAGATTATAGGGCCGGCAAGTTGTTAGCGGCTTCACAAACTACGGTGCATGAGCTTTCTTGATGAGCCCTTGTCGGCTTGTCCAAGATGGCCGACCCCGGTCTGGGTTTCCAATCAAAATAGAGGTGCCGGGTAACTACGCAATGTGATAATTGACAATTATTGGGTGAAAACCGCAGATTTTACCACTCTACGAACAGTCGGGATAGTAAAAACTTGTGCAAATTCAAATGACACACATCGCAATATTGCCTAAAGATAAAAAAATGTACATACTTCCGGAAATGCGTAACTGCGCACGCAACACGCAACGTAATGGCAACACCGCGTTCTACATTTTAAGGAGTTGTCAAACTTCTGCAAAAATGGAAATACGAACCTGATTCAGATCTCTTCTCTTTTCTTTTTTACCTTTTTCAACTCACCATATCTATTTTTTACCTCCAATTTTATACAGTACAGGGGTCTAAAATCATTATTTGTGAAGGCAATTATCGGGGGCGTTGCTTCCTTGAGGAAGGCAGTGGCGGCTTGGGGGGGGGGGGGGGGGGCTGTAACCCCCCCCCCCCCCTCCGTCCGCTACCCTGTGATGCTGGCCCTCACCCCCCCAAATATGAAAATCCGTGCGTGGACGAGGGAAGAAAAAGCTTCAATGAAACATGTATTTCTCCGAGACAGAAGAGGGCCAGGAGAAAAGACTAAGAACGATAATTGTTTTGATCCGAGGATGGAGTAAAGATCCAATCCCTGTTCTACACGAAAATAAAATCGGACCTCTTCAGCTATCACCCTCACATGGATTACATTTTGCAATAAGGAACCACTATTTTTGGTTCATTTTAGAAACAACATAATAAATGCCATTAATTTTCGTTTGTAGTTATGTGCTTTTATGGAAGAGCCAGAGATAGTGGTGCAAAATATAATCCACATGTATGAAACATAAAAATTTCGTAATGTTTTAACTTCCAGCGGTCCTCGCGCTGTTTAAATGCTCTCAAATGCTCCAGCTTCCCATCATCTCTTCGATCCAAACATTGGGAACCCAGGAACCATAAGAAAATAGGTACCCAGGAAACAAGAAGTCAGCCCAAAAATTATTACACGAGTTGATGAGCATTGATTTCAAAATATAAAAAAAAAATTAGATTAAAAGTATAATAGCTAAAATTAAGGCAAAAATAGAAGGGAGTTGTGTTATTCAACCTAATATCCTGATATTATGGTCATATTCTCACCTCTGCAATGAATATCGACGGTGAAACTACCAAACCACGTATCTCGTTTGCGGTGTTTAAAAATCTACGCTCGCATTTTATTTTTTTGAAGTAGACCAAATCAATTTCATTCCTTGAAATTTTCACAGAATTTTCTCCGCACGATGAGGAAAAATCACAAACATTTTCGAGACTGGACGTTAAGTAGTTTTTCATTTAAAAAATAAAGTATGACAGGAAGTCTGCGACGTCGCAAACCGAGATACGTGGTTTGGTAGTTTCACCGTCGATATGTAGTACCATACTTACTTTTATTTTGTTTTATTTTTCCGAGGGAGGCTATGAAAGCAATATTATAAAAACCACAAGGCGATGAATTAATCTTATGAACTAGTTTATTTGCAATGGGTCCTTGTGATACTTAGCTTTCATTAAAATATAGAGACTCTAAAATAAGCATCCTATGATCTCTGATCTGGATGAGCGCAATTTCGAATGTCCCGCTCTTTTCATCCTTTAAATAATTTTTTGTTGTTGTGAACTTGGCAACAGCTAACCCGTGCAAAATGTCAACACAACAAAAGGGGTTATGTTGTGTTGATCAAATTATTGCAATCATTTTTTTTTTTTTTTTTTTTTTGAGGGTTTTTTATGGGTTTACCCCCAAATCTCGCATTTCAAGACTTAGTTTTGTGTCTCCAAGGATTATCTTCAAATATTCAGATCTCTATTTTCAACCTATTAGACTGCAAAATGAATATCGATAGCTACTGTCGCTTGTGCGCTTTACCCAAACCTCAGCTTGTTAGAATTTTTGACGAAGAAGGTCATCGATGCAACATTGTGGCAAACATCAACAAGTGTCTCAAAATAGAGGTAACATTTTCCACTGCACACTATCTCTTATTTTATGCAGCTCATTTTCATAAAGCCTTCAATGTTTAACAGCCGTACATTTGATATGTTGCAAACTGAGGCTGAACTTTGGTCTGTGACCCTGAGACTTTGGTCGACTTAACAGAGATTGGGTATCTCATACCTGGAGACTGAGTAGCTTCTCAGCAGAATCACTTCGAGACAAAGACAGCCTTGATGATGAATCATAGGTGCTGCTTCTACTGTACTAGCGTAATGCCATGGTAATGCCTTTTCACAGAATACACATTTTGTAAGACTAGTTTTTCTTGGAATCGTTAATAACTTAATATCTTGATTATTTTAAAAAAATACAGTTATGCGTTTTGTACCTCAAGCCCTTCAATCGTAAGTTTGTACACAACTCATCATATATGTTTTTCAGATTTACGAAAAGGATCCCTTGCCACGAGCAGTTTGCACGGAGTGCAGTGAAAAGTTATCATCCACTTGTACTTTTATTGATGCATCTTTCAAGGCTCAAGAAACCCTGCAGAGTATTCTTGAGGGGACAGACTTGTTGAAGCGAGAAAACTGTTACACTTCTGAAGATAGTTTAGGGGATGGCTCCAAACATTCATCTGATTCCTTAATTTTAGCTTTTGAGCAGGTAAAACTCTCCCTTGACGCTTTAAATACGCTTTAAATATACTCATTGTCAATATCATTGTTGTATAGTTGTTATTTGTCATCAGTGTTCAAATTGTATCAAATAATTTAGAAGTCATCTTGGCCAGCTTGGTCAGTATTTACCTATGGGCGGCTCGAGTTTTTTCAGGGGCCAAAATACTTTTTCCACCATCATAAACGATCAATAATGGATGTCTTTTAGAACTTAAGAATCTTTATCTAATTGATTATCCTTTTACTTATTTTTTGTCACCCAATTGAATCCTTTCTATGGGTTTTTAGTAGGTTTCAGCATCAATCAAAAAATGTTATCCAATCAAAATTGGAAAGGTATTTCAAATATTTAGGAGCTGTCTCAGGTAAACCATAGAGTATGCGATCATATTAGATATCACCCTTGTTGACACAGAAAAAACAATATCTCTTGACCATCAAAATCAATGTTTGGCTGTACATTTTTTTCCCTTTTTCAAAATAATTTAAACCCTCTTGAGCGTAAACCCGGTGGCTCCTAAAAGATTCGGCGTAATCATCAAGTACCTATTATGATCTCTCTCGAACGGAACATCAAGTGGGTTTTGTTTTTCAGTGTCAGAGCTCTATTTTTCCGTTTTTTCAGAAGAACGATGGTGCAGGAAAAGATCTTATTTCCATTGATGACGTGGACTCCTGTTTAATTGAAGAATATGTTGAGAATTTGAATTTGAGGAATAACTTATCACAAGGTGATCACAATTTTCTTCAAAGTTCAGGTATGTGGACTTTCATATCTGACCTTAAATCAAAAATTCAAATAACGCAGTATTTTGCAGAGACGTTGAAATCCACCCCACTCTTTCTTGGCAGCTCCAAATCAATTTAGTGCTCGCCAGTAGGGCGATGCACTTTTATATTGAATTGCATTCATACAAACTCATTCAAACCCAGCATTATTGTCCACTTGTAAACAATCATTGCTGAAAAGGGAGAAATAATTTTTATTTTTGCAGATGGTGCAATTGAGAGAGAGCCTTATAATTTTATCTACTCGGTCTAATGTTGTCTAAAAACACGGTTTATGTCAGAGATACAAAACAGTTAGGTCAATTTCTGTTACCCAACCCTTTTAGTCCACCAAACCCACCAAATTAGGGCTGCAACGTACCCCAGTTTGTGTCTCAGCCTTAAACCTGCAGGTGTGAGGTGCAAAAGAGTTAGGTAACTTCAATTGACCCACCGGTTGTGTGCCCTTACTTAACGCAAGCTCATTTTTCCAAGCATGTTAATCACCCTAAAATTTTAAAAGCTAAGATCCATCTGTTCTAAATGAACTTGCTCATTTTATTTCTAATAATTTCAGTGGGATGTCCTGAAGAAGATGTCTCTAGCAAAGAGTTTCCCAGAGCCTTTCCTTTCTTCACGAATTCTCCAATTGAGGACAGAATCGACAGCACCGGTTCCTCCTCCAACACTGAGTCTCAACATTTTCAAGAAGTCTCACAGTTCAAAGAAGGAACCCTCCATGACTGCTTTCCCAAGGGTACAATTAGGATCAATAAAAATGTCTTTGAAAAGGGTAAAGGAGAATCTTCAGAGAGCACCTTACAAGTCATCAAAGTAGAACATAAAGAAGTGAGTCTAATTTCTGTTCTCAGCTAACCTACTTCCCACTAACTTGTGGACTTCATTCTCAAGAAATAAGTATTTTGCTGTGAGATTCTAAATTAAAAACTGAGAGGCAAAACATTCTAGTAATAAAGGCTATCAGATTTAAAGTCCTGAGTTCATCCCCCTGGAGATGACCCCCTCTCTTCGTGTCGCTCAGTTCGCTGGGAATTTATTTGTACTTTGATCGTACAACAAAATCTTTCTGATTCCTCATTGTTAGTGTTAAAATATAGAGCTTGCCTTAATTGTATTTGCGTATGAGTTGAATCTGGAAATTTCCAGTTTCGTTTTGCATTAGTTCAACTAGTTTTGCGTGAAATGTTGATTAAAAAATGTGTTTTGTGATACCTACTCTAACCCCTGTTCAGTGAACCAATTACTCAGCAGTTAGAGTTTCAGTAGGTCAGAACAGAATGTTCCACTTTGGATCAAAGTTTTAAGTGAAAAACAAAACTTTGGGGGAGTCCCCAAGCCATTGAAAGCATACTGCTCTCACTGGCCAGAACAATGCCAAAATCCAATTTTCAAACAACATAGATATGGTCATGTCCACATGAGCACCTTTCAAGAAACTGCAGAAGAATTTGCTCTAGGAACTTTTTATAACTTACCTAAAACTTGTTCCTCAAACCGACAAGTACGTGGAACTGATTTGCCTAAACTGCGCTCGTGTGAACAAGGCTTAAGATGGTCTTTGATGAGAGTTCTAAGTTTTGAAACAAGCTAAAAAATGCAAGTATTTATACTAAAAGCTCATATTTATCATTTCAGTCCCTATTTTTTCAATGACTAGTACTGTTTCTCTTGAAGTCATAAACACCTTTTACAACATCTAGACACCTTTTACAACATCTGCGGTTATTTCAAATTAGTCCTATTTTTTATACATTGGGTAAATATTAATTCTTGCAATTTTATAGTTCGATATGATGGAGCGTGAAGAAAAGTCAGGCGACTCAGGTGTTCAGCTGATGGACAATGAAGAAAAGTTTGCCGAATGCATCAGCAACGAGACTCAATCAAGTGGAAAGGAACATAATGTGAAGAAGAGTGTAGAAGCAGAAGCAATGTCATTTAATGATATTATGTGGCCTTGTGGGCAATGTGATAAGGTAAAGTTTGACCACACTTAGGTATTTTTTCAAAACTAGAAAATTAATGAGCTTCTTGAAATTTAGGTTCACTATTTTACTCAGTGAAGAATCAGAACTATCCATCTCTGAGGAGCAGTTATTATTCTAAATCAAAATAGTCATTCAAGTAAAGTGGAGTGAGTTGGCTAATGAACAAAACTCGATGAAAAATGTTGCAAATAATAGCAGTATTACGTAGAAGTAGAATAAAAAAAATCATTGGTCACATAAATTTTGTTCACATCGATTTTTTTCTTTCCAAGAACTTGAACTCCCTTTCAACATAGACCTTTTATTACCATTCACATTTGCATGTTTCCTGCAAATACACTATTCAGTTATAAGCAGCTGATATAAATCAAATCAAAATTACTAAAATTTAAGGTTTTTCAACAAGTATAATAAATCCTCTCACTTTCTTTTTTTAAAAAAATTTGTGATTGTTTTTTTCCAACAGCTCTTTGCTAAATTTAATGATCGGCAGCTTCACTATTCTAGTAGTCATGAAGGACCTGTTATTTATGTGTGTCCTATGTGCTCTAAGAAGTTCTCCAAGTCTACAAGTTTCAATGCTCATCTAAAAAAACACAAACCTACCTTGGACTGTTCGCCTCTTCGACCTTCCCAAAATAAACTCAGGTAATGAGATGAGTGCTGACGCTTAATATCAGTGAGAGCATTTAATTTTACTCAGTGGAACTTACACTTAGTCTCATCAATTGTAGCTGAGAATTACATAGATTATGCACATTGTAAATCAAAGAATGAGGAAATTCATCTTGTTGCACAATGCACTTATTACAGGGCCTGAAAATTAATGCCACCAAGTTCTCAGTATGAGTAAAAATTAACGTATCAGCAAAAACAAGAAATATCCTTTAAGCAAAGAAAAGTAGCTTTCAAACGGTCCATAAAACATTTATCTAAATTTATAAGATGACAATGTTGCAAAATGTCTTAGGAGGTTCCCTGACACATTGAAGGAAAATTCTGCAGCAGCTAAGTCATTACATTGTAAAGCTTTCACCTTTTTTAAGTACACCAATGTATATATTACATATTACGTGTAAGATAATTCTTCAATTTTTAAGGTTTTATCATTCCTTTTTCAAGTCAAAGAAGCAGGTTCTCCAATGAAGTATTTGATGAAGACAGTTTTGAATTTACGTTCAAAACTGTTCATAATAATTTATACATTCATTTGAAATTAATGTCCATGAACCTTTGGTTGCATATTGCTGTGAGTGACTATAATCAAAAGTGTTACTCCATAAAGCAAAATTAAATAGTATGCTGCCTATTTCTGTTTTAGCTGTGATGAATGCAAAGAGAAATTCTCCAATAAGAAACTTTTACTTGCTCACATGGCAGTACATTCTGACTTAAGGTCTCACCCTTGTAAAGACTGTGGGAAAACTTTCCGTCACCAAGGGCTACTTGAGCTTCATGCAAGAAGCCATCTGCCTGCTGATCTCAAAAATAAGTTTCAGTGTGATTTATGCGATAAAAGGTAATAAAAATGTGCAACCATCGTGAATGGCATCAACCAAAATTAGGCGTTATTTCATTTCTTCTTTTGTTTTTTTTTTTTTTCTTTACAAAAACAAGAAAACAAAGCAATACTCTCAATTGGAAACTTGTGAATACACTCTTTATATTTTGAGGAAAATTCAAACAAAGAACCCCGCACAGAGCATGGGGTCAGCGGCTCTCGATGAAAATCGATGAAACTTTAATAGATCGATATAAAGTTCATAACTAAGGGAAAGCCAAAAAATTAGCTCATTTTTGCGAGTAGAAACCAAGATATTCGCAATTGAATCCGGACTATTTTTTATCATGCCGCAGCATGGGGAAAGAATTCCGAGTCCCCTCTCCTCTCGTTGTTCGGCGTTCTCGAACAGACCTCACGTCACTCACGTGAAGATAGGTGCTTATGCGCTCGGCCGGTCCGAATGCTGTAC
This sequence comes from Bemisia tabaci, assembly GCF_918797505.1. NCBI lineage: Eukaryota > Metazoa > Arthropoda > Insecta > Hemiptera > Aleyrodidae > Bemisia > Bemisia tabaci. The sequence goes on from NC_092795.1 coordinate 40,222,055, forward strand.
TCCCTCCCTCCCTCTCCCCGCATCTGTCAATTTCGTTTCAGCAACTACATTTCAGATTAAACCGGCCGGCGGCGCCGGCACGGGAGAGGTGCGAGGAGCAGGGAACTCCATATCGCACAGCCTGAACGGAGCGTCCTAATGAAAGGAGTGAGTGTAAACAATGCGACATCGTAGTTACCTGGTGGGGAGAGGGGGTTTCCTGGCCGAAGTGCTCAAGCAAGGTAAGGCGACACGGAGAATTTACCTCCGCCACACAGAAAATAGTCCAGGTTCAATCGCGAATATCTCGGCTTCTACTCGCAAAAGTGAGCTAATTTTTTGACTTTCTCTTAATTATGAACTTTATATCAATCTATTAAAGTTTCATCGACTTTCATCGAGAGCCGCTGACCCCATGCTCTGTGCGGGGTTCTTTCCAAGGTATTGTGTTGCATAGCTTTCCTGTTAAAAAAATGAATCATGAGGAGGAATTTAGCGATGTGAAATCGCAGCTAGGCTGATTTTAATTAAGTCGCTCTGAACAATAGTACAATGTCTCCACCGTTATTTATCCATTGTGCTTATGAAATCCGCTATCTATAAAGTGCACATTTAAGTGACATTATTTTTGGGTTGTTCAGAGTAATTGCAGACAATTGCAGAGTTCATATTTTCTGGTTTCAAGCTCAAATGAATTACATAACCGAGAGAAGGCTTTAGAGGATCAACCACTGGTGTAGGGTGAGGCTGGAGGTAGTGGCTCCGAAGAGATATCATAGCTAGGCTGGAGGACACTATTTATCTGTATGTGGTTTTCAACACCTTACATTGGCTATTTGAAACGGTCTTTTTAGAAAGGCTAAAATAGACAACATTTTTGGCCAAAGGGCTGTAACTTTGCAATTTCACTTTCAATTGAAATTTACCAGGTCCAAAATTCGTATTTACTACTTGTGCCCTGTGGGTCTATTTTATCAACAGGGGATAACATTTTTAAAAAATGTCAAGTTACGCCCTTTTTTATATTACTAAGGAGCGTCAATTGCTGCACGTCCAAATTCAAGTAGACAATTTCCCCTGCGAGGTCCTTGTTACTTGTAGAGAGCATAGGTTTAAACAACATAACTGTTTGAAAAAAGTCGAAATCATGCTCTAATTTTACATTTTCTGTATGTACTATGTGTGTATTTTGTTTATTTTCCTTTTTATCTTTTATTTATTCATTTTTCGCAGGTTTTCAACAAAGCCGAACTTAATTACCCACAGGCGAATCCATCTAGGAGTGAAGAACTACACCTGTGATCAATGTGGCAAAGGTTTTATTCAGAAGGGTAACTTAGATACTCACTTGCTGACACACTCTTCAGATAAGCCTTTCTCTTGTGAAATGTGTGAAAAAAGGTGGGTAGTTTTTACTTATGTGTGAGTAGTTGTCACTTTTTTAATTTGCATTATTGCAAACTGAAACAGAGTGCTATCTATCCGAAGATTATATGCATCAGAAAATTAGAAAATGTAACTATGGTACTCAGATTTCAAAAATTTTTTCTCTTTCCAATGTAAAACTTACGAAGTGTTTGACACAAATTGTTGGAGAGGTCATTTGTGGCCTCCAATTTAATTTCACCACAATGCCAGAGTTTAAATTTTGCTACAATTTGCATGGTATTGTTTCACTATTACTTGTGTTTTGAAAGTTTTAATGTGATATGGGTCATGTCTTGAAAGTTTCGAAATGAAAATGACAAAATCATCATAAAAACGAATGTCTCATCAAAAAATATTTATGTTTTTATAAAGATAGATCAATTATTTGTAAATATTTCATGATGATGGGTAAAAGAAGCTACAATAAACATCTGACCATGAAGAAATTAAACTATCGAACACCATTTTATTGTGTTGGGCCTATGCAGGGTGATTCAAAAGTCTAGTGCCACCCTGATAGCTTTTTTGCAAATTAAACTTCAAATTCACTAAAATCAGACTTAAAATAGCTTTTACGGAATAATGGTAAAATTAAGAATGCAGATTAAATGTCGTCAGTGTGTGTGTGACATCTTTCTTTCCTTTCTCCAGTTTCAAAACGATGCTGCAGTTGAGGAAACACCACTCAGTTCATACTGGTGATAAACCACATCAGTGCGATGTATGTGGTAGGATGTTCCGTGAACGTGGTACCCTGAGAGAACACTATCGAATCCACACAGGAGCCATGCCTTTTTCTTGTGAATTTTGTGGCAAGACCTTCAGGTTCAAAGGAATTCTCACTGTAAGTTGCATTCGTCACTAATATGTAGCTATTTACTAAGCTGGCAATAATATTCAATCTAGTTCATACACTCTACATTGGAAATAACATGAAAATTATTCTTCTTAATAGCAAAAAAATACTTTGAACTTCAAATGAGTTTCAAGACCTACACCCCCTCCATAATTCTTTATTTTTTGTCGAATAGAATTATGTAAATTTTATAATAGATTCTAACTAGATGGCTTCTATAAATGCATTATCATTATTGGGTACACCCTATTTTTTATTTTATTTAAATTCCTCAATCTTGAGCTGGTACTTGGGGGCAGAAGCTTCTCAACCTCACGACTAGTGAGTTGTGATTAGTGGCATGTAAAAATTTGAAGGCCTAAGAATTACATTCCATAAATGAGAAGGCCAACACATGTTTGTGTGCAAATTGCGTAGCTCCTGCATATGAGGTAAGAATCGCGGGGTTTTTGTGAAACCATCGTAAAAATTGTATATTTTTTGCAGAATTGTGGCAATTCGTTCTTAGAGAGCAAAGTAAAAATCATTTTTTGAAATATTTGTAGATCAACAGAGTTTTAAGATGGGAAGGCTGAGAATTGATTGCATCTTTGAACTGCCATAAGTCTTTTTGAAAGAAATATTAAATATTCAACTAATTGGAATCCAAAGATTTTAGGAGACTTGTCACAATTGTTAAGCTTGATTGATATTTTTATCAGATCAGACCTAATAAACCCCTCAGCTTGGACATTCAACCTTTTTTTCAATTTTCAGACACATAGGAGGCAACACACTGGAGAAAAACCTTACTCGTGTCAAGAGTGCCAACATCATTTCACAAATTGGCCCAACTATAACAAACACATGAAAAGACGCCACGGTGTTAATACCAGTAAAACATCTCGAGTCAAATTAGATCCATCGGTAAGTTTTTTCTCTCCTTTTGCATTATTTCTAATTAAATGTGACTTCTTCAAAAAAGAGACTTTAGTTCATAGGAGAAATATTCTCAGCACAGCGAATTTTACGGAGTGAGATAAAAAAATCAGATTACGAGATTTTGACATGAGAATTTCTAGTTTCCTAAGGATCAAGTAGATAGCAGTTTATTTCATTTTTGTGCCCATTGAGGATGCGAAGATGCAGTATAATCCAGTGAATTCATTCAAAATGGTAGAATAGTATTCTAAATAGTTTTTCCTTTAAACCATATATTTTGAACCGCATCATTTCATACATATGTAGTTTGGATCAGTAAGGAATTTAATTTAGTCTTTAAATTTTTTTGGATGTATGTCCTAATTTCTTATTATTTGCTTGGAAGATCATCGGGAGTCTTTAGCTTTGATATCCTTATAATGTGTCTGTTGCATGCAAGAAATACAGCCAAATTAATTTACTCTTCGCTCGAAAATTGCGTTGGGCACGTAAAAAAGTCTAAAACCCATTCCTTAGCGTGCGGTCTGCATAGTTAATAACCTGCTTTCTCCAGTCTCTCGCATCTGCGGGCAGTTTTTCTCAGTCATCACCGGCCAGGTTTGCACAGGCAGTGGAGTAAAAAAACTTAACCTGAGTAAACAAACAATTCCACTAACTTCTTCTATTGTATGATTTCAATCATTTTCAAGCGTTTGTTTCCTTTTTCTGTCTTATTTTGCAGTAATAAAAGATTTAAATCAATTGAAATCTTATAGAAGGAGAGTTTTTAACAGTTCGCAAGATTGTTTGTTTATTTAGGTTAGGTCTCTCTCAGGGCAAACCTGTCTGCCAGCCACCAAGAAAAACTGCCTGCTAATTTGAAAAAGCGTGCTTCAAAGCTGGGAAATAAATTTGTATCGTAGCTACTTTTAAGCTTAACTTTTTTTAATTTGAATTTTTAAAATTGGCAATCTATTGATTTATCATAATCAAGAAATCTGAATGTACTGGATTTGATGTACTTGAAGTCAGAACTCACTTACTCCCTACCTTTCATAACAACCTTTGAATATTCTTACATCATTAATATAAACTTTGAAGGATTCAGACTTTCAGCGATTCTACCTTTTTCTATTTCACTCGAGAGGTTGCCAGATTGTGCGATAAATGTGAATATTTTACATGGATTTGAATTGGGAAAAGTGTTAATAAAGCAACTTATCTGGCAACAATAGAGTCCGGGAGGGACGAGAGGCTGCCTTCCTGGGAAAAGCCACAATTTAGCCGGAAATGTCATTAAAACAACTGATTCCGTTTGAAGCATCAATTGTATACTAGGGGAAAGCTATTGTAAAATAATAATTGTAAATGGACACAGATGCTACAGAAAGAGGAAAAGGAAAGGGAAAGGAAATGAAATGAAATGAGGATATGATTATACTAATATGCAATCAGAGAGAATAAAACAAAAACAGCAGAGAAATTTATATGCGATGAAAGTATATGAAAAAAAAAGAAACACGAGTGGGCTCATTGCGATTCGGAACTCAAACTATACTATCGTTGAGCAGTTTTTAGACCCCTACGCCACCGATAATCTTCTTAAGAGGTAAAGATGAACTTTTGCCACTTCAGCAAGTCAAATCGTGGAAGAAGATCCATGGATTGTCTTTTCCTGTCACCCGATGGGATGACGTCCCAGTCAAATGCGTTTTTGAAGAAATGATCGATCCCCATCATCGCTTCATCTCCACACATCTATTCATGTGCAAATGATGGCACGCTCCGGCAACAAGGTTCTGTGACGAAATCATTTTTGCCTCCAGAGTCTCTAAAATGTATACATCTTAGTGATCAAATGTCCAATCACTGAGTAAAATGGCTCGCGGAGCGAGGCGAATGTTTCTCGCATAGCGAGTGATAGGGGGTCCAGGGGGCGCAACCCCTTGGCTGGCCGTGACGGACGCGCAAAGCGCGTCCAGAACGGCTAGTATCATATAATTTTGCTCTACTGATTTTTGCTAGTATTACCTATTAATAGATATTTTGTTGTGATATTTTCAGGGGGCATCATCAGATGAACCGGCGAAAACAACATTGAGCGATTTTCTTGACTTCCAACCAGTTTTAGAGGATCAAGAACCATATGACCAGCTTCCGATTATCGATGGACTTAGTGATCAAGATATCATTCTAAGCACAGTCTACAATACAACTTCATCACTTCCCCCCAACAATGTGAACACATTCCACCCATTTGCAAGCAACAGTCCTTTGATCAACTTTTACAACTTGTCTCACCTCCCAGCACCTTCATCTCTAGACATCATGAGCTTCTCACCCAGTTTAGTTGACATAACCTCAAGCCCTCAGCATAGTTAACCAGCATAGATTCTGACAAACCTATTCGATGAGTCCAACCTCTTTTCTTCAGATTACTACACCCACTTTCTGTTTAATCTTTGTTCATGGCAAGGGTATGAAACCCTCAATGAACTCAAATTTGGGTGAACTGATTTATCTTCTTCTTAAAGCAGTAGGATCTTTTTGCAAAAAATTTAGAGAAAATAAAAAGTCTGAATGGAGGTTTTTTCTTTTATTGTTGCTAAAACAGTGTCCGTTTTCACATACATATCAAAACAATATCTTATTTAAAGTTCTTAACTGCAATGAAAACTACTTTTATCACATTTCGGTGTACAATTTTAGGAAGATCCTTCTCAGGCTTTACTATGCAGGATATCTGCTGGTCTGAAAATCAGAAATCGTCAGGGAATTTCGGCAGGTCAGGGAATTCAGAGAAAAGTTGGAGAATTGTATAAGAAGGCGGGAATCTAGAAAAATCTTGAAATTTCGAATTTCAACAAACATTAGCCCTGTCCACACAATTAAACTGAGTCTTAGTCTGATTTGGGGTTTAGTGTTTTAATATTAAATAGAGGAATTCTTTTCCATGAGGAATTGTAATTTTAGTCAATGGAATATTTAGTACCTAAAGGACAAAGGCTCGCATGCTTCTGCCGTTTGCGGTGAAATTAATGCAATTGATATTTATTTTCAGTTGTACCCTTGCAAAGTCTTGGTGTGAAAATTCAGAGAATTTTGATTATTTTTGCCGGGAAAAACCTGGAAAAGTCATGAATCGGTTTCCCATCGAGCCGGAGACACTCCGCCATGCCCTTGTTAGATCTCATTAGAAGTATATAAAAAATCTAGCTATTTAGTCTAGCTACAGTATCACTTTTTGACAATACATATCTGCAAATTGCTACAATTATCGTTTGTAATTTTTTTAATTTATATGTATGATGTATAAAGTAAATGTGCAACTTTGAACATTTTTGTAAATATTGTAATATACTTAGAAATTAAGGAAATGGAAAAAGTTCTCTACAGACTTTATGGACTAGAAAAAAAGTATTTATGATGTTCCTACATATTTATATCAATGATTCAGTACCTAGTTCTCCGGAAAAACGTCCTTATAAAAACTCTAACGGAGAGAATATTGTCTGCTTTGTCATTTTTGTGCAATTTTAGGAGGAAATATGTGCAAATGCCATTTTAAAAGAGCAATGGTTTTTTAAGAATATAGAGAGAGAAAGAAAGCCTTACGGGTACTTTTTAGGGGGAAATTTCAACCGCACCACTGATTATCATTTTGTCAGCATCGTTTAGGAGTTGATTTCCAAGCCCCTTGCCTTGGGAATCGTTTCTGTGTAAAATTTGGAAGAGAAAACAAGTGACTTATACTCTGGCCAAGACCTTGTCTATTTGCCCATTTTGTACCCTCTCCTCTGTCAAGACTTCTACTGAATTTTTCTCATGATTCTAGAATCAGTACTTAAAATGTATTTTAAAATTATTGGTCTGCCATGATTGATTGGTGCTTCAACAACTAAATAACAAATCATTGCTGTAATGTATACTGGAAATAAGTCACCCAGATGTTGACCTCCAAACACCTGAAAGAAAGAGCAAATATTTAGCAATTTATATAATATTTTAAAGGCTTGTAATCAGTTATGGTTGTTAGTAAGGCAGCACTGTTGTTGTCACTAGCTTCGTTTTGAAACTACTGAAGGTATACCCAGGCTCACTCATGTTGAGTCTTCAAAAGATCTGGCACCCTCTCTTCCAACTTTTGGGCTGGTGGTCCTTGAAATAGAAAACCTTATGATGACTCCCAGATCCTACAGACCTACTTTTAGATGTAACATGTATCTATGTATGTAGACCTACTTCAAGCAATAATTGCAGGTATCTAGCAATACTTGCGATCACTAGATAAGATTTAAACTAAAGTCTACTTGTAGGGACATGGTTCAGTAGATCAGGGCAGGAAGGGGGATGACGTACTGTTGGGGGAGAAAAATTAAAAGCAAAAAATTATAGCCGACCAGGGGCTCCTATCTATTATCATCTATTATCACTTCAAAACGTCAGTCTAATAAAATTGGAAGGTTTTAATTTTACCATCAGACTGTTGGCTGCCTTAAAAATTTCAAGTTTAGACCCATTCTGGCATAAAAATGCTCTGTCTCAAAATTTTTGGCAAGACCTAAAATTTTTTATTGATGTACTTGGAAATAACTGTGGAGTCTCATATTCAGATCTGCAACTCTTCAAAAATTAGAAAAAATTAGTAGAAAAAAAGATATCCAACTATTTGATGGAGCATAACCTGCCTTCACAAGAACTAATATTATAGTGTCTGCTATAGTGTTCGTGAAGTCACTCTTTATTGGTAGACCCATTGTGAGATTCACAAGACTGGTAAACATTCTAGGATTTTAAATTTAACTAAATTGTCAATCAAGCTTAAAATGAAAGTGATTTTATAAATAAAATACTCACTTTTATGAATATCTATATGGTTGGTTAATAAGGTGTCCAAAAATTTCCTCTTTTAGAGTGTGTGCCTTGTTTGATTGAAGGTTTCAAGATCTACTGGAATGTCTCTACTCAAAAGTCTGCTGATGCTCCTATGGAGCCAAGGATAGGGTAAAAATATTTCTCTCTTCATCTAAACATTGAATATCTTCGCTTTTAAAAGAAAACATCACTTTGCAAAGAAAATAGTACTGTTTTCTATCAGATTTTGATATGTACACAGTTGAAACGAATTAGCCAAACAATTTTGTTTAGGTATCAAGTTCAATGTATTTTGGTCCCACCTTTTATTTCATTATCATTTATTTATCAAATGGAATGGTTCTCAAAATCCAATGATATCCTATAAAAAACCATTTTTGCAAGAGGAAGTGAAGCCGAATTATAATACTTGACGCATAACGTGAATGCATTGACTTACTGTTCCTTCATAAGTCATATGGATCGGTGTCTTCATAGCAGCAACAATAGAATATATGATGGGTACATTGAGAAGATATAACCAGTATGAGAGTCGACTAAGTGCTGAGCAAATATTTTGAAAGGTCAGCATTAGTGAGTCCAAGTTACCTGAAATAAAGCAAATCAATGAATGAATGTTCAGAATCAAGTCAAACTTGGGTGAGGCATGAATCATTCAAGGAGGATGCTTCTGCAGAAGCAAAATACTAACAAATACGTAAAATATACAAAAGAAAGAATCATAATGATCTCGCAAAAATAAAACATTGACAGGCTATTATTAGGTATCACTGCAAAAAAAATAAAGAAATGACTCAGATAGGATCACCAAAAAAATTCTAAATTTTTTTTACGGATTATTTTTTCTCTAGATTGAAGATTTAGATGCTACTCACAAATCATTTTGTAACTAGTTTGAAAAACTGATTCTACTTTAAAATTACTAATGTTAAAATAAGTTGGGACTAATTGGACCGTGTTTAGCAGAAAGGAACCAAGCCACATCAGCTATCGCCAAAAACTGGACAGTTTAATTTTTTACAAGAGACCGTTTGTGAGGTTTCCTTTGAAAATTGTATAGATTTTGCTTTGCACTGTTCAGAAAATTCACTGAAACTTTTAAAAAATCTGCACAACCATTTCCATGCAAAATATTAAATTGCCAACTAGATTTGGCAATAGCTGATGTGGCTTGGTTCCTTTCTTCTTAATGTGATCTAATTTGTTGTACTTAGTTCTAAATTTTAATTCTTCAGTCCCTCTAGCTTCAAAAAAAGTTTTCCTAAACGATTCAGTTGTAGCTATCAGCTCTATAAAAACATTCAGTAACATTTTTACTGTAAATGGTTACTCAATGTGATTCTTAATTTATTTGGTTCATCTATATTAACTCAGTTTTTTGGAGAAGAAGACTTAGTTCTCCTGAGTGAGAATTATATGAAGAATTCATACAAAGTTAATGCTCGCAGCATGTATTTAGATACGTTACCAAAGCCATTTGTTATCTGAATAACAGTGACAATCATGAGAGCAATCCCTATGAGTTGAGAGTTCAAACCAGCGTACAAAGCTCGCACAATGACGTCGTAAGCTGAGAGGGTAAGGCACCATTTGATAGCAGCAACGGAGAAAAGAATGAATATTGCCATTGAAATTCCTGCCCATGAAATTATCTGAAAGGATTAAACACTCATGATGTTTGATGCTGCTTTTCGTTTTTCAGCTTCTCTAAATGCTTTATATTAGCGCCTACAAGACTGCATGAATACTTCACGCATTGCGCGTCAAACACAGTGCGGTCAGTAGCGGTCGGCGGGAAACGCACGGCGCCTACGAGACTGCGTGAATACTTCACGCATTGCGCAAAATACAGCGCAGTCAGCGCGGCGCGCGCGGCAGCGGAAGTTAAAATTATTAACCCACATTTATGTTTGTTCTTTCACAATTTTTTCGTTCATCTCTCATAAATGGAAGGCATTGTCCACACAGAGATAGGTTTACGGAATTTAATTTTTGCGCAAAGTGCCGTGAACTTTTACTAGTAGTGTTGACAGGGCTCTCGCAAAAAATGTGTTCAACACGAGTAGGTAAACGCATCCTATGCACCCCTTCCCTACCGGCACGTTCACTTTATGGTTTTTATTGATGTCTCAAAACGAATGATATTGGTAATTTTACAGAGACAGAATGATGAGATTACCAATAGAACCTTATTTTACCAACCGTATTTCAAGGTATGAAATAAAATACAGAGGAGGGAAAATTAAAAAAAAAAAAAATCCAATGAAAAATCGGTGTCAGTCAACGCAAAGACATAAGTTGTGAGGTTGCGAAGCGCCGATCCATGTATAAGAGGCTTCAATTCGCACACGCAAGTCATATATCGGTCATAGCATAGTGACAATGTGCTGGCCTTCCACCGTAGCGATTGGGGTTCGAATCCCCGCGGAGGCTCCGGGGATTTTACGCTCGTCTTCGTCAAAGGACCTGACGGCTGAACCTAACGGCAATCGGCTGACAACTTTAACCCCTTTTTTTTGGCGATTTTATCAATCGCTAGGATCATCAACATCTGAGCGATCATCTTCGATCTTATCGCGATAAAATCGCAATTTTTTCGGGCCGATAAAATCGCAATAAAATCGCAAAAAGATCGAGGATAATCGGAAGAGGGCGGCAAAATACAGGCGGCCCATGGGCGGCAAGTAGGTAAATCCGGCCCTGATTAAATGCAGTCAATGGACCTGATATCATCATCCTGATACATGTGTCCTAGCCAAAATTTCACGTTGAACACGATCTGCGCAACTAAAATTACTGAAATTAACTCCTAACTAAGATATTTCATATTTCATGAGTTCAAACCTCCCGCTCATTAAAACACAATAGTCTACGGGAGTCTAATGGCACACTAAACTTTACCATGACAATCTCTGCGATTTGAAAATCTGGCAACCCCTCAATCTTGACGCTTTGGCTTAGTTATAGCAAATTTTTTACCCTATGAACGATAAAGGGCGGAAAAGGAACAATGATCGATGGAGAAACCTGCCAAAACTGCCGTGAGGCTCGATTTTGCTCACGTAGAGAATTTCGTTTCTTGTAACCGGGCAATTCAAAATTCCCGTAACCAATGTGGAATAAAAACGTTAATCCCTTCGTCAAGAGTTGATTTCAGTAATTTTCAATGCAAGAATCGTGTTTTATGTGAAATTCTACGTGCGAAACATGCATCAGAATGCTTAGATTCGTACCTTGTCTAGTGGTCCATTCCAATCGTATGACATCTACCCACCTTCGAAAAGCAATAGCCTCTTTTCTGTAAAGTTAGCAATGAAAATCCACCAATGATACCAATCATGTAACCACCGCATCTGGTATGACTCTTCATGTAAACCATCATGAAATATTGATGCCTCCGGATCGTTGTCATCGATCTGAAATCAGCAGAACGAAAAAAAAATAACAAAATAAAGTGGGGGAGTGCAAGCATTATTACCAGCAACAGCGTATTTTTGAGACTCAAAGATATTTCATCTTCAGTTTCTTGATCAAGCACTGAAACTTAAAACAAAGCTTTCATCAACCCAAGCATCACCAGCGTCCATTTATCTGGTCACCAGTAAACGTGCCGTTGTTGCTGAATTCAATATTTTTAGTTTTTTACGTTGGTATCTGAAGACTTTTTTTCTGCTTTTATCCCTTTCTCGATTAAGTGCGCAACGTTCTACAGTGATATTCTTTGAAAGAGAATGTGAACGTAATGTAAGGAGGCCTGTCACCGCGCGCGCCGCCATATAATCGGTCGACTTCAAGCAAGACGCTAGATTCGCCTTCAATTGATGAGATAGGCAAAAGTGGGTCCTCACGAGTCGCAATAGTTGTATTCGCCAAGGCGCTTAATAACTTAAGAAATGCACACGAGGAGTAAACTAGTAAAGGATTAGTGACTGCTTTCTATTATTTTAAATCGAACTCACCGGCTCAATGTGTAAATCTCACTGTGACAACTTACAGAGAAGTTGGTATCCACGAGACGTCATGAAAAAAACTTGCATCATAGAGTAGCAGAAGTGGGTAAACGACTAAAGGCGAAAACACCACTTTACTATTTTAAAATTTTTTATTTTTTTTTTTCATCTCTTTTTTTAAAATATTTCATGTCAAACGGTTTGTAACACGTCAAACTAGCTTCATTATCACTGAATTTCGAACTCTTCACCTCTGAATCAAATCAATGACTTTTGCTGATTGATGAACGGGCAGGGATGGAAAAGTTTATTTTAACTTAAATTTTGTTTTCTTCTCTTTTTCCTCGTGCTAACGAAGACTAATTGTTTTCCGATTTAGAGAGAATGGTTGCAATTTAACCTCAAACTCTGTGACTTCCCGGAAGCCATAAGCCTTAAGCATGGCTGTTCAATAGCTCCTTAGTGCTAAGAACACTTATCTGAAATATAAATGTCGTGCTAGCAAAATCTCAAAACGGTCTCGGGGAAGTTATTTCTCTCGTTCAGCCAAAAAAAAGCGAAATCTTTTAATTCGTTTCAACTTACTTGTAGTCGAAATTCAAAACGCCGTCATAATCATTGAGATAAACGGCCAGAAAAGGCATGAAGAAACTGAGAAAGGTTGCAAGCCCCAAAACGGCGCCTTTATATGAATTCCACCGCCAACAAAGGTATACAATGATTGTGCCCACCATGAAAAAATGCATATCAGCTGCTAGGAAGTACGTATGAGGGAAACACTGTAACAAAGAAAAGGGTAAAACGACGTAAAATATATAGGCATCTAATTGTAAGTTCGAGCGGAATAGTTGCTTTTCTGGTAGCTTTCGAGCTCTTTGGTCATGAGTTACATTCTCAATGTATATAACGTTTCTGGGCACTCAAAAATACGAGACAATGTTGCGATTTCTCGAAAATAAGTAGCATTATTTTCAAGACAGGACGCAGAGCAATCGTCGCTTTTTTTCTCCGGGGCACTAGTGCGACAATTTTTTGACCGGGGGACTTAGAGTCAGATCCAGGGACTCTAGGTTCCTGGCCACTTTTCAAATGTCCCGCTTCCATTACAGTATAAGCGACGGTGAAACTATCAGCAGACCGCGCACCTATATCTCGTTTACGGTGTTTACAAATCTCCGCTCAATTTTTTTTTTTTATTTTTTTTTAAGGAGATCAGATGAGTATAGGTATCATTCCTGAACATTTTCGCAGGGTTTTCTCTGCACGAAGAGGAAAAATCACAAAAGTTTTCAAGAACTGAAGTTGAATGGTTTTCCATTTAAAAAATAAAGCACTTATGACAGGAAGTCTGCAACGTCGCAAACTGAGATACGTGGTCTGGTAGTCTTTTTCTTAAATCCCGGCCACCACCATGTAGGACTTAGGTTTTTTATCGTTTTTTTAAAAAAATTTTATTGTTTCCGACTGAAAATGACTCAGTTTTGAGTCGAAACGCCTCGGGTTTTATTAATTGTATATTTTTAGCATTGTTCCCCGTTTTTCCACCTTGTTTTTTCTACTGTTATCATCGTCTCGAGCTGCTCTTGAAAATGTGTATCTCTGTAGTTCCACCGTCGATAGGTATCAGTGTAAAAGGTAGGTAAATAGCGGCAATAAAGAGTTTTCCTCACCCATTCGCCAGGAAGAACATAATTGTTGACAAACATGATATTGAGCAACCAGTTTTTCCGGCAGAATTCCACCTCCGGTTCAATGAAAGATTTCCAGAAAGGTCCGGTGCCCAATGAGGGAAGAATGAAAATGGTGGCCGCTAGGAAAAAAAAGTACGGTGGAAAGACTCTATAACAATTTTCAAGGGATATATGTTTGTAAACATACTTCATTGTTTTTATATTTCTCTGTTTTCCAGTAATAGAATATCCAGTAAGCTATTTCGCTATACACATGACTGAAGGCGAAAGAAACGGATCTTTATTGCAGTACATCAAGATTTTGGATCATGACTCATCTTATTAAAATGAAACTAATCAATTTATGTTCTAGAAATTTTCTGCAAATATACTTGACCGATGCGGGGATTTCACAGAAAAATTGTTAGTTAGTTGTCTTTCAAGAAAATATAAGATGAGTGGAAACTTGCAACGTTACAATCGAAGATATGCATTTTCCTATAATTTCAGCCGTCGATATGCAGCGGCACAATGGACACTCCAAGTAGCAAATATTGTAATAAATTACAATAAAATAGTAAAATTATTGTTCCATGTATGAGAGTGCCATGTATGTTGTATGTTCACTAATTGAAGGGGCTCCTTTGATTGAAATCGAATCGCAAATTGTCTACCTTTTTGACACACGGAGCTTATTCTGGTGATTGTTTAAAATCTATCTTAACGTCTAAATTGGACTACATTTTGCAATTAGGAATTACAATTTCTATACCCATCCGTAAAAACACCTATTTGCATAGAAAAACTAGCGGCACACACGTTGTTTCTAAACCACTGAGCTGGATATTGTAATTCCAAATTGAAAAATGTTATTCAATTGTTTTTCCCTGCATTCTAATAGAAATAACGATTTTTGGCCGAATAAGTATGTTTCCAGGAGTTATTAAAAGAAAGCTCGTTCTTTCCTAATTAAACCACTAAGACGCCTTAATATTCGTACAAATATGAGGAGGATGAATTTATATAAAAAATCAGCTCTACAGGATGTAAAGAACGAGTAACTAACCTGAACAGTTTGTTTATGATATGCGTCCAGAAATTGAACTTTCCCGCGTTAAGTCTCTTCATCGTCGAAAGACACATTAAAAATCCGGATATACAATAGAAAAAGTCTGGCAACAGTGGTGCTGCTGAGAAGAGAGGATTTGGCCGTGCAAGTAGCTGTAAAATAAAATGATTAGGTAATGCTCCGTAATTACTACTAAGCAATCGAAACAATTTAGCTTTATACATTTTGGGGGAGGGACGGGGGTCATAATCTAGAAATAGCTTTAAACTCAATTAATCATGCACCTGTAAAAATTTATAGTCGAGAACAAATTTTGAGAATACTTAGTCCTTATTGAGTACAAATTTTCCATTCTCCTCTTTCTTCCTCTTAAATTTTATCCGGGCAAGGGGGAATTTTATAAAGTATAAAACGCAAATATACCTGTAGCTCTAAGGCATACTTACGTCTTCAACATAGTCCCAATTGACAATGGCTGCTCTTCCGAGCATTCGTATCGAAGAAATATGAGCAATCACGACAAACAGCATGAGTACAGCCTTTATTCCATGCAACATCTTGTAATCATCCGGAGAGGAGGTCGTTGCAAATAATTGGGGAAGGTTCCGGAGAATAGAGAACGGTGAAATCCATCTTCTAGCCCCTTGAAAAAAAAGTATTCGAGCACATTCTTTTTGAGTTATATAAAGGATCTTCCCAGAAATGTTCTCTTGGAGATTGACTCGACTCATTTTGAGATGGAATTCATTTAGCGAGATAGCTAAAACCTGGATCAGTCTTAATCAGGTATTCATTAACTTGAAGCATCATAACATAAACCAATCATGGAATTTCTGTGAGTTTTCTTCGAAATTAATCGAGTCGTAATTTTGACAATCGGTGTGATGCCCCCGAATATATCGATCTCTCATAGTACCAATTTCCGCGAAAAATTTTTCGTACTTATTGTGCGTTCTAAAATTTCTTGGTCTTCCCGTTTGCTAGTTCAAAGTATTCATCCTCAAAAACTTTGCTCTTATCGTCGGGTGTAAAAAATAAATTATCTAGTAAACTATAAAAGCGCCCGCCAAAAAACATTAGCAAAAAAATTACCAAAGCGTTGCAGTTCAGATTAATGCTACCGTGCTGAGGAAAAACGCCGTATGAACCTTCAAGCGTTGCCAAATTTCCTTTGATAAAACACGAATTTCCCGGTAAACATATGAATATTTTTCTTCCAAATTTCCAGATAATTTTTCTCACAATTTCACCTAAAGTCCCTGAAAGTTACGAGGAAAAATTGTCGTAACTTTCCTTAAAAGTAAACATTTGATTGAAGGAAATTTGGCAACTCTCGAATGTTCATACGGCGTTCTTCCTTAGAACGGCAGATGGTCGTATCTCGGCTGAAAAAAGCGAGGGCGAGGGTCCATCACCCGGATGCAACTATTCGTGTTCTCTGGATGTCAATGTTGCCTATAGTAAAAATTGAAGGCGTTTTGATTTTTCTAGCCATCACAGCTATAGCGACCACCGCACGACCGCACCGTTCCGAGTGGACGCGGATGCAAGCAGTCATAAGAGCAAGCGCTAACGAAATGTTTCTCTGGCAGAGGCAAGCAATTAGTAAAATAAAATAAAGAACCTATAGGTATTGGCAATGGGCTGACTTTGCGCATCACCTTTTCCAGTTTCACCAGTCTCATCTCCTGTTCGTTACGGTTTTCCCTGGGCCGCCTGCCTCCTCATAGATGACACCAAATTGTTTGAGATTCCGAAACCACCATTGGCTTTTACATTTTACCTGAGTCTCACCTGTGACGTTGTCTGAAGAAATTTTCGAACTCCCATTTTTCTTTTGAAAAGTGGCCAAAAGTAAATCTGCGAGAGTGCAAAAGAGTACCAGCAAAATCATCGCAATCATTAGGTATCTGTAACAAAATGCAAGGGTAATATCACGGACGGAGTTCGCCATTTTTCGGCCAAATTTCGCTCATGATGCTAGTAACAGTGCTAAAAGTAGGGAATATCATTTGAAAATAGATGAATTTTGAATAATCTGGTGTGTGGAGTGTTTATAGATACTCTGAAGTTAGACTTTAGGAAAATGAACTACTGATAGAAGGGATATTTCTTTCATTTTCTGTCAGTTAAAAGTTGACAAATAATAGAAACCGCTTGTACGTATTTAGAAATCTCCGGCAGAGCACTATTCACTCTTTTAGTAATATTTAATGTCATTCATTTTACATGCTGTCACTGCATTGACAAATACAGATAGACTGACCTATACAGAAATTCTTTCTCTCAGTTTTCGAAGCAGAATCAAAATTTTAGTCTTCTTTAAAAGGCGCAAAATTGTATGAGGGGGGGGGGGGGGGATAAGCTCATATTCCTCAACTAAGTCAAAATTCGAGTTAGAAAGGGGGAGTATAAATGCCGCGAAGCTTTTAAAGCGATGGTTGCACGAAGGGCACGGTTGCAGGGTTTCAAAATCTCTGCTAATATTCATCTATTTTAAGGACTGCAAGTTCGTTAGTGCATGTTTTTCGTTGAAATTAGGATATTTTCATAGAATATTCTTCGTATTGAATATTTTCTTTATGTTTGTGCAATTTTCTAGACGAAAACCCCCAGAAACATTATCCGCAATAGTTTCCTCTCTAAAATAGAATTCAGCAGTGGAGATTCTGAAACTGCGCGACCGAAAAGTACCTCTTCTGCACACAGCCTCTCAATTATTAAGATTCATTGAGGAATGATAACTACTTGGACTTATATAAATTAGGATACAATTTCGTGTAATGTAGTTTAAACAAAGTTTTTTTTTTATGTTTGCGGAGTTTGCACTTGTATGTTTGTTCCATTGGTGAGTATGTGAATGTGTTCCATTGGTCCGATCCACTTTTTATCTGCTTTGAACCCTGGTAAAAATTGGCAGTAGAATCTGTGTTCCAAAATACCATAGACCTACAGCCGGCTGTAAGATTTCCAATAGCTTCGCAACGCAACGCAATTTTTTATAGCCTTTTATAGCCGATGGCGATTAAGCAACAGCCCGGCGATAAAATGAATGCTAAACGCTACTAATTACGGATGCTAGGACTTAGTGAGTTTTTGGACTACCGCTCTCTTTTTGGGCCATAGTATCTTGATTATTTTGCGAGGAAAGCTCCGTACTTTTGAAGAATGCCTGCCTTTCTAATATGTTGGAGCGCCTTCAATTTCGTATGATATTGTGCAATACCTCTGGTGTGAAATAGTTGCTTCAAGCGCCGTGGTACGCTGCGGCGTGGCGCGGCGGGCGGGCAGCCAGCGCGAACCGCGCATTGGCGCCTACAAACCCAACGGGGATACTTCACGCATTGCGCAATGCGTCAAGTATCCCTGTTAGGTTTGTAGGCGCCAGTGCACCGCCGCTCCGCTTTGTGTTAGGCTCTAATATTTAATACCGCGCAGTCAGCGTTTTTCAACTCATGACTTTGAAATGTTTGCACACTCTGTATGGATTAATCTCATTTTAATTGATGAAAAAAAATATGGAGTAAAGGAAAATATAATGTGCGTTTTGTAAGTATTAAGGTAATACTGTACAAACTTAAGGATTTACAAAGCACACGAATTTCTACACAATTTCTTATAGCCTTTTGTAGCCGATGGCGAAAAAGCAACTGGCAGGCGATAAAGTGTAAAGCCCGGCGATAGGAACTATAGCCCGGCTGTATAATTTTTTATCGCTTCGTGTAGCCCGGCCGTAAGATTTCTTCCACTTTCTACAGCCAGCTATTTGATTTTCTATCGCCTTCTTCAGTTGACTATAAGAACTCCTATGGTATTTTGAAACGCAGCTCCTATCGCCAGTTTTTATCAGGGAATTTATTTTAAGTGCGCGGAAATACATCGAAGAACTTACTTGAATATTAAGCCACCAGTAGACTGGGTAGGACTGTCTGAAGTCGTGCATTGAAGACTGTGCACGTCTACTTTAAAATCATAAGCTTTCTGCCTCATCGGGTCGTTGAAAAAACTCTGAAGAGAAGCTTGTAAGTCTACGTGGGAACATGAACTAGGAATGCAAAATGCTAGACTGAAACGATCTCTTGGCGCTTTGGTCCGATTGTTGATCTGCAAAATAAATTTTGATGGATTACATCTGAATTAATGCTAGCTTATATTTTATTCACTTTGGGGATTGTGTCTGGGTGAGAAGATTTTTTGAAAATGCGTTCATTTAAGCAGTTGCAGTTTAGAAGAGAGTAATACGTGCAATTTAAAGAATTTTCCCTTGCCTTTTTCGATAAAAATTAACGGCAATTTTTTGGGGGACAAGGTACGGACAAGGTCCATGCAGATGAAATATGAATGGAAATTTGAATCAGGGCAACATTGGAATGCGCATTTAGGTCTACTCACTTTGGGTGTCATTGAAATACCATAGAGAAAAAAAGGAGGTGTTTGCATCTTGAGGTTTGTTTACCCTGTGACGTAGGTCGTCACAACTAGCCAGCGAAATCCGGAATTCGAGGTATGAAAAACGGACCATAACGTCCCATTTTTTTGCTTAAATCAACTCATGATATAATTTCAAGCACTTTTTATAGAATGAATTTTTTCCATAAATTATATACCATTTCCAAGAAAATCGATGATAAAAGTCGCTGTACCGACCTACGTCATAAAGAAATCCAAGATGCCCGAAATGCAAACACCTCCTTTTTTTCTCTATGTTGAAATACTAACCATGATTCGGCTCCATACGGGCTTTGCCCATTCATCTTGAGAGGCAAATGCTCCAGTGCTAAAATTAGAAGGAATGTAATTGAAAACCGGTAGACAATATTGAGCTGAGAACCCTAGTTCTGGTGGAACTCGTGTTTTAAGGCATTCCTCAAAGTTTCCTAGCTTGTGCGTGTCCCCAGCCAAAATCCCACTCGGCACCAACTCCGATGCATCCAACACTGAAAATGTATCAGGGCGGGGAAAACACATTATTAATATTATTGCTTCGAAATAAATTTCTTGCATCCTAAAAGAAACTGTGATTAGTTTTGTGACTAATACCAAGATATGCACGAGTTGCCGGACAAAATGGACAGCGCTGAACCACAATTTAGTTTGACCCCATTTTAAATAAAATATCTTTTACATTATTTGCGCAAATATACCGCGAATGCTCTATCCGCCGGAAGATGAAAAATATAAACATATCTTCATGGAATGGGGTCAACTTGATTTTCAACCCCGTGGCCTATACAGGGTGTAAGGTGGGTCGCGCTGACAATCAAAATTCTACTTTCTCACGCTAGAGGTGGTGGGCACGAGGCAAAAAATTCTGTATCAGCGAAATTCCTTTACCTACCGGATCGGAAATCATCTACCTACTTGTGCTCGAGCGCTATCCATATTTTTCCTTCATAAAATTTGGAAAACATGTCCTTGTTCTTTTGTTGTTTTTTGTTAACGATCAATCACTCGAGCGTCGAGCGTTTTTAACGCACTCTATTAATTGAACATCTTAATGCGGAAGAAATTTAAGAATGAATCGAATCAAAAGGAACTATGAAGAACGCATATTCTATGTACATAAATCCTTTCGGCGTTATTCATGTGCACATAGTTCCTTCAAGCATACCTATAAATACCCTAGCCGAGTCAGACTGACCCGATCTGAGGCTTGTTAAAAACACGTGGCCCGCGAGTTGTGCGGGACCGGTGCTTACGACTTCTAGACATGGGTCTACAAACGCATTGTTAAAAAAAGAATCAGACCTCAAATTTAAAAAAAAGAAGAGAAAATCGAAGCCGAAGATAGGAGAAACGTAGTTGGGTCTCGTGTTTTAACTTCTCTTCCGAGTCAGAGCAACACCTCATCGCCAGCATAAAGCGGAGCTTTGAGAGTTCGCACGTCTCGCGCCTTCAATTTTGTAGCTGCAACATGGACATCCACTAAGCACGAATAGTTGTATCTCTGCGCCGTCATCAACGCGCATCCTTTTTCTTGCTCTATTTTCATGTTGTGTTGGTAACGTTGTCTAATTCTAATTTATATCGTGGCGCTTCAAGGGTTACGTGAGCAACACAGCCGAATAAAGGAAAGATGCAACCCGCCCTCGCTTTTTAACTTAACTCCCGAATTTGAACGACACTGCACCTGCAGCATCGACCGGAGCATCGCGAGTTCACGCCTCGCGCCCTCGCGCCTTCACCTTTGCTTGTATACCATGGAAGTTCAGCAAGCACAAATAGGTGTATCTCTGCGTGTCGTCAACCCGCGTTGATATCTCTCTTATTTTTGAAATTTGAGAAAAGTTAAGGTTAAGTTTGAAAGTTTGCAAGTTTGCTCAAAATAAGCCATGATGTGCCCTAGTCAATAACCCTTTTTTTAGAAAAAAATAAAAAATAAAAAAAGCATACTTGCTTAGAGGTTTTTTCAGCGCCCTGAAGGGCGCACGTCCAAAAGTTGAAATTTTGGCGAGAGTTGTGTCGTGTCAGGGATTTTTTTTTCTTTTATGACTTCCCCTATTGAAATCCCAAGTTAGGTCAAATTGATCCAACTATTTCTTCTTGGGTAGTTTCATTTGGTGATGAGGAGCAGGGGAGAGAAAGAGTCAGTACATTGCCGAAAAGGTGAAAATTAAGAAAAAGAAAAAAAAAGTATTTTTTACTTTTAAAAGTAAGACATGGATAATACTTCATAAACTATAACAAAATCAGTATTGAAAACCTGTCAATTTGACCCGACTTCGGACTTAGCGTAAAGAAAATTCTTAGGCAGCTATGGGTCAATGCGTCCAATTAACATGAGAATTACAACAGATACAAGAACGCGGGAAACAAGATTGAAATACGAAGATTAAATAGGTACCTATGAAACGCTATTCCGTCCTAGGACTTTGTAAGCCATGCCCGCCCAAGCAAGTTCATCCGTACAAAATAGGCAGTAAAAAAGTTGCGGCGTTGTAAATAGATGTATGAATGTTTTCAATTTACCGTTGGTGATTAGAGGATGTGTAATTGCGCACGCGCTAGGATATGTATATCAGCTATCAGCGGGAATCGTGATCCTCTGACATCAAATCAAAGCGACAGGGCAGAAGGCGCTTTGAGCAACTATTCCACCACAGAAGTATTGCACAGTATCAAACGTAATTGAAGGCGCACTAACGTATGTAAATTGACTGGTACCGTTCACCACTCTGTAGAGTCCTAGTGATCCTGCGACATGCGGCTCTGGTTCGCTCGATTTTTGTGAATTACAAGTTCGCACTTTTTGACGAGGAACTTGAATTTGAAGTCTAAGTTTCAAAATTCGAAATTCCAAGTCGGTGGATGTGGCCCAAAATACTATCCTGTTCGATCGATTTTTGGGAAACTTGGTGTTAAGGGTTATTGTTTAAAACAATCGTTAAAATCGAATTTTCAGTCAAATTATCAAAATTCAAAATCGAAGATGGCGGAAGTGGCTTAAAATTGCTTTTATGCACTATCCTAGAATCCCCACGAAACGTTAACATAATATTTTTCGTCATACCTCGGAAAAATCACGACAGATTTTAAAGTGTCCAAATTCGTTAATTTTAAACAAAATAATTAAAAATATAAAAATGAATTCAAACCTGTCTGAAGTATGATTAATTGGCTGCAAGTGAGATGAAATAATTTCTGAAAATACTTACTCATCGAAAGAATCCTAAAAATTTTCGTGAAATCCAGAATCTAGGCATTTGTGATCGGTATCGTTTTTGTTAACTTACTCATATTCATGAGAGTTAGCCATTGTAGCTAAACTTGCGCTACTATTTTTTGACGCGCATGCAACTAATTGACTCGTAAAATTTTTGAACAGCTATACAAGTAGGAGCAAATGATCATGTTGCAATACTTACTTTGAATAGACCACGTTGCAAAATTATCCAGATGCTGGCGATATACTTCATAATGCATTGTGCAGGTGGGATTTGTGTCCGAAATCACTCTGAAGTCCCACATGTGCTCCGAAATAACTCGTGATACCCAACCCCGTTGATTACCTCTTTTGACACACATCTTAGTCTCCGTTTGAGCCAGTAATTGTGATGTAGACATCGTTGCCAATATGATAGCCCCAGCAAGAAATACTTGATGTATATTGAATGCCATGACGAGGCCCTAAGAGGTCAAGAGGTGCGCTACACTCCAGGCAATTCATTCATTGTGGGCAGCGCGGAGAGTTATAAAAAGATGGATGAGTCCCGTGCACTCTGAAACAAGAGTACCTCCATTTGAATTCAAAGAGTGTTGCGCCACACAGTGGATCGAGTCAATAGGAGAGGTCGGACAAAATTTAAAAACTTTAAAAGCTTATATTGACTCTGTTTATACAAAACTTTGATGTTCTGAAAGTGGTTTCATCGGTTCTCTCGTAAAGTTTTCTTCTGAAAGCACCCCTTGAATTTTAAAATGTGAGGAAATCAACATCAAAATTTGCAGATTTGATAAAAAAATTTCATGTCCGACCTCTCTAATCGACTCGATCCACTGTGCGCCATAGGCGGATCCAGGATGAGTCGAGGGGGCGCGCGCCCCTCCTATCCCCTCACTCGCCCGAAAAAAGAAGGAAGAAAAAGGGAGGAAAGAAAGGAGGATGAAGGATTGGGGGAGCGGAAGAAGATAAAAGTAAGGACGCTTATGTTTGGTAATTATTCATGACGAGATTGATTCGAACTGCAAATTAGATTATTTAAAATCTCGAAGATTTTCCTTTTGAGCCATATTTTTATGATCGAGGCCCTACTTGTATGCTACCGTGCTAAGGAAGAACGCCGTATGACCATTCGAGAGTTGCCAAATTTTCACCGATAAAATGTTTATTTTTGAGGAAAATTGTCTATATTTTTCCTTGAAATTTTCAGACTTTTTATATCAAATTGCAAGCAGAATTACCGCAGAAATTGGAAGAAAAATATTCACAAATTTTCTTGAAAGTTAGTGATTCTTCAAAGGAAATTTGGTGACGCCTGAAGGCTCATAAGGCGTTTTTTCTGAGCACGGCAGTATGAATCTGCGAATAGCTGCTCCAGCATAAATAGTATTTCGCCGTCACTTTTAAATCGTAAAACAGAATGTAAGAAATAACCGAATCCATGAACATTTAGGAATGGTATAAAAACATAAACTCACCAATATCCTGTATTTCCTGCATGGTTGTAGGTACTTATTTGAAAATAGACGACGAAGGGAAAAACCAACTGAAAGAACTAAACTGGAACTAAAAGACGTCGGAACGTTCATACTCGGCACTAAGAAGAGAAGGCATGCCTCTGAGAGAGTAATGGTATCGGTGTGCAAGAGCTTGGCAATTAACTCGTTTTAATGAAATAATCACAGCAATTTTTCATTAAAAAAAAAAAAAAAAAAAAAAAAAAAAAAAAATGATTTAAACTTCTACTGATTTATATAAATCAGTGTCATGAAAAATATTCTGCAAGGTTTTATTATGTCAACTAGAATGAAAGAGGAGTGGAACATCATAAAAGAGATGGAATATTTCTAGTGCGCGTATTTCGGTCTCGCCAGGCGTCTCGTGGAACGGCTCATTTTCTCGTAGGTATCTGGCACAATCTCATTTATCACAGAATTAGTCGCTAATTGTAGGTGTCTACAATGTACTGAGCGTGATGGAATACCACTAATTGAACGACAACGATTACTTAAGCACTATTATGCCGAGAGAATAAAAATGATATGTCTCGGCACTCAAGCATCCCGTCGTATTTTTTTAGGAAGCACTTAAAGAGTTTCTTCTACATTGAGGGGCTTGGAGGACATGACGCAAGATGAGTGCAGTTTTTGAAAAAAGTGATATATTGATTATTTCAAGTTAAACTACCTAGTCTTACTTCATATTCTGTGAAAAATTCGATCCCAAACGTCCATTTTTAAGCATCAATAAGTCAGTTTGAACTTTCTTTCCGCCATAAAGGATCTATGTGATTTCGCAACTTCAAACACGTATGTGATTCTCGAATTTTTTTCCGCGGGGTTTTGAAACGGGATTGGATTTAGGGGAATGGTTATATTATGGAGGCTGCAGTTTTAAGATAGTGACTTCCAAGCGGAGAAAAAAGGGGCCTCCGATGCCAGAGGAGAGAAAATGGAGGTAGAGGATCTACATGGGAGGGAGGTGGGCAAACCATGGGAATTTTGGATGGGCACAGCAATAACATGTAAATTCAATTGGACTGTTTAAACAGGCGAATCAGAAATAGGAAAACCAGAAATAAGGAATAATGAAACTCTTAAAAGAAAATCGAAAACCGGATAAGGAAAGTAAAAACCAGGGACGAGGAGTGAAACCCGGAAGTAGGAGGTGAAAACCAGAAACAGGAAGAAAAACCAGAAATAGGAAGTGAAAACCCGGAAGAGAAAGTAAACCGGGAAAAGGAAGCGAAAACTGGAAATGGGGTAAGGGAACCGGAAGTTGAAGGAGAAAACCGGAAGTGGTAAGTGAAAACTGTCTATAAAGGTACTCTAGTGAAAACCAGGAAAGGGAAGTAAAAACAGGAAATAAGAAGTAAACCCGAAGTGGATTGTAAAAATCGGAAGTGGAGAGTGAAAACTGGAATGGAGATGTTTGCATGTGTGAGGAATTTGCGCATTGCTGCACACGCATTGCGCACTGCTTGAAGTATCCCTTTAGGTTTGTAGGTGTCAGTGCGCGTTTCGAACTGGCAGCACGCCTTGCTGCAGCGTGCTATGAACTTGCCCACAATGAAGATGTTGCAAGTGTAAGGAATTTGCGATTTGACTATTGATTCTTATGTAAAAGTTCGCGAGAAACACGATGTAGCCACTTGTTTTCTCTGAAATTAATTCCCAAGCTCAAAAAAATCTTTCCAGTTGAGGCCAAAATGGAGGGGTTATCCCACGCTATTCTGAGAGTCCACCTCTTCATCAAAACAAAGTCTCCATGCAATGATAGGGAGCAAACACATTAACAGGGCTGCCACTTTATTTGGAGGCTCTAAAACTGAAAACACTGCAACCCTGCTAATGTATTTGCTCCCAATCTTTGCATGGAGAGTTAGTCTTGACGTAGAGGTGGACGGGTGGACTCTCAGGATAGCGTGATGGGATATCCCCTCCATATTGGCCTCAACTTGAGAGCTTTTTTTGAGCTTGGGAGATAATTTCAGAGAAAATCAGTGGCACAATCGGGCTTCTCGCAAACTTTTACTCAAGGAGCAACAGTCAACTCGCTAATTCCTGAAGTTGGAAGTCCAAAGTGAAGATCGGAAATAGAAAGTGAAAACCGGACTTGGGGGAAAAGCCGGAGGTAGATGTAGCAGAAATGTTAATTCTGGATGCTCTCCTATGGGAAATAATAATCACAGACCTCCCCCCCAAAAAAAACGTTCAGCCATTCCTAAGTTAATAAGGAAATCGCAACAGTAGCTCCGGGGCGCAAAATCATATTTCGCGGTATAGGAAACGCGCCAACTCAAGGCAGTGGTGAATGGTGTTTTTTTGGTGTGTGTGACGTTTTGCAACCATGTGGACTGTCTAACCTCAATTTCAATTTCTCCGATTTAGTTCAAAATTTTGCAAATTTTCGAAATTTTTCTGTTTTCGGTTTTATTGTTAATTTTTTTTTGTTCAAATGTCAGAATTTTAGTGCAAGAATATGTCTCCTAAAACGAAAGTCGATGTGGATCGATATGCAGAAGATGTTTTTCGTAAATGCCTTTCAGATCACGATGTAAGTAACATATTTATCTTACCTTTGCAGGAGGTATTCTTTAACTTAACATCTCTGTTACAAATCTACTGTGAAATGATTCAGTAGTAAAGTCTTTTATTTTAATTTATCGCAAGTATATAAGTCCAATCCAACAAAAAGTAACAAACGATCTCACTGCATAGAGGATTTATCCTGTCAATAATCGCCGCTTGACAAATGTACATCATTCATTGTCAGTCATCGCATGTCTCTAATTGCGCACGGATTTAGTTCAGTCTCCAAAACTAATAAGCATTATCTAACCCTTGGTAGAAATAATCAGGGGTTGCTTTTGAAAGTCGGATGACTCACTCTAAATGTTTGCCCTAATCCATTTTTTTGAACCCACCTCTTATGGTGTGTTGAACACTGCAGATGTGATGGTCATTGCCGCCAATTTGAAAAGTTAAACATAGCCGCACCAAAACTAGAGGAATTTCATTTAACCTTTTGAAATCAGCAGCAGGTATTCTAAAACTGAATCTAACGCTCTTGCAGAAACTTGTTGCCAGCCCACGCCCACGTACTTAGTAGATTGGACCTATTTTAAGTGTGCTTATGTCTAATAGAAGTCTATTGTCTTAAAAAGTCAATCCAAGTATCAAGGCGGCCAATCTTCTGCCTCGATTAAAAAGTTGGCTAACTTTTTGGGGTTGACAATACTCTACACCCACGGCCAATTAAATGTCCACCTGTGCAAATCTATTTTAGTGTGTTGTTACACTCTTAATGTGTGGTTATAATGAAACAGCCCTGAAAATCCACTGAAGTTATCACTGTCTTATCCAGCCTATTAGTTAAAAATTTCGACATAAGTCTAAATTAAAAGAATTAACTTCGGTGTGAGTTTGGTATGGTACTTATGAGGTAAGTCAGAACTCAATCAAGGTACTATCTTCATTCACTGCAACTTGTTCAAAATGCATTTGCAGTCGTTGCTTTGATGCAGTCAGTCATTTCTGGATGATTTAGCCTTCTAGAAATTTAGTGCATATTAGAAAATATATAGGTAAGTAGTCATTCAATAATTCCCAGGAGGTGAGGTAACAATTTTCAGACTAGATCATGATGTATAATTCTGGGAATACATTTCAATCGTCAAATCCATTCAATTATTCTGCTGTTGCTACTTACAGGATTTTTAACAATGTGCTTTTCTTTTCTTTTGTAGAAAAAATTGAAATCTCTTGTCATTGGAAAACTATATCTGTCAGTCAAGGCCTATGATATTGCTGTTCGCCACTTCCAAGCTTTCCTATCTGTCAATGAGAACTCACCTGAGACTTACAAGTTGATTGGCAAATGTTTTCAACAGTTGGGAAAACCAGAAAAAGCAATTGCGTCTTACAAACGTTCATTAGAACTAGAACCACCTCAACCAGCACTTGTATTACTCAGTAAGTATGGATTCTTGAAGAGAATAAATTTTATTTCCCATCTATTTTCAGATTGGTTAATCAATCATAGGATTGCTTCCCCAAGAATATGTAAGAAAGCGGAAAGCTGTTGTGATGAATTGAGATATATTACAAGATGTATTCGCAAAAGTCTTTTTGTGCTTACTTTCTGGTCAAGCCATTCATTTTGGTTACGATTAATTGAGGAAGCTTTTTCAACCTAACTCGAGGGCTAAGTGCCTTACTTCAATAGCAGAACTTCAGCTATTTCTGCTTGGCCAGTCGTCTGTCAGTCATTGTAGCTTACTTTGATCAGTCAAGTTTTAGCTACTCTGAGCACACTAGCTGTAATGGTGATGCATACTGATCTATCACTACAACTGGTGTTCTATGCATACTGAGGACTTTCAACTACGCTCAACTTGTCATTAGGGTTTATGTCGCTGCTGAAGAAGGTTTGTGCTAATGCTCTCATTAATTCTCATGTTCCTCTGCATGGGCAGTGCAACTTACGTGATTTTGCCAAACTTATTGTACTTTTCAGTGCAGTTTTTGCAAGATAATGCCATGAATCTTTGCTATCTTAAAATTCACCTGAAAGATATGATCTCTTGATGCTTGAACAATATAATTTTACAAAAGAATTAACTGGAAGATTTTTTTCTTTCTCTTAGAAAAATAACAACTAGTGTATTTTTTCTGTCTCATGCTAATTTTTTATTTGTAATTTCAGTCTGTGAGTTGATCAGCAGTATGAATTTAGCAGATGTTGGCATCAACTCGGCTCGTCACTGGTATGAGAAGGGCAGTGAATTATTTCCCAACAATGCAGTTATCACCAATCTCAGACAAAAAATTGTTATTGCTGAAAATAAGGATCCCAAAGCTGTAGAAAACTTCTACCTGTGTATGTCTGAGTTTTATTTATCTATTTATTTATTTATTTATTTATTTATTTATTTTTGAACTCTGTATTTGAGGTAAAGCGTAAGTTAGAATTCCAAGAATTTATGAGTGATTAAATCAGAAGAATTGCAGTGGTATCTCAATCAGCAATTGTGTCATACCAAACTGTAAACGTAATAATTTTGGTACATAGATGAAAGTTAGGTTCAAAGGAAAGTTAGTGAATTGACCGCCAAAAAAAACTTCAGTATTATTATATTATTTGTGGAGGAAATTGCAAGGAAACCCTTCTGGCTCTGTCTTCTTATAGGTAGCAACTTTACTAATTCCTCACACCCTGAAGAAAATGAGTTAAAAATGGTATCGTTCTGTTTTTGTTAACAATTCAGCAAGGTACATTGATTTAATAGAGCAAAATGGGTGATTTTTGGGACTCAGCCAGATTACCCTTTGTAGCAGACTACTACTTAATGGTACCCATTTGACATTTCCTTACTCCTCGGGAGGTAGTAATTCTTTTTTAAAAATTTACTTCCCTTGTCAATTTCAATTTGTAGACTAGTGTTGGACAGTCTTTCAATGATTTAGTCATGATGATAGTCATGATTTTTTAAATAATGTTTTGAAATGGGCGCTCTCAGTTTGAAAGTGTCCCTCTATGCAAAGAAACCTTTAACTCAGCTTTTTGTTCCTTCAATTTCAAGAAACTTTTCTCAAAGTAGCAAGTTTTAATTGTTGAAATTTAAACTTAATGACAGCTGCAATTTCTGTATTTTGTGATCTAATTATGGCCATTGTTTACGAGAACAAAAAATCAAATCAAAACTTTAGGAGCTCCAATCTTAATATGCACTTTTCAGGCTGAAGGCCTTCTTGCACCTACCCCTTCATTAGAGATAAGAGAAGAAATTCTAAGTTGCCCTCCATTATAATTCAGAGTAATAGCGTACATAAGAATCTGATGAAAAGCTGTCATGTGAAGACTTTTGTCTTGTCTCAATAACATAATTTCCATTTCTTTAACAATTTAAGAAAAATGATTGAAGTCCATCTCAGTTCAATATTCCTCTCAGTTTCAATATTCTTTAATTTTCTCAGGCTTGAAATCACTGTGCCCACTATGAGAAGTGTACGAAAAATAAAGAATAAAAAGAGCATAGATTTGATAGTTTGTGAGGCTCAACTATTTCCTTATGTAAAATTTCAAAGTATTAATTTTCTATACTATTTTCCAGCGGAATTAAGATCCAATCCAAATGATGAGATTCTCCTCATTAACTTACTGAATTTATACGTGAGCTCCAAACAATTCGCTGCAGCTCACAAGAAAATAATTGAGTACCAAGGAAATCCAGCCCTTCATCAAAGTTTGGAATGGCACAGGTGTCTTAGAAAAGTCTATAAGGTATGTAAGATTGATTGAATAGTTCTCATCTCCTATGAAGGTAGGATGTGAAATAAAACGTGGGGAAGGGAGGCTCAAAAATATATCCGGGGAAAAAAATGGAATTCTTTGGGTCATAAAAAAGGAATCTTCTGCACCATTGTTTCAGCCATATTTTTTTTTAAAATAAATGAAAAACTGAAGTGTCTCCCTAAACCCTGTGTCAGTGTGTTAAGAAGTGGTTGCTTAGTTACTAAATGAGAGGGTACCGAACAGTCATCCTGTGACACCAGAAAAAAATAGAATGCACCAAGACTTTCCTCTCCAAGTAACACAAAGGACCCCCGTCGGTTAATTCATGGGTCTTACAATAATCCGGAACATATAGGCTGTTATCCAAAGAACACTGCTAACTTCTTGCCTACGAGGAGAAGGTGGGTCTCGGTGAACCACTTTTCTTGAGCCAGCTGCAAGCTACAGAATCATACAATATCAACTTTAGTTATTTTCTTCAGTGAAGAGTATCCTCAGCTACATTTATCTACCCGCAACAGAGGCAGCAGCATCTCTTTTGGCTGTAGAATTTTCTTTCTGTAAAAAGTTCGATTTTTCGGAAAGCCTAATCTCGGGGCTGTCTAAACCACCCTTAGGACTGTCGGAAATTTAGTTGATTCTTCTTGAAGAAATCATTCAAACTTTATAAAAAGAAGCTTTACATAAATTATCTTATCTATGAAATTGGGTTTCAATTACCAGATTTGAATTTAAACACCCATTTAGTTTCAAGCATATTTACTTTTAATGGGGCTATGTGAACCAGTATTTTTTTTTATCGTCATTTTCCTGGTCCACATGAACCTAAATGCTGTTTCATGCATTGTTTTTTTTTCCAAACTAACTTAACTTACCTTAATTCATTTTTTTGTGGAAAATTTTTTTACCGACCTTAGGTTTGTTCTTTCATGGATGGTTCAGTCAGACCCAATTTGAGTTGGGTTCCCAAATATTGTGAGGCAAACACGAAATAGGTAGGCAATGAAAACACAAATGCATTAAAATAAGTTAAGGGAAGGCATCTAGTTTGCTCACAAATGATATCTGAAAGATTTCCAATAGAATTCCCACAAGAGGTTTGGGGAACCCCGCAATCCAGGTAACCCCATCTTCCCCTGCGTCCTTTGGCAACCTTCATGAATAAGGCGGAAGACAAATTCTTGTGACTTTAAAAGAAAGAGAGACACAGTATTAATTTTTTCTTGCAGCAAGGGAAGACGAATCAAACTAGATTTAATTTGTCTATTTGAGTGTTTTTCTTTTATTGTTTTGGGCTTATATTTCAGCTTTGTCTTCAAGACACCTCATCGGATCAGGTGAATACAGGAGATTTTTTGCTAGAGGCTGTTTCAGCAAGTGATAATCATCTGTCCATCTTGCACCGTTTCAAAAATGATGGATTGCTTGATGAAGCTTTATCTGTCTTGCAGTCTTTTGATCAGTTGTTGTCAAAACTCTGCTCAGTGTCCAGTTTGAGAGGTCCAGTTGATAAAGACATCCAAAGGCATTATCAGGCGCAGTTGTCCTTTCATATAGCTGTGCTAACTTTAAAAAAGCTCATAAAAGTAAGTATCTTGAACTTTGGTTTATGTATTCACACATAAGTAAAACCTCCTTTTACTGAATACTTGACCTCTCACCCAATGGGCCTGTTGCAAACTTTTGCTAGAGCAAAAATAAGAGTTGTTTCATATAGATAATGCCTCAAAAATCACGATGAGCGCATCGGTAAAGTCTGAAATGCACCCATAACTTCACAATCTGCGTAAGAACTTTGCGGTTTTCTGAGCTCTCTGCTTCACAAACGATACTACGGCACAGGTGAACATTTTGTTAGAGGAGTCGTTCCATTGTCGGCAACACTCATCATGGCCGACGACAATCCGCCAAAACACCTGTGATGGGACGAGCTAACACCTGAACAGGATTAGACCAGATAACAATCGGCGTGTTTACGTTCATATTTTCCTCACCCGCCTTGATTGACCTTGAACTCTCCTCGAATTACGCGCGGAACTGCGCAAGCGTCGGTCATGATGAATATTGCTGACGATGGAGCGACTCTCCTAACAAAATGTTCACCTGTGCCGTAGTATCGTTTTTGAAGCGGGAAGCTCAAAAAAACGCAAATTTCTTACGCAGATTGTGAAGTTATGAGTGCATTTCAGACTTTGCCGATGCGCTCATCGTGATTTTTGAGACATTATCTATAGGAAACAACTCTTATTTTTGCTCTAGCAAAAGTTTGCAACAGGCCCATTGAAGGGATTACCTGTGAAGCCTTTTTTTTTTGGAAAGGCGCCCAGTCAGATTTTTTCAAAATTGAGTCATCATTGATGGAGAGGTAATTCTTTGTTGGCCTCCTTGCGTAGTTGTTCTTGTCTCCTGAAATATTTTATATTTCTGGGTAGGTAGGCACCTTTTCAAAATAAGTACTTCATATGTTCCTCAACTTTTTGAAAGCAAATGTACCAGAATTTTTGATGCTAATGGAAAAAGTCACTGAAATTCTAAACACAACATGTTCGTACTCAAAAGTAAAATAAAGGTGAGAATTTCCTGTTTGTGAGTGTTGAAATCCAAATCTCATTAAAACATAGAAACCAGCGAAAACGCTTATGACTGACTTTTTTCCTCTATGTTTGTAGACACTCTTCAAAGAATATTTAAGGAATGATTCTTGCGCTAGTAGAGGAAAAAATTGAAACTTTAGATTCGCAGCTTTTTTTCACAACTTATTTTTTGAGCTGCGACAATGAAAGTGTCAAAATTGATGTCAGGTTTGAAAATTCGAAAGAAAGAAAGAAAGAAAGAAAAAAAAATACATATCTTTTCAATCATAGGTACTCATTTCAATTGTTTTGGAATTTTGTCTTTTTTCCCATGGATGGTTATAAATAATCAGGACTTCTCAAGAATGTTTTTAATATGAACCCTGTGTTGCAGGAAGAAGCATCAGAAAAAGACGCCAAGGAACTTGTGGCCCCAAGCCTATTACTAGCTCAGGCCTCACCTTTTGACTTAGAATCACCTCATCTATCCTCTCTTGACTCAAAATATCGAGCCAAAATGAGATACATTGTAGATGATGCTACCTTTCGCCTGATTCAAGCGAACTTAACTCTCAGAAATTGGTTCAAGGGTGCAGCAGAAGACAAAATAATTACCAGCATCAGCAATGGATATTCCAATGAGACCCGAAGCCGGATATTTTCAAAAATTTTCCCACAGGGAGAAGCTGGGCTATCATCTTGCTGGCTCCGGTCTAGTGTTTTTGAGAAACTACCGCAACGGCTACTGAGTCTCTCTGAAGTTGTAACAGAATCAAACCTGTTTGCTTATGAAAGGCGTAGCGCACATTCCTATCATGACCTTGTGTGGCTGGGGGTTCAAACTCTGTTTCTAAATGTGTCACCTGGTAATTTAGTTTTGCCAAAAATTTTCAAGTGCCAGAATTTTCCATCTCTGCCCCTTTCATCTCAAAATCTCAATCTTGTCTCCGTGGAATCTTTGAGCAAGCTTGATGCTGACAGTTTTCTTTATTTGTCGGTCTTCTCATCGTATCTTTCATTAGTTGAATCCAAAGCTGCATGGCATGAAAGTCTTCTTTCGGATGTCATACCATCTCTAGCAACAGACAAACAGCTTCAGTTTTGGGCAGCAGTTCAGAAGAGTCGGAAAGGTGAGCTTGGCGATTCCATCGATTCAAAATCTATACTTATTAAAGGTGTAGAGACAGTGCGATTAATCGGGCAGCATGGGCTGGATTTGAGATTGTTAATCCTTGTTGCACGAACATTTGAAGCGCAAGCACGCAGTGCCGCAAAGCAGCAAGATGCACTGTACACCTCAGCCGTTGAGAAGCGTGCTTTCTTGTTTTGGAGTAATATCATTCGAAAGTTAGAACTAGCTCAAGTGCAAGACGTCTACCAAAGTGCCAATGCATTTTTTCCGCACAAGTTCTCGCCTGTGAAAAGAAATGAGATCCCTGTGTTCTTGGAAGAAGGACGATTCTTTGTGGCGTACAAGAAAATGCGCAGTGAAAATTACCAGGAAGCATTAGAAGGGTTCAAGTCATTGAGCAGCGCAGAGGCCGCATTACATGAGGCCCTGATCTATAAACGACTTGCACTGAACGAGATCCGTAATCAAGAGTGTGATGAAATTACAGCTGAGATGCATGCCAAGCATAATACATGGCTCATGAAAGCAAAGGAGGCACTTTGTAAGGCAGAAGAGCGATTGGGAGATCAAATCAATCATCCATTGCGCTCTGAACTTGGTTCACTTCTGGAGGAAATAGAAGGCCGATTGGTGCGCTATGATCGAGATTCCAGTAAGTTCCTATTTTTTTTCCCTTCAAATTTATTAGTAAAAATGACTAACTAGTATCCTTTATTTTACTAAACTGTGTATTTTTATTTTTTAAAGGTATAAATTTTACAAAGAAGTGATGCACTTGTTTTTCGTAAAATGTGTATACGTATATTCATTTTAGTGTGGCCTACACTAATTTCTGCCCTAAAATGTTAAGAAGAGAATAGAACTTGGTATTTGCATGCTCAACTGTTGCTTATTACTACATATGAGCCCAGATAACTATAATTTTTGGGTAGGCACTTGGTAGACTCCACTGCTATTTGCCAAATCTTGGTGTGTTTCTCACTACTTTGCAAAGTCCAGAAGCAGCAACTTGGTTTTGTAGCTCTTTTTTTACATTAGTAGCTCAGCAAATCAGTTAACATCTTTAATTATTAAACCAGTGATATTGAGCTATTTCACGAATTATTATTAGTGTCAAATAGAAATGTTGAACGTCTTATCTTTTCAGAGTTTTCTTATTGTTGTAATTTTTATTTTAATTTCCCTTTTTTTCTGTTTCAGAGAATGAAGATGAGACAGAAAGCTTACCCTCTACAGTCGATTCAAACATTGAGTTAGACTCCAGCTTATACCAGCCTAGATCCTCCTTCAACTCAACCTCACATGATTTGGATTTCCGGTTAAAATCTGGAAACTTCACGCCACAACGCTCCTCCGATGCTCATTCAAAAGCACCTAACCTCAAAGATTTGATCGCCACGCAGACAAAAATGTTCAATTTTTTGGAACAACTGTCCAAAAGAGTTGAAAAAATAGAGCAGGAAGTGACCTTACTTGTGAAGAACACAAAAAAAACTGATCAAAAGTTGCAAAGAACCTTGATGCATATTTGCTCTAATTCTAACCCTCTTTTCCAGACTCAGTTAGCAAATTTGTTACTCCCCCAGTTCTTGCAGGCACCAAGCTTCTACCCTCAGGTAGTACCACCATTGATGCCTCATTTTCTCCCCCCTGGAATGCCATCATTTATACCGCCAGGCATGATGCCTCCAGTTCTTGTTCCTCCACAGCCTAATTTGAATGTTTCCCAACTTCCAAATTCTAGCCTGTCCCACCTACTGCCAGGAACTTCCGGTGTAATTCCATCCTATTCTATCGCGAATTCTTACACTCAAAGCAGCGGTGAATCAACTAATCCTCAAATATCCAGGCCTGATTCTGTCACCATCAGTGGGTCTCCAATGCCTGCCCCCAAGTTATCTTCCACTAGCTGTGGTCAACAGCCACCTGAAACTGGACATATTGTCAAGACGAATACTTTCCCTGTTGGAAATCATGTGCTACCGAACAATTCATCTTCAAGCTGCAACGAACAGCCAGTTTCTTCTAAGCAGCCGCTTTTTAAGCCTAGTGCTCTGACATCTGTTGTAACCTCTCAGAATCAGCCGCTTTTAAGTTCCAGTCCTAGCACTCTATCAATCTTAGGTCCTTCTGTGTCTCAGAGTCAGTCACAATCAACTTTCAAGCCAAGCTTTATGACAACCTCGGCAACATCTGTCCCGTTTCAATCCTCACAGACTGCACAGCCAACAGGAACCTCTGGATTAGTGCCACCTCTCAAGCCAAGCACTCAGAAGGTAATTGGTTCAACACTGAGTCAAGATATGTCACCATCTATTTTGTCCAAGTCAGTTTTATCTTCATCAAGCACCGTTTCATCCAGTAACTCTCCAAGTAGCATCAAATCGCCTCTACCATCGGATGCATCTTTCTTTAATGGAGTAGCAACACCCCAAGGAGAAAGCACTCCAGTCAAATTAGCACCAGCAAATGGTGTTCTAACTGCAGCAAGTGCACAAAAAGTTTCAGAATCACTGTTTAATCTTTTAACAAAACCATCTTCAGCTGCTAATTCAAATCCATCAATTTCGGCATCTGCGGCCTATTCTTCTACAGAATTAGCAGGCACAACGAAGTCTGCAACTCCAATCCTATCTAAACCAGACAATACTCCAAAGTCACTTTTAAAAGAAACTCTACTAAAGTCTGTAGACCCATCTACAAAGCCAACAAATTTGTCTTTTAACTCATTTGAAAGCTCGCCTCTGAGCGACAGATTCTCGCTTGAGTTCGCCAAGCTTTCAAAAAATTGTGAACTAAACTCCAAGAAGTCTGACTCATTCAAAGGCTTTGATGGACAAGGCTCAAAGTTGTTTGATTCTGCAGCATCAATTAAAAACTCGAATGGGAGTCCTGCAGGTGATAGTGCAGAGGAGTTAGTGCCAACCGCTGAGTTCCAGCCCGTAGTAGCATTGTCCCTAGCAAAGTCCCCTGTTCCACATTATCTCCACTCTCCATCTCTGTAACGGATTAATTTGGACTTGTGACAGTAAGTGACATCTTCATCTTCCTCACCAGTTGTCGGAATGATTTCATCTGGTAGGGGTAACACAGGCTGCAACAAGTGAGAGAATATTCAGATCTTGGAAAAGTTCGAACAAAATGAAATTTTCGATTGCAATTTAGATTAAAGCGGTAAAATAACAGATTTAACTGGAATGAACTTAACTACATCAGATATTGCCTGATTTCCTCTCATACTCTATATTCCAACGAAAAATTAAGCAACGTTCCACCTTGAAAATTTGTGTGTACCAGCATAATCTAAGGAAAATTTACAGAAAGGTTCAAGGCAATATTTTGTTGAGTATTCTCCTAAAAAAATTAAACATGAGAGAAAATTAGGCAATACTAATTTTATTTAGGCTCATTCTGGTTAAAGCTGATCAAATGTTCTTTGGTAAATCTTTACGTTTAGAGTGA
Source organism: Bemisia tabaci (assembly GCF_918797505.1). Lineage (NCBI taxonomy): Eukaryota > Metazoa > Arthropoda > Insecta > Hemiptera > Aleyrodidae > Bemisia > Bemisia tabaci. The sequence goes on from NC_092795.1 coordinate 40,259,406, forward strand.
TGCGTAACTGTTTTACCTACGAGGTTTATCTGAGATGGTCAGTGTTGACCATCTCACACCACTGCACAGATAAATTAAACCATAAGACAGCGAATCACTTCATAATCTGAATTTTGATCGGGCTCTTCGGAAGAACTCTCTGGTGGTTTGATATTTATCATCTTTTTTGCGTCTTCAATGGGAACAGAGAATTTCTTGGCCTGAAAAAAAAACAAATAAACAATTCTTTAAGTAACGGAAAAATAAAGAAATGCAACTAAGTAAGGGATGCAGAAAAGAGAACCCATAAAACCAATTACAGCAAAGTTAAAGCAAGAGAGTTTGAATTTCAACAAAATAAGCTCTCTGAAATTTTACTAAGCATTGAATAAAGGTAAAATCGTTACGTATCACTCTAAACTCAAAGAATTACCAAAGAACATTTGAACAGCTTTAACCGGTAATCAATACATCCAACTATTTTTTTCCATTTTTCGTTCCAGAACTCTCAACCTCTCAATGGTGCTGGCTGGGTAGCCTCTTAAAGGAAGGCCCAATCCTAGAAGTAAAGTGTTGTTGTCGTTTTAATGTGTTTTTTCTTTTTTTAATACCTACTGTATTTTAAGCTTAATGAATTTCTGTGTCCTGGTTGCTTCGGCTGTGATGATTAAATGTTTTCTAGTTTTTATATTAGCCCATTTCTCGTACCCTTGATAATTATTTGTAGGTACAGTATTTAAAAATGAAATTCAGTAGATAATTAAATGTTTCCTAGTTTTTCTATTAGCCCATTTTTTGTACCTTTAATTATTATTTGTACCGTATTTTAAAGTGAAAACCGAGTTGAAATAATCTTCTTGTCCACATGGATTTATCTTTCTTCGAAAAACTGTTGAATATTCTACAGATTTGTTGTCTTTTGCAGTACTAATTTATAACACATTTTACGAGCAGTCCTCAGATTGAATGCATTTCTTTCAAGGAAATTTTACACAAATAATGTTTTTGAAAAAGGAAAATTCTACGATAAGCCATGATTTCAATTTTATTCTGACTTAGTCCGTTGTTAAGGGAATAACTGTATTTCTTTTCTTTTTTTTCAACTAAAAAATTTTAATTTAACCTCGAATATTCAAGGAAAATAAATTATTTCATCCTGCTTTTACAGACATGTGGAGCTATATTTGAATCACCGTCTTTTCTGCCATACCAGCTCACACTGAATTATGTCTGTTATTTTGATAATTCTGCATTCATTTTCATCTCTTTATTCCCCGTAATACTTTATTTTCTTCAATAAAGCAGAAAGTGAGGTTGAAAAACTTACTTTTCCTCTAGTTGTTTAGCCTTTGTTGATGTATGAATTTTAATCGTAACTTTTTGAGCCTCTAACACAAATTAAAAGAAATAAAAATTTCCTATCATTATGCTGCATTTTTTTTTTTTTTTTTTTTACAAATGCCGTAGACCTCTTGGCGCTCAAAGGCATAATCAGAGGCATAGGAATACTTAAACAAGAGAAACTACAAATAATTAAACAAACAAGAAGTGCAACTAAAAGCAAATCAGCACAATGACTTGAAGGTAAAAAATAAGCTGAATACACTACCAATGTCTACCGCATCAACAAGTGACAAGAAGTTAAGCCAGATGAGAAATGATAAACATTGATTGCACAAAAATCAATTTTAAATAATTACTTCAAGTTGCAAAATTTAGTCCTATAATACATTCCCTGGGTTTTTTAAACCCTTTAGCACATTTATGAAATCTATCCCATCATTTAACGCTTTCTTTTTGTAAGTACTCATAATTAATCTATCTGTTGAATTTTTACAAATTGTAACATCTTGATCTAAATTATCAATACTGTGTCTAGAATCTGTGTGTGATACATGTTTATATACATTCAAGTTTGGTTTTTTAATGCTTGTGGAATCTAATATTAATATTTCTCTCTGTTTTCCCTATATATTCGTCCAGACAGTCATTACATTTACGCATCTAAACACCTGGTTTTTCATAAATTCCCAATGGAGTGTCCTTTAAATTAGATTTAAATGCAGACTGATAACCATTGTCTCTGAAAATATGGCCCAATATATCACTTCTTCAATTAAAATATCTTAATAACACATATCTATGAAGTTTTTTTAATCGAAGCTACATGGTCAGTTACGGACGCTTTAAGCTTATGTTTCTTTGTAATTGTTCTACTAGGCCTTTTATTTTTATACAATTTATATGATTACACCAAAGCTTTATACAAACCATGACTTGTCCTGGCCATATATATGCAAGTATTTATTCTTTGTCCTTAGATTAACCATTCCTTTGAGAATTATGACTTTAATTTCAGAAGCACAGCATCCTTTTTCTAGATTCTTATTAATCCGTGTCTATTCTACAAGGATTGTCATCCAAAACTGTCCTTGTATTTTTTCAAAAGGAGTGCTCATTAAATTTTTGTATCCTCTAGTAGTTGTATGCAATTGATTTATTTTTATATATTTTTAATGACTTTTTTGTAATTTTTCTTGCATATATGCTTTCTTTAAAAAAACTTTGTTCAAAAGTCCATATCAAAAATTTTACAAACTGTAGAAAAACTATTTTTACTCAATTTACTTTGATGATGGTTTTCTTTCAAATAAGTGGCGAAAAAGTCACAGTATTAGAAATATCTACAGATCAAAATACTGTCAAGGTGCGAAACCATGTATCTCCATTTCAGTGTTTCAAAGTTTCCACGCCTATTTTATTTTTTTAAAGAGAAACACACCAATTGTACAGCTTAAAGTTTATGTAGAGTTATAGTACAGAAGTCTGCTACTATTGAAGAAAAATCAGGGAAGTTTTCAAAACATTTTTCAAAGAGAAAATAAGGAATGACAGGAAGTCTGCAACTTTGCAAACGGAGTTACGTAGTTTCGCACCTTGGCCGTCGATATATTATTGGAACTTCTAAGTTAGTGTGAGTTGCTTTTTATGGGGTTAAATTGACTCATAAGACTGTATTTTATAATATTTGTGATTTAGGTACAAACAACAAGATTCTTTATTTTTCTATTGCGTTTCTTGTATCAGTTACTTTGATGTATTGTTTCACTAAGGTCTTGTTAGAAAGTATAGTTTTGTTGTATTTGTATCTAGTTTTTTTTTTTCTTCCAAAGTTTATTTCAGAACAGAAAGCAGCCTTAATTTTAAAAGTTCAATCACCAGCGTCATTAAACTTTTATCAAGTTACCTGGCTTGTTCTCCCAGTTCCTTCTCAAGTTCTTAGTCGACTGCTCTGCTTCCAAAAAATCATGAAGAGCTTTCAAAAAGACAAGCAATGCTCTCCTAGAAGGAATGAAATGTGCATTTAAGAACTTGCAGAACCGTTTTGCTCTCAGGAAAGACCAAGTGCCTACCTACCTAAAAAAGACTACATACCTTTCTGCACAGTATTCGGTCCTAATCTTCAAAAGGTTTTCCTCCTGTTCGTGAAAACAGTGACACCTAAGAGCAACTTTTCCTCTTGAAACACTGAACAAGATTATTGCATACTGGTATCGAAATTTACCTCGGCTACGTGCAGCCTTTAAATGCTAATTTTTCTGGACTGAACTGACACCCCCCCCCCCCCCCCCCACAAATGTACTTACCTATAGACAAATTTTTGTTGTGTTGTTTGTCTTTTGTCTCACTTTTACCTAGTTTATTGATTATTTTTAGTATTGTTGTAAAGTTTTCTGAATATTAAAGAGTAGCAGTAAGTAATCCAAGTCGTGGATTTGCAAAATTTCATCTGTTTGTGATGGTTGTTTCTAGAAAGTTGAGCAAAATAAAAGAAATGATAAACCAAGAAAGTTTTTTTGCTTTTCTGACAATTTAAACCAAAATCTAGCTCTTCAACTTTGTCTTACCTCACTCTGCAGTATAAAAAAAACTATGCACGTATGAATCATGGACGTTATTTCATTTTGTTGAAAAATTGGGCCAGATCAAAAAAGCACCTAAAAAATTCCAGTAGGTACTATCCTGCCCTCTAAACTTTCAATTTTCAGCACTGGGCTGCTCACCAGTGAATGGCATGTGTGAAAGTCAGGGATTGTGCTGCCTCCGCAAGTATCAAATTTGCTATTTATTGATTGTACTATCGGTGACAGAGGAGGGAGGGGCAAAGTGAAATGAGTCGGTGAGATTGGAACTACACCAAATCGGTAAGAGTAAAAAGTTCAGGAGACGTAAAAACTGCGCAGCAGGCGAAGAAGTTACTTTGAGAAAAAGTTTTAAGGTGCCAAAGGACAAGCACTCGGAGACATTGTGAAGGACAAAGTTAAAATAGATTAGACTTGTTTAATGAAAGAGAATAGGGCGTTCATAGTAAGTTGCCAAGTTGATGCACTTTTGTTCTCTTTGACTTTCAAATATTAATTTTTCATGGTTCGCCCTGAAAAATGTGTATTTTTTGACATTTAGTCCTTGATTAAGTTATTAGTTATCTTTATTTAAGATTGATGTTATGGACGAAGTTTAACGACTGTTTTCTAGTTTAAATATTTTGTTTCGATTTTGAATTAATGACTGGAAAAGATTTACGGCTGGATGAATTCTAGATGAACTTACTTTTCTCAAAAATGTAAATTGGTGTATCTTTGTTAAACTCTGTTAAACTCGGTCCATGCAGAGCTTGCACTAGAATTCTACTTTTCAACCAAGATCAATTTTTATAAAACTTTATATCCGTGCAGAAACATCCAGATTATCAGGAAATGAAATTGCAAAAAAGCTCTCTACATATCGTGTATGAAGAAAGGAACTTAAATTGAAGTGTTGAAAGGAGGAAAAGAGGAAAGAAACCATTTACTGTTGTCATATTTCACTGTTACTCCTTTCAGTTGCTAGATTAATATTTCTCAATTTCACAGTCCCATTCTCTTTCTCTATTGTGGAAATAATCTAGGGTATGACATTTAGGTGGGTGGAGTTCTGCAAGGTTGATAGCCCCAGATCAGTTCGTTAACAAGATGTTCTTTGAAATTTCCTTATCTGGCAAATTCCTCCGATTTGCTACTTTACTACACTCCAAACGTTTCCCAGATGTGGGCTGCTCTGTTGCATGCCCCCCCCCCCCCCCCCCCATGCATAAGACCAAGGTAATCAGATCGCGGGAACAGCAGAGCGGAAAAAGAAATCGGGAAAATCTTTGGGCAACATGGACAGTGGACAGCCCTGCCGCCATTTAGCAAAGATGATCACACTTAACTTCTCTGATGGACTGACCTGGGTCTATCAACCATGGAGATCTGGATAACTGAAGTGAAAAGAATTGCAGCTCTGCGGGTTTTACTTGATTTGGTCGTGAATTTGAGTCAGTTATAGAGCGACAATAAGGATTTCAGCTACATTCAGTTTAGGAGCCATCATTACGTGTTAAACTTTCTCCATTATTCACTGACTTTCCTTTTTTAACACGGTTGCATATTTCTTTAAGTATTTCAGTATTACAGTGGCGAGGCGTGAATGATTGATTATCGATATTTTCCCATTTAAAGCTATGTAAAGAATAGATTATTAAGGTGTTCATTGCAAACATCCTGTTTATCGATCCTCTTCTGTGGGTTTAAATGGCAGATCAATCAATTTATCACAAAGCAAACCATGCCACTGCAGTATTAGTCACCAACTCTGGAAGCTTAGTGACTAAAGCTCTCCGATCACAAGGAACTGGTTAGAGAGGATGAAATACAAAGGTGTGAGAGGCACAAGCAGTGAGCACAGTAAAAATTTGATTAAATAATTACTTTAAACTCACTCGATATAAAAAAATACAAATTTTTCAAAGAGCAGTTTTTCCAAAACATTATTTCAAGGCGCTTTCATTTATATGTCTCGAGGGAATATTTTTTTACGCGCATAGAAACTGCAACTCAAAATCAGGTTCTATGACTGACTGTATCCTTTTGCTCTTTGGTGAGTTCAGACAAATCATGTAGAAAATAAATTAATCCCTTGCTTTTTAGTAAAACGAACGGAGATTCATGCTTTTCAAAGTAGAATATGGAGTAAAAGTGCTACCAACAACACCCCATCAACAAAAATGAAAGTGAAAGAACGATTATGAGTTATGCTAGAATGTCAGTCAAATACACAAAAAAATACACAATGCAAATGTTAAAATAATGGAAAAATTACAATTTTATTTCAAAAACCCTTACACTGTTTAATTCACAATTTGTTATCACAGAATGTCACCCCCAACTTACAGTACAAAAACCAAAAATATCATGTAGATAAAAGGCAGCAAATCCATTCTAAGAAGAGAAATGTCAAAAATAAGTTTAAAGATCTACCAAAACACTAATTACATATGTGGTTTAATCTTTTCTCTTTTATTGAATAGGGAAATAAGGTCTTTGGATCTTCTTTGACATCTACTAATTTGGAAACAAACTTGTTGGTAGTTAAAATCTCATGTTTTGCAGCTTAAACTAGTTTTCATCTCTACATTAAAAAGTATTATTTAAAAAACGTTAGGAACTAAATATCGACGGTGAAACTACCAAACCACGTATCTCGGTTTGCGACGTCGCAGACTTCCTGTCATACTTCATTTTTTAAATGAAAAACTACTTAACGTCCAGTCTTGAAAATTTCTGTGATTTTTCCTCTTTGTGCGGAGAAAATTCTGTGAAAATTTCAAGGAATGATATTGATTTGGTCTACTTCAAAAAAATAAAATGCGAGCGTAGATTTTTAAACACCGCAAACGAGATATGTGGTTTGGTAGTTTCACCGTCGATATGCAGAATATTTATAGTCAAATTCTTAAAACTGCAGTAATCAACAGTACGATAAAATGTAGATATTTTTCCAAACTGGAACCTAAAGTAGCAGTTAATTTTCATGTTCCATTTTGAACAATCATAAGACAACTGAAAATTCCTGAAGAACTTGAGAAATCTTTCAAAGGTAGACAACTTTCAATAAATCTGAGAGGATGTTTATACCTGATCAAGATGATATTTAGAGAAGCAGAAGAGAGTTTCATTGATCAAAAATTTTTAGATTTTCGCTTTTCTAAACAAACATTTCTCCAAAAATCTTAGAGTTGAAAATTCTGAACACAAATCTCTACGAACATTCAAAGACTCCATTTGAGAATTTTAGACTATCAAAGGTCTGAACATCGTCCAGCTTGGAGCTACAAAAACGTTTTAAAACAGAGGCTCTCAGACCACTATCACTGAGGTTTTGTTGACCGAACACACTGGGTATGTTATGTCTCGTACCTACGGAAATTCCACTGTGGTTGGACTCACTGTGACATGATTTGTTCGGTGATTCATAGGAGTCGCTTGTCTCTTCTGAAAGAAAAATAACATTCAGATTGAAAATTTGAGCAATTGATGAGTGAGCAAAAATGAAATAAGCTAGGATGTCATGATCAGTTTCTACTCCCACACTTGTAGATGACTCCTGAATAGTTTTCATGCAATACTTTGTGTGATGCTTGTCATATTGTATAGGCTGAAGGAAGAGGAAAGAAGGCTGATTAAGATTTTTTAATCTTTAAAATTTTGCACAACATTTGTACACACTGCTAGAAACATAAAAAAATCACTTAGTAAGTGATAAATGCGCGAGCACCAAGTACTTATTTGGCAGATTTTCTCGATTTTCAGGGTGTGATTTAACGACAGCACTAGTCCCCTTAGAATCCTTGGGTCTCCTAGTCCGGTGATGACTACAGTAAAATATCATCAAAGTAGTTTTCAGGGTCTTCAAGTTGTTCTATGCATAACATTGCATCAGACAGTAGTTTTAGGGACCAATTTTGGTTAGAAAAAAATCTTGTCGACAGTTGTAGCTGGCAGCTCGACGCCTGCTGTTCGAACCTTCATAACTTTTTTTTTCAACCAAATGGGTTGATTTTGGTCTCATTAGAGAGCTTATCCTTCAAACTACAGCAAGAAAAAACTTTTACATCTTAATTTTGAAGTTATGGCATTTGTCCCACCACTTCTTGAAGAGCCGATGTAAGTTAAAAACATTTATGCTACCTATCTACGAATAGAATGCAAAATATATCAATTAGAGGAGCTTAAAGTTAAACTCTACTTTGGGACGATTTAGGAATTATCAAGGGAACATACCTTGCACTGCAGAGTGAGCTAAAGAGAATGGTTTGGTTGATTCGACGTTGGCGAATGTCAGAGAAAATTCTGACAAAGGTACATGCAGTAAATCACAGATATTGTGTATCATTTGAGGTAGGATTGGACCGCAAATTTCCATACTGTAATAATTCGCTCCATCTTTGGTTCGAAGCTTGCTTTCATGAACCTAAACAGGGAGAAATAATTAAATAATCTCGATCAGAATTAATGGGCATGTTTTCAAATATGTTTTCAGACTGCGGGAGACTAAACAAATTTGTCGGGGTGTGTACGGTTAGAAACATTTGAGGTGCTTCTTCACTTCCACACCTATTCCAGCAGAGGTAGAGTACAAGGGTCCACTCGTCCATTGAAGAAGAGTAAATGGTAGTAATTTTGGTAAGAATTTTCCTTGACTCTTTTGTGCACAACTTTTTTATTTGGATGGCATTATTTGGCAATACGGTACCGCCACAGAATATGTTATTTGGCAGTACCATACTGCCGTAGAATATGTTATTCGGTGGTACCACACCGCCAAATAACCACTCCATTTTCATTTATTAGAAGTACAATTGAAATTCAAAGGGTCGAAATTGCTTGCTTTTCTTCTTAGCTCTTGAATCAGGTTTTTAAAATTAATAGAAATGATATTAGATCACTCTACACTTTCTATTCTAATTTTCTGGAATTTTTTTTTGTGTAAATCTTTTGAATTACATTTACTTCTATCTTAACTTTCACCACAATTAAAAACAACTGATATTTGAAAATTCTATCCCATTAGTATCCAAGCCATTATTGAACATTCAGCTTTACATTATGGAAACTAGTATTTGCCGGCTAGTTTTAACCTGCTTGTAATGTGATACAAAAAAAATGCTACGGCTATTGAAAAGTAAGTTGGCAATACTCCATTGTGCTTTGCATGGAGTGTTTACTATAGAAAGTGATATTTCCCTCACATCAATGATAAATCTTGAGTTCAGGGAAGGATATCAAGTGGAATTTTCAATTTATGAGGTAAGAGTCAAATTTCCGATCTGTTAAGGTACAGGCGAGCAGATCATAGTATTCCATCAGTCTTTATAATAACCTTTAAAAATTAGATGACATCAAAACAATTTTTTAAAATTTAAATCATAAACTGAATAGTATTTTATGCAAAAAACTTACTTTCAGAGGGCGTAAAAAGGCAGAATGGAACGCAACAGGCGCAATGAGTGTCGGAGGAACTCCTGCCAACGGGCCAACAGTTGCTACGGTAGAGCGGAAGTTGAGAAGTAAATTAAATAGAGCTTGTGCCTCAACACCTTGAACACAAACCAATGATTCGGGAGTTCCATCAATATTTGCTTCATTCTGAATCATGGTTTCATCCTGTAAAAAATCTTAAATGAAATGGTATCCCTCTCTTTGGAGATTGCTGTAAACTGGAGCAGAATCAAGACACTATTCAGAGTTAGCATCCAGAATAAAGGCAAAGCATATTGACGGCGTAAATCCGCAATCACATATCTCGTTGGCTGAAAATCTCTACTTGTATGTTATTTTTTTAAAGGAGAACAAATTGACATCATTCCTTGAAGTTCACGCAGAATTTTCCTTGTACAGAGAAGAAAAATCACAGCAGTTTTAAAGAATTACCGATGAGTACTTTTCTGTTTAAAAAATAAAGTATGACAGGAAGTCTGTGATGTCGCAAACAGAGTTATGTGATTGCCAACTTACACCATCAATATACACCCTTGCTTTTCTGAATCTTTTAAGAGGAATTTCCTTATTTGTTTTATGTTAAAAAAATTTACCATCTCAGCTTGGACCCATCTGCTTTGGACGTAAAATTTGGCAACCAATATTTCAAAATGGGTGATTCGGGAAGTTCGTATAGTCAAGCTTCACTTGCATGGGTTAGTTTGAAACAAAAAGCCAAAAAATAGCCAAGAAGCAGAAGGCCTATCCAAACACCCTACTTTGTATGTAAGACATGAATAAAGATAATGACTCCTTGAAAAATACAGTAATTGATGTCATCCAAAATGTTAATTACCACATTGGACAACATCACCTACTGCAATTTCAAAGGTACTATACTTCTACTGATATCGGAAATAGAAAGTTTACATTGAAAATTATTTTATGTTGCTTTATAATCTCGGACGGTCAAGACATGATTCTTTGAAAAATGAAACTGACTCATTCATCAGGTTTCTCATCGTTTTCATCGACTTTCGGACATTTATAAATGGGTAGGATCAATTGAAAAACGACGAGAAGAAATTGTCAACGATTAAATCATTCAAATTTGTTCCTTGGGAGCGCTAAAACCATGCTTGTCATTGAATTCTGGATTGAGAGGACTGCTGCATTTTATAATGTTTTTGGTGCTTGTACTATATAGAAACAGAACAGTTTGAGTTGACTGTCTCTATCGAATGGATCTAACCCTTACCTCTGATTGTATGAGCTTCTTAATATCAGAAGCTTCTGCGCCAAGTTTTTCAAGAATTTCTTCAGTGCCATCATCTTCTACCTCCAGGTCCTCATCGTTATCATTTGATGGCAATCCTTGCGTCGATTCAAGGACATTGTCTGAATCTACTTCACCACTCCTCCTTTTAGAGGTTGTCTTATTCCCAGAACCTTTCAGCGGCATTGAAAACTCGACATCTAAAATCATAATTTGAATTGAAACGGTTAAGTGAAAAGAACAAAGATATTATATGTTACACGGACTGTTGTACAATGGCAAGATCAATTGTTGTCTTGGCCTCTTTCTACATCCCTACCAAATTTTCTGTTTGCGTTAATGTTCTCAACCATTGTCATTTTCGTGGCCATCTGTCATTGTATGTGAACGTTTTTATGAAAAATAATATACAGAGAATGAGTAAAGGTAAGATTTTACAGAGTCACTAATTGAACCATTTGCTTATTAAAATCTTTAAGTGCAACAGTCTTTTGACCCATAACTCCTTTTATCTACAGTGACTTCCACGACATATTTGTTCTTGGCACATTCTGTTAATGACTGGAAGAATTAGCTTAACTACAGAGGATATCACAATGAAATTATTTTAAAACAGCCAATGAGAAGAGGCATCTAATCTCTCTCTTTTCCTTGAGAAAGGAAATGAACTATTTTTCAGTTCATCATTTCTTTCTTCTTGATAGAACCGGACATTGAGCTGGCCAGCAGAAGCCGTCCACTCTTTCTGATTAACAGTGAGGGTCAACTTGACATACATTTTTAAAAAAAGGTCTGATACAATACAACATTACACAAGTAACAGATAACACCAGTACACCATTGCAGTTGAGTCTTTGCTTTGGGGCCAAAGCTAAAAAGAATTCTTAATATCTAAGTATAGGATTGATAAATCGAGAAATTTGAGATGAAAGTAATATTGCTACAAAATTTTTCATTAAAATGAGAAACTATGACAGAATACCTTCATTTTTAAGTAACTGTCTCAGCCCACGGGTGGTTGGTGAGATGAAGGCATGAATTTCGGAATAACCACAAATTCCAGCAGCTCGAAATAGGACAGTAAAAGAATTGGCGAGTAAGTAAAAGTACGGGCATTGTTGTGCTCTGACAAGCTGAAAAAGTTAAGGCATTACGTTATTTTAAAGGATTAAAAATTAAAGATTAATTAAATTACTAGCTCCAGAGTTATCATTTAGAGATAAACAAAATTATTTGCTCAAAGTTTATCATAAGATTATTTTCTTTTTAGATCTACATGTATCACTTCATGAGGCAGAAGAATTGGTTGTCAAAAGATTGTACGAGAATTTGAGAAATAGAGCCTTAAGCTGGTCAATTGTTCAGTCTAGAGGAGTCCTTGAGTACGATATGTTTATTCATGTATTATTATAAATATCATACAAAAATTTTACTTCAGGGGAACTGATTAAACAGGAGTTTTCTTCTTCTTGCGTGACCAAGTGACCATAGTGCTGATTCACTACAATGATAGCATCTCAGCTTCATGGAAATTTGACTTCTTCAATAATCTTTGGAGTAAAATATAAATAATCTGACATGAAGACTAAATTTTAAATTTATACTTTAGCAAACATCCTTGAAATTACCTGGAAAACGGAGCGGAAACTCTCAGTCCACTCTTGGAACAATGCATTTTTGGCATTTGGATGACTGTTGAAGTTTATCGTTGTTGAAGCTGCTGATCGTCGAGCTGCAGAACGTGGATATAATTCTAGCCATGGCAAGGAAGGGTACTGCCAAACTAGGCAACACTGATGAAACCTAGCATTAGGACTTGTGTCTAAGGTACAATTTGAGTCTGCTGATTTTGATTGAGTGTCCACACACCGCACAAACCTGTAAAGCAAAAAATGTCGGGTATATTCGGTAACAACGGGGAGAGGTTCAGGAAACAAAAATACATGTTTCTTGTGTGCAGGCTAGGTTGCCACAAAGTGCACATACACAGAGAATATCTCTTTTTGTCATTGCATTTCATCTTGCTGCAGGTGCCTGTGCATTTTTTTATAATTAGGCTGACTCATCTTCTCTTTAACCAATTTTACTTATGTTATATTTTCAAGTTGACAGCGTTCAGCATTTGAATTTGAAAACGACTTGAGTGTCAGGGCTGCTGTTTGTAATATCTTTCTTTTAAATACTTGGAGATTTCCTGAAGAAGCTGTCTGACGCATGTTGTGGATTTTTTTGACAGAATAATTTTTTTTTAAAAAAAACGATATTTTCTGACCCTGTAAAAATTTAATAAGTACTTCACTTTAATTTTTGGTGTGGGTCGTTGAGACGACCTACATGATGTTTAAGTTTCGAAGGTAAAATAAGTAGAGATTGAAATTTCGGCTGTGAAGCGGGGAAAACTTACTAACCCTGTTGTACCTGATGCCTCCTCACAAGTTTTCAGCTTGTGGTTCCATGGAAATGGTTTTGATGACATTAGTCGAATTCTTGTCCTTAATGTCCAATCGACAGGAATAAATTTTCTTTTTTTTCTACTTCCAACATTCAAGAACTGAAAAAATAAAATGAAATGGAAGAGATGAAATAAAAGGGATGCACTTGAGATATAATTTGTGTGTTAAAATTATTTTTTGAAATGTATTCAACATACAATTAATGAGACAGAGTAATTAACAAGTTTCCAGGGTTCATTGGCAACTTTATAGAAGAACTTTCAAGAGTTCTTTGAGGAGTTTTAATTTGTAATTTCGAGAGATTAAAGTATTTTTTACCGACTGAAGATTGTTTATAAAATTAAAATTCTCTGCTTCAAAATTCTTCATAGCTAGGTACATTTCAGCAAATTCAAAAAATTCAGTGATGTTCAAGGACTTCAAAATTCGAAAAAATGGAAACACCTTCAAGGATATGAAAATTCAAAAACGATTAAAGTACACTAGGATGAGAAGTACTGGAAACTTTTAAGATGTCACAACCCCTGGTTTCTTTCGATTTCGAAATTTCTTGACTTCACCTTGATTTCTGAAGCTTTTGAAACATGAAATTTTTTGGAGACTTCATAAGGATTTCACGCATGAAAATGTTTTTCACCAGAAAAAAAGTTAAAAATAAAGCCCTACTAATAGAGAGCATGAATGCCATTGGAGCCATGCAAAAAATCTGATCGAATGAGAAAATTCAATGCTTGCCAGGACGATTTCTTGAATTTACAAGGTCGAGAATTTGTTTTTATTTCCCCAGAGTTTTCTTGATTTTCCAAGAACCTGTCACCCTGCAAGAGTGGCAATAAATTGTTTCCTCAGAGCAACAATTCAAGCTGAACTACACGCACCAGTTGCAAATAAAAATAAACATGACTTGTCACCAATATTATCTCATTCTTTGGGAGGATGAGCTATAAAGCTCATTTAATACAGTTAGGGTTTCACATTTATTTTAATTGAAAATGCTGAATTATTCATTCTGCAAGTTTATTTCAGATTCAAATGACCTGAAACTCCAATACAGTGGATTAATTTGCCAAACATATCTGACGCAGAATTCAAGAAATCAAAGAAAGGATTAAATTATTAAAGGATGCATTCAAACATTTACCTCTTGATCCGAAGAGTTGATTTTTTTCATTAAATTACTAAAGTTGAGATCTAATTGTGGAGGCTGTGTCTGTTTTTTGATCCCCATCAACCGAAACAATGAACTATCCAAAGAAGTATCTTCTTCATCATCTTCCTCTCGAAGACGCTTCACACCGCTACAATTTGCTGGACCTGCTAAGGGTTTCCTTAGGTACAAAAAGTCAAAGTATTAGTCAAAACAGAGGATATTTTTAATTGAGGCTTGGAAGGTTAAATTCATTAGTTCTGAGTCTTTCATTCAAAATTAACTGGTGAGGAGGAATTCAGAGATTCGGAGTCGACATAAAAAGTAGTGTAATTACTAAGATAACAGGCTAGATACAATGGCACACACGAGAGACTTGAGTTGCTTGTCATGAACATCAAATTATTAGTCCTTGTTATATTAAAACATCAAATTCTTGAAAAAAGAAAAATTTGAAATAATTTGCATGCATACTTCATCAGTTGTAGGGTTCAAAGATTCATCTTACTTGAATGGATTCCGGAATGCTTTCTGAGGTTCACTCGGCTTGGATTCCTCAACCTTCTTTGTTTCAGGAGCTTTAGGAGCTTCACAACCTTTCATACGACATTGGAGAGACTGTTTCTTTATTTTAAGTCGGTGCATCCGCATGACTTCATCTGGCCTTTTCCACTGAGGAGGCGTTTTCAGTATATTCTCACTGGTTGTGTCAGTCATCTTGAAACAATTGTCAGCTCAGTCTGAAAACATGCAAAAGGCAGTTGTAGACAATCTTGCGGAAGATGATGATATAGGGTTACTTTTCGCAAAAGTAAGAATGATACGGTTGGCAAAGTGCTCATATAAGTAAATGCGATTGGTACCTAAAAGGCACAGGAAGGTGAAAAGATATGATAGACTATTTGTAATTTTTCTGTTACTGAAAGAGAAAACTTTTATAAATCAAAGAGAGGGTTATGTCACCATAGTTTCTATGGCTGTATATGATAAAATAAGCGGAACTCGGTTCCTCCTCATTATCAAAATATGTACCTAGAGCTCACGCATTGTATGTTGAGACAAACGTCAATCTCTGATTGTGAATTCGCACCATTCAACAGGTTAATACACGTAGTCAGGTGGCACCACTGGTGAATGGTGACATAAACAGTACATTGCCGTTTGTCTCATTATACGATGCACAAGCTCTATCAGGCAAAAGCTGAATAAAGAACTGGTGTCTATTGAGACAGGAGCTCAACGAGGATGTTGGAAAAGTTTGTGTGCCTTCTGTTAACAATTGGTAAGTCATTCAGATTTCGCATTATGCATGATCAAAGCAAAACTAACACTCCAATTTGGAGGATTTTGAATTTAGCTAGGTGATGCTTAAAATTATGATGGGCAAGAACTCAACATGTGACATGCAACTACCTGTTAGCCAGTTTCGATCTAGTGAATGAATGCTTTACGATGCGTTTTTCGGGAAAATCATGCATTCCCTTGAAAGGAGTCTTAACAGGGGCAACTGAGGTGTAGCAAACTCAAACAAAAACGACAAAAAAGACGAACTTCCACAATTTTCAACGTTATAAAAGCCACAAAGCACGTTACGGTTTCCAAATAAATAATAAAAACAAAACAATTTGCCGGTTACGTAAGTTTAGGAAAAATCCGATAGACAGCAGCAGTGATGATCAGCTGATATAGGCGCGAATTTCGAATTATGCCGCCAAAGCTTGAATTTGCGCTCTCTCGTAAATCGCGCGCAAACCGAGGTTCGCGTCGCGCGTTCTGACGCTGGTGTGGATGAACTAGAGTCCCTTTATACTGAGAGTCAAGACAATTCGGCTCATGGATGTCACAAACGGGAATAAAGATTACAGAAATTGAACGTTTTTCGTAATCTTTGATCGGCCCATTCTCAAATGCCTTTCTCCGTTCCTCCTCTCATTCTGTTTGTTCCTTGCCGAACCCGTAATTCCCTGGTCCATTCCAGATTATAATCTTTGCAATTGGTGAAAATGTAATCTTTATTCCCGTTTGTGACACTGTGGAGGCCTAAAATACGGGAACCAATCAGAAATGGATTCAAATTGTCTTGACTCTCAGTATAAAGGGACTCTAGGATGAACTACTGGCGTGCGATCTATCGCTTCGATTAAGTTAAAATACTCGATGGATTTTGAATTTTTAGCAAAGAGAATGAACGACAGCCTCTACGCATGAACCAGGAGCCTAAATAATCATTCTAAACTAAAAAAAAATTGGCCAAGTTTAGAGATATGAAATCAGGATTATTTTTGGGTAAAAACCTCGTTCCCGATACTAGAGTCGAAAAGTGTATCGAATTGCGAGGTCTCCATCCAAAGAATCCTGCGCTTTCATTTTTCTGCAGTTTTTCAATTTTTTTTTTTTTTTTTTTGTATTTTTAGAGTGATTCTTTAGGCTCATGCGTCGGAGCTATGTCGTCTTGTTTTTGGCTGAAAATTCAAAGTGCCCCGAGCTTTTGTACTTAACTGATGCGATGTACTGCACGCCACTTTGACCACGCTAGAAACCGGGACGAACCATCTAAAGGTGATTCAGAGACGAGATCCACCAATTTTTTGTGTTGCACATGGTTTTGTGTCTTCGAAAAGCAATAATTATTGTAATGCGAGGAACTGATTTATAACGTATATCAGCATTACTGCCGTGCTAAGGAAGAACGTCGTATGAGCCTTCAGACGCTGTCAAGTTTCTTTCGATGAAAACCGAATTTACTGGGCAAATTGTGAATATTTTCCCCCATCATTTTTAAACTATTTTGTACGCAATTTAATTTAAAATATCTGATAATTTCGAGGAAAAATACGCATGAAAACTATAGGTACATGAAAAATATGCATGTTTTACTAGGGGAAATTTGGCAACGCTTGAATGCTCATACGGCGTTCTTCCTTAGCACGGCAGATTAGTACTAGTTTGTATGACACCTTTGAGGAGGATTCATTGAAAATTTATATTAGAAACTATACCATAGTTAGCAGACGTCGCCCAATCGCGCGATCCAATGTGCGTAAGATCTCTCATAATATGTATACAGCGAGTTAGCGTCACAATATCATTCCTCTGACCCAATGAGTCAATTGGCGACTTCCGTTATGATGTAGTTTCCAATAGAAGTTTTCACATTCATGTCACTTCTCTCAGGGTCGGGCTGGCTCACATCTGAGAGCGTAGACCCTTGGCTGGTTAAAAAGGCGTGATGTATATTTCCTGGTAGGGCATCTCCTACATGGAGAGGGGCTCAGAAAATTTTGGCAAAGCAGCACAAGTGTTTACGCTATTTTCAGGTTCAAAGTTTATCAATCGCACAGAGTAAAAATTGTGAAATTGAACGTATTGAAGTAACCGACAGACTTCTGAGATCAAAGAAAACATAAAAAATTTAAGCAATTAGACGCATCCAAGCACCATTATTTCCAAAAGAACCGAGCTAAAGCTGCGGTTTACACGAGCTTAAGACACGGGTCTGCGAATTCATCCTAAAAACGAATCAGACAAGAACCTGAAAAAAAAAAGAACGAGTATCAACACAGCCGAAGACAGGAATAAAACGTATTCGGGCCTCTTTTTTAACTTTCCTCCCGAATCTAAGCGACATCAATGGCTTGGCGTGAATGATCGATTATCGTCCCCATTTAAAGCTGTGGTAAAGAATCGTTTATTAAGGTGTTCGTTGCGAACACCAGGCCCGCCACATCCCATCTCGGGCCCTGGTACCCATTTTCTGGCCCGGGCCCCTAGCACGGGGGGGGGGGGTCCGGGGGGCCTCCCCCGGGAAATTTTTGAAATTTTAAATCTATTTGGACGCATTATGAAGCTCTTATGATGGAGATTTTCTATCAATTTCTGCAGAATAATTACGCCTTTTTGTTTACTTTCAGCACCAAAAACTTTCGAATTGTTGCATTCAAAACATCTATAAATTTTTTTTTTGAGGGGGCAGATGATAATTTTCAATTCTATGGGGAGCCGGGCCCCCCTGGACTCCCCTTTCGTACGTCTATGGCAAGGGAGTTAAGCCATTGAAGTCGAGGATGCCCAGAAAGGAGCCTCTTAGCATCCGACAACGGAAGAAAATGAAACACAGTTACTAAAAATATCATTCTACGTATACTCAAAATCTTGAAAATCTCTAAAAAAGTAAGAAAAATTTTATAGTGCCCTAGCGTGTTTTTGAAACTTTATTCACCTTTTGCGGAATTTTTAGGGTAATTTTTTCACTTTTCCCTACGAGACAAGGGTTACACATGAATTCGTAGTGGTTTGTCACCTGCGTCACGGGCCCCTCCAGGGCCCGGGCCCCGGTACCAAGGACCCAGTATCCCCCCCCCTTGTGGCGGGCCTGGCGAACACCCTACTTATCGATTTTTTTCCATAGGTTCAAATGGTAGATTGATCGATGCATCGCCAAGCACGCCACGCCACTGAGCGACACCTCATTGACAGCATATAGCATTGAGAGCTCACGCTTCGCGTCATCGCGCCTTCAATTTTTCAGATACAGCACGGACGTCCATCAAGTACGAATAGTTGTATCTCTGCGCCGTCGTTAACGCGCATCCTTTCCCTAGCTTTATTTCCATATTGTGTTCGATTGCGTTTGTCTTATTCGTAATGGTGCTTCACACTAGTAGCATAGAGGAGAGCATTGCGAGTTCACGACTCACGCCATCGCATCTCACATTTTTCATATGCAATATGGACATCTATCTTGCGCGAATAGTTGTATCGCGTTTACACTTTAAATGTCTCTTATTTTTGAATTTCAAGATAAATTAAGGTTAAGTTCGCCCGAGGTATGCTATGGTATGTCCGAATCAGTGGTGTCAGTAGCCATGTTTGTAGACGAGCAACTCGTCAAGTTTGAAATTGGGGGGGGTGACTTTTTTTTTTTTTTTTTTTTTTTTTTTTTTTTTTAAATGGGCACTTTTACCGTGAATCCGCCAAAGCGTTACCTGTTTTCCCTCGTAGATATTCTCCTCTCCACCCATCTTCCTTATTTTCTGCACCCCCCCCCCCCGTTCTCCTGTTCCCCCGTATTCTTCGTTTCTCCTCCCCCCCATTTCCTTTTCTCCCCGATCTTTCATTCCCCCCATATTTTGTTCTACCCCCCTCACCTGTTCCTCGCCCCCCCAATTTCCTTTTCGCCTCTATCCTTCATTCCCCCATATTTTGTTCTCTCCCCCCTATTCTTCGTTTATTCCCCCCCCCATTTCCTTTTCTCCCCGATCCTTCATTCCCCCCATATTTTGTTCTCTCCCCCCCCAGTTTCCTTTTCTCCCTATCCTTCATTCCCCCCATATTTTGTTCTCCCCCCCCCAGTTTCCTTTTCTCCCCTATCCTTCATTCCCCCCATATTTTGTTCTCTCTCCGCCCCTCGTTTTCCTGTTCCCCCTCTATTCTTTTTCTCTTCCCCCATTTTCCTTTTCTCCCGATCCTTCATCCCCCCATATTTTGCTCTCTCCCCCGCTTTTCTTTCTTTTCTCTCCTTCACGATTTTTCTTATCCCTTCATCTTTCTTGCCCGTTTGTTTTATTTTTATTTTTTTCAAGGGGGGCATTTACATGCAAGACACTGCTACTGTTAGTTCTAATCGTAAGCATCATTTTCTGGATTTTAAAAGGAAAGCTCATTTAATGTCAAGAAAAATAATAATGTTACTACACGTAGCTCACGAAAGGTTGAGGGGACCTTTAGTCGAGGTAAGGGGGGCTCAGTTGTGGTAGGGGGGGAGCTCAGTCGAGTTAGGATCGAACTTGCTTACGGGAAGGGAGCAGCCTAGTCAAATTTATGTTAGATGAAGACCATGGAAATAGCTTCTGATAAAATTTAAGGAGGGTGTCGTCGGTAAGGATTGGAAAGGGATAGCCTAAAGTTGGGGGGGGGGAGGTTTTATTCAAAATAAAAAGAGAAACTTCCGGCATCGTTAATGGGAGATTTTAATGAACCTTTGAGGGGACCCTTTTAATTCCACGAATGAAATAATTTTTTACTTATTTATTTTTTGTAATGGAAATAAAATTGCTCAATGTATCTGTATGGAGAAGGCATCCATAAATATTCATCCTTACCTAAGTTTTTTTTTTAAAAAAAAAATTATATATATTTACACCGAAAACTACGCAAATTTCTGCAGTGGAATCGGAGACAAAACTGCTGACTATAGCCTCAAATTGCTTCTAGAGAGCATCAAATTTTCAAAATTTTCCGGGGGAGGCCCCCCGGACCCCCCGTCGGGGGAGGGGGCCGCCCCCTGGAAATTCGCGGCTGTTTAAGGGGGGGTGAAAAGTAATGAAATAGGGGGGGAACTCGTCAAGTACCTAGGGGGGGAGTGACACCACTGGTCCGAATCAATAGTCATTTTGAAATGGAAGAAATATGTTTAAAAGGTCTCTCAAGAGTCTATAAAGGGTGCGTATGTCTAAAAATCGAACCGACCATCGCTTCTGAGGGAGTAACACATAGCGAATGAAGGAGGGGGATGATAAGGCGCATGTATGTCAACAAAAAGGTGAACATTTCACAAAAAAGTGTTTTCGCTCCAGAAAGTGGTCCTTGGACCTCTGTTTACCACTATCATGCGTAAAAGCACCTTTCTTTACTCCTAACTCTCTCCTCTTCCGTTCATTTGAGAAATTTTCCGCATATATTCTTATATATTCCGCTTATATATTGGAAAATTTCTGTCTATTTTCAAGATTTTCAGTACAGAGGGATATTTTTAGTAACTGCGTTTCATTTTCTTCCGTCGTCAGATGCTAAGAGTCTCCAGTCTGGGCATCCTCAACCTCAATGGCTCATAGCTCAACTCCCTTGCCATAGACAAACGAAGAGGGAGTCCAGGGGGCCTGGCCCTCATAGAACTGAAAATAGTATCATATGCCCCCCCCCCAAAAAAAAATAAAAATAAAAATTTTTCAGATGTTTTGAATGCAACAATTCGCAAGTATTTTGTGCTGAAAGTAGAAAAAAAAACATAATTATTCCGCAGAAATTGATGGAAAAATTCTTTATGGAAGCTTCAAAATGCGTCCGATTAGTCGTATAAATTCTAAAATCTCTCGGGGGATGCCCCTCGGACCCCCCCCCCTCCGTGCTTGGGGCCCGGACCTTAAAACTGGTACCAGGGCCCGAGATGGGATGTGGCGGACCTGCGCTCAGGGGGTATATCTGCCAATGGCAGATTGGCCTTATGGCCAGTCCGATCTTGACTTCTTTTATTAACTTCATCGGTCATATTTATCAAGATGTTATGAAATCTTTTACGATGGATGAAAAATCGATAAGAAAAAGATTGCATATAACATCTTTCACAATCATGATTGTATCTTTGCTGGCCTCCTGCAGTGAAGTGATTGTAACGCTGTCTTTATGATTAGAGGGTGCCTGGTCCGATTCCCGCGCGGAGCGCGGGTGACCCGAGTTTGATCGTTTCAAACAGCGGTTACCTTGCCTAGGGGTGATTTTACAGTTTATAGAGCTAAAATCCCAAGTCAAGTCCAATACACGTCGCATCGTATTTCAATACACTGATTTGTACAGTTTTGGGAAGTATTATCCGGGTTATTTCTACGTTTTTGAAGGTGAGACATATTTTCTTTGACATTTCCTCCTTTTTGGTGAAGTTTATAATCGGGTCAATTTGACCTGGATTGGAATTTCTGGGGGTATTTATTAGAAAAAGCAATTCCCCGGCACTAAACAACTCTCGCCAAAACACCTTTCAGGCGTACCTACGCCTTGAGGGGCGCTTGGGAAATCTCTAAATATGTCTTTATTTTTTTCATCTTCTGTTCTTTCAAAATGATTATTGATCTGGACACATTAAAGCATATTTTGAGCAAATTTAACCTTTACTTTTCTCAAAATTCAATAATAAGAGATAACTCAACGCGCGTTGATGACATAGCGCAATTAAATATACAAGTTTCGTGCTCGATGGATGACCATGTTATTTAAGTCAAATTGAAGGCGCGATGGCGCGAGGCGTGAACTCTCGGTGCTCCGCTCTGTGCTGATGGTGCAAAGTTGTTCAAATTTGAGAGTATAAAGTAAAAAAACGAGGCCGGATTACGACTTTCCTCTCTTCGGTTGTGTTGCGTACGTAGCCTTTCAAGGACCACTATGAAAATTAGACAACGAAACCGACGGCGTTTTTGTTTAAGTTCGTCTCGACCGTCACACCGCTTAGGATATTTTGTGTGTAAAAGGAAAGGAGGAAATATTGCCGGATAAAAAAAAGGTGTCCGTATTAAGTTTTTAAGCCTGATATTATACTTGACTAGGAAAACAAACCCTCGGTGCAAAATAATCGAGTTGAATACAGCGCTGTATTTGGCGCAATGCTTGAAGTATTCATACGGTCTTGTAGGCGCTATAAAATGCGTTTCGCGGCGACCGGCAACTGCATTGTGTCTGGCGCAATGCGTGAAGTATTCATGCAGTCATGAAGGCGTTAATATGGATTTTGCGCCCGGCCGCACTGCTATTTTAACTAATTATACTAAATTTTCACGATTAAAGATGTTTTTTCAACGATAACAAAATTTCGATCTGGGCACTAAAGCTCTTTATGGAGGGATGAAGGGTGCTCATATAGTTTCTGCCCTGACAATGAACGGGTTGCAGGCCTCTCTTCGCTGCACAATAGAGGGTGTCCAGCGAGCGGTCCGGTCGTCGCGGCAAAGACTGATCGCGTTGCCTTTTGTGGATTATGATGCCGAATGAATCTCAGGTTTCGTGAAATGGACTCTAACAGAAAAAGGACAATACTCGGTAAAAATATCCATCAATTTTTGTTCAAAAATTATTTAAAAAGCTTGAAATTAGAAAATCCATGGAAGACTGAATTTCAGTGGCCAATCAGAGAGCGGGACTATTTTTGTATTAAAAGGATTGAGATGTAATACCTAGTTGCCCTACATAGAATGTTATTATTATCGTAATGTCCTGTTATTTAGATGCTACAACTAACGACAATAATTCCCATCTTTGTACAGGTAAGGAAGGCGAGAGTGCTTTCAATTTTTCACATGCTACACACAAAATATAATTGCATCAAGGCTCTACGGTTAACTTAGTCTGGTCTTTGTAAAACGGAAACGCTTCCAATTTTTTAATGTACAACACGCACATCGATAATTGATCATTCACGCCTCGCCACCGATCCATCGGGCACAAGATGAAATAAGGGGACGATTGATAAAGGTGACCAATCGCATGACTCCATTCCTGTTTTATTTTTTCTTATTGAGTCGACAAACACAACATTTCAACGATCAGGCCCCGGGAGGAGTGAGTCTGGGGTTGCGTTACGTAAGCTAGTATCGATCAGATTTTTTGAAAATTCAAGGTGAAAGACTGACGCGAAGTGGTAATTATCAATTCTCTCTATTGTAGTAAAATCATTTTTAAGACTCTATGGAAGGAAAGTAAGACGATCGATGGGCAGGAGTGAGGAAGGGGCGAGGTCAAAGGTAGAGTTTTAGGCTTTCAGAGGCCTTTGTTTAGTCATAGACAGCAATTATACGTAGCCCCGTCAAGGTCGACTTCCAAAAAAGGAATCGAAATTCGCAGAGTAAGGAAAAAGTCATTTTGGCGGGAAATTTTTCTTTGAAACAATGTTTTGTCATTGAATTAAAATTATTTGCTCATTAACCGGCAACGGTCGATTTCGACGATTTCGCTGGCCGCGAAGCAGCGTTTGGGGACGCACACCGGGGGTTGGGTCGCGTAGCGGCCGGGGGCCAGAGCCCCCTAGTGCGTTAACGCCAATTTAGCTGAGCAATGGAATGTTGCGTTATGTTCTCAGGGGGGCGCACTACGTCGGAGCTGGGCTACAGGAGGAGGGGAAGTCAAAAAATCCGATTTCTGGGCGTTACATACGACCAGGGCCGGATCTAGGGGGGGGGCAAGTGGGTGCACGTGCCCCGGGCGCCACTTCAGGGGGGGCGCCAAAATGGCAATGACTTTTTTTAGAAAGGAGGTGAGAGGGAGGGAGGGTGAGAAGGGGGGAAGAGGAGAGGGAGGTTACGAACATCGAAACAGGAATACATACATATGAGTCGCTTTTATAGCGATCTTTGGCGCTTTACCACGCCTAATCGCCACAAAGCTCGAAACAGGAATAACATTAGAAAAAAGGGACGAAATTTGTCAGTTTTCATATCTTCTGAAGAGCACCTGAAAGCTGAAGTCAAAGTCAGCACTGAGCATAAGGCGTCAAGATTAAAGGTATGGATTGAAAATTCCAATATTTTTAATGCACACGGAATCGTTAAATGCATTCCGATGGGTTAACGAGGCTAACTCGGGGGTGAAAAAGGCGCTAGATTTAAGGAAAGAACGAAATTAAAATAACAATGAGTGATGACTGTAAACTTAAACTATGAAAGAAGACGAGGCGCTACTTTAGGGGGGGGGGGCGCCAAAATGGCAATGACTTTTTTTGGAGAGAGTGAGAGAGGGAGGGGAGGGAGGGAGAGGAAGAAAAGATGTAGGTTCCGAAACAGGAATAACATTATAGAAAAAAGGGGCGAAATTTGTCAGTTTTCATATCTTCTAAGGAGCATGATTCTGTGACCAGCAGAACTAACCTATTGCAAGATTCCAGCGTTTACAATTTTAGAATTTCTTTCGTGTAAGATTGACGGGAAAATTGAATCTATTTTTGGGAAAAGGGCTTTTTAAACGGCGAAGAGATGAATAAGTTGAATGATGACGATTTAAAAAGCATGCGAAAGATTTCGCCATGAAGTACGCGATGGACGTAGATCCCTATGAATTTGTCGAGGAAACAGAAGTCTTTCGGGTACAAGCCAGAGAGCTCTCTGGCAATCTTCAAAAATTAAGCCCTCTTAACCTTCTGAATTTAATTGCGAAAAATGACCAGAAAGATACGTTCCCAAATGTCGCGATCGCTTTGCGTATGTATTGCACTTTGCCGACAACCTCCGCTAGCTGTGAACGCAGTTTTAGTAAGTTAAAGCTCATCAAAAATTATTTGCGGTCGACCATGTCGCGGGAAAGATTGACAAATCTGGCCATTCTGTCAATCGAAAGTGTGGTTGCCTACACGGTTAATTTTGATTCCTTAATTGACATTTTTTCAGAAAAAAACCCTGGTAAAAATTGGCGATAGGAGCTGCGTTTCAAAATACCATAGGAGTTCTTATAGCCGACTAGAGAAGGCTATTGAAAATTATATAGCTGGCTGTAGAAAGCGGAGCAAATCATATAGCCGGGCAATACGAAGCTATAAAAAAGTATACAGTTGGGCTATAGTTCCTATCACCGGGCTTTACACTTTATCGCCTGGCTGTTGCTTCTTCGCCATCGATTATAAAAGGCTATAAGAAATTGTGTAGAAATTCGTGTGCTTTGGAAATCATTAAGTTTGATACGGAAGTACCTTTATATTTACGAAACACATACATATTATATTTTCCAGTGGCGTGGCGTGAAGGATCGATTATCGATATATCGCCATTTGAGGCTATGGTAAAGAATCGATTACTAAGGTGTTCGCTGCGAACGCCCTGATAATCGATCTTTTTTCATAGGTTTGGATGGCGAATCAATCGATATATCGCAAAGCACGCCACGCCTCTGATATTTTCCTTTAAAACATATTTTTTTTTCATCAATTAAAATGAGAATAGTCCATACAGAGTGTGCAAACATTTCAAAATCATGAGTTGAAAAACGCTGACTCCGCCAGATTAAATATTAGAGCCTAACACAAAGCGGAGCGGCGGCGACGCACTGGCGCCTACAAACCTAATAGGGATATTTCACGCATTGCGCAATGCGTGAGGTATCCCTGTTAGGTTTGTAGGCGCCAATGCGCGTTTTGCGCTCTCTGCCCGCCCGCCGCGCCGCAGCGTGCCACGGCGTCTGAAGCAACTATTTCACACCAGAGGTATTGCCCAGTATCACAGGAAATTGAAGGTTCTCCAACATATTAAGAATGACGGGCATCCTTCAAAAGTACGAAGCTTTCCTCGCAAAATAAATCAAGATACTACGGCACAAAAAGAG
This sequence comes from Bemisia tabaci, assembly GCF_918797505.1. Lineage (NCBI taxonomy): Eukaryota > Metazoa > Arthropoda > Insecta > Hemiptera > Aleyrodidae > Bemisia > Bemisia tabaci. The sequence continues at coordinate 40,285,668 of NC_092795.1, forward strand.
AGCGGTAGTCCAAAAACTAACTAAGTCCTATAGTATCCGTATTTAGTAACGTTTAGCATAAACTTTATCGTCTGGCTGTTGCTTAATCGCCATCGGCTATAAAAGGCTATAAGAAATTGTACAGCCGGCTACAGAAGCTATTGGAAATCTTACAGCCGGCTTTAGGTCTATAGTATTTTGGAACACACATTCTACTGCCAATTTTTACCAGGGAAGGCACGAAAAGTACAATTTTAAAACATGTTATTGGCACGTTCCACTAATGGGATTGATTAAAACCTACTTATCCTTTTCTTTCTCTTGTTTTTGTTGTACTCTGTTTAACAACTAACCCTCAAAAAAGCCTTTCCCTACGATACAATTTCACAGTTGAAAAAGCTTCCAGTGAATGAAGGGAGTAAGTGAGATTACTGAAAAATCAAAATACCTGTAGCGGTGATTTTGAACAAATCTCATCTCAAAATACCATTTTAAATAATTTTTTTTTGCTGCAAGACCCCACGTAACTTTTCAACATTAAAATCGTCTTTCTAAAAATCACAAAAATGTTACTTATACTTACCTCCTTCATTCGCTGGAGCTTCAACCTACCCTTTGGTACACCCAATATTCATTCATAAAATGTGAAGTGTAAGTACGTATCTGTCAGTGCTTTATAGAAAGCACACATAAAGAATGTATTGAGGAATGCGACTTCAAGTATTTTTACATGCGCGTATACCGCTCTTTGAGACCTCAAAAATCAAACTTAAAAAAATCAATTTTTCGCTAAAAACTACGGAAAACGGCCTTCTGGTACGCTGTAATTTTCAAAAATTTTCCGGGGGGGACCCCCGAACCCCCCGCCTTCCTGGGGGGTATTCCATACCCCCCAGACCCCCCGGCGTGGGGGGCGCCAAAATCTGGGTTTGCACCCCCCTACGTGAAACGTAGATCCGGCCCTGCATACGACGGGCCCCCACGGAAAATACACGTGTGGTATGAGGACTCCTGTCAAAATCTATGTTCCACCATTTCTGATGAGCGATTGAATTCCAGGCGACTTGGCGGCGAGGCCATTGGATAATGCCTGGCCGGCGCGCGGTGCGGCACGGCGCGGCGCTGCTCTCAAAGGAAGCCGACAGGGCGGCTCAATTAACTCAGAATGCGGCGAGGCGGCACGCCATTGGCCGCGGATCCCGCGAAGGAGATTGGTTCCCGCGCTCGGCTGCGGGGGAGGGGAGGTGGGCGTGGCCTCGGCCGAAGATCGCGCCGCGCCTCGCCTCCGCCGGCCAGTCTTGTCCCGATCAGCCCCAGATCGCCGCACCGTGCGCGCGGACCCCGAGAATCCTCCGGAATTCGAGATATTTGCGGAATCCGTCTTTTTTTCATCGTTTTCGGGAAAAAGCGCATTGTTCGAGTGCTCTCGCGCCGAAGGCATTTCCGAAATGTGATCGCGCTCCATCTGGCGGCGAGGCGCGTTCGACACGTGATTTCGCCTCTTATCGGCTCTAGGATTCCCTAGTTTTTCAAACTTTTCGCGGCACCCAAGTGATCCTTATTTTCTTCTCTGTACATACTTTCCTCTCCCCCCCTTTTCGTCGTGATAACAATCCAGCACTAACTTCGGCACTGTATTTTTGGCGTCAAGTGCACTGATTATCTGTGACCAAAATTATCGGACGCTGAATTTTGTTATTCGCGGCAGTGTATTTTGCAGTTTTGTGAATAATTTTCCACGATCCTTCAGAGCCGTTCGGGAATTCTCTGACGTTGATCAGCCTGAAAGTTTTGTGCGTCCGAAAAGTTCCAAACTCTTCCAGAGAGGATACTGATTCGCTTCTCACGAGTGTTTACCTTCATATTGAGCTCCCTCGGCATCAGCTCACCGAATTATTGTGTTTTCTTTTTATCAGCTGATAAATAATTAACGCCTGGAATGTTCGTTCGCCGTTCACCAAGAACACCGTGTTGTCACAAGCAGAGCAAGTGGATTTGAAAAGTTTGTGTACTTCGGAATCCGTAACGCTCACGTTCGGGAAAATATGTTAGATTTTTTGAGCTCTGTCAGCTGATTGTTATCGTTCCGTCTAATTTTCGGCTTATTTGACCTTTTCATAGAATTTTGTATTTCGGATTTGAGTTCAAAACGCGTTTAATAACTGAAAGCAGTTTTTCTGGGTGATTTACAATAACAACATTGACTGTGTGGTTTTCTCTACCTCGTCACGTGTGATTTTCTATTTACCTGAAGTTATTCAATTTTGAACTTTTAAAGCACTTTTTCTCTTGAAGTGATACTCCCTCCGATTCCCGACTGATTTCTTTTTTCGGTACAAAAGTCTTTTCAGCGATGTGAGTGCGCGAGTGATATTCAAGTTATTACCTCGATTGGCCTTTTCTCCGGGGAAAGGCACAGCGCCCAGTGGCGTTTTCGTTTTTAATGTGTTTGTGTGTGTGTCAAAATTGATCGGTATCAAAGAATGAGCTGCCCGGAAGTGGTGTACCAGACGTACTACCCGTACTTATATCAAAGACCGAGTACATCCAGTGCTTCCGCGGCGCGCACGGCACCCTTCCCACCTTTCCACCAGTATGAGCGGGTGAGTTCTTTTAAGCACATCATTCACTTTTTTTTCAATTTTAAAATTGCATCATGCTATTATCATCTAGCCTCAGAATATTGTTCGTGTAAGGAGCCGTCCATGAATTACACAAGGCTCCTATAGGGGATAGGAGGGGGGGGGGTCCTCTGACAGCAAATAAAAACAATTTAAAAAGCGAGTAACAACACTAAAATTTCACGAAAAATGCGTGAAATTTCAGTCTTTTTACCAGCTTTTTAAATTATTTTTTATTGTATATCTTCTTACGGGCTGGGTAAAATCAATCATATCTCACGTCTCTAACAGCCTTACGAGGGAGAGGGGGGAGGGCTGAGCTTTAGGTGAGCTTTCCAGCCTATTTTTAAAGAAAATGCAAAAATCCATCTCAGGTTGACAATAAAATGCAAGATTTTAACTATTTATTTATAACTTTATAACTATTCCAAAGTCCAAAAAAAAAAAAAAAAAAAAAAATCTTCAATTTTGCTCCACTTATTTTTGCTTATTACACTAACTGTATATTATTGACATTTCCCGTTAACATACTTCAAAAATTCAGTTTCACTAATATAAATCTTGGCCTGAAAATGTCATCGTTTTTATGAAAGGAAACGTTTGGAAATTTCACCGATTTTTCTTCTGATCTCACGCAAAAATCAGACTTTTACCTAGACTAAAATTGCGCACAGCTACATTCGTGTAAAAAATTGAATTGTTTGTGTCAATTGTGCAACCTTGGAATAGAGTTACTCCCTTCGCCCGGGAATTGACGATGTTTTGGCGCCAAAGGGATGTCGTGGATATCAAGCAGTAAGAATTCATTTTGCGGATGACTTGGGCCCAGTTTAAGAATGCAATTTGCTACATGGGTTCATAAAATAGCTGATAGAGGTGCTAACAAGAGTTGACTTCTACCAAAAGTTAGAAAGGGAAATTAATATGCTCCCGAGTAAAGTAAGAAATATTGCTAACTTGGGAAAGTAAATCTGTCCCAATCAAGCTCCCTTGTTTTCTTCTGTAACACTATATCAAATTCGGTTGAATGATTTCTCCGTCTTCCATCCAATAGGCAACTTTGTTGCGCAGTATTGGAGACCTATACTTTTTTGTATTTTGCAAAGAATTATTAAAGTAGGAAACTGTCAACAGCATCCTTGATATAGCTCTATTCAGCTTATCAATTGGAGTCCATCAGTAAGGAACCAACCCTTATTTTTGAAGAAATTGAGTCGAGAATTTTTTTGAGTTTTACTAGTTGTTTACTTCCTCCTGCTCAAATCTGAATGTAGAAAACATGAAATTAGCTTGTGAAAAGAGGGATTAAAGTTTATTTTCCACATTGAGCCTTATGGATACATAAAACTTCAAACCTCTTTTTCTCAGTTTCAACTTTATGCGGGTTTCCTTTCTGATGAACTTAGTCCGATTGCACATTTTTTTTTTTTTTTTTTTTTCATATATATTTACTTTCGACTAAAAATCCCTCCCAAAAAAGGCTTTTGGGGGAGGGGAGGGGGGCTCATTGTAGACAGGCCCAAACCAAGTTCGCCCAAAGAGTGGGATTTTTGAGCGCGATAGAGGGAAAAAGGGTGGAGGGGGGCAGAAGGAAAAAAATAAAGGAAAAAAATTTATCATTATCATTTTAATAAATTTTACTATACGCAAAACTTTTCCTTGTTCCTTTGAGAAATCAACATTGGCCGTCTTTTCCATACATGCATGCTTTAAAAAGGCGTGTGACCTCTGGGGAGATTTTCTGTTATCGCGAGAGTGCATGTTGCGTTGATATCAATTTTGAAAGTTAGCATGTAGGTGAACTAGTGACATCCATACGATTGGCTAGTATAATATTGCAACATCATTGGTATTACTCAATAAAAATACCCACAAAAATTCTAAAGAGTTTTTTCAGTTACTTACCTTTTATTGACCCACACTGAAAAAAATGAGTTAGCGTCAGATGACTAAAAATGGTTTCTATACACTAACTCAAATTGTGTGATTTGGACACACATGATTTTTGGTTTCTGTACACTAACCACTATTAGTGCTGGAAACTAATTCCGCTACTCTAATTCGCATTCGGTAGGGTTGGGTCAACCTAACCTCAAAACTGAGAGAGGAGAAAACGGCTTAGCGAATGATAACTGGACAATACTTTCAGGAAAAGAAGATTTCTTAAAAGATGAGAGGTAAAAATCAACTGACCGGTTCCAAATGAACGACAGAGGAAAGGAATATCCCATAGGTATGTGCAAGTAGACAGAATTATCCTTTAGAGAGACACACACTCACACATGAAACGGTAGCGAATGTTCACACTGAATAAACATATCTCGTCCGAACACTTGAGATATTCTTTTGAAATTACGGGAGAACACGAACTATAGAAGTAAGCAGTAAGTTCACAGATTTTCGTAAAATATAAACTGAACGCGGAACGCTTTAATCGCAATTTAATACAGAAGATTGACGACTCCAACGAATATCATGCTTGTTTACGTTTTGAATCGAACAGACGATTTCTAACCTTAACAGGTTTATTTATGTTGCTTTCGAACGTTTTCAAGAAAGAGAGGACACTATAAATCATACCGGGAGTATTTACATTGTCAAACGAGCCCGAAATTTCACATTTTAATTGATTTTCACGAGCTGACGCGATTGAGGCTGTTGTACCGACGCCACTTTTTCGAAACTAAATAAATGTAACGGACAATGTGGCAGTTAGTGTTGAGGGCGAATTAGTTTGACCCGAAGGTGAATTTGTCTTACCACAGCGCTAATTTTACAGCTAGTGCTGTTTTCCAATTCTGGTTCGCGCTCTAGTAAAGTCAAGTCAGCGTATGAAGCGAATTGATTGGTGCTTCAGTACAATAAATTAGTTCTGAAGCCTAATTTTGATTCTACTTGGCGAGAACTTACCAAATTAGTTCTCAACGCTAACTACTTTTTTTTCAGTGCATGAAGTTGGATTTTACACCGAAAAATCGCCCGACCAAACGGGCTTTTAAAAAATAGATACGATCAAAGATTTTGAAACTTCTCGATTTAAGCCAACAGTACAATGAAAGTACGCAAAGTTGGTGGTCTTGTTATGACGTATCCGTGCCAATCTCGGTTTTACTCACTACAATAATTGTTTCCCACGACTTTCGATATTCGACTCCAATTGCTCAGACTGGAACCAGCTGTCCAGGCAAGAGTCATAAAATTGAAAGGAGCGCATGCTTTACCGAGAGACTGATAAGTTCGTGAAACCGAGACATCCGGTCCGGCCGCAGAGTTATGAGCTCAACTTCTTTATCTGCAGACTCTCCCTGTCTCCCAAGTTCATATTTCGATTTTCTGAGAATTCGGCGAGATACTCAGGATGCTTCAATATCCGGAACGATTTTGGTACAGCGGGAGCTCTGGCCGACGGCGAATACGATTCATCGCAAAAGATTGTATGAGCTGTAAAACAGGCCTGTGATTATTCATTTTGTTTTCAAATTAGATTGTATTAATACCGTTTATGCTGCTTATTCAAAAGTAAGAATTATTTCATCAGACTCCGACTCAGAGACTTCTGATCTCTTCTTACAGATAACTGACACCGAACGTCTGAGCAGCTGCTATTTCAAAGATACGACAGTCCGATGATTCATCCATCTGCACATCCGTCAAAAAAATCGTATTATTGATTGTGAGAAGGTATCACTCCGTTACGAATTTCATGCAGAAAATTCACTGAAATTTGCACGAAAATCACCACAACAGTCTTTGTGTAAAAAATTAAAATGCCCAATTAAATTTGACAGTAGCTGATGTGGCGTGGCTCCTTTCTGCTCAATGCGGTCCAATTATCCTCAATTAACGAATCGAATATTTCCTAGTTGCAGAAATTTAACATTGAAAAAAGTATGACCTAACATTTACTATGAGTCTATTTGATTTTTTGCACAATGATACTATTTAGTGAACTTAATTAAAATTATAGTAGAATTCACCAGAACTCTGATGATTCTTACCATAATATGATAAATGCTACCAAAGAGTCTGGTGTTTATTACCATAATCGCATCACTGTGTCAGAGCATGGTAAAATGTACCAGGTTTTTTTTCAGTGAACCTTCGCAAAAACTGATCGGGATAAACCTTTTCCCAAATATGCCGAAAATTGAGGCAAAGTTTTGTTAATTTAATCGGTGGAAGGTTAAACAAACATGACGGGTGACGAAGGGGTGAAACGAAAAATGTTGGCGTTTAAAAAAAAAAAAAATTATCCCTTTCGTTCGCAGTAACTGCATCCGCTCATGGATGAATCGCGTTTTAAAAAAGTTCCCGATATCAAATGTCGAATTAAATGCAAGCAGAGGTGATCGACATTGAGCGCAGTGTTGGGGTTCGAATAATGTTGTTCTTTTAAAATTGCTACGAGATGCCATCTTTTCAGGAAAAAAACATGTATTCGTGTCGAAAATTCGCCTCTCGCGTGATGTGATTTCCGTTTCCAGCATTAATCATGCCTCGCGCTAGCGTTGCTAGCAAGCAAAACGCGGCTTATTAGCATTGCTTTGTAGCAGTGTTGCTGGAATACGAGAAAAATTATTCATTTTTTTCGGATAGGTGTAGCGGAATCAAGAATGAAGGCTGGTCAACAATTTTCAATATGATTTCTTTAAAGCTAGTTTTACAGCCAATATTCAGGGACATTACAGATGTTACGCACTCGAGAAGGAAATGAGGGATCAAAGTTTACAATATGGTGCGCAGTGGAATGCGGACTGGGCCTGTTCAAGCTCTGACAGTTCAAGTTTGAAAATTGCCCAGTTTATTGGAGGCACTGAATATATTTTTGGCCTCCTTTCGTTGATAAATCCAATGAAAATGAGGAAATCAACAATAATGATGTAACAATTAATTTTGATTACATCAATGACAATAATGAGAGCATTGGTCCTAAATCGTAATGTTCCTGGTTCGTTTAAGGGAGAATAGTAAATAAAGCGAGCTCTGAGGTTCTTAATGCTTAAATGTTAACTTTTGGATAGAGATGGAGAGTGGAACCCCTAACTCACCTTTTTACGCACGTACAATGAAATGTCTCAACATAATTTATATGAGTTATTGAAAGTCAGATTCCTCGTTATTCTAGAGTATTTTTATCGTCACAGGTGGCCAGCATTTACTCCAGAGTTCAAAAGTATCGAAAAATATTTTATTTAAAGAGATTTGTTAGTTTCTGTAGGAGCTGTACTGCCACGTTACTTTTGCTTGCTTCGTGTTCATTCTTTGCTGAAACATGAAATTTCGCAAAATATGATAAGATCTATGAAGCAGCGCTTAAGCTTGGACGAAAATTTTCAGACGATAGTTTTTAGTTGAGATGAGGTCGAAATTGATAGACTTGAGTTTTTCGAGAAAATTATCCGTAGATCTAAGGTAGGCGCTGTTGTATTTTATAACTGTTCAAGAAAGAAGTTCGATATTTTTTTCGGATGACTTGACGATTTCTATACGAAAGAAGATATCGGATCTTCAGTTGACTATTTTTTTCTTTTTCTTTTCATTCTTTGAAAACTTGAATAGCACTCACGCATTTTTGACTTAAAAACTTAGAATCAACGTAAATTTTAGGTTCAAAAAGACACATCGCGTTTTTCACATCTTAAATAGATACCTATTAATTCGTATTTTGATTTTAGGGTTATGAGATTGCTCCTCGCAGATTTAGCCTTGCCACGAGAAACAATTCTGTAGAATTCAACGTGACGGAACGGTTTTCCTCGAAGATGATTAAATAACCTCAGAGTTTCTGCTCAATCCGCCAACTCACGATGGAAGGCTCGATAGAGCTACGTTTAAAGAGTATTTTACGGGCAGCTTCGGCTACTCCACTCCGCTTAATTATTTCCAGAGCAAAGATAAAGCCGAAACAAATTATACAGCCACAAAAAATTACCACGAAATGCATAAATTGCGAGTCGTTTTAATAATCACGCCCCTTATTTACATTTCGTCCGCCCCCCTCTCTAACCTCTCGACCCCCCTCCCCCCTCGCTTCCACTCCTATTCTTAATTAATCGTAAACAAGACGCCTTCTTTGTTTCCTTGCTTTGCTGGTTACGGCTTCCCAGTCCTAGGAGTTCGGATTTTTATTTTACGCTGGGAGTTTACAATATACATTGTCTCAACATGGAGAACGTAGTGGTACGCGCATGGAGATTATTGTGAGATTTTCAAAGGCGCTCGTCCTCACATTAAGGAACTTTTAAAAATTGGCAAAGAAAAGAGACAGTTTGCCCTGCACTGATGAGAAAAAGTCCATAGAATGGAATGGACAGAAGCACCTTGAAAAGACGCTGAAAAAAAGAGGAAAAGTTACATTACATTGCCATGTTTTGAATTTTGGAGTCAATAGATGATTATTTCTCTTATAAACCCTTAGTCGAAATACCTTCAACCTCTCTGGTGTCATGGATAAAAATAGTCCTCAACTTAATCTACCTGAACTCTTGCATTTGGATGAACTGGCGCGATACAATTATTTCAACTCCTCTGTCGCTTAAATTGCATATACATCGAAATGAAGGAGAACTGAATCCAACGCTTCTTGGACTAACCGCTCGTCCACGAAGAGTTTTGCTTATCTGTTCGAGTTTTCCCGTTAGATCGAGAAGGGAGATGAAGAAAAGAAGAGTAAAAAGGAACGAAAGTAGAATGAATGGTCGAGGGGTTGATGAATGCACCGAAAAATAAAGTGCCAATTAAGGAAATTGGAAAAAGATACTGTGTGTTTTAAGTTATCTGGTCAGCTAAGCTATTCTTACTTTTTCTCATTCTTTTCTCGTGGTCATTCTTAATTCATTCCTTCTTGATTCTAACGACCGAGCTTCAGCAAAAGAACTGTTCTTTAAAATAATTGTTTTATTTTGTCTGCTGTACCTACAATTTAAGTCACAGAAGTCACAGTGATGTATGAAAAATTGTATCATTATTTTGCTCCATGTGCACAAGTTCAGCTGGTTTTTCAAAATTTTAAATTATCAATCAACACCAATAAGTATAAATTGCGCCAATATTCACCTAAGTATAATATTTAATTCTTTGCTTTCACCTATCGCCCAGCATCAAAATAGAACACTTAGTTGCCACCTCTTAATCCTCTATGGGTATTGCAATACGAAGTAGATATCTTCTTCTTCCTTTCTTCTTTTCCTTATCTTTGGGCTGCTAATGAACCGTAAAGAAATGCATAGCCAGAAAAACTTAAATATCAGCGTATTAATTTCGTTCTTGGCTGAATCGCCGCACAGTTCGACAACAGTCGGCAAATCTTGCCGCATCTACCGTATCGTTTTACGTTGTCGCCCGAAGATATTCGATCGAAAGCGATCCGCCGCAGTTGCGCTGAAAATTCACGAAAAAAATTGACACCTCCTGCGGTCAAAACCACCTATCCACCAGCATTATTCCCCGAACTTGCATTGTTTCTTTCGGACATCTTCGTTGCCGTCCAGACTGCGCGGGACCTTTACGCTACGACGGGAACCGCAAAGCAATGCGCTGCCACCTGGGCGAGTTTTTTTATTTTATTTTTTCCTTATCTAATCTCGGCGGTTTAGTGGAATTCATTGTGATTTAAAGAACCGTTCTGATTCCTGCGAAGTCAGATCCGTATCTCCACTCAGTGATGCCATATGATGTTCATATTCGTCCATTTTCTGATGCATGTTTTTTTCTAAGGGAAAGTGCTTTGCTCCATTGTTAAAGTCTAAAAAAATGTCCAACCAAGGGATTTTTCCCTTGGTTGTACTCAATATATTTCTTTCGGGCCACACATTCATGGTACTGAAATTCTATTTTTTAGTTATAGTGCACGCGACGTTTGTTTCTTTTTTCTTTCTCTATTTTTTTAAATCTGCATTCATGACTGACGATTTTCAGAATTTTTCGTCAACATGGCAGCATATACTCCCAGCAGTTATTCCGCGCTAAAGGTGTTGAGCGATACATTTGAAATTATCACTAATAAACTGAAGCGGCCCAGTCAGACTTTTTTCTGAAGGAAACTTGAACTGAAATATTCATACTCATGAAATCAAAGGCAAGTCCGAAGAGATCTGAGCCCTCCTCCTTCAAGAACTGAAAATTTGACCCAAAGAAAGATAACGCCTTCGTGACGTGGGTTCCTATCCTTAAATACGTATAAGAACAAAATGTTACGTTTTCTTTGACCCACCTCAGAGCGTTATTTTTTGAACGGTCTCCAAAGCTATTTCAGCCTTAGCCTTAGCCCACGTCCCTATATAGGGTCGGTTCCCTAACCTGCTCTGCGGTCAAACACTTCTGGCATGTCAAATCTTGCACATTTTCTAAAAGCAACATTTTAAAGGGGATTTTAGGGCTATTTATGATAAATCGCATGATTCGAACAAGAAGCTCGACTTATGTGGGACATTTTGGAACTAATATTCTTAACTCTTGGTTGAAAGTCAACAGGTACTTCTCTTCACAGCAGGTTAATCACATGATGCCTCGTTTCGCACGGGACGTTTCATGGGATTGTTCCAAAGTTCGAATCGCAGGAATGAAACTTCTGGGCTTCTTTCCCGTGAAACAAACAACACAGTTGATCTAGAGTCCAGCTCTCTGAATACCTCTGACAGAAAAATACGCTGATTCAATCGGATTTTTGCTTGAATCAAACGAATCCGCTTAAATTAGAAGCTTGATTCTTGTTTACGCTAGATTCTGATTGATCAAGAGTACTTTTTCTTGTCGATGTTTTCAAGAGTCTGGACTCTAGATCCAATGTGTTTTTTTTTCCAGTGAAGGCCTGACAAGAGGAGTTAGATCCGTTTCCAAGTCCCAAGTCCGAAAACGCGGAGGTGGCATTCAATGATCGATGTGATAGATTCGACCGCGGTCGGCCGCCGCGCCGCGCCGGTGCAACACTTGTTACACTTGCAGGTAGATTGTAGGTTAAGGAATTCGGCGATAAGCTTATCGGTGCTTGCTGTTTGTTTACTAACATGGTTTTTCACGACAGAACGTGAATAGAGGTGACTGACCTCGCTACAGTGCCGTGGATTGATATCAGGTTGTTTTCCAATAGCACATCATAGCATCTGATAACAAGTAGTTTAGGGCAACCCACACTGAATATTCTCTGACTATTTCTTGCGGTATAGCTTGATGTTATGATTTCTTGTGATGCATCACGTCATACGAAAATGGGAATCCTTTTCGATTCCATTCAAATGCTGATTGTAAGAGTCCAGGAAATACGATACACTGGAAAAAAAAAAATTGCTCGGATCTAGAGTCCAGACTCTTTATAACATTGACAAGAAAATATACTCTTGATTCAATCCAATGTTTTCTTGAATCGAAGAGCCGAGCCTCTTGATTTTGGCGGATTTTCTTTTGATCCAGGCAAAAAGTCTGATTGAATCAAGAGTGTATTTTTTCTTGTCAATGTTTTTCAAGAGTCTGGACTCTAGATCTAAGCGACTTTTTTTCCCAGTCTAAAATAGATTTTCGTTGGCTGGAAGTGAAGGAATAGAATTTGATGGTTCCGATTTCTTGTATCATAGCTTGCGAAATTTGGCTGTCGTTAATTCACTTGAATGGCCGAAGCGAGCTCACCCACGGAGACAGCTCAGAAGCTTCAAAGAACCGCACAGATACGCACGAACTGAATGCAAGGGTGCTTCTCGAGTGGGCTCAGCGCATTTTTTCTTTACCAGAGCCGGGCGCGGAAAAATTCGCTGATGTCCAGTTGAGTTCCCTCCCTCAGCGCTGACTCACCACGAGCCGGCTTTGAATTCTCGCCGCTTGTTTTAAAGTGACAATCGAGATGACAGCCGCAAACTGAATTGCGTCGCATAGAACTTGGGTGCTCCAGCTTTTCCACACTACGCTCAGTATCATCATCGAATGACCTCGCGGAAACTGCGTCCATTCACGATATTTGCCAGGAATTCGCACAGGCGGATCCGGGGAGGTAGGGTGAGGTTTAGAAGTAAAGCCTGTAAGATGTGAAGAATCTCTCTTCTGCCCCCTCCGTTTGAAAACTCTGGTAGCGCCTATCGGAATTCGATTTTTTCAACCAAAAACTTGGGTTGAAAAAGCCCTCAAAAAGTTCAAAATGATGGATTCTCTTTATGCTCTGAGTGCATGTACAAATTACCGCGATTGCGCGGAGGAATACGCGAGTTTCACCTTGCCTTTACAAAATACGCGCGATTCTAGCCCCGTCTTCGCGGAATGTACGAAATTTTTACAGTATTGCGCACACGTTTTCGGGATTTTTCAATTTCTGGACGCGATGGTTGAGTGCTTTTCGCACCCCTATGAACCTGATCATCTTCACGCCTCAATTTGTCATATTAAGTTTCCAGAGGTGCCATGATAATTATTCTGAGAATGCGATGGATAGATTGAGTTATTTTCCTTTCTTTGTAATAAAATATTTTGCCCTAGGTAAAAATCGAAACAATGTAAAATAAAGTAACGGCATTTTTACTTTGGACGACGCGACAACGGCCGTGTTTAGCAGTGGCGAGGCGCGAGTGATCGATTATCGATATCTCTCCATTTGAAGCTGTGGTAAAGAATCGATTATTAAGGTCTTCGTTGCGAACACCTATTTATCGATCCTTTTCCACAGGTTTAAGTGGCTGATCAATCGATATATCGCAAAGCACACTACGCCACTGGTATGTAGCGCCATTGAAGCGTGGGAGTGAGTGGCAAAAGGAAAAAGTATGACACGGAGGGGGTTCATGAATTAAACAAAATCGTTGTTAAATTGACTCGTTCTCGTTTTGTCGATAGCAACCTGCAACTGACCGTAAAGAGTAGGCAAGAGGGGGGGGGGAGAGAGGCTCAGGCTGTATTCCCATTCTCAGCTCGATGCAGTCATTTGTCACACATGGACACTGAATTCAATGACGGAAAGCTCTGTCCTCCGCGCACGCCTACTATTAGATATTGACACGACACTGTTCGTCCCCTATAGCGCCCTCAAACATCCCTTCGCCTACCCCTCCTTGACGTGTTTGTCCGGCCACGCCCACGCCTAGTGGTTACTATAGCTTCGTAGCTTGTGCACTTGCAGAAGGGTGCGCGATACCACACGCGAGGGAAAACCTTCAGTCATACAAGGACCAAACTTTGATTTGTATGGAACACTAGAGGCTTCGGTCCTGGTAACTGAAATTTTTAGTCATACGCTGGTGAAAAAAAAAGTAGCTTGGATCAAGAGTCCAGACTCTTAAAAATACATTGACAAGAAAAAATACTCTTGATTCAATCGGATTTTTCCTTGAATCGGAGCCAAGCATCTTGCTTTAAGCGGATTTCCATTTGAATCAAGAGTATTTTTTCTGGTCAATGTTTTTAAGAGTCTGGGCTCTAGAGATGTAAAAAAAAGTAGCTTGGATCTAAACATTGACGTACGCTGATAAGTAAAATGGAGATTATAGAGTACCTGTATACAGGAGAGTATTGCCATCTCAATCCTTTTACCACAGAAAAAAGGTGCCGCTCTCTGATTGGTCGGCTATCATGGAGCCCCAAAGTTGGCCCAACGCAAACAAACAAGATGGCGACAAAATTCTACAAAGTTCTAGACGTGATTTTGGATGTGATAGTTTTATTATATCCAACTTCTGAATTGAGTTCTGATCGAACTTCTATGGATATTTTTTCCGAAAATTAAGCTTTGAGTGTGATTATCATTCATTTCTCAGCCGATAATATACGTGTTCCTCTGGGTCGGGTTTGTTTACATTGAGCCAACTTTGAGCTATGATAGCCTAAACCTGAAGAACCAATCAGAAAGCGGCACTATGATGGCAATACTCTCCCGTATAGGTCCTCTGATAGGGATGACCTAACTAGAGTCCCTTTATACTGAGAGTCAAGACAATTTGAATCCATTTCTGATTGGTTCCCGTATTTTAGGCCTTCACAGTGTCACAAACGGGAATAAAGATTACATTTTCACCAGTTGCAAAGATTGTAATCTGGAATGGACCAGGGAATTACGGGTTCGGCAAGGAACAAACGGAATGAGAGGAGGAACGGAGAAAGGCATTTGAGAATGGGCCGATCAAAGATTACGAAAAACGTTCAATTTCTGTAATCTTTATTCCCGTTTGTGACATCCATGAGCCGAATTGTCTTGACTCTCAGTATAAAGGGACTCTAGACCTAACAAGAAGAAATTTCGATAGTATTTCCTGAGCGGCAACAAGGCTTAATCACCGTTTTCCCGGCGGCGGGCGCGGGTGCGGGATGGGGGTGCTCCGCGATGGAGATCCAAAGCGGCCGCTGCTCTACCATTCGACCAATATTCGAGCCTCGCGCTTCGCCCATCGACCGAACGGCGAGCATGGAGCATCCATATTTATGAGCCTAACTCCCATCCGGGCGTAATAAACAATTTGCTAGTCCGGTGCCGCATCGCGTCGCGCTCTGCCCCCCTCCCCCTCCCCATTCCCCCTCCCTCACTCGGCATTCTGCCACAATTCATACCCAAACGTCGCGCAGTGGTCTCCAATTGGGCGAAAGCAGATCGAACCAATTTAAATTGCTGACAATTTAAAAGTTCTCTGCAACGAGTACCTATCTTCATTAACGGGGAAAACGAAGTCAAGAAGTTTCAAAAATTATAATTAGAGTCAAAAATAATTTTTCTCTAAATAAACTTGTAATGGTACTCATCAGAATTAAAAAAACATTATTTTTGACTCTGATTATTAATTTTTGGAACTTCTTGCCTTTGTTTTTCCCGCGAAATGGTGTGAACCTAGCACAGCCTCTCTACCTTTTTACCACGGAAAAATTAAATTGCTGATTTATCAATTCAATTGCTGAAAAAGTGACTGCAATGTTTCAACGTAGCTTTTACAACAAAAAAATGCTAATTTAACCACGGGGGTGGTTGAAGTAGCATTTTTTTTGTCGTGAAATCTACATTGAAACATTGCAGTCACTTTTTTTTTAAGCAATTAAATTGTTAAATAAGCAATTTAATTTTTTCCGTGTACAGTTTGGGCCACTTCTTGGTTTTTTTTTTCTTTCTTATCATCGTTAACGTTTTCAAGCGAATTTTGATCATAATACTGCAACAAATCATAATTCTGATAGAAATCGTCAAGAAGAACGAAGAGTATGCAAAAAATCAGAGAACAATTGCTCAATAGCCACCGTAAATTTTTGAGGGGTCATTATTGAAATCTCTCTTGTTTCTGCGCACGACTGGTGGCGACCTTTTGTGCGTTGGTTGATCACAATTGTAGGCCAATTTAAATATAATCAATTCTTTCTCTCCCCATCAGCGCGGCTGGTAATAGAGACGAGACTGCATGTAAATATTGCCCGTTTTTTTGACTAGCGCTGAAATATGGCGAGGAATATTAATGGGATTCCCATAAACTCGTAAGCCAGAGCTCCATCTGACCACAATCTTTTTGCATACCACTCTTTCTGCAGCATGCAGTATTTATCCAATTTCTCTACATTGGCGTTGATGGTCAAGATTTTTCCAATTTTATTTTTTAAAATAATAATTTTACGTATCTGAAATTATGATATTTATGAAGTAATTATTGAGCGTGGGTAGGCGTATCGTAAAAGGTTGGCGGTGGGGAGTGGAGGAGGGAATCAGAAGGTTTCAATTGCCTGATGATCTGTTGGAGGGTATTAGGAGGGGCCTTAAGACACCCTTCATCTGATCTGAGAAACGACGCAATAACCTGACTAATCGGCAAGCAAATGCGCATAAACATGTAGTCATACCTTCAAGATGTTTCGCTGTGCTAGGTAAAGTAGACCCAACATGACCTCTCTCTGCTTGTAGGGATAGAAAAAAAAATGTTTTCCCCAAATGTATTTTGCACCAAGCACAAGTGTGCCAAATGTTCATCGTTTTGAGCAATCATTCATAACGTGTGAGCTTGTTTCTTTCAATGGAAAGCCTCCTCCCCATATATTAGTGGGTAAATAAATACCAATCGGTTTATAAACTGTCCAGCGCATGTGGCAACCTCTGTTTTCGGCATGCGTTTGCTATCGATTGCATTCTCCGTCTCCCGTGACCAAGGGTGCCAATGAGAGAGAATCATCCATGCCTAAGCACGGAAATCTTCAGGCCGGGAAATATTATCCTTTTCAAGCTTAGCCGGGCAACCCTGCCGCCAGCAGCTAAGTTACAATGGAATGCGAGCATGCAGGCCGGGTAATTAGTTTGTGCAGCTCAAAACTAATTAGAGTTTGATTTTTTCAACTTCATACTCGGTAGACGTGCAATACTCAGCAGCATCAAATCTGTCTTCGGGGTACCTTCCTTAGTGCTGAGTAATATATGTATACTTTCAGTGAGAGTATGTCGAAGAGAAAGAGGTTTTGCCTGATTAATCTTTGACAGTCCGTAGATGAGCCCGGTCTATTGAGATCTTCTCAAATAGGCGGGGTTGTGTCGCGTAGCAGTCAGAGGGTGTAGGGTGTACTCCCTAGCATAAATAATTTAAGTTGTGACAGTAAATCACATTTTTATTTTCATATGCTGCGGTGACCTGGCGAAGATAACGTATAAAAAAGGAACACACATCAGGCCTTGCGGAGAAGAGTCTCTTTGCTATTCACAGAATTTCATTGAATAACTAAATCAGGGATTTCACCCCTCTTTTTGCTGAGATTCCTGAGAGGAAAATCAAAACATAAGCGGACCGTGTAGCTTTGAGAAATGATAAAAGTGATATTTTTATATTTGAAGTGCAATCGTCTTTAGGGCACCCCTGAATTTGACGATTGTGAACGAATCGGAACAAAACGTGGAGAGGGAGCTGCAATGATTTTGAATGGTTGAAATTCTTCATCGAATCCTCCCCCACTCCCCCTCTCCCAGCTCCTGTCACGGCTGATGTTTACAGGGCTGCCATGGTAGTAGTTCTGTCGAATGTAAAACAGTTACCCATGCCCATTCCAAAACTAACACCTTCTCCAGCGGTGAAAGCTTGCGCGGAGAAACTAAGAGAGCTGAGATACTACTATCAAACCATAAAAAAAAAAAAAAAAAAAAAAAAAAAAAAAAAAAAAAAAGTTGGAAGCTATTGACCAGAGTGAAAAAACCCTCCTTAAGTAGTTCATACAAATCAGATGTGTATATTACCATATTGTTTTTTTAAAGTAAGTGAACTTTTGAAATCCCGCAGCGTCACATAGATATTCAAATGGGAAATGTGGTTCCACGTTCGTTAACATACCTATGACATGAACCATCTAATGACCAGCTATTACTGTTTAAAGAAAAAAAAAGGAAAAAACAAACATTCTCATGCAAGTTCGTGTCTCAGCCAATGTTTGCACAGGTTATCTGCTCTTAATCTGACAGTGCAATGTAAGCAGGATTTGTATTACGAGCCCACATTACCACCACCAGAATATGAATTGCATTTTCATCTCAATGCCCTGTGCACGTAATACATGGGATAGATCTATTCGATACATCAAACAGGTGACATTGTATCGATATCGATTGATTCAATATGTAAACATAGCCTCAAATATCAATTTAGAAATCTAAGGTGACAGGCCTTTTGTGATCGAATTTTTATTCTTTCGAGTATCAAATGGCAACGAAAAGTGAAATTGTTAGGAATTTTGTCATTTTCAGCTTTTTCAAATTGAATCCTAAAATTTTTGTTCGAGGTTATGCTCTATTGTTTTGAACCAAACGATACATCGAACCACTATCGATTACGATCTATTACTTTGAAATATTTAAGCGCACGTATCTAAATTCACCATTACGCTCTAGAAGTCGAAACACTGGATGCCGTCGAAGCAGAATCCAAGTTGTTCGATGTTTTACTTCTGGTTTCAGCGAGTCACTCCTCCCCTCTTTCAGTTACCCTACCTGCGAGATGGAGAAACACGAGGGAACGTCAAGCAAATTATTTTCCAGTATTTTCTGCGCTCTTTCAAAGTGGTTCTCCTTTGAAGTGATACTCTTCTCCGCGGTTTTGTTAACTTCAACTCAAAAACAAACTTGCTCGAAACTTCAATGAATCCTTTATCCGTGCTTGCTTCTAAGTCTCCTTTGTGCAGAGTTTAAAATATTGAAATAATCTCTCGCTCTTTATGTGTTCAGAGCTTCGCGATTTAGGTGATCTTATGCCTTGCCTTGCAATTACTTGTAATGTTACTCCTCATACGACTTCGTCTACTCAGTAGATTTTAAATAATAATTATAATTTAAAATCTGCTAAGTAGACAAACCACCTTAAGGTGGTAGAATAGTGCTGGGTCCACAGTACTGCGTGAGGGTAAATCAAGGCCACACAAATTCCAAAAAAATTCATTTGATTAAAAAATTTGAACTATAATGAGTGTCAGTACGAGACTGAGGGGGGGGGGGGTGCTCAGCTTACTAATCCCCAAAAATTTTCATTTGATTAAAAAATTTGAGCTATAATATGAGTGTCAGTGCGAGACGGGAGGGGGGGGTGCTCAGATTAGACAGATGCAATGGAACATGCACTGAGCTAAGGTCTCGCCTAGAGACCTATATCCATTTAGGTCTTTTTACATTTTTTAGGCCTCACCAGTAGATCACTTTCATCAGTGAGCCTTAGCATCTCGCAAAATCCCCGCGAAATACTGTGGACCCAGCACTGCCAACACCTTTGTTACAGTTTGGGTCACGTTTTCGGTGTTTTTCCCCGTAGATTTCAAACTTGCCAGGCTCAGATTGATCTTGATCTCCAAGCCATTAATTACTGGTGCCGTGGCTTCACACAAACCATATTTTCATACCTAGTTTCCGCTCGCTTCACGGAAAGAAGTGTTCAGTGCTCTGCTGTGCTAAGGACGAACGCCTTACTAACATTCGAGAGTTGCCAAATTTCCTTCGGTAAAATGTTTATTTTTGTGGAAAATTGTGAATATTTTTCATTAAAATCTTCAGAAGTTTTAGATCAAATTACAAACAAAATTATCTCATAAATTGGTGCACAAATATTCAAAAATTTTCCTGAAAATTAGTGATTTGCCAAGGGAAATTCGGCAACGCTTGAAGGCTCATACGGCGTTTTTCCTTGGCACGGCAGTGATCATGGCACACTTGTTGAACGAAGCCTCATCCGTTCTCGTTCCGACGCTGGAGAAGCCGCCATGAGTCCGCTTCGGACAGAACGGTGAGAACTAATTTCCCAGGGTACGGTCCTACGATTACGCGCCTAAAATGGCGTTTAATTATGCTCTTTCCATGGCCGCATCCCCCCCCCCCCCCAACATTACATCCTCCCGTGTGCGGAGCCCTCAAATTAAGGGCCATCGCTAAGTCGCGGCAGTCGCGTTGCGTGAGGGCGGCCAGTTTTGATGTAATTATCCTCCGCTACTAAATTTCCCCCACCGCTCTCGGATTTTCATCCTGCTTTTATTTTTCTGTTTTTAATAACCGGTTTCCGCTCTTCTCCGCCCGAAAATGTTAGGGCATGGAGGAGGAGGGGGCTCATGTGAAGAGAGAATAAATTAGTGGTTTAATGAGAGCAGCGGGGATCGGAGAACATTAAGTCGGAACTTGTCATGCTAATGGCGAGCAATTGAATAGGACTAAGCATGAGGATCTATCCACATGCTGGTACGAGCCTCCGTGGAGGTACTTTCTTGTACCATTGACGGCTCAAAGTGAAATGTAGCATATTCGTCTCTTCCGCAAATCGCTGTCGAACTAAAAATCGCGGGTTGTGATTGTCAGAACTTTTCTGAATCCACAGCAATTTTCTCGTGTATTTTTCGTATTTTTTCTGCAACGAGGAAAAAAAATCTGAAGGTACTCCTGGGCTCTAGAATTTAACAAAAAACGGTGATTCTCACAAACGGGAATCAGGTGTGACCCGAGATGACGTTGATTGCCTCTTGGTTAATTACGATCCTAACGAACCTCTCTAACTTTTTTTTTAAAAAAAGAGAGGAAGACGGAAAAAAAGACTTACGAGCAAATCGCTTTTATTCTTCAATTTGTCCTAGTGGCGGAGTAAAGAATAAGTCAGCCATTCGATCCAAGTAATTTTGCATCTGAGGCAAGCTGCGCACTTCTCGGTCACCAGAGGACAAGATGTAATCCCGAATTGCTTTGTGTGGTGGCATTTTAACTACGACCTGCACAATGACCTTAATCTTTTATGTTACTTAAAAAAAGCATGAAAGTCCGGCGTCAAGCTGGATAAAAGGATGTCAATATTTTATACGCGGTGGAGAGAAAAAAAAATTCGTTTCAACCGGTTGGAAAATTCGTATGAACAACCTGAAAAAAGGAGGGAAATGTATTTTAGATCGGAGAAATTTTAAAGACGTCAAGTTAGAATCAGTGATAGCTTAGGTCAAAAATCCAGCTTTTTTTTCTTATTAACAGAAGCTGTTGCTTTTTAATGTCTTCGAAATGAACCTCCTGAATAATCAATCTCACAGGATTTCAATCGAATCTAAACCACGACGCATCACCGATCCGAGGCGCGCGACGGTCTAAAAAAAAGCGTTTGTCTTAATCTTTGTCGTCTGCCAGCGGTGTAGTATTTATCACAAGACGCTCAACTTCCTGTGGAAGTGCAATGAAATCCGGTGACTCTGTTCGTTGATTGGCAACATTGTGTAGTGCATTTTTAGCAATTTTCTTTCGGCGGTTGGCAATCGATCAACGTGCCGCATCAACGGCAATTCAGCGGAAAGGTTACTAAGTCCCGCTTAGCGGGCACGCACTTGGGATTTCAAGAGTCTCTATTCAGAAATCGATATAAAATACTGCTGTGGACGCCCGTGTGTCACAAATTTTTAATATTACTTTTTTATGGTTTTAAATAAACTAATTTTTCCTAAGATACATTTTTTGTTCATGGCCGTTATGGTGAAGTTAGTGCACGCCGTTTTTGTTTTGTCCACTCATCCAATCTATTGCGGAACGATGCGGCTTTTGGGAGCACTACTTGAGATTATGTTGGAAGAAAAATCCAACTTTTAATAATCTGCCTAAATTAATTGAAAGAATTCTTCGGCCTCTTACGATGCATAGTTTTACCTTTTTGGCTTCACTTCTCATTTGAGAAAGTCCTCCCACATGTGGAATTTTCATGAACTGCGGGTAAAGTGTATCAATATTGCTCCAGAAAAAGACTAGTGTAAGGGATTAGAATTATAAGAGAGTATAAATATATAGGAAAATTTTCAAAGTTTTGATCACTTAACCCTTCTTATAATTTTTCGACCATTGCGACTAGTGTGTAAATAGTTTCGAATTTTCAAAAATTGCCTTTTTTTAATAAAGATCTTTGTAACCTCCTTAGATCAAATTGTTGTCATTTGGGGTCTCTCTATGAGAAAATATGCTTCTAAGAAACTTCTGCATATACTTATGATTGTGAAAATTTTAACGTATGTTTTGGCGCGTATACGTAGTATACCGCCTTTGCGATCGTTTCGAACCCTGCTCGATACAATAACCGAGTCCCTTAGTTCCTTACCGAAAAGTGACTACCGCGAACTTCTGAGATTTTCCAAAGCGTGTAAAAAGTTTATTTATCCGTCAATAATTATGATTTAAAGTTGTTTCTCATTCTGGGGCTCTCTAGTTTATGTGCAGTGAATACCAAGAGTCTACGTTACTTGGTTTTCTTAAAAAAAGCCTAAGAGTACGACGCGCTGATTTAAAATATGCATATATAAGCAGAATCAAGCGAACTGATTCGAGGATGGCTGAGCAGGTCGGCACTCTCGGAATGAGAATTTAACTCCTCCGTTTTGTTCAAAACGTTGCTTTGACAGATCTCCACACCTCTGTTATACTTTTCAAAAGTTGGTACCCGTGCTCTGATAGTGCTGTTCATCTGACAACAATGTCAGTGTCAGCTGATAATAATATTTTTATCGCTCGCCGTCATGGCTTTTCATTCGTGAACCACCGCTAGCGCTATCTGCTGGAGAATTTAGAATGCTAAGTTCCTCCCCACCCGTTTTAATATGCCAGTGATCATATTGTGAGGCGTCCTATCCAAAGTCAACTGAATACATATATTGTAGATTGTTGTTAAAATACCAATTAAAAAAAAAAAAAAAAAAAAAAAAAAAATATGAGGTTAATAAAAAGTTTTCAGTCAGTCTTTGACATCCTGAATAATTGTCTTGGTATTTATTTACTAATTTTACAGAATTATATTTTATTTCTTATTAAAACTAAGAAATACAGTGCAATCTGTGTAAGTGCAATCTGTGATGAGCCTCGAGACTCATTAGACCATTAGCTAAACGTGGCTCATACAGGAATCCACTTACCCCTCTCTTCCCCACGCTCCTGATCACTGCGTCGGCGTCTCGACGAACAATAGCTAATGACGGTCGCCAAGCTAGGCCGGGATCCTCAGCCCCTCGCCCAATTACTTACGCTTCATTAACCATTTCACCGTCACGCTAGGATTCGCCCAATTTTCAAAAAAAATTGTTTCGCGAGTTTTTAGCAATTTTTTCCTTACTCTCCGTTGAAACACGAATTAAAAGAGGTCTCATTCATAAAAATCGGCCAAATAGAAGAGAAGTTACAGTATTCGAAATCCGAAGAAATCAACAAAACTTCTCCAAACAAAAAATAAAATGAAGGGGGAAAAAAAGAAATGTATAAATTACAATTTAATATGATTGACCTCAGAATGTGACAAGCAATTCAATTATAAAAAGGAGAAAAAATTGAGTGAAATTACAAAAAATTAGCCTCTTGCAAGGGGCTTCCTTGTATGAGTTTTGACCTGAAGACAAGTAAATCCCGTTACATTATTAAAACGAAATTGACTCCATAGTTTAATGCCTTAGTTTCTTGAATACGATTATTTTAAGCTCTCGAAAATTTATACCAGCAATTTTACCCATGGGGTGATTTCCTGAGAGCTGATAATATCACGAATTTCTCATAGAGCCCTTCAAAAATGGCTTGCTTTTTGGGCAGCCGATTCGGCCATCAAACCGGGGTTTAAATGGAAGCTGATAATAACACAAAGCTCTGAGAAAAATTTTGAGATGAGTATAGGAACGGTTTGTAAATTACGAGGAGAGGCGGGCATTCTGTTCAGCATATCGATACATAAGTATTTTCACACGTAGAATTTAATTTTCACGTCAGGGAGTCGACATATTTTTATTTTTTCGATTTTATACGGAAAATGTATGGTTTTTCGGGATTGAAATTACTTACAATTGTTTCATGAAAAATGAATGCACCCAAAATGACTATAGCATTTTGACTTTCACATACGTGCACTCACTAAATCGATTGGTAAATTCAAAGAGTGGGTACATCGACCTGGTATATCAAGTTTCTGCAATTTTTCACGGCAAATCGGTAGATTTTCGGGATGTGGATTGCTTACTTTCAATTCATGAATGAATAAAGCATGGACATGGTTAAGCTTCTTTGCATGAAAAGACGTTTAAAATAAAAAAATCAAGACATATTTAATACAATTGCATTTATATCGAGTAAATCTCTTTTCAATAATATAACGGGATTTATAATACCGGTGATTTGGGTATTTTAGCCCCAAAATACCTTTAAATCGACTTTATCTTCTAGGAGTTCGACAGAATTTTTCCTTTCTTCGCTTAAATTTTTCCGTAGCACTTTTCTTCAAGAATCTGATAAGATTTTGCTTGAGGCAGATCAAAAAACTTAAATTTGTTCGAATAGCTTTCTAGATTCACAATACACGGTCTCGTCAAGGTGCGTCGTTGACCTTGCACTGTTGGATCGTGAATTCTCTTGTTGTGCTGCTTGCCTTTTTTGAAATCTCTGTAAATGAAAACTAAAGGGGTTGATATGTGCGAGTTAATGACGCGCCTTATCAACACATTGTGTTGGAGTTCACTGCTTGTTTTTTTGTATGTATTAATTCTTTATCTTCTCTTTTCAGGTAAGTGCCTTTCTACTTGCATTGAAAGCTGCCATCCGTAAGTGAATGTTTACCATTTCTGTAATTTTTCGCGCTTGCCTTCTCAGGCTGTCAATGCGCTGTTCGGAAACTTACAATTGATTTTAAAACATTTGACAAAGTAATTTTGGAAATCTCAAATTCCTCTTTCTACTTTTTCTACGCCAATTTTAAAATTAAAACTTGGTATCCTAATACACACACACACAAAATTGTGGCAATACAATTTTGATTTTGATATTCTTCAACAAGCGTGCATATTTTAAAAAATCTAACCGTATTTTTAGCCGCCCAAGAGATTCCGTTTGTCTACTGCGCCACCGCGGCAAATCTGCCACAGAAACAAACAAATGCGCGAGGCTTCGATATTACGGCATGTTAACCATAAAAAAACAAGGTGTTTCACGGCTAGTCGAGTCAGGATCCTCGACTTGTCACCCGGCCCCGGGGGCCGAGGGGGGGGGGGGGGTCTGAGATTTTGAAATCGAGATAGCTTTGTTCGATCCGGCTTCCCGAGATCCCGTGTTGCCACGTGGAGTGGCATTCCAGGAATTTTTCTCATTTCGGTTTCACTTCTTCGAGTGCTCTACTTAATTCGTCGGCAAGGATGCTCGAACTTATCCCAAGAATCCCGAGCGAGGAAAAAGGGAAGCGGGATTCATAGTATTTTCAGGGTCAAGGAGTAGAACTCTTCATCTCACCTGAGTGTCCTCTCTCCGTTGTATTTATGAAATTTTTCCCACCGTGCGAAATTGACCTGAGAACAATTTTTGCGGTTGGCTCTGATTCACTTTTTAGAGAATCCTGCATTTTTTTCATCAAGACGCGGTTGTGCTGCACAAGGCACTTTATGCAACAGTTAAGATGAGTCGGTTCAACATTTTTAATATCATATTTACAAGTAGATATAGTTCGTAAGGCACTGATTGAAGTTTTTTGTCAGTTAATTATATCTACATACCCTGCAAGTGGCAAGTGCAATAATTTATCAAATGCAAATAAATGGAAAAATATGCATCCTACACAAATTGCAATCTTACTGCATTTTCGTGCTTAATAGAAAGTGTTCTGCCTTTCCCGAGCGCCATGCGCCAAATGCGCCTAAAAATCGGGCCTTGGCGCCTAAAAATTAGAGGGACTGGGCCATTGTGGCGCCTAAAAAATTTGACAGATTGAACTCACAATCGGTAGGCAGCGGTAGCAATGAAGCGCTCTCCATACGCACCGTTCGCAGTATCGCCATGGCCCGTATGCAAAAATTTAATTTCGCCTCTAAAAAATAGTAGATAGCTCTTAAAAATTGGGCTTTCTGGTCAAGGTGGCTCCTAAAATTTTAGGGGGAAGGCAGAACACTGCCAATAGAAATGTATAGACTGCGTATTTCATACATTTAGTTCGTTGATAATGTCAAAAAATCCCACGCGCCGCGTGTGACAGCAGAACTACATATAGTAATGATCGTCCAACTTTCAATGCAAAATTTTTCCTGCCGAACTGTCCGCGTGGATAGGTGGATAGGTGTGGGGGATCTTCAGCGCAATATCGCGCTTTGTAGACGATTGTATATTAACATGCTCATAGTGTGTTCGCTACCATGTAAAAAAAAAAAGAAAAAAAGAGGGGGGGGGGGGCACAAAAACACTTCTCTCTCCTCTCTAAAGTAAAGCGACCGTACGAACACTAAGGAGGAAGGAGCCAGAAGTCGCCGCATGAGAGTTTATCGCGGTTTGTAGAACAAGTTTTTTCTTCTCTTCATCACGTATACTCTGCGTTTCCGAAGTTTTCCCCGGTGTAATCGATGTGCAGCTCGGTTGATGGTGAATTTATGAGTTCGGCTTGTCTGCCACCACCGCTATCCGAAATCTCGTCTCTCGATCTTCGCGCGAGCTTGGATTTCGACGACTGCGCTTTGATGTCCGTCTTGTTCCCTCCTCCGTTTTTACTCACCGATTTCGCTCGTTTTTTATGTGTCTACACCAGCGATTGACACATTAACATGTTCGGATTGCTTGTCCACTTACTTTAAGGTCCGTCGCTGGTATCCACCGCTATGTTGAGAATTCACACCTGGGACCCGACCGTCAGACACTACCCGAGACGGTGCTCAGTGGAAATGTCCACTAGAAAATGTCCGATTACAAGAATGTCCAAAAAAATATCCATGGTTAAAAACATGGTAAAAAAAAGTCCAAAAGAAAATAATGTCCTAAAGGAAATTGCCCCTCAAAAAACATGTTTCAAGAAAAGATGTGTCCGTTTCGTTGCAAGAAAATCAGGGCCGGATTTACCTACTTGCGGCCCATGGGCTTCTCATTCGTTTTGAAACATCAATGAAAACCATCAAATGAACGTGCCAGCAGGGAAGGGGTGCAGAAGACGCGTTTACTGGTGTTGAACCCATTTTTTGAGAAAGCCCTGTCAACACTACTTCACGGAACTTTGCGCAAAAGTTAAGTTTCGTAAGCCTATCTCTGTGTGGACAAGGCCTTCCATTCATAAGAAATAAACGAAAAAATTATGAAAGAACAAACATAAATGTGAATTAAAACTTCCGCCGCCGCGCGTCGCAGACCGCACTGTGTTTGACGCAATGCGTGAAGTATTTACGCAGTCTTGTAGGCGCTACGCGTCTCCCGCTGATCGCACTGTGTTTGCCGCAATGCGTGAAGTATTCATGCATTCTTGTAGGCGCTATCCGTTTCACGCTGTCCGCAATGACCGCACCGTGTTTGATGCAATGCGTGAAGTATTCGTGCAGTCTTGTAGGCGCTAATATGTGTTACATGCCGATCGCCGCGCCGAGGGCTTCTCCTTTTCATCTCAAGTCCTCGTCATCATTTCTCTCTGGGTAAGTCGCGCCGTTCCAGGCCAAATTGCATGTTTGGTTTCTCTCTTAACTCTACTAATTAAAGGCGCTGCCTCTTGTATCACTGAAAGACGACAAAAGTAGAAATTACTGTACTCTCAGAAAATTAGAGATTTTGTCGCCTTTTCTCGTTTGTAATTTTTTTTTCTAAATCCGAATTTTTTTTATACCTATATTTAAAAAAATTGCAAAATTTGCCGCCCCTTATAGATTTGCCGCCATGGGCCGCGGACCATGTGGCCACCCCCAAATCCGGCCCTGCAGAAAATGTGGTTCGGAACTTCCAACTACCCAGTTTTCAAATTTATTCGATCAGATCACTAATTGTTTTCATATTATTTAGTATTTTTTTACTTTTTTTGACAATTTGCAGAAATTATTTACGTAAGACAAATAAGAAATTGAATTTTTTTTTTTTTATTGGACATTGCAGTTTATGGACAGTTTGTGTTGGACAAACAATATACATTTCACAAGTATCATTACATTGTGGACGTTTTTAGTAATTGGATATTTTGTATTGGACATTTTCACCTGTCACCCTCGAGACACACACTTTGAAAACCTAAGCACTATAGGAAACGGTTCCTTATCGAAATTTCGTGCAGAAGATGTGCCATAAATGAAATTCACGTTTCCAAAATCAACCTCTGAGCAAGAGGTGGGAGAAGAGGTGGATAGACGTTAAGATCAGGTTTTTGTTTACAATAATATCAAGATTTTAAAGGGTGCAGAGAGCAGAAACATTAGATTTTCGTGGGCATAAGAGGCTAATCTAGCGGGGACCTTCAAACTTCATAGTATGCATTTATCACTTACCGAAACACGCACTTCCTTAATTATTCGTATAAAGCAGCACTTTTGACGTCATGTGCGTCAAAAGCCAAGCAAAGGAAGAGAAGAGGATGGGCAGGTGGACGGAAAGTTCAAGTCTAAAATTTGCACAACGCCAAGCTGTCTGACACAGATCCCTTTGTCGGCTTCGCGGTAGCCGAGTTCTACCGGTATTTTTCGCGATCCTTGCATCGACTCAAAAATCGATGAATATTCAATAATCCAAGCCCAATGTTAATCCGCTTTAAGGAACCAAGTCGCTCTGTTGCCAAATTTTTTGTGACATTTCACGATTGTTGTAAAGAATTGGCCTGAACATCATTAGAATTTTTTTAAAAAAAAAAAATAAGCGTGCTTTTAGCATTTCGCAGCAGGTGCAGTTTACATGACTCTTCGACGATCTTACATGATTTTTTGATCGCTACCAGCTCCTAGGACTCGAGGAAGGGCGCGTGCAAGGACTGAACAGGCTTGAATAAGTTACGATGAAATTTAGAGAAGTGAGGCTTAACACTAAGAGCATTAAGGTACGGAGGGCTACTCATGCGATTCTGGGGAAAAGCGCATATCTGATCCCCACATTATATGAATGTGCATAACTAAAATACATTAATTGGATATAAAAGTAACTTGTATAAGACCCTAACTACAAAGTTGATGAAACTTTTTCCTAACCCCCAGAATGTGACGTCCAGAAATCAGATGTTACTTAGTTAGGAGCGATTTAAAGAGTATAGCTTGTATGTATCATACATCATTTTCTGCTAGAATTCTTTGTTTTTAAGATGAAATGTTTAATCCGATTGAATATTGCCATAAAATGAATTTTATAACGATAATCAAACTCACCCCATAAAATTAATATCGAAAAAAATATTTTAAGGGCGCGGCAATTAATTGTGAATGAATTGAAAACAATTGTTCGAACACCGTTTGGAACGTTCACAGCGTTATAAAAATACGGGTTTTGCGTGAATCTTAATGACCTCATCGTTCTGTCTCAATTCGAAGTCAATGACTGATTTAAAGCGGAGGTATGTACAAGTAACGTAACTTCATTGTCAAGTTAAAGAGGTCACCCACACATCTTAATATTCAACAGGCAAAAACAAATTTTCAAAACTTTCGATGATTTCCATATCATTTTAATGATTTGCTTAGAATGAACACGTCTCTTCAATAATTGAACACACTGATAATCCTCAGTGGACACTTATGCAATATTTCAGTTTCCAAATTGCAAATTTCTGGTTCCAAAGCTTGATTACACTTGCTAGGTATATATTTCGGGAGTCTCCTTTCATACTATGTTTTTAACTGCCGAAACGTCCAATTTGTAGTTTTCAAATTCATCAGAAAAATCAAAATTCGGCAAGTTGCCCAGCAAACCAGGCCTTGAGCCACAACTTTCCAGTGGCTATAGCTTATTGGCCGTATGTTTGAAACAACCACCTCCTGCTGAGAAGATGTTGTCAAACTTTGACGAATTTCAACACTATTTCTTGTAAAATCAGTTCATTAATCGTACAGTTTGGCAGCCTATGAAAATCTTGCTCACCTTTTATTTAACATAGTGTTGCGAACTGCCTACTAATCGATTAATTAAGCAAAATTAGCTATGAAATGAACTAGGTATCGTAATTTTGGTTTAACCCGAAGGTCATTCAAAGGGCAGCTTTCGGACCTCAGTTGGGCAATGTGTATCTGGATTCACGCTGCGCTGTAGGAAGTTTTCAGCCACTACCTGATTTCCTCAACAAAAAGCAACTAAAATTACCGGGAAACGATTCCAATTTTTATGCATGTGATAGTGAAAATCTATGAAAACACTAGCTTCCTAAAGTTCCGAAATGTTTGATGGACTGTTAGCCCCAAGAGCCTAAAATTACGGCGCTCGTAATAATTGCATACTACAGACTACAGCTACACTAACTTTTAGAGTTGGTCAAGTATTTTGGGTATAATTTCAAAGAATAATATGAAAAACAGTTTTCAAATTTTAACCCTGCGGTTTAGAATAATTGGGCACATCTTCCTCCCTAGAATTTCCCAACCAGTTGCTCTGCGAGCAGAGCCCTCAAAACAATCAATTGATGCTAGTTTGCGTTTGATCAGAATCAAGCATACT
Organism: Bemisia tabaci; assembly: GCF_918797505.1. Taxonomy (NCBI): domain Eukaryota; kingdom Metazoa; phylum Arthropoda; class Insecta; order Hemiptera; family Aleyrodidae; genus Bemisia; species Bemisia tabaci. The sequence goes on from NC_092795.1 coordinate 40,316,049, forward strand.
CCAATAATCAAACCAAACCAATGGCGCACTATGCACAAGTTTAAGTATCGTAGGTGAAACCTTATTTTCACGATGGGAAACCAGTGAGGGTACATTTACAGATACATTTTTGTGCATTTTTTTGTACTCCATTAGAACTGTTTTGTCAAGCAAATGTTCAAAAAGATTTGTTTTTTCCACTCTTAAAATATAAAATCGAGCAGAAATTGTACGTTTTGAAATACAATGAATTTCTTAAAATACATATTTTCCATAACGATAAAGAGCGATGAATTCTATTTGCAACTCGTACTAATTTTCCTCGTAAGTCTCTTCGGCAAAATAATTAAAACGAATCCTTACAGTCCTAACGCTCATCGCTTACGCAGGAGTAAAACAGAGATCCGTTCAAGCTCATTTTTCAAATTTTGAAATCAATTTCCAGTTATTGGGGGTTCAAACGTGTCATGAATATCGAATTTACTGAAGTGAGTTCCTTTTCACCTCATGCCGTTCCTCTTCCTCGCTGTAGCAATGGAAACATTCATGCGGAAGAAAGAGCCTCCCAAAAAAAGGGCCTTTTTTGGCCCCTTTTGTGAAACTCGGGGATTTCATTCAAATGTGGCCTAAACGAAACCTTATGATGACCTAAGACTCCAGTAAAAATTTTAGCTTGAGTATACGTCTGGTTTCGGAGATACAGCGTTGCAAAGTTTGCATATTTAAGCTTTAAAAATCTTAATATTTTCAAGTATTATCTTCCTAAAACCAACATCAGAGTGAACTTTACAATACTGAAACAAAGCGTAAATGAAGCATAATGATAAAACAAGTCTCCAGTAAAAGTTTCAGCTTATGTAAGACCCCTGTTTAGGTAGTGCAACGTTGCAAAGTTTACCTTTCTGAGCTTTAAAAATACTCATATTTTTGAGTTTCTTATTTAAAAACCAATTTTAGTGAATGTCCAATTGTATTTTGAGGCACGAAATTAACCCCTAGTGGTACTCGTGGATGCATAGTGCATTGATGTAAGGCTACAATAATTTCAAGTAACACAGCGTTGCAAAGTTTACATCTTATACCTCTGAACATGTCTTTTCTATTGTTTTTTTTATTAAAAAAAACTTCGATCAAACATGTCTCGGTATTGTAAAGCAAAATGTTAGGACTCTAGTTAGAACTAGATGACAATTGGTTTAAAAATTACACTGTTGCCTATTTTTCTTGTTTTACTTCAACATTTATGAATAAAATAATTTTAAAATTAGGATACTTCCAAAAATAATAATCTGATTTCAAAATCAAATTCAAGAGACTTTGTCATGCTTAATGGAATACTCAGCATCAGCGTTTCTTTCAAAATCCAACAAATCCTGCCTCGCCATAGTTGCCAATTTGACCTTTTGTCAAGAAAAATTAAAAAATAAACATAGAATACGGAATATGTCGAGTTTTTTTAAGTATTAATTAATCTTGATCTAGAGACTACATTTATTACGCCTTGAAAAAATAATCAGTTCATCCGTTGCATTCGTTCTTGTTCCTTTAGTGTTCATTTGATCATTTATTTATTTTTATTTATTTTTTTTTCTTAATGTTAAAGTTTAAGATTAGCGACAGTGTCAAGAGTGTCAAGACATTGTCTATAGATTTGCAGGCAGAACTTGTAGGTACCGATGTGTGATACATTCATGCAAAAAAATAAAATAAAAAATGAAAAAAATGGGAAAAAAATATAAAAAATTATAATTGTTTTTAAAAAAATGTAAAAACATCAAAAATGTACAAAAAAATAAAATAAAAATTAAAAAAGTAAAGCAAAGTTATAAAAAACAAAAATCAAATATCAATTCTTAGAGGATTCCTTATTTTAATTTCTCATTTATTTATCGTTTTAAAAGAAGTATTAATAAACTTGATCATAGTATTTTTGCCAATTCCGATTGTCACTTGGAACTGACATCAGCCCTCGATATTTTGCCTTGATATCAGGTATTACATTCATAGACGTCATCTTTAACTAGCATAAATAATAATTTCAAGAGTTTAACGTTGCTAGCTTGGCAACGCTGTACCACCACCAATCAAAGTATCCCTGTTTGTTCGAACATACATCTACAAATGACACGTGGGTAGATTTTACTCCTCAAATTCGAAAACAAGATCCACGAAAATCGCTCTTTAAACGCGGAACTTCAAAATATAAACATTTTTAAAGCTCAAATATATAAACTTTGCAACTCTGTATCATTGAATCTGTGCTTACGCTCGCAGTAAGGCCAATATGGAAGACGTGTCTTATTATAAAATTACACCTAAACCCCATAAACATATATTTTGGTGATCAGTAAGTTCGTCTTTTAATAAAAAAACTAACCAAAATGAGCATTTTTTATAGGTCTTTGGTGTCAACTTTGCAACGTTGTATCAAGAGAATTAGCAGTATTATTGTATCAATTGATACATGCATTCAGTAATAAGACTGACTGTTGGTAAAATGTCACAAAATATCATAAAATGTCCGATGGAGGTGTTTTCGAAAATAAGATACTTGAAAATAAGCGAATTTTTAACGCTTAAATATGCAAACTTTGCAACGCTGTATCTCGGAAACTAGACGTATACTCAAGCTAAAATTTTTACTGAAGGCTTGTCTCACCATAAGGTTTCATTTAAGCCACATACGAATGAAATCCCCGAGTTTCAAAAAAGGGGCCACTTTTTGGGAGGCTCTTTAAAGGGTGAATTTAAATCATGCAGTATCCTTAAATCATTCAATTATCATGTTTCGAGGTATAGGAGTAAGACGTGGGAGTTGATTTTTTTGCTGCTTAGATTGGATTCCGTAGCCCGGAATCTGTGATGAATGGAGATTTTCGCAAAAATGGCGACATCTTTATCCTCCATGTAATTCCTCTGTAAATTTGAAGCTATATTGTGTATTTTTAAGGGAAGCAGGCTTCCCGCTTGTCTTTAGAATAGATTTTTTTACGTGGTAAACATTCAGATGGAAGAAAACAAAGTTACCCTCTAGCGAAAACCGACATCGTCTGTGAATAATACCTACTTACATCTTCTCTTGACTGATCTGTGCTCCAACGACCCGTCGCGTCGAAATCTCGTAAAAAAGTATTTTGCTCGGGAGTTTCGGTGGAACAATAAACGTGAGAGTGTAGCAGCAGATGGAATGCGCATGCGCGAAATCAGTCCGTTCCTGAATTTACTCTCTGCGTCACGTGAAATTTGCGGAATGGTAACACGCTAACACGCACAGTGGTATCGATCGTTTCCCTAGTGTTTTTCTGAATTCGAAGTGTAATCCCACCCTCCGCCCCCCTTGCCACTCTCAGATGTTACACCCCTAATTTGAGGCATCTACACGCCAATAAGTCGAACTATCTTTTTCTTCTTCTTCTTCTTCTTTTTCAAAAAAGAGTATATCGCTCGAGATGGAATTCATATTTCGAAGGAAACCACACTGAAAAAAATAATAGTGCCGTAGAGACAAGATAAACTTGTTAAACCTGCCTTGTCTCAGGAACAAGACTTTTAGTTTGCCGAACAACTCAGTTTGTTTGGGAAACAACACCCGTTTGTTAATACAACAAGACCAGTCTTGTTTTATATGCTAGGTTTCTGAGCCACCGGACTCGAAAGTCTTGTCACTGTGACAAGATTCTCTACTCACCGCGAGTAACGGTCAAATTCAAAGAGAGCGTATTATTTTATATATTTTGAAAGAGTATTTTAAGAACTACGCATAATAATTGTTCCCCGAAAATTTTTCTGGATGTTTAATGACAAGGTAAATACGATAAGTTTATAATTCTTTTTTAAAAATAAATCGCTCATGCGTAAGGTTTTAAAATCAAATGTATCTAATTATATAATTATTTTTTTAACGTTTGATTTATTTATATATTATTAATTATTATCATGATATAAAATAAAAATAAAAATTAGAATCATTAACAGGGAACAAAGGAAACGTCGTTGCTTGAAGAAACACATTTTTTCGGCCTAAATTGTCCATTTTTATCTGATGTAGAGTGTAAATTCCTTTTCGTAAACGGTAAATAGTAAAAAAGAAAAAAACCAAACAATCTGATGCTCTACGCATTCCACAGACTTGAGATAGCAACAAAATGAAAAAGTAATTCTGTGGGCTGTACTTATACTTATAATTCGGCTCCACTATACAACTAGCCCGGATAGCTCGGTCAGTAAGACACTCGGTCCGTAACCGGATGGTCCCGCGTTCAAATCCCGATCAGGTCGGTAAAATTTGGAAGATCGGATGGGACAATTCTGGTGTAAGAGGAGTGAAGGAAGAAGAGATCAATTAAATTTTCATATAAAAATTGCAATTCATATAAATTTGTGACATTTTTTTTGCAATTTTAATTTCTTCCGAATACTGTGACAAGACAAGTCTTGTTCCCAGAACTAGACAATTTTGTTACCGTGACTAGACTTTTGACTCATGCAACAAGGAAGTCTTGTTCCCTGAACAAGACTGTATGGGTCCCACGAACAAGAATGCCTTGTGGATCAAATATAACAAGACGGTCTTGTCTGGGGGACTAGAATCCTTGTTTCTCGGACAAGGCACTTTTTTCAGTGCAGCGCAATATTTTCCGAAATATGAAAAGTGGAAAAATGGAAGCGGCTGAAGTAAGAAACTTGTATTCTCCAATCCATAAGGAGTTCTCAACTTGAAGGAAATGTGACGTCTTTTAGATTTAATTTGAATCTTAATTCTTTCACTGAAGGGTTATGTGAACAGAAGGTTCTGTCATCAGCACCGACTGTTTTCTGCGTGTTGCAGCTATGTGCACGTGGACACGTCAGCCATGTTTTCTGTTTCGGTTTTTACGATGTGTGATTGCTTTCATCTGTTTGATATTTCTGTGCAAAAAGGATCGAATTCACGTTAAATTTTCTGAGGGCTTGGCGGTGACGTGAACGGTCAGCAGACATTCTTTTCTGTGTAGCTCATGCGGAGTTTCCACTGTGCCCCGCATGAGCTCCGGGGCGCCAGCGTAGCCCGGTAGCCGCCCGCTCGTTAAAAGTGTATAAGGATTAATGCTCCCTGCTCTCGCATTTTTTCGCTTTTAATTTGTGTCGTATTTCTTAGGCGCGGGTTAATTGCCGGTGAGGTAAGATGAACTTCCTTGAAACGCCGACGCGCAGCCGCGGACCGGGGGTTTTCACCTTGGTCGCTGGCCGGGGCGGGAGATCTCGGAGGCTTTTCGGCTTAAAATAAACGCCACACGTCACCAGAGAAGGCGCCGTGGTTAGCTTTTTACGGGGCCGGTCGGCTCCTAACGGACCGTCCGTCGCGCCGCCGCCTCGCAAAGTCCGGCTAGGATTTTGAGTCAGGTCCCTCTCGCCAATCTTGTGTGAAAAGGAAATAATATGAATTCTTCGATCGAGTCGTACAAATGAATCAGCAAGGACTAAAACACGCCAACTCGAAAAAATTAAAATAATCAAGACACACAAAACTGCACAATAGGTGAGAAGTTGGTCTACGAAAAAGATTTTTGCTGCCGGAAGACAGGTACTTAAGGGCACTTTTAAGGCACAAGTTGGAACAGATGCGCCGGCTTCAATGACCTTTATGAAAATTGATTGTCTTTGATGAAAATTTAGCATTATCAAGTTGGTGTCTTTTCATTCTCTTTGATTCAGATGGCATGTAGACATTCAAATATGTAAAGAAGTAAGGAGGCATAGACAAATCTCAGAACAGGAACCAAGAATATTGAGGTCAAGGGTTGAATTTGTCTTTGCCCCCGTTCACCCGAAAAAAAGGCGGGAGAAAGGAATAAGGGAGTAACGAAGCGAAGAAGGATGGACGCTTATATTTGGAAAAATTCATAACAAATTGACTCGAACTGTATATTAGATGCCTTAAAATTTCGCAATTTTTTTTAGAGAAAGCCCCCCCCCCCTACAGCCCCCACAGCCCTGTCCCCCGTTCGAAGTGCCTATATCCGCCTATGCCCATCCCTCATCTTTGCCTTGACTGATCTGAATTTTTAGCAAGGCGTCTCCTTGTATCATGGCTACCCTCAAAAGTACATATTTCATCGAGAGAAATTTGGCAACTTTTGGATGTTTATGCGAGGTTTTTTCTCGGCACGATAGGATACTATCGCGCTTAGAAAAAACGCCGTATGATCCTTGAGGCGTTGCCAAACTTCCCCAGACAAATCACTGATTTTCTGGAAAATTTGTGAATATATTCCGCCCAATTTTTCAGAAATTTTTTTTGTAATTCGCTCTAAAGCTCCTGCAAATTTCAGGGTAAAATATGCTTAACTTTCCCAAAAAATACATGTTTTACCCAGGGAAATGCGGCAACTCTCGAATGTTCATACGGCGTTCTTCCCTAGCACGGTAGAATAGGACTGCGTGAGGAAAGCGGCCCGCGGTGGCAACGGTGTCAAGTCCGTGGGTCAACGCTCAACGTGGCCCCACCCCCGCCGCGACGTCGGTGAATGTTGAGCACGGAATTAAGTTGTTATCCCCGCCAGTAGGGGGGTTGAGGGGGAGGTAGGGCATGCGATTATCGATCCGCCCGCGGACGGTGGCATGGCCGGGGGGGGGGGGGGGACTGCTCGTCGATGCGTGTAACCATCGCTCCTTGGGCGCAACTGGGCGCGACTGGGCGCTGGCCATCCCGGGACTCCAATCCTCGATGGCGATGGTTGTCCCTCTTCCATATGGACGTATTTATGCTACAAGGAACTATGTGCATGGTGCTTGCGCGAGACATAGTTCTTTTTGGCATAAATACGTCCAAATGGTCCTTTGGACTCCCGATTGCAAAAAAGTCCTCGGGGGTTCCGCCTGGATTTACGACGGTGTAAGGGTTGAAGCACCGGCCTACGGGCTGATTGTTGAAATTAATAGACAAAACGATAGACAAAGAAAACACAAAGAGTATGGAGCGATTCTATTGGTTGAAATGGGAGGTTTTTATAGACTAAAGGGTAAATGATGGACTAACCATCGGGTCTCTCGTGGGTTGCCGTTAGTTAGTCAGTAGTCTATTATTATTTACCTTCTTTGTCCATTGCAACCACCCGCTCCCAACAATAGGATACTTCTATATCCCTTATGTCTTCTTTGTCTATCGCTTTGTCTATCAAGTCCAACAATCAGCCTGCAGGTTGGCTTAGGAGAATTGGAGTCACGGGTTGGCTAAGGGGTCAGCGCGTCTGACTCTAGACCAACAGGTCCCGGGTTCGAATCCCGGTGATGGCGACAAATTTTCAAGGAACTATGACGAGTGGATCTTCCAAAACAGACTTTGCTCAGTCCTAATCCCTAAAAATGTAAAAGCCTGGAACATGGATGTGTACTAATCCTGAATCGATTCACATTCAAGGTTGCAGAATCCTGAAATGGATTGAAAATCTGAAATACCTTTAAAAAAAAAAGAAAAAAAGGGTTGAAGCGCGCGCGCACTCAAGTTCCAGTAACAGGTCCTTGTGGGTAAAAGTATATGTGGTCTAAGTTAATGTCACACGATCAAATGAAGCCATCAAATCTTCAAGATCAGGTGTTGTGGTTGACTTATTTGATGACTTGACCAATCACAGCACTTGAGCTTGATACATCGATGGCTCGATTTGATCTTGTGACATCAGCTTTTCGGTGAGAGCTGTCCACCGTCCACGCTCTGTCCTCCTCAGCCTCAAAATATTATAGCCTCTTGCCGGCGTTTATTTTTCACACAAAATAAGTAAATGTAAATATCATAATTTTGCATAATTTAGAATCACCTCTCAACGCTCGGTAAAAGGATATTTCTTGCGTGTTCTAAATAAGCGCGTCATTTACGGTGATACCACTATTCGACCACGTGGGAGCCCGCGTTGCCTACACTCTTAATTGAAGGCGAACTGACATATCGCTGAAGTCTCCTCTTCTCGTTTGATAAACAAAAAAATACTATTTTTTTTAGTGTGTTCCGAAATGATCGTGCTATTTCAAGATGATTCTACTATCCGACCACGGAGCTAGTTTTGCCTACATTATTACATGTTTAGTTTTATTTTTACCTATTTTTTAAAATGTTGCAGCCTTCATGGTTCATGTGTGCTTGTCTCAGGTACGATAAAAATGCTCGCTACCGTATTATTTTTCTAAGGATTTCGATGCGGAAGAGAAATTTATTTACAAAACAATATGCCCAGCCAATTTTTTCAGGACGTGGGGAACTTGCTAAGTTGTGAACAGCGGAACAGTCACGTTCCTTCGACCAAGACGACCCATAAATTTAGTTGACCCGCTACCAAGACACTGTCAAGTGCTGTTTACGCCTCAGTATCTATGATTGATCACCTCCTCAAGTTTTCTAGCCTTGTGACTAACTTGTTGGTCCAGTTTTAATTTCCCCCAGATCCTCGCTTTATTGGTCTAACCACCGTTGTCAGATCAGATGCTAAAGTCAATGTAATTCACAATATTTCGAGTATTTATGGTGAAAAGAGGTTGTGAGTGATAAATCAGGTTTTTTCTTCACAGTTCTCTCCACAGATCTAAGTGATGAATGTATGAAAAAACAGAAACTCTTATTTCAAATAAGTAACCGCAAAGCAAAATTACTATACCCATGTCCACTCGCCTTCCGGCTTCATGAAAAATTTGTTTTTCAATATTTTTTGGTGATGAATTTTGGAATAAGTGCTTTCTAAGTTAGGAAGAGAGTAATGTATTTTTTCCTGGAATAATCGGATGTGACGAGAAGGAAGGTATTCTCCCGCCTAGGATCCAGCACTTAACTTTGGCAACTGTGTAGGTCTTTAAATCTAGTTTTTTTTTCTCTTCTTTTTTACACACCTAGATCCTCAGATCTAGAATAAACGTCTCCGAATGAAGTCACTAAGTTGTATCTCAACAAAAGCCCTTCATATTTATTATTGTTTTACTTTAATTTATTATGCATCCATGATTTTTCTACAATCACGGAGAAATTTTCTATAGCAAGCTCAATGTTTTGCTCTGTAAAAGTATATAGGTTTGAAATTATTCATCAACTTTAGAAATAAAAGGCCAAAAAAAAAAAAAAAAAAAAAAAAAAAAAAAAAAAATTGGGAATCCTGAGTTAGATTTAGGAGCTCGTATACTCTTTCTTTCTCAGGTAAAAAAACATATTATTTTGAGTATTTCATACAAAAAATTCATACGCTTACCTACGCCTGGGCAACTCCTTCTTCTTTTTTTCTTTTTTTCTTTTTTTTCTTCTTCTTTGTTTTCTTTTTTTCTTCTTTTTTTTAGGGGTCACCATCTGTGAGAACATCCAATTATTGGTCGCACTGAACACTTGAATGATCCTTAAAAGACATCTGCGTGTCAATTTGCACCTTTCACACTTTCCTTCTTTTCCTAATTTTCACCATTTATCAAGATTGTACCGCATTATACTTGTTTCTTCACATGCTCGTGTGCAGAAAGTCCAATTCGTTGCAATATTCCTATTCCAAGCTAAGGGTTCGAAAGCATCGGCGAGAATATAAAATGGAGGCAGGAGGCGGGAATGAGTTCCGCGTGCGGTCCGTGGGTCGGAGGTTGGGCGCGTGGGCAGATGGGACGTGCCGAGAATGCTGCCACTCTAATAAGCTTCCAAGTTGCCACCACCAAGTTAACACCCACAATCCTCTCCGAAAAAGCTAGTCTCTCGCCATAGTGTCTCAGAAAATTGCTGGTTAAAATCTACCCCAAAAATTTGGAATTTTCGAAATTTGAAGTTACACAGCCAAATGTTTTACCAAATATCTCGAGATCGGCACAAATCAATACGCCTTGGTCTGTCAATCGATAACAACATCCAGATAAAAATTGCTCGTCTTTTTAACCCTAAAGAGAAGGGTCATAACCATGTTTCCTAATTATCAAAAAAAAAACTCCACCACTTATTTCCACATATCGCAAAGTCCAACTGAGCAGCTGAAGTAGGACAAGACGATTGCTTGGCAGTGCAGTTCGCCTTCAATTTTTGGATAGGCAAAAAATGCTCCTACGAGTTCAAATAGTGGTATCGTTTCAACTGCTGTGATGACAGATATATCGTCAACAATTTGCGCTCTTTGAAAACCATTTTCACACAAAACGTTTTTGATCACTGCCAATGCAAATGACCTCCTTTTTTTGGAGGGGGGGGGCGGCAACTTTTTTAAAACTCATTTCGCCACACAGGAGGCTTGATCTGAAAACTGCACTGAGCAAGCGAAGCGCATGCAGCGCGAGGAGTTTGATGGAGTGCAGCCTCAAAAGACGTCGCCGACGGTTGAGAGGCGGGAGTGAGGGGGGGGGGGGAGAGCGAGAGTGGTCGAATTAATTACACGTAGACAGCTGTCGTTAACACCGCTTTAACCCCCGCCCTCAAGATCAAGAGTCAGCATCTGAATATTAAGCTCCTATTTATCGAGCGCCGCCGCATTCACTTGAGAAATGGGTTAGAAAACGGATTTAATGCGGATCTTTACCCTCCGAACGAATTTATTTAAACGAATTTCGCACGATTTTCGGGATTTCGTTCGGGAAACAATGACTGTGGAGCAGCCGCAGAGAAGAGTCATCCCTTTGTAAGAGCATTTCAAAGACGAGAGAAGTTGTTCCAATAGTGCCGTATACGTCAACATGACCTTATAATAACCAAGGAGTGAGGAAACTCCAAAAAGAAGAAATTTAATATGCATCAGTTCTCGAAGTGCATCGTCAGTCGCCGACGCGTAAGTCGCCACATTCAAATCACCTGTGTTTCTCACTGATTGGGAGTGTAATTTGAATGCTTAGGACATACTTTTATTCTCATCGTTACCAATAGTCCTATGTGCTTTGCCATGGAGGAATGCCCTGAGAGCCTTAATTTAGACGTAGTCTGCAATCTTATTTGATAAAAAAAAATTAGGGAGTCTTGGGTATATTTTTCTTCCAATTTTGAAAGACTTTGATTCGCAAATTAATCTATATGCAATTACAGGGGGACAATGCACGACTATTCTCCAGTTTAATGATTTTATCGGTGAAAATTTTGGTAATATTTGTATGTTCATGTGACGTTTTCTCAGGACGTCACAACAATATGCTGCTGATTTTACTTCTCAGATCATGTTAAGGAGAGGAAATGTTTATTTTCCAATTTTCGTGCAACTCATTGGAGGGCACCCCACATCCACTCAACTCTTCATTTGACGAGTGAACGCGGGAATGCGATTTAATTATTACCGTTTAATAACCCCACGCTGAAAAGCGAACAAAAGCGGCCGATCCCGAGTATACACTCGAAATTTCGAGTTATTTTCGCTGAGCACCGTTGTTGTTTGTCGGAATTAATTCGCGGCGATCCGTGAATCAGTTCGTAGAACCCAAGCTGCGGGGCGAGTTGCGAGATTAATGTCTAGTTGCAAATATGGAGTGCCAAGGTTGCCCCTAATGGCCGTCTGTCCGCTCTTGTTGACTGCACGGGTAGGAGCAGAGACAACGGGTTGGGAGCCGAGAGCCCACCAATGCTGTTCATCGGAAAAACCGCACATCTACATCGGGATACCGTAGCAGTTACGATGTTTTTGCTTAGCACGAAGACCTCACCCGAGCCATCCTTGTCTCTTACTGAACTCGGTGACGTTTTTCAGCAACGTTAACGCACGTCTCCTCTACGTGTGACGTCACGACGTCGCGTGTTGTAATAGAGAGCGCCGTCACTGTCGCGTCTTGTAACGTATGTCTCGATTAAAGACTAGGAGTTCTGTGAAATCAACTCTCTCCTATTGCATGAATATCAAGCGAGGAGTTCAAAAGTTGAGTTATTTATAATAATATATCATACTTAAATTATTAAAAACACTGACAGGGCTGTACAAAATCAGGAGACGGAGTAACAGTGCTAGCATGAGAAAATAGTACTGCCGTGCTAAGGAAGAACGCCGTATGAACCTTCAGGCGTTGCCAAATTTCCTTGGATATAACACGAATTTGCTGGTGAACTTATACATATTTTTCTTCCAATGTTTCCGATAATTTTGTTCGCAATTTAATATACATTATCTGAAAATTTCATGGAAAAATATTCATAACTTTTCTCAAAAATAAACATTGTATCGGAGGAAATTTGGCAACTCTCGAAATTTCTTGCGGCGTTCTTCCTTAGCGCGAGCAGCAGTAGCAGAGTAGCGTTGTTTCGTAGACGGAAGGAACGTTATGACATTTCAACGTTGCGAAAGTACCCGCAACTTATGTTTTCACCAAAAAGGTTTGAGCTTCCCTGACTGAAATTTTTCACGAATTTTTTTCTGATGATACAAAAGCAGCAAAATTCTGATGGAAAATGTGTACAACCAATTGCTGTAAAAAAATAAATTGTTGTTAGTTTTGTAACTTTGGAGGAGCAAGGAGGTGTCGCATTCCCCTGTCGGAGATTCGACGGAGATTCCCTTAAAGTTACTTCTGTCGCTATTTTCTTACATTTAAGCTTCTTTGGGGATCACTAACATCAAAATTGCAGATTGTGCTTGTGGGGGTTGGCAATTACTTAGAACTTAATCTTGTTCATTTAAGCAGAAATAGCCTATGGTTTTTCAGTCACCTTGTAACTTACATGAATTATGCCCCCATCTCAGAAATATACATAACTGTAGGGTTTATTTTAAGGTTTAAGTTTCGGCATTAAAAATTGGAAACTTAATCGTTTTTATTTTCTCTCTAATCCTTCGTTCGTTTCATATCATTGGATTATACTTTGCTCAGTGGCGTGGCGTGAATTGCGATGTATCGATTGTTCTGACATTTAAACCTACGGTAAAGAATCGATTATTAAGGTGTTCGCTGCGAACACCCTGTTTATCGGTCCTTTTCCATAGGTTTAAATGGCATAACAATCGATATATCGCAAAGCACGCCACGCCACTGATTTTGCTGTCAAAGGAACCAAAATCTCTGGCTCTTCCATTAAAGCGCTTTTCTGCATTGAGAAACCGATGATTTATATGTTATTTCCAAAATGAGCCAGAAATAGTGGTTCCTTATTGAAAAATGTGGTCCAATTGTCAAAATGTTTTACAGTAATGATGCTGATGTTAACAAGAGAGGAAAAGAGAAAAAAAGAGCAAAGAAGTAGAAAAAAAGCCTTAATTCACCTGAAACAACTCGGCACAGAGATCCTGAGTTTTGCTTATTAAATTAGAAATCTCGCTCTCAGTTTGGCGGCAGAACAAAACTATAATATTTTAAATTATGGAATATCCGAGTGTCCAAACAAGTTTTTGTGGACCGCGCGCCGCGCTCTCCACCGCTGTTGGCTCGGCGCGACGGGGCATCTCACGGAGGTGGGGAAAGGGGGTCGTAAGTGCTGATAAACAGTAGCAGCAACATTTTATTCAACTTGTACGATTTGTTTGGAGTGATGTTCGAGTCACTGTTGCCAGCTCCTAGCTGTAGAAATAAATCATATTGAAGGAACGCTGATGCCAAAAGTTTATGCAAAAGCCGCGAGTAGCCTGCGTGTTGCGAATTTTTTTGCTAAAATTCGTCTGAGCTTCACGAGAAACCTCAGGGTTAGCGGAGAGAAGGAAATTTTGCCTACTTGGCAAAGGCACCACGGGGCCTGTAAAATTGTTATGGTTTTGGATTTTGAGGGAAGCGAATCATTTGAAGTTTAAGAAAGGTGTATCATATATCAACCCGATTCCGTGTGTAACCTTGTAGCTAGTATGCAGGCACATTAGACACTTTCATAAAAAGTGTCAATATCCAGTGTGTCTATACCCTGCATTGCCTCAACCAGTGTCAATCAATTTTTTCGATTTTTTTTAAACTTTTTTTTTTGGGGGGGGGGAGGGTTAATAATGCTTTAATACACCACCCACAAAGGAAAGAATGAAATCAAGTTTATCTGACTCCCTGCATGAATAATACGAGAGAGAGAGGGAGAGCAACTCCCAAGAAAGATAATCACATGTGCATTTCATTCCACGCAATGCAACGCAGAATCCAGGAAGCTCGCGTCAATGGCGTGGCGCGCTTTGCGAGTTATCGATTGATCTGTCTTTGAAAGCTATGGAAGAGGATCGATGAACAGGGTGCTTGCAACGAACATCTTAAATAATCGATTATTTACCATTGCTTCAAATGGGGAAATATCGATAATATAACATTCTCGTCTCGCCACTAAAGTCTGTTTATTTTTCTGACCGTGCGTTAAAGTCTCCTAGCAACACCAGTAGATTTTTTCTTCAAAAATTTTTTCATTTTAAACGGTTCAATCAACGGGACTTACTTCTAATAATTGTAGTAGGATACTGGTTTATCGTTGGCGGTGTTTCAGTAGCTTCGTGACGTTACACGCAAAATTCTCTTTAAGGGTTTTCAATGAAATGAAATAAACAAATAATTTAATGATCAAAGTAGGGGCGGCTTCAATATATCTTATCCAGAAGTGGATCCAGCAATTTGGCAACACCGAATTTCTCAATTTAAACCTATGCTAAATAATCGATTCTTGTCCGAGCACCTGGCCCCTCCAAGAATCGATACATTTCCATAGGTTTAAATGGAGGAAATCCGGTGTTGCCAAATTGCTGAATCCGCCAATGATCTTATCATTACCCAACGGACAGTGGGACAGCCTCAGGCTTCACGTCAAGACCACTTCTCCTCTCCGAATGTCTCCTGCACGTAGATCCTTATTCCTTTCCTCATTTTTAATCCCCCCCCCCTCTTCCAAATTTCGGTTTCGATGCTGTCATAATAAACGCACTACTAATAACACACATCTGTCATAATTTTCGCTTCATAGTGTCATTTTGGGTTTTGTCAGTAGATCGGTGGATCAGCCGACCCCATTGTGAGACACCGAGCGGACTCCTTTGTTTTTATGTAATTCGTCGTCTCCCGGCCGAAGGAACGTAACTAAATTTCAATGTTGCCAAATTTTACTTGGCTAATTGCATTTACACCTAGAGAGGCATAGATATTTTTAAACGGAAATTTCACTGATTTTTCTCATGATCTCATGCAAAAATCAGACAAATTTTGGGCAACAGTTGCAAAGGTACATTCTCGTGAAAAAATGAATTATTTCGAGTCAATTTTGCAACCTTGGAACGGAGTTACGTCCCTTCGTGCGGGATAAAACGAATTTCGGTCCGGTCCTTTTTTTTCGTCGTCCACCGCTGCCTGTCTCGCGCGCTTTTTTTCCGATTTTCTTCTGTCGGTGTCTTTGGATCTTGTTTCTCTTGAGCGCCAGCGGTCCAGTTATCATAAGCAAGCGTCAAATTCCAACGGCGAGCGTTATCACGATGGCATCGGGAAGGACTCGAGCTGGGGATTCTGGATGAGCCGCGACCGGGTTATCCATCTTAATTTCCCCGGTGACGTATTAATCGCTGGATCACCTGGCGGATTAATCGCTTAAGTACCCTTAAGTAGCTTTGTTTTTGAGCTTGCCGCCGGCCACCGACTCGCATCTCTCGCTCCCGCCATGTTGCCGCCCGATGGAAATTCAGGGAAAAGTACTGAGCATCAGTTTGGTGAAATATTGGGCATCCTGGAAAAAAAAAACACATTGGATCTAGAGTCCAGACTCTTAAAAACATCGACAAGAAAAAGTATACTCTTGATTCAATCAGAGTCTAGCTTAAATCAAGAACCAAGCCTCTGAATTTAAGCGGATTTCGTTTTGATTCAAGCAAAAATCCGATTGAATCAAGAGTATTTTTATTGTCAATGTTTTCAAGAGTCTGCTTGAAGATAATGTGACGTCACAGGCTTTTCGATTTATAAAGAGCAGAAACTTAAAACTTTAGTAGTGACCAATAGATTTTGCTAAGAATGGACATGGTGATTTCCACTGAAAAATGCCTCATGCTCCATTCACAAGAAACCCTTCTCTAAATTTTACTCTAATACTCCCGTCAAGAATCAAGAAAATCGGAGATTTCGACGGAATACTCTCTGATGTCCTTTAGAATAAGTTGCGTGTTGCATATTTTACTCATTTGCGAGTAACAGGCGGGAATTCGCATTTTACAATACCTTGCCTTGATCCTCTCAAAGCTACGTTTTTAAAACTTCAAACTTCAATCCATTATAACACCAGTTTGGCTTAATATTTTCGGGCGTTTTTGGCTTCAAAATTTTTATATAACACTCCTTCACGTTGCGATATCAATAATTGACTTCGAATTTTTAAAAGCTGACATACCTTTTCCCTCGGACGGTCGCTTTTTTAGTCAAACCAAATAATATCGTTTTCTCAAAACGTTCAATCCGTCAAGCAAGAATTCATTCGTGGTTTTGAATGGTGTGCCTCAGCATGTCTTTATCAAAATTTCAAATAAAAGTGAATAATTTTTGACAACATCGCGAGGTACAAGAGAATTACCAATGCTAATCCTCCGCTCACGAAAAAACTCATAAATATAAGAGGTACGCGCGCGCACAAAAAAGAAAGAAAAAAAGAAAAAGAAAATCAAGCGAGAGGTTTTTTACCCTCGGTCAGCGAATCCGTGCCAAGTCCAGATCCCTGCAAAAAGTGAAGGGGGCAATGATGGACGGGGGCTTCGTGATAGAGCTGTCAACGCAAGGGGGTCTAAAAATGAGGCGGTTGAATCAATCGGATTCGTCAAGTAGTTTACGACTATGTTCCTAACCGTGCGTTGAAGTCACTCACCGCCCGCAAAAATTCGAGCTGATCACACCGATCAAGTTCATTGCCTGAAAGGGATTTTTCAGTTAGATTTTTCATGCTAATTTATGATCAAAACCGTTTGCAAGTATCCGATTGGCGAAAAAGGTACTCTTTATAATATGTGCGTACATTTAGAGAATGGCAACCCTGTCGTTTGTGTAGAGATAATCTCTGCCGTTATATCTTAGCTCGAATTGTGTCAACTTGATGTGATGACGGGTTCAGGATCCAAGTTATGGGCCGTTTTTGCCTTGTGATGTGCATGCGCACTATCGTTCGATCTCCGCATAAATTTGATGAAAATAGCATTGCCTTAATTCCTTGTCATCCGTCAATTTGTCATAGCTTCCATGGCCATAATTAGTTAGTTCTCAGATCATGCGGCCTGTCATGCATCAGAATCAAATATCAGCTTACAGGCACCTGTGCAATGTTAGAGTCTCTCGTTAGCACAGATTCCGGCTGATTGGCAATAATTTTGGCTTCGGTAAAACGAAGTGGCTCGGCTCGCGCGAAAAGTTCTAATACAATGTTTCAGAATTTGCATGGAGAGATTTAATCGTAAATTCCGCACCTAAGTTGGTCCGAGACATTAGAATTGGATAGTAATTTTATTTTTAGTCCCATGAATATTTAGAAGTTTACAAAGGACCCTGATACTTTATTAATCAGTGTTTTAGGACAAAATGATGTTTAGATCCTAAAAATACGTGATGATCATCAAAAGTTGTCAGGAAAGCCAATTCAAATGAAAATGGTGGCAAAGATATTCTCTCATTTCAAGGGGCACCTCATGAAATGCGCACTCCTAGAATATAAAAATTTAATTTTGTGAACTTGCGCCCTCATTCCTCTATAACGTACCCGTATTGCAGATGTAGACCTCCCTGAAAAAAACCGTAATGTTCCTCTCAGTGGTGTGGCGTGAATTGCGATGTATCGATTGTTCTGCCATTTAAATCTATGGTAAAGAATCGATTATTTAGGTGTTCGCTGCGTACACCCTGTTTATCGATCCTTTTCCATAGGTTTAAATGGCATAACAATCGATATATCGCAAAGCACGCAACGCCACTGGTTCCTCTTCACTTCCCTCTTCCTGAGTAAAAAAAAATCTCATGTAAACCTCCGTTTTTCAGGTTGATGTGAAAGATAGAGATTGATAGACCGAGTGATACCTCTGTTAATTTTTCTCTCCTTTTTCATTCGTGAAAGCAATAAGCACGGGTGATAGCATGGAACCACTTCTCTTTTTCCTGCACAACAACTGTGACGAAGGCACACATCAGATCTCCTCCCCCAAGCATTACGCATTTTATGAACAGCCCTTTCTATAGGTGCTACAAATTCAATCTAGAGGGCAACCCCGCGCTTGCAGCTATAAAGCCCCATCACCCTTAGTCTCCAATTGATAGCCCCAGGCAACCTTTCGGACCATAAAATTCAGGTCACCGAGCCGGGAATAGGACATGGGGCCTGCTGATCGTAGATCAGGTCTACAAATACAATACCCTGGTCTACCTACAATACCAAAAAAAAATTAAGTGGTCATCATTTCACGAATATTAGATGAAGATCATCCCTG
This sequence comes from Bemisia tabaci, assembly GCF_918797505.1. NCBI lineage: Eukaryota > Metazoa > Arthropoda > Insecta > Hemiptera > Aleyrodidae > Bemisia > Bemisia tabaci. The sequence goes on from NC_092795.1 coordinate 40,334,315, forward strand.
TCGCTAATCCACAGACGAGACTTTAGGGAGCCCGTATTGCGGGATCTGGAGGATATCTCTCGTTCTCGATTAACCTCTGATCTATACCGTGCTATGAAAGAACGCCGTATGAGCCATCAGGCGTCGCCAAATTTCCTTCAATAAGAAGCTTACTGAAAAACTTGTGAGTAGTTTTTTCCAAAATTTTCAGAAAATTTTGTACGCGATTTAATACAAAATATCTGAAAATTTCAAGGGAAAATATGCATGACTGTTGTCAAAAATACATGTTTTATCAAGGGGTATGTGGCAACTCTCGAATGATCATATACGTTCTTCCTCAGCACAGTAGTCCCAGATAAGACATCGTATTTTTACAATATTGGGCAAATATTGTCAGTATTGTCGCAATATTTACACAATACTGACAATATTTTGATAATATTCTAATCAAAATTATTTTTTTAAAACATTTTTAAAGAATCTTTGTTTAGTATTTTAAAAAAAATATATTTTTACCCAAAATATTATAAAAATATTTTCACAGTATTGGCACAGTATTTCACAGTATTTTAAAGTTTTAAAGTATTGGCACAGTATTTAAGCCAAAAGGAAATATGGTGTACACTTTTATCATTGGCTCAATATTTAACCAATATTGGCCCAATGTTTGCATAAATATCCAAACAATATTTTTTAAATATTGGCTAAATATCTCTGTCTTATCTGGGAATGCACTCTGGGCTAAGTCCTCGGTGGAAAGTCTTCATATTCCTGGACGTGTCGCGGGATTGGCAACGAGGGCAACGAGGGGGGAGGAGGGTATCGGGGTGGATCTTGGGCGGGCGGGCGATGCCCGATTGTGCCGCGGGTCTTATCGGTCGTCCGATCGGGATCCTCGCCCGGTCACCGTCTCCCGGGCCGGCTCGTTGTTTTATTGATTTATTTTTTATTGCCTTCGATGATTATGCTCGGATATTAATGCCGTGTTGATGTCATTTATGTGCGTGCCCGACTGAAACTGCCCGTCACAGCGCTGTTGTCGGATGAGGTTCTGGAGATGACGATTTATGGGCTCCCGTAGCGTCAGTCTGCATCGGCTCGAAGGATTTTCCTGCAGTTGAATCTTATTCCAGACCGGCTCTACCATCGACGATTTTTAAAGCCGTGTCAACGTATTAGCCTATAATATGCACTCGAAACATTGGACAAGTTTCTTGACGGGAAAATTGTTGTAGGACAATTTTCATGGGCGTTTATATATTACATAAATATAAATTCCTGGGAATCAGCTTTTTCGGGATGGATGTGATGATTCAGGGGGCCTAGAATTTAAGTCGTGTTCCGAAGTGTACGAAAAGTTCGATGGAAAACTTAAAAGATTTGACACTTGAAACTTTTTGACGGATTACGGTCTATCAAAGGTCTTTAATCTAAGAGAAAATTCGTTGAGGGAAACAAATTTAAAATTTCATACGAATAGAACGCACATCAGCGAATCTGTCTATATGGGGTCAAGCAGTGGGTGAATTGGACTAAATTTTGCAATTAAGAATACTTATTTTTGGCTCTTTCTTCCATGTATGCATCTATCTGCATGAGAAAACTAGAAGCACATATTATGTTTTTCTAAAGTGAACCAGAATTTGTTCCTTATCGCAAAATTTAAGCCAAATGTCGTAGGAGTAGCAATTATTATCCTACCCCATCCGCATCCGAAATGCACATCCGTATCAAATTGTACGTTAAGTCCTTACGTGACTTACCGGCCACCAAGTCACCGCCCACTTGAAGTGCATGAGTGGTCGAGAAATTGACCACTCTACCACTGTACTAAATCAAAGAGCAGTAAATCCATATTTTGCCGTAAGTCTATCAATTGTATGATATGGTTCTGCTTGCGTCAAATAATAAAATACACTTTACATAAAAGTCAAAATTGAAATATTTACGACTATGATTAGGTATCAAGGTGCGGCATCTCCATATGACCTCATCTATTAAACATACCACTTTTTACGGTTAACTTAAAGTCGGAAATCCAAAATTCCGCATTTACTGCAGACTGACTGCAGATTGCACCAATTTAGTTTCGGATTCACCTCGGGAGGTCAATCCAACAATTGAAAATATGATACGAACTGCAGCCGCTAAGATGAATCAAAATTTTCATATTTTCGAAATAAATAAAAAATTTACCAAATCGAGAGCACCCCATGACATTCAAAACTGTCACTCTAAGTGTAGCCGCTGCTATGAAGTCTGTAAGGGGGCGTTAGGATTGGCAAGGGGGAGGGGGAGTGGAGGGAACTTGAGAGAATTTTCATAAACTTAACAAAACCGCTGTATTTTTTCATGAAAAATCCGCTGTGACGTCATGACGGATATCGGCCATAATCCAACGTAAGGCAACCGTGGGCTAGATACGAGTGAGCGATAGTATCGCGGCAATTTGTAGCCGGCAAGTCAGCGCAAAGGGAGGGGGAGGGGAAGGGCGGCGAAAGAAAATTGGCTTCCAAGTAATCAGACATCGGGGGTTCGCGGTGACGATGACTGACGGTGAACCAAGTTGGTGAGTGGTGACTTGGCGACTCGGATTTTCTTTGAAAAAGTGTCGGTGTCGGCATTCCTCTGATCCGCGGCCGTCCGACCAGGGCTGCTAATTTGCGGCGAATCCTTCGAATTTTTCCGCAAAAAATGTTGCGAACAAGGCAAATTTTAACTGAACATCGGCTGCATCGCATCTTCAGCACGGTTGCACGATTTCACATCAGAGTCCGCGGTGTTTCCATCTTTTCCTCCTTTCTTTTTGTATAGAGTACACAAGCTTTAGTGCAGTAATCGTCAAAACTAAAGGTGATCGATATTTTATCGGAGAAATCTATGCCTTAACTTCATAATTGTTAGACACTTTTATTCAAATTGGTGAACTGAAAGGTGGATCCATGCAGTGGCGCGGCGTGGCGTGCTTTGCGCTATATATTGATTGATCTGTCATTATTTTAAAACTATGGAAAATGATCGATAAAAAGGGTGTCCACAACGGACACCTTTACAATCGATTCTTTACCATAGCTTCAAATGGAAAAATATCGATAGTCGATCATTCTCGCCTCGCCACTGTATTCATGACTTTTGGAGAGTGATTAAGGCTCTGTAGACGTCGGGATGGTTAAAATAACTGTTTTATAAAGTACTCTAGAGGAATGGTAGAGGATAAAGACTTTGATTTTCGGAGCAAAAACTGACAACTGTGTCCTGATACCCATTTTCAGTCGCTCACGACAAGTTTTTTTTGCTGTTTGTTTTAATTTGATTGTAAGCTCGTTCATTTCGTTTTTATTCGTTGCTTTCTTGTTTTACCTGGCTCTTGGTTGCTCGTGATAATAAATAATTACTTTTATTACGCTTTTCGGCATGTGTAAAGGGAGCCTCGACATTTTCTCTGAAAAAAGTGAAGTCAGAAGAGGGTATTTAAGAAAGATGGAAAAACTTCATTTTTCATGGTTTAGGACCTCTCTAAATCTGTATTTTAGACTCAAAAGACACCTAAAGGATCTGAAATTTTAAAAAAATCGCTAAGGAGGCCCGGCGTGCTGCGGCACCTCGGCACTCCAGCTAAACCGGCCTCATAACGACTCAGTTTTTAGTCGTTGTGTTGGTTGTCCCACAATTCGTCATTTCTCTCACAAAAGACCTTAACTTCATTTTAGTGTTCCCAAAATCACCCTCGCAAATTGCGTTTTTGCCATGAAAATTTTGGGCTTTTCTAATTGAAAATTGCATTGATTATTATTCTGATCTCATGCTAAAATCTGCATTTTTTTTCCTAGGACAGCACCGATCTATTTTTGTAACAAATTATACTTCTCGAGTCAATTTTGCAACCTTGGAATGAGGTTACGTTCCTTTTTTTGTAGAAACGATAAAAGCGTTATTTTGTCATAATACCGAAAGAGACGGCAAAGCTTCGTTATGCGTTCATCAAAGCAGCTTTATGCGTATACCTGCAGCGAACGTCGACTTCAAGTGACGAGTAGAGACGTTTTTAGATCGCTCGCATTGAATAAATTTAAATCGGATCAGTTACCGCCCCTCGCCTTGGTATCACATCCGTGCAACTTAGTTGCGAGTGGTCTAATAAACAAATCAAGCACCGCCGATCGTATTTTCATTACAGACTTACAGAGGGGCAACACGCGGTAGACGCTCTCGGACGTCCGGTCTGACGTCGGGCCGAAATAATGTCCTCGGAGGTTAACCTAATCGTAACTCACTCCTTTCACACCGAGTTTCGGCTCCGCTTGCCAAATCGGAAACGAAACTTATTTCCGTGATGCAGCAGTCTTGAGCGGTTTAGAATTTATTATTCTTCGATCTTCGATGCCATCGGATTCTTTATGAACCTAAGGGTAAACAATGGTGTATAAAAAGAAAACAAAGTAATTTAAAATACCAGTAATTCATTTCACGTAGAATTTCAAATTTATCAGTTGAACTAATATAAGTATTATTGCGAATTGAGGGGATTGGAGGACAAGGCTCATAATGCAGTTTCTGCTATTTCGAGAAATGCCTGTTTGAAGTTTCGAAATTGTATGGATCTTTGTGGCGGAAAGAAAGTTCAAACTGACTTTTTGATGCTTGAAAATAGTAATTTTGGAGCGAATTTTTCACAGAATATGCATTAAGACTGGTTTTACTTGAAATCATGAACATCTCAATTTTTTCAAAAACTGCATGTATGCATTTGCTGCATTGTCCTCCAAGCCCCTCAATTATACTCTGGTCGAAACACTCAAAACTGTCTAAATTTAAGGATTTAAATTCTTTTGTTTTGTTTTAAGAAATTATCTGTTTGAAATTTTAGCGTAGCTTACTGGTAACTTTTTTGAATTTTGACATCTTTTGTATACATCAAGAGGTCAATCACCTCCTTCCACCAATTAGATCATTCCATATATTTTTTGTCTTCTTTGTCTATAGCTTCGTCTGTCAATTTCAATAATCGGCCCTCTGGCGGGGATGTTCTCCAACACTTGGCATCCATAGGTTTCCTCAATTACACTCGTCAGCAGGGTGTCTACAAATCCGGAATTTCCGGAAAGTCCAGGAATAGTACTGATTTTTCAAGGGCGGTCCGGAAGTACTGATGAAGTGTGGAAATTCCGCAAAAAGGTCCGGAATTTTTCTAATTTGTTTGTCATTTTTGTCTCAATTTGAGCGAAATTCAATTTTTTAAAATTTCGTCAATAATTGGAAGTACTGAAAAAGTACTGAATTTCTCTGTTGAGAAGGTACTGAATATCTTGGGAATGTACTGAAAAAGTGCTGTAAAGTACTGATTTTTGGTTAGCCTGTTTTAGTAGACACCCCGGTCAGATTTACTGTATATATTGACACGCCAACTTAATTTTTGGAACATTCGAGCAACGTGACATCGTTGCCCGTAATCCAGAGCTTAGAGCTCGGTTTGATGAAAGACAGACGTTGAGTCTGGGCGACAATTACGGCGAAAACCTGCGGTGGGGCCGGCCGGAGCGCGTCGTTGAACGATTTTGGGAGTCCTAAAATAATTACCCCCTTTGCTCCCCCTCCGCCATTACACCCTGTCCGCCACCCGGGACCCGCGGCTCAAGAGATTTAAGGTGATGGAGGATTGCGCTCCGTTGGAAAGTACAAGCGACCGGCAAGGACGTAACTCATTCTATTTGTGTTCGGGGATTTAGGGGCCGCTTTTAAACGTGATAATGACACGACAATGACACACTTTAAAGTGGTTTACGTTTCGGATTGTATATGACCCACCTCAAGTCGTAATTCTTTTGATTTTGACTCCTTGTAGGCCGAATCGTCTCGCATGCAGACACTCACAGTCGCGTAAGGCGTTCAAATTGAAATTGGTCAAACTCTTGTTTCAGTCGTCGGAACACGATCGTAATCGCAATAACTCCTAGTATTGAACTGACCAATTATGACGTCTCCTGTGTCATGGATTGAATAGCATGATACATTTTTTTCTTCTTCTGGACTGAAGCAAAGATGTCACATGTCGCAGGGTGTCTACAAGTCCGGAATTTCCGGAAAGTCCGGATATAGTACTGATTTAAAGGAGGGCAGCCCAAAAGCACTGAAGAAGTGTGGAATTTCGCGAGGAGGTTCGGAATTTTTGTCATTTTTGTCCCAATTCGAGCGAGAAATTCAAATTTTTGAAAATTCTTGAATTTCGTCAACTGGAGGTACTAAAAAAAGTACTGAATTTCTCATATAAGGAGGTACTGGAAAAGTACTGTAAAAGTACTGATTTTTGGCCAGCCTATTTTAGTAAGCACCCTGCATGCTGGCGCCAATGGAATGTTCAGTGCTTTCTGTATCGCGTCAGAATTTTCTGGCAAATTGAAATTTTTCTCGGAAATGCGGGATTTTCCGGAGTGCATACAATTTCGGGTCACTGTATTTTCGCCGCTTTCTTCTTTTTTCCCGAGAAATCCTTACGTAATAAAGATGACATCATTGGGATCAACGCTTATAATCCAATAGGATAAATCAGTGGCCTAACTCACCAAATGGGGTCTACCACCCGCAGATTGCATTTCTAGCCCCCCCCCCCCCCCATACCTCCCGGACTCGATTAAAGAATTTTAAAATTTCAGCCTGCGACCACACTCCTTGGGGCCGTGCCCCCCCCCCCCCCCCCCCCGAATTGCACACCCAACATGCACGCCACGATTCATCGTTCGAGTTGCTTCATTTTAGCCATGGGTTTGAATGGCTGAGCATTTAAAAATTCATAGGTAAATGTTAGTCAATGTCATGTTTTTGTTTTGCTCGAAAAAGTGCATTAAGATTTTTGTTTTCCTTTGTTTCAGTTAAATGTACAAAGATCTCTGGAACAGCCATCGACGTCATCGGAACCGGTATACCTGCACCACCATGCATCGTCACACCACAGTAGCGCTGGCTCAGTTAGTTCGGGCGGCGGGGGCGTTGGTAGCCCCGGCTCCCCTCCCCCACCCTCCAGCGTCAGGCATAAAGACGAAGACGGCTCGCCCAGCGTCGAAGGTATGTTTCTCATGAATTTGCACCTTTCAAAATGCAATCGTCTCATAATATGAAGTCTGCAGAGAAAGTAGCGATAGAGAGAGGCTAAGGACTGAAGTAAAAAAATACAACTTATTTTTAGCTCCAGTATGTTTTCATCGGTTTACAAATTTAAACCTATAAATAGCCTCATTCGTCCTCTTCACTAATAATACAATGAACGTAAATGTTTTTAGTCAGTGGCGTGGCGTGCTTTGCGATGTATCGATTGATTTGCCATTTAAACCTATAAAAAAGGATCGATGGACAGGGTGTTCGCAACGAGCACTTTAATACTCGATTCTTTACCACAGCTTCGAATGGGGAAATTTCGATTATCAATCATTCACGCCTCGACACTGTTTTTAATGAACGAAGTTTATATTGTGTTCGTAAACCTTCCTACGTGGAAATTTTGAAAACAAATAACCAAAAAAAAAAAAAACCTAGGAAACGTAGAACAGGAAAAGTGCTTAATCTTCACAGACCTTGAAGCACGACAAATTATCTATTTTTAAAATGATGCAATGCACGAAAATAGGAAGAAAAAGCGACAACAACAGAGAGAACGAAATTAGTGGTTCCAATGTATTACGTTTGACTTCTAAGGATTCTGAAGAATTTACAGTTGAAGTATTTCATCATAACTTACCTGCAGCATATTCTCATACTCTATTCAAATTTTGGGGAGCGGAGGCAAGCATCCCATTTTTTGGATGATTTTTGATTTGTTCGGTCAGTTGTATGAAGTCCAAAAGGCTTTTAACGTAGCTTAAAAAATATAGCACTTTTACCTCGCACATTCTCCCCCCCCCAAAAAAAAAAAAAACAAATAACAATGAAATCAGGCGTGCTTATAAGCGACCAAGAAACATACGTCTTTAAAATCAAGGGAGGCTGCATCAAGTAGACACACCAAATTAAAAGTTAAGAAAGATGCGAGGAAGATAAAGAAATGAGAAGAGAGGCAGGGCTGGTCGAGGAAGAATAAATTGTTTCATTTTAAAGAGCGGGCTCGCTAGCGAAATTAAATAGGCATAGAAGGGGCTCTAAATTGCTTGCTCATCGATGCGAAGACGCTGTTTTTCTTTCACGTGAAAAAACCGGGGCTCAGAGGGGAAAATTTCTTCAAGTACATTCACTCAAGTTCATTAATGTGACTTTTTTCTTGTTTGCCGCATTCCTGCCAAATTTACGAGGCAAATTCCCAAATATTCTGCAAGATAAAAACCATATGCCTCATATCGTAGATCAGTCCGTTTACGTAACGAAACATTACATACATATCTTTCCGAAAAATAATTAATACCGCACACAAAAACGCATACATTTTGGGTATATTTTATCTTAGTTGGGTTTATCTTTAGTCCTGTAATTTCCAGAACTAGACCCATCCCCCCTCTCTTCCCCCCTTTTTTTGGTGCGTATTTGTTTCGCACGAGATAGTTTTAATTTTTAAAATTTCAAAACTATATAATTCTTTCTCAGAATCGTTGGCTTTTAAGTACTTGAAAGTTCAACTGGAGCAGTTCTTAAGGAAGCAGATCGTATTTAAATTTGAAAAAAAATCCTCGCTTTAAAAAAAAAAAAAAAAACGCGCAAAGAATCTCTTTACGTGTCGGGAAAGCAATCATAAATCTATGAACTCAAGATATGAGGGAACGTAATAATTAAAAATAAATGATAAAAGTACCGTTATTTCACCCTGATAATCCACTGAGGACTCAATTTTTAACCGCAACCTCGAGATTATTGCTAGTAACCAGTCATATAAAATTAATCATGCCTGGATCTACACCGAAAGCCATTGAAAATAAGAAAATCAATGTTAAATAATTACGTTAATTTTCAAATGCTGTCAATTCGACGAGATGTTTAATTGTGAAATCTCTGTGAGAATAACCACAGAATGTCACATCTTATGGTGTGAAATTAGTGGTGAATGTGCAGATTTACCATCTTTTTTTTTTTTTTTTTTTTTTTTTTTTTTTTTTTTTTTTTTTTTAATAATGATTTTATTTATCAGATAACAACTTTGAAACAAGACCGACAGCAGTCTTGCTCGAAATTGGGAAGAAGTGCAATTGACATAGTAAAGATTTACCATCTTGGATTACAGTTTGCAACAAGGAACCACTATTTCTGGCCCATTTCAGAAACCACATACATGCCATTGGTTTCCCATTGCAGGTATGTGTTTTCATGAAAGCACCAGAGATAGTGGCTCCTTATTACAAAATGTAATCCATTTATCCTCCCGAGGATTATTTTATTTTCTATCTTTCTTACTTTTAGCGCGATTTTTCTGTTCGAAAGACTTTTTATTTTCTTCAATTTGATTTGGACACTAATTTTAATAGGCAAAAAACTCCTCTTTGACTCAGTCGGCGAAACGGCGGGAATTTCAGTGGAGGACGAAGCGGCATCCCTGTTCGTCAGGTCGAGAAAGTTTTTCCTCCTTTCACCTTTGAGCTCGTCGCGCGGTTATTTACGTCTCATTTAACCCGGAAGAATCCGGCTCCTGTCTTGAGATGATTATCTACTTGTTACATGGTTACAGGTTACAGACTCCTGCGCACCTTTTTAAAGCGGCTTTTTATTGGAGCCCCAAGTACTTGGTCGCTGATAAATTGTCCAAGGGTGGGAGCAACAGCAATTAGCAAGTCGAAAAATTTGCGAATGCCGAATCTGAGTCTTTTTGCTCGTGTCTCAACCGGCAATTTCTCATGTATATTTGCCGTATGTAGAGCACTTATGTCTAATTGGCCAATTTTTGTCATCCTTTATAATGACCTCATATCTTCGACCCAAAGGTCCTCGCATCTCTATCCCTTAGTTTTACACGTCTGAAACTGTTTGTAATGACTCCACTTGCTAACTCGTGTTTTATATTATCTAGAGAGAAAAATTCTTTTGCCAGCATATCATTTTGGAATAACTGACAACTATATCGATTTTCTATACAAATGTTCGATCTTTCAGTATAGTTCGCAATCCATGCTGCGGCCGTTCCGGTTTACGTTTGCCTGTCAGATTTTCACTCCCGCCAGACGCGTAATTCGCGCCGAGCTTATTTCGCGCCGGATCCACGCACTCAGAGTAAATGGTGGTCAAAATAGCAACTGAGTAAGCGTGAATTTCGCGCCGGGATTTTTAACAATGAAAGCATGCTCCTGAATTCGGTGTGAGCGTGAAAATTTATGTATACTAAAATGTTTACCCGACCAATAAAGTCGGTTTCAGTTTTTGAGAAACCTTGAGCATGAGAGAGGTTTGACCGCTACCGAAGTGGAACAGAGGCATGCTCAAGACGAGTGGACTTATTTAAGTCAAACGGAACTATGTGCATTAAGACGTGAGCCCTGTTATGCATGTATTCCTATGGGTCTTAGGGCCCATGTCTTAATGCACATAGTTCCGTTTGATAGGAATACGTTCAAATACTTGACGACCGCACCAGCCCCCCATCCTTACACAATACACGCATTAAAGCCGAGATAAATTAGCCTAACGAAGACGTAAAATCAAAACAAAGAGGAATATTTTAATAAGCGGTCCGGCATGCAATCAAAGCTCCATCGGTGAGGCGCCCCTGAGGACCCACGAGTGGTCGGGGGGGGGGGGGGGGATCAAAGCGGAACCGTAATCTGTTGAACAATCGAACTGTGTAAGAACATCGCGCTCGTGATGGGAAATGACCTGACGGTGCTTACTTGCCGGGGTTGCCTACTTTGGATTACAAGGAAAACCTTCTCTTAGGTTCTAATATTCTAGTAATGAGATAATAGAGTATACTTCGGCAACCTTGCCTTGTCGCGCATGGAAAATCTGTTGGAATTTTTGTAAGTTCTTGAACAAGTACAGGATCTCGCCTCCGAGGGATTGCTTGATAAGGAAAAGCGCAAGGACATGAGGAAAGTTTTTCTGGACCCTTTATGTTTTCAATTAAAAGGGAAAATAAAATTTTACATGTTTTATAGAGCGAGATCTAATACCTCCCGAAATTTTTTTTCTCCTTGTGTGTCCTGTCATTTACATTGGCGGATCTAGCAAACTGGCATCATTATTTTTCTTCATTTAAACCTATGAGAATGTATCGATTCTTAGGGGATCAGTGCCCCGATAAGAATCGATTATTTTACATAGGGTTAAATGGGGGAATCCAGTGTTGCCAATTTGCTGGATCCGCCTCTGGTCATTTTGGATGGCCCCGAGAGGATACACCAGTGGCGTAGCGTGCTTTGCGATGCATCGATTGATATGTCATTCAAACCTGAAGAAAAGACCGATTATTAGGGCGTTCGCAACGAACGGCATAATGATCTATTCTTTACCATAGCTTCTGATGGAAAAATTTTGATATTCGATTATCATGCCCCGCCCCTGATACATACTGTTACGGTTACGCACTGTATTCATCTCATAAAATTTTTAGTGTCAAAATTCAATGTAGAACGTACCATACAGACCATCGGTATACTTAGTTTTTTTTCTGAATCTTTTTAAACGAAACGTATAACACGACAGGAAAAATCTCGAGAGGGGTCCTTGAACCAGCGATGAGATTTTCCCAACAGAATCCAACTTTTCAGTCGAGTGAGCGGAGTTGTTAGCAAGTAATGAAAGGGGGGGGGTGAAAAAGTGGGGACGAGTACAAAAAGGGGGCCGCGCGAAGGAAATAGGGGCCTCGCAGTTGGCGGAATCGAATCCCGAGGCGGGCTGACGGCAATTTATCCAGATTAGCCACCGTGCTCGCGCGGTCCTGGAACGCCCCCCCCCCCCCCCGATTACCCCTCCTCCCCCCTTCTCCGCCTCCCCCTCCCCCTCGAACCCCTCGAGGCTCGCCTCGAAAGGAATCAGAAAGGACCCGACGTTCGACTACTCACAGCTTGTAATTTGCATGCATTTATCAAGTTCAACAAATTGAAGCTGTCCGAAGGAAGACAAACGAAGCAAAGGAGGCAAGGACGGGAAAATCATCGGTTTCGGTTGTACACTGAGAAAAAATTCTCGCCGTTTTTACCACGGTCCGTTGGTACCTTTACCATCTCACTTTTTTTTACCAATTATTGGTAATTTTACCAAGACAGACTGGTGAGCTTACCTAAAAACCTGTATTTTTACTGTTTTTTTCAGATAAGAATACCGCTTTTATTGGTAATCAATTCCCGGTAACTTTGCCATTTTATCTCGGTAATTCTACCACAGTCGATAAAAAATATTGGTGATTTTACCAAGGTCCAGAAAAATTACCGAGAAAGTGCAATAATTTTACCGAGATTTCTCGGTAAAATTACCAATTCCATAAATGGTAATTTTACCAAGAATAAACTGGGATCAAATAGAACCCTGAATTCTTGGTAAGTTTACCCTTTTCCTAGTAAATCAACCGAGATTTATTTGCAGTGTAGCTCGGTGTCTTATTGGATCTTGCTTTTCTTCCTTCCATCCTGCAAAAACTCACTCTCGATAAAATAATCATAGAAAATCCTGATTTTAATTTATTCTTTACTTAGTTACTTAAAACAATTCTATGATACGCATAGATGACACTATTTCCAGCGAAATATGCGGTTTGCAACTCATAAAATACACATTTTCATGATTCGCGCACTCCTCGAGCACAGTGGCGAGGCGTGAATGATCGATTATCGATATTTCCCCTATTGGAGTTATGGTGAAAGATCGATTATTAAGGTGTTCGTCGCGAACACCCTGTTTCTCGATCCTTTTCCTTAGGTTTAAATGGCAGATAAATCGATGTGTCGCAAAGCACGCAACGCCACTGCTCGAGTGCAGGGCCGGATTTACCTACTTGCCGCCCATGGGCCGCCTGTTTTTTGCCGCCTCCTTCTCATTCGTTTTGAAACATCAATAAAAACCATCAAGTGAACGTGCCGGAGGGGGAGGGTGCATAAGACGCGTTTACCTACTCGTGTTGAGTACATTTTTTGCGAAAGCCCTGTCAACACTACTAGCAAAATTTCACGGAACTTTGCGCGAAAGTTAAGTTCCGTAAACATATCTCTGTGTGAACAAGGTCCTCCGTGTATAAGAAATGAACCAAAAAATTGAAAGAACAAACATAAATGTGGTTTAATAATTTTAACTTCCGCCGCTGCGCCGGGCTGATCGCACTGTGTTTGGCGCAATGCGTGAAGTATTCCTGCAGTCTTGTAGGCTCTACGCGTTTCACGCCAACTGCTCCTGACCGGCGCACTGTGTTTGACGCAATGGGTGAAGTATTCATGCAGTCTTGTAGGCGCTAATATGTGTTACATGTCGACCGCAGTGCCGAGGGCTTGTCCTTTTCATCTCAAGTCCTCGTCATCATTCCTCTCTGCGCTGAGCTCCCTCCAGGCCAAATTGCGTGTTTAGTTCCTCTCTTAACTCGACTAATTAAAGATGCTGTCTCTTTTATCACCGAAAAACGATAGAATTACTATACTCTCAGGAAAGGAACGAGGGACGCTTATAATTTGTAATCATTCATGAGAAATTGACTCTGTGGGAATGGTGGATGCTTTAAATTTTCGAAAATTGTCTTCCGGAAGTCCCCTGGACTCACCTTACGACAACCTTCCCCCCCCCTCCCCCGGTTCGAAGTGTCTGAATCCGCCCATGTGCACCGAACAGTCCAAACGTATGCTTTCCTGTGCACGTAAGTACTGCAGTGCTGCCCACCACCAGCATATAGCAATAAGTGAAACACCTGGATACTATCACTATTTCGACAGGTAAGAGCGCGTGCTTTATACCCTCTGAAATGAAGGAGCTTGTTGTCGATATCAGCTTGAATCTTTGGAAACAAAATACCCTACACGGAGAAAAAAACTTCGTGCATGGGACCCGAAGTTGAGGTCATATGGATCTCTGAAGTTTTCTGATCACGCATCCAAAAACTTGAGGTTGAGCTTCCGAAGTTTGGGTCAGACGTCAGGGCACTTCGGTATGTACCGGAGTACTTTAGATGTGTGACCCGAACCCTTCGGTATGTATCGAAGTACCTCAGATGTCTGACCCGAACTTCGGCAGCTGGACCTCAAGTTTTTAGATGCGTGATCCGAAAAATTCAGAGATCCATATGACCTCAAGTTCGGGTCCCACGCAAGTTTTTTTCTCCGCGTATGATTCTGGTTGTCAAGTGTTCAATGATGTCCAGTTGGAAAAGTATTATGCTCTGGATATCCGTGAAAATGTACAGATTTTTGAAGTGTTGATTGTAATTTTTTGATGTTGTTGCAGGTGCGGGGGCGTCATCGAGTGTGGGAGGAGGCGGTGGAGGCGGAGGTCAAGGCGGCGACGAGGAGGGGGAGGAGGAGAGGAGCACGGCACAGTACGTCTCGACCAATTGCGTCGTGTTCACGCACTACACGGGTGACGTCGCCTCCGTCGTGGACGAGCACTTCTCGCGCGCCCTCTCCTGCGCCGCCGCCGCCGCCTCGTCCGCCAGTCAGGACTCAAAGTCTTCATCTGCTTCCGCCAAAGGTAAGCCCCAGATTCTCTCTCATATTATACGCAGTCGTGTGCTTTAATTAGTTTTGCTGTCCGTGGAAATCATCACACAGACTCCCAAAGTCAATATCTTACTCAATAAAATCGCATAAGAGAAACTAGTATTAGGTCAGCGCCGGCACACAGTGGATCGAATCAATAGGAGAGGTCGGACAAAATTTGGAAACTTTGAAAGCTCATAACTCCGTTTATATAAAACTCGGAGGTTTTAAAAGTGGCTCTATTGGTTTTTTCGTGAAATTTTCTTTCAGGGCACCCCTTAAAATTTAAAATGTGACGAAATAAACATAAAAATTTGCAATTTTAGCCAAAAATTTCACATCCGACCTCTCCCATTGACTCGATCCACTGTGCGGCAGTGGAGCAGTTCACTGCCCCCTTCACTCACGAATTCCTGGTTTCCAATTTTTTTAAAATTATTTCTATCATTTCTATGATGAGAACGATCCCCAATCTTAATGCTGTTTGAAACCTGTCACAGGCGCGAAGCGCCTCGAGGGGTTGTACCGCGGAGCGGTTAGAGGGCGTAGCCCCTTGGTATCATATGTAATCAGCCAAAAGTGCCTGAAGAGGCAAATTCAAACCTTCGAGTAAACAATAGAATAACCGACCAAAGCTTTGTCCATTTTCGGACAAATTTCTAAGTAACACGCCATTTAATATACCGTCAAGAATTTTGAGTCAAAATTGCAAAACCATAATTTCCATTAAAACTATGGGGTTTTTGCACTCTGTCGGGTGTCAATATGGTCGATAAGACTTTTGGGATGCTGAGTGTTGGGTGGGGAGGGGGACCTGGAGCAATCCCACTTGGTTTTCCTGGTGGCTTCAAGAGTAACCGCGAAGACTCCTTTGACTGCGACCTTGCCATGCCATCCCTCGCGTCAACGTCGACAAATTTGAGTCGTAGCCGGGTCTGGGTCTGCCCGAACGCGGATACGACAACCGGTCACAGTTGGTTCGCGCCGGTCGCCCGGACAATAAAACCAGATCTATTAAACATCAAAATCATTAAACATGGAGCTGGAATACGGAGGAAAAGCGAGGGAAATAAAGTAAGCACGATGCTCACGGGAGGAATTGCAGACGCCGTTTGTCTCCGAGCCCGCTTTCGCGAGGGTAATTCCGCCGCCGCGTCGCGCCATGCCGGAGTTCTTAGTGCCCTCTACCGGCATTTTGCGGTGTTGTAACATCGGGCCGGTCCCCTAAAAAACTTCGGTTTCTCAGGCCGAGGTGGACCGAGTTTAACGGAACGGGAAGAGACCAAGTCGCATCAAGTTGGAACCAGGAAAAAGAGGTTTGAAATATTAGTCCTCCATGAGTGTTGTTGGTAGGGATAAAGTTCAACGCCTACTTTTCATTAGAAGTAATTTTTTCTCGACTGAGATATTTTTTCAGATAAGTACGTGCACTGGAAAAAAAAACACATTGGATCTAGAGTGCAGACTCTTAAAAACATCGACAAGAAAAAGTACTCTTGATTCAATCAGAATCTAGCTTAAATCGAGAACCGAGCCTCTTAATTTAAGCGGATTTCGTTTTGATTCCAGCAAAAATCCGATTGAATCAAGAGTATATTCTTTTGTCAATGTTTTCAAGAGTCTGGACTCTAGATCCACTGTGTGTTTTTTCCAGTGTGCAAACAGCTCAGCTTGATATTACTCCAAAGTCATTTTGCTCCAAATTGTGACATGGTCCCTCTGTCTAGTCGGATCATATTTTGCAATAAGGAACTACTGTTTCTGGCTCCATAATCGAAAGCGCTGGGTGCAGAGAGGGCACTTCTTGGTTGCGGTGTCTCTCCGCTAACGTTTCATCCTTGTGATTAACGCATATGTACGTAGCTTGTTGCATCTTTCACACCGATATATGCTTAATGATTTCACAATGTTGGAATTGTAAAATTTCAGAAAATTTACTCAATAACAGTTTCCTTTCTGAATATAAATTAGCACTGAGATTCTGAGACACTGCAATTGAGAAGTGCCTTTTCTGCACCCAACGCCTCCATTGGTTGGTGAATCTCTACAAGGAGATTGGAGAAGATTGACTCATCAGCGAGTTCAGCTTTCCGACAGGAATTTCCAAAGGAAGATAGCGAAGCTTGAATACCCACCAAGGTTTAATGTTCTAAAGAGCCGTATGCAAAAACGACATTTTTCGCCCCCCCACTAAAACTTATTCAAACTTCGTCTATCAGTTACTAATACTAGAGCGCTTCTTTCCCCAAATTTTCAGACCCCCAAAAAATTTTGGGGGGGCGCTAGGGGGGGTGGAAGTCAAAACCTGGGACCCTCGATATCTTTCGAACGAAACAAGATATTGAGGCCCGGTTTGGACGAAAAATCGTCTAAAATTGCATACTTTAAGATTCTAAAGGTCAAAATCCCACAATTAAATTTTTAACTTAACTTATGTGCTTTTTTTCAGTTTTTGAGGAAAAACAATTTCTTTTAAACAGATTAAACTGAAATTTCACATTTTTTGATTTGAACCAAAACCAGTTTTTTAAATTGTTCGTCTTTTTCCGCATCCAACGAGTGGTCGTATAAGCTGGGGAACCGAACGGTTCCGGAGTTATGATCGATTGAAGTTTCCGCTCAACGCGCGCCGACCGATTTTCGCGCGCAAAAAAGTCGGATTTGACTGTTATTAAATCAGATTTAATGTTCAAACTGAGCAAAATGCATTATTAGGGACTCTTGAGGGTCGCTGAGTCCAGAAATTACAGATACTTCCAAAAAATTCACGTTTTTAAAATTACAGCTCCGTACAGGACCACTGAGCGGCCGGTTGGCGCTCAGTGGGCCTCTAAAATAGCGCTACGGAGCTGTAATTTTAAAAACGTGAATTTTTTGGAAGTATCTGTAATTTCTGGACTCAGCGACCCTCAAGAGTCCCTAATAATGCATTTTGCTCAGTTTGAACATTAAATCTGATTTAATAACAGTCAAATCCGACTTTTTTGCGCGCGAAAATCGGTCGGCGCGCGTTGAGCGGAAACTTCAATCGATCATAACTCCGGAACCGTTCGGTTCCCCAGCTTATACGACCACTCGTTGGATGCGGAAAAAGACGAACAATTTAAAAAACTGGTTTTGGTTCAAATCAAAAAATGTGAAATTTCAGTTTAATCTGTTTAAAAGAAATTGTTTTTCCTCAAAAACTGAAAAAAAGCACATAAGTTAAGTTAAAAATTTAATTGTGGGATTTTGACCTTTAGAATCTTAAAGTATGCAATTTTAGACGATTTTTTGTCCAAACCGGGTCTCAATATCTTGTTTCGTTCGAAAGATATCGAGGGTCCCAGGTTTTGACTTCCACCCCCCCTAGCGCCCCCCCAAAATTTTTTGGGGGTCTGAAAATTTGGGGAAAGAAGCGCTCCAGTATTAGTAACTGATAGACGAAGTTTGAATAAGTTTTAGTGGGGGGGCGAAAAATGTCGTTTTTGCATACGGCTCTTTTAACACCTGGAGGACCGTATTTTAAAGTGGTGCGGGGGAGAGAAGAAGAACGGTGATACCTCTGTTTCCATTACAAGCTCCTCACAGATAAGAACCCCTAGTAGTACGGTTACAACCATACCTAAAAAATGAGGCCCACGAGGGTTGATAAGAGTTCTATTTAGAGACTGGATCAGCAAAACCAATTTCATCGAACATTTTTGTAGCTGCTATAGTTTGTCATAGTTTGCTTCTGGCTGTCTAGCTACGAGCAAACAATTATCCTACGTACAATAATAATCAGATCGTTCCGAATATAAGGCGTCAGGAGATTGTAACTTTGCAAGTCTAAAAAGCACTGCTATAAAAGTTCTACGGTCCCTAAGTGTTTGTCTCCCGTACGTGGATCGGATTCTTCTCCATGAAGTATTGACTGTATGAAGTATTAAACACGCAGTTTTCATCTCAAGATCAGTCATGAGTTTCCCAACTTGAAATTTATATAAGTGCCCTCTTTACATCGCAACTTCACGCTAACTTCATTTTCCTGAGGCGCGGGGCTGTTAGGATAATTTTCCCCTTTCAAGTTGGCAGCGTCGTTTCTCAGCCGTGGTCCAGTGTCGCGAAGCGCGTCTTTGAAGAAGAAAAATCCTTTTGTCCTTATTTGGTACTGCATCGTTAATCCTTTAAAATTGCGCAGGGCTCGGCATAATTGCCAAGTGTCGACGCAAATTTGTTCGCTTTATCCTCAATTCGACTCTCTCGTTTATTTTCTTATTAAAAATCTTCCAAAAGTTGCACTTATGTGCCATTCTTTTGTAAAAGAGAAATGAAATCGAACATTTCTATTCCAGGCTCCGGCAAAAATGTCGGAGAGAATATCACAAAAACTTCGTACATCACAAGAACTTCGTAAATCACAAGAATAATCATACCGTTATTTTGGAAAGTGAGGCTTTTACGATGAGGAATTTTTTTACTTTCGGAAAAATAAACAATTGAAAATATAGAATGTGTGATTTCGTATTTCATTGAGACCGCCAAGATTGAAAGCGCTAGGTGACATTTTTTTCATTTTTGAACTCAATGAGTTCTCAGTCAAAAACTACGCTCAGTCTTATGCTAGGATGAGATTTCAGTCGATAATGCTGAGCTAAAACTTCGATTATTGAGGTACTTTTTTACTTTGTTTTATAGTTTACCTCG
Organism: Bemisia tabaci; assembly: GCF_918797505.1. Taxonomy (NCBI): domain Eukaryota; kingdom Metazoa; phylum Arthropoda; class Insecta; order Hemiptera; family Aleyrodidae; genus Bemisia; species Bemisia tabaci. Next base: position 40,353,538 of record NC_092795.1, read on the forward strand.
AGTTAGTTTTTGTTCCATATACTGCAAATAGAAAAATTTTGAAAAAAAAAAATAAAATAAAATGAAGAAAAAGAAAAATCTTGCTCTTTGCATGCATACATTGAAGGTTTTAATCAGTAGCGTTCTCACAACGTCAAATTTTTATTACAGGGGAAATACTCGCCAAATTGCCTGGAACGTCATTTTCAAAAGGCTTACAAGTGGTTTCTTGACCATGTAGATGTTTTTAAGAGTCTGGACTTTAGATCCAATGTGGTTTTTTTCCCAGTGTTGATGGCAAACAAAAATAAATATTTTTTGATCGGGGAAGAAACATCTAAATCGTAGTCTCCAGGTCAGAAGAGTAGATTTTCACCAAGTGGACAGTCCTGTCATTACGTGAGCGGTAATGACGATTATGTCTTCGGATAAGTGATGACTGATTTTCAAGACGCAACGCGGCAAGAGGGCTGGTCAACCGCCCGATCCGCGGGATCCCGCGCCCATGGTCGCAGGGGTAATTATATTGTCACCTGGGGAAGCGGCGCGGCGGCCCGGGGCCCCCACAATTGACCCCCTTGCCCAAGGCCGGAGGGCCGGCGGAGAGGGGTCGGTGGCGACTCCGTGAGAACTGACTAAACGGTGTTAACGCTTCGGAACAATCGGGCTGCCGAGCGTCTTAACTTATGAGATGCATTCCTTGTAAAATCGGTTTCGGTTCCGAGGGCTCGTAAAGTGTCCCGGGGAAACCGATTACTCCAACATAACCGGTTCGCCGTTTGCGCAACCGATTGGTCACCGAGCTTCCCACTGCACTGTACGTTCTCAACTCGCGCGAAACTTGGACCTCGTTATCTCGCGGACCCAGGAACCGCTGATCTTTTGCCTCGCGAAACTTGGCGTATCTGGACCGGAGTCAACGGAAGGATGCGATGCGCGACTGTATTTTTCAAAATACTTTATTCTGTTATTTCACTTCATAAATTTTTTCTCTTGTTGCTCACGTAACTTACCCTAACCGTCATCTAAACGCTGCCCTGGAAAAAAAAAACTTGTTGGATCTAGAGTCCAGACTCTTGAAAACATTGACAAGAAAAAGGACTCTAGATTCAATCAGATTCAAGCTTAAATCAAAAGGATTTCCGCTCAAATTAAGAGGCTTGGTTCTTGATTTAAGCTTAAATCTGACTGAATCAAGAGTAATATTTCTTGTCGATGTTTTTAGAGTCTGGACTCTAGATCCAATGTGTTTTTTTTCCAGTGTATTGAAAAACCAACGAGAGGAGATGAACGTGCAAATACCTTTCCCGGGATGAATGTTCCCTGTTTGAACCCCCTACTTCCCTTACTCACATTATACTAATTTATGAGACTATAGATGAACTCTATTCCTCACCAGGCCAGAATCAGTTACCAAATTTTGGGCAAATCAGAGAAAAAATTTTTGACCAACGTCATGCTCGATTATTATATGAGGCTTTTTGGGGGACTTTAACGCAGAGTAGGAAAGAAGAGATGCCCGCAGCTTCTCGCGGGACCGTGTGTGCATGCTCGACAGCCTTCTTATTTTTCTCCCTCCTCATCTTCTCCTCTCTCATCTTCTTCCTTCTCTTTTTTCTCTCTCTTTCCCTTAAAATGAGAAAGAAGACGCAAAGGCCTGCGCAGATGTTCAAATTTTCTCTCTCAGCGAGCATTTTGGTCTTTTGGAGAGTGACAAATTTTAGAGGCTAAGGCTGATTTTTTCTCAAGAGAAGTTTCTACCCGTCTCCCTCGCCGTCTGTTTTCCCCTCCACCCGGCAGATTTTGAAGAGACCAATGATGAATGTTGACACCGGACGGAGACACCGAAGTTGCATAGGATAATTAGCGGAGCGAGTTACGAGTGTCGATTGTCGAAGCTGCAGCGGGCAACGGGACGGAGGAATGCAAGCTCGGAGTCGGTGACAGCGCAGCGACAGACACCGAAGATGCGGCCAGGGCTCCAGGACAGCTCATCGCTTCGGAATTTTCCGCAGCGGTTTTTCCTCCAGCCGTGGAGTTGGAGCTGGGACGGCGAAAGGCAGCTTCGTTTGCGCCGACAGCCTCGTCGGCAAAAAATTAGTGTGCTTTTTGTCGCCAAGCGTCTGAGCCGACTCTGAATAGGACGTCTCTATAACACTGCCTTGATAGCGAAGAGAGCAGTAAGTGCATGCTTGGATGAGCCTCGAGACATATAAAAGTATGTGCTAACCACAGCTCATACCTAAATACACTTGCTGCACTTACTTTCGGTATGAGCCATGGTTAGCACATACTTTTATATGTCTCGAGGCTCATCCCAACATGCACTTACTGCTCTCTTCGCTATCATACCGAAGTGCACTTACTGCACTTACTATCGGTATGAGCCATGGTTAGCACATACTTTTATATGTCTCTAGGCTCATACTAGCATGCACTTACTGCTCTCTTCGCTATTTCGGCAGAACAGCGGAGACTCTCCAGCCGCTTTGCTGCAGCTCATCGACAAGCAAAATGTTTGATCGGAGTAATGAAGAGCTTTGGTGAATTTTTTAAATTTTTTTGGGAAAAATCCTATTTATTAAAACATGAAGTTCTGAATCTTTGGACGTTAACTTTGAGAGAACCACCGGACCAATTTGCCTGATCTTTTTTTTTTAAATGAAAGTCACCGAGCTGTAGATTTGCAGGCTGTAATTTGTTTCGTTTGTTTTCGTTTTCAAAGGTTCCCTACCTTTTTGGGCCCTAAGAGCTACATATTTCGAGTTGTCCATACTCTGCCTACATAGGTACTCTATCCAGACTGATGTAACTTTTGTCTCCTCTTTTCTTTTCCCAGTTTTAGTATACTATGGCTAATATGGATCCCCTAGGGATCATATATAATATAAATCATATAATCTGTTTTATCCGAGGGTGTTGCCGCGGTGAGGGATCCCTTTTATTTCAGCAAGACTCCTCCGATCGTCGTTCTGATTAGTTCCTCGTTCTTTGCGGCTCAGACTCCCGGATTATGCTCTCAGAGGGATCAGAGGGGTTAGCGTTGTTAATTCTGGTTCCTCAGTTCTTGTTAATAAAACAATCGTCGATGTAATATGTTTGGTCGGATCGCCGGATCGACGTAATTATGTTGATCGGATGACGCTTCGGTTTGGTCGATCGGAATGCGGTGCCCCGGGTTCGGCGCACTTTGTGTCATCCGATGCGGACATCGGGCTGAGAAGGAGCTGTCGGATTTCCCTCGAAATTTATCATACCCGCTCTTGTATTGATTCAATTAGTTGCTGATTGCATCTCATGGGAAATATGTGGCCCCTTTCCCGCCTTTTGTGACTTTATCCCGATCAGAAAATTCTAGGTTCGGAACAGTGTTCGAAACTCACCTTTGAGTTTCAGGAGCCATGTGGCGCATCAAGCTCGATATTTAGGGGTCATTGAAGATTTTTTAGGGGCCTAATTGACTTTTTGCCTATATACCACAGCGCATTTAGTGGAAAGTCAGACGCAAGATGTTTTAGTTATAGAAGTAGTAACTGTAACCTGGGGGAAATTTCGAAAAATCACCAAACAGAAAAATTAGGATTTTCTTTTGGAGGGGGGAGGGGCCCCAGACTTTTAAGGCACCAAAATGTTTCAGATCCGATTAATGCCTTTTACGCAATCATTTTACCGGATTCAGCAAACTTAATGCAAAGTAAAAATTTGAAATATGAGGGCACGCAGTTCCCTCGAGTCGGCTATATGCGTCAAAATGGCAACTCCGTCTTGCGTCCTAAAGGTCTATTCGGGGGCCCGCACGCTTGCCCGGGAGACCCAAGTGCCGAGTGGTCCCAACAGCTGGGTCCCCCCGGCGGCGCGGCGCGCGGCGGCAAGATGAGAGCGAACTTCGCTGATACCTACGGCCGATAGCTCGCCGTCAACACTTTCGCATCACCTGGTTCCCGATTAGCATCTCGGACCGCGAACATACCCCCCTCCCCCCGTTTTTCATCCCGCACTACACGAATATTTAGACTATTGTCTTTTCGTTTTGTTTTCATTTCTTTAGTGTTGGATCCAGCCCCAGCGGTCACAATTACTCTTCGTGTCTGTTGGGGTTATTTTTAAATTTCTCACCTCCCTCCCTCCCCACCCTTTAATTTATGGATGTCATGTATCGTCTGACCATACCACCTTCGGACTACAGACCTTTCCAGACTGTCTCAGTCCGGCGTCATAGATCATATAAAATTGGATTCAAACACGATCTAAGAACAAAACATCTTAAATTTTTACTTTTTATTATGTATCAAATAGATTGTGATGAACTCATTTTTACATGTCTTTTGCTCCGTTTCAAAGTATAAATTAAAATCTCGCCAAGAAAATGAAGCACCTCAGTGAAAGAATAAAACAAAGTAATCTTTTTTGTGGATGACAAAGTTTTTAATTTTCACGATTGGACTTAGAAATCATGCGATTAAAAATGACCCTCAAAATATGGGATAACCTACGTATTTTGTCCAAAAAATATCATAACAATGACTGCGTACTTATGCTCATCGCCACGAGATCAACACATTAAAATAAATGAAATAGAAAAAAATGAAAAAATGAACATTAACAAGAGGAAATTGAGTCGAGGACACATTCAGGACGATATATGGTTATGCTAATGTCAGTTACTTCATCCAAAGACCGTGGATTGTTAAGTGCTTTGATTTCCTTTTTAAATTTTTTCACGCATATAGTACGAAGTGAGGTGTAAGTGATAGGAAATGAACTGTTGACAAAAATAATCCAAGGGTTTGAAGATGGAACGAACTTACGAACTTACGAACTAAATTTGTGGTTTTTGACAGAATGATAGGTTGTAGGCATGGAATAAAATCTTTATCCGAACGCTGAGAAAGCCCCCCAAAATTTATAGGAGTTTGTTTCTAAATAACATGTTCATAGAAACGGCTGGTATACACGTGTTTTTAGGGCTGCTGTGACGGTAGGTGTCAAATTACAGCCATCACATATTGGGCCGTAACACAGTGAAGTAGATCGATAGTTTTTGTGGATATGATAGCTGTACATATATATATATACCATGATAAACTGGAGCCACCATTATTTCCGTTATCCCAAGAGTACCCGAGCATTTTTTTGGCTCCACGCAGCCCCCCCCCCCCCCCCCTCCAAAGTCCACGCCAGTTCCTAAATTGATCAGTCGTTAATATTTTCAAAATAAAACTCTTTTCATCGTAGAATCATATTTTTTATTCATATTTCAAGAAATAAAAGATCAAATAAAGTTTGATATTTTACATAAAAATTACATCAAATCAACGCATCATGACGGAACGCCTCTCTCAACTTTCTAAATGAATTGTCCTCACTAAATAATCGTTCCTCTCGCATAAAAAAGTAACTAAATTTCAATGTGGCCAAATTTCCCCTCGTACATTCCATTTTTACGAGGAAAATCATGGACGTTTCTTACTGAAAATATCACTGATTTTCCCTCTGATCTCACGTACAAATCAGAAAGAATGTGGACAAAAATCACCAAGGTACATTCTTGTAAAAACTCAAACCGTTTATTAAGTCAATTTTACAACCTTGGAATGAAGTTACGTTCCTTCTAACGGGAAACTACGAAATATAGACTAAAATTAAACTATGCGCCGGAACTCTGTGGGCATACTTCTTGTACCAGTGGACTTCGTTTTGCAATCAGGAATCACAATTTCTGGCTCGTGCGTAAAAACACTGATGTGCGTAGGAAGCTAATGGTGCATACGTTGATTCTAATCTGAGCGAGAAATTGTAGCGCTGAATTGCAAAATGTAGTCCAGTTATTAATTTCTAAAATGATGAAACTTTAAACGTTTTCGCGGATGCCAATCGGCGATTGGAATGGCTGGATATCAGGATTTGCTTATTCCCTCTAAAATCAAAAAGAGAAAAACAAACTAATATAAGCGCGTCTTTAAAGTTCCATTTAAAATGATGTATTTCCTCTGATCCGAATAGGGTTGAATATCGCTCCACTGTGGAGGACGGCGCGGGTGAGCGACTGTCACCAGAAATATTTTAGATTAACATCAGGAATTTCTTCTTTCCTGACCGCCGCGCCGCGCGCCCGGGCCCGCGCGGCACTAGCCACTCGCGGCTTGCGGCCACTCGGATCTCGGACTTAATAATTCACCTGGGGGACCTGGGGGGTTTATTTATGGTTGGTCGCCCCAATATTGGACGTGAGGAATTTTCAGGTTCCTCTTTCGTGCAGCCGCATTTTGAGGGCGCCGCGCCGTCGCCTGCAACGGTAGGCCTAAATTTCCCTTTAATTAGTGATATGATCTGGAGAAATTCTGATTATATACCCCCCAGCGACAGCGGTTTTTATTTTTCTCGCCTTATTTATTCGCAAATGTAGACTGACATGGAACTAACATTTCACGTCAAATCGATTCCTGAAAGGAATCGAAAGGAACAATGCCCGATTGAGAAGCCTGTCAAAACTTTTGTGAGGCCCGATTTGACTCACGTAGAGCAATGAGTTTCTTGTGACCGAGCAATTCAATTTCCCGTAACCAATGTAGAATAAAAACATTAATATCTTAATTAGAAGTTAATTTCAGTAATTTTTGATGCAAGAATCGAGTTTTCCGTGAAATTCTGGATAAGAAACATGTATCAGAATGCTTAAATTTGAACCTTCTCTAGCGGACCATTTACTGTTTTAAACTATATTCTTCCATTATTAATTGACAACCCTGGGCTGGCGTATTTAATCGGTCTGGACGCTTCTATAGGTTGGAAGGGGTAGGAGTTTGGGCAGGCGGCAAAATAGTTGACAAACGGTCAAAGCGGGGTGCGGAAATAATTCCCTGCGTTTGGTTGATAAATAATCTGTGGACAGGAATTTAATGAAGAGCGCGTGGAACTGATAGTGGATCGGGGTCGGGTTGACAGGTGTATACGATTAATTATTAATTCAGAAATAATTGATTTCATCCCTTCCACAATCCTAGTGCTGGGATGTATTCATTTTTCCGTTCGCTCTATTTTTTGTAAGAGCTTAGATACGTAAAACGTTCTATCATCCTGATTAGAATGTATCAGCGCACTGCGTAAGCATGCATTGTGTCTAAAGACTGGAATGTTTTGGCAGAGTTTCTTCATCAGGCAAAACTTGTCAAACCTGAGCATCCAACAATCAAAGCTTCCAAAGTACGTATGTCTGGGATAATATTTTACAGAGGGTATATGGTACAACCGTAATTGAAATTGATTTTGTTGTTGTGGTCGTTATTTTACCATATTTTCCGGACTTATGTTTTAAAAATGAATGATATGGTTACAGCAAAAATTACAGCAAAATTTACCACAAAACTGCTGTACTGTATATGCGAGCATACAATAATGCATGGGTGTATCGACAGCTTTATGAAGGGGCGTCATTGCAAAAATGACTCTCGTAAGTGATATTTGCCGGAGGCAATACTTAGAAAAATGTATGCAAATCACCCCAAATTGAATTCATCACAATTACTTCAAATTTTTTGATAAAAAAGCCGAGTAAAAATGACGTGAGGGTGATTTTCCTTTGGAAAAACTATCCCGGTTTTGCGGTCAATTGTTCTTCGCATGTCAAAAGTGTTGGTTCCAATTGCACCTGTTGTTAGTTGTTCCTATTGAATCTTTAATTTTCTTTAACCTCCCCTCAAATATCACAGGAGCCCCGACTAATCTATCTGATAAACAAACCCTCTGGAACACCTGATACACCCGCAAAGCACTTTCGATTTTTTCTCCTCCTTCCCCAACCACCTTTCTTCCAGAACAAGAGAGATGGGGGATGCATCGAAGTAGTTATCAGTCGTCGGCATGTTCCCTGTTGTCGCAACAAGTTAATTAGCGTTCCGAGAACAGGTAGGCCAGGTGATACACTGAGCGATTTGGATGTCACCGGGGTGAACCTTTCCCCGCGCTTCCTCCCCACCCGCCGGCAGAGGACACGAGAGACCTTACGAGGAGGATCTTTTTTTAGGGGTTGATTAAAGTGGATAGATCTCAGGAATTTTAATCCCCCCAAGGGTTAATTGACGTTAACTCGGCCCCGGGAACGTGGGTCGAAGCTACGGTGACACTATCGATGGTTGAACTGCGAAACCACGTATCCGAATTGCGGTCACTGGCGTGGCGTGCTTTGCGATCTATCGATATTTCCCCATTTGAAGCTGTGGTAAATAATCGATTATTAAGGTGTTCGCTGCGAACACCCTGTTTATCGATACTTTTCCATAGGTTTAAATGGCCGATCAATCGCTATATCGCAAAGCACGCCACGCCACTGATTGCGGTGTTACAAAAATTCCGTCCTTATTTCATTTTTCACAGACAAACAAACTATCTTAATAGCTTGAAGTTTATACCGAATATTCTACTGATAGGGAAGAAAAATCAAGGAATTTTCGAGAAATTAAGTTGACTATGTTTTCAAAAGAGAAAATAAAGTTTGACAGAAAGTCTGCAATGTCGCAAACGGAGATATGTGGCTTCGCACTTTGGTCATCGCTACGTGTCAAGGAAAACTGGGGTTCCTCGTATCCTTTCTCGAATCTAAAAATATGCTTGCTTTCTAAAAAATAAAAATAATAAAAAACAAGCAGTGAACTCCAACACAATGTGTTGATAAGGCGCGTCATTAACTCGCACATATCAACCCCTTTAGTTTTCATTTACAGAGATTTCAAAAAAGGCAAGCAGCACAACAAGAGAATTCACGATCCAACACTGCAAGGTCAGCGACGCACCTTCACGAGACCGTGTATTGTGAATCTAGAAAGCTATTCGAACAAATTTAAGTTTTTTGATCTGCCTCAAGCAAAATCTTTTCAGATTCTTGAAGAAAAGTGCTACGGAAAAATTTAAGCGAAGAAAGGAAAAATTCTGTCGAACTCCTAGAAGATAAAGTCGATTTAAAGGTATTTTGGGGCTAAAATACCCAAATCACCGGTATTATAAATCCCGTTATATTATTGAAAAGAAATTGACTCGATATAAATGCAATTGTCTTAAATATGTCTTGATTTTGTTATTTTAAACGTCTTTTCATGCAAAGAAGCTCAACCATGTCCATGCTTTATTCATTCATGAATTGAAAGTAAGCAATCCACATCCCGAAAATCTACCGATTTGCCGTAATAAATCGCAGAAACTTGATATACCAGGTCGATATACCCACTCTTTGAATTTACCAATCAATTTAGTGAGTGCACGTATGTGAAAGTCAAAATGCTATAGTCATTTTGGGTGCATTCATTTTTCATGAAACAATTGTAAGTAATTTCAATCCCGAAAAACCATAAATTTTCCGTATAAAATTAAAAAAATCAAAATATGTCGACTCCCTGCCGTGAAAATTAAATTCTACGTGTGAAAATACTTATGTATCGATATGCTGAACAGAATGCCCGCCTCTCCTCGTAATTTACAAACCGTTCCTATACTCATCTCAAAATTTTTCTCAGAGCTTTGTGTTATTATCAGCTTCCATTTAAACCCCGGTTTGATGGCCGAATCGGCTGCCCAAAAAGCAAGCCATTTTTGAAGGGCTCTATGAGAAATTCGTGATATTATCAGCTCTCAGGAAATCACCCCATGGGTAAAATTGCTGGTATAAATTTTCGAGTGCTTAAAATAATCGTATTCAAGAAACTAAGGCATTAAACTATGGAGTCAATTTCGTTTTAATAATATAACGGGATTTACTTGTCTTCAGGTCAAAACTCATACAAGAAAGCCCCTTGCAAGAGGCTAATTTTTTGTAATGTCACTCAATTTTTTCTCCTTTTTATAATTGAATTGCTTGTCACATTCTGAGGTCAATCATATTAAATTGTAATTTATACATTTCTTTTTTTCCCCCTTCATTTTATTTTTTGTTTGGAGAAGTTTTGTTGATTTCTTCGGATTTCGAATACTGTAACTTCTCTTCTATTTGGCCGATTTTTATGAATGAGACCTCTTTTAACTCGTGTTTTAACGGAAAGGAAGGAAAAAATTGCTAAAAACTCGCGAAACAATTTTTTTTGAAAATTGGACGAATCCTAGCGTGACGGTGAAATGGTTAATGAAGCGTAAGTAATTGGGCGAGGGGCTGAGGATCCCGGCCTCGCTTGGCGACCGTCATTAGCTATTGTTCGTCGAGACGCCGACGCAGTGATCAGGAGCGTGGGGAAGAGAGGGGTAAGTGGATTCCTGTATGAGCCACGTTTAGCTAATGGTCTAATGAGTCTCGAGGCTCATCACAGATTGCACTTACACAGATTGCACTATCATGAGTGGCGGTAGCCACCACCGGGCAAGTAACCTATCCTCCAACAATTGGCAACACAGCACAGCCCGGTCGAGGCAATGACACCATAGTTACACGAACTTGGCTTATTTGGGTTTTTCAGAGCACGGGTACCAACTTTTGAAAAGTATAACCGAGGTTACAGATCTGTCATAGCAACGTTTTGAACAAAACGGAGGAGTTAGATTCTCATTCCGAGAGTGCCGACCTGCTCAGCCATCCTCGAATCAATTCGCTTGATTCTGCTTATATATGCATATTTTAAATCAGCGCGCCCCATTCTTAGGCTTTTTTTAAAAAAACCAAGTAACGTAGACTCTTGGTATTCACTGCACATAAACTAGCGACCCCCAGAATGAGAAACAACTTTAAATCATAATTAATGATGGATAAATAAACTTTTTACACGCTTTGGAAAATCTCAAAAGTTCGCGGTAGTCACTTTTCGGTAAGGAACTAAGGGACTCGGTTATTGTATCGAGCAGGGTTCGAAACGATCGCAAAGGCGGTATACTACGTATACGCGCCAAAATGAAATTTGCTTGTCAATTTTATAATGAATATATGATGTACTTGATAGAAACTCGACTCTTTTCCTCTTCGGACAATTTATTCACTGGAACCTCTTTCTTTTCCTCCTGTCATAATCCATCAAAAACTTGTGAAGGAGCGGTCATTGACCCTCTTTGTCTGTGCTCTACGTTCGAGTTGATTTTGTTATAATTATGCTTTAATTTATCGGAAACCAACCGGTTACAGGACGCACGACTGAGAAAAAAATGCAGTCTATGGGTGAGTCATGAACGTGCTACCTCAAAAAGGAATATGAGGAAAATGAAAAGGAAGGGTTAAAACTTATGGTGATAAGATTCAATCGAACTGCGGTCCGTCTCCGAATCATTTCTGCATATTGGGGGAAATTATCGCTACTTTTCTTCTTGGCGTTAAAGTCCTTTGTATCCTGAAAAGAATGGAGCAGTGAAATGCATGCGCTTTGCATTCTGCGCCCTATACTAACATTTACCTTAATTTGGGATGTTGAAAATTCATCCTCAATTTAATTTTGTACATGAAAAACACGAGGACATTGTCCTGGTACTCAAATGAGTTCATCTAAGTGCGGAAGAGGTAAAAGGACATCCCTCAAACTTGATGGTTGATTCACTTTTTGACTCAATGTTACAGGGTTACATTTGTGAGTTTTCACGTGGCACCTCACCCCTCCACGAGAAAATTTGACAGTATAGTTTTAGTGCATTTCTCAACTTACTATTTTTAAAATATAGGTCAGTCCTTTCTACAGTCCGTCTGATGTTTGACTTCAATTCAAATATGGGTTTCAATCCATTGCCAGCTAAGACTCCAGTCGACTTATTATAATCAAAATGACGTCTTTGCCTTTTCCACCACTTTCTATCTCGCTTGATTTCCTCATGTGTGTTTGGAGACGGCCAACGCTTTGTGTCTCATTGTGTAATTGTAAAAGGCCCTTAGCGAGATGTAAGTAGGATTCGGTGTCTGATTACTAAAGCAGAGGCCGCCACTACTTGTCTTCAGCGCTTCTACATGCATCTGAGGTTGCCAGTTTTTTTTCATTTTTAAAAAATTCCCTGTAATTGTATGGTCTGCCGAATACTTGGAACATAAAATTATTATAAAAGTACTGAAGTGTAGCGAAGTTTTCGATGCGTGAATCTGAGAAAATTCGGCAGGTATCATGGAATTAGTAACGATAGTCCCAATTTCAAATTATGAGTGGTAAATCAACATTTTGGTCTACTTAAGTTAAAACTTCTCGCTTGACAAAAAGCTAAAATCCACTCGAGTGAATCAACTAAGTAATGAATTAGTTTAATGCAATTCAGTTTACGCTGAAACAAAATTTTCAATGTGCTAAACTTTTCTAGTGAGTGTGTAAGTGCTGCATGGGTATACGATTTTAGGAAGAGAGATCTTTCGTGAAACCAATCTTAATTTTTCCCCCAACGAAATGTTTATTGTAAACGACCGATTTGACCAACGTCGATGTTGTTTTAATAGAGAGCGGTAATTTGAAATTTACCACTTCTAATGTGAAGTGTGTATGTGTAAGAAATGTTCAATCTTTTATGTGCGAGGTAGGATTGGAATTTTCAAAATGTTACAATGCGCTTTGCACGAAATGTAGAGACATGTTCTGTGATGATTTAACATTAAACCTATCTATAATCAATTTACAGGGAAACGTTAATTTCTCTTTTCATAAAACAAGTCATATTCTATCGAAGTCCTCCTTAATAATGGTTCCTTTTATCATAATATACTTGGCAACATGGTTCCATCGCCAACCAAAGAGATCAATTCATTCCCTCGTTTTTTACACCGAAAACGACACCAATATTTTCGAGCCAGATTATGAACGGGGAAAAGGTGGGGAAGGCGCTTGTCTATGATCACATTTGCTCTATCGAGCTTTGTCGCGTCTGATCGAATTTTCCGCGTGACGTCACAAGCTCTCCTCCTCCCTCTCATAAACCATCTCTGTTGCCAGTTATACTCAGAATCACAACACCTCTTCCCCATCATTCTCACTTTTATCCCACACCTTAGAGAGATTTTTTCGTTGTGGACTGCGTAATCTTTTCTCGTTGGGCGGTAATTTCAGTTAGTGGTTCCTGGCAGGATCTCGGACACGATTCCTTTACCCCCGCATTGCATAATCTCGGGATGCTTGCTACCGTCTTCGCTACACGTGTTTTTTGAGCGTGTCACTTATTTAGTGGAAATTAGTATCACTTTTTCAGTGAAGCGTAGACGAGCGGCCTCGGATTGCTACTGCCGTTTGTGTTGCAATGTTTTTATCCCGCCGTGCAACGACTATTCTCATCTCATATCTTTGAAACTGCCCAGGAATGTTCTACGATTTAAATTACGAATAGCGTTCAGCTAAAGCGACCGTAATCCGAAAGCCTTAATCGTTGAAAAGCTTCATCGTTTTCCAACAATGCTCCTCCAAACAAGCTGTGCATTAAACTTTACGAAAAACTTCACATAAAACTTTTCTCCTCTAAACTTCACGAGGAAAACCAATCATACAACGTAAGTCTAGAAATCAACCCTGAAGTAAAGAATAAGTGTTGAAAATTTACATGGGTTCAACGGTAAAAGTGCAAATAACTGCATTAGTGTAATACCTCGCTCAAGATTTTATTTCCACATTTCCCTTTATGTGTGAATCGTATTTTTTATGAGTCCCATAAGCTGGAAATATACTTCTATACGCAATAATGAGAAAAAGATGTTCCTCCCTTTACGAAAAAGTATATTTTAATACATTGCTGAGCATGCAAAAGTTAACCAACAAATTAGAAACATTTCTGAAGGAAGTGTGGATATTTCTTTATAGACTGACTGTCAAACCATGTTATGTGCGTTGAAATCAGCAAAAAAACATTTTTATAAATCTCATAAATCGACGTTGAAAGTTTTCATGTCGCACGCTCCAATGCATTATTTTATTATTTTTTCCAGTTTAACATAAAGAAAGCGGGCGTTTAGAACACTAATTTTATTCTCATAGGGTGCAATGCACCTATTTATATTACGTAGAAAAACACTGTGGCATTGATACTAAAAAAACTGTGAGAGGCTGGATTCCGATCTCATCGGACCTGCTGTGCTCGTAGGAAAATAAAAAGCTGGATGAATGACTCAATCCTAGGGCATTTTACCCGTGCCACCGTACGAAAACTTCGAGGTAGGAAAGGAGTAAAAAAATCAGCACCCAGACCTCCGGCTCGTGTGAACTGAGACAAAAGATGGGTCCAGAGTTTAATTTCGGTTCGGTGAGGAATATTTTATCCCACCGTCGCGTCGCGACTAGCGATGAAGATCAGAATTGGACCCAAAATCTGACTGTCTCCGAACCGGGGCTCTAGGGGCTAGCCTCGATCTTTCTCACGGGTTTTTCAAAATCCGGGATCGTCTCCGATTTTATGTCTTTATTTTCGACTCTCAGATTTATGGCCGTCCCAACAGTGAGAACCCACGGGGCTGATTTAGGTTTTTTCTCAGTAGATTTGTACTGCATTTTTGTCATCTAATATAATCAGTGGTAGAATGAAGCATTTAGCGTGATATAGGTACCGGTTTTGTTTTAAACCCGTCAAAGCTCCAGACGTTGAATGAACCAGTGACAATGTTTAAGGTATGTCAGAACATTGTGGTTTTTCCCATCCATACATTGAGTTGACTTACTTTCAAAATGTTCATTAGATTCGATTTGTTCTTAAATAAAAAATCAATCTTTAAAGTGTTAAAGTAGAACTTTCGATGAAAAAAAAAACCCACTGAATTGATAGCATTCACGTTTAAAAATTTTAATTAAAAATCATTGGAATTGAACGTTCACTGTTCATTAATTTAATGTCTTAAGCGGTGTCTCCTTGCAAGCAGGTAAAGCTATCTGTTTAGTCATGAGCGTGAGAAAAGGAGATGCTTTACCTCTTGGAATTCGAGCTGCTACGTGTTGATACATGAAATGGACGAGCCAGCACGAGTCACCACTACGACTTTCTCTAATTTATTCAGTATGGAAAAGTTCAATTGAAGTTTTTCTAATCCTTGTTTTCAAAGATTTCGGCTGAAATATTTTAAGACGTACTAACATTTTTTTTAGAATATTAGCATTCTAGCAATATTCTTGAGCTAAGGAAAAATTTGTTAAATTTTTACAATCACTGTATTTTTTTTGGCCTCGTCGTAGGAATATTTGAGTACGTGTTAGGTATCTTTCATATGAGGTACACTCATTGTACTTTTTCGTTTTTTTTGTTCCCTTTTCCCTCCTGATTTCTCTTTTCCTTATTTTCTATTGACCCGAAAATATGTTTATAAAAACATGTCCCCTGGGAACCATAACTGCGTGGCCGTTATTTTTGGGACTATTCACTGTACACTGGAAAAAAACCACATTGGATCTAGAGTCCAGACTCTTGAAAACATTGACAAGAAAAAATACTCTTGATTCAATCGGATTTTTGCTTTAATCAAAACGAAATCCGCTTAAATTAACAGGCTTGGATTTAAGGTAGATTCTGATTGAATCAAGAGTACTGTTTCTTGTCGATTTTTTTAAGAGTCTGGACTCTCGATCCAATGTATTTTTTTTTCCTCAGAGTACCACTCTTATTTTCGTGCGGATTTTTTATGATCAAATTTTGCGAATGCGTCCACCGTCTCTGATATACCTATGGACAGTTCAAACCGCATCATAGGCATAGGGATGCAAGACTGGAAGAAACACTGACAAGAAACTCCGACCGTGGAAGCCGTACTTACGGGCTACATAGACATATCGCCCGCGTTCCGGGCTCAGTGACCGAGAGTTCCGGGCGTAGCACCCGGAGCAATCAAAGACATGGCTCCAGCACCCGGAACTTTCAGCCCCTAGGCTCGGAACCGACGGTATGTCTTAATAGCCCGTAACTTTTCTGTCAGTGAATCGATCAGAATCCGACCCTCTTTCTTTTTTGTGCACATTGAAGTTTCGCGACGCAGCCGCTGAGCGAGTTCCTCGGAGGAGTCCCGAACCTTAAGAGTCGCGCGTATATAGGAATGACGTCGCGATCAATTTGTCTCCGAGTCTGGGCGCGGGAATGCGTGGAAGGGCATTCCTGAATGTCAAGGCTGTGAGAATTGGGTGACGGCATGATCGGAGCCGCATGGGCATGGGCCGCATGCAGGATGGGAATGCTCGCGCCGCCCCGCGATGCGGCCACCGCGCTCGCCGCTCCGCTCGGCACCTAGGTCCCAGATCGGGAATCCAGATCCCGGATTCCTGATCCGTGGATAAGGGCGCGGACCCGGCCCGCCGCTCAGTGGGGTCGTCCCACGTGGCAAACCGACCCACGACCCTTCAATACAACCAAAAGAAATAAAGTATATTCAAGGCAGTGGGGGATGCAGGAGGGGTATAGTGCACTGGAAAAAAAAAAAAAACACATTGGATCTAGAGTCCAGACTCTTAAAAACTTGGACAAGAAAAAATATACTCTTGATTCAATCGGATTTAAGCTTAAATCAAGAACCAAGCCTCTTAATTTGAGCGGATTTCCTTTTGATTTAAGCTTAAATCTGATTGAATCAAAAGTCCCTTTTCTTGTCAATGTTTTCAAGAGTCTGGACTCTAGATCCATGTGTTTTTTTCCCAGTAAGGCATACACCCTCCCCCTTAGGCAAATAATGGAAAAAGGGGGTATAAAGACGGAGAAAAAAAAATGCTTCTAAAAATTTACTGAAATTCTTCTAAGGCAAAACTATGTAACCTAAGTTTAAATTTTGTCCATTTTTTTGTACGAAAACTCAATACCGCATAAGTAAATAGACCGAATAGCTTTTGGCCCCAGGGTAGACTTGTGTTTTATTTTAGTTGCGATTGTAGGATTCCTACATATTTTCCTTTCAAATGCCCCGCATCTCGTCCAAACTCGGGTTAAATCTGTCCCCTTGTGAGACATGATCAAAAAGATGAAGTTAGTTATTTCAAGCTTTAGAGCGTCGATTTTCTGTTTGGATTGGAATATACTGGCAAGCATTTCACTGTTTTTAGCATGGTTTCCTCCCAAGTGCTTCATGATTGGTTGGTTTAGGCACGCAACTATTCGTGATCCCATGTCGCTCATATTCCTATCACGGTTATTGAAGGCGATCTCGACAGTTTAAGAGACACCAAGTGTGGAGAGTAGTCAGTCTGCGTTCCTTGCTTTCCTACGCGTATTCGTTTTTTTTTTTTTTTTTGGTTCACTTATCATTATGACTTTTAGGAGTAATTAAAAAGTTAACTGCATCCTGCATCAAATGTTCCGCATCTCTCTAGTCTCCACGGGACGGACGGAAGACCCAACTTTTCAAAGGGCACAAAAGGCCGGAGGACCGCCGCGGGATCCCTCTATTTTTCCGCCATCGAGGGTCTCTGTAAAATTTTGTCTCGAAGGATCGGGATTGCAGAATTATAC
Organism: Bemisia tabaci; assembly: GCF_918797505.1. Lineage (NCBI taxonomy): Eukaryota > Metazoa > Arthropoda > Insecta > Hemiptera > Aleyrodidae > Bemisia > Bemisia tabaci. The sequence continues at coordinate 40,370,845 of NC_092795.1, forward strand.
TAATAGATGATATTGACGACGGTGGTGAGTGACAGTAATGATGAAAATCGGAGATTTTCGATCGCTGCACTTGAGGTGCTCAAGTTTTGCATTTTGATGAAAATTGGGGGGGGGGGGGGATAAGTAAATACATTTTGGGAATTGCGACCACTCAGAGCCCCGGACTTAGGCCAGCGCACAAACGGCGCACAGACTCACACACCCACACATAGACCGGCCGGCATTTACAGTTCGGAGCCATGGTTTTCTGCGCATACCCGCACACACGCACACACATGCACGAGCGCGCGCCCATTTAATTACGGCCGCTTTTTCCCGTCTCTTTTTCTCGCTCCTTTTCCCGCTCGGCCTCGGCGCTCGGAGTAAATGCGTCGTAAATCCAGGTTTCTTCTTCCTCGCGTCGTCGCTGAAATGTCGTTCGTCTCCGTCCGGCAACGTTGCCAATCCGACTCCCAATCCCGAGCAATTCGGGGCTCGAATCGAATAACGACCCAAGCGCCAAAAGGCTTTCGAGCCGTCTTGCTCCGCCGACTAAGGAGTTTCAGAGCTCATGAGTACCCGTAGCGGTGCGGGATATCGTAAATCCAGGTGTTATGTATATATAATATGTATATATAAGTCAAGCGGGAATCGGGAGAATTTCCAGCGGAGCGGCAATCCAGATTAAGAGACGCAGACGCTCGCTCCAAGACGGACAATTTATTTCGTATAATTTACGCTCTCCACACCGTACATTACCCGCATAGCTGACGCCCTCCTCCCCCTCCCGCCCTGCCGCGATGTGACGCCATGCCTGGAGCCGCTGCACCGGGAAATCTCCGCGGCTTTTCAGCTCGGGAAATTTTATTCGGCTTCGGAAATCGAAACAGGCGAATATTTTCTCGAAGACAAGGAGAGGCCGTGCACTAGCCTCTTGGCGGCTGTTGAAAATTTACTTTCGGGAATTCAACACTTCTTTATTGATAATAATAATGCGGCAACGGCCATCACCCTTTTTTCGGCTGTTGACCTATCTTAGGAGGGCCACAACCCAAATGCGCAAAGCCCATAAGCGCAAAATAAAAACGCACCTGAAAGCGCAAATAGTTTGCCAAGTAAATGGGTAATTTCCCTCAGTGACTCCTAACCTACGTGAATGGGTAAGTTTGCGCAAATTTTGGGGTCTCATATGCGTGAATGAGAGAAACCCAAAAGCGCAAACGTCTTTTTTGCGCTTTTGCGCCGCAATTTTTTTTGCATTTGTGCATATGGGACTCGCCGCTTAGGAGGATGATGAGCCTGGGATGGCGCAATGAGCCAAGCAAGTTTACAAACCAGGCAAAACTTCGGTTTGTTTGCAAAACGACACAATGTTCAACATGTACCTGCACCTATTGGGTTAGTTTAATGTAAAGTCTCGACTTTGAAAATTTCCACCATTGCCAAGATACCCATAGAGTTTGGCGCGAACAAAGGCATATACTAAATGAACCATATGGATGGAAAATTTCAATGATTTGCAAGTTAACTTTACCGAAAACTTGTATGGATTCAAACCTACCTTGAGAGCAGGCAGCAGGGTGGGATCTGTAGCACCCCGGGATTCCCTGTTTTTTTGTTTTTTTTTTAAACTTGCAGATCCTTTAAGGGACCTTGGAGTCTAAAAGACACATTTCGAAAGGACTAAAGCCTGGAATTTTAGGGGCCCTTAGGGTTTGGAGCCTCTAATAACCAGCACCCTGGACCCCTAAGCGCTGTTCCGGCTCTGATTGAGGGGCCTTCCCCTTTAGGCCAGACACTCAAGTGAAGGGTGGTTTCAAAGTCTGCTTGACGAATAACTTTAAGGGATGGTAGGAGGAGAAAGGATAAGGAGGGGGAGCAGGTGAGAGGGGTAGAGGGTTAAGTAAAAGGGAGAATATGGGAGGGTCAAAAATAGGAAACATTGCTTGACGTCATTCGTGAACGGCCCCTGGCGCAAAAATGAGGCAGGATTACTTATTTTTTCCATGAAGTTGCAATATTACGACTTAAATTTTTTTTTTTTGGTCGCGAGGACATCGAGGGGAGGGGGGGGGGAGGGCGCCGGGCGGGAAGGAGACTCCCCAGCCAGTGGCTATAAACTTGCGGCGGGCGGGCGATTCTTATCTGGGTCCGTGTGTACGGCGGCGAGGAATCGCGACGGGGGCCGCGTGCCCCGCTGCGAGGCACCCCACCGCACTGCCCCGTTGAAGAAGAACCCCGTATGAGCCCTCAGAAGTTGCCAAGTTTCCTCCGATAAAAACCGAATTTGTCGGGAAAATTGTGAATATTATTTTCCAAAATTTTCAGACAATTTTGGACGCAATTTAATCTGAAACATTCAAAAATTTCAAGGAAAAATATGCATGAATGTTGTCAAAAATACATGTTTCATCAAGAAAAATTCGGCAACTCTCGAATGTTGATACGTCGTTGTTCCTTAGGACGGCAGCGCACGGCGCAACGGGCAACACGTCGACAGTCATAACAATCAAGCGCCAGCATCAACACGGGACGGGCACGGGCCACCGGGGCCACCACAGTGCAGTGGCGTGGCGTGAATAATCGATTATCGATATCTCGCCATTTGAAGCTATGGTAAAGAATCGATTACTAAGGTGTTCGCTGCGAACACCCTGATAATCGATCTTTTTTCATAGGTTTAAATGGCATAACAATCGATGTATCGCAATTCACGCCACGCTACTGGGCCACCAGGGCACGGAAGCGCCAATACCGCGTCATCGATGCCTCCCGTTCGTTGTTTGTCTCCGCTTCCCGCATTCCACTCGCTTTTCCGACCGGGGTCTAAACTGCCATGCTTAGCATATTTCTGTCCACGTGTTACGGATTTTGTGTCGTCCCTCATATTTACCTTTTCGCGCGTGTCGGGCAAGACACCCAAGACGGCGCAACATATCAACGCATCATCGTTTTCTTACCCTTTTTCTTCCTGCGAAATATCGACGGTGTAAGTCCGCAATCACATATCTCGTTTGCGGTTTCTGAAAATCTCCGCTTGTATGTTATCTTTTTAAAGGAGAGCAGAGAGCAATGATGACGAGGACTTGAGATGAAAAGGGGAAGCCATCGGAATTTAACACACATCAGTGCCTACAAGACTGCATGAATACTTCACGCATGGCGTCAAACACATTGATTTCAACGTCATTTTCAACTTCCATCACCCGACGCAGTCGACACCCTCTAGGAATCACGGACAGTAGGTCTACTCAAAAAAGGTCTACTCAAAAAATGTCTACATTTTTTGGTCTAAAGTCAAAATGTTTACAATTAAGAAGTCTGCTTTTAGAATGCCCAAGAAAGTAAATGTCTACATAACGCGTCTATTAAAGGAAAATGAATACACGATGACTCTTCTCCATAGATTCAACTGGAGAAGTAACTGATGTGAGTTCACTCTTCCTATTCCATTCAGAAGTGAACTTTCTGAGTTTGGACTTTTTTTTTTAGAAGACATTATCATTTTTAGACATTTTCGTAGTGGACTTTTTAGTTCTAGACATTGTAAACTTAGACCAAAAAGTGTAGACTTTCTGCTTGTAGACATTTTTGCTGTAGACCGTCTGTCTGCATACCCCCTCAAGAGGTATTTAAGTATGTGAAAACTGATGTTCCGCTCTCTTTCCTCTGTTTCAGAATCTTCACCTATGTCAACGCGAAACTTCCCTGCTTCGTTTTGGAATAGCAATCACCAAGGGGGTATGAGCACCCACCACGGGGATCTGTATGGAGACCCCATGTACCACGGCGCCAGCAGCGCTGACCCTTGGCATTACCAGCAATACTCGGCTCATCATCATAGGTGCGTTTATTTCACTACACCATTGTTTTCGTTTCTAAATTATGTATTATTTCAGACATGTGTTTCATAATCGAGGATTTTCCTCTGTTTAGCGGGTTTCAGGACATTCCGTCAACGATTTTTTGTCCACGCACCTGTTTTGTCCAGTAGTTTACATCCATGCGTAAAATAAGCAACAGTGACTTGGTTCAAGCATTATATTTCAGTCCGATTTTAAAATTATATCGACAATATCGAAATGAGAAAATTGAAAGAGAAGGAGGTGTTGTTATGGTAACTCATTTTTTAAATGAAGTGTTACTTTCTTCTTGTGATTCATTCTAGTAAAACGTAGCAAATATTTGTAAAACATTTTCAAGCGATGCCTTAGATATTAATCTCAATGAGTCGTGTGTTGAAAGGAACTGTGCAAAAATGAATAAAAGAGGGGAAAAACCAAAAAGCACGTAATCTTTGGTTTTAACCCATTTGTACATCGATCTGTTAGAATCTAATACGTCCAATTTCAAGCGTTTGGTTGCACTGCAGCACAGTAAAAGCACAAGAAATGAAAGAAAAAATTAGAGTGCTTTGAAAATCATTAAATTTGACACGGAATCACATAATATTTACAGAGTACACAACATATTTTCCTTTAATACATATCCTTTTTCATCAATTTAAATGAGAATAGTCAATGCAGAGTGTGCAAGCATTTCAAAATCATGAGTTGAAAAACGCTGACTGCGAGTTATTAGAGCCGAACAGAGCGGAGCGGCGTGCAGCCAGCGCGAGAGGCTCACTGGCGCCTACAAACCTAAGGGGATACTTCACGCATTGCGCAATGTTTGAAGTATCTACTTAGGTTTGTAGGCGCCGATGCGCGTTCCGCGCTGGCCGCCCGCTCGCCGTGCCGCGGTATGGCACCTCAAGCAACTATTTCACAACAGAGGTGTTGCATAGTATCATTCGAAATTGAAGGCACCCCAACATATTAAGAATGACGGTCATCCTTTAAGAATACGCAGCGTTCTCCGCAAAATAAATCAAGATGCTACGGCACAAAAAGAGAGCGGTAGTCCTAAAACTCATCAAGTCCTCGCATCCGTATTTAATAAAGTTTAGCATAACTTTAAAATTTCATGAGAGAAAAAAGTGACTCGATTTAGGCAGAAAAATTCCTGAGTATGCCGTCAAGAATATTTTATTTTGAGTCTCAATAATAATTGGTACGTGGACCAAAACTCCCCTGCCGAAAAAACGCGTGGACGTAAACTACTGGAAAAAACAGGTGCGCTGACAAAAAATCCTTGACAAAATGTCCTATAACCGTTTAGCGTGATCTCGGATGTTTGGGTATCCATTTTTAGGCCGCGTTAGGACACAGTTAACGCAGTTTTTATGGGTTCAATATAACCTCCCTTATGTTCATTTCGCCCAGTGCCGTGGCCCAATTTTTTTTCAATCGAGGGGGTCCGTATGTTAAAATTTCCAGATTATCACGAAAAACGACGGTTTTTTGGGGAAATTTTTCTAGTCAAGTTGGAAGGGGATTCCGGTGGGGGGGGGGGGGGGTCCTCGCCTGCTAAATTTCCCTCTCTTAGATTCAGGAAATCCTCTCGTGAAAAACCGTACATGCAAATTTAAGGTTAAACCTAAGAATAAACTTTGAGGAATATCCCAAACGTTTTTACTTTTTCCTATCACACCATGGAATAAGTAGAGGAAATGTATCGATTTCGAAGCTATTGTCTATTATGCAGTTTATGCAGAGAGCCGAAGGGGGACGCAGATGATACAAATTTCAAATATTTGGGGAGACCATGAGACTCACCGTGGTCCATTAAGAGCTAGGTCCCTGTTTGTTCCTTTCTCATTCTATGTTCCCCTCGATGTTCTACTTCCTCCCTCCCGGATAAGACATAATATTTTTACAATATTGGGCAAATATTGTCAGTACTGTCGCAATATTTACACAATACTGACAATATTTTGATAATATTATAATCAAAATTATTTTTTTAGAAAATATTTAAAGAATCATCATTTAGTATTTTTAAAAATAATATGTTTACCCAAAACATCATAAAAATATTTTCAAAATATTTGTATTTCAATACTGTAAAAATTTATATCGTGAGAGTATTTTTAAAATATCAGTACATATAATATTTATATTCAAAATATTTATTATATATTTTAAAAACATTTTAAAAGACAGTAATGCATTGGTAAGTATTTTCAAAATATTTTGAAAATATTTTAAACAATAATACTGCTATTCAAAATATTTTTAAAATATTTTCGATATCCTAATCGGTATAAGTCATCATACTAAATGCCTGCCCATAACGAAAAGTATTAAACATAATAAGGCTTAGATTTAAGACGTAGCTCAAATGTGTTCTTTCTGAACAATTATCCATTATTTTCAACCTTATTATTCATAAAGGTTATTGCAGTTGTTGTCAAATTTAATATAATATAATATAATATATATTTTTTTGCCTCCCAAGAAATTGTTGAATTTCCACCTCCTTGAGGTCATTTTCAATGTATTTGCGCGTGATCTCAGTTTATTTCTTTTTTTGTTTCGTTTGTAGTTCATGTACTGTTGTGAATATTATCATTGAATGAGAATGTTATCATTCATTCACATCTGGTTGTTTATTTTTTATTTTTCAAATTTCAAATGAAACATTTAAATTCAACTGAAGAAGAAATTCTTGATCTCGTGTGCTTATTGGTCTCCTGTAGAACTTGCACTTAGTAGCTGTGCAGCTGTGAGATTATGGCAATCGCACCTGCATAGTCTTTATGAGGAAGACATCAAACTGCAATCAAATGCAAAATGCATCTCAGAATGTCGATGAAAAATTTAAAGAGAAAAAAATAAATAAAATAATAGAATGGTGGAAATAATAGAATAACAGAGACAAAAGAAGAGAAATAAAATGAAGTAAATCAAATTAATGATAAAATGAAGTCAAAGACTAAACTGAAGTAAAACATTAGAGGGAGCAAGGAGATGAAGTAAAAAAACTGAGATGAAGAAAAAAATAAAGTATAAGGGAAAAAACTAAATGAGGTTAAAGAATAGAATGAATTTAAAGAATTAACTGAAGTCAAAAAAATTATGATGAAGTATTAAAATAAATTACAGTAAAACAAAACAAAGTAAAGGAATAAGAAGTAAATAATTAAAGAAAAAAAATGAAGTGCTTGAAAAAAAAAAAAAATAGAGTGAAGAAAAAAATAGAGTCAGCAAGGAAATAAAACAAAGTAAAACGATAAAATAAATTTAAAAAATATAGTAAAGTAAAAAGTAAAATAAATACACGGACAAATCCAGGCAGATGGAAAATATCCTAGTTGCCCGTCCAACTCGACGTTAAATACCGGTTTTAAGTCACTAAATACATCGTCTAGTGAAGCTCAATCGGTAGGGTCGTCGGTTAGTGTTAGGTAGGTCCCGGGTTCAATCCCCAAGGTGGATGAAAAATTTCTAATCTGCAAAATCGATTCAATAACATCCCAGTGGTTTCATTATTTTTATTTTTCATGGTTTCTAAAATTATTTCCACAATTAACCCTTTTCCACCATCCCCTAGCTGTGAACCCCTAAATTGATTCAATATTGGTGTAGTATTGTCTCAATATTGATATCCAAATACTTTCCCTTTGAAGTACTGGCACAGTATTCTCAGCCAAAGTATTGGCACAGTATTTATGCCAAAAGGAAAGATGGTGTACGATTTTAACATTGGCTCAATATTTAACCAATATTGGCCCAATGTTTGCATAAATACCAAAACAATATTGTTTAAATATTGGCTAAATATTCCTGTCTTATCTGGGCTGCCTCTTTCCCTGGTTTGTTCTTTTTGATACTCGAAAATGCAGTGCAATCGGTTTGCAGCGACGGTTTGAAGTCTCATGAAGATTAAAACACATGAGCCAGTGAGGAACGGATTTGATGTGTCTTAAATCTCTCTATAAAAGGACTTTACAGCGATTACTCTTAACCTCAATGCTCTAACTTTTGATGCCAGTTTGTGCTTATAAATGCAATTACACTTATCAGGAGGGGGGTGGGGAAGCTGATTCAGGAACGGGTGAAGCGCCACAAATCCTGTATCTGGAGCTTCCAGTCTTTTGACTCGGATAAGATGATGTGTCTATTCACACCCGGAAAGTGGTGTTTTTGGACGTGGAGTTTAGTTCTCAGTGTTATATTAAATACTTAATTATTCATGGCACCGAATACCGCAATATTCTGCGGAGAGAGATTGCTGCCGCAGAAATGTTTTAAATCCACAAAAAGTTTCAGCGGTGCATATAATATGTGTGGAAACACTAACAATGATATGCCAAGACGGTTTTGCGTCAAATTTTTTGCTGCAGTTAGAATAACCTCTAAATGGACCATATTTAGTGATTAGGAACTACTATCTCTGGATCACTTTAGAAACAACATAGGCACACACTCCTCGACCCCCTGTCCATGGCCAGATTCACCTCCTTGCCACCCATAGGCCGCCTGTATTTCGCCGCCCCCTTCTCCTTCGTTTTGAAACTCGATAAAAACCATCAAATGAACGTGTCAGTGGGGGAAGGGTGCATAAGGCGCATTTACTCGTGTTGAACACATGTTTTGGGAAAGCCCTGTCAACACTACTAGCAAAAGTTCACGGAACTTTGCGCGAAAGTTAAGTTCCGTAAACTTATCTCTGTGTGGACAAGGCCTTCCATTCATAAGAAATAAACGAAAAAATTATGAAAGAACAAACATAATATGGGATCAATGATTTTAACTTCCGCCGCGCCGCACCGCCGGCCGCGCCGCGCAGACCGCACCGTGTTTGGCGCAATGCGTGAAGTATTCACGAAGTCTTGTAGGCGCTATGCGTTTCACGCTGACCGCAATGACCGTACTGTGTTTGATGCAATGCGTGAAGTATTCGCGCAGTCTTTTAGGCGCTAATATGTGTTACATGCCGATCGCCGCGCCGAGGGCTTCTCCTCTTCATCTCAAGTCCTCGTTATCATTTCTCTCTAAGGCGCGCCGTTCCAGGCCAAATTGCATTTTTGGTCTCTCTCTTAGCTCGACTTATTAAAGGTTCTGTCTCTTGTATCACCAAGAGACGACAAAATTAGAAATTACTATACTCTCAGGAAATGAAAGATTTTGTCGCCTTCTCTCGTTTGTAATTTTGTTTTTATAAATCCGATTTTTTTTACACCTACACGTTAAAAAATTGCAAATTTTTACCGCCCCTTAGATTTGCCGCCATGGGCCGCGGCCCATGTGGCCACCCTCTTCATCCGGCCCTGCCCCTGCCCCTACAGAGTACATTTGAGTCTCGATTATCCGCGCCTCGGTTATCCGCGATTCGAATTATCCGCGGTCTGTGGAGCGGAGATTTTTTTTTTCTGTTTCTATTTTCCTTCAAAATACAATCTTTCCGATGACTTTTTCCGGCCGTCTTGCGTAGATTCGGATTATCCGTGGTATCTCCGGTCCCAATTATCGCGGATACTACTGCATATTAAGGAGGGCTATCAACGAAGTAGTTGTTGCTTTACGCCTCTAATACTTAGGGGCCGTATGCCGTTCCTGAATTACGTAACGCACTTCCCCGTCATTTTTGACACCCCCCTCCCCTTGTAACAATTTCAAAACGTATGTTCCGATTCTTTTGACGCACGTGTACACAAAATGGCGTAACGCTCTCCTCGACCCCCCCCCCCCCATCCGCCCCTAGAGCTTTACGTGATTTAGAGACGGCCCCTTGCGGTCTCGGCCCGTACGCCTCTACCATTGGACAGAGATTTTAAGGGCAAGAGTAGGGTTGGCGTGAGCGGCGGCGCGCGGTGGACCGAATCAATAGGAGAGGTCGGACATGAATTTATTTTACTAAAACTGCAAATTTAGATGATTATTTCGTTAAATTTTAAATTTTGAGGGGTGATTCCTACTGAAAATTTTACGAGAAAACCAATGGAACCGTTTCAAGACCTCAAGAGTTTGTAAAAACGGAGTTATGAGCTTTTAAAGTTCCCAAATTTCGTCCGACCTCTCCCATCGGCTCGATCCACTGTGCGGCGCGGGGCGTTCCTCGTAAGCTGGCAACGGAGGAGCGATGATTAGCGGGAAGTGGTTCACCTTAGGCCAGGGCCAGGCCGCGCGGAAAATGTCTCGCTCTCGCGCGAAGCTGCGCGGCGTCTTTGCCGGTGGCGCGGGCACTACCCGGGCAAGTGACATTTAGCCCGCGTAAATTCGAGAACTATTCTCATCCTCCGATTTTCAAATTTACATTCATCGCCATCGCTCATCAAAGGACGCCGCCATGCCGCTATGAGCCGTCCGGCATAACTCCTGCCTCCGCCGCCCCCCTCGTCCCCCGCCCCGATCTTCGCGCCCTTCTCTCTCGCTCCTCCGCGATCCCATCGCTTTCTCTTCCCTCCGCTTTTATGATCCTCGCGACTCGGTGGTGAAATCACAACCGAAAAGCAGCATCGCTCTCTCGCATTTCTCCATTTTTATTCATTTTTTATTTTTATTAGGAATATTAGCTCGACGATAGGTCAGCAGAGAACATTAGCGCTACGTAAACCGGGAGTTTAAAGTAGCGGGATTTTTTGAATTTCGAGATAAGTAGCGCGAATTATGATGAGCCGCTCCAGGGTTATTAGCTTGTTTCACTAGAGTGTGACGCAGGACCTCGCAGGATTGGAACGCAATGAGGTCAATCCTGATTAAAATACTTTCGCCGATGGCAGAACGAAACTGCCTTAAAATTCATGAGTATGAATATCCTGCCTTTTCTCATGTAGACAATGTAGGGAGGAATTAATGAAACATTTACTAAGGTATGAAACGATCGTTTATTTTTGTAAGCGCCTTCATTTTGAGCCTTAGACCGCAAGTACTAAACATTAAGTTACTAGAGCTTCAGATTTCTAGCGTGGATACTGGATAGCCATGCAGGCCCGCCGCAAGGGAGGGGGGGGGGGAGGGTACTGGGTCCCTAGCACCGGCGCCCGTGCCGCCCGTGAGACACTATACTTCGAATTTACATGTAAATCTTGTCGGGGCCGTATACCCGTACCACTTTTGATCGCACAAACATGCTCAACGGTGAACACATATAGGGCGCACCGGTAGGTTCAGCTAACAGCACCTAGTTCCGGGTGCTGCACACATCCGAATTATTCTCAGTGTTTCGTTACTATAAATTAACGTGCTTTTGCAAAATAAAAATACCTTAATATTTTACTTCAGATATCATTCATATGAGTCATACTTGTTTGAAGAAGTATCAATTCAATACGGTATTGTATTCCACCTAAGGGATAAATAAATAGCTGAAAACTAATTTAAGAATTGTCGAGAAACTTCGAGTGCCGTATGAGCATGACCTGCCATAAATCAATCTACACGAGATGTTTTCTCATCATGGTCGAAGACGTTTCTCACTCTCCCTTCCCTCGAAGCCGTCATCCAATGACGCAAAAGCCACCGCAGCCAATCAAAGCCGCTGGGTCCCGCGTTTAATTGAGGGAATAATGAGTTACGGTTCATCAGGCACGCGCAATCAGTGCCTCAATCAGCAATCAGTGTCGACTAGGCGACTAATCACCTTCCAGGTTAACTTATCACCGATCGACATTGATTTAACATCATCGAGAGGACTTGCTTGTTGATCAGCGACCTCTTTGTCCTGGGACCTTCCTGGCATATTCCAGTTACTTTTCTTACATTGATAATCGTCCTTGATGAGTGAAGAGACATTTTTGCGTCCTTAAAGCCGTATGCTTTGTTGTTTACGTGTAGTCTCCTCCACGATGCGCAATGTCAAATCGGGTTGGGACGAATACAATTATTTCCAGTTGCGACGTTTTATAGCAGATTTTTAGGGCGAAAGGAACGAGAAGGAACGAGGGAATTTTGTAATGAGCACTGGAAAAAAAACACATTGAATCTAGAGTCCAGGTTCTTGAAAACATTGACAAGAAAAAATACTCTTGATTCATTCGGATTTTTGCTTGAATCAAAGCGAAATCCGCTTAAATTAAGAGGCTTGGTTCTTGATTTAAGCTAGATTCTGATTGAATCAAGAGTATACTTTTTCTTGTCGATGTTTTTAAGAGTCTGGACTCTAGATCCAATGTGTTTTTTCCAGTAAGCCGTATGTACTTGTTTCGAAAATTCGAGGTTTTATACATTACATATTCAGTTTTTCCAAGCAAAGACAAATTGAACCTGCGATAAGTATAAGTTATTCTGCGCAATTTTCAGTCATGTCAACTTTTCGGTCTAAATAATATTTTCCACATATCTGTGCATAAGAAACGGAAATTTAAGATCACGTTACGATTAAATTGTGATTGAAATTCTGTAAAAAATTTGTAGAAAAATATCCACAAGTTTTCCAGGAATTTCGTATTTTATCGAAGGAAATTTAGCAACGCCTAAAGGCTCATACGGCGTCTTTCCTTAGCACATGAGCGATTTTTCCATGAGTTTCCGCGCCTGTACTTATTTTTTGTTCCGGATGATGTTTCAGGACTGTTCACGAATACCACCACCATCACCACCATAACATGGCGCAGTACGGCGGGCTAATTCTGCCACCAACGACGCGACTGCCACCCCACGTGACGGCGCCTCACCAGTACCACACGAAGCCGGGCGTCGAAGCCTGGACCTCGAGTCAGCACCACCGACTCCACCACGATCAGGCCGCCTCCCACCATAGTCTCGAAGCCGCCACACCTAGTTATGCCTCCTACCCTTCTATGGCAGGTTAGTTATCACGCCTTCTTCTTTTCCGCACCAATCACGATTTTTCCTACTCGAGGAGAGCTACCCAAATGGGAAACCCGAAGCTGATAGAGAACACAAAATGAGCAGGATGAGAGAAAACATGAGAAACCAGACCCAAAACATTGATAAACAAAATAAAAAAATAAAAAGATGAATAAAATCACCAATTATTGAAATTATTGCTTATAAATTATTTAAAATTATCGATTATCTGACAGAGAACACAAAATGAGCATGGTAAGAGAGAACATGTAGAACCAGACCCAAAACATTGATAAACAAAGTAAAAAAATAAAGAGACAAATAAAATTACCAATCATCGAAATTATTATTTAAAATTGTCGATCGATAGACTAGTTGACATTTTGTCGTCTCCCAAATGAAGGGACGTAACTCCATTCCAAGGTTGGACAATTTACTTTAACAATTAATTTATTTCACAAAAGCGTACCCGTGCAATTCTTATAAAAAAATTCTGATTTTTGCTCGGAATCTGAAGAAAAATCAGTGAAATTTTCAGTTCGAAATGCCCAAGATTCTCCTGGTAAATATGTAATTTGCGGGGGGAAATTTGGCAACATTGATGTGGACCTAAGTTCTTTTGTGAGGGAAACGACGATTTTAAGTGCCGGATAGACAGATTGAACCAAAATCAGTCTACCTACATTCGATGTTGCTTTAATGTTTATTTCGACCGGCTTTGAAAAATGGAGTTCTTAATCTATGAGCCGTATTTTTGCTATGTCTAATAAATATTAAGCCCGAAAATAAAAAATATTGAGGGTTTGACAGCTTTACAAGAGCAATACTTTTCCTTAAGAGAAGAAACGGCCATATTTTCATTTTTAATAACGTTTTAATTTCCAACATTTCTTTCTTTTTCTTTGCAGACCAGGGAACCTCGTGGTCGAGAGACGGTGTCTACGGAGTGATGCCGTCTAGTTTTCAAACATTTTAGTCAATTGATTGATCAGAACCAGATTTTAGGTGAGTGAATCATCATTTCGGTACGTTATTTAGAGGTGAACTTAGCAGAATTTATGCGGTTAAGGGAATAATAAGAGGGGTTGAGAAAAGTTGCAATGGCGGTGCGGTGTATAGGTGGTTTGGATCTTTTGTTAGACACGAAAGCTTTTTTGGAAAAAAGGCAGATTGACTCTCTAATCCAAGCAAAACAATTTTGATTATTGACCCATTTTTGTACATAGTTTGAAGTTCTACAGCATTTGTTACTTAAATATAATTTCAATAAAGGAGGAAGACGCGTGTGTTGTCATTGAAAATCGAACTTTTTCATTTTTTTGATTTAGGGGAAAATTTTGGAACTTGAGGCACCCTTCTTCAGTTTCGTTGATTTTACTGCAAATTCGTCGGTCAACATACGATCATTGACATAAAGAGCTTTTAAACTTTTCCCCTCCATTGCTTTCACGCCTTCTTTCTCTCCTGTGTTTCTTTTAAACCAGAGGCAAATTTTGAAACTTGAGGCACCCTTCTTTTGTTTCGTAGCGCGAGCACGGAAAATTGGCGGGAGCGGGCGTATTCGGTGACGTCAGAGCGGCCGGTGCGGCGTCGGTCGCCATAGCAACCTCTGCGACTGGCACGCGGGCTAGGAGGAGTGGTCAGCGGCAACCAATCCGAGCTCGGCGCCCGCCGCCGGACGACGCGACAGCGACGTGATCAATAATAATTGCCCCCTATCCTCCTCCTCCCCCCTGCCGCTCCCCCGCGCTTTCGCCCGAGACTGGACGCTGCTCAGCGAATAGTATTCGGTACTCAGCAGGAGCGCTCCCGAAGCCTTGCAGTCAACAATACCGAGGCTGGAGCTTTGTCAAATTCGGACTTTCAGCCCGAGTGGCGGTCCGGGATACCCGTTTAAGATTTGGACTTCTTGCTTAAGTTTGCCGGACGAAGAAAGTGAAAGAAAATAGGGAAATTTCGGGGATTTGACGGATGGCATATCGTTTCCGCGTAAAGTTGAGTCACTTTGAATTCACGAATCGTTGAAATCGAGCAGATGATTTACCTACTACAGAACTTTTACATTTTACGGCGTAAACTTTAATTACAGCACAGCCTTTTTCAAAATGATGGGGAGTTAGACATACTGTAGTCATTCAGAGACATTTTTTAAAAATATTAATATTGATTAAATTATAGTTAAAAATTAATATTGATACACCTCGAAATTGTGTGCGCGGTCCGAAAAGAGTAATGCGGCTAGGATAAATGCAGTTTAAAAAAATAAAATTAAAAGAGTCTTTTGCCCTTTTTGGCCAGTTTTACGCATCACAACATTTCTATATCCCACCAATCAGTACATAAACTGGCATCTTAAATTTAATTTTAATCAAAAGAGATTGATGTATAATTCGACTTCAGATCGCAAAAAGTGATAGGTACGCACGGTATACAATGAGGAAAAAATTGAAATGTTCGTAATGATATTATTAACTTTAACTATAACTAACTGATATTATTACTATTATTAATTTTAACTATCTAGTAAGAATTGTATACATTTGGTAAGGCGATGAGTGGATATGTGCTTCTTTTCAAATCAAAAGCGTGTTTTGAATTTTTTTGCTACTTATTCGAATCAAACGGAGCCCTAAGCCTAATATGGCTCTCATCTCTTGAAAGGAGGGAAGACGCAAAATTCACAGGGCATATATATTCTTACTGTACACCGGAAAAAAAAAATAATCTTAAATTTGCCGCCAAGAAGTATTTTTTCTTATATCAAGAATTTTGCCGTTTAATAGAAACTACTTTTTCGCTTGACCCAAGCATTATTTTGCTTGTATCTAGAAAAATTCAGCTTAAATCAAGATAACACCAATTCTTGACTGGAAATTCAAGAATTATCATGCTTGAGCCAAGCTTTTTTTTTTCAGTGTATGGTAGCGTCCATACATATCAAAAGTGTGCTGCATATACCTCTTTTTAGACGAGCAATGCATACCAAGAGTTCTCGGGTGAAAAAATAAATGAATATTGGAGTTCCGGCTCAATGTGCACACTATTTGGTAGTAGCCCCCACTGGCGAAAAAAAACACATTGGATCTAGAGTCCAGACTCTTAAAAACATCGACAAGAAAAAATACTCTTGATTCAATCGGATTTTTGCTTAAATCAAGAACCAAGCCTCTTAATTTGAGCGGATTTCCTTTTGATTTAAGCAAAAATCTGATTGAATCAAGAGTATTTTTTCTTGTCATTGTTTTCAAGAGTCTGGACTCTAGATCCAATGTGTTTTTTTTCCCAGTGCGTACAAGAGAAAACCACCCTCGCGTTTCATGCCGAAATTATCACAATATGTTTTCCCTCAGCGCCCGTCGAGTAAAATGAGGGCATCTCGTCTACGTCACTCGAAGAGTGAATGAAGAATTAACCCCCCCCCCCCCTCAAAAAAAAAAAAAAAATGCACAAGTGCACGAAAAGCGGAGTTAATTTGAGCCAGGGCACGGGAGTTGCGTTCCCAACCGGGGAGTCGATATTAAATACTCCGGAAAGGGGGTAGAAGTGGTGGGGTCGCGGCGGAGGGGCGACGGGGTTTAAGAGGCAGAATCCCGTTAATAAAACGGCTCGCTCGAGTGGAGGGATGATGAAGAAAAAGTAATTGAATTATGTCCTACCCCGGAGCCCCCCGCCCCTCCTGGGCCGGGGTTGCGGAGTTATTAAACTAGTGGAATGAGATATGGTGGAAGGAATGCGTTGCCTATTAAAAAGTACCGCGAGGGCGTCCCCGTGACTACCCCCTCCACGGCAACCCCTTCGCCACCCTCGTCTCCGCTCGCTCCCCGAGAACGAATCAATCTTCGTCGGCCCTCGTAAGGGTGGAAACCGGGCCTGCTCTCGCGTTGGCACCTCGGGAAATTCACACAACCATTCTGGATTTTGAGCCGGAGCTCGAGCTCTCAGAAGAGGGGATGTCAGGGGCGGTTCCTGGAATTACGAGCCTCGCACCATTTTCTCGGCTTGGAGGGCTGTGGATATGCCTCCAATCCCAGAACCTGATGAATATTCTGGATGCCTTGTTGTTAGGCGAAATTTGGACCGAGTTTATCAGAAAGTAACCAACCCACTTTTTCGAAAAAAATTGAGTTAAGAATGTTTTTGAGTTTCACTAACCTATAGTTTCCCCTGCACTGGAAAAAAACACATTGGATCTAGAGTCTAGAATCTTGAAAACATTGACAAGGAAAAATACTCTTGAGTCAATCGGATTTGTGCTTGAATCAAAACGAAATCCGCTTAAATTACGAGGCTTGGTTCTTGATTCAAGCTAGATTCTGATTGAATCAAGAGTACTGTTTCTTGTCGATGTTTTTAAGCGTCTGGACTCTAGATCCAATGTGTTTTTTGTCCAGTGTGCAGAAAAACTGGAATTCTAAAAAAGAATGGTTAAAGTTTATTTTTTCATTAAGCCTTACTGCCTTATAAGCAGACTAATAAAACTTCAGACCTCTTTTTCTCAGTTTCAACCCAATGCAGGTTGGTTCCTCTCCGACGAACTCTGTCAAGTCGTGATTCTCCATGGGAAAGAGACCGTCTCTGCGGAGGCTTTTCCAATACAGCGATTTTGGTCGAGTTGAAAGTCTTGGATAATTTCGTCTGATTTCCGTGGCTGACCTTTTTAGATGTTAAGTTTTGCTTACAAAAACGGGGGCTCCGAATAACGCCGACTCAACGAAGTATGACATGAAGATACGAACCAAGCCGATGACATCCGAGAGAAAACATGAGCTTTTTATCTGCGTTGTTGCCGCATGCTTCTTTTAAACGCGAAGTTTTTGTACAGTGGCTCGTAAATTCAGCTCTTAAGTTGGCAACTCCTCCGCAAGTTTTCAGCGATTGAAACTTCGTGCAGCACGCCCACCACTCGCACCAAACTTTCCGATATTAAACTTCATCGCCGGAGTGCGTTGCCTGATTCTACCTAAAAAATGCGCTGTGGCTTATACGCTTAATGTAAGCCGTGTCAAATGCGAAACGGAAGTAGCTGTTCCAAGAGGCAAAGAGTCCGTGCGGTTGTTATTAAGGGAGAAAGAAGTAAGTTTAGAAGTAACAAGGATTAGGTACCGAATTAATAAATAATTCTGTAGACGATTCAGATCCGGTTTTTAAATCATCTACCTGGCAACTGTTGTCAGTGGCGTTGCGGGATTTCAATCCAGGAAAAGTTCTTATAATTTTTGCCATCAAAGCTTAAATTTGTCTGTTCCGGTTCGGATGGAACTTTCAGGCTTCTAGAACTTTTAGCCACGATAGAAAAATGATAAAAGCTCTATTGTATAGAAACAAGGAGACAAAAGGGGTTCGATAAAGATTCATATTTATGGTCGCAATCCTCTCTAAACTGAACCTAAGAAATTCGAGAAATTCAAGTGGGGTATTTTCTGAAACTTTTTAAAAAAAGTTAGTTAACAATTTGTATAGCTTGACGTTTTAAGGCCCCCGTATCAATTAGTGGAATAAAGGGTATTATTCAAACCTGAAATTTACAGAAAAGATAAATTGAACGCAGACTGATATTTCCGGCCTTAAATGTTAGGAATAAAAGCTACTTTTATAGCAACGATTTTTTTTTTTTACAAGTTGCGATTATGTCTTTTCTAGGAGATTTGTTTTCTTCTCCTTTTTGCATGTATGTCACAAATATTAACTCCTTCTTACTTGGTCTCTATTTCATTCACAAAATTGTTGTGAATGTGTTTTTGCAATTTTTCTAAATTGTTCTTTTTATTTTGTTTGTTTCAGGTTGAGAATTCCAAATTTCGGAACCTGGTTTTGATAATAAACCGAATAACGGTTGTTTACATTTAAGTGAAAAATCAATAGATCGATTGCAAAAAAATGTTTCAATATCTAGTGATTCTTTGCTTCGGTGGTATTCAGTCATTCTGAATAAGTTGTTGACTATTTCATTCCTAAAGTGATGAAAAGAGAATATTTGTATTAAACAATGTTAGTTTTAAAAATTTTTTCATTGTATAAATTTGTTTAAGTACTTAACATGCTAGTCAAAAGTTGATAAAACTTTCCTGTTGTTCTGCAATATTGACTGATTTCTTTAATGGAGCCAAAGTGAGGCGGTTTTCGATTCTTGCGAGGATTCATGAACCAAGATAAAGTATGATGTACTTGCAAGTCTTTGAGACATCCGATTATTCCCCCCCCCCCCCCACTAAAATTCCTTTTCAACTAATCAATCGTCTTTGTCTCCTCGCGTTAGTTGCTTCCTTCACGATTATTTGTGTGCAGTTTTAGAATGCCAAGAAAGAACCCGAGAAAAAGGAAAAAGAACTGAAGGAAAATTTTGTAATTTTTTTTATTTTCTTTTATTTTATCTAAAGTCGCAATGCAATGTGATGAACTTCTATTGTCGCATGTTAAGCATATCACACATCTCAAGTAAGCTATCAGGAGTAATCTTTTATTCACACTCTTTTTACATCGTGTTTTTACGCCGATTAATTTCCAATCTAATATCAAACCATAAAGTTTCAGTGAATGTAAGACATAAGAGTATATATTTAGTTTCCAGTGCACAAAATATAAATAAAGTATTCGTTGTTTTTTGGTGAAAAATTGACACAGTGAATTATTCTGAATAGAAGGAAGAGTAAACTTTTCTTTCCTGATTGGCGGATAGCTAAAATTCTTTTGTTGTTATTTTTTTCATCTGTTGATTTATATCGTTTCTTTGTGTTAAAACAGAATATTTTTGTTCCTTTTTCCAATTTAATAGTCGACTGCTTACTTCGTTCGTCTACGTATTAAGATAAAGAAATCTGTAACCTTTACATTTTCAAAAACGATCAAAGTTTTCCCTATGTGTTTCGTTCCATTCTCCTTAATTTGTAAATATGAAGCTATTCTCCTTTTTGTCTTCAAGTTCATCCTCCGCATCCCGTATTTCTTTTTCAGTTTTAACCAGGCAGTGTAAAAACTTATGGTTGTGCATATGTACTTAATTATAATTTAAGATGTCTTTTATTTTAATTTTCTCAACTTTTACCTTTTGTTTTGTTAAACGTAAACACCTAATTTACGTAATTGCATCACTCTTTTTTCTCTTTTTTTAAAGACGTCTCAGCCTTTTTTTGTTGTTTCTGGAAACTGTCTAGAATACTCTTCTTTCTTAAGTGCAATAATACTTACAAAACAGCGATTTGTGACATCTGGTGTAATATCAAGACCCGGTTCTCCAAATTGTAACAGTAAGTTCAAACTCTATACGGGAATCTCTGAGGAGTAGCCACACTAGCCACTCTTCAATTTTCCATGGAAGTTGTATTTTTAAGTTTTCGTAAAAAACAAGACCGTCTGGAGAAAAATACCTCATGTAAACAATAGACTCATTCAAAACGGAGAAATTACAAGATGTAAAGAAGGATCTTGATGGATGGAGATTTTACTATACGGACTTTTCTGAAAAATGGTCCCGAAAAAACAGCAAATGTAAAAAATTACGGATTCGCTGTATACCATACATTGAAACATCGGAAGCATGCCATGGTATACTTATCACTTCGACTTTTGAGGAAAGAGGATTTTAGTCATTCATTTGTGACAAGTAGTCTCCTTCCAAAATTGTTTTACGTGCCAAAAGAATTAGTAAATTAGTTCTGTAAAGAAAAATAACGCACAAATCCACTTGGCAATTAGGTGTTCTGTAGGTTGCGAAAAAAACTCAATGGGTATTGCTAAAAATCCCTATGTCGGTATCAGTTGTGGGCCACGGCATATTCCATTCAACTAAACCCAGCTACCCATGTTCTATACTCATTCAATCACATTTCAGATTTGTTTCAAAATAATGTGGTTTTAAAATATTCGAACACGTGATTTTCATTAAATATTAAAAAAATTTTACAATTTTATAACGTACATGTTGTATGACTAATTTCTCGTCTCGATAAAATCCATAAAAACATGTTTGACGACCGCAAAAACTAATCTTTATTTATTCTACGGGCAGGGCTCTGAGCACATCATGATATGTTGCTCGGGTTATTCATATACTTGAAGGTTTAATACATGCAGTTGTGAAATTATTCCATGTGAATAATTATCCAGACCTATGCTTTTATTTCTTTCTTTTATCGTTCATTTAATTTTGATCTGTCGGCCGAGCCGCGTCAATGTCGGTATGCCTTTTTATTCAACCGCCGATGCACATTTGTGCGCGCCCAGTAAAATGTCGTCTTTGAGCAGAAACATCATTTTCATATCGAAATTCAATCGAGATTTAATCGATAAAAAATATCCACTCTTCCTCTCCCGTTAAGCTTATGCAGTTCGCTAATCGTTAACCCGGTTTGAGGTTATCGATTAGTCTCAACTACGTGTCCAAGATTGTAAGCCGAATAGTTTGCCCTCTGCGAATCTCAATCCATCTTTTTACTAGACGCTTACGACCGTGGATATTTGTATTTCATCGAAACTTCGAGAGATCACCATTGCGTTATTCAGTGAAACATGTCATTTCTGGAATGTGAGGGTTGAATAAATGTCTCACTACGGACCGCACACTGTGCTGTAAAACCCTCCTCAATTATGCAAAAGTGCATTTTCTTTTGTTTTCTAACTTATGTTTTTTTCGCTCCATTTTTCACAGCGCAAGAAACCCCTCATGTAGGTCCGTTCAATTGGTTTTATTTTTTTGCCCTTTGAGCGAATATGACGGAAAAAGAAAGGAATAAAAGGAGGGTGGCCTAGGCCCCCGCTGATTCGTAGCGTTTGGAGAAACATGCTCATTGCTCTTGCAATTAAAGTATTACATTTGGACGATTACAACAACCAGCGCTCTCTGTGCGTAGCAAGGAATATGTAAATGGGTGAAGAGTCTCACGTCAAAGATTTCTGAAAATTAAGGGTTTAAAAATTGAAAATAATATTACAGCAACAAATGAAATACCTTTTTGGGGGTTATTTTGAATTCAGCATATCCCCTTTGACCCCCTCTTTTCTCCGCATTTTTATTGGGTTGTAAACTGTGTCGTCTTGAACTGCTGCGGATCCTGTCAATTTTAACGGAATTAACACACATTTAAACGATCATGCAAATTTATTTGCGTATTTTCTTTCTTGAAACCATCCATCAAACGAGATCGCCAAATCACTACAGAATTATATTTAAATGAAGTAACTTCTGTGTTTCATGAATTTACGGGGAAAATCCCTCTGATTTTTTGCTATGCAGTCCTCCATGAAATCTTTTTTGCTACTTTCTCTTCCTCACATGGTTCGGCAAGTTCTGTTCAGTTCTATTGTTTTCACTGAAACAGGAAAGCCAAAGTGTTTGCAGCCTCGTTAGAGCCGAGTTTGTACATAACCTTCTTTTAAATTTTATTTCGGAGGAATCTCTATCTGATGAAATGCCTTTGAAAAACATGTGAAACATATAAGTAAATACTGAATAGATCAAAGTTAGAATTTAGTAATGTGATATTATATTAATTATTCATTACGGTGCCCATTTAATTTTTCTTTTTGAATTTTGATGTTTTATTTCTCATCAACCTCAGTGTATCCAATGATTTAAAATCGGATTAATGAAATAAAGAAAAATGCGCAACTCAGCTTTTGCTTGTTTTCTATTTTATTTTCCCTTCTCCATACCCTTAATGAATTAAAGTGGAAAGCTTTATGCGTCATGCATGAGAGGTGAAAAAGAAGTATAGGGAATACTTACTTTACGCGATTTAGAATGAAAAAAGAGCCAACTCTTAGCTTCAAAAAAAAAAAAAAAAAAAAAAAAATGAATTGATAAAAGAATTGTCATTGTGACATGTGTCCCGATATGCATGTGCTTTTATGGATCTTAGGGCCAAAATCACAATAGATATCGTTCCTTTTGATTTAAATAGGTCCACTATTTGAAAAACATCACATTTAAAGTTTCACATTTAAAGTATCAGAAGATAACACTGACTGATGAAAAATTCTGAGTTCCGATATTCATTTAAATCTGAACCAAGATCGTTGAGTCTCGCGGGGGAGAGATATTTTGTCCTACTCTCCTTGAGCGAATCCACTGTGGGCTGTATAGCGATCTTGTTAAAGTATTACGATCCATTTTCACGTTCGTGTAAAATTTAGGAATGATCTGAAACTTATTCGCCCACTTAACACGTATCGAAAACAGTGTCTGACAGTCACAGGATCAAAAGAACCATTATTTTAGGATACCTACAAAATTAGTAACACTCACTTGAAATATCGTGTCCCGAAAAGAACCAGAGTCACTAATATCATTTAATAGACAACTATAGGATACGCCTCCTGGCTGCCTCAAGATGCAACCCCCCGCAGCGCCTCGGGTCTTAGGGCGTTATGCGTTATTACTATTATGATTTTACATTAACTCTCTATGGCATAGCGTTACGAATTCGTGTCGTCATATTTTCGGGGTTTTAAAAATTGAATCTTTCCCCTGTGCCACGATTTTGCGAAATTTCATTAGTTTTTTCTTTCTTTGAAAAATTGATTTCCTTGACTTCAAAATTTAAAAAAAAGTCGGTATATACTGTATTTTTTTTATGCAAGCTACAAAATAGATTAGTGCCCCCTAGAATCTGAAATCCAAAATTAATTTATGCCATAGAGGGTTAAAGAGTGCAACACACAGATCCGTAGAATCGCTTTGCCAATCAAAAAACTGCACAAGAATAATTTCCCAAAAATTTGAATTTGAACTTGAAAAATATAAGTGAAACTAGAAGAAATTGTTGGATAATACAATTTCACTCAGTATTCATAAATGCTATCTGCGGAAAGTGAATCACACTCAGTAAGAGTTGTTACAAATTCGTTTCCACATCACTTTCATTCAGGAAGGTGTTCAATAAAACAAATGGTTTCAACCTTGCGAATAATGAGAGGAGGCAAATTACATCTCACAACAATTAATTTTAAGTCCTCCACCGTCCCTACCCCCACTCGGGTGACAGGAGACTGCACGCAGTGCACGCGCCGTGCACCTTTTCGGCAGTAGGCGAGATATCGACTTCAAAAGGTTGAACAAAAGACACCCGTTGCGTGGGGCTGTACCTTCACACAGCACGCCCAATTGATCCCACGCGTGGCCGTTGAAACGACGTTGAAGGATCAAAGATGACTTATGGATCCCGTGTGCAAGTTGAATTAAGGAAACTAATAACTCTGATTTACCGAACGGCCGCTAGAACTCCAGTCGATCTTGCAATAATCATTACTCGACGCTCTAAGCTTTTGAAAGGATGGATATGTATCAATATTGCTTATTAGCTTGTTAAAAGCTTCATTTCGGAAAAGGGGCGTCGAATTCATTAGCCGTCGGGCTCTCTTCTTGAAAGTATGCGTGAACGTTCAAAGGTAATCGGACGTTGGTCCACGAGAGCTTTTAAAGGAATCACTGAGACCATTAAATCATGAAGGATCGATCTGCGGAAAGTTTTAAATGTAATGTGTCGAACCGAACCAGATTTATAGAGTTTCAAATGGTTGTGATGAGAAAAATCAATAAAAAATAATACAGAACATCCCAGAAATCTCAAGTGAATGCTATATACCTTCTCTAGCATGTTCCGAATTAGAAATTGATGGATTTTAATTGAAATCTACGCCCTCCATTCGCAAAAATATGAACTTTGTGGCTTTGAACTTATTTTTATAGATCAGTATAGAAAGAGTTTCCCATCAAAATTAAAAAAACTTATCTCTTCAATCCGGGTTAACGAAAATTCCACTGAAAATCGTGCTTTTGAAGACTGCGACCATTTTTATCACAAGGACATGCAGTTACATATTTTCTTATCAAAAAATCACGAATTTCAAAGTCAAGAAGTCAGCTCTCAAAATCTTTAGAAAATATTTTCACTATTTCCTTTTAAACCGACGGTAAACAGTTCAACAAGTTTAGAATTGGAAAGTCCTCATGTCTCCCGCATTTTTTTCTTTATGCAATTTTTGATGTTTCTGATTAATTCGGTGGTAAAACAGTTTTTCATGTTGCTGGTTTTTGAAATCACATGCATCACATGTGTTGTATATATTTGTGGGACCAATAGGTGTCATGAGTTTAAATACTAGCCAGGAATTGAAGATAATGCTGGCGAATGTTGAAAAGGAGCGGCCAATAAAACGTTTGTAGATCACGAAGCGCAATTTTATCCTTTAAGGAAGATAAGAAAAACTTTTCGTGACGCCATCCGTCGACGAACGGACAAAAGCCGGGGACTAAACCGACATCGAAATTTCTCCGCAGCAGCCGTTCTAAGTCTGTAGTCAACAGGACAAACGAGTTACTAATCAAAGTCGGGGGGACACAGAGACAGTGCACAACCACCATAATCTCCTCTTATTACAATAATTACTGGCACTGCTCACAGTCAGCTCGCTCAAGTGATCACTTTAATTATCGTGATAAACGACTCTTTGCTTTTACTCCGACGTTGTTGCCAGACTTGGCGCAGAAGCCCGTTTATTGGTCCAGAATATTAAGGATTTCCTGTAACCATGTGGAAACAATGGCTTTATCCTCCTGTATGCTCTGGTTATTGTCGTTTCTTATACTTTCAAATGACTATGTAACATCATCAAGGCCCGGCGTGGGCGTGGCACTTGGGCATCAGTGTTGAAAATTGCGGAGAAGGAGGAGTGGGAGGATTCGTTTCTTATTTGAGACCATAAAATTTTGACAGGTTTTTGTTGTTGTTGTTGTTGTTCATGATCACGGTGCGCGGTGTCACTGAATAGTCTAAAGTAAAAGTATCGATGCGGGTAAGGAAGAATACCGCCTATCTGCAAACTGATAATTTTGCAAAGATAAATTCGCCATTTTTGTAATTTTCAGGTTAGATATCGACGGCGTCAGTCCGCAATCACATATGGATTGCATTTTGCAAAAAGGAACCACTAGCATTGCAATGATGCTAAGATTGTGCAACTTCTTCCTTTGCAATAAAATTGCGGGAACTTTGAAAAACTGTGAAATTTAGATGGTAATTTTTGTCTTAAATTTACAGTTTTTAGCGAGTAGAATAGAAACTATTAAGGGATAATCGGGTTTTTCCCTCCAAGACAAAAGAAGTTGCACAATCTTAGCAACATTGCAATGCTAGTGGTTCCTTTTTGCAAAATGCAATCCATATCTTGTTTGCGGTGTCTGAAAATCTCCGGCTCTACGTTATATTTTTAAAGGAGAACGAATCGACATCATTCCTTGAGGATAATGCAGAATTTTCTTCGTAGGTACTGAGAGGACAAATTACGACATTTTTAAAGAATTGGCGTCGGGTGGTTTTCCGTTTAAATAATAAAGTATGACAGGAAGTCTGCGACGTCGCAAACCGAGTTGTGTGATTGCCGACTTACACCGTCGATATGCAATTTTTTTCATTCATTACACGTCATTGCAGCTCTCTTCTACAGAATTAATGTAATAAATAAATACAGAATAAATTGGAAAAAATCTGAAATCATCAACTTGCGTCTTTTATAATGTAGAAAGTGGCAAAATTGCTAACTCATTTTGGCCAAAATTTTCAGTTAGCCAGTATCGTTCCTTAGTTCTCGGTAGGTTTTTTTTTCCCCTCCGTGATACAAAGTGAGGTATTAGGTATGTGCTGAGATGATGTAATGTATCATAGTAAAGCTAGGAATAAACCATGAAGGTATCTCGGCATTCAACGGTACTATTTCTTGTCAGTTTTTAAATTTTTAAAGGATAACTTACGATGCCATCACCCGCAATGTTATGAGATTATTTTCTACCGTGTTAGGAATGATTGCGGAAAATTTCGTGGAAAAATGTACAAAAATATTGAGCCGAAAAAGTAAAGTATGGGCAGAAATTTTGGATCATGGAATCAACGTACTTCATTTTTGTATATTCCTCATCGTGGGGTTATCTCAATCTTATGTAACTTAAATGCGGCCTTACAACAAGCATGTAAACCACGTAAGTTTTTAAGCACCCTGCAGTTGAAAGAATACGACTTTTCCATTTTATATATAAACGCAAAATCTTCCCTCTTTGAAGGAGAGAAGAGTATGGAATGAATGCAATACTTGACATTTTAATCTTATACATATATTTACTGACGCTTACTACACGTGTGTTTTCAATTTCACTTTAACTTTAAGTACGAATTCCTCACTCTAAAAAGTGTGGAATCCAAAAAGAAATTATCGAGTTCTGGAAAGCAAACTTTTACAACCAACTACCGCGAAGTTCTATTTCCTATCGATGAAGACGAGAGAGAATCTCCCAACCCATCAACTTCGAAATTTGAGGCTAGCGAGCATTTCGAGGTTTCCAGGTAAGTTAATTGAAGTTCTCAGGTATATTAATTGAAGTTCCCATAGTTGGACGGAGCCGAAGTTGTTCGGCAAATTCACCGAAAGACAAGACGCTTTAGCTCTACAACAAAGCGCTTAATTGATCGAAAAGCTCGCTGAAAGTTGGGGGAGCAGATTAATTCAGTCTAAGACTTTGTTAATTATTTTCCTCAACTTTCGTGCTTTCGCTGCCTGGCTTGGGTGCTTTGATGCGGTTTTCTGCATGAGAGAGTCGCCTCGAGTTCACATTATACGGCGGGGCACTGAGATACTGAAGGCTGCCAGCAATCCCGTTCTCATGCACTGAAAAAAAAATTCTCGGCATCTTTACCAAGGTCCGTTGGTACCTTTACCATCTCACTTTTTTTTACCAATTATTGGTAATTTTACCAAGACAGACTGGTAAGCTTACCTAAAAACCGGCATTTTTACTGTTTTTTCAGGTAAGAATACTACTTTTATTGGTAATCAATTCCCGGTAACTTTGCCATTTTATCTCGGTAATTCTGCCACAGTCGATAAAAAATATTGGCGTTTTTACTAAGGTCCAGTAAAATTACCGAGAAAGTTCAATAATTTTACCGAGATTTCTCGGTAAAATTACCAATTCCATAAATGGTAATTTTACCCTTTTCTTAGTAAATACACCGATTTTTTTTCAGTGTGATCTCATGCCGGGTTCAATCATCTCCTACGATACAAGGATCCACACCGAAAATCCCTCGAAAGTACAGTTTCCGCTGGGGATTTGTTGGATTTGTCTGTCAAACAATAATTTAATCTAGGGGGCCGTCCTTAAATGCGATGCGGGCCCTGGGAAAGGGTCGGCAACGCTAAAAAGGGAATGGAATGAGAAACACAGACTGCTAGTGCAACGAAACTCCGAACAACCTCGGCGCGGCCACACAGGGGATGCAAACGTGAGTCTGTCGAAATCCGAAGGTGAGACGAGATAAGTTGAGATGGGATAAGTTGAGATGGGATAAGTCCCCATCGATCAGTTGCATCGGGCTTAAATATGCGATGGTCCAGCCTGAGGGCTGGTGCAGTCCAGCGCATACTTAGACCGGTGCTAATGAGCGATGAGTGGTGGGTGATGCTAGTGCCAAGTGGTGCATGATAATGCCCTTATGCATCACATTAAACTATGTAACGCTCTAGGGGAGAGCTGGCCGAGGAGAGCATTACGCCATTTCGTTTTAACGTGTTCTATGACAATTATTGCTAACGTGAAAGTACCGACGACAACTGCACATGGCCGGATTTACCTACTTGCCGCCCATGGGCCACCTGTATTTTGCCACCCCTTCTCATTCGTTTTGAAACATCAATAAAGACCATCAAGTGAACGTGCCAGCGGGGGAGGGGTGCATAAGACGCGTTTACTCGTGTTGAACACATTTTTTGGGAAGCCCTGTCAACACTACTAGCAAAAGGTCACGGAACTTTGCGCGAAAGTCAAGTTTCGTAAACCTATCTCTCATGGACAAGGCCTTCCATTCATAAGAAATGAACGAAAAATTATGAAAGAACAAACACAAAATTTGGTTTAATGATTTTAACTTCCGCCGCCGCGCCGCGCCGACCGCACCGTGTTTGGCGCAATGCGTGAAGTATTCACGCTGTCTTGTAGGCGCTATCCGTTTCACGCTGACCACAATAATCGCACTGTGTTTGATGCAATGCATGAAGTATTCGTGCAGTCTTGTAGGCGCTGATATGTGTTACATGCCGATTGCCGCGCCGATGGCTTCTCCTTTCCATCTCAAGTCCTCGTCACCATTTCTCCCTAAGTCGCGCCGTTCCAGGCCAAATTGTGTGTTTGGTTTCTCTCTTAATTCGACTAATTAAAGGTGCTGTCTCTTGTATCACTGAAAGACGCGACAAAATCAGAAATTACTATACTCTCAGGAAATGAGAGATTTTGTAGCCTTTTCTCGTTAGTAATTTTTTTTTCTAAATCCGATTTTTTTTATACCTACATTTAAAACAATTGCAAAATTTGCCGCCCCCTAGATTTGCCGCCATGGGCCGCGGCCCAGGTGGCCACCCCCTTAATCCGACCCTGGGGGGCCGTCCTTAAACTATGTAACGCTCTAGGGGGAGCGAGCCGAGGAGAGCGTTACATCATTTCGTTTTAACGTTTTCTAACGCCATTCAACGGCCATTTCTAACGTAAAAGAACCGCACAACTGCATGTATTCAGCCCTCTTAGATCTTGTCTTGATATCAGTTTTCCAAGAGAATGTTTCCGTAGAAAATTCAGTGATTTAACTGTTCGAACGTGTGATCCCCAAAAAGTATCGTATTTTTTTTAATTTAATATTTATTTCAAAACAATCTATTTGATTTTTTTTTATTATTCAAAAGATTGCTATCATATCACTATACTTAAAGTGAAAGGCGAAATCTTGTTTTGAAACATCCCTCAATCATTACCGATCATGAAGATTCGTAGTATTCAATTTTTCATACTTCGACCCGTGTGGAATTACATGAAAAAGTACAATTAAGGTCAGAAAGCTGTCGAAGAGAAAATTGCGCCCTTGAAATGAAATGTACATTAAGGTACTTTTAAAGATAATATTCTGTGTTCTTTCCAACCCAGGAATGAATACATCTATGAATATTATAGAAAATTTCCTTTGCATCTTATCAAAACTTTTAAGCATATACAAATAGTACTGTTGGGCTGATGTTTTGATCACTTCCGTGTCTGTCCACCTAAATACGCCAGAATCATTTTGAGAGCTGAAAAGACGCATACATCATCACTCGAAAATCAATTAGGATCAGTCATTAAATGAGACAACAACGTATGGATTCTCCGTTGCAAATTGCAAAACCTCATGGATCGGGTTTGCCTTTGCTTGCAAGCACAGCCTCCATAGCTGAGCCGATCAATAGAAGCCATTCGTGTTGATCCATAAATCCCGCCCTGTTATGGCCGTGTAAGCATGGTGCTCACCTTGGGTGGCTCTTGCCGTCGATGACTGATGGGCCACAGTTGTCGGTTCCCGACTTAATACCAATTTCTTCAACCCACCATAAAAAAAAGCTATGCCCTGAGAACCATTAATAGTAGTAAAGGCAACAAATAATACTAGCACACATACCTTAGTGATGGTACGAGATACCTGGGTATGGTGCAATATACCTTAAAATATGGTCCACAGACCGAGAATCATTAGTTCATTTACGACTATTGGTGGTCGTGAACAACTGTTCCATGTGAACCACTAATTGGTTTATAAGGCCATAGACTTTTCTTCGTGTAGAGGGATCTTGGACCTTTCGTAGAAAACTATTATTTAGGGAGGAAAGGAAGGAACTCGGAGGTGATCCCTGTACCTCTGGGACCCCAATTTTTTGGAAGAGGGGGGGGGGGATGTAAAAGTTGCTACAGTCAGTTGACGTTGACGGCAAACATTTTAACAGCAATTATGACGCCTTCCTCTCCCACGAGGGATTCAATCCAACCCAATTTTTTCCGAAGTCTCGAAGATCAAGTCAGATTGGGGAGATCAGATCTTCACGTGACGATTATGTCGGGAGAGAGAGAGGAGGGGGGGGGGGGCAGTTAGGATGAATAAACTGGAAAATCGGAAGAATCTCCCAGGGGAACGACTGATTCCAAGACCATGATCACCACTCACTATAGTGACTGTTTCTATACTGCAGCGCAGCGATGCGAGGGGCGCAAAATTTTGGGAAAAGAAAACGGGAAGAAGGAGAAAGAAAGAGAGAAAAAGAAAGAAGGAGGAGAGGGAGAGACAGAGACAGAAAAGATGAAGGAAGAGGAAAGCAAGGAGAACAAGTACTTAACACTCCCACGGGTGACTAAGTGTACTTTGCGACTTGATCTCTGACATGTCAACTGATTTTGAATGAACTATTTGCTAGTGTTGCAGGGTTCACATTTTTTCATACTTTTTTGGGACTTGAATTTCCTCTTCATTTTACTTCCTTTTCTGATATAGCGATACCTTGATTTTCTCCCTTTTATTCAGATCTGAATGACGAGACGGGCAGGGGGCGGAGGGGAGGGGAGGGTTTCGCCGCTCAAAACTTCTGACATGAAAGGGCGCAGCCTTAGATCGGCGGGGGCGCGCGAAGATTTCTAGTTACGCCACTGAAAGAAACTAAATGGCAACTCCACGGTCTACACCTAGCGTTGCATTTAGCACAGAACCGTACTGTCGGTTTTCAAGCATACTGTGACGTCATCGACGAATATCGCCGTCCAATTATCGGATGAGTTGCGTATCCATGAAGTTGGAAGAGGGGTCCCGCGACTTTGTTGTCAGGACTGTGAAAGCGTGACCCGCGGCGCCCGAATGCCGCAAATCCCCAAGACTCCCCCGAGGAGAGACCCCTTCTCTCCCACCTCCCCCTCTCATCATCGATGGTTTAGATGGCGCGAATGCTTGAGCGTTACGTGCATCTATGCGCATCTGCCTCCCCATTGCTCCATCCGCGAGCGCATGGACATCGCCACCCGTTGCTGCCACGTTTTGAATCATGAGTCCCTGCAAATATGGGTCATTAATATTTAAATTATTTTATCGACGATGTTACTTTTCATACAACAAATTGAAGAAAAGAGCCGCAGAATGGGGATCTAATATTCAAAGTACCTCTAAGTTTGTCAAAAAATTCATTGCACAGAAAAAATTCTTAGCTCTTAGGGCCCAAAAAGGCAGCCAACCCATGAACTCGAATTATCCCGTTGGTAGTAATTCAAACTCCGAGAGTAGGTACTTTGATCAAAAATTGTAAAAGCACGTATAAATAAAACTTTGATTTTGCATACATTTTCCCAGTTTCAAAGTCTTCATCCTTAAAAACGCTTGTTTACAATGCGCTGTCGGCCCTATTGATGAATCTTTCAAATGCACAGATCACGGCAGTGGCACAACTCTAGTGATTTTCGTTTTTCACGTTGTCGCCCTTATGGGCCGTAAGAGTTACATAAATCGAGTCGTCCATGTCCATTCTCTCCCTTTAAAGAAACTCTAGCCTTGAGCACCTTTTCGACAGCGGGAAGTTTGAATCGACGCTCAACACGATATTTTCTTATTTATGAGTTGACTTCAGAAATTTTCGATGCTTCCAATATATTAATTTCAATGGGGTAGCATGATTTGAGATACTAATTTTTGTAACCTGTCTAAGGTGGTTTAGACGTTCCAATTTTTAGTGAAGAACCAAAAGCAATCCCAGCGAATGGCCAAGAGATCGAGTGAGCCAAGGAACGAGTTTATCTAACCGATTATTTCCCAAATCTCGTAAGCGCCAATCTCTATTTTGGTGGTAGAGGTAGAAGGGTTGTTTTCTTTGTTTTCTCTGGTACAATCATTCATGTCTGATTTCCAAATAGCCTTTTATAGGAACAGACACTTTTTGGAATTCGAAGATTGTCAACAAATCGAATAAAACGGGTTTTCTTGTTTTTCTTGCAGTCGCAATTCTGGCGCTTGCGCGATTTTGAAAATAATCGGTTCAACTCCTCCTTAGGATTTGAATTAGTATATCTCTTTGGGCGCTCTAAGTGGTTGGACATCCTCTCTATCGAGAAAGTTTATCAAAGTTCGACATGAGATGAAGATTTAAATCATGCACGTTCGCCAACATGTCATGCAAATGTTTTTCCTAGCATGGGATTGCGATTTTTATGAAGGAGTCATTGACGTGGCCAATATTAGGCGTGCCGTTTTTCAGGTTGCAGTTCTAATCCTAAATTCTACATCTTTCAGGCAATCACCTCTTGTCACGTAATCGCGGGCCTTTTGCATCAACTTCAACCAATCAAATTGTTTTAGCTGTCAGTCAGCGGTAGCATATATATTGATTTAAGAGTATTTAATATCCCGATGAATGACTTTATACAGCCTCTTTCCTCTCAGAGGTAACGATCTAATCTCAATAATTTTCCTCACTGTTCCTCGACAACATCTTAAAATCTACATGAAGAGGAGAAATTTCACCCAACAGCCGACTAATTAAGCTACCCGATTCTGCCTCCACGTAGTTGTCAAATCTAGAAATTAAACCATTTTATTCATGACGTGTTTTTTATGGAAAAATTCTCATGATTTGACAGACATTTTTTTCGTTGGTATGTTTCAGGATTAGGGGCCTACTTTTTTGCAACAAAGCTGTGCATTAGCGAAACCGATACACACTTTTTCTTATAGGGACTCGGACTCTCATATTCGAAGTACCGCAGTGGATTCGACCAAGACTTATGATCTGAATTACTAAATAAAATTGGGATGGGTCTGGATCAATTGATGTGCCAAGAAGGGTAAGCTGGATTCGTAATGTAACGAGTTTGAGAAATCAAAGGGTTTTCATTCATACATAATCAATCAGAGGGATTGTCAGACTATAGGGTGAAGTGCGGGCAAATCACCACATATAATGCATCAAAGAAGCGCAGTACTTTTTGAATTTCCGAATAAAGTATTGCTGGTGATGATTGATAATGTGTTGCAGTATCTAACATTATCAGTGCCATGTTATTATTTTTATGATATCAATTTATTTTCCGAGGTTAAATGTAATGCAAAATTTGTTAACCTATTGGAGGAAAATAAAAAAAATAAGAAGATGATTCATAAATAGAAAAAGAATATGAGGAGGCTGAAGAAGATAATTTAGCGTCGATCTTTGCCACCAAAAATGCTCTCAAGAGCCCGATTTGATTACTGGCGAGTGCGATTTTTTTAACTCTACCTCTATAGTCAACCGTCAATAAGGAAAGTAAAAAAATTAACTGTCATCCGCAAGTGGAATTTTGAGCTGGGACTTGTTACATTAACTGTAGTTTTTCTTTAATGCCAAAGAGTTCTCCCGCTGGAAAAAAACCCCTGAAGTATAATGCTTTCTATCCTAATTTTGAAGAGAATGCGTCTGGAAGGGTCAAGAGAGAGGGGTTTTTCCTGATGTACGCGTCGCACTGAAACAGCCCAACAAAGCTTAGAAAAATGAATAAAATCACTCAAAAAGGAAGACCACTGCAGAAAAAAGCCAAGAACTAATTCCTTTTACGTCATTCTTGAGAAAAAGTAAAATTCATGGTGCTGTTTCCGATCAAGCGGTGGAGTTTCGATAGATGGTGCTGGTTTTCAGGTGAGCTGGTGCTACCAGCTCGACGACCAGCCTAGTGGACGTTGGCGCGGCGGCGTGCTTTGATGTGACGCCGACAAAGGGCCCAAACTCAAAATATCGCGGCGGCAGCGGCCTCCATTGGGCGACGGAGATGGGCACATCGGCCCTTGCGCAAGCCGCGGTTTGGTCATCGCCGCTTTTTCGCGGCGGCGCACGGTGGATCGAGTCAATTGGAGAGGTCGGACACAAAATTTTGGACCAAAACAGCGATTTTGATGTATTCATTTCGTCATATTTTAAATTTTAAGGGGTGCCTGTAGTAGAAAATTTCAAGAGGAAACCAAGGAAACCACTTTCAGAATTTCAAAATTTGGTATAAACAGAGTTACAAGCGTTTAGAGTTTCCAAATTTTGTCCGACTTCTCCTATTGACTCGATCCACCGTGCGACGCGACGCGACGCGGGCGCCCGGAGTCAACCGGCTTCATCCTCAAACAAAACCTATAAAAAACTCCTAAGGCTATATCCATAGCCGTTCTTTAAACGGCCCTTTTCCTTAGGACGGCTTCACATGGTAAATACTGTGATCAAGTGAGGTATAAGGATACCTCCAATGCAGCACTGCAAGAGAGACTATTTTTGTGAAATTTTAGTAAAATTCCACTGTTTTGACTCATTGTCAGGGCCGGACTGGCTCGGGTGGTGGGGTGGCGATCTGAGCCCTTGAGCCTGCGATTACCTGGGCCCAGATCGTCACCCTTCGGAAACAGTGTCACAAGCTCCATGCGACGCAGAGCCGAATTAAGGGGGTGGCCACATGGGCCGCAGCCCATGGCGGCAAATTTAGGGGGCCGCAAATTTTGCGATTTTTTTAAGTGAAGGTATAAAGCAAATCGGATTCAGAAAAAAATACAAACGAGAAAAGGCGCCAAAATCTCTCATTTCCTGAGAGTGCAGTAATTTCGCATTGCGCCAAACACAGTGCGTTCAGCACCGCTCGACGTGAAACGCTAAGCGCCTACAAGACTGTAGGAATACTTCACGCATTGCGTCAAAAACAGTGCGGTCAGCACGCAGCGGTCGACGTGAGACGCGTAGCGCCTACAAGACTGTAGAAATACTTCACGCATTGCGCAAAACACAGTGCGGTCAGCGTGGCGCGGCGGCGGAAGTTAAAATTATTAAACCACATTTATGGTTGTTCTTTCATAATTTGTTCGTTTAGTTCTTATAAATGAGATACACAAAGATAGGTTTACGGAACTTAACTTTCGCGTAAAGTTCCGTGAAATTTTGATGGTAGTGTTGACATAGGGCTTTCGCAAAAAATGTGTCCAACATGAATAAACGAGTCTTACGCACCCCTACCCCTCCGGAACGTTCACTTGATGGTTTTTCTTGATGTTTCAAAACGAATGAGAAGGAGGCGGCAAAATACAGGCGGCCCATGGGCGGCAAGTAGGTGAATCCGGCCCTGATGCGACGTTTACGAACAGCCTCCTTAAACAATTTCCCTGTAAAAAAATAAAATGGCGGCGGAAATTTTGAAACGTCGCATGGCGCTTGTGATACTACGGCCGGAAGGTGGCGAGATAGTCATAAAGTTAGCAATGCATAGGCGGATTTAGCAACTTTGAACAGGGGACCACGCCCTCTACAAACCCCCACCCTCTTGGATCCGCCGATCAATCTTATTATTCGTGGTTATTTATTACAGAGTTTTCACGAGTAAGTAGATTACAAGAAGATCGAATCAAAAATATTTGACAAAGAAAGATGTCACTAGATTATATTATGCTCAATCGTTTTTTGTTTTTGCTTTTTGTTTATGAAATAACGATGAAGCTCATGGTCATCGTCAAGTTTAAGCACAATTTTAGGCAAATAATTGTTCTTCCAGTTGTTAATTGTATGCCAATACCTTTTTTTTAACATGCAACCAAGAGTCAAAGTTCAGTCTATTGGTTTTTAATACTATGTGATCGTTGATTGTGCGCGCTCCTAGTAGAGCCCAGAGAAACATGTGGTAAAGACCTGCAAAGCCAGCTCTCCTGACAGCATGGGGTTGAATTTTTTTGAAAATTTATCCAAATTTCACCACGTTTGAAGCGCTTACTCCGCGTATTTCAGGGATCAGGGTGCCCGAAGGTAGGGTGTAAATTTAATAAAAACAGTGCTTTCATCGCGAGAGGAATAATTTTGGGGTTTTAAGGGGAGCAAATTGCCGTTCAAGCCCGAAGTTTCGTCAAAACTTAATCAAAAATTAACATACAAAACAATCCCAACAAGAAAGGAAGAGAAAACAATATTTTCAAAATTATAGATTGTCCCTATTGCTTTAAGCGCGGAGGGTGTCTCAAGAATTGACGTCTGGAGCGTCAAATAGGATGTTTGCCAAGGATTTCCCTCTAATCATTGTTATCAGGACGATGTATGCTTTAAAAGTTAGTGCTGGAACCGTCCCGAGCGAAACCTTGCAACAGCTTCGTTTCTCCGAGGTATCAGGCGGAGTTAAGCTCGTGGGAACAGAGCGCGCATTCCTCGACTTCCAGAGCCTTGTAGAAATCCCGCGAGTTATAGCGAGACCGAGCATTCGTCGCAATCATGCCCCCTCCCTCGCCCCCCGCGCCCCCCTCCCTCGCCCCCTCTCCCCCTTGTAACTCGCTCTTGTTTTCTGTTCTATTAAGTGTAACCGTTTAGCCGGCCTACCTCCTAACTCAAGTCGCGCCGAAGCCGAAGAAGTCGCCCTATTGTCGTTCGACGGATTCCGCCGTGTCGCGACGCGCCGCCACAGCGAGCTTTCCAGCTTCCGTGAGCCTGCGAAAGCTCCGCAAGTCCCGCTCCATCCAGACGCGTCGCGGCGCGGCGCTGGCGCTGAGTGATGAGAAAACGGCACCGGCTCAACCACCGCCGGCATCCGGACTGAAGGACCAGGTTTGTCCGCGACGTAGCACCGAATTTCGTTTGGGTCCGTGAGTAGCCGCTCTCTGACGAGCATCAAGGTAGATACTGAAGGCAGCTCCGGCATTGGAATCGTCTGCAAGGCCCGGTTCAAGAAATAGTTGTGCCCGAAACTGCAGTTTTAGCTGGAGGAAAGGGGTTCGAAAATATCGTATTCGTGATACGTAATTCATGGATGTTATCCATCAACCGGTCCTGGAAAAAAATGGGATTTGCCCAGATTTTAGCTGAAAATAATCATAGCACGCAGGTCAGTCTTACGCACTCGACACTACCGCTGTAAGAAAAATCATTTTAATAGTTGTTTTTCCCTCCATCGAATTCGACACATAATTTGCGGTCGCGGAACATACAAGATCAGTGAAATAAGTTCTTGAGGACTGCTTTAAATGTTTAGACACTCTCACGCCTTCTGCACGGTGTCGAGAGAGGCGATAGTCTTCCATAGATCAAATCAAACAATAACCTCCTTCATCATTTAGAATTATAAGGTATTGTAAAAGGACGTTTTTAAACAAAAGCCCGTCTATCGCGGAACAGGTAATAATTGACATAATTCTTTGTGGAAGAACTCCAGATGTATTCTATCCACCCCCATTAAAACGTGTTTTTTTGTATTTTAAACATTTTCACAAAATATAAATCAAGTCAAGGGAAGGATTAATTAAATTTTTTCAACTTAACAGGATTGTTTTTTACCCAGTCTAGTTCCGAATTGAATAGCTGATTGATGAAGGGGTTGATTACGACATTGAGACCAGCGGGCTGATTATTGAAATTGATGGACAAAGCAATAGACAAAGAAGATAAAAAGGATATGGAGGGATCCTATTGGTGGAAGCGGGTGGTTGCAATGGACAAAGGACGCAGGTAATGGACTAACTAACGGCAACCCACGAGAGACCCGATAGTTACTCCATTATTTACCCCCTTAGTCTATAAAAACCACCCATTTCAACCAATAGGATCGCCGTATTCTCCTTATGTCTTCTTTGTCTGTAGCTTTGTCTATAAATTTCAATAATCGGCCCGCTGGACGAATTGCTGGACTACCCTCGGTAGCTAGTCGCGCAAGGAGCTTCTGGTGTAGCAGGTGGTTGCGGTTGAGCTTGCAGGAGCAGATTCCATTGCGGCGCGGCGCGGCTTTAAGAGGTAAGTTGTAGCTGCGGTCTGCCGCGATCGCGTCGTTCACGATGGTCTTCTTTTATTGTTCGGCGCCGTTGGCTCCAGCGCCGCAGCCGTCGCTTTGGCGCCACCAAGCTCCAGCTTCCCAAGCTGAAAGTCGAACCTGCCCCCGAGCGCTGCCGACTCGGCCCCCGGCTTACGTTGTCACACGAAGACCAGAGTACTTCACTTTACCTATTGCCATGTCTGTGCCGCCCTCTGATTGGTTCTTCAGCTGTAGGCCTTTCAGTGGGCTAGCTTTGTTTATACCAGTGGCATGGCGTGAATAATCGATTAGCGATATGAGTGGCGTATCAATCGATACATCGCAAAGCACGCCACGCCACTGGTTTATACGGTGAGGTACGTGAGTGAAATATTTTATAATATCCCTGCGATGTCCGAAATTAACGGTACGGAAAATGAGGAAAGATTCGCCGTACGCGTGATTCTGTCACAAAATCGAATTTAAAAAAATTTCTTATGAACATAGGCAGATTCAGATACTCCAAACAAGGGGGGGGGGGAGGCTGAGGGGTTTCGGCTTCTACCAGAAAATTGTCAAAATTTAAAAGCATCTAATGTGAAGTTTAAGTCAATTTTGTCATTAATGATTACCAAGTATAGCCTTTCCTCCTTTTTATTTTCTTCGTTTCCTCCTTCTTTCTCTCTCCCTTTTTTCTTCCTCCTTTTTTCGAACAAGCGGCCCCTTACGCCCCCCTTGGCTCCGCATATGCTTTTGAAATCAATTTTTCATACATAACACCATTTTCATGGTAATCGACGACGAAAATGTCTACGACATGCGTCACCGACTTCTCTCGAAGATGTCTGAAATGCTAACACCTGAATTTTTCCCTCCATGATGAGCATACATGGGACAGAGGGGTTATAGGTTGCCGATTATGGGGGGACACGAAGACTCTGGAAAGAATACAAAGCGAGGTATGCGTGCATCGAGGACCAAGGTCGTTATGGAGATGGCGGCAAGGCCGGTCGTTTCCACGACAACGAAAGCTCGCCATCCGCTTCCGCTTTCCTCGACGCAGCCGTCCTCCCCCCATTGGCCCACTCTTCATAACGCCACGCATAAGGCTCCAGCCATGAGCAAACAAAGGCTACCTATTATCCGCCGTCGTATTTTCCCTTTTTTATGCCCGTTTAAGACGTCTCGTTTCTGGAGTTGGATTTTCTTTCTCACAGCATGTAACATGCTGTAACCCTCGTGTATTTTATCCTTTCTTCGTCTCTTCTATACGCCTCTCCCCGTATGATATCCAAGTTTCCAATCATTTTCCAGACTAATTCTTTCAAATGAGTTTTTTCGTTAACACTAAAAATTAGGCAGAGGTGCACTGGTAAAAAAAAAACCTCACTGGTAAAAAAAACCTCTTGGACCAATGCCGCGGTGCATTGACTTAAGAGTGCAGTTTCTTGCCGCCGGATTGTTGCTTGAAAAAAGAGTCTGGACTCTTGTTTCAAGCAACAATCCGGCGACAAGAAACTGCACTATTGAAGCAAGAGGTTTTCTTTACCAGTGCTCTTGGTTCAAGAGTGCAGTTTCTCGTCGCCGGATTTAAGAGTCTGGACTCTTGAATCAATGCAAAATCCGCTTGAAACAAGAGTTCAAGACTCTTAAATCCGGCGACAAGAAACTGCACTCTTAGGTCAATGCACCGCGGCATTGGTCCAAGAGGTTTTCTTTTACCAGTGTGCAGTTATTCTTCGGAGCAAAAGTTAGTCACAACCACCGCCGCACGGTGGATCGAATCAATTGGAAAGGTCGGACTTGCACTTTTTGACTAAAACTGCAAATTTGGATGTTTGTTTCGTCACAACTTAACCACTTTTAGAACATCAAAGTTGTTTATAAACGGAGTTATAAACGTTTAAAGTTTCCAAATTTTGTCCGACCTCTCCCATTGACTCGATTCATTGTGCGCGTCTCAAAGTGTACTTACTCTCTGAAAATGTCTTAACTCCACAATAAGGTCGAAAGTACGAGTATTAAGCCAAACAAGAATCAATCGGGGCGTTTTGCCATTTTCTTTTCAGTTTTTGCAGAGAAACGACATCTTTGCATGAAAAAATTGCCTCATGTTATATGCGATCCACGGGACTTGTGCGCTTAAGCATGATTTGCACCCGTGAGATAACAACCCTGTGATCCTGTGTGAAGTTTTTCGGGATCCTTCTATTGAAACAGAGGGTAGGATTTGAAAATAGTCAACGACAGAAGGAATAAATTTCACTCTGTCCTATGATCCATCAGGAAACTTTTGTGCGGCAAGGGGGCCCTGCCGCCCCCCACGGCCCAGGTCTCAAGGCTGGAGTCCCAGGAACAAGCCCTTTTCACGTGGGGCTGATAATATTATGAAGAACGAAATATGATGCAACTTTTTTAGAATTATAAAAAGAGGAATAAGGAAAGAAAAATACAAAGTTTGCAGTTTGAATCACCTTAAGGAAGTTAGAAAAAGAGAAATACACAATATATTTCACCAGGGGCCTGTGGCCGCCAACCACTGAAAAAAACTGAACATAAAAAATTGTGGAACAACTATGTTCAAGTTTTTTAAGAGATGAATGGATTCAAAATCCTACGGGTGCACCCGAAAGAGAGCGTATATCTCTTATTGCAACGTTATGCTCCTCTTTTATGTTTTATTTTTATTAAATGTTTTTAAAAAGCTACATACTGTTTTTTTTTTAAAATTTTCCCCGCGAATTTACCTAAGTGATATCAATTAAAAGTATCGAAAATTTCGACGCGATATTTGCGCATAAAAATTGAATATCATCCAAGTTTCTGAAGCTTCATAATGAGGATATACGTGTATTTTCCCTTTAATTATGATAAAA
This sequence comes from Bemisia tabaci, assembly GCF_918797505.1. Lineage (NCBI taxonomy): Eukaryota > Metazoa > Arthropoda > Insecta > Hemiptera > Aleyrodidae > Bemisia > Bemisia tabaci. The sequence goes on from NC_092795.1 coordinate 40,411,908, forward strand.
ACTGGAGCAGAAAGTCAAGAATGATGATACACAGTCCCACAGTCCTGTAGACGCTAGTAGGTATGCGTCTCACGCCAACTAACCGACTGTTTGGCGCAATGCGAGAAGTATTCTTGCAGTCTTGTAGGCGCTATCACGCCGCGCGCCGAGCGCACCGATCGGTGCAATGCATGAAGTATTCCTAAAGTCTTGCAGGCGCTAATATACGTTTAATGCTGGGCGCACTGTGTTTAGCGCGATTATTCGAACTCGCGTTAAATTAGGATGATCGCGGCATCGAATATTAGGGCTTAAAAGGTCTCTGTTGCGTTTCGACGCCGCAGAGCAGTCCATCGTTGCCTTGTTTCTCCTGATTAAATATTTTTTCTGAGAGAAGTTAGGTAAGTTCTTTATACACACGGCCATTATTCAATCTTTTCACTTCATTTATCATCAGAAAGTACTAGGGGGCTATATGGCCCCTGGCCGCTATGCAGCCGAACCCCCAGAGGGCGCTCCGCGCTTTCTTAGGCCCGCTTCGACAAAAGAACGTCCACAAAAAATGAAAAAATGTTCATACCCGACTCTCATTCGTCCAATCTTCCTTTGGCCGGGTCGCTTGCGTAAACCAATTTTAGCCCTAGAGATAATGTTGCTACATAAAACTTAACAAAATGTACGTAACAGTATTTTTCCTCTCCTCTTTTTTATGCTACTCGAGACAATAACTCATCCATTTCGTCCAACAGCTCCTCGGAGATCAACGGTGTTAGAAAACAAAGGAGTATATCTTTCGATGCGACGAGCGCGCGACTAGCCTTCGCCGGAGCCGAAGAAGAAAATAAAATCAGTTGGAAAGTAACTCGGAAAAAAAGGTGCTGAAAAAGCGAGAGCCGTGATTAGAGAGAAAAGAATTAAAAGGAATGGGTACTTGACTCCAACAACAGCACCTTAAAAGAGCAATAGCTGCCGAAGAATAGGGCAAGGGGCGAAAAGCGGGGAGAGGGAGTCAAAGACACGGCCCCCGACATATTCGCACGCGTTAAATCGAGACGAAAAAAAAAACCGCTCTCATTAGGTATTCCGATTAAATCAATCGATTATCGGCAGAGCTGATTTTTTAAGCCGGCTGAGGTGCGAGGCGCCGTTGCAATGTTTAGCTTTTGCATTTCCACTTTTGCGCTATGAAGTTGAAAAATTCAAAGAGCAGACTCAATGAAAGAAAGGTATCCACATTAAATTTGCTCGGATCAGATTGGAGATGCTGTTCACCTCCGATAAATATTAATTTTAAATGATCTAAGGTGTCTGTTGTTTAACTTGAAAACCTTTGTACACGTTTACGTAAAAATTCCAAAGAATTGATCTCACATTTCGAACAAAAGCCAAGTTCCTGAATGGCAAGTAGAGTTCCTTAAACACAGATTTTAGTCAGTAATTTTCTGATGGATTTCATCGGTTCAGCCGCGGGGGAATTAAAAAAATTATGGAAATTAAGGACCCATTCCCCTCTATAATCTTTTCAGAACCGACATCAAACCAACTACTTAAAAATATGTTTTTTTTTTTACTCATAAACGCTTCGTAACAAATATTTCGCTGATGCTTAATGGATTTTAAATAATTCGTGCAAGCTAATTGTAAGAGCAGAGCAGACTGTCGAATTTCATTACGAGGGCGTCATTTTCGGCAGTGCTTGAAAAATTCACGTGTTTTCAAAGCAGGCTGTTGAATATCATCGAGCTGAGAAAAAATTATGATTCAAATTACCGACTTAGTGATTTACTTAGCATACGTAGTGTTTATAACAGATACTAGTGGTCTTTTTTACCATGAAAAGATAAATTCACTTGAGTTTATCGGAAAGGAACCAACCCACCTAAAGTTGAAACTGAGAAAAACGAGGTTTGAAGTTTCATTCCCCCATAAAACTCAATGCAGAAAATAAACTTTGACTCCTCTTTTCACAGACTAATTTTGTTTTCCTTCTTCTTCTACCCTCTGTCTAGGGCCGAAGAAGAAGAAGAAGAAGAGAAGAATATTGTTTTCCAGCTTGTGTTTTTGGCAGGGGAAAATATACGAATGATGGAACTCAAAAACATTCTTAACTCAATTTTTCCATACTGTGGCTTGGCTCCATTCCGATACCCTCTGTCCAGTGTAGCATCTCTTTGCCCAAGAAGCAATGTTGTTATTTTTGCCATTAACATTATCCGAAGACCCCTGCGCATTTCGATAAGTTGTTGATGCAACTTTTGACATTAACTCTGAGGCGACAACATTGCGGCGCTTGACAAACAACGAACGGGACAAAACGATCGATTGTTCCCGTGGAGGAGAGCCCGTTGCCCGGTGAAGCAGTTTTATTACGATGTAAACGCGGCGCGGCGGCCGAGCAGGACATAAAAATCGAGAACAAATTGATGGAATGTCCGATAAGGGGCCCCGGCGACGATTTTTCAACTCGATTTAAGCACTTGCGCGGGCGCCGACTCCGAATCAAACTCCCGAGCTCCACACCAGCGCGGAAAAGTGCATCTCCTTCAGTTCCCACTGAATTTCCCATTTTTCGGCTGCAAGCCAAGATGATGAATGGGCATTCCTTCTTTCCCTCCAGCACTAAGGCGAAATTAGGGCACTTCATCGACGTGCCCTGCACTGGGAAAAAAAAAAAAAAAAAAAAAAAAAAAAAAAAAAAAAAAAACACATTGGATCTAGAGTCCAGACTCTTGAAAACATTAACAAGAAAAAGGACTCTTGATTCAATCAAATTTAAGCTAAAATCAAAAGGAAATCCGCTCAAATTAAGAGGCATGGTTCTTGATTTCAGCTTAAGTCTGATTGAATCAAGAGTATTTTTTCTTGTCGATGTTTTTAAGAGTCTGGACAGCTGGACTCTAGATCCAATGTGTTTTTTTCCAGTGTGGAGCTTAAAAACGAGAGAGAGGACAAAATTAAGAAGGAACACAAAACTTAAATGTTGGTTGTGATGCGGAATATCCTAATTTTGGGTCAAAATTAAACGTTAAAAAAACACGGGTGTTTTGTTTTTTTTTGAAAGAAAATAGGAGGCAAAACGGAAGTGGAGTGGAAATAAAAAGAGCATACGAGAAAAATTGAAACCTCCATAGAAAAAAACATGTGCTTAATTATTATAGTTTCAAGTTCAGACCAGTTCAGTGGTTAAGCCCGATCACAAAAATAATTCCTTTTCGTTTTTTATCTTGATTAAAATCTCAACATTCTGCAATGTGTCTTGATCTTAAATCGAATGGCTACCAAAGTCATCAGCAAGTTTTTCACCAACTTTTTTTTTTGTTCGTCGCACTTGGAAATTTGTAAACTTTTATTTCTCATTCTGTGTTGATTGATCCAAAAACTCACATCGCTTAAAAGTTCAAGCTGTAAAGGTCATTTTTCAAAAATGAAATTTCCACGGAACCACCATATCCCCGCCATATTTTTCCCTCCTCCTCCGACTTTCCTATCCTCCCCCATCCGTCTCTCGACGTCTTTTTGGATCCGGTATTGCTGTAGCCTTGCTTAAAGAGAATTTTCCTTTCCGTTCGGTTGTTTCATTGCAAATGTAAAATTGAATGACGTAATTGCCTTTTTAAACAAAACCTCCCTCTTTATCATTGAAACTATGATTGGTAACCGATTGGAGTATATTTTGCAATTAGAAACTACAATTACTAGCTCGGTTCAGAAACAACGCATGCACCATTCGTTTCCCCATGCACATAAGTGTTCTCACGGTTGAGTTAGAAATCGCAACTCTCAATTGCAAATTGAAGTCCAATTGATGTACAATGTCGATGACTTGCGTCTCGAGGTGCATTTCACGGGACATTTTTTTCAAACGGCTCGAATAACACGCTGAAAGCAACGAAAGAACGCGGTCAAATTTTTATGAGAATTCCCTCCAGTCAAGCGTAGGAAGGATTCAAATCACTGAATTGGAATACTTTCCCCGTGCGAGTAAGGAGACATTCCCAGAGACAGTCCGAGCATTCCGGCAACTTTCCTAAAAATTCCTCTCCGTTTTTGTGTCTCTTTCCATCGGTAAATAGGTGCATCGGACGGACACACGGTGGTGTGGTGCGTTCGACTCGACACTGCATATTTATTTATTTTTTCATTCGGCGCTCTATGAGTGCACGCAAAGGCACTTCAAACAGCTCGAGAATCCGGTCAACTTTTTCGAAAATTCCGCTCACACTAATTTCATTTTCTTGAAACGCCGCGCGGTGGTCCAAGCTCGATTTTTGACGCTTGAGACCACAGTATCTGCGACACCGAGGGAGCCTTAGGGTGCGTCAAAAAAAATGAAAGTCTGAAATGTTCCGCTCCCCAGGCGGCAATCGATGACGTTTGGTAAAAAAACATGTTTGCCAAAATTTGGGCCAATTTCAATCATTTTAAATGGTGCCAAAGGTCAATTTTGTGACGAAATTATGATATTTCGGTTTAGACCTCGATTTCGTACAAAAAACTCGATTTTACGCTGAAATCGTGCGTTTACGAGAAATATGTCAAAGAACTCGACTTGTAGAGGATGAAATTTTACACTAGGAGGACGTCTTTGTAACCGATAAAAATCAAATTGAACTAGAAAAACTCAACTCGGTATTTATTTTTTTGGTTCTCAGAATTTCCGAGGTCTTACTAAGTAGAGGTTTAAAAGACTCATTTTTCACGAAAATAAGTCGAAAGAGGGTATAAATGAACTGTAGGCAAGTGTTGAGGATGCAAATGTCATCAGAACTTCCTCAGTTTCAAAAAAAGTTCCAACTATTTTGCACAATCCTCCAAAAAGTGTACGACTCGAGAAGCAGGATCGTGCTATAATAGTAGGGGGAAAGTGCGGTTTGACCGGGAAAAATTGCGTAACAAACTTTCCCTATGTAATCGTCATCAGTAGGTCCCCCTGAACAACTTCCTAAAAGTTAAAAATGGCCTGACCCCGGAATATCCCTCAATAAAGTTAAAATTGAAAATAGCGACCGTAATAAGAGGGTCCGGGAAATCGGTATTTTAAAATGCTCATTCTGTCTCATCATGTGAGGTAGCATTTCCTATGTAATTTTTGTCGTAGATTTCATAAATGAATTCCGCAAGGCCTCTTCTGAGCTTACGTTTCTCTCGGTAGTCGTATGTTTCCTTTAATTTCCTTTATTAAATACATTTATAACATCAAATTTAAGTTTCTTGGCCATAAATACATGAAAATAAAGACACTTCACTTTCCTTGTTCCTTCGGTGAATATTTAAAAAAATGCAACCTCCTGCCTTTCACATTTGGCCGCCATCTTTGATTTGGAGCGCCCCCTTCGGCCGGAGGGCCTTGCGGAATTCATTTATGAAATCTACGACCAAAATTACATAGGAAATGATACCTCACATGATGAGACAGGATGAGCATTTTAAAATACCGATTTCCCGGACCCTCTTATTACGGTCGCTATTTTCAATTTTAACTTTATTGAGGGATATTCCGGGGTCAGGCCATTTTTAACTTTTAGGAAGTTGTTCAGGGGGACCTACTGATGACGATTACATAGGGAAAGTTTGTTACGCAATTTTTCCCGGTCAAACCGCACTTTCCCCCTACTATTATAGCACGATCCTGCTTCTCGAGTCGTACACTTTTTGGAGGATTGTGCAAAATAGTTGGAACTTTTTTTGAAACTGAGGAAGTTCTGATGACATTTGCATCCTCAACACTTGCCTACAGTTCATTTATACCCTCTTTCGACTTATTTTCGTGAAAAATGAGTCTTTTAAACCTCTACTTAGTAAGACCTCGGAAATTCTGAGAACCAAAAAAATAAATACCGAGTTGAGTTTTTCTAGTTCAATTTGATTTTTATCGGTTACAAAGACGTCCTCCTAGTGTAAAATTTCATCCTCTACAAGTCGAGTTCTTTGACATATTTCTCGTAAACGCACGATTTCAGCGTAAAATCGAGTTTTTTGTACGAAATCGAGGTCTAAACCGAAATATCATAATTTCGTCACAAAATTGACCTTTGGCACCATATAAAATGATTGAAATTGGCCCAAATTTTGGCAAACATGTTTTTTTACCAAACGTCATCGATTGCCGCCTGGGGAGCGGAACATTTCAGACTTTCATTTTTTTTGACGCACCCTAGGGAGCCTCATAATTCTTGGGAAAGACGTAATGTCCGAGCAGCACACAGTTAAAAATTTTCGTGTGTGAAGCTACGCTGTGTCGCTTTGTGTTATTTTTTTGTATCAAATCAACCAAAGGCGGGTTGCTCAACACAATTTTGTGTTAAATCCACTCAAACAGTAGGCTACTCATAGACAACGGATGATGAAGAAAGTGTCCTGCCGAACTAATGTTCTCTTGTTTTTCTCCTCAAATACTGAGAGGTCGCGACTTGCGAATGTCTAGCGCATTGAATTACCACCGATATGATCCAGGTACGTTCGATCCTGGCAGCGTCCTGGTCCGAGAAGCGATTTTGTGCAAGAGACCTTTGAGTACAATGTTTTAACCAACGGACTGGGAAAAGTTATCGACTCATTTACAATTTAATGGTGCTTTTAATTTGTCCGCCGTACTCAACATGAAGGTCCAATATTGTCGTGCTATAAGGAAGAACGCCGTATGAACTTTTGAGAGTTGCCAAATTGCCCCGGATAAAACACGTATTTTTAGAGAAAATTGTGCGTACTTTTCCTTGAAATTTTCAGATAATTAAGATAAAATTTCGAAAAAAACTGTCTGAAAAAATTGAAGAAAAATATTAACGATTTTTCCAGTAAATTAGGGTTTTAGGGAAGGTAATAAGGAAGCGTCTGAAGGCTCATACGGCGTCCTCCCTTAGCACGGCAGAATGATGGTATACGAATCGCGATGCTTAAGCTCTGTCTGATGGTATTTTGATACATTTCGTACCCTACCGAGAAAATGGTGAATTTTCAGGTCTGATCGAAAGGTGTTGCAGAGGGGCAGGATATCTTGGTTCCAATTGGATTACATTTTGCGGGAACCACCATCTCTTGCTCTCCCATAAAAGCACATATCTACGTGGGGAAACCAATAGCATGTATGTTGTTTCTAAAATGGGCCATAAATAGTGGTTCCCTATTGCAAAATGTAATCCAATTGACCTGAAGATTTGAATGCATTTGTTCAGGTTTTAACGGAGCGATTCCCGTTGTAAATCGTCGTGCGTCGAGACCAAATCGAAGCTCCTCAAATTTTTCTCGCAAGGAAGCAGACGAGAACCAGCCTAAGTTGCCAAGCTGCCAGGCGCGCTGTGAGCTACTGAATTCCTCGATGATTCTCTTCCCCTGGGAGTTCGTGAAATCTGTCGACGGGGCGAGTAATGTTATCAGAGTCCTGACATTCCGGAGTTCCAGTCGTAACTTAACCTCAATTCCCGACATACTTGAGAAGATAGGTCTCCAGGCCAGCAGCGTAGCACTTGAAGATATGCAACCTGCGAATCACGTAAGAGCCGTGCGCGCCCAGGGAACGAAGCGAGGGAGGCCTAAACTGGCAAAAAAAAAAAAATAACTGAATAGTGCAGTCTCTTTGGAAAATACGTTAGAAACCCCCATTCTGCCGCACTGGAAAAACAAACACATTGGATCTAGAGTCCAGACTCTTGAGAACATTGACAAGAAAAGATTCTCATGATTCAACCAGATTTTTGCTTAAACTAAAAGGAAATCCACTCAAATTAAGAGGCTCGGTTCTTGATTTAAGCAAAAATCCGATTGAATCAAGAGTATTTTTTCTTGTCGATGTTTTTCAGAGTCTGGACTCTAGATACAATGTGTTTTTTTTCCAGTGCGTGCTAAGAAAGAACGCCGTATGAGCCCTCAGACGCTGCTATATTTCCTTCTCTAAAACCCAAGTTTATTGGGAAAATCGTTAATATTTTTCTTCAATTTTTTCAGACAGTTTTGCTCGCAATTTTATTCTAATCGTCCGAAAATTTCAAGGAAATATACGCACAATTTTCTTTAAAAATACGTGTTTTATCCGGGGCAACTCTTAAATGTTCATACGGCGTTCTTCCTTAGCACGGCAGCATTAGCATCGTCGCGTTACAGAATTTTTACGATTAGTTTAACATCTTCTAAAAAAAAATTCACTTTCAAACCAGGGATTTTTCGTGAATGAGCTGTAAAGGAGCAAAGCCACCTTTGCTTCTCTGAATACAGGTCTCGCAACAGGTAATAGTCTTTAGATGAGCCCGCTCTAATCAAATTTTGAGAATATGACCCAGATTTTTTTACATGGGTAAGAGAAAACCAGAGAACCTAGGAAGGAGGGCAAAATTTGAAAGTGCCGCCGTTGAAATAAAGCGAGATTTTTAAATTTAGCGGAAAATTTAACTTTGTATGCGGGAAATGTTGAATCTTGGGCTGTTAGTAGGGTAAGTTAATCGAAGGTATACTCCTTTGGTGCAGACTATATCCAAAAGCGACGAAACGCTCTATTCCGTTTCGTTTCAATCTTGGCGTGAAGTATGAAATAAATGCCGATTTTTTCATTCGATTCTAATTGGTCCTTGATTTAAGCTTAAATCTGATTGAATCAAGAGTATTTTTTCTTGTCGATGTTTTTAAGAGTCTGGACTCTAGATCCAATGTGTTTTTTTCCAGTGAATCGCTCCCAGACAGAGAGAGATTGTACAAATGAGAGTCGGACATGATAATCATTTAATTTTTCTTTGGTCATTCTTCTGTCGACGCGGGCCTAAGAGAGCGCTAAGCGCCACATGGGATTTGGGCCGCGTAGCGGCCGGGGGCATAGCCCCCTAGTTTTGAATAAACCCAAGTTATAACCAAAAAGATAAAATATATCATCGAAATGATGATCCTGCCCAAATTACGATACTTAATACGATCATTGATGCTTTTAAAAGCTCTCAAGAATGCACAGAAGTTAAATGACTTCCCTAACTAATTGTAAGAACCAGAGGAAGAGATATGTGAATTCCTAGTGATTCGCAATGATAACACCCACCTACTTTACTCGGCTGAAACTGATAGACCTAGTGACGCACTGGTTTCTGTTTCTAATTACTATCATACGTTTCAAATTGGCATCGCTCCGTTAATAGGAGCTGAATCAGGTGATCAGATCATCTTACATGTCATAGCTCGAGCTGAACTAAGCTGTCTTTTTCTCAAGTACTCGATCAAATTGAAAGCCAATTGTCTACCGCCGCAACAAGAAAACATTAAAATGTTGATCCGACAGCAGGTTCTAATTTTTAGGAACAAAAGAAGTTCGAAAATTAAATAATTAATCAATTCCAAAACATCGTGTTCGGGGCACCTAAATTGTTTTTATTTTTATTAAGTGCAATCTACTGCAAAAAACCGATTGTCGATCGCAGGTCATCTTTTAAGTACACGGAAACTTTCTTTCACGGTGGACACATTCTCAAGTCTAATTCACATATCTCCGACAAGAACTTTATCCAAAGCAAGATCTATCACTTAAGCACCTTTATACAAGATAATACATTATAATTTGTACGTATACGTTTATTAAGAATTTATCAAATTATATTTATTTGAGGGATATATTCATCTGTATCCATGTTTTAGGCTTAAGCGTATCACATTTTTATTTGAAGCAAGTTACCTTAGACATTTACGTCCAACACCGTTGTACGCACGTTGAGGCTAAGAAAAAAGAGCCGGGCGCAGATAGGTGGCAATAAGGAGGGGAGGAAGAGAGGCGGTTAGAAAAACAATGCGAACCTAAAAGAAATAAATTCTTAGTGTTACTGAAACCGGTTTATGGCTTTGAGAGAATTGACAAAAATTTACCCCTTTGCTGTCTTGTCCAATGATGCCTAATCTCCTGAAAATTGAATTTTCTTCTTTTCCTGACCTTGCCTTTTCGGCTTTAACGGGATCTGTAATTGAAATTGCTGGAAATGGGTTTTTTGGTCGGAGAGTAGGAATCTCAAAACAACGTATTTAAGGAGTCTTTCTGTTTCAAATCACGAGCCTCTAAGTTATCGATGCATTTGGAATTCTTAATACTTCAATAAATTGATGCATCTCTTTTCGTGAAAACTGATCATCTCTGTAAGTTACCGTGTGATGAACCAGCATAGAGTCTTTTTCAAGAAACTTTCGTCATGCGTTGCAGTATGCCAAACTTTTTTTTTTGGTATTTTTCCCTTTTTATCATAGGAATCATTAATTTTGTCCTTTATTCATTTCTTACATTTTTTAATCATATTTTTATGGCTAAAACTTTTTTGATTGATCCTATGACAGAGAAAAACCGTTTTACAAGCAGAAAAAAAACTTCGTGCGTGGGACCCGAAGTTGAGGTCATATGGATCTCTGAAGTTTTCGGATCACGTACCTAAAATCTTGAGGTCCAGCTGCCGAAGTTCGGGTCAGACACCTGAAGTACTTCGATATATACCGAAGGGTTCGGGTCACACATCTGAAGTACTCCGGTACATACCGAAGTCCCTCGATGTCTGATCCAAACTTCGGCAGCTCGACCTCAAGTTTTCGGATGCGTGATCAGAAAACTTCAGAGATCCATATGACCTCAACTTCGGGCCCAACGCACGGAGTTTTTTTCTCCGCACTGGAAAAAAAAAAAAAAAAAAAAAAAAAAAAAAAAAAAAAAAACCCACATTGGATCTTGAGTCCAGACTCTTGAAAACATTGACCAGAAAAAGGACTCTTGATTCGATCAGATTTAAGCTTAAATCAAAAGGAAATCCGCTCAAATTAAGAGGCTTGGTTCCTGATTTAAGCTTAAATCTGATTGAATCCCGAGTATTTTTTCTTGTCGATGTTTTTAAGAGTCTGGACTCTAGACCCAATGTGTTTTTTTCCAGTGTGTATAACATTACCCCAATTTATCTAAACTTATTTTTCCGATAAATTTTGTAAATCCAAGCCGAAATGATTGTATAGATATAATCGTAATGCAACATATAAATATTCAATAAATGGATGGATTTCGATGGATATTTGGCATCGGTGGTCTCTTGGATGGACGGCTCGGCGGCGTCTTTGAGCGTGGATTGTAGAGGCATGCCGGTTTCTTCTTCCTCCTCGGCTTTTTGATTGCTGTTGAGTGTTGAGCGATCGTTGATCGTTTGATGGCTGATTGTCGTGGCCGGGCCAGGCGATCATTAGATGGATTTAGGCATCCATCAACGGCCTCAGCTTTGTTTGCCCGCATTCGGCCCGGCTCCGAGTCCACCGGCGACCACTAATTAAAAGCCCCCATCGGCCAATCAGCTTTCGTCTTCCCGGCGGTAAGGTCTAGCGGGATTTTCTTGCGACTCAACACATAACTCTTTTTCCACATAGCTCTTGGAGGGGTGGGGGTGGGTGAGGGGGCTTTTACTCCGGGAAAATGACGCCTGAACGCGGAAAAAAACGTTATATGGTAGAACCATGACTAGCCTCCAACGATCTAAGCTAGAAACTGTAGATAGGGGTTCCTATGGTACGCCAACAGTGAAATTCGTAACACACGAGGAGCAACAATTAGGTAGGACGAAGATAGTCGGGTTCTATGGCTTCTTATGGGACTGTTGCTGAATACGGACTTATATCAAATTTAGAACCAACTATTTGAAAATCTGTGTCCAGTTATGGAACTTAGCCATTCATCAAGTATGTTTACGATGAAAATTTCAACGCTAAACCATTTATTCTAAAAACTCCCGTAAGATTACATGTATTAGTGGTTTTAACGAAGATAGCAATCGGCCATTTCCACTCCCTGTCCGCCTATCGAACGACCGCTCCATGTGTGTTACGTTTTTTTGTAGGCCACCACCAACCTATAGTTTCTATATCATTGCTAGCCCCCATTTCGATAGTCGCTATACCTCCATGGAGAGTTAGCAGGAGCACTTTAAGATTGCCTCTGCGGTTTAGCCAAAATCTCTCTCCGTAAATATGTAGAGGAAATCGCCAAAACGTTTATACTGTTTGTGATAAGTATTGGTCCAGCTGGACTTTAGGACATGACATTTGTCAGATCATTTTGAGGAGTAGTTCTTAAAAAAATTTGAGGCACCATAATGGCCAAATCAAGGGTGAGTGGCGCATAAGGAGCCGCTACGCCAAGCCCTGCCCTATCCACATTTCACATCTAGAGCACTGAGAAAAAGATGAGGGAAAAGAAGGAGAGAAAAAATTTAAGTCAGTAAGTTATGTATTTGAAAAACACATTAATCTCGCTCTAGCTTTGATAAAACCAATGGACTACGTGTAAACTATATTGACTACAAGTATCGTGCACCTGAAGTTCGCCTTCAATTTCGCTACATAGGCAACATACATACTGGGGAGCGCGAATAGTCATATATTCGATAAACTCACAATTACAGCGCTTCAGGAGCTTTGATTGAATTGATATACGACTTTGTGAACGCATTGTTATAGGTTTTGTCCATTGTCCTGGATGTTATGCCATATTTACCTTTTTTCTGGCATAATGCGTCTTTCAAAAGGTTCCATTCGAAATTTGTGGTTAATATTTTATCACTCAAACTATCACCTTTCAATGTTAGCAATGCGAATATATCGATATATATCACTTTTTTGTGACGTAACACTAATAGAGTCCATCGTGCCACTGTGCGTTGCCCTGGACTCGGCGTTCCAATGAAGCATTCTGCATTCTTAAGATTTTGACATTTTTCAAAAGGTCGCCCTCTTATGCTCCCTACCATCTTCTGGGGGCCTGCTCTCTTCATCAGTGATGCCAAATAGGTCATTGTCATAGGAAATGTCCTTTTACTGACAAATTTACTGAATCGGAAGCACTCATGTTGTCGGTGAATATCTATAAAACGGAAATTTTTGAGGAGTGCAAAATGACGGAGTTATTTATCATAAATAATCAACGAGGTGTTGGTGTCAGCGATTCATCCGGAGCCAGTCTTCCCCCCAATGTTGTTCCTGGTGGTGGAATCGCACATTTTGTGGACGGCTCAACCCTTCCGCATCCCACGTAACTTAACCAAAATATTTTTGGCCCTTGGAGTTTTTTCAAAGATTTGTCTATTTTGAAAGAATATGATTTCTACTAAGAAAGTTTTACCCCTTTCAGGTATCTTCCGCGATATTCCTGAGCCAGAGTTCAAATTTTGGCGATGTTTTCGAAGCCGAGACAACAGTGATAAAGCTTCAGGTATTCGGACGAGGAGCAGATGTGACCATTGGTCAGCTTTAATTAAGATGCAATCAATACAGACCTGACAATCGGCTCGAGGAACTGCCGAGCAATTTATTCGTCGCTGCCACGTTACTGCTTATTTATTCCCCTACCTTTAGCCTTCCGATTTGTCATTCCCTCTCTAAAATGCAATAACTTTTTACCTTTCTTTCAAGTTACACGTTTATTTCATGTGTCCTGAAATAATTATCCTCCTTTCACCTTTGTCGACATTTGAACAAAGGAAAAAGGACAGAGTCGTCGAAGACTACTGAGAAAAGTTGTTTTAAATGATTACCTCCACCGTAAGAGAAAATTATCGTATATTCTGAGAACAACTTTACTTTGAAGGAAGGTGTACTTTCGAGTCCGTAAAACCTATTTTAGCGATGAATTTTATCTCAGGAGTATAGGCGGATGAATTATGCTACGAAATTTTCTTCTGCAGCAATTTCATAAAAATATCTCAAAAGAAACGCACTATCAAAACTCCTGAAATTTTTGAGGTTTATCAATTCTCAGGAATATACCAAAGAACTTTTTCCATGTGTTGATGGATGAGTGCTAAAAGCTTTTTCATTCAATTATGAAAAATTATGCGTCTTGAGCTTTCATGGAACTTACAACGTAGATATGTATTGCTAGAGAAGAAATAATTTTTCCTGTGAGGGAAGTGGAAGAAATATTTTCAAGTTTCATTTTTCGAGTGCACTAGATTTCTGGTTTGATGTTTCAGTGAAGATGAACAGATGTCACTTATAAGATTTGAATGCAAAATCCGAAAGATCGTACCAGCGCGTTTCCTCTTTGAAAGGACGTAAGCACATTTCAGTGTTGCCAGATATACCCTCCCAAATTGCACTCGTAACTGCAGATTTATTGGCATTCTCAGCTGCGAATTTCACTATTTTCCATCTGATCTCATGTAAAAATTATAATAATTTTGGATAAAAATTGCGCAGGCGTATTCTTATGAAAAATCGTATCTATGAAAATCGAATGGTCTGAGTAATTTTACAACCTTAGAATGGAGTCATATTCCTTCGCGAGAAAGAACGATATGACTTCTAAATACATGATTTAGGTGGTTTAAAGTGTCATTTTGAGGGTATCAAGTCTGGCGGAGACTTTTAAAAAGACTGCAATCAGATTAATGGATCGCATATTTATGTAAGTACACCCATTCGAATGATAAGTGTGAGAACTTCGAGTAGGTCAGTCTAGAATTTCTATCGATCGATTCACCATTACGTCCGAAGTATTTAAAATAACACTATTACTTAAGGACTTAGGTAGTGCAGGGTGAGAGGTGAATTAGCGGGCGCGAAAATCAATGCAATATATTTTTTCGAGACCAGTCTCGGACCGCAACCGCAACCGCCGTGCTTGACGGAAGATGCAACCGGTGCAGCATCATCAAAAATGCAACGCCAACGTGTTTGATAATTGGACTACATTTTGCAATTAGGAACTAAAATTTCTGACTCAGTTTAGAAACAACGTATGTACCAACAGTGTCCTTGTGCATATTACCGTTGATGTGGCTATTAGCTTGATGTCTCATTTTCTGCTTTGCATTGGGAAAAAAAAACACATTGGATCTAGAGTCCAGACTCTTGAAGACATTGACAAGAAAAATGACTCTTGATTCAATCAGATTTAAGCTTAATGTTAGACATATGACCTCATCATGGGGTGATGGAGGACGGGAGCGGAGGAATGCACTGATTAGAGTCCGGTCCGGCTGGGGCTTAGCCTGCCCCAGTCAGTCGTTGTTTTGCAATGTCCGAGTATGTCTTTCGTATAATAAATCACATTCAACTCAAGATTTGAGTGCTCTTTTTTGGCCCCGACAGGTTATGGGCCCTCTGCTTCTTGTGCGTGTGCTCAAGTGCAACATGGAATTTGTGACACGGTCAAGTGCCTGACTTACGCGAATTTTTGCGGGAAATCTTTTTGGCGCGGTCAAGTGCCTCACGCGAATTTTTGCGGGAAATTTTTGTGGCGCGGTTAAGTGCCTTACGCGAATTTTTGCGGAATATTTTTGTGGCGCGGTTAAGTGCCTTACGCGAATTTTTGCGGGAAATCTTTTTGGCGCGGTCAAGTGCCTCACGCGAATTTTTGCGGGAAACCTTTTTGGCGCGGTAAAGTGCCTTACGCGAATTTTTGCGGAATATTTTTGTGGCGCGGTTCAGTGCCTTACGCGAATTTTTGCGGGAAATCTTTTTGGCGCGGTCAAGTGCCTCACGAGAATTTTGCGGAATATTTTTGTGACGCGGTCTAGTGCTTATTGCGAAACTATTGACGTCTAATCTCTTGCGGACAATTTTTTTTTCAGTTCTCACGGACGATTTTTTTATTTTTTTTTGCTATCTATTTTATCTTTCCAAAATGGAAAAAGAATTTACCAGCTACTCGCTGATACCGAAACTTTCCGGAAAAGATAATTACGTAGACTGGGAATTTGAAGTAGAAGTATACATGGAGGCCCAAGGAATCTACGATGTAGTGATGGGGAAAAAAGTGAAACCGGAACCTGGTGATGGTGAAACTTCTAAACAAGTAGAAGACTGGATGAAAAAAGATGCATGTGGACGAAGACTGATCATTGCAACTCTGGAACCGGCTGTCAAAATGCATGTAAGGACTGGCATGACATCAGCGGCACAAATGTGGTCTAAACTTAAGGAACTTTTCGGCGATGGAATAGACAGTGAAAACAAACTTATCAGGGAATTTTACAACTTAAAATATGTCAGAGGTACTCCTATCATGGAACATGTAAGTAAAATGCAAAGTGTTTATAGTAGGTTGCAGGTCTTGAATCCAGAGTACAAAGAAGAACGTCTTGTTGACCAAATTGTTGATACTTTACCGGAGTCTTACAGTGGGTTTGTTGAAGCGTGGGACAACAATCCAAGGAAAGAGAAAACTTTGTCACATTTGATAGAGAGATTACAATTGTCTGAGCAACGAAAAAAAGTTAAAGGCGAGGATACAGGAAATAATGTGGCTTTTGCTGCAGGATCTTCGCGCTCAACCCCCAAATGTTTTCGTTGTAAAAAAGAGGGCCATTTGAAGCGAGATTGTGTTGAAAAGAGAGTTGATTTAGAATGTTATCGATGTAATAAAAAAGGCCACACGTCCATAATTTGCGACGAGGAACTTAAAATTTGCTCTATTTGTGACCAGGGAAAACATTTGGAGAAAAATTGTCCATTAAAAAAGAAAAATGGTCACAATGAATCTGCGTCAGTTTGTTTTTTTCTTAACAATGAATCTAACTTTTATGTAAACGGAAGGGAAGACTGGAATGAGTGGATTCTGGATTCAGGATCATCCTCCCACATGACGAATTGTAAGCAATTATTTAAGTCATCTAAAGATACCAGCTTGCAGGTTAACGTGGCAAAAAAAGGAAGTGGCTTAGAGGTCACTCATGTGGGAGAAATAGAGACAAATGAAGTTGTTCTCTCCCAGGTTTTGTATTCTCCGGAACTTTGTAAAAATTTAATGTCGGTTAACGCTATAGTTAAGAATGATGGAGAAGTTCTTTTCTCTAAGCATGGAGTGAAAGTGTACAAAGATGGACGAACAATTTTACAAGGTGTGCGTGAATCAAATGGGTTGTTTAAAGTTAATTTAAATGCTCAGCTTACCCCTGAGTCTCATTTTGTGAAAGAAAACAGTGCAGTACAATGGCACAGAAAAATGGGGCATTTGAGTTTTGAAAGTTTAAAGAAATTGAAAAACATGTCAGTTGGATTGAATTTTTCTGAAAAAGAGCTTGCTGAGGTAACACAAAATTGTGAAATTTGTTTGAAGGCAAATCAACGCCGAAAACCTTTCAATACAGTGAGGACAAAAGCAGAAAGACCTTTCGAATTGATTCACGTAGATCTATGTGGCCCAATTAGTCCACCTACCTGGGATGGCAAAAATTATTTTTTAATATTTGTGGATGATTTTACTAACTTTGTACAAATAGCTTTATTGAAGTGTAAAAGCGACGCTTTTGAACACATCAAAATTCTTGTAGCGGAGTCAGAAGCCAAGTGGAACACTAAGCTCACCAAAATACGCAGTGACAAAGGAGGAGAATTCATTTCAAATGAATTTAAAATTTGGTGTAAAGAGAAAGGTATTCAACTTGACAGTGGCATTGCTCACTCACCTGCATTGAATGGTAAAGCTGAGCGTTTCAATGGTATTTTGATGGCAAAAGCTAGGTCATTGTTGTTTGATTCGGAACTCCCTAAGACAATGTGGGGAGAAGCGGCTCGAGTTGCCGCATTTCTCATGAATCGGAGTCCGAAGACTAATATGGGCATTACGCCATTTGAGGCGTGGAATAAGCGAAAACCAGACTTAAATCGAGTTCAAATTTTTGGAAGCACAGCGTATGCAAAGAAGTTAGGCTATTTAAAAAAACTTGAGGAACGCAGTGAAAAACTTGTATTTGTAGGTTACACGCTGACAGGTTATCGCTTGTGGGATGAAGGCAGACGTAAGATTATTGAGGCAAGGGATGTTGTCTTCACACCGCCGCAGATTTTAAAAAGGTCTCCTGAAATTTTAATTCCATTGTGTAATTTAAATTCTGACTCTGACGAGGATAATGAGTTTTTTGATGAAAATTTGGCATCATGGGATAATGAGAAAAGTTTGCACTCTGCAAATGAATCACATGAGAGAAATGGAATGGAGAGCGATAACAGTGAGCAAAATGTGGAAGTAGGGGGAGAGGTAACAGAACATGCCACCGCTGGGTCCGGGACAGCTGACTCGGATGACGGCATGTCACTTGAGAACGAAATTGAGGACCTTGAGAAAAATGATAATGTCCTGGCAGGAAACGAGTCAGAAGTTATTGTCGATGACGGAGAGAACAGGTACCCTGAAAGAATGCGTTTTGCGCCGGCGCGATATCCTGACCCTGATAATACAGCAATGATAGCTGATCTTTTTCACGAGCCTCGTTCCTTCAGAGAGGCACTGTCGTCATCCGAAAGTGAGGACTGGAAGCAGGCGATTGCTGATGAACTTACTTCTTTGAAGAAGAATGACACTTGGACGGTAGTAGATCGTCGTGAAGTTGGTGACAAAAAGGTCCTATCAAATCGCTGGGTTTTTGCTAAAAAGGAAGGGGGGCTTTTTAAAGCTCGGCTGGTTGTGAGGGGTTTCGAACAACAAGAAGGGATGGATTATACTGACACTTTTAGTCCTGTTATTGGCAACGCTGTAATGCGAATAATCTTTGCATTGGCAGCATCTGATGATTATTTTGTTTTTAAATTT
This sequence comes from Bemisia tabaci, assembly GCF_918797505.1. NCBI lineage: Eukaryota > Metazoa > Arthropoda > Insecta > Hemiptera > Aleyrodidae > Bemisia > Bemisia tabaci. The sequence continues at coordinate 40,430,398 of NC_092795.1, forward strand.
GATGTTAAAACAGCATTTTTACATGGACTACTGGATGAAAATGTTTTTATGTACTTACCTGAGGGTATTAAATGTGCTGAAAATGCGGACAAAATTTGTAAGTTAAATAAATCGCTATACGGGTTGAAACAGGCCAGTAATAAATGGAATGAGCGTTTCACCAGCAGTATTCAACTTAAGGGTTTTGTCCATGTAAAAGGTGAGCGTTGCGTTTTTACAGATGAAAATTCCCAAACAATTTTAGCTCTACACGTGGATGATGGTTACATAATCAGTAAATGCAAAAATGCTGCTACTTCCTTGTTAGAACATTTGGAAAGTGAATTTGAAATAAAAAAAATTGAGAATCCTGAAACCTTTTTGGGACTTGAACTATTCCGTCAAGGGGGAGAATTTAAAATTAGCCCCGACACTTAAATCAAAAGGAAATCCGTTAAAATTAAGAGGCTTGGTTCTTGATTTAAGCTCAAATCTGATTGAATCAAGAGTATTTTTCTTGTCGATGTTTTTAAGAGTCTGGACTCTAGATCCAATGTGTTTTTTTTTTTTTTTTTTTTTTCCAGTGTGATTGAATGGTGCGTTAGGCAGCCGATTGACATTTTTACAACATATTTAGCTCTAAAACAAATCTTTAAGAAATATATTTCTTCGAAGAATTTCTTAAAAGAAGTAGGAAATGTAGATAATTTTGGTTACCCATACTACGAATTTCTCACATCTCGATCATAATCTCAGCAGTTGTCGAGACTGTTGCGAGGGCTCGGCATATAAGTTTGGTGTTAACGTGATTAGAGATCCACTACATTATCAATCAATACCCTCGAAGCTAGCATCACACGGATGAAGTTGTTAGTGTACAGCAAGAGCGCCAAGTGCGAAAAGGGCGTCCGGAATTTGACGCGTCCAAAAGGGACATTCCGAAATTGTTAAAGATCCAGTGCTGCCGCTCTGCGCCCCACATAGATCACATACAAGGAACGGCGTTCTTTCGACTGGCACAATCAATGTCAGTAGTTACAATCCCAACAGATTTAGTTGCATTGCTTTTGTAACATCACACAGGAAAAAAAAAAACACATTGGATCTAGAGTCCAGACTCTTGAAAACATTGACAAGAAAAAATACTCTTGATTCAATCAGATTTAAGCTTAAATCAAAAAGAAATCCGCTCAAATTAAGAGGCTTGGTTCTTGATTTAAGCAAAAATCCGATTGAATCAAGAGTATTTTTTCTTTTCGATGTTTTTAAGAGTCTCGACTTTAGATCCAATGGGTTTTTTTTTCCAGTGTGCATTTTTTTGTTGTGGTGTATGGATATAAACCTACGTGAGTGTAATTTTGATTTTCTGGTGAAGTAAGGTAAGGTTCGTACGTAAATCAATGAGACCTACTGAAAATCTGATAATTTTGACCACGGAAGGTTTATTTTTCGAATCAGTATGTTTTAATTGCCAACAACGCTCATATTCGCTTATCAATAATTATCAGATTTGAATGTTTGCAACTTAAGTTTTGAAAGCTGTTTCTTGTTCACAAAACAATATATCCCATGTCGTTCTCGTAAAACATAATTATGTTAAATTCCTTGTGATAAGATTTATACAAGAGACAGCCTTTGTGGTTTAGTGCTCATAGTGACTCATGACATTCCGTATATAAATCCCAGAAGGCTACAAAGTCGCCTACCTGACATAAGGGCGTAACTACACTCTGCAATGAACCCTGTTTTCCATACATCTCAATGCTTTTCCGGGCTCATCTCAATGTGTAATTACGCCCTTATGTCAGCCAAGCGACGACAAGATCCCAATGAATGAGGTCGTGTCTTTTGTCATGGATCTTTCATGTTTTATATTCCTTCTTCTTTCTGTTTCGTATTGCCTGTTATTAGAGATTTTCAGTGGTGAGATATGATAATCAAGCTGTATTCAAAAAATTTAAAGTGAGAAGTAGTAGAAGAAGAAGCAGAAGAAGTCCATGAAAAGAAAGAGAAACCATCGATGAAATGAAATGGGGGGAAAAAAATTCCGTGCGAGATCTCCACTTAGTTGATCAGATATCTAGTTTTATCCGTTGATCGTAGGATCTCAAAAAATGTCGAATTATGTTTCTATGCTGTGTGGGTACATGCACGTACATGTTCTTTTCCTAATTTTGTCAAAATTTTAGCAGAATACAAACCAATGACATCGTATTTTACACATATTTGTTCTTTTCCTTTTCTTCAAGTTTTTATTTTATTTGTCATTATAAGTGTATCAGTTGATTTTACTTTTAAGTTAAAATGAATTTTCACCATGAATGTCAGGATATCTACAGATTTTGAGTACAATTTGCACAGCCTGCGTTTGAGCACTAATTTTTGGAGCGCAACCAAGCATGCCGACTATTCGTTGGAAGTAGCGGTCTTCGATTAGTGATCGACCGAGGGCATTTTTTGGCTGCCGCTGAAATGCATCCCGTGACGTCACACCCTTCCCTCCCTCTCTTCCCTTTCCGTAGCCACCCGTCAGCTCTCACCTCTCGGGTCTGAAAGAGCGACGAAAAGACGTTAAAAATAGGCTGGAAAAGAGTGGTAAAAATAGGTTGAGGAAAAGTTGAAATCCGAATCTTTTCCTGGCGAGCGCGTCTGCGATGAGTGGTCAAATCTTGATAGCGCAACCCATGGTGGTATCAAAGTAAATTACAGCGAAGTGGAGTTCATAAGTTTAAGACCAGCCGAACAGAATCATGCACGGATGTATTGTTCTATCATGAAGTCTATATTAAACTTATGTCAGCAATCCTGGGGGCAGCATCAGGTATTCGAATTATACAAAAGAAGCCCAATTTTGGTGGCTCAGAATGGTACAAAACCAGAGAAAATGAGTATTTTCAATGAGATCGCACATCATCCTCGTGCAAAAGAGAGTATACACCCGCCTCAGGGCGAGTACTAACATTCTTTAGCAAATAAGTCTCGCCTTTCGTAAAAAATAAGAAAAAAATAGCACGAATATTTGTGGTTTTGCACAAACTCCATCACGAGAGTTTGAGGGAGGGGGAGGGCACGGGAGGACATCCATCCCATCGAAGGGGGTTTAAAGGACTCCGAAAATAGGTTTAGGAACCTCTCTAGCCCCAAATGGAAGACCAGGGGGCATTTCGGGAAAATATGGAACAATTTAGCCGTCTCAACAGTAATAATTTCAAGCAGCATTTACCGAAAAGTCAATTGAAATATAATTTCAAAAATAATGGATACTTCACGCACCATTTTTTTTTTTAAAAGCCAAATCCCTCAGATTTTCTAGAAAAAGAAGGCTCCTCCTCTCCTTCAGTTCCTCATCTCAATTTGACCTCAACTGTTGCTTTGCTGACAGAGGTCATGGATCCAGCTAGACGTTGACGGAATCACGTCCCGCGGTTCACAAAGTGCAGCGCGGGAAGAAAGCAGTATCAGCCACTCCACCATCAAATCGTGCATAAACACACGGAATTCTCGCGGAAAAATTTGCAAAAACTCACTCAACTGGCACCAGCGGAGCGATTATAACAAATGAGTGTAATTACAATAATGACGCGCGAGTCTGCGACGCCGCCGTACACAGATATGACCGCAGATACGCAGATAGCACGTTTATGTATTATTTATTTCATATGGTTGCATTCGCATATGCGAATCATACCTGTTTATATACCTTGATGTACCTGTTGGAGCGGGTATTAATTACGCTTGCGGGCTGCTAACGAGACAAGGTTCCCATCAATCATGGCCTCAGACGGTCGGGTCGAGCGAGAGATCTAGTGCGCATGCGCAACGCACCAGTATTCCACCACTTACTCTCACCGACTCTTCCGCCATGGCGTAATTTTTGTCGTAATGACCGGCTAAATATCCCAGTTCATACCCCGCTGACGACTTTATCTCTAGTGTAGTCCTTATATGAGCGTTAACCTAATGGGGCACAAGTTGCTCGCATATTTACAGTCAGATGCACTTTGACAAGTCTTGTTCAATTTAGACGTCACACTTCTACGCTGCGGATTTTTTCCTCCCTTCTTTTGATGCAAAAAAGGGGCTAATGTCAGGGCCGGATCAAGGGGGTGGCCACATGGGCCGCGGCCTTTGGCGGCAAATTTAGGGGCGGTAAATTTTGAAATTTTTTATCTGTATATATGGAAAAAAATCGGGTTCAGAAAAAAAAATTACAAATGAGAAAAGGCGATAAAATCTCACATTTCTTGACAGTAAAGTAATTTCTAATTTTGTCGTCTTTCGGTGACACAAGATAGACAGCACCTTTAATTAGTCGAGTTAAGAGAGAAACCCAACACGCAATTCGGCCTGAGGCGGCGCGGCGCAGAGCTCAATGATGACGAGGACTTGAAAAGAAAAGGAGAAACCCTTGGCGCGGTGGTCAGCATGTAACACATATTAGCGCCTACAAGACTGAATGAATACTTCACGCATCGCGTCAAACGCAGTGCGGTCAGCGTGAAACGCATAGCGCCTACAAGACTGCATGAATACTTCACTCATTGCGTCAAACACCGTGCGGTCAGCAGCGGTCGACAAGAAATGCATAGCACCCACAAGACTGTAGGAATACTTCGCGCATTGCGCCAAACACAGTGCGGTCGGCGCGGCGCGGCGGCAGAAGTTATAATTTTTAAACCATATTTATGTATGCTTTTTCATAATTTTTTAGTTCAATACTTAAAAATGGAAGGCGTTGGCCACACAGAAATAGGTTTACGGAACTCGACTTTTGCGCGAAGTTCCGTGAACTTTTGCTAGTGGTCTTGACAGGGCTTTGGCAAAAAATGTGTCCAACACGAGTGAACGCGTCTTATGCATCCCTCCCTCTACGGTACGTTCATTTGATGGTTTATATTGATGTATCAAAACGAATGAGAAGGGGGCGGCAAAATACAAGCGGCCCATGGGCGGCAAGTAGGTAAATCCGGCCCTGACTAATGTGATGACTTTTGTTTTGTTTCTCCCTTCACTCCTGTTTTTTTTTTAAACAGAGTTAAACAAATTGCTCAAAACTACACTCAAAAAAAAGTTATTGACTATATAGACATAAAGTCCGTTCCGGGCCCAGAAGCCGAAAGCTCCGAGTGCTGGCCCCGCAGCCTCGACTGCTCCAGGTGCCACGTCTGGAACTTTCGGCTTCTGAGCCTGGAACGTGGACGGTATATGTATATGTATAGCCCGTGATTAACGGCTTCTACGGCTGGAGTTTTTTTTCCAGTGTAGAGGAGAGGAGAGTCATTTTACCATCTTTGACAGGCATGAAAAGACTCTTCACCAAAGAGGTTTAACGGGACTTCTCTACAGTCCAAAAGAGAATACAGGGGAAAGCATTCCCAGAAAAAATTTTGAAAAATTGAGTGGCTACAGCAGCAATTTTGAGCTGTTCGTACCGAAAAATTAATTAAAATAAAATTTCAACGATGGAAAACATGCCTTACACTGTTAAAAAAAACGGAGTGAGACTCAGCACAAGCGCGAGTAAGAACGGGCCCTCACTTCGCCGGACCGAGGAGTCACTCCGACGGAGAATCGGCTGGACGGATTTTGGGTGCCGTACGCATAGAAATCACTCCGACGCCGGACGGATTCGCGGGAGCCGCAAATTTAGGGGTTCGCAGCTAGGGGATGGTGGAAAGGGGTTAATTGTGGAAACAATTTTTGAAACCATGAAAAATAAAAATAATGAAGCCATTGGTACGTGTCTTAACCGATTTTGAAGGTTAGAAATTTTCTACCTACCTTGGGAATGGAACCCGGGACCTACCTAACACTAACCGACGACCCTACCGATTGAGCTATAGCGAACGATGCGTCAAAGTGACGCAAAAACGGTATTTAACGTCAATTTGAACGGGCCGCTAAGATATTTTCAATCTACCTGGATTTGTCCGTGTGTTTAGTTTACTTTACTATATTTTTTAACTATATTTTATCGTTTTACTTTGTTTTATTTCCTTGTTGTCTCTATTTTTTCTTCACTCTATTTTATTTTTTCAAGCACTTCATTTTTTTTTCTTTAATTATTTACTTCTCATTCCTTTACTTTGTTTTATATTTACTGTGATTTCTTTTAATACTTCATCATAATTTTTGGACTTCACTTTACCTACTCTTAAAATTCATTCTATTCTTTGACATCATTTAGTTGTTTCCCTTATTTTATTTTTTTCTTCATCTCCTTGCTCCCTCTAATTATTATTTACTTCAATTTAGTCTTCGACTTCATTTTATCATATATTTGATTTACTTTATTTTATTTCTTTTCTATTGTCTCTGTTATACCATAATTTCGACTATTCTATCATTTCCACTATTCTATTATTTTTTCTATTTTTTTCTCTTTAAATTTTTCATTTTCATTCTGAGAGTGGTAAGCTTAAAGGGGAGAAGAGACAGTATATAGCGCTAGTGCGAGGGAGAGAAGGTGCGCGTGACTCCGGGCCGTACTGTAGCTCCGGTGCGGAGTGCTTTGACTACACATGCAGCCCGTCTCAGCACCTACGCGCTGAACCGCACTCCCGTGTTCATTCTCACTCCGGATTTTCCGTCGGACGGAATCAACGATTTTTAACAGTGTACACCTCCGTAAACAAATTCCACGCCTTTCTTTTGAAAGGGTCAAGTAGATTTCCGGGAGGAGGGAGTCGGCGATAGGCTCCCCTCCCGGCCCCATAGTTCCGCTTACGATGGTTGGTCTCCCTGAACATTATTACGGAGACTGACTTATTTTGTTACCGTACAATGTTAAGTAAATTGCTAACATAAATGAGCTCCGAAGCTCCTAATTAAATTCTCCTAAATACATTGTTGAGACCTCTTTTGAGGTGTTTCTCCATCACATTTTTTGCAAGCAAAATATTTCCCTCCCTATTATTGTTTTTTTTTGTATTTTGCCGCGCTCACCATTGGAGCCGTAACACACCGGTGGAGACATACCAGTGGAGAGGAGAGAGCTTACTCTAAATCAGTGTCTCGGCGGATTCGTGGTTAGGGAGTTGCTCTCACGGTCAGGAGAGCGACAAAAGCCCATTTGCTTTGTGCAAAGTCCGGATCGTAGGAGAACCGCGGGACGAGGGCTAAATCGATATTTAATTAGCAGAACAGTGAGGTGCGAGCCCGATATTTTCACTGACCAATCCACAACTATTTCTACTCCATCGATGCCAAACCTTCCGTGTAAATGCGGAACAGTACCAACTGAGAAGGAATTAGTACATAGATGCAAAACGACTATTACAACTTAGGATACTTGCTTGTTAGCTTCATATTTTTCTCCGTGCAAAATTTTGTAAACATGTTCTGATAAGTGTGCTTGCAACGTGTGTAGAACGTCCCGTAGCAAGAGTAACTGAACGAAAGCTGATAGTTGAAGTCTATTGACAAAACGATAGACAAAAAAGATTAAAGTAAAATTAAGCGATCTTATTGGTGGAAAAAGGTGGTTGCAATGGACAAAGGAGGAAAAATTAATAGACTAACTAATGGCAACCCATGAGGGGCTCTATTGTAAGTCCAGCATTTTCGCCCTTGGTCTGTAATAGTTACCAGTTACCCGTTTCAACCAATAGGATCACTCTATTTTCTCCTTGTATTTTATGTATATCGCTTTGTCTATCAATCCCAACAATCAGCCCACTCAGACCGCGGATGGCTACCGCCATTCTTGATACAGGGGATGAAATAATTATACGCAATAGTATGAAATCAGTTAAAATAAATAAGAATATTGAAAGTCAGAAAGTCAGAAAGTCAGATAAGTGCAAATAAGTGCTTTCAGAATATTTTCATGTAATTCTTGTATCAGTTGATTGATTAGGATAGATTCTCGAGTGATCAACAGGCTTCATGTTGAGTTATGCGTTTTTATCTCATATCATATTTAACCGTCGTTAATGTTGCTAATAAAACCACATTCACTTTGTGAAGAGGTAGCAAGGTATGTTTGTCAATGCAAAAATACTCGGTTGTTAATTCTCGCATTAACATAAGCAAATTGAAATGACTACGGGCTGATTATTGAAATTGATAGACAAAGCTATAGACAAAAAGGACATAGGAAGTATGGAGCGACCCTGTTGGTGGAAATGAGTAATTCCGATGAACTAAGGGAGAAAATTATAGCTTAACTGAAGGGTCTTGTGCGGGTTGCCTTTACGTAGTCTATTTCCTACCTCCTTTGTCTATTGCAACCACCCGCTTCCACCAATAGGATCCTTCCATATCCCTTTTTTCTTCTCTGTCTCTATAGCTTTGTCTACCAATTTCAATAATCGTCCTGCTGAAACCAAACCACGAAAGCGGACGAACTGACTCGAGCCTTTAATTTTTTCGGAATTTTCCACACAATGCAACAGCGCGCCGAACGAGACACGTTAACGCAATTAAAAATCGCGCAAAACACGGGTGTTTCCTGATTTACGCAACAGAGAGCGCTCGGCCCAACAAATTAGAGGACAACTTTGTACACCCTCGACAAAGGAATGAGCGGGGGACAGAACAAACAACTCGGGCGCGTAAAAAACCGCGAGACAATGCTGGGAAGATGAACTCAGCGCTATCGGATTTTTCGTTTTCCTCCGTTTTCCTATTATTCGTTTCCCTGTCGATTCGGTGAGAGACAAATGGATGACCACTCCGATCCCTATCAGCGGTCCCCGAGATCGACGCTTCGATTCCCGATATTTTACACGGATTCCCCGTGCACCGGGCGATCGAACCTTGGATGGAGTGGTATCGATGTACCGCGCCCACCCGCCGCGGACACTTTGGGCTTACTAATGAGCTGTTAATTTGAGTAATTGCTCGTGGTGATTTGCATTTCGACCCCAGCCTCGCTCCTCCAGTGCGGTTTTTCACCGCACCGGTTTCTTTTTCAAACGAGTTACCGAACAGTCCATGCCCAGAGTTCCTCCGCCGTGAGTCACCGGTGCCTTTGGAATCAAAGGAGGGAGGGGCTCCCCACAGTTTTCCTTCGAGGACATTTTTTTTATCTGCAAACATCCTCGGGGGAAAGACCTCTGCAGGCCAATTATTAAAATTGGTAGACAAAGCTATGGACAAAGAAGAAAAAAGGGATATGGAGGGATCCTATTTGTGGAAGCGGGTGGTTGCAATGGACAAAGGAGGTGTATGAAACTCAGACAAGACCCTTTAGTTAGTCCATAATTAACTCCCTTGGTCCGTAGGGATTACTCATTTCAACCGATAGGGTCGCTCCATACTCCATATGTCCTCTTTGTCTATCACTTTGTCTATTAATTTCAATAATCAGCCTACAGGTGCTGTTCATAAACGACGTTAGATACTCTATTAGAAACATAAGTTCGTTAAGTCGAATTGTCCGGGGCCGAAGGAAATTTGAACTACATTTTGCAATTGGGAACTATACAATTCTGGCTCATTTGTAGAAACACTTAATTGCCTAGAGAAAATTAATGCCACATACGTTGTTTCTTAACTGAGCGAGAAATTTTAGTTCCTAATTACAAAATATAGTTCATTTCGTCTTACGCGGCAATTCGAGTTAATCGTTTTGGCGCTTGAGACGAATTCAGCGTCTAGAGATCGTAAGAATTATTCGAATTAAGCCAGTGGCAACGCCGAAATAGCGTAAACCTATTTCTACAGCAGAGGAAAAACAGAACTAGCCATTTATAACTTTGCGAAAATTCCTCTGCCAATCTCTGCGCTGATTTCCGATACGCTCAGTATTCAAGAGCAACAAGAAATAAAACGATTACTTTGGGTGAAAATGATGAATTATTTTTTATTAAAAGATAAATCATATATTTAAGCTCCTTTTTAACCTAAAGTCTGATTTTTCAAAATTTCTTATTTTTCTAATATTTTCATGGACTGTTTTCTCTGATCTAAAATTTAAAATGAAACCGATTAACTGTTCTGTTCTGTAACGTTGAGAGCCAACACGTTTCATGAGTCATAACGATCGTTAATGATTAGAGGTGCAAGTTCCTTTTCTGCTTCCTCCATGTAACGAGATAAGGAACACTGCATTCATATTTAGTATTTCTTCTCTTTCCATGATTTTTCACGAAAAATCCAAACATTTCCTTCGATTTTAGCGGCTTCCCATTCCGCACCAAAACCCGTGAATTCGACAAAAGCGTGTTTCTTTTACACTGTTTCTTAGGAGTGCCTGAGAACCGAAAAAAAATCAATTAGTCACTCTAGCCTAGTGTTAACTACGCTATCCTGCAGTGAAGAAACCACAATGAGATAAGTTAAACACCTTCATTTTTTTTTCGATCCCCTGAAATGCTAGGAATAGCGCAGACCCAATCCGGATTCCAGAACCTTATCATTTAGATTACTCTCGATGGCTAAATGGACGTATTTCTATCAAACGGAACGATGGGTATTGTGACGTGAGCCTTGTTATGCGTGTATTCTCATAGGTCTCAGGGCTCATGTCTTAATGCACATAGTTTCGTTTGACAGAAATACGTCCAAATAATTGTTCGAGTCCTCCGAATACTCCATTTAACAAGTGGCATTTCTTGTGACCTTTCATTCGCTCATCCGCATCAACTCTTCTCAGAAGATAATGTAATTAGCCGAATTCATCTACTTCACACTTATAGATCCACGGCAAGTCGATCACCTTGAGGGGTAATTTTATGAATATTCAGGACGCGTTCGTTACTCACGGGTCGGATTCTGGTGAGATGAGCCGCGTAACTCCGCGTAGCTCGGTTCGCACGAGGACCTGTCGAAAAATGCTGCTGAGGCTGTACTTCAACTGATTTTAGCAAAGAAGAGGCAAGTCCTGCTAACCTGCTTCTTTAAGAAGGAAAAATTGGGATAAGACAAATTTCAAGCTGAATTTGTGTCTTACTCTCTAATTGATATCATAACACAAGCGGAATGCTCTGCACGCATTTTATGACCAAAACAAACTCACTCAATAGTCGAACCGAAGTGAAAATATGGCGTGGTGGTTCTAAGCTAGTGCTCCAAAATACATATTTCTGCGTAAAAGTTATTTAAAATCCTAATTTACTGTGTTTACACTGGAAAAAAAAAAAAAAAAACACATTGGATCTAGAGTCCAGGCTTTTGAAAATATTGACAAGAAAAAGGACTCTTGATTAAATCAGATTTAAGCTTAAATCAAAAGGAAATCCGCTCAAATTAAGAGGATTGATTCTTGATTTAAGCTTAAATATGATTGAATCAAGAGTATTTTTTCTTGTCGATGTTTTTAAGAGTCTGGACTCTAGATCCAATGTGTTTTTTTTTTTTTCCAGTGCAAAATAAAGAGGAATGCTCTGGAAGCATTTTATGACCAAAACATACTCACTCATTAGTCGAACCAAACTGAAAATACAGCGTGGCGGCTGTACCTAAGCTAGAGCTCCAAAATACATATTTCTGCGTAAAAGTTATTAAAAATTCTTATTAACTGTGTTTAGGGCGTTTTGCAGGACCATAATAAAATTTAACTGTATACTAACATTCTCTCCCAGCGGAAAAACAAACTAAAACGCTTGCAATGTATTTCCTAGCACACCAAACAGAGTTTTCCATTAAAACATAAAAATCTGAATTTTTAATCCAACCCGAGGAAAATCCCTACACTCGGAAAATTTTGGGGACGGTTGCGGTTTCATCGTATCTGCATAGAGGGATCGTCCAATTACCACTATCCAAATTGCTCGGGTTCAGTGATTTAAATTGTCGCAAAAGTCCGCTCTAGTCGGAAATACCTCCCGAATATTTCGCATTTGACGCAAGCGTTAATCATAGTAACGATAACGATAAATAAATTTCATAAATTATTCCGACGACCGTAATGGATTCTTTGTCCATAAATAAAGGCAAAATAAAGCTGTCGGCGCAGTTACGGATGATTTAAGCGGAGACCATCTCTCATGGACCGCTGCTGCTAGGAACGCATACAATGTCTAAGCATGCCTTCATACCATAGTTGTCGATTGTCCAGACTCTATTCCTAAACCTCTGATCTACGTACATACGTAATGTTTCAGATTTTTTTAATTTTATACAAATTCAGCTTTTAGGCGTCATTCTGCAGAAATTAAAATGTTTCGTTACGGTCATAATTATGCTCAGTTGCATTTGCAAAAGTTTTTTTACAGTTAATTTGGTATCGTTAATCACACGACTCTTACATTGTTGTCGAAAAATAATTATTATTGAAGTTAATCGTGTGCTTCAGTCTTGGTCACTCAAACAAAGATATAATTTTATCAGCAATTTGTGCTGTATCTCCGTATGTCTGTAATAGTATGCAGCGACAGAAATGTGGCTTTTCCGTATTTCTCAAATCACGCAGTATTTTCATATTCCTCGCCAGTTTCTCGGGTTTGTAAAATTTGAAAATCTTCAAAAGCTTGAAATCAATTAAATTACCTACAGTAATTGCATTAGTTTATTTTAAAATAAAAAAGAACTCTTGAAAGTTAAATGATCTAAATATTTGTCTCCATTTAAAATCATTCAATAAATTGTTACTCGTAGGTGCTAATTTTATTTTGATTATCCTTTTTTCCATTATGAACCTTGAAAAAGAAGAACCTTACATTAAATGCAACTAAACTTCGTGTTATTCGTTTTTCCTTATTCAAACAAAAAGAGAAAAAACAGTGAGACATATCTGGAATCGTGAACTACAAAATATTTTTAACCAGTAGCAGGGATCGATTAAGGGGGTGGCCACATGGGCCGCGGCCCATAGCGGCGACTTTAGGGGGCGGCAAATGTTGTAATTTTTTCAAATGTAGGTATCACGAAAAACATCTGATTCAGAAAAAAAAAAATCACAAATGAGGAAAGGCGAAAAAATCTCCCATATCCTGAGATTTAAGTATAGTAATTTCTAATTTGTTCGTCTTTCGGTGATACAAGAGACAGCGCCTTTCATTAGTCTAGTTGAGAGAGAAACTAAACAGGCAATTTGGCCTGGAGCCGCACGGCGCAAAGAGCAATGATGGCGAGAACTTGAGATGGTAAGGAGAAGCCCTATCGGCGCACCGGTCAGCATGAAACACATATTAGCGCCTACAAGACTCCATGAATACTTCACGCATTGCTTCAAACGCATTGCGGTCACCTGGTCAGCAGCGGTCAGCGTGAAACGCGCGCCTACAAGACTTTAGGGATACTTCACGCATTGCGCCAAACACAGTGCGGTTGGCGCTGTGGCGGAAATTAAGATCACTTTGCTAACTTTTCATTTTTTGTTCATTTCGTCTTCATTTCGTCAGTTAGGCCACGATATCGACGATTAGACTATCTGTAATTTTCCCGCTATACGGCGCTCATGTAGCTACTTGTACAACAGTGCACATGAAGGAAAGTAAACAAGTCTGCAAACTACTGGACCGGCACCCTACTTGAAATGTCTATAATGCGATCTTCCTGAAGGTGCTCTCCGTAAAGAGTGCTGGATCATCTGTTCAGCTCCGTGCACTGAAAACTTACACGTGTGCCTAGTTGGGCCATATTAACGTTCAACTTCGTTCTGAAACCCACGGGAACGGTGGATGTTGGCCACAACCCGGCCTCCCGGTGTCGCACCTTCTTGCAGCTTCATTTCCGGTTCTGGCCTTCTTCCACGCGTCTACAGCGCTAACTAGAGACAAATAAATTTGTCTGCCTGTCTATTTAGCCAGCACCCTCTTTGTTCCCATAAATGAGTCCTAAACGAGATTTAATTAAAATTATTTTTTCGTCCCCAGCCCCTCCTCTTTTTGCCAGATGCTGATGCCTTTGTGGTGGTGAAATTAATGAATTTTGCACTTTCTGTAGTTGAAAAATGAATAATTTTGTAACACGATCGGCAACCATTGCCATAATCCTATCCTGCGCCGCTCAGTCTGTCTAGTCGGGGAGCAGCAGGGCAAGCGAGATTGCCAAATGGTACTGTTGATGAGTGTAATCACGCAAATTTTTACACAGGAAGTGAAAATTTACAGCAGAAAACTCTCAAAACACTTGCTGCATTCGGGTATTTCGTCAGGTTTTTTTTTATAGAATAGAGCATGATGAATGACGCATTGTAATCCTAAATGTCATAATTGGAAGGGAAGAAGAAAAAATAAAACAAGTTAGGAGGTAGGTAACAGAAGAATTTGTTTTTAGTAGAGGTGTCTCAGTAACTTTGGAGTACAGATGATGCTACAAACTGGGAAATTGTGGAAAAATAAAGATCAATTTTCGAACGAAGAAGGTAAAAAAATCAAGGATAATAGAAAAATATAATGTGCCATTTCATTTTGTATCGGTCTTAACTCAGGGAGTGAAGGCTTTCCTTATCGGAGTTGTCATTCGTTACTGTTCAGCCTCATCTTTTCTATTCTACTCTAAAATCATCATTTTTTACTGTCATCACTGAGATTCAACACGGATGTTACTAATGAAATCGTGAATTATGAATAAATCATCAAAAGTTACGTTTCACTGTAAATTCGTATGACGGTGTTATTTTTGTACGTTTAATATGAAAAAAGAAATATATTTTCCACATCAGTTTCATTCGATTTCAGCTGAAAGCTGCGGTAAGGAACAGATCAATGTTGATAAATCACCGATCTAATCCACACTGACGTAATAGCAAAATGTAATTTATGATCAGAAAATTTTGATTTTCCTCTTCATTTCGAATACTCGGTGGACTACGAATGATGAAGAACGACAAATTTGTATATGATCAATCTGAGCCATGGTCTAAATAGGAAAGGTTGGATTAGGTGGTAAGTACGCATGACAGAATTTTGACTTAATAAATGCAAGTCGGTAATATAATGCACTTCAATTCGGCAAAAAAATCTGACCTACTGTCCTCTTCCATCCACGCAGTGCAAACTATATGGAGAGCTCTATCAATTTGACAACAAGGTACAGCAAGTTTGCAAAGCTGGCGATTGATTTATAAATGTTTTTGTGGTTCGCGGATGGACGGATGGAAGAAGATGAAACCAGGAAGGAAGGAGGGACGGGAATGAACGTGTTGATTTAAAACAGTGCTGTCGACAATTTCTACAAAATCCTCACATTTTAATTGGTAGATTCAAGTAAATTTAAAATGGAGGCCTCTAAAATGCTTCAATTAATGCACCAAAATTATCAGCGTCTGTGAGCTTTTCCTTAAATGCTAAAGAAACGTATGCTCCTTACAGAATCCGTACTCCCTCGGTCTTCGGCGAAGCAAAGTTATCAAACCGTATTGCGAGGTACGACTACTTTCCTATCCCTCGTTATTATCTTGCGGTCCGCATCAAATTAATTTTATATTTGTTTGCATTTGCGTGAATTATTGTTTAAACACCTTAAATTTTATGGTAAATTGAAGTACATTTTTCTTAAAAAATCCTTTCCTTGCCTTACAAGCGTCGGAGCTGAAAGGAGCTGAATGGCTGAATGGGCACATGTATGTTTTGGCTTTTGGATCCATTGAAAGCGCACTAAAGATCACGACAAAATGTTGTGCAGATGTAACACTCTTGGTGCTCATGCACGAGAGGAATCAAAGTGCATGATGTCATATATTACAATATGTATATTAATTGATATGAGAATATCTGACTTTAGAGCAGTTTCACAAAATAGGAATGTTTTGATTATTACGGTTTAACATGCGGGAAAATTAAGTGAAAAAAGCCTGAAAATATCACGGGAAAAAAGCACGAGGTTGTTAGATGATATGGACATTTCCAATTAATTGTGGTAGTACCCCAACTAATTATGGTAGCACCCCAATTAATTATTGTATAGTACTCGGCTAAATTAGGTAACCAACCCAAATATTGCGGTACTATACTCCAACTTGATGAGTTGCGGTACTACCACAATCAATTAGAAATGTCCATATCATCCAACAAATTGGGGTATACCACAACTTTAGGGGATAACCCCTGACTTTTTTTTCCGTGATGGTGCGTCATGTAGAAATATGTATTACAATACGTTTAACTCTGTGCGTGTAAAGCGGCAACAATGCTGAGCTGGAGCGCATAATTTAGTCTGGCACGCTTTTCGGCCACGGTGGAGTGGCTATTAAAAATGGGCAATCGCACTTTGCAAATGGTCCTGATAATGGAATCGGACAGATTAAGCACTTGGTAACAAAACAGAAGCTGCTCAGAGGTTGCCACATGACAGGTTCATGTCCTTTACATAGCTGCGAGAATTAAGGGTCCTTAAGTTTCAGTTTTTATGTTTCCGTCGCCGTTTTATAATATTTTCGAGGAGGATGAAGTGAAAAAGTTAAGAAATTCCGAATTTGATTGGATTTTTCAGGACCACCTGTAAATTAATCTCTTTCCCGTCTATTTGTACCAACCAAAATTAAAAAAATAATTTTAATCTGAGAACAGCAAGTGTGATTTACTGAATAATGAAGGTTGGACTTAGACGTTGAACAAATTTTGGTCTTGGCAGTTTTTTTTTATATTGTACAATATTGGTGCTTTTTAAATATTGCCTTATTCACAGTTAAGCCAAAATTTCAAATTTTTCTCTCTGACAGACAGATTAATACAATTTGGCAACTTGAGTGTGACTTGAACGCAAACTTAATCATAAAACATCGTGTATAATTATACGCTCGTCGAATTTTTGCCCGGGTCAGAAAATCAGAGATCCGTCTAGAAACCGGGGAATGAATCTACAAATATTAAAAAGAGTTTTAAAAAATACTAACACCACAATACGATGTTGCTTTGTTTCAGCTGAATTTTTCAGAGTTTAAAATCCATTTAAATTAATGTAGCAAATTCTCTGTTTTTCAATTTCCATCATTTTTTTTAACCGAAGAAAAATGCAAAAAACACAAAAAACGACCACTCCAAGTTTAAGTATAATCCCTCTAAACTAAATACAAGAACTTAGGAGATGCACAAGAGCTAAAAAATGAGAGTAGAAAAAGAAAGAGGCATTAATTCTTAAATCAAGAATTTTTCACTAGAATTTAGTAGATTCCTATTCTTATCCCTAGAATTTAGTAATATTCTACTTGATATTTCAGAATGCGAAGTCAACGAAACTATTATTTGCATGGGGAAAGCGGGGAAAAGTTTCTCACATGACAAAAAGAGTTTCTTTAGTCCCTACACGTTTTTCCTCATAAGAAAGCATCCACGGGTAGGTATCTTCTTTGAAACTGAAAAAAACCCGTCAGCTGTCAATCACCTTAAAACCCTCAAAAATTCTAAAGGAATCTCAAGCTGGTGGAAAAATGTAAATGGCCGGACAGGACAACAGAGCGAGTACCTACGTGAGAACTATGAGCTTGACAGCGATAGGTCCGCAGAGGTTCTCAGAAAGACCCGCACAATATAGACAAGACACATTGTCTTTGGATTTTCCCTCTTCTTCTTATTTATTTTTTTCTCTCCTTTTAATTTTATTTCAGCGCGTTTTATCTTCGTCCAAGTACCTCGGGCGGCCGCGGTCTCTTTGACTCCGACCGCGAGTTGTCGATTTGCCGTGGACGCTGAGTTTCCTTGCACACGGAACATCCTCAAATTCGCGAGTTATTGATTCACACTGGCAACGCAGCAGGCTCAACGTGGTGAGCGGACAAAAGTCAGAATCGCTTGACATTTTTAACTGTAAGCCGTTTTTATTTTTATTTTCCTTCTTTCCCGCCGGTGTAATTAATGTTATTGTGTTTAAGCTAAAATCTATACGCCGGAGTGTTGCCAAAGCCACGCCATAAAACGCAGAAAATGCTGTCGAATAAAGGATTATCATTTTTACACGCAATGGCGTTACGAGAGGGGGAGGGGGTAGTTGAACCTTCCTTCCTCTTTTCTCTCCTCCGAACTTTAAATCGAAAGTTGACCCAAACTGTGGCAAATCCTCGATTTGTGAATGTACTACCTAGTTATAAGGACAAATACTTTTATCTGCGCCAATTTTCCTGCGGAAAAGGAAGGAAAGTTCTCAATACAGGGCCGGATTAATGGTGGCGCATGAGGAGCGACTGCACAACAGGAGCCATCACAACAATAAGGTCACTAAAATGTGTAACCACAATTTTATCTTTTTTTTGCACATAATATGCACCACACAATCACCCAGCATATCAACGGTTTCTCAGTTAACGGCCAAAAACCGTGAGAAAATCATGGAACCGAGTTAAACTGAGATTTTCCTTTCTTTCTTTTTGATTTGAGGGGGTTTTGAAGGACGGTCCCCATCAATTATTGTTGGAGGCAAATACGGTTTCTCGTTTAGAACCCTCTCTAAGTGGAAAATCCGATAAATAAAAGTTCATTTCCCACTAAAACCGCATAAAAACACCAAATGACTGGACTAATTGGAAGTGTCTGTCACAGGTGCTCATCTATCGGGAATTCAAAACACGGCAGAAATTCTGCAACTTCGCAAAGTGAGTTCCACGGTTTTGCAGCTTTACCGTACATATACTCGGATATCGACGATAATTTTTCCGTTTTAGTTGAAAAAAGTCGTCCTTAAGCGTGGCACGAAGTCGGAATCAAGATCAGATGTCTCATTTCGCCTTCAATTATGATGATACTTCAAGCACATCCATGAAGCACGAATAGTGGTATCATAGAGCCGTGTGAGTTCGAAAGCCTTGTTCTGTCGTCATATCTAGTTTTTTTTCCGTATCTCAGCGGTGTCTTTTAAACAAGTGCTTGGTTCGACGGTGTCGTGAAATAGAACTAACTAATATAAAGTTTGCCCCGATATCATTGGAGATATTAGTTTCGTTTTAATGGAAAAAGGTCGTCCCTAATTGCTACCGTTTTTGTGAGCCTTAGAAAATGTTCATTTCAAACTCTTTGAAATCGTTTGAAATTTTGACATGGTGTTCTTCACCATGACACACCACCATGGTGTTCAGTATTAAGACACGCTCAGTGTGAACTATGAAAAAATGAGAAAGTTTCGTTTAGACGTCAAATCGGTCTTTTACACTGAAAATAAAAAAGAATCTTGCCGCCAAGAAGTATTTCTACTTTGATCAAGAATTTTGCTAGTTATTATAAACTACTTTTTTGCTTAACTCATTTTTCTTGTATGAAGGAAAATTCAGCATAAAGCAAGATAAAAAAAATTCATGGCGGCAAATTCAAGAATCATCATGCTTGAGCCGAGCTACTTTTTTTTCAGTGTAGCAGTAATGAACAACTCTTCTTTCTATCTTATGGTGCATTTTACCTCCTGATACACACAAAATTACAAACATCTTTAGTTCCAAATGTATTCATTATATGCATTTCATAAATAATGCATTACCGTCAAAACGCATGAAAAAATAGTCGCGAAAAGAAAGTCACCGCTCTTTGATGACTGTCGCCTTCGGCTTTAGTTTTTGCATCAAGACAAGATATTTTTTATGAAAGGAAATCGTCCAGTTTTACAAACCTTTTCACATTCATTACAATATTCTCTCACTTAAGCGTATTAGGATAGGTTTTAAGGTAAGGGTAGGTTTTTATCTTGCCTCGCCCTGTTTGCGTACTGCATAATTTTAATATTAAACTTAAATTAAATATTATTTTAGATTTTCTGGACTTTTGTCGACCATGGAATGGTGGCAATTAAACGAGTACCGGCAGTGGACTGAGGGATGGATCTGCCACCCCTCTAATGGCACCGATGCAGTGGCGTGGCGTGCTTTGCGATAAATTACTTTCTTTGTCTTTTAAACTAATGAAAAAGGATCGATAAACAGGGAGTTCGCAACGAGCACCATAATAATCGAATCTTTACCATAGCTTCAAATGGGGAAATATCGATAAACGATTATTCACGCCTTGCTACTGCACCGATGTCAGCAATTTCATCGGATCAAGACGATTGATCGGATCGACACGAAAATTCGCTTTGTCATGAGTGGAGGAGCCCTTTTCCAAAAATTGACGAAGCTAAACGTTCGAGTCGAGGAAATCGGTTTGCACAAACTGTCGTTTTCCAGACGAAAGGACGTAAGTCCATTCCAAGATTGCAAAATTGACTCAAACAATTCAAAAGTTCATATGAATATCCTTGTACAGTTTTTATCTAAAATTTTCTGATTTTTGCATGAGGTTAGAGGAAAAAGCAGGTTTTTCAGTCAGAAATGCCCATAATTCTCCCGGTGAAAATGAAATTCGCAAGCGGAAGTTTGGAAACATCGAACTGTAGTACGTTGAACAGTTGAACTGCAGCTTTCATCCAAACTTTCCCTGACTTTTGAATGAGATCAGAAGGAAAATCGGGGAAATTTTCAGTTAGTAATGCCCAAAATTCTCCTAGTAAAAATGAATTTTGCAAGCGAGACTTTGAGAACATTGGACTGTAATTACGTTCCTTCGTGCGGGGAACCACGTATGGTTCACCATCTCATTAGAGTTTCTTTTATTGTTGAACTTACATTAGGACCGCGTTAAGCAAAAACGAACCAAAGCCACATCAGCTATTACCAAATTTAATTTTTTACATTAGAACCATTGTGTGGATTTGTGTGCGCAAATTTTAGTGAATTTTCTGTATAGCACGAGGCAGCTACCATAAAATTTTCGAAAAAATCCGCACAGACGTTCTCTTTTAAAAATCGTGTGGCTTGGTTCCTTTCTGCTGAACGTGGTCCATTAGTCACAGGTTTTAGAGAGAGACTTCAGCATCGCGACTTGGTGATTCTTCTAAAACTACCGCCTGAGAGTCACCTTAAATCTAATCTTTGATATATTATTGTTATGACCCGTTTGCTTAAGGCTAGAATATGGCCGCATCCACAAGAGCCATGAGCGAGACTCAGCATCCAGCGAGGAGCCGGCGAACTTGTTTACGCGCTGCCACGCCACACAGTGGACCGAGTCAATAGGAGAGGTCGGACAAAATTTGGAAACTTTAAACGCTTATAACTCCATTTATACAAAAATTTGAGGTTCTGAAAATGGTTCTATTGGTTCTCTCGTAAATTTTTCTTCTAAAAGCACCCCTTGAAATTTAATATCTGATGAAATGAACATCAAAATTCGCAGTTTTAGTCAAAAATTTCATGTTCGTCCTCTCCAATTTGATCGAGCCACTGTGCGCCACGCCTCGCGAATGATTGACAAACGGCTCCTCGCGGGTTGTTTATTACATTCCAGCGGATTTCGAACCCCTTTCCTTCCCCCCCTCCCCCGCCCCGCGTACCCTGCTCTTCAAGTATCATAGCCGTGTCGGGACGCATCAAAAGCACCCCCTCCCCCTGCATCGTGGAAAAATGTGCCCGCGTGACGTCACCAGGAGACATTTGTCGCATTGTTCTATCCTTTAATTTAATTAATTTTCCGTCCCGGATCTTGAGGGCTTTGCTTAATTATTCTCATCAAGGCGTTCGTCCTCATTCCCCGTCCGTTCTCGGTTTTGTGTCCAACGGGTTTTGCAAGACCCCCCCCCCCCCCCCCCCCGCATCTTGTCCTGAAATCTAAATTGTTTTGATCATCAGAAAACTGAAATTGAAAGCTGTAATTTCATCAATCCTCTTATTTGAATACTTTGATACCAAACCAACGGAAAAACTCCCAAGTCATGTATCTCGTTTGTGGTGTTTAAAAATTTCCGCTACTGATTTATTTTTGTATAAAGGAGAATAAATCAAGATTATTTTTTGAAGTTTTCTCAGAATTTGCCTCGCACAGAGAAGAAAAATCGCGGAAGTTCTTAAGGATGGGCTTTGAGTAGTTCTCCATTTAAATAATAAAATAATGACAGGAAGTCCGCAGCGTCGCAAACCGACATAAGTGGCTTGGTAGTTTCACCATTGAAGCGTAATTTCATTTACTGGCTTCACCTCTGTTAAAAGGAACCATTTTCAGGTTCAGATGACCCTTAAAATCTTTAGCAATTTTAGGACCTATACGTGCGGGATAACGATAAGTTAAGTATCTTTACAATCTGCGTTGAGCTCCAGGCCAAATTGCGTGTTTAGTTCCTCTCTTCACTCTACTAATCAAATATGCAATTTCTTGTATCACCAAAAAACGACAAAATTAGAAATTACTATACTCTCAGGAAAGAGAGATTTCGTCCCCTTTTCTCATTGATAATTTTTTTTTTGAATCCGATTTTTTTATAACTACATTTAAAAAATTGCAAAATTTTCCGCCCCCTAAATTTGTTGCTATGGGCCGCGGTACGTGTGGCCACCCCCTTAATCCGGCCCTGGCATCGGGGTGTCACAATTGATAGAATCTTGGCGTAAAACATAAATTGCTGGACTTGAATGCTTGCAAAAGCTCATTTTTACTGAAAACTGAAAAAATCAGAGCCTTGTACCTATTTCAAACCGTCAGAAAGCTCTCATGATTTTCTTTAATCTTTGTTTGGCACAAAGTAGTGTTCCATTATGCATTTATTTTATTCTCCTATTTCACTACTTGCTTGTCTTCCTCTCGATCCGAGATCCCCTCGGCTCATTCCTTTTATAACCTTCGCAATCTCTAATTAGAATCTTCCAGGGGTGCAGAATCTTCCAAGCTTCCACGCACCGCCAGCCGACTTTCCACATTTTTCTCATCAGTTTTCCATAAAATTTCCCACCAATCTAAAAAAAATTACGTTTTTCTTCTGTTTTCTTTGGATTTTCGACTTTTGGTCCCTTAAAATGTCCCCCCTTCCACATTTTTGAGGCCTCTCCACATTTTCACGCGCCCAGGCATTTTCTGCATCCCCTGGTCACCTTCTCAAATATTTGCAGGATTTCCTATCCCAAAACAGGATATAAGACACCAGCCAATCAGCAGTGTAAAATACACTCGTGCAAATTTTTGGTTTCGATCTTTATTTCTGTCAATGTTTCGATACTGTATCAGCAGCTGTAACTGATCGCGAGCTATCCACGTGGCTTTTCCTCTTGTACCATTTGCTTGTACGCAAATTTTTGGTTTCGACCTTTATTTCTCTCAATGTTTCGATACTGTATCAGCTGCTGTAACTGATCGCGGGCTATCCACGTGGCTTTTCCTCTTGTACCATTTGCTTGTACACAGACATGTGACACGTCATTTAATAGAGGTATTACGAGTCCGATGGGCGATTGCCGGGACGCGAGCGAGTACACGCATGCGCACAAGCATAATCAGTGGCCGCGATTGGGCCCCGGCCAAGGCTCAAGAATGCCGTTTGATTATCCCGCTTCCCCCACCCCGCTCTCGCCCATAGAGCAGCGAACCCAAATTCGCACACTTGTAGCCATTGTGTTGCCGATTTGGGGGGAAAATGAAGATATTCCAAAACGAGAAGCGAGGAAAACTGGCAATCTCTGTACAAAATTCCCAATGTCGTGTGTATGTACTCCTCCGAAACTTATCACACTCCAAAGTAACGGCTTCCTCGACTCCTAACTGACAAAGGGAGACGGAAAAGGACACTAGGCACACAAGGATAAAAAAAAGAAAAAGAAAAAAAAATTGCGGTGATGGGCGTGTGGTGATTATTGGTTTGGTTGGTGGAAGGTGTTATATTTTAAAGTTAAAAAGTTTAGGTACGATTAACAATTTCTCATGATTACAAGAAGCTTAAAGGTGAGAATTTACTTTTAAAGGCACTAAAATGCCCTATACATATACAAGTCACTCCTAGTGCACTTTGGCGCTCTGCCGCACCCGTAATCTTAATCTTATACTTAAGTGGTTTGCAGATAGCTTGTCCTCACATACGTTTCACGGGATTTCTCTCAAGTTCAAATCGCAGGAATGAAACTTCTAGGTTTCTTCCCCGTTAATTGCCCGAAAGCAACAACATTTTTTGTTGACTTGGCTGCCAAAGACTCTAGTATTGACTAACGCAATCACGGAAAAAAGTGTCAGGGGTTATCCCCTAAAATTGTGGTACTACCCCAATTTGTTAGATGATATGGACATTTCCAATTAATTTTGGTAGTATCGCAACTCAAGTTGGGGTAGTACTGCAACATTTAGGTTAGTAACCCAATTTATTGGTATAGTATCACAATTAATTAGAGTAATCCTACAATTAATTGGAAATGTCCATATCATCCTACAGTTGGGACTTAACCCCTACCTCTTTTTTTTTCCGTGTATATTTTTCCCAACTTTGCAAGTGAGATTTTTTCCCACAACAAATCTTATGAAACGCCCCGTATAGACAAGGCCTTAAGATGATTCCTTCTTTTCAGATTCCAAACCTTACGCTATGCTCTCAATGACATGGCTCATCTACATCGCCGCAGAGCCTTTTCCGCCTGTGGGAAGGCTGAGCAAGTTGGTCCGAAAATAATATAAGGCGCCTGGTCCGAGTGCGCCGCCACCGGCGCTTCAGCTACAGTGCCGAAAGGATAAATTTCCTCGTCCTCCTCCCCTTTCTACTGATACTGATTTATAGTAGCAATTACCTGTTTAACGGGGTGGAAGCAAAACGCTGGCACACAGTGGAATCGTTTGATATGGAGAACTTGTGAACAGAGAGGTATCAAGACTCATGAGTTTTTGAATTTACACCCTTTCAGCGGGCATGGATATACAATAATAATTGTGCCCGGAACTCCGAGCAAGAATTCAAATATGACACATAATTTGTCATTTTACTGACGCAGGCAAGTGCTGCTAATTTTGTAGCTAACCGGTTTACATGAACTCCTCCTCCACAGTTTCTAAGAACTATATGGAATAAAGTTGGACTGGGTGGGAACTATTCTTTGGCACCAATATCATTCCCTGACGAAGGCAGTTTTTTTCTATTATTTTTTCATAAGGAAGGATGTTCTGCTTCGACAGAAAAAAATGTCTCTGTAATCCTCTTCCTTATGTCAAAATCCAAACTTCCCTGAAAGAGTAGATTAAAAAGAGAAAATTTTGTGCACAAGTGATGAAAGTTCGTATAGAGGAAACCGTTATTAATTCAAATTGTAACCCCCAAAAACCCTTTTGTGATGAGTCGTTTTGACCACTCATATTTCTGTTCTAAAACAATCTTTTTCTTTAGAACTAAAATGTTTCCAAAAAGAGATGGGCACCCAGTGATATTACAGCAGATCTCTCTGAGGATTGTGGTATCTCCGCGTAGATTTTGGAAACCACCTTTGTTGACGCATGAAAAAAAAAGGGGTCCCATGGAACCACCGATGAGACTCAGCAGTGGTTGGGAGGTCATCTATTGGATCGGGAGATCCCACTGTGTGCCAACCCTCCGTATTGCAGACCTTCACTCGAAAGATGAATGTCGTTGCTCAGGAGTTCAAGCGAAGCGTCGCGTCGCGATATCATCGGTTTTTTTTGCCGCTTTTTGCCGCTTTTTGCCTCTGGGGCCTTTTTTGGTCATTTTAGTGAGGGACTTATACGATTTTCTGCGCAATCTGATTTCATTGCAGAAGGAGATAAGAGAGATGAGACAAGGTCAACGTTTGATATAGGGTGATTCATATGTATTTTTGGCTGCTGAATCCGAAAATGATATCAGTTTTTTTCCAGCACTTGCCAGATTTCCGGAAAATAAAGTTTTTTTGCAAAAAAACCTCATTTTTAAGCAAAATAATATTTTCTCCGGAAAAACGACAAATGGTGGATAAAACTTGGGTATTTTTTTTTATTCTTCAGCCTGTATACATAATACAAATTTATTAACTCGGCCCGCTGTGGTGCGTAGTGGTTGGAGTGCTGGCTATAAGATCAAGAGGTTCCGAGTTTAATTCCATGGCTAGGCTCACCGAGAATGGTAATCCGCAAGGTTTTAGGGTCTGATCTGGGTCTGGGTCTGTCGGCGGCGTCGGCGCGGCGTCTTCGGGGGGCATCCGACGCTTGGCGCCGCCTCCCCTCGCCAGCCCCTCATTGAGCTATTGCTGTCAGCATACAGATTTGAAACTTTCCTCATCCGTTCATCAATTGCTTTCGACGATTAAAGCACTAAATCAGTGATTTCAGATAGTTCGGGGTTGAAGTCTTCATTATCTCTGAAGTATTCCTGTCCTTTCGAGAAGTAACGAGTGGTGCGGTGTGCTTTGCGATATATCGATTGATCTGCCATTTAAACATATTGAAAAGCATCGATAAGCAGTGTGTTCGCAACGAATACTTCAATAATCGATTCTTTACTATAACTTCAAATGGGGAGTTATCGATAAAAACCGATCATTCATGTCTCGCTAAAGGTGTTATTCAGATGATGAGGAATGGAGATCAACACGCAGTCCTTCTTCGCCACAGTCGCCACCCTTACTTCCCCTCCTTAAAAAGTTGAGAGAACATGGAAAGACAAATAAAGCAAAAAAAATGAAAAGTCATAGAAACATAAAACTTCAGGTCTTAACAAACTAATTGTTGCGATTTTGTGAATATGTGTGAATAACCCAACGATATACGCAAGAAACTCTTGATTTTGACTTCTAACTTTTGGCGAGATGTACAATTTTTGCGCTGTCGCGCGCCGGCCCTCCCATTTCTGCACGCTACTATTGCGCGCTCGAAAATTTTTTCATCCTTGGTGCATCGTTCCTGAAATCATACATATCGCTCAGCCGAAAAGGCGTCACTTAACTTCCATTACTTCTGGTTCGATTCTCTCTTGAGATTATAGGACAAACAGAGAAAAAGGTGAGAGTGGAGACTGGTCCCTTTTTTACAATAATGGGACACCAAGAGGTTGTCAAGAGGTTCGGGCATAGGGGGCGTATGCCCCCCTGGGTCCGCCTGTATCTTTCCTCAACAAATCACTTCGTCTTCTACAAAGCATTAAATGGACCGCGTTAAGCAGAAAGGAATTAAGCCACATCAATTTGCCAAATTTACTTGGGCAATTTGATTTTTCACTTAAAAACGGTTTTGCGTAGATTAGTACAAATTTCCTTGAATTTTCTGCATAGCACGACGCAAATCCCTTGTTGTTACCGGCAAACCCCGTTTTTCAGGCAGACCTAGGTCTGCCTAGGCAAACCTAGGTCTGCCTAGGTAGACCTAGGTCTGCCAAGCACCTCGTTTGGCAAACCTAGGATTGCCTGAAAATTTTAGGCAGACCTAGGTTTGCCAAAAGTGATTTTAGGCAAACTAGGTTTGCCAAACGATTTTTTTGGCAAACCCCGTTTCTGATTTCTACCGCTAAAGTGACTTTACCGGAAAACTTTTTCTACCGCTAAAGTGACTTTACCGGAAAACTTTTTCTACCGCTAAAGTGACTTTACCGGAAAACTTTTTCTACCGCTAAAGTGACTTTACCGGAAAACTTTTTCTACCGCTAAAGTGACTTTACCGGAAAACTTTTCTACCGCTAAAGTGGCCTTACCGGAAAACTTTTTCTACCGCTAAAGTGACTTTACCGGAAAACTTTTTCACCGCTTACTTGGCAACAAGGGAAGCACTCGTGAGAAAAATTCGGCGGCGTTATCAGTGGACATTCCAATTAGATGACAGGGAAGACAAATTCTTGTGGATTAGGTGCGAACGGTAGCGCACCAAACACGCTTCGCGGAACGCGGCGTCCACGGAGGACAGTGATCAGTGTTTTGTTTTTGTGCAACGGAGTAATCATGGCTACCGCGAACGTTAATTTTGAACTTTTTTTACGTAGTTTTATAAATGAAGATAGTGAAAAAAACCAATTGCATGTTATTCCCAGAGAACAGTACAGTGATCTGATAAATGAAGTGAAAGCCGCGAGAAGTGCTCGGAATAAAACCCCCCAACAGAAGAGACGTGTTAGGCGGTTTAATGTTATTGAAATCGGGGGTATAGAAAAGTTGGTGAAAGCAACGGGAACCGATGACATTGTGTATTTTGTTCCATTGGAGGAAGTATACGGAACAATTGAAGCGACTCATGCTGCTATTGGACACGGAGGTCGAGACCGGTTGAAAGCAGAGCTTGGTAAGTTTCGTAGTTAACCATTATTTTTATCAATTTTTTTTTTTCTGTTTATTTTCTGTTTTTATAGCACGAGCCTTGACGTATTCTATATGGTAATTTTTAAAAAAATAATGAACTATGTTGGTCTCAGATTTATTTTAATTTTATTATGTCACTTAATATTATTGATTATCTCACTAATTTGTTCGGTAAATTTTTTGTTTTTTTTTTTTAAATTCGATGTAAAAATTAAGCGCCGCCAGTCACACTCGAACCGTGGACCTTTCATTTCGCAGTCGAGAATCCTACCTCCGAGCTGTCGCTGCTTATCTTACCGATCCACGATTTTCACTGTACTTAGCGGCACATGCAGCGGACAGCTTGTCTCAAGGCGCGAAAATAGGAGAGCGACTGGGTCAAGTATTTTCCCATCTATCTATCGCGGGAAAAATACTCGGCACTGGCTGACTTGTTTGAAATTACTTGTCCTTGTTTTTCTGCTTTCAGGTCGCAAATATGCTAACATTACGAGACCTATGATCGAAAAGTTTCTAGGGATGTGCGAGGTCTGTGCCGGGAAGAAAACCAAACGAAAAAGAGGACTCGTGACGAAGCCCATCCTGCACAAACAGCTAAACAGTCGCTGCCAGGTCGATCTTGTGGACATGCAGAGTCAAGAAATCCAAGGGAAACGGTTCATCCTCAATTATCAAGACCACTTAACAAAATTTATTCAGCTTCGAGCCCTCTCGCACAAAACAGCTGAGGAAGTAGCTGCGCACTTGAAGGACATCTTCTTAACTTTTGGGGCACCGTGTATCCTTCACAGCGACAACGGTAGGGAATTCGTCAATAATATTATTAAGTTACAAAGGAGTCCACATAAATGTTCTCTTGTGCAAAATTGAATCAGTGAGAACGAAAACACGCCAACTCGGTGACTCGAAATGCTCAATTTCCATTAAAGACAATTAACTTACAGAAAGGTCATTGAAGTTAGCGCATCTGCTCCAGCTTGGACCTTTAAAGTGTCCATAAGTACTTGTCTTTCGGCAGCAAAAATCTTTTTCTTAAACTATTTTCTTCACCTACGTACAGTTTTGTGCGTGTCTTGATTAGTTTCATTTTCCTGAGTTAGTGTGTTTCCGTTCTCACTGATTCAATTAAAATGCCGAGTTAAATTTGGCGATAGCTGATGTGGCTTGGTAACTTTCTGCTAAACGCGGTCCAAATTTGATAAGAGGGAGGATTTTTTTTCTAAAAAAGAGAGTACCAATTTTAGTCAATTAGGCGCTGTATATTATACTCACCCACAATGTCTCGTAGGCGCGTGCTTATACCAGAATTAGTGATGAACATCCCGACTGTGGTCAAATCGGCCGCCACAATTGGGCGTATTTCTGTCGAACGGAACTATGTGCATTATGACGTGAGCCCTGTTATGCATATATTCTTAGGGTCTCAGAGCTCATGTCTTAATGCACATAGTTCCGTTTGGTAGAAATACGTCCAATTTGTCGAAATTCCCGTCGGGCGTCCCTCTGGGGGCATTCAAATCAGACAGTGGAACAATAGGAGTCGCGCCCGGAATGGCAAAAAACGGATTGGCGGGAAATCCTTGGGATTCCGGGCATATCGGGGCAACGCAGCGACCGCGGTTGGCCACCGTTGCTCGTCGCCGCGGTGGCGCGACTCCCCGCTGCTTTACCGGCCAATCAGCGCCGATTTATGATGGCCCAACTCCTATAGGCTTGCCGCTAATACTGTCCTCCCGTGATGGACCGTCCTCGTGGGCCGTCATAGCCCGATCTCCGTGTATCGCTCTTGTGCCACACAGTAAACTACACGGAGAAAAAAACTTCGTGCGTGGGACCCGAAGTTTAGGTCATATGGATCTCTGAAGTTTTCGGATTGAGCATCTGAACACTTTAGGTTCAGCTGCTGAGGTTTGGATCACACATCTGAAACTTCAATTCCTACATCTAAAGTACTTCGGTTTTCACATCCAAAAAACTTCGGTTCTCACATCTGAAGTACCTCAAATGTAAGAACTGAAGTTTCAGATGTGTTATCCGAACCTCAACAGATAGACCTAGAGTTTTCAGATGCTCAATCCGAAAACTTCAGAGATCCATATGACCTAAACTTCGGGTCTCACGCACGAGGTTTTTTCTCCGTGTAAAAAATCAACGTTAGTCCAGTTACGCCTTTAGGGGCCGCACAGTAAATCGAGTCAATTAGAGAGGCCGGAAATGAAATTTTTAACTAAAATGGCTCAGTTTGATGTTTATTCCCTCACATTTAAAATTTTTTGGGGTATTTTTAAAAAGAAAATTTTACAAGGAAATCAATGAAACCACTTCTAGAATTTCAAAGTTTCGTAGCTCTCGAAGTTTCCAAATTTTGTCCGACCTCTCCTATTGACTCGGTCCACTGTGGGCCGTCCATGTCTGACGTAACGCTCTAGGTGGAGGAGGGTCGAGGGGAGCGTTAACGTCATTTCGTTTTCACGTGTTAAAGGATGGCGACCAACGTTACAAAAGCGTTACAAGGGTCGGGGAAAAGGTGAACAGATTTACTATTCTACCTTTCCATCGGAATGGATGCAGCTTACAATTAGATTCTTTTGGAATGATAAGCATGCTCAGTTGTACAACACTGTACAATATCATGGCTCGTCGATCCTTGAATGCATCTTTTATTCCTCCTCATTATCAGAAACTTGAAGCAAAAATTTAAGAAAGTCCCGGACTACTCTTGGTGAGAACATTTCCCGAGTCTCTCGAACGTGGCGCCAAAATTCTAGTTTCTGTCACTGCTAATGAATACGTGCCATCCCCCCCCCCCCCCCCCGAAAAAAAAAGATTATCAAAATTCTACATGGCGTACAATCCCTCATGTGTCCTGTGCTATCCTGCATTGCACCAACGTTCTCGGTTTCTCCATATTAGCTGAGTTTGTTTATTTTGTTTTGTCTATTTGCCATAGGAGTGTTTTTGTTTCGCTTGGTTGAAAAAAGTTACACGCGAAAACCATAACGATATTTTGGAAATTTTTCTTTTCTTGTTTTTGGAAATCCCTGTGATGGGCACATTTTCCATCGGAAAAACGTCGAGCAGGATTCAAAATGACCGCAATTTTATCTCCTTCAAGTGTAGCACCCCACAAATACCCGGAACATCATCGGTTCCGAGTCATCGGTCAAAAATCAAAAGAAAGTAGTTTTCTACCCTTTTTTTTTGATTTGGGGTGTTTTTGGGAGGGGTCCTATGAATTTTATGGAAGCAAGTTTAGATTCTCGTATGGACTTTCCATAAACATGAAAAATCCGTCTAGAAAAAAAGTTCCGCTCTTAAAACCACATGAAAACACCAAGTGACTGGACTTACAATTAGTGTCTGTTACGGCTGAAGTCATCATTCGGAAAATCATAATACTCCAGGAATTCTGCAACGTTGCATAGTGAGTAGCGTGGTTTTGCAATTATGACGTTGATGTGCTCGAATTTCGGGGATAATTGTTTCATTTGAAGCGAAAAAAGTCGTCCTTAAGCACAGCACGGAGTCAGAGTCAAGACCAGATATCTCATTTCGCCCTCAATTTTGATGATACTTCAAGCACATCCATAAAGCACGAATAGTGGTATCAAAACGCCTCGTGAGTTCGAGAGACTTATTTTCAAGTCATCTCTTTATTTTTCACATCATGGTGATATTTTTCACGTAGGTGTTATTTAATAGTATGGTGTTTTTGCGAGAAACTAAGATAAAGTTTGCCAAAATGTCGAGGAAACTCGTTTTGGAAAAAAAGTAAATTCTAAGCGCAGCTTGAGGGTAGAGTCAAGACCATGCAAACGTCTTATTTCGCCTTCAATTTTCATGATACTTCAAGCACATCCATAGAGCACGAATAGTCGTATCAAAGATCCGAGGAGCCTTGCCCTGTTGTTATCTCTTGTTTTTTAACACGTGACGCGTCTCATGTGCATGCTTACAGGAAAAATGGGCACAAGTTACTGAAAATATTCTTCTCCATCCTCTCTCTTAATATCATGATGTTGGTTAAAAATTGCACCGAATAGTACGATGACATGATATTAGCTTTCGCGTATGAGGGGATGGAGGGCAGGTACTCACTCTAATTGCAAGATAGCGCGAGAATCGCTGGTCGCGCATGCGCCCTTTGAAGCGACAAAATTTATGAATTAATATAAACCGCGGCACGATCGGAATGCGACAACTAACTATTCGATCTCTTGTCTCTTGTAGTTATTTGTCCCGCCGCGCCGCCGGGTCCGACCGCCCGCTCCTTGCGCGCCCTGGCGGCAGAATTTTAAATGACACATCAGCCGCCCCTTCTTCTTCCTCCTTTTTTGTTGATAAACATCAGGCCGCGTCCTCGGCCTTTTCATTAGCCCGCTCAGGTTGCCACTTTGAGCCGGGGAAATTCTCTTACGAGGTAAAATTATGGTTTTACTCTTATGATATACAATGTAAACCTATGAATACCACCAGACCCTGCATAATTTTTATTTTCCCGTTAATATTCTTGATCGTTTCTTAAAACTGATCGGAAGTGGTCAGTTTCCGGAAGTTGGAACTTGGTCAACTGGAAACTTCCAATAATTGGAAACTTCCAGTTTTTCATCAAAATAATGTGGCAATTTCAAAGAAACCTATTATGTTGATTCTTACTAGTGTCGGTCTGGCTCGAAAATTATTGAGGTGCTAAATACATTTTTGGGGCCTCTCCTCTCGTGCAGGGCCCCCTAATTAGCCAATAGCCCTCCTGTATGTGGGTTCTTTTAATTTTTTTTTTGGGGGGGGGGGGGGTACAGAGCTGCAGGACCTCAAGACCCTTGGTAAGACCGCCCCTGTTGATTACCGAGTATACTTATTAGGTAATTTTGGTGCGCAGTGCTTCTTATAATTGAGGGACTTGGAGGATAAGGCGCATGAGTGCAGTTTTTGCTACTCCGAGAAATACTTCTTTGAAGTTTTGAAATTATATGGATCCTCGTGGCGGAAAGAAAGTTCAAACTGACTTTGATGCTAGAAAATTGAGTTTGGGAGCGAATTTTTCACAGATATCCACTAAGACTAGTTTTACTTGAAATCTTTAATACCTCAATTCGTGCAAAAACTGCATTTATGCACCTTGTCCTCCAAACCCATCAATTATAGTGACTTCCTGAAACAAGATCTAGTCTCCTCAAGCCTCCCCGGAGGAAGTTAAATAAAGGAGACTGCACGAATAGAAGCCGAGGCCGAGCTTATTGTTAGTATGATTTTAACAAAGAGATGCTATTTTTTAGTTTTTTTTTTTTTTTTTTTTTTTTTTTTTTTTTTTTTACACTTTCCGACTGTAGTGTATATGTTACGGGTAATCTAGTCAAACCGGGTAATGTGGACATTACCCGGGTAATGTCCGGTGCCGGACACGGGAGCTGTCAGCATTAGATTTCGGGTGCACTGCAGATTGCGAAACGACGGGTGGCGCGACTGCGGATTGCACAGGAGTTAGGGCGCTCGTATGATGTAAACAAACTTTGGCCGCGGAATTGAAGAATTGAAAATCTCTAAATTGAATCAGACATCTGAGGAACTAACGAACAGCTTGTGAGCTGTAAAAATTGACGACCTGTAATACAGATGGACAAGATTCTAAAAACTCTCTGACTTTTAAAAAGAGGTGGCGGGGGATTCAAAACAAGTTGATGCTGTACATGCTAAAGAAGGTTTTATATATGAAGCGGAAAATTTATTAAAAATGAGAAATTTAGAAAATATTGACTCATCAAAAACTAATTAGCAATAAATGCGCGCAAAAAATGCGCAATAAAATTCCGGAAAGTTTTGCTTTGAGCGCTTGAGTGTATATACGCAGTATAGCAGCATCCTCTTGCCATCGAGTGGTGGCTCTGCGGTAGCGCGCTCGCCCATTAATCCGGCAGGCCTGGGTTCGATCCCGGGCGCCGCGCCAAATTTTTACGACCGAATTTTATATTCTCACACATTTTCACATCGATTCCCATTTGATACATTAGATCTTAAAACATCAATTAATTTACAACCATCAACGATCAATAACTTCTTCAATTTGAAGTATAATTTTTTTTTTGGGAGGGGGGAGGGGTCACGCGCGCGATATTCTCGCCAATCACTGTACTTTCACATTAGCAGACGACCCGCTCCGCCCCCTCACATCGACATATTTCTCCCGAATGAGTCATGAGTCATGTCGCCCGGTCGTATGAGTCATGATTTTTCCCATCATTATCCAAAAAAAAAAAATCATTATGAAAAATTGTAGCATTTTTAATTTGAATGTTCGTAGTAATTTTTCATTATAATTTTCTGGATAATGATGGGAAAAATCATGACGCATACGGGTGATCGGGAGAAATATGTTGATGTGAGGGGGCGGAGCGGGTCGTCTGCCAATGTGAAAGTACAGTGATTGGCGAGAATATCGCGCGCGTGACCCCTCCCCCCTCCCAAAAAAAATCTATACTTCAAATTGAAGAAGTTATTGATCGTTGATGGTTGTAAATTAATTGATGTTTTATGATCTAATGTATCAAATGGGAATCGATGTGAAAATGTGTGAGAATATAAAATTCGGTCATAAAAATTTGGCACGGCGCCCGGGAATCGTACCCGAGCCCGCCGAATCACTAGACGAGCGCGCTACCGCAGAGCCACCACTTGATGGTAGGAGAGTGCTGCTATACTGCGTATATAGACTCAAGGGCTCAAAGCAAAACTTTCCGGAATTTTTTTGGGGTGTTTCTGGGGGGCATTGGAAAAAACAAAAAAATACGGGTCAAATAAACTCATCCAAAGAATTCGTACGAATTTTTTCAGCCCGATCGGAGGCGGCAGCTTGGGAAGTTCCCCTTGTTAGGGTGATTAAAATACAAGAGGAGAAAGGTAAGGCCTTGTCGCTCCACGGGACGTTTTCATAGGATTTGTCCCAAGTTCGAATCGCAGGAATAAGAAAGAAAAAAAGTAAAAACATTTAGAGCGAAAAGAATCACTCTCAAAAATGGGCAACCACTGTTTGACCAGTTATTCCGATTAATCAGTTCACTGCCCCTTCTTTTATATCGACACAATTCCCCTTTACCTGCACTTCTCTGTAATATACCGTTAAAAAAAGGCAGCGTTCGGCCCGCAGTCCGGACAAGAAAACTTCTAAAAGTCAAAGTTCTAAAATGAGCCACACGCTTCATATAGGTATTGTTCATATATTCTCGCGGAGCGCCCTAACTCCTGTGCAATCCGCAGTCGCGCCACCACCGTCGTTTTGCAATCTGCACCCGAAATCTATTGCTGACAGCTCCCGTGTCCGGCACCGGGTAACGTCGGCAATAATTGACATTACCCAGGCCGTTTTGGTTAAGTTAGGTTAGGTTATAATACCCGCCATCCCACCCCTCAGTCGTCAGGGAGGGCCGCAGACGGGACCGGCTGGACCTAACCTAACCTAACCTAACCTAACCTAACCTAACCTAACCTAACCTAACCTAACCTAACCTAACCTAACCTAACCTAACCTAACCTAACCTAACCTAACCTAACCAAAACGGCCTGGGTAATGTCAATTATTGCCGCCATTACCCGGGTAATGTCGACATTACCCGGTTTGACTAGATTACCCGTAGTTCAGTTTTGAACAGATAACCCCCAGCAAAACCCTCGCACTGGGAGCAATAAGCGTGATACAATTATTTCGACTTTTCTGCAGCTTAATTTGCATAACCGTCAAACTGTAGGAAAACTCGGAGTCACATTAGTATTCCTCAAAGGTATTTCTGCAAGGCGATGAAGATTTCTGTCCTGCTGCAAGATATTACTCAATCCATAGTCAAAAGGAGCAGACGAGAAAGAGAGAGTTCTATTCATGTGTGAGTACCTTTATACTGCGAAATTCAGAGGTATGAAAATGAGATGAAGGATATCATAGGGTGCTGTAATAGTCCTGCATCCTGCCTGATCGTCTTCGGTCTCTTGCTCCACACACCCTCACCTTTTCTCTCCCTAATTAATCTTAAATTATTTTCCGTCCTACTTCATACCTTCCTCTTACTTTTACTTGACAATAATTAGAAAACCTGAGCTGAAAAAAATAACATTCGGGAACGGGCAAAAACGATCGCTACTCCATTCAAACGGTTATGCAATAATTTCAGCGAGAAGCAAGTCGCAATAATTTCATCGCGCTTTGTTTCTCGCGCAGTGATCGAGATTCGAGTATTTTTTATCAACACCAGAGCAAATAAAAAAACAAACGATGTTCAGCTAAGCACATCTTAATCTCGTGGCAATAATATTAATTATAACAGCGCGATTATATTATGATATAAGATCTTTTTTATGTCTTTTTTTTCCTCTTGGTCTCCATTCTTATATTTTTGAATCCTGGAAGGAAAATTCTTTTAAAATCATGATGCGAGAGATGGTTGTCTCACACACTCTCCGAGGCTATGGCAGCGGTACTTTTACGCGCCGTTGACCAAGTGCGTTCAATAGCTGGATGTTGCTTGTATAGGTAACTTTATGCACTCTTCATAAAATCAGTGCAGAATAAATCAAATTATTCAAAAGATCACACTTGCACATCATAAATAAATACATACAATTTCATTCTTTTTTTACATATCTGAAAAGTAGCTATTTATTTTCTATTTTGAATTGCCTACTAAAATTTAGCAACAATTTCTAAGGTAAACAAAATGAACTCACAAAAAAATTTAAAAATGTTTTTTCTCCTTCGACATTTTTGTTTTTACATTTCATAGAGAAAAAAGGGAAGTGTTTGCATCTTGAGGATCGTTTACCCCGTATAACGTAGGTCGGTACATCATGGCGTTGATATTCCAGCAAAATCCGGAATTCGAAGTATGAAAAACAGACCATAACGTTCTATTTTTTTGCTTAAATCAACTCATTTCAAGCACTTTCACTGGAAAAAAACACATTGGATCTAGAGTCCAGACACTTGAAAACATTGACAAGAAAAAATACTCTTGATTCAATCAGATTTTTGCTTAAATCAAAAGGAAATCCGCTCAAATTAGCGCTTGGTTCTTGATTTAAGCTAAAATCCGATTGAATCAAGAGTATTTTTTCTTGTCGATGTTTTTAAGAGTCCGGACTGTAGATCCAACGTGTTTTTTTTTCCAGTGTCATAAAGAATTACTTTTTTCCGTTAACTACAGCATTTCCAAGGAAATCGATTATGAACATCGTCCGTACCGACCAACGTCATCAAAAAAATCCAAGAGGCCCGAAATACAAACACCTCATTTTTTCTCTATGCTCATATTTATCTTTCCAAGGCATAGGAATAGTTTCCGTTGGATTTGATTCAAATGTGGCAACGAAAGACGCTCTCAATCCCAAGCTGGGCCGTTTAAAATTCCTTCTGCCATTCTCTCCGAGCCCGGCTCTTTTCCCGCGCCGAAATTCAATCATCGGAACTAGAAAGTTTCCCACCAATTAACTCGCACACCTCAAAGTTCGGGAGGCTCTAATCCGCATTGCTCAGCGCATCGGGCACCGCGCAGGGCAACATGCATCAACCGCGGGTAACCGGTGATAATTTATGATGATCGGTGCCGGACTTTTAAGGGCCGCGCTTACCAAATCCCCGACGGTCCGGCCGGCGTGCCCATAATTTTATGACCGGAATTACGTCACTCGCATTAGATGCATCAACGTCATTAAACGAGAGGCTCCAAAATATAATTTTGGCTGATGTGCAGTAAAAAACGAGGGTTCGAAGAGTTGTGCGCGAGAGTGTTATTGATCGGGCCGTTTTGGATTAATGCGATTATTTGAATACCTAATCATCAGCGAAAAAAATATTTTTAAGAATCAGTTCGCGTGTAAACCGAAATCTAAAAACCCAGGATCTGGTGAATTGATGCGCGGTTTTTGTACAAATTGGCCTCAATTAGTAAATAAACCTGCTACGAAAATAATTCTGTTTAGCCTCGGCCTTCCATCCTCATTTTTCGAAATTCAATCCACTAGCCTTCACAACAGCCGTGAGTAATTAAGGCATCTTACAGCGGTTAAAATATTGTTCAAATTAGCAGCAGCTTCATTTTGAATTCGTGTCCAATTTAAAATCCCGAACTGTCGATCACAATCGGTTGCTAACAATAAAATATTTTTGGCTGCTAATTCATTTCTCCGGCCGTGTACCCGTAACTGTTTTGAGTTTTGAAGTCGTTTTGTTTCAAATATCGATACCCTGCAGGCTAGAAACTCGTATAACTTATTCCGGCGTCAGTTAAAAACAACTTGACACGTTGATTAATTGACGTTGCCATTTTATTTTTACAGGCACGATATTTCTCGAATTTTGCTTGTTAGTTGTGCCTAGAGGCAACCCGCAGGTATGCGCAATACGCTTCAAAAGCTCTATTTCTTTTTTCTCACAAGTGACAGCGATCAAAAATACCGACGGCGGGAGCGGTATGCGGCATTTGGATTTGTTTTGGATGTCTCCACACAGCTCAAGGCATTCTTCAGTGAGGTAGGCCGCAATCTGATCATCATATCGAATTGGACGGTAGTTACGGCGTGATTTGGGGCACTTGGGTCGTCGTCCGTTGTGACCTAAAAGCGGCCCGCAATCCGCCTCACACATATCAGATCCATGATTAAAGCAAGGTGTACGCTACGCAAAAATTCTCTCCTTGAGACGGCTTTATAGGTAGCGAGTGCTTTTGCAAGCGAGTCCGTTATGGAGAAATTTAATCATTAATCAATATGAGATATATAACTATCTAGCGATCTCTCTATATTCTTTCTATCTTCAATTTTTGAGTTTTAAAATGTATGCACCATTTATTTTTCTTCATTAGTATTTGTGCGTGGAATTTTTACAGAATTATTTTTTCCAAAAATTAATCACGGGGAAGTCGACCGATTAATAACATTTCTTTCTTTCTTCAACGCTGCGAAGCTAGACACGTGGTTTTCTAATCACAAAATTGATATGCCAAAAAAAAGAAGAAGAAGAAGAAGAAAAAAAAACACGTGAGGCTAAAAATGCACTATTAATTGAATGCTTTGACAAGTTCCTTATAGAACTAGTGGTTTACGCATCCTGATTAAAGTAAAAAATAAAATGCTCGAAAAGGCGGTCGAACACCACTCTTAAGCTCATACAAAACGTTTGAACTCTACTCAAGCTGAATCGGTGTACGGCCACCGATTGCCATTTACTCTTACCATGAAAATACATAGGTACCTCTGCGCTGCAGACAGGATCGAGGATCGAGCGCGCATAAACCTGGTGGTTGTTGCCACCATATTTTAGAGTTCCAACTGTAGTCAGATTATAATTTTTAACCCATGTAGACGTTTTATTTCACAATAAATAACAATCAGAATAATCAGCGATACAACACTCGATATAAACATGACGGTCCCAAACTTTCCTGAGCTTCAAGATACGTTTCGGACAAAACTGACGGAGCCTTCAAGTTTATCGTAAAATAGTACAGAAATATGTTCTTACGTCGCTGTATCGCAAGAGCTTTACTGACGACATTACCTATAGCTAATTGAAAGATAACGTAATGTGAATACTGCATTGTAAACGCTTGTGAGATGGTGAGTGGCAGTACGATTGGAGCGTGCGGACGTCTTGAAAAGTCATCTATTTGTCGTCGCTTTGTCTTGTCTCTTACCAACAGAGACACCAAAAACGTTTTTCAGGCGCCGAGACGTAACGAGCGACGCCTTGCCACTGCCTTTGACTCGAGTCGTGACTACAGGAAAGAGTACTTTGCATTAGCAAGCTCTGGCGCCGGCGCCTCCGAGCCGATCGATGGAACATACACGCAGTAATCAGTTACGTCGTGTCGATATGTCATGGTAAATTAAGGGTCGTCCCTAAATTACGTAACGATCTAGTGGGAGGGGGGGGGGCGAGGAGAGCGTTACTCCATTCTGTTTTTACGTGTTAAAGGGTAGGGACCTACGTCTCAAAAGCGTTACAAGCATACTGGAAAAAAACACATTGGATCTAGAGTCCAGACTCTTGAAAACATCGACAAGAAAAAATACTCTTGATTCAATCAGATTTTTGCTTGAAGCAAAAGAAAATCCGCTTAAATTAAAAGGCTTGGTTCTTGAGTTAAGCAAACATCCGATTGAATCAAGAGTATTTTTTCTTGTCGATGCTTTTAAGAGTCTGGACTCTAGATCCAATGTGTTTTTTTCCAGTGAGGGGGGGGGGGAAGGTAAAAATGCCGAAAAAGTGCTTTAAGTAATTTAGGGACGACCCCGGGAGGACCTTTCGACACACGCCTTTTTATGAGCTTTTACATTTTTATTTGGCTCATTCTACGTCTTTAGTAAATTTCAACAACCAAAATCAGAGGAGATCTTACTCATCTGAAATTCTGGATCTATTATTCCGGGAGAGGGGCGCATCTCGAAATATGCCCTTCTTAATTTCTTTCTTCCAAACTTTTAGTGGATTTCAAAACTTTAAAATCTAGGCTAAAAGAGTCTAGGTAAAAAGGGGGAGGGAAGGGTCCGCCAAGCGTTACATAAGGAGGCTCTCGGTTGCGTTGCGAAACGTCACAAGGGGGTGACAGGGGATCAACAATGCTGAAAAAGTGCGTCACGTAGGTAATTGGATGTATTTCTGCCAAACGGAACTATGTATGCATTAGGACGTGAGCCCTGCTATGCATACATTCTTATGGGTCTCAGGGCTCATGCCTCAATGCACATAGTTCTGTTTAGCAGAAATACGTCCAATTCATGAACGCTCCCCTAAAGAATCCTGAAATATTATCGCAGAACAAATACTCTCATTGTTAGAAACGCATCTCTCAAGGAGAAACTAAAACACTGCATGATACATCTACTTACGACTCTGGTGCCCAGGATGACAGTCCAAACCTCAACCCAGGAGGCAAGGGTTTTTTTCCAGATGAGGCAAGATGGGGAGGGGGTGGGGGTTGTTCGCACCGCGGAGACCGTAGATCACGAAAAGTGAGGCCGGAAGCTCACAAATCATGTTCGCGACAATTGAGACGATTTACATCCTAGTCCTGAGCTCCCGTGGCCC
This sequence comes from Bemisia tabaci, assembly GCF_918797505.1. Lineage (NCBI taxonomy): Eukaryota > Metazoa > Arthropoda > Insecta > Hemiptera > Aleyrodidae > Bemisia > Bemisia tabaci. The sequence goes on from NC_092795.1 coordinate 40,471,302, forward strand.
AATTAAAAGTACCTCCTGCCTCCTGCTCCTGTCTGCCCCTCTCGCCGAACTGTGCTGATCCATCAAATGAGTCCCGTTTTCGCATGCAATTCCACACCCATCGATTATATTTGGTAACCGTGGGAGCCCTGTCACCTTTCGAAACTCGACGAACGTCCGTTTAGTGCTCATCAACCAGTGGCGATTCTTAAAAGTTGGCAACACTGTTTTTCCTCCATTTAAATGTATGTAGAACAATCGATTCTTGGTGCGGAACCTTGCCTCAACTAAAATCGATATTTTTAATGCATTTAAATGGAGGAAAAACTGTATTGCTGGGCCAGACTAAGGGGGTGGCCACATCGGCCGCGGTTCATGACGGTAAATCTATAAGGGGCGGCAAATTTTGCAATTTTTTTAAATGTAGGTATGAAAAAAATCGGGTTTAGAAAAAAAATTACAAACGAGAAAAGGCCACAAAATCTCTCATTTCCTGAGAGTACAGTAATTTCTAATTTTGTCGTCTTTCAGTGATACACGAGACAGCACCTTTAATCAGTCGAGTTAAGAGAAAAACCAAACACGCAGTTTGGCCTGGAACGGCGCTACTTAGAGAGAAATGATGACGAGGACTTGAGATGAAAAGGAGAAGCCCTCGGCGCGGCGATCGGCTTGTAACACATATTAGCGCCTACAAGACTGCACGAATACTTCACGCATTGCATCAAACACTGTGCGGTCATTGCGGACGGCGTGAAACGGATAGCGCCTACAAGACTGCATGAATACTTCACGCATTGCGTCAAAAACAGTGCGACCAGCGTGAAACGCATAGCGCCTACAAGACTGCGTGAATACTTCACGCATTGCGTCAAACACAGTGCGGTCTGCGAGGCGCGACGGCGGATGTTAAAATCATTAATCCACATTTATGTTTGTTCTTTCATAATTTTTCGTTCATTTCCTATGAATGGAAGGCCTTGTCCACACAGAGAAGGGTTTACGAAACTTAACTTTCGCGCTAAGTTCCGTGAACTTTTGCTATAGTAGTGTTGACAGGGCTTTCCCAAAAAATGTGTTCAACACGAGTAAACGCGTCTTATGCACCTCTCCCCCGCTGGCACGTTCATTTGATGGTTTTTATTGATGTTTCAAAACAAATGATAAGGGGGCGGCAAAATACAGGCGGCCCATGGGGCAAGTAGGTAAATCCAGCCCTGCTGTATCGCCAACTTTCAAGAATTTCCACTGTCACTAACTCTTCTGTTGACCAGCCTCTGCTTGCGAACATATCCGCAAATCGAAGACCGCTCCAGGAACAAACTCGAAGAAGGCATGTAGCTTTATCATATCACTCCCAAAACGATGTATGTTGAAGAATTGAGGGGTTGACAAAAGTTTTACAACAATTACGATTAAACAATTTACAAGCAAACCGCAAAAGCTTTTGGTAATTTTGGTAAGCAATTTTGGTGGCTTTGAACGGCTTGAGTAGCCGCATGAAACGCTTAAACGCGCACTTTTAACTAATATAGAGAAACAGAAAAAGAAGCTTCAGCTTTAAAATAAAATTTCCTTTATTTTCAAAATACTATGAATCAGAATCATGTTTAAATTGATCAGAGCTATACATTGTTTAGAATGTTTAAGTCGCAGATGCAGATAGCAACTTTGGACGCATGTAGGAATAGGAACTATGTACACATTAATGGAATAAAAAGGAAGGCACGCAAATCATATGCGTGTATACTTAAAGTTAGTTCTTTTTTAGCGTAAGTGCGTCCATTTGAGTAATGATTAGTCTAATTTGATTAGGGCTTAAAGTTTCTCTACAAAGCTATTATCTTTAGCGATATTTTCTCAAACTTTGAGAATCCGCGTGGATTTTGAAAAGAAGTGGCAATGTTTGCTTGTGCGTACCTCTCACAAAGTACTTCTTTAAGACTGTTAAGAGAGAAACGGATTGAATGGATAAGCCTAGAAAAATTTTCGAGATTGTAGGGTGGCGACCGGCCGGCGGTTGGTCGAATTTTAACATCGTTGCCTGTCAGATATACGGCGAGGTTCATAAAAAAACTCATGCACATTTTTTCAGCACGTACAAAAAAGCTGAAAATTAGCAAGCTGCCATCAAGCCCTTTATAATGAAAACTTTTAAATTGATTAATCAAAAGTCATAAATGGCAGAATATCTAAATGGTGTGATCCTTTTTTTACATGTACTCATGTTGCTGGCTAATAAACTTTAAAAGCTCCGGAAATAGTTAACTTTTGCATCAGTGCATGTGCGCAATTTAGGAAACAACACCCACCATCGCATCATGAGTTCCACTCACAATCAGCTCCATGTCGACCTTCCTTCTTACTCCTCTTTATTTTCCCGACCGTAACAAAAAGAGGGGTCATTTTGAAAAATTGCGATGGTTAAGATCAATTAAGAATTATTGGAAAAATCCACTTGCTATCACAGGTTTCACCCTCCATAAAAAGCTAATGCGCCATAAAATTTCGGAATCCGTCCGTTTTATAGCTGGATAAAAGCTTAAAATGAATTCGGACTATTTTCTGGGATAATCACTCGACACAAGTTCTCATGTTAGTCCTGGCTTTGATAGAACATCGGCTCCTGGAATTAAGCGCAGACGACCTCGGCTCAAGCTCTCGATACTTTTTTTTCTTCTTTTTTTTCTTTTTTAAATAGATCTCGCTCTATCCACAACAGCAATTATATCGATTTTCTATAATTCGAATATTATTCAATACATCGTATCGACATCCTTTTTCCGTCTACGCCTGACGGATTTAATCTGAAAATTGTCCATTGAACAGACCGTGTCAACAGTGAAATTAATCGCTAGGTATGAGGTGAGTGTTGCCACATCGTGTTACCAGTACGGATGATATCCAGTCAAATGTGAAAATAGATTTTAAAAAAAAAGTTTCAGGTATCTCAGCGGGACCTTCTCACTGTGAAATTGGCTTTAGGATCATGAAAAGTAATAGAATAAGTTCTGTAGTCCTCGGATTTGCAATTTGTTTTGATCTTTTATTTTTTAAGAGAACCCATCAGGTCTATATCAATTAAATGCCAAATAAATTGCCAAATTCAAAAGAAACGAATTATAAAATACAATTTGGTCGTTAATGACATTTTTGAGAAGTGCTAAAGGTCCACCTCTATAGGATTCGCAACTCATCCTGTAGGGGTCAATCGATCCAAATATACCTATGCATAATTGCATATTGCTTATCAAACAACGCTTTCGAGAATGTAAAGGACCCTACAACAAAACGGCCAAATCGGCCTAAACACGGAATCGTACGATTTTCTCAGGGATGATAGAGGGTCTTCCCAGACACTCACAACTGGTCATATTTTTTGCCTAACCCCCAGGGAAAAGGGGGGAGAGGGGGTCAAAGTCAAAACCTTTAAATTAGCATAACTTCTCAACGGTTTGTCGTAGAAAGATGATCTTGGTGTCAAAATTTCCAGAAAAATAAGAGCTTTCAGAATATATGTAGGAAATTAATTAAATTTTAAAATTTGACCCACTTTTGGGGCATTTTACAAGGTCCCCCTTTCGTAAATTTTCGTTTTTTGAGATTTTCGGTTGTTCGGTTCGCATGGATCAAAACAAAAACAATTTCAAATGAAAGTAGAGCGTTTAAGCTTTAAAACAAGCCCAAGATGATCTTGGGGAAACGATTAGAAGCGGAGTTATGAGTCTTCAAAGTTGACGCGGCGCGCGGGAACCTTGTATGTTCCGAGTCTCAAGGTCACCTGCGCGCCCCGGATTGCCTGCAGGTTGCAAGTTTTTGTGTTTTTATGCTTCTGTAGGTCATTTTTAATGTAAATCATTCAATGAAGATAGTTTAATCAGAATTTTTTAATTTTACACAATGGGCCTTCGGCGAGGTACACCACATTAACGTCAAAAAATTTTAACTGCGTTTCAAATAGCCCCCTCAAGAATAACTGAGACTTGTCTTGAAGCTCAAAGCTCGTCTGCTTCTACGAGAAACTATTTGGCTTTACCAAGTGAGTTCCGTCAAGCGCTGTAGCTTATAGCTCAATTAAAAAATTTTATAATTAGGGGTACCCCAAAATTTGGCATCAATGGGTTATAATTTCTAAATGGTTCAGTTCTGTATGGAGCATTAGGTATATTTGAACTGAGGGTCCATGGTTTCTTCTAAATTATAAGAGCAGAATCGTCATCGTCAGCAAATGTTCAATGAGGTATGATGGACATAATGGTTGATACTCTAAGCCCCCTCTCGCTCCTCCCGTAAAATTAAAAAATTTCGATTATTCTATCTTCATTGAATGATTTACATTAAAAATGACCTACAGAAGCATAAAAACACAAGAACTTGCAACCTGCAGGCAATCCGGGGCGCGCAGGTGACCTTGAGACTCGGAACATACAAGGTTCCCGCGCGCCGCGTCAACTTTGAAGACTCATAACTCCGCTTCTAATCGTTTCCCCAAGATCATCTTGGGCTTGTTTTAAAGCTTAAACGCTCTACTTTCATTTGAAATTGTTTTTGTTTTGATCCATGCGAACCGAACAACCGAAAATCTCAAAAAACGAAAATTTACGAAAGGGGGACCTTGTAAAATGCCCCAAAAGTGGGTCAAATTTTAAAATTTAATTAATTTCCTACATATATTCTGAAAGCTCTTATTTTTCTGGAAATTTTGACACCAAGATCATCTTTCTACGACAAACCGTTGAGAAGTTATGCTAATTTAAAGGTTTTGACTTTGACCCCCTCTCCTCCCTTTTCCCTGGGGGTTAGGCAAAAAATATGACCAGTTGTGAGTGTCTGGGAAGACCCTCTATCATCCCTGAGAAAATCGTACGATTCCGTGTTTAGGCCGATTTGGCCGTTTTGTTGTAGGGTCCTTTTCATCGGTTGAAATGTTTCTTGAGGGCAGCGATAGCTGTGTTTTATCTAATAACGACTGATTCGTCGTTTCCACCACGAAGTAACGTAACTACATTTCAGTGTTGCCAAATTTCCTCGTACAAATTGCTTTTTTACCAGGAGAAATAATTTGAATTTTCTAGCCAAAAATTACTCTGATTTTTCTTCCGATCTCGAGCAAAATTCAGACAAAGGGTATTCCGGGATAAGCATGTCAAAATGCCCTTGTGAATGGATTTTTATTTTAACCATTTTAAGTCATCAAGGGGGGTCCTAAAACTTAGGTTTTGGGGGGTTTCAGCCCCCCAACCCCTCCGCCCCCCCTCAGGACCCCAAAAACCGCTTTTTTGGGCTATTTTTGACTATGCTAACGTCATTTCCTCATAACTTTCGTAATTTTCGATAGAATTGAACCAAAATTTGTCAGAATCTACATCAATTAGCTTAGTTTGTGCAGAAAAAAATTCATTATCATCGGATAATATTTTAGCCCCTAAAAAAATTCGTAAATTTTTGAAAAAATCATTTTTTTTCCTTTTTTTCGCGGCTAGGTGGCGTATGGAAACATGCACACAAACAAAAATTGTCTCTTTTCTTAATTTATACATCCAATAAGATACAGGAAAAATTTCGTGTTGATCGGAGTGGTGCGCCATACTTAAAAACGCAATTTTCTAACCTCAAAACGGCCTAAATGCCACCATTAGCCTCCTTTGATGACTAGGCGTGGAGAAATGTAGAGAGAAATATCCGGTTTTAACCTCTCACCTCTTAAGTGATCCACTTAAGTACCTTGGGTCAAAATTTCGAGTCGATCAGAGTGCTGCGCAACACCCAAGCACGCAATTTTCTAACCTCAAAACGCCGAAATTGCCCATTTCGGAACCCATTATCACTCCGTGTGAAAAAATAAGAAGAGGTACATCCGATATTATTGTCCTACCTCATGAATTAGACACTTAAGTGCATTTAGTCAAAATTTCGAGTCGATCAGAGTGGTGCGCAACAACCGAACGCGCCGATTTCTAACCTCAAAACGCCGAAATTGCCCATTTCGGCACCCATTATCACTCCGTGTGAAAAAATAAGAAGAGGTTACATACGATATTATAGTCCTACCTCATGAATTAGACACTTAAGTGCATTTAGTCAAAATTTCGTGTCGATCAGAGTGGTGCGCAACACCCAAGCACGCAATTTTCTAACCTCAAAAACGCCGAAAATGCCTAATTCAGCACCCATTAACACTCCGTGTAAAAAAAAAGAGAGTGGGTACATTCGATTTTTTAGTCCTACCTCATGAATTAGACACTTGAATACCTAGAGTCAAAATTTCGTGTTCGATCAGAGTGATGCGCAACACCCGAACACGCCGCTTTCTAACCTCAAACCTCCCAAAATTCTCATTTTGGCATTCATTATCACTGTATGTTAGCCAAGATCCCGCTTGAAAATTGCATGATGCACATTTCAAAGTTTATTATGGCACCCTGCCGCGTAGCAGACCCGGTCACTCAGGGAAACCTCTAAACTCCCAGGATATATATGACGGTAGGGAGGCTCGCTCATCCCCCACGAGGAAGCGTTTCCTCGTCCAAACTTCCATAATACGTAGCGGTGCAATGAGTACTGGCAAATTCAAGTCAATAAATTAACAAGAGGTTAGAAAGAATCCTAAAGTGAAAGGAAAACACTTTTTCAGTAAAGAAACTTTGTTATGAGTGAAAGAAAACGGGTTTTTTTTTAAAATATAATTAATATTTACAATTGTAGAGATGACAAAATTATTACTTAAGGTAAGACATGATATACAAATCGAAAAATAAACAAAAATCAGTGGCAAGAAATAAAGACGAGTGATCAATGGTTTTAAGTTGCTCCATTTTGCTGGTGTCAATCGCAATTTTGCGTTTGAATTTACAGGATAGATTTTTTTTAAGAAGCACGAGATAAATTTGACCTAATTTGGTGGGTATTTGGTATGATTTCTTCTTGGCAAAGAAGGTTCATTTTAACAGACTTTGTCAACAAACACTTGCTCATTACAATTTTTTTTGTTTACCTCTGAAACAATTTGTACGTATATTAGGTTAAAACAAAAACAAAAAACAAATTGAAGGTGTGGTTTCTTTTTTTTTTTTGAAGTGGGTCAGACTTCACGTGGTGTGTCTGGGGATTCATGAAGGGAATCCCTCTGGGCGAGCTGAAGGGTATACTGAGGCCAATGCTAGACCACGGTAAATACGACTATACATATAGTCGTATTTACCGTTTTATCTTAATTATATTTAAAAAAAAACCCGTTTCTTTCACTCATAACAAAGTTTCTTTACTAAAAAAGTGATTTCCTTTCACTTTAGGATTCTTTCTAACCTCTTGTTAATTTATTGACTTGAATTTGCCAGTACTCATTGCACCGCTACGTATTATGGAAGTTTGGAGGAGGGAACGCTTCTTCGTGGGGATGGGCGAGCCTCCTTACCGTCATATATATCCTGGGAGTTTAGAGGTTTCCCTGAGTGCTTGGGTGTTGCGCACCACTCTGATCGACACGAAATTTTGACTAAATGCACTTAAGTGCCTAATTTATGAGGTAGGACAATAATATCGGATGTATCTCTTCTTATTTTTTCACACGGAGTGTTAATGGGTGCCGAAATGGGCAATTTCGGCGTTTTGAGGTTAGAAATTGCGTGCTTCGGGTGTTGCGCACCACTCTGATCGACACGAAATTTTGACTCTAGGTATTCAAGTGTCTAATTCATGAGGTAGGACTAATAAAATCGAATGTACCCTCTTCTTATTTTTTCACACGGAGTGATAATGGGTGCCGAAATAGGCATTTTCGGCGTTTTGAGGTTAGAAAATTGCGTGCTTGGGTGTTGCGCACCACTCTGATCGACACGAAATTTTGACTAAATGCACTTAAGTGTCTAATTCATGAGGTAGGACAATAATATCGGATGTACCTCTTCTTATTTTTTCACACGGAGTGATAATGGGTGCCGAAATGGGCAATTTCGGCGTTTTGAGGTTAGAAATCGGCGCGTTCGGTTGTTGCGCACCACTCTGATCGACTCGAAATTTTGACTAAATGCACTTAAGTGTCTAATTCATGAGGTAGGACAATAATATCGGATGTACCTCTTCTTATTTTTTCACACGGAGTGATAATGGGTGCCGAAATGGGCAATTTCGGCGTTTTGAGGTTAGAAAATTGCGTGCTTGGGTGTTGCGCACCACTCTGATCGACTCGAAATTTTGACTCAAGGTACTTAAGTGGATCACTTAAGAGGTGAGACGATAAAACCGGATATTTCTCTCTACATTTCTCCACGCCTAGTCATCAAAGGAGGCTAATGGTGGCATTTAGGCCGTTTTGAGGTTAGAAAATTGCGTTTTTAAGTATGGCGCACCACTCCGATCAACACGAAATTTTTCCTGTATCTTATTGGATGTATAAATTAAGAAAAGAGACAATTTTTGTTTGTGTGCATGTTTCCATACGCCACCTAGCCGCGAAAAAAGGAAAAAAAATGATTTTTTCAAAAATTTTACGAATTTTTTTAGGGGCTAAAATATTATCCGATGATAATGAATTTTTTTCTACACAAACTAAGCTAATTGATGTAGATTCTGACAAATTTTGGTTCAATTCTATCGAAAATTACGAAAGTTATGAGGAAATGACGTTAGCATAGTCAAAAATAGCCCAAAAAAGCGGTTTTTGGGGGTCTGAGGGGGGGCGGAGGGGGTTGGGGGGCTGAAACCCCCCAAAACCTAAGTTTTAGGACCCCCTTGATGACTTAAAATGGTTAAAATAAAAATCCATTCACAAGGGCATTTTGACATGCTTATCCCGGGATACCTTTTCGACGAAAATTGCGCAGTTACATTATTGTAAAAAATTAACTTTTTCGAGTCAATTTTACAACCCTGCTATTGAGTTACGTTCCTTCGTCCGGGCAACGACGAATTACTGTTAAGGTGAAAACTCAACCCTTGGTAAGCGCCATGTGATTTCGCTAAAATTGTGTAACTATCCCTCTCATCAAGATGGTCCACATTTTGCAATGAGAAACTACAATTTCTTACTCATTTGTAAAAGCAAGTATCTGCAATGGGAAACTAATGACACATGCGTTGCTCCTAAAATAAGCAAGGAATAGTAGTTCCTAATTTCAAAATATGGTCCAAATGTAATCCACGTTGATCAGTAACGAGGCGCTGAGGGTATCGACTATCGACAATATATCCCGTTTGAAGCTATGATATAGTTAATCGATTGTTATGGTGTTCGTTGCGAACGCCCTGATAATCGATCTTTTTTCATACGTTTGAATGGCAAATCAATCGATACATTTAAAAGCACGCCACACCACTGTTCATATGATGCCACTAGCAGGTTTTGAACTCCCAAAATGTTGGCGTCAGATCGAGAAAACCAAGCAAGTTACATCATGGGAAGTTGTTTTCACTGTGAACTTTCAAGCAACTTTGGTAAAAATTGACACTTTGGTGGGTACCTAATTCCTTTTAATGAAACCGATTCCTGAGTCTCCTACGTTGAAAAAAAAACACCGGCAGCGGTGGAAGCCGTTCTTGCGGCCGTCCGTTCCGGGCTCAGAGGTTGAAAGTTCCGGGCGTAGCACCCGGAGCAGTCGAAGCTACGACTCCAGCACCCGGAACTGTCGGCCTCTGAGTCCGGAACGGACGGTAACTACATACTGCCGTGCTAAGGAAAAACGCCGTATGAACCATCAGGCGTTGCCAAATTTCCTTCGATAAAACAAAAATTTCCTGATAAATTTGTGAATATTTTCCTTTCGATTTTTCAGATAAGTTTGTACGCAATTTCATCTAAAACTCCTGACAATTTCAAGGGAAATTGTTCATAATTTTCCTCAAAAATAAACATTTTATCGAAGGAAGTGTGGCAACTCTCGAATGTTCATACGGCGTTTTTCCTTAGCCTGGCAGTATAGCCCGTAACTCGTTTTTCAGAAACTGTCCTGCTTCCCAGGCCCACAGGAGGCTATCAAACATGGCAACGATGAAAAAACATGGAAAGCTGAGACAAGAGCGGGCGGCGGCATAAAAAGAATAAGTAGTCGAAGCTGAGACAAAGACGCTTTAATCCTTTTGTAATTTCCAAATTCCTCCGGAGTTACGCTTGGCGAAGACACAACCAGGAGACTAAGGTCACGCGCAAGGGGTAGTTGACTCCGTGCTCCCCGACCAGCTCCACGAGGAAACTCCTCATAGCCGATTAATTATGCCGAAATACCGCTTCTTTAATATACTCCTCGCAAGTTTTTTATTCATCTTTTTAATTACGGCTCTCGCAGAGCCAAATTATGAAGAACATCGATCATAATACTCGGATGCGAGTTCGTAAGTTTTAATAAGGAAAAAACGACTCCTCGTCCGAGACTTAAAAAAACCTTTTCTATTACTCTGTATTTCATGTCATTTTCAACTCTCAGCACTAAATTGGAAAATCATGCTATGAGCATGCTGATAGAACAGACAACAGACGCCTGTGGTTGTTTTCTCCTTTTATTTTATCATTTTTGTTTATTTTACTAATCTGTTTCATTTACTAAGGATTTATATAATCCTTCAAGTTTTTACTCCCTCAAAATAGCAGACTTTGTTCGTAGCCGTCTGTAGCGTGGCGTGCTTTGCGAGACATCGATTTTTGTGCCATTTAAACTGATGGTAAAGAATCGATTATTGAGGTGTTCGCTGCGAACACCCTGTTTATCGATCCTTTTCCATAGGTTTAAATGGCATGAAAATCGATATATCGCAAAGCACACCACGCCACTGGTAGCCGTTGTAAGACAAAATCCATCGACACTCCATACATTTAAATCTAGGCACTGTGGGCAAAATTTAATTTTTGAATCATTGCTGGAACTCGATGCTTTAAAACAATACTAAATACCACCTTTTGCAATTTTTTTTTTGGCGCGTATACGTAGTATACCGCCTTTGCGATCGTTTCGACCCCCCCCCTCGATACAATAACCGAGTCCCCTAGTTCCTTACCGAAAAGTGACTACCGCGAACTTCTGAGATTTTCCAAAGCGTGTAAAAAGTTTACTAATCCGTCAATAATAATGATTAAAATTTGTTTCTCATTCTGGGGCTCGCTAGTTTATGTGTAATGAATACCAAGAGTCTACGTTTCTTGGTTTTTTTTAAAAAAACCTTAGAATGGGGCGCGCTGATTTAAAATATGCATATATAAGCGGAAGCAAGCGAACTGATTCGAGGATGGCTGACCAGTTCGGCACTCCTTGAATGAGAATTTCACTCACTCCGTTTTGTTCACAACGTTGCTTTGACATATCTCCACAACACTGTTATCCTTTTCAAAAGTTGGTACTCCTTGCTCTGATAGCCGGGGCCACCAGGATAGTGGTAAGTGCAATCTGTGATGAGCCTCGAGACTCATTAGACCATTTGCTAAACGTGGCTCATACAGGAGTCCACTAAGCCCTCTCGTCCCCACGCTCCTGATCACTGCGTCGGCGTCACGAAGAACAATGGGCCTTGGGTCCCAACGCGGCCGATACCCGTACCCCAATTACTCACGCTTCATTAACCATTTCACCGTCACGCTAGGATTCATCCAATTTTCAAAAAAAATTGTTTCGCATGTATTTAGCAATTTTTTCCTTACTCTCCGTTAAAACACAAATAAAAAGAGACCTCATTCATAAAAATCGGCCGAATAGAAGAGAAGTTACAGTAATCGAAATCCGAAGAAATCAACAAAACCTCGACTCCTCGATACGAAAAATAAAATGAAGGGGAAAAAAAGAAAGTATAAATTACAATTAAATATAATTGACCTCAAAATTTGACAAACAATTCATTTATATACCTAACGCTGAAAAAACTGGGAGAAATTACAAAAAATTTGCCTCTTGCAAGGGGTTCTTTGTAAGAATTTTGACCTGAAGACAACGGTCGAATAACAGCAGTACTCCATACAATACACGGTGTGCCTGAACGAGTTAAACATTTTTCATACGTCCAAATCGAAAAATCTTTATATTTTTAACTACAATGTTTCTTGAATCGTTTAAGCAAAAAAAAAAAAAAAAAAAAAAAAATTCCGTCGAGATTCTGGAACGCAAAGGCGCTTTAAAAGTATTCTGGGGCTATAATAGCTAAATCACCGGTAGTAAATTCGTTATATTATTAAAAAGAAATTGACTCCATAGTTTAATTCCTTAGTTTCTTGAATACGATTATTTTAAGCACTTAAACATTTATACCACCAATTTTAGCCATGGGGTGATTTCCTGAGAGCCGATAATATCACGAATTTCTCATAGAACCCCTCAACAGTGGCTTGCTTTTTTGGCAGCCGATTCGGCCATCGAACCGGAGTTTAAATGGAAGCTGATAATAACCCAAAGCTCTGAGAAAAATTTTGAGATGAGTATAAGAACGGTTTGTTGTAAGTAGCGAGGAGAGGCGGGCAAAGCGGCTAAAATCCTATCTAATTTTTACAGTTTTTCTGTTGAATTAATGTTGCCGCGGGCTTCTGACTGTCCACACATAGTTCTGTTCAGCATATCGATACATAAGTATTTACATTTTACATACGTAGAATCTAATTTTCACGTCGGGGAGTTGACATATTTTGATTTTTTCGATTTTATACGGAAAATTGATGGTTTTTCGGGATTGAAATTATTATTGTTTCATGAAAAATAAATGCACCCAAAATGACTATAGCATATTGATTCTTACACATTTGCACTCACAAAATTGGTTGGTAAATTCAACGAGTGGGTGCATCGACCTGGTATATCAAGTTTCTGCAATTTTTTACGGCAAATCAGTAGATTTTCGGGATGTAGATTGCTTACTTTCAATTCATGAATGAATAAAGCAACGACATGGTTGAACTTCTTTGCATGGAAAGACGTTTAAAATAACAAAATCAAGACGTATTTAATGCAATTGCATTTATATCGAGTCAATTTCTTTTCAATAATATAACGGGATTTTTACTACCGGTGATTTGGGTATTTTAGCCCCAAAATACCTTTAAATCGACTTTATCTTCTAGGAGTTCGACAGAATTTTTCCTTTCTTCGCTTAAATTATTCCGTAGCACTTTTCTTCAAGAATCTGATAAGATTTTGCTTGAGGCAGATCAAAAAACTTAAATTCGATCGAATAGCTTTCTACTTTCACAATACACGGTCTCGTCAAGGTGCGTCTTTGACCTCGCAGTGTTGGATCGTGAATTCTCTTTTTATGCTGTTTGCCTATTTTGAAATCTCTGTAAATGAAAACTAAAGGGGTTGATATGTGCGAGTTAATGACGCGCCTTATCAACACATTGTGTTGGAGTTCACTGCTTGTTTTTTTTTTTTTTTTTTTTTTTTTAAATCTCATAATCGAGTAAAGAGATGATTTCAGTTCACCAAGAATTTAGGACCACACTTAAGGTTGTCCCGAAGCTTCAGCGTGAGAAATTTTTGACCAAAATACCCCATATTTTTTCCGCATGTGCGACAGAAAGAAAGGACACCAAACGAACCCAATTCTTCAGCACACAATGGACTAAACACAAGTGACATGCAGGCCTTTTGCCGGCCTAAAGTCAAGCAGGATTTAGAGCCGCGCAGAGGAACATCTCGGACATGAATTAGCATATAATGTTATCGCGGCATTGCTCCTATCATTTCTCAACATCGAAAACAATAAAAATACCCATGCGAGTCACAAAGTATACGAAGTACAAAAAACCCTGTCAATTTCACACCAGGCGTGATAGTCACTGTAGGGTCTCAATTCCGTCCATTTTTATTGCCTCTTTTCGCTTCGGATGGGGGTGTGCTTGTGTATGTGTATGAAGTGGCCAGCGTCTGTGCTAGGAAAGGCAACTAACCGGGAGCAGGTGAAATATAGTTCGATGCGAGAACTTCACAGCTTGGCGACATGATACATGATCTGGGAACCGAGGGACTTGGATGCACATTGTATTGTAATGCGCAGGCGCGCCGACTCGCTTTTGTGTTTCGCCCTCTCGTATATTCGACTTGTCAGTGCGGACACCATAACCGATAGACCCAAGTGACGTAAAATCTTGAAATGTCGGGGTCCGGATTTTTAACTTGCGTTAGCTCGTAATTTCTGAATAAAATTTAATGATTTTTATTTTTGGCAAAAAAAATCCGAATTAAAATGGCTAAACGGCTGAAGTATGCATCGTTGAGGTCTGAAATGTATTCTTAACTTCATTATATACGTATAAAATTTGCGCATTTTTCAGCCGGATGAGTGAAATGAGTCATCTCAGTCTCACAACTTTACACGAAATTAAAGGCAACTGCTGCCATACGTTGAAGTATTTCAATTAAAACAGGCAAAATATAACAAATGTTACACTTATCCCATAGCTTTTTTCTGAATTTCAAATTAAGATCAAACAGTATAAGTGCTCAAGTTTTTAGTTTACATCTGAGAAGTTGTACCAGCATACCACGTGACGGCCATATTTTTAGCTTTACGTGAGGCTGTGGAACCAGAGTGTCTTATCTGGATCTCTTAAGTTCTTTGGCATATGTTTGCACTTTTTGTACTTTTTGCAGTGGGGAAGCTCAAAAATGCGCCAAGTTTTGCGCAGATCGTGAAGTTAGGCGTGTAACTTTTAGATTTTCCCAATGCGTTCAGCGTGATTTTCAAGACATTTTCCTGAGGAAAAAACTCCTCTTTTAAAGAAATGTATTTTTACGTTTCATTTTGCACTCTAACGCTAATTTTTTCTGAGATTTATCCATTAATTTATTTATTACCATTAATGATGTTTCTTCATGACTCGGGATTTTTCTATTTGAACAACATGCATCTCAGAAAATTTTGCAAGAAATGTAATGGTGGTACTGGTTTGGTCTCGATTCTCGAATCAGTTTTCAACTTCAAAAAAAGCTGAAGATATAGGTTGTAAAAGTGGTTCAAGATATTGTTTCAGGAGAGTCCACCATCATCCCTCGTGTTAGGTTTTATTTTCAGTGGCACGGCGCGAAGTGTGATGCTGGTGTTTACCTTCATTTCAAAAGGTTAGGCAAAATCAGCTCTTAGGTACATGTCGAAATAGTACATATCATTAGCAAGATTTCAGAGCAATTGCCTCGCGACTGGACCATAAATAAGACTTATGAACCAGCCTGGCAACATCTGATCTACTCTATTCTGCTCTTTAGTCTAAAGACGAAGGCAGGCTTCGGTTGAACTCACGCCATCTTCCTCGATCTCATGGAGGCAACTGGCATTAAAATGAGGAGGAAAAAATATGATTGGTGATAATTTGATAAAAAAATTCCACCTCCTCCTCCAACCAGTTCCCACCGCGTTATAGAAATAAATGTATCGGGGAGAAAAAATAATAACAAAATAAAAATGAAATCGATGGCACGCACGAATTTCTGCACGCCTCACGCCCATCGCGGTTTTATAACCATTCAATAACCTTGAACTTTATTTGCGGTGACGCTCTGATATTATTCCGGTTGTATTTTATGGCTGCCATTATCACCCATCCGCCCAAGTCTGACCGTAACAGCGAATTTCAGAAAGTTTAAGTCTCTCAATGTGCTTCATTTCTGCAAAAGAAGATGAGGTAGGTAAACAACTACTGGGGGGAGGTGGGTACCATGGGTCGTCAGGGCACATCTTTTCTTTTCTTTGATGGGAGGAGCTTTAGAGAGAAGATGGGTTGGGTTTACCTCCTCATCATGTGCACCTACCATTATTTTTATTTATTCAGCTTTCCGCAATAATTCTATGCACAGAAAAAGCATAAAGCTTTTAGAGTTAGTATTCTCATGTTGCCATATTTCCTCAAATAAAATGTTTATTTTTGATGAAAATTATGAGTATTGGTCGAAATTTCAAAGATGTTCTTAATATATTAATAAAATAAAGGTCAAAAGTTTCTTAAAACATGCTTATTGGGTGAGAAGAAATTTATCATCGCCTGAATGTCCAAAAAGCTCCCTTCCCATATGCTCAGCTTAAAAGTGGAATTAATTGTAAGAGGTATAAGTCTGAGTTAAGAGAAAAAAAATCCAAGCGACATTAAGTAACGTAACTGTGAGAAGGAAGTTTAAAGTTTTACCCATCTGCCATGCTCAATGTTGAAGAGTTTGCATTTAAAAAGACTTTCCTCTACTTTTAATTTTTCATACGGGAAAATTTCCGACAAGGTGAGCCCGACAGTATTCCGATCTCATCTTTTTCCAAAATGCGGCCTGGTTCCTTTCGACTAAAATTCCAATTCATATATGGTATCATTTTAATTGAATGATGCGATTTCCCTTTTTGTAACTGATTGTGAGAAGCAACTACTTTTAACTTTAATAATTTTTAACTTTCAACAATCAGACATCATCGAGCGATGGAATTGTAGGAAACACTACGCTCATCATGGAGGAATCATATAGGCTCTTTTCAATTGGCACCCCTAATGGAGATGATGCATGTGTGAGAAATTTGTGATTTGACCATTGATTCTTACGTAAAAGTTCGCAAGAAACAGGACGATGCCACTGGTTTTCTCTGAAATCAACTCCCAAGCTCAAAAAGAGCTCTTGTGTAGAAGCAAAAATGGAGGGAATATCCCACGCTAGATAAACGCTCCATGCAAAGATAGGGAGCAAGTACATTGACAGGGCTGCCACTTTAATTGGGGACTCTAAAACTGAGAAGACGGGAACCCTGCTAATGTATTTGCTCCCTATCTTTGCATGGAGAGTTTGTCTTAATGTAGACGTGGACTCTCAGGATAGCGTGGGATATCCCCTCCATTGTGGCCTCAACTTGAGAGCTTTTTTTGAGCTTGGGAGTAGATTTCAGAGAAAACCAGTGGCACCATCGTGTTTCTCGCGAACTTTTACATAAGTATCAATAGTCAAATCGCAAATTCCTCACACATGCAACATCTTCACTATAATAGGCAGTACAAAATCACTTCTCTCACAGCTTTCTTGTATTTGCACCAGGCTGGAAAGGCCATTCTCGATGTTACACTTGAACAATATTTACACACTAGTGCAGTCTACTTCAACCAAAATAATCACAATGAGTCTTTCTCAGTTTTTCGGAGCAAGTGACATCCTCTTCCTTCCGCATCTCATTATTGAAGTGGGCGAAAAATAATCGGGATGTCCGTGACAAGAAGAGGCGACCGAGGCTCCGAAAGCGGGACAACGGGAAACATCTGCTCGAGGCGCCCGAAAAAGATGTAGCCACAACCCACTTTAAAATACCGTAGCGTTAAACGAGGAATAATTAGGTTGAGGCCTTGTGCAAATACCCTTCCACCCTCCGCCTCCGTCCGCCCTCCTTGTTTGACACCCCGCACCCTCCCCCCAAACCGCGTGCACGTGCGGGGCCGGGGGTAGGGCAGCGCGGAGGGAATTTTAATAATATGATAATTTATCGAGCCAATAAAACATCCCCGAATACAATGGACCGAGAAGCACCAGTATTTAACTTTTCTCGTGATCTATGTAGCCAGACTTTGCGGAAAAGCTACGTTTTTCAGAAAATTCTAAAAGTTACCAACTCGTAAATATTTCAACGAAAATCCCCGCTTGAATACGTTCGATTCTGAATCACGGAGCGAAGTAGCACCAGAAATTTCATGAAAAACATTTAAGTTTGATTAATCTCATTCTTAGGCTGCCTGATGGAGCCCAATTCTCCATGAGAATTCCGCAATTTTTTAGCCTCTTCATTCAAAAGAATCCCCACGTAAAAAGAGTTTGTGGTAGTTGTAGAACCCCGTTTTGTTGGATGATATGGGCATTTCCAATTAATTTTGGCAGTACCACTAGTTTAGTAACCTAATTCATCGGGTACCACAATTTAAAACTCCTAATCAAAATGGATCTCATCCCCGACCTCTTTTTTCCGTGCCATTTTCGTTTAATCTCATCACTGCGGCAGCTAAGTTAAAAGACTTTTGTTCCTTTCCTCTCCTAGATTGGCTCAGACGATTTTGACATGAATGTCAACTTAGCAAAGGTGATGAGGATTTCAATCACTTTTGCTAGTTTCTGTTTATTTTTGACGAAACACAATTGGTATGGAAGTCCTCCCAATAAGGCACGTTCAAAGCGCTGGAAAAAAAGCTTTGGTCGAGGGAGCCATACTCACGGGCTATATAGACATACCGTCCGCGTTCCGGGCGTAGAGGCCAAAAGTTCCGGGCGTAGCACCCGGAACAATCGAAGCTACGGCTCCAGCACCCGGTACTTTCGGCCACTGAGCCCGGAACGGACAGTATGGCCTTGTCCACACGAGCGCGGTTCGCGGAACTTAGTTCGAGGAACTTGTTCCCGGAACAAGTTTTAGCTGAACTGAAAACTTATCCCTCCTAAATCCGGAACCTCCCCCGTACTCCGAGCTTCTACATATGTTCCTTTTGATGTGAATTTGTTTGTTTTTGTTTTTTACGTCCTTTACATGTCTTGCCATTTATTTTTGTTACTTTGGCGGCCGTAATAATCTATTATTTTGCAATAATGGTATAGTTTTATTGAAGTTCCGGTTCCAGTTCGGACGAACTCGCGTGAACAGCACCCTTCCTTTCAAGGAACAAGTTCCGGGAACTAAGCAGTTCGTCGAATAAGTTCCTCTAACCACGCTCGTGTGGACAGGGTCTTTAGTCTGTATAGCCTGTAACTCATTTTTTCAGTGAACAATTGGCAACGTCAACCTTTGAAGGGCCAAGAATGGGCCGATCGTTTCTTTATGACGTCGCGTCGGAACATTTAATTATGTATGTGCATGCTCAGCCCAACGATCGGATGATTAGTTAATTAATTGCCGCGCTACGAGTAATAGATTTATGCAGACCAGATATGCGCGTCAAGTGTACACAATGGCGAGATAATGGATACATCGCTTCGCCGAGGAGACAATAGGTCGGGACAAGTGCAGCTGGAAGGGGTCCACCAGGCGATAATTGGGGTGAAAATGATAAAGGCTCACATGAGCTGCTCGAATTATTGCCCCGGAAAAAGTCTCGTCATCGAGTGAAAAATTTCGATCATGCTTTTCTACCATGGCACGGGCCGCAACAAAGAGCTGCATCATAAGCTACTACTGGTCGTTGCTAGAATGAGGGGTGTAAAAAGTTGTAAATTCACCCTCATGTCAGCATCAGTGGCGTGGCGTGAATTGCGATATATCGATTGTTATGCCATTTAAACTTATGGTAAAGAATCGATTATTAAGGTGTTCGCTGCGAACACCCTGTTTATCGATCATTTTCCATAGGTTTGAGTGGCATAACAATCGATAAATCACAATTCACGCCACGCCACTGGTCAGCATATTGGACGTGAAAGTGATAATGAAAATAGGTCAGGAGACTTTTTTTGTGCAGGATAAACGGCGCAAAGTTCAGGAAATATAGCGCGACAGGCACACTTATTTCTCTGTTGTAGCCACGCAAGAAGAATTCTTGGACTGAGCAAAGAGAATTAACTTAAACTGTAGGCAGCAATTTTCTTGATTCAAGTAGGTAAGACTATTTCTTGGCTGCAAATTTTTTTTTTTTTTTTTTTTTTTTTTTTTTTTTTTTTTTTTTTTTTTAAAGATGTGTGGACAAAAAACAAACCTAAGGGAATTCTTTTCATGTGCAGGAGTCATGTGGAACAACTACAGTTTGTCCTCGTTTGTACCATGATAAATAGTGAATGTATTAGATAGGGTACCAAATTTACATATTTTCTGATCCGACATGAGTCTAAATTATATAAATCTATTTAAAAACAAATATTGATCATATTTTTGCGTGCAAAAGTTTTTTAAAAAAGAAAAGACACGGAGATCCATCCCCATTTTATAATTTTTTGAAATGTCTCTCTCGCATTGACCCCTCCTTAAATCGACAAACCTCAATAAGAATCCGTTATCGCATTGGAGTATCATTGAACTCCCGAACCCTGCGGTATTAATTACTAGACCAAGTTTACTTATGCTTTGAGCAAAGACCCTAATTAAGTGTATTTTCGTTATTTTTGTTTCGGTTCTGTCAGAGCAGGGTACGCAGACGCAGTCACTGCGTCCCATCACTAAATCAAGATCCCCGTTTTTGATATAGAGGCAGCACATCGGGGATATAAACCCAACTTCAACGCGAGCTATAATTCTCTACCTGTCAAGATCCTCCCTTCAGTTTTGTCTCCTGTCCTTTCCTCCCCACCTCCCTGCTCATGGCTGTTGTCAAGTCGCGAAGTGACACGTCCTTCTCTTACTTCCTGGATGCAGATCTGCATTAATGTCCGCGTGTGCCAGGAAATGTCTCCGCGAGCGCAAGTTTGGACGCTTTAAAGAACTTTTTTTTAATGTTGGTTTATGTGGACCACTTAACTCGGTTCACTTAAGGCTTGCTCCGCACTTGACTTACTTTTGATGATTGCCATTCTGGAGAGACTACGGCAACATCTTCATGTTAAATTTCTGCTTTGAATTTTTATAAAAAAACAAAAATAAAGTAAAATAAAACAAAATAAAAATAAAAAAATTAAAAACCAAATTTATCTAATTACGTGGATTTGTACACTCCATTGAATAAAAACCAGTGAAACTAAAAACTTGAAACGAAAATTAAAAATTTCAAAAGAGAAAGATAAAATACCTAATTAGTTATAATACTTTCTTTTAAATAATAAATAAATTGTTTGATAATTTTGTTTTAACTCGACGTTTTACCTGAGCACACCCCATTCGACCTACCGCATTAGCATGACAGCGCGCGGATCCATTTCTTTAGCTGTGTTTCTGGACCAACGTGCAACATGGCATCTAATAACTTATTTTCAGATCCCTCACCCTTGTATCTATTAAAGCGCTATCTCACATCTTATTCATAATCATCACTATTCTTTTCTCATCTCATGATCTGAGAGCGGAGTGAGGCTTTGGAGGCCAATACTATTTGGATATTGTTTGATGATTTTTAATAATTGAATTTTATGTGCCTATCAGCATTCATCTCCTCTCGAAGTTACCTCAAATCTACACTGCTTCGTTTCCACCCATAACCCGATCTTCGTTCCAGTAAATTTATGTCTTTTTTACGAGCTTTGATGATGTTCCGGTGCTGGTTTAGCAACCCTTACGCTGTTTAATAATACGAGGGTATGCTCTCAGTTCAACTAAGATGATCCAAGACAGATAGAGCGTCGTAAATCAATTTCAAATCTTAGGACGATCACAAACATGCGTACATTGGATAAGTTCTTGGTTGGACAATCATGGTGTGATTCTCTTTCTCCGTGACCTTTCAATCAAAAAATCTTATTCAGTTTACTTCTAGCTGCGTCAAGTTTTCTGACCAGTGGAGCACTTTAATTATTTTTTTTTTGCTGATTTTAAAGAATACATTTTAATACCTTCATTCGCTGTATCTGAGTAATTCTTTATAAAGCTTGATCTGTCTCTTCATTCAGGGTAAGCCACATACACTCTGCGCAGCCTCTAGCTGATCTGCTGTTTGATCCTCCAATTCAAAGTTTGCTGATTACCCTCCGCAAAAGTATTAAGTCTCTTCATTTTAGATGGACTGACTTCTAGACCCCTCTTCTGGTACCTTTACCTAAACAGGCCGATAAATGTTTGTAAATAATATTATTTGTATGTCTGGTGAACAAGACTAGACTGAGACAGAAGGGAGTCGTATGGTTGGTCGGCTATGTAATTCTGATGGCCAGCAACCTGATTTTTGAAATTTTGTCTTTGTCGGGTAGACATAGATGACATATGTTATAAAAGGCGGAGCGTGATCGGTCGTCTATGTCTTATCGCTGCTTTATCGTGCCTTTGTCAGGTGGAATGGAGGACATAGGTACTGTCGGAAATTTAAGAGGTGTTTTTAGCTTGTCGTGAGTTCCACCCAAACAGCGATGAGACATCGCCGACCAATCGCACTCCGCCTTTTAACCTACGTCATCTATGCCTACCCGACAAACACAAAATGCCAACAATCAGGCCGCTGGAACCGCCAATTCGCGAGCTATGAATCTCGGTCAGATTAGGTCAGTCTCGATGGCGGTTAGGTTTCACAGAGCTCCGGAGAGCACAGTAAAAACGGATCTTATGTTTATTTTGAAGGTTGCACTCCTTTCCGAGAGATTTACAATTACTTTGGGCACAACCGATCACAGTATGAATAAAATTCCTTCCGGTACAGTACATGAACCTCGAAGGAACTTTTTTCGTGCGCAATTACCTAAGAAAATGGGGGAGGGGACGCGATTGGGTCGTTTCCGAGGTTTTTCCAGTTAGAAGCTTCTGATTGAATGTAAACACTCCATGTCACCGATGTTAATGATTGACAATGTCAACTTGAAGCCCGACAAATCTTTCGATGTTCCACGCTGCCAATGAATGTTTTACAAGAGTGTTAATTAAGCGGAACAAAATAGAGAAACGGACGGAGCGGGGTGCGGGGTGCGGACGGCACTTAAAGATGCATCCAACCAAACAGCTGACGAACACGTGCGACGTGAGTTCTTGCACGCTTGGAGCAAGGGACAAGGGTGTCGAGGGTGCAAGGATCCCATTACGCAAACAACCCCTCCCTTGCGCTGTGGACCACTTCGATCCTTAATTGAAGCGTCTCTTTGTTTCGGGGACATCTTCTGGCTCACCTGTCCGCGACGAATAAGTTAAGCTTACGCCACGGACTTGCTTTTCATACCTTATCGTTGTCGTCTCTCATAATGCCGTGCTAAGGAAAAACGCCGTATGAGCCTTCAGGCGTTGCCAAATTTCCTTTGATAAAACACGAATTTCCTGGTAAAATCATGAATATTTTCCTTTCAATTTTTCAGATACTTTTGTACGCAATTTCACCTAAAGTTCCTGAAAATTTCAAGGAAATATATTCATAAATTTCCTCAAAAATAAGCATTTTATCGGAGGAAATTTGGCAACTTTCAAATGTTCTTACGGCGTTTTTCCTTAGCACGGCAGATTAGCACAGATATTGGATTCGAGCATTGTGGGAAGGAGTCGCGCAAATGATTGGTCCTCTTTGTGAAAATAAAGAATAAAAATGCGGCGACAATATCACAGCCTTGAGGAGTAAATTTTCTATATAATTTGGTACGAATAAACCTAAAAATTAACACTTTGAAAATATATAAACTTAGAAAACAGTTAATCGACAGTTTGTGAAAAACGCGATCAAAGAGCCTCGCCAAGTTTAGCCCCTTTTTTTGGATACCCGAGTTGGTCAACGGGACAAGGCTCAAATAAAAGCTTATGGTAAGGCATACTTCCAGGCAAAGTTTCGAGGTAAAACTTCCTCTAGGTTCTCTAGTTGAAAGAGGAAAAACTTTACCCACATAATAACGCGATATAAACCAACTGAGATGCCCCTCCAGAAGATAAACTCTTCATTTGAATAATGCTGGAGTGTGAAACAATGGAAGAATAAACGAAGTTAGGTTTGGGCGCAGACTGCAACTATTTGAACTCCTCGGTGGGCCGGGTTGCATACGCTCAATTTTGCGGGCGAAATGTGAGATCTGTCCACGGTTTTCGCATTAAGTTACAGGATCGATTGGTGTTTTCCTTGAGCGTGCCGTCCATTTCGGTCAACTACTTGGACACTCCTGTCGCATTTTATAATTAGCGCTCCTCAATGCGGGCATGCATTTTGCTTATGCAGCAAAATTGAAGGTGAGCTTGAACCTCAGATAGACAATACCTTTATCAATAGGCAAACAACATCGCCTATTGATTGAAAAATCAAAGCTTATAGAGCGATCTAAATGAGAGTTTTTCGGATTCATTCTCCTTAGTATGTGTGTTGCCTATGCGACGAAATTGAAGGCGAACCTAGTTTGGACAATATCTGGTAATATGTAAACAGAAAAGTATATTCCCTAGATGCTCAAGAATATTAAAAACGTATTTCATGAAATCCAACAAGCTGAATAAATTGTAAATGAGTGTTTATTGAATGAATATGAATATTTCACCTATCAGTGGGGAAAAACTAACTTTCTCTCACAGCATGACTGTAGCTTTTCTCCCAGCGGACGCAACAAGTGTGACGCTGTAGGAGAGCTGCTGTTACAGGAGACGTAAGCGCGATGTAAAGGGAGGGGAGAAAGGCGGAAGAGGTGGTGGAGATTAGATAATAAGATGAATCAAGTGAGATGAATGGGGAGGTTGAACAAATTTTCAATAATTGTCGGGCTAAGCCAAGCCTCGTGCCATGCGTGCTCATCGGGGCGTGAAATCGATTGTTAAAGATGAGTGTTGTACCGTCCACATCCGCAGCATCCAACAGGACCGCCCGACGCACATTCGCTCCTTTTTCATCAAAATCTGGACACAGTTTCAAAATGCTGTAAATACATAAGTAGCAGCAGCTCTTTACACTGAAAAAAAAATCTCGATGTACTTACTAAGAAAAGGGTAAAATTACCGAGAATTCAGGGTTCTATTTGATCCCAGTTTTTTCTTGGTAAAATTACCATATATGAAATTGGTAATTTTACCGAGAAATCTCTGTAAAATTATTGAACTTTCTCGGTAATTTTACTGGACCTTGGCCAATCGAGATAAAATGGCAAAGTTACCGGGAATTGGTTACCAATAAAAGTGGTATTCTTACCTGAAAAAAATATTAAAAATACCGGTTTTTAGGTAAGCTTACTAATCTGTCTTGGTAAAATTACCAATAATTGGTGAAAAAAAGTGAGATGGTAAAGGTACCAAACGGACCTTGGTAAAAACGCTGAGAATTTTTTTTCAGTGTAGTAAGTTTTTTTCATTTTTTCTAGTGATTTCTGCTGAGTGACACGTTGCGCGATATTGTTCAGTAATCTTTAAACCCATCAGGCTCCCAGATAAGACAGGAATATTTAGCCAATATTTAAACAATATTGTTTTGGTATTTATGCAAACATTGGGCCAATATTGGTTAAATATTGAGTCAATGTTAAAATCGTACACCATCTTTCCTTTTGGCATAAATACTGTGCCAATACTTTGGCTGAGAATACTGTGCCAGTACTTCAAAGGGAAAGTATTTGGATATCAATATTGAGACAATACTATACCAATATTGAATCGATTTAGGGGTTCGCAGCTAGGGGATGGTGGAAAAGGGTTAATTGTGGAAATAATTTTAGAAACCATGAAAAGTAAAAATAATGAAACCACTGGGATGTTATTGAATCGATTTTGCAGATTAGAAATTTTTCATCCACCTTGGGGATTGAACCCGGGACCTACCTAACACTAACCGACGACCCTACCGATTGAGCTTCACTAGACGATGTATTATAATGACTTAAAACCGGTATTTAACGTCGAGTTGGACGGGCAACTAGGATATTTTCCATCTGCCTGGATTTGTCCGTGTATTTATTTTACTTTTTACTTTACTATATTTTTTAAATTTATTTTATCGTTTTACTTTGTTTTATTTCCTTGCTGACTCTATTTTTTTCTTCACTCTATTTTTTTTTTTTTTTCAAGCACTTCATTTTTTTTCTTTAATTATTTACTTCTTATTCCTTTACTTTGTTTTGTTTTACTGTAATTTATTTTAATACTTCATCATAATTTTTTTGACTTCAGTTAATTCTTTAAATTCATTCTATTCTTTAACCTCATTTAGTTTTTTCCCTTATACTTTATTTTTTTCTTCATCTCAGTTTTTTTACTTCATCTCCTTGCTCCCTCTAATGTTTTACTTCAGTTTAGTCTTTGACTTCATTTTATCATTAATTTGATTTACTTAATTTTATTTCTCTTCTTTTGTCTCTGTTATTCTATTATTTCCACCATTCTATTATTTTATTTATTTTTTTCTCTTTAAATTTTTCATCGACATTCTGAGATGCATTTTGCATTTGATTGCAGTTTGATGTCTTCCTCATAAAGACTATGCAGGTGCGATTGCCATAATCTCACAGCTGTACAGCTACTAAGTGCAAGTTCTACAGGAGACCAATAAGCACACGAGATCAAGAATTTCTTCTTCAGTTGAATTTAAATGTTTCATTTGAAATTTGAAAAATAAAAAATAAACAACCAGATGTGAATGAATGATAACATTTTCATTCAATGATAATATTCACAACAGTACATGAACTACAAACGAAACAAAAAAAGAAATAAACTGAGATCACGCGCAAATACATTGAAAATGACCTCAAGGAGGTGGAAATTCAACAATTTCTTGGGAGGCAAAAAAATATATATTATATTATATTATATTAAATTTGACAACAACTGCAATAACCTTTATGAATAATAAGGTTGAAAATAATGGATAATTGTTCAGAAAGAACACATTTGAGCTACGTCTTAAATCTAAGCCTTATTATGTTTAATACTTTTCGTTATGGGCAGGCATTTAGTATGATGACTTATACCGATTAGGATATCGAAAATACTTTAAAAATATTTTGAATAGCAGTATTATTGTTTAAAATATTTTCAAAATATTTTGAAAATACTTACCAATGCATTACTGTCTTTTAAAATGTTTTTAAAATATATAATAAATATTTTGAATATAAATATTATATGTACTGATATTTTAAAAATACTCTCACGATATAAATTTTTACAGTATTGAAATACAAATATTTTGAAAATATTTTTATGATGTTTTGGGTAAACATATTATTTTTAAAAATACTAAATGATGATTCTCTAAATATTTTCTAAAAAAATAATTTTGATTATAATATTATCAAAATATTGTCAGTATTGTGTAAATATTGCGACAGTACTGACAATATTTGCCCAATATTGTAAAAATATTATGTCTTATCTGGGCTTGCTTTTTGAGGCTTTTTGCGCGCGTTCAACAGGCGCCGTTTGAGGGGCTCTTCTCTACGGTTGTTGAATTTTGTCTTCCAAAAGGCAGCAGCCAAATGATTTTTTAATTGCCCACTAAAAGCAATTACGTTATGTCCGTTGCTCGTGACGACTTCATATCGGTACTGTCATAGTGTTATGCGCAATCGTGTAGCGAGTGTTTCACTTATCAGCCCCAATTTGCCCTTTAAGGTGAACTTCAGCTTTTGCGCGACGTTTTCTGGGCAGGATCCATATATTTCAAAGTTTACTCAATTGATGAATTATTTTAGGAAAATCAAAATCAGTCTGTAGATCAATCATCGAGGAATGCCCGTGCCGAAAATCATACTCCAAAATCTCAAAACATAGTCGAAAGTACTGTTTCTATTTTGCAACTGATCTCAATGTATCGACACCAATGGTTTATTGAAAACGGTACTCTTGACTTCCTTTTAAGAATGAAAAACAACTTAATCAGCCAAAATTCACTTAATAAAATAAAAACTTAATTCGGGGAAAAGGCTGCAGAAGAATAACAAAGGATAAACAAAACCCGGAACGTTTCAAAATAATAACACTTTCATTTTCAACCGGAAAAAAATAAAAAGTCAGTCAGTCTCGGCCTCGCAATAACATCAAGTCGACGGCTCGTTTTTATTTCTTTTGAGACTTTGCAAGGTTTTTCCGCACGAAAATTCCTCAATAATTGGTCTACAGACTTAGATTTCGATTTTCCTAAAACAAAGTAAGTAAGAAAGTTAAAATTAAAAATCTATCGATCTTTTACACACAGTGCATTGCGCAAAAACTGAAGATCCACTGTAACACTGGGGTAAGTGAAACAATGGGATGTTATTCCCTGTTTGAGTACCCCAAATAAACAAACACGCTCAGGTTTATTGGCTTTCTAGGCAGGAAGTTTGCCAAAAAAAGAAAGAAAAAAAGCGATTAGACCATGTTTGATTCGTATTGGTTTGCTTACCCCGCCGAATCGATGTCCAGGGACGAAAATTTTTAAAATTTTAAAAAAGTTTAAAATAGTGAACGGCATGTTGCAAAGTAGATTTTACAATACAAAAATGCTAATTTAACCACACCAGTGGTTATAGCTTTCCGTCCTTATAAAATGTACATTTGAAACACGTCAGGCACTTTATTTAACAATCCAATCGTTAAATCAACAATCCAGTTTTTTCCGTGTATGGATTTAAGAAGTTTGCGAAGACACCATTCTTTCAAAGGTTACCAAGGTACACCAGGAATACGCCCACTGTGGGCCGTCGTTGGTTTTTATTTAATATTGTGCCGCCGGGTGACTTATGAGCTTCTGCCCTCCCCTCCCCCTCTCCACCCCTACAAGCGGCGGAACTGGAGTGGTTTTTATTACGTTTCAAGAGTCTTGGAGCTCAAAAGGGTGACAAGCTCGAATGCTCCATCTTTCCCCACCCCAGCTCCCGACCTCTCCTTCAGATACGCCCCTCCCCTTTCGCCTGAACACTCCCTCTTATTGGAGAAATGAAGGGTGAGTGCGATACGTTTGAGATGCGACGTTGTCAAGGAGAACCAACAAGCACGTAGGAAACGATGACACTCGTGAGTATTGTTTAATATAATACGAACTGGAAAAATATAAAATAAAATTCTACTTTAAAATTTGAATAAAACACCATGAAGCGCAATTTATTGATTTTCAATCTTAAAACCCTTTTCTTAGAACTAGCCGGAAGAGGTAACGGTATAGTGCCCGTTTGTTGGATGTACCGTCATTTTTCCGTGCGATACCTCCTTTTTCCCTAAAACTACACCACATCTTAACTGAGGAATGTTGTCTTTTATCCAAATGTATTCGAGAATTACAATATTAGTTAGGGGTCTCGAAGAAAAGAAGGAGGGAAGGAAGAAACTTGAAAAAAAGACACCACCACGGCACTTTTCGAGGATATGGGTTTCTCGTGATAATGGTAAAAAGAAAATGATCTTAAAAATTTTCCGTCTATCTTATAATTAGGGATTTGAAAGTTTAGGAAATTGCATGAACCCATCTAAAAAACTAAGTAAAATTACATAAAAACAGATATTAAGTAACACTGGACTAGCTGGTTTGAAGTTATAGGCCTCCCTAAAAACGTTAAACTTAATCGAATCAGATTTTAGTGAATATTATTGTTTTCATCAACTATTAACAAAAATCACAACACTTATTTCGTGCACATGTCACCTTACAGTTTGCCTAGAGAGAAAACTCCGTGGATTTCTAAATTCTACAAATTGCTATTCTTAAAGAGAAAATAACGGCAGTGCGACACTGAATTGGCATTCATTTAAAAAGGAAACATCTTTAAATAAAGTACCATCATTGGTTACCTATGCTTTTCTCCACAATATCTCTACAACACCAAAAATGTCTGCTTTTTCAGCACTAATGAGTGGCTCATACCAATTATAGTCATGTGGCCTCCACTTATTTTTTACCTCTACGTTTTGAAACTTGAGAGCTCATAATGATACGACTATTCAGCCTTAGGTATCATGCTTATGGTATCATACGTAAATGAAGGGATTTAAGCACGATGTTAACTGCACAAGCGGCAACAGCGTTGCTCTTGTATCCCGATTAATGTTTTTCGCTTGAAAAGTCACGAGTCACCTTTTGTCGAGGGTAACCCATGACCTCCACTTGTTCCTGTCCGCTATACCCCGCGTCGACCCAGTTTCTTTTAACTCTTTTTTTTATTAATTTCGAGTCGCTTCTCGGTTGTCTGTTTGATTTCAATATTATCCGCCGCCGCCCAGCGCCCCTCAATATGTTTTTCCATCCCCTACTTTCATTTCGCCGCTCTTCAGCCTGACTTTGTTGGCCTTTCACTGTCCTGGCAGCTAGATAACAAAACAAATATCTTACCTTCCGTTACTTTGGCGTGGAAATGTGTAAGAGTACTACATGTTCTTCTAATATCATGTTCTTTCTTGGAAGCCAAAATACCAAAAGTAATAGCAAAGAGGTCTATTGAATTTAAAAAAAAATAATTTGGAAGTAAACGGCAAAAAGACAGTATGATTGATTATAAGTCGATTTAAGCACGCATTTTAACTTTCCCGTGCGGTTGTGGTTATCTCAAGAAGAAAATGAATAGTGAAAATACTGTATCATTCAAACCACTTCAAAATGTATTGTTACAGAGTACAGTTAAAATACACAAACGCCTTTTGGAGCAGAGACCTTTCAAAACTCCCACAAATTGACCTCCTTGCTAGGTCAATTTCATAGTTCAAAGTTCAAGGATAAGAAACTGAGACAACTGTTACTAAAATTTTCCGGCGCTTTTGTCAGTCCTAGATTTCACTCTACATCTATATCCCTCTGGTTATTTTTTTAAAATTCATTTAGAACCCGCAGCGAAATCCGCTCCGGATTACAACTCTAAGATTTCGAACAGTCTAAACTGGATACCGATCTTAATTTAAGTTAATTTCTCGTCCAAGGGTTGTTTCTGGGATTTTGCAACGTGTCAACAAAATTCTGCCCAAAAACAAATTTTCAGCGTGGTTCATCATGCTTGCTCAATATCTAAACTCGCTTGAAGGTTCCATTCCTGATGAAAGCCGCTCTGATTCTTCGCCAAATTGTTTTAGATTGTTATAGATAATACAGCGAATCAATATTCGTTGAAAAATTAAGTCGACAGGAATCTCGATTCTGATCCGTCGTAAAATGCCTGGAGTATTCGTCAAAGTTGAAAACAAAAATAATGGAGGGGTCTTGGAGCTGAAGGCTGAAGGAGCCCTTTGAAAGGATGGTTGATCCGCCTTTGAAAAGAGCGCGCACGCGCAGACGAGGAGCAGGGGAACGATCGGTATGCGTGGATGTAACGGCAATGATTGATTGATGTGTCTCTCCAGTGACAAGAGTGGACATGACTGAAATATATAGCAAGGAAAGCAAAAGTAAGAACGTGCCCGCTTACTCGCTTTGAAAAAGAAAGTCTAGATCCTGCATGCGTGACCGACTGCAAACGGTTTTCTTTCGATACCCCTGTCAAAGTTCCAAACCTTGAGTTTTGAGGGATCTTTTTCTTCCCTTTTTCCCCTTCTAAATTATATTTATAAATTCAGAACCTTTAAAACGCTGGAAAAAAAACACATTGGATATAGATCCAGTCCAGACTCTTGAAAACATTGACGAGAAAAAATACTCCTGATTCAATCAGATTTTTGCTTAAATCAAAAGGGAATCCGCTCAAATTAAGAGGCTTGGTTCTTGATCTAAGCATAAATCCGATTGAATCAAGAGTATTTTTTCTTGTCGATGTTTTTAAGAGTCTGGACTCTAGATCCAATGTGTTTTTTCCAGTGAACCCACAAAGATACGAATCAGTTTTGCCTTTGAATTCTACATTCTGTATTGAGGACTTGGGTGCGAAAAAGGCACTGTTCAGTTTCAGTTTTCCAGAAATTGCCTTTACATTTGTACTCATAACAATGACGAAGAACGAGCGGGAAAGCTCCAGTACTTACGTTTGTATTATAGAGAAGAGCTCGCAGCTGTTTTCTATTTAGGCGAGTTCTTCCCGAAGAGGATGAGCACCGTTAAGATGATAGTTCGCTCGCCAAAATTTCAACAATCAATTTGGAGAAATCTACACTTCCATTGTAAGACTTAATTTTATGCATTGTATTCCGTATTTGAATTATTATTTGAAGTTGAAATTTTTTTATAATTCGTCGTTCCCCCGACGAAGGAACGTAACTCTATCCCACGGGTGGAAAATTGACTCGAACAATTAAATTTTTTACGAAAATGTACTTGCGCAATTAGTGTCCAATTTTGTCCGATTTTGCCGCCGCGCCTCGCAGACCGCACTGTGTTTGACGTAATGCGTGAGGTATTCACGCAGTCTTGTAGGCGCTATGCATCTCACGCTGATCGCACTGTGTTTGCCGCAATGCGTGAGGTATTCATGCATTCTGGTAGGCGCTATCCGTGTCACGCTGTCCGCAATGACCATACTGTGTTTGATGCAATGCGTGAAGTATTCGTGCAGTCTTGTAGGCGCTAATATGTGTTACATGCCGATCGCCGCGCCGAGGGCTTCTCTTTTTCACCTCAAGTCCTCGTCATCATTTCTCTCTAGGTAAGTCGCGCCGTGCCAGGCCAAATTGCGTGTTTGGTTTCTCTCTTAACTCGACTGATTAAAGGTGCTGCCTCTTGTATCACTGAAAGACGACAAAAGTAGAAATTACTTTACTCTCAGAAAATTAGAGATTTTGTCGCCTTTTCTCGTTTGTAATTTTTTTTTTCTAAATCCGAATTTTTTTTATACCTACATTTAAAAAATTGCAAAATTTGCCGCCCCCTATAGATTTGCCGCCATGGGCCGCGGCCCATGTGGCCACCCCCTTAATCCGTCCCTGCTCCTGGTAGTAATGTGCGAGGCAAGGGCAACATTGAAATCTATTTGCAGTCTTTCGTGAGGGTAACGACGAATTTCAAAATATTTGTAATTTTCATAATTCCCAAGGTTTTGAAAGTTGCAATGCACGTGTATTGTCATCCGAGCGACGACCATGGAAATGAAACTGCACCTTGAGCGGGATAATAAATGACGGGCCAATTTCTCGAGCGCACCCCATCTCGGCGCTGGCGCGTTTAATAAAAGACCGCGGGATCAGGGTCGCGTTTATGATGTCTGCGGGAGGGCTACATGCACGTGCACAGTGCACACCCTTCGCCCTCGCCCCCGGATGAGATGACCCTATCTCCGACTCCGACGCGGTATCATCACTTATTTGTTTTCCGGTTTTTAATATTAACATCAACAGCTCCTGGTAGCCGGAAGATTTGCCTCCCCCTCCCCGTCGATTAAACGCTGGAGCAGGTCCCGCCTCCCCTTGCGAGTCCTTGCTATTCATCCGCGATTTGGCTTTTGCATTGCTGCCGAATCGTTGTGAATGCAAATATACCTCTTGAAAACTGATGTTATAGTAAAAGGGATTGAATACCACCCGCTCAAGCAGACAAGGGATGAAATGGCTGGAATGGTGATTATGTAATAGTGACATGAAATGGTTCAACAACTTTTTTTCACCTTTGAAAAAGTCTCCGATTCTATGAAAAAAATTTTACTGAATAGGTATTTTTCTTTTTTATTCGAAGAAAAGTTTTGTTTGCTTCAAGTGAATTAAAGAAATAATTTTATAAAAAAATCTAATTTTGTCATTGATGATGGGTTTAATTTTCTTTGAATTAAACATCAGAGAAAAAAGAAAATATGTGAGAAAATATTGTATTTGCTTTGAAGACGGGTTTAAAGAAAAAAATTGAAAACGTTTTTGAAAATCCACACCCAATCGCACAACCTTCGTAAAAACTTATATGAAATGGCAAGAAATTATATTTATTTTCTCTAAATTGATTGCATGAATATCAAAGACGAAGTAACATACCGAGGACTTCAATTAATTAAGGCCATGAATGATGATTAGAGAAGTGACCACAGAAATTACATACATACATAAAATTTCGAAACTTACAATTAGCTCAACCTAAAGACTGACTCCCCGAATTAAAACTAAGTTTTGGCCGCACATATTAGCAAAGACTTGAAATTAAATTGCCTTGCAACGTATAAAAAGCAAAAAAGGATACATCGTTTGGACGTCATTAAACGAAGATTATCTATTTTTAGTGTGAATATTGGTAAAATACTCCTCTTCGGTAATTAGAAGTTTCTGAGGAAAGGAGGTCAGAAAAAAGATGTTACGAAAATAATGTGAAAGTAGCAGTAGCACTCCCTTTAAAATAAAAGTGACAACGCTGCGTGTACAGCGTTCGGTCATCCTCCCTTCGCAACTGGTGTCACGATTAAAGATTTCTGCTATGGTATAATTCGATTCGTTCCGATTGTTTTTGCGTTTCTATTGCACTTGCTAACAGGACTCAAAATTTGGCTCTTTTGAGGGTGCTCCGTTTGAGTATGTTTTTGGCACAGCACAAGATATTGTGTAAGATTTGTGTGCATGATAGTTACAAAGGTCCTCTATATTTTCAGAACAATCGTCATGGGTACCTTTGTCTTTTAAGAAAGCAAAATAAAGTTTGCCGAAAATCCGTTTTTAAATCCATTTCATCTGGTCCGTATGACCATTTAAAAATTGCCTCATTCCTTCTAGAGTCCCTTTATACTGAGAGTCAAGACAATTTGAATCCATTTCTGATTGGTTCCCGTATTTTAGGCCTCCACAGTGTCACAAACGGGAATAAAGATTACATTTTCACCAATTGCAAAGATTATAATCTGGAATGGACCAGGGAATTACGGGTTCGGCAAGGAACAAACGGAATGAGAGGAGGAACGGAGAAAGGCATTTGATAATGGGCCGATCAAAGATTACGAAAAACGTTCAATTTCTGTAATCTTTATTCCCGTTTGTGACATCCATGAGCCGAATTGTCTTGACTCTCAGTATAAAGGGACTCTAATTCCTTCTGGTTTCATAAAAATTTTCTGGAAAATTCACGACTGTACGAGCTTTTCAGATATAGGTTCACAAAAACATCCTGAAGAAGAACCAGAGATTAAATCGGAAAAAAAGAAAACAAATCGAGTGTTAACATAATCGAACAGAGGAGAGACGTATTAATGCCTCGCCTTTTAACTTTACCCCCGAATCAGAGTGCAAACTCAAGGGCAGCATAGAGCGGAGCATTATTGCGAGTTCACGCCTCACTCCATCGCGCCTTCAAATTTGCAGACGCAACACGGACATCCATCAAGCACGAATAGTCGTATCTCTGCGCCTTATTCAACGCACGTCCTTTCCCTCGCTCCTTTCCATATTGTGTTGGTTCCGTTTGTCTCATTTTTCATGGTACACACTTTGAGAGCTACGTGAGCAACATAGCTAGAGATAAGTACGTATTCAGGCCTCGTTTTTAAACCTAAAAATATGATTTTTTGCGGCGCCGTAGAACATTGATGACGTCCGTCGCCACCAGTTGCATCAATCTGATTTATTAATTCATTTCTGTGGGTCGATTGGAAAATCATCTTTATATTTTAATGGTTTCCGATAAGTGCAACGAAAAACAAGCAGTGAACTCCAACACAATGTGTTGATAAGGCGCGTCATTAACTCGCACATATCAACCCCTTTAGTTTTCATTTACAGAGATTTCAAAAAAGGCAAGCAGCACAACAAGAGAATTCACGATCCAACACTGCAAGGTCAGCGACGCACCTTCACGAGACCGTGTATTGTGAATCTAGAAAGCTATTCGAACAAATTTAAGTTTTTTGATCTGCCTCAAGCAAAATCTTTTCAGATTCTTGAAGAAAAGTGCTACGGAAAAATTTAAGCGAAGAAAGGAAAAATTCTGTCGAACTCCTAGAAGATAAAGTCGATTTAAAGGTATTTTGGGGCTAAAATACCCAAATCACCGGTATTATAAATCCCGTTATATTATTGAAAAGAAATTGACTCGATATAAATGCAATTGTCTTAAATATGTCTTGATTTTGTTATTTTAAACGTCTTTTCATGCAAAGAAGCTCAACCATGTCCATGCTTTATTCATTCATGAATTGAAAGTAAGCAATCCACATCCCGAAAATCTACCGATTTGCCGTAAAAAATCGCAGAAACTTGATATACCAGGTCGATGTACCCACTCTTTGAATTTACCAATCAATTTAGTGAGTGCACGTATGTGAAAGTCAAAATGCTATAGTCATTTTGGGTGCATTCATTTTTCATGAAACAATGGGCCTGTTGCAAACTTTTGCTAGAGCAAAACTAAGAGTTGTTCCTTACAGATAATGCTTCAAAAATCACGATGAGCGCATCGGCAAAGTCTGAAATGCACTCATAACTTCACAATCTGCCCAAGAAATTTGCGGTTTTTTGAGCTTCCCGCTTCGAAAACGATACTACGGTACAGGTGAACATTTTGTTAGAGGAGTCGTTCCATTGGCGGCAATACTCATCATGGCCGACGCCAGTCCGCCGAAACACCTGTGATGGGACGAGATAACATCTGAACAGGATTAAACCAGATAACAATCGGCGTGTTTACGTTTATATTTTCCTCGCCCGCCTTAATTGATCTTGAACTCTCCTCGAATTACTCGCGGAACTGCGCAAGCGTCGGCCATGATGAATATTGCCGACGATGGAGGGACTCATCTAACAAAATGTTCACCTGTGCAGTAGTATCGTTTTTGAAGCGGGAAGCTCAAAATAACGCAAATTTCTTACGCAGATTGTGAATTTATGAGTGCATTTCAGACTTTGCCGATGCGCTCATCGTGATTTTTGAGGCATCATCTATAGGAAACAACTCTTCATTCTGCTCTAGCAAAAGTTTGCAACAGGCCCATTGTAAGTAATTTCAATCCCGAAAAACCATAAATTTTCCGTATAAAATTAAAAAAATCAAAATATGTCGACTCCCTGCCGTGAAAATTAAATTCTACGTGTGAAAATACTTATGTATCGATATGCTGAACAGAATGCCCGCCTCTCCTCGTAATTTACAAACCGTTCCTATACTCATCTCAAAATTTTTCTCAGAGCTTTGTGTTATTATCAGCTTCCATTTAAACCCCGGTTTGATGGCCGAATCGGCTGCCCAAAAAGCAAGCCATTTTTGAAGGGCTCTATGAGAAATTCGTGATATTATCAGCTCTCAGGAAATCACCCCATGGGTAAAATTGCTGGTATAAATTTTCGAGTGCTTAAAATAATCGTATTCAAGAAACTAAGGCATTAAACTATGGAGTCAATTTCGTTTTAATAATATAACGGGATTTACTTGTCTTCAGGTCAAAACTCATACAAGAAAGCCCCTTGCAAGAGGCTAATTTTTTGTAATGTCACTCAATTTTTTCTCCTTTTTATAATTGAATTGCTTGTCACATTCTGAGGTCAATCATATTAAATTGTAATTTATACATTTCTTTTTTTCCCCCTTCATTTTATTTTTTGTTTGGAGAAGTTTTGTTGATTTCTTCGGATTTCGAATACTGTAACTTCTCTTCTATTTGGCCGATTTTTATGAATGAGACCTCTTTTAACTCGTGTTTTAACGGAGAGGAAGGAAAAAATTGCTAAAAACTCGCGAAACAATTTTTTTTGAAAATTGGACGAATCCTAGCGTGACGGTGAAATGGTTAATGAAGCGTAAGTAATTGTGCGAGGGGCTGAGGATCGTCGCTTGGCGACCGTCATTAGCTATTGTTCGTCGAGACGCCGACGCAGTGATCAGGAGCGTGGGGAAGAGAGGGGTAAGTGGATTCCTGTATGAGCCACGTTTAGCTAATGGTCTAATGAGTCTCGAGGCTCATCACAGATTGCACTTACACAGATTGCACTATCATGAGTGGCGGTAGCCACCACCGGGCAAGTAACCTATCCTCCAACAATTGGCAACACAGCACAGCCCGGTCGAGGCAATGACACCATAGTTACACGAACTTGGCTTATTTGGGTTTTTCAGAGCACGGGTACCAACTTTTGAAAAGTATAACCGAGGTTACAGATCTGTCAAAGCAACGTTTTGAACAAAACGGAGGAGTTAGATTCTCATTCCGAGAGTGCCGACCTGCTCAGCCATCCTCGAATCAATTCGCTTGATTCTGCTTATATATGCATATTTTAAATCAGCGCGTCGCATTCTTAGGCTTTTTTTAAAAAAACCAAGTAACGTAGACTCTTGGTATTCACTGCACATAAACTAGCGACCCCCAGAATGAGAAACAACTTTAAATCATAATTATTGATGGATAAATAAACTTTTTACACGCTTTGGAAAATCTCAAAAGTTCGCGGTAGTCACTTTTCGGTAAGGAACTAAGGGACTCGGTTATTGTATCGAGCAGGGTTCGAAACGATCGCAAAGGCGGTATACTACGTATACGCGCCAAAATCTGGATGATGCAATAACATCATGACCATTCTCGATAATTCGCCTTAAGTCTACACACACGAAGCGGCACTCATACAAGCAGAGCTTTTCAAAATTAGCTGATAATGGCTCCTGATCCCTGCTAAAAATTTTTCATGGAATTCCATGGTATTCCGTGCTGTTTCTCATGGAATCCCATGGTGAAGACACGGAACTCCATGGAGACTCCATGAAGACTACATGGAGAAGGCACGGAACTCCATGGTGACTCCTTGGGTTTCCGTGGAGACTGCATGGGATTCCATGGTGGCAGCAGGAGATTCCGTGGTGGCTACATGGAATTTCAAGGGAGCGTAACGGAATAGCAGAGAACATGCATTGGAACACTGCGAAACACTAGAGACCACCACAAGAATAAACATGGTAATCTGTAAGCCTTTGATCATTGACAATCAGCAACTATTTGCTGTTTCGTTATGCATCATACAGGGTGTTCGTAAAGTCCCCTCCCCCCCCTCTAACTTTTGACCTAATTGAGGTAGAGATTTGAAACTTGGAGGGTGTTCCTAGATCAAAGGGAGCTACTTTTTGACCCCCCCAAAATTTTGGGGGGGCCCCATTTTGGGGGGGTTACGGACCCTAACTTTTAATTTTCAAATGAGAAGACCCCCTTTGTGATACCTCGTTCGAAAGAGCATAAAAAAAGAAAATTTTTCGCGCAAACCGGAAGTCATTATCTCAAACCGTTTCAAAATGGCGGCCGGTCAAAGTTCCAAATGGCCGAAAATTGGCACCTCTGCTATTTGCACATGGATTTGCTTGAAACTCGGTATCTGGGGGTATTTTGGCACGAGAAAAACGAATTTAACGTTAGATTTTCAAAAAAACCCTAATTTTTCAAAATGGCGACCCGTTTAGGCTCAAAAAGGCCGAAAATTTGACAAACTCGATTTTTTTGCCAATGGATTCACCTGAAATTCGGTACCTGGGGGTATTTTGACCCGAGAATAACGAATTCAACGTTAGATTTTTAAACAAACCCTAATTTTTCAAAATGGCCGCCGATTAAAGTTCAAAATGGTCAACAATTGGCAACCTCGACTTTTTGCCGATAGATTCGCCTCAAACTCGGTGTTTGAGGGTATCTGGGTGGGAAACAAACGAATTCGACGTTATTTCACCGAGTTTCAGGCGAATATATCGGCAAAAAGTCGAGGTTGCCAATTGTTGACCATTTTGAACTTTAATCGGCGGCCATTTTGAAAAATTAGGGTTTGTTTAAAAATCTAACGTTGAATTCGTTATTCTCGGGTCAAAATACCCCCAGATACCGAATTTCAGGTGAATCCATTGGCAAAAAAATCGAGTTTGTCAAATTTTCGGCCTTTTTGAGCCTAAACGGGTCGCCATTTTGAAAAATTAGGGTTTTTTTGAAAATCTAACGTTAAATTCGTTTTTCTCGTGCCAAAATACCCCCAGATACCGAGTTTCAAGCAAATCCATGTGCAAATAGCAGAGGTGCCAATTTTCGGCCATTTGGAACTTTGACCGGCCGCCATTTTGAAACGGTTTGAGATAATGACTTCCGGTTTGCGCGAAAAATTTTCTTTTTTTATGCTCTTTCGAACGAGGTATCACAAAGGGGGTCTTCTCATTTGAAAATTAAAAGTTAGGGTCCGTAACCCCCCCAAAATGGGGCCCCCCAAAATTTTGGGGGGGTCAAAAAGTAGCTCCCTTTGATCTAGGAACACCCTCCAAGTTTCAAATCTCTACCTCAATTAGGTCAAAAGTTAGAGGGGGGGGAGGGGACTTTACGAACACCCTGTAGAATTAAGTTGAATTACTCACCGAATTTCACAAGTGAGGGCCACTAAAATGTTTCATGTCATCAGTTATCACAGAATAAGTCTTCATTAGTGCACTGAAATTTCTACAACCATGGCATTCCCAAGACAATGCCCACTATTTAACGATAATTTAATAATTGTACCAGTAGGTAGCAATTACTTTCTGTACGGAGAATGTTTTCATTTAAAATATGTTTAACTCAGAGATTTGCTATGGTTGACAGAGATGTAATAATAATTTGCTGCTTATACTCTGTTTAAGACAACTGAAATAACCGCAATAGTTTGTCAAAAAACAGAAAACACGCAGCTTCTTCGAACCTGTAGGTACAGCTTTAAAGTCTGTCAATTAGAGACCAAACGTCTGTGTTTTGCAAGATTAGTTTAGACACTAACTATTCAATAGGATCGCCTTTACTGAAGCTCAACCGTCATACTTCCAAATCTCCTGTGTGAAACCAACATTGAATTGTAGAAAGAACCGAATAGCGGTAATAGCAAAACCAATGAGAATTGAGTTGTATCTATCAGAATTTTTTCATTCTATTTCTACGCATGGCCAAAATAAAAATTTGAAGATCGATTACCAAGAGTCCATCGCGATACACTGCTGGCTTACTTTCAGGTTAATCAAAATTCACCAACTTCGAGGTAACATTACTTTCGTAACGAAGAAGACTCGGATTCGAGCTGATACTAATTAAATCACATAAAAAAATTAAAATTTGCATTACTGGCAGTGATAACCAACAACAACAACTCATCTTGTGTTTACAAAGTGATTCAGTTCCGACTCCAAAACAAAACCTGCGTTGCAATCCTGCCGGCCTGCCCTGTTTCATGTTGAAATTGTATAAAAATAAAAATAAAAGCAAGAATAGAACGCAAATGTTAAAGCGTGTGAAGTATGAAACATTATCGGCGTTACGCATTTCAGTAATAAATAAGCGAATGAGTTTTTATAGATCATGCAGATTTAAATAAAAAATCCTCAATTCAATTCGGCAAGTCAGGAGATGTGCCGCCCCGCCCTGCCTCGCCCTCCCCTGTCGGTATTTTGTTTGAGGTTAGGTTATCAACGAGGCGTGAATCGTCAGGCTCAATGAAGCTCTCGCTAACCATACAGTAATTCTCAGAAATTTATATATTTCTTGACTTCCTGCTTTCGCTACATCACGCCAAATCCGAGTTGAATGCAAGGGCCTTGAACTGAATCTAGGTAAGTCATGAATAACAATGATTAGCAATTCCTATTACTGAATGTAAGCATAGGCACCAATAGTGATCCATCAGCCACTGATCTGTAACCTCTCCATAGAATCATAGCATTACATTTATTTCTGTATCTTGATAAACTATTCTAACATTCTTTGTTGAATAGTAGATTCGTATGTGCTCATCATTTTCTCTATCTTCTCCTTGGTCACTCCTCCGAGTCTGCACCCCAAACATGAACCGTGATCGAATATTGGTTACAGTCTACCTTATCGTGTTTTCAGCACACGGTTAACATTCTAACTGCATTCCATTCCTAGCTGCTCATCAGCTCATGTCATCGTCCTCCTCAGGGATAATATCAGATATCTGTTAGATCATACGAGATCGCCATTTCCTATCGTTTGCCGAAACCCATATAGACTGTGAATAAAATTCACAGGTGAGAACTACTTAGGACTGAAAAAGAAACCTTAAATACAGGCCCCTCTAGATTTTTTTGCTGTGTGATGGAAACTAAAGCCCACCTCAGACAGTCTAGCTTTCCTCCACTTATACCGAGTGAAAAGTTGGATCGTTTGATACGGACATGAGAACATAGAGCTCGCTCATCGTATGTTGAAACAAATGTTTCTCTCCGATTAGCTCTGAATTCGCACCATTCAACAGGTAAATTCATGTAGTCAGGTGGCACCACTGGTGAATGGTGACTTAAACAATAGACGCTGTAAGGCCTCTATAGACGATCAAATTCCCGAACCAATTCCGATCAAAGTAGCATCAAAGTGTCGGGAGTCATCAGTCTGAAATTCATAAATTTGCTTAATTTTAAAATGAAAACTTGACAGAAACGTTTCCTGTGGCAGGAAATGATGAATGATGGCACTCCTGTCTGATCTCACTTTGATCAAAAAAGTGCGGCCCGTCAAAATTTGATGGTAGATGGTGACCACCAGTCATCAGCATGTCTACTTTGATCGGAATTGGTTCGGAATTTGATCGTCTATAAAGGCCTATAGCCCTTTCCACACGTTGCAAGTTCTGCTGCAAGTGAGCCGAAAGTGGGAGTCATCACTCATCGATGATCGTGAAATTTGCGGGCGGGACGCAAATTTCACGATCATCGATGAGTGATGACTCCCACTTTCGGCTCACTTGCAGCAAAACTTGCAACGTGTGGAAAGGGCTTATTAGTGCAACAGTAGAGGGGAAATGCCGATCTTAAAACACCTGAGATGTCGAAATGTAACCTAACCTAAGTTCAGCGTTGCCGTGTGACCTAACCTAAGTACAGCGTTGCCGTGTGACCTAACCCAAGTACAGCGTTGCCGTGTGACCTAACCTAACCTAACCTAACCTAACCAAACCTAACCTAACCTAACCTAAGTCCATTTCAGTCGCGGGTTGCGTGCCTCGCCGACCTAAGGTGCAGATATGCGGGTTGCATACCTTACGGACGGGAGGCGTCCTATGTTGGTCGCGCACCTCGCCGGTGCTCAGCGATAATTTGTGATGTGCATTCCTCACGACTCCCATGAAATGCGGGTTGCATACCTTACCGACGGGAGGCGTCCTATGTTGGTCGCTCACTTCGTCGACGATCAGCGATAATTTGTGATGTGCATTCCTCACGAACCCATGAAATGCTGGTTGCATACCTTACGGACGGGAGGCGTTCTCATGTTGGTCGCGCACCTCGCCGGTGCTCAACGATGATTTGCGATGTGCATTCCTCACGAATCTCTGGAAATGCGGGTTGCATACCTTACATACTCCAGGCGTTAACATGCGGGTTGCATACCTTACGGAAGTAAGGCGCTTGTATATGGGTTGCATACCTTACGGCGAGAGTACGGCGTTTACCTAGCGTGACCTCTACACCCCCCTCAAATGAATGACGTCATCCCACCCGCTCTTTGATTTTCCCGCGCCGATTCAGGTGATCTTCTGTCAACTCCTCCTCCGGCCGCCGTTCAGGGTGCGACCAAGTTTAAACCGGCGTGGCGTGCTTTGCGATTTATCGATTGATCTGTCATTTAAACCTATGAAAAAAGATCGATTATCAGGGTGCTCGCAGCGAACACCTTACTAATCGATTCTTTACCATAGCTTCAAATGGCGAGATATCGACAATCGATCATTCACGCCACGCCACCGGTTTAAACCTGCATCAAAGGCGCAGAGCCGCGCTCGGATCGAACGCTGTCCGAACGAGTCTGAGCCTGCCGGGACAAGTCTGAACCTGTTCGGGTCTCTTTTCCTTCGAGCGACCGGGAACAAGTTCCGAACCTGCCCGACGTTGCCACCTCGTGACTCCTTCATCTCTGCGACGTTACCGCTCCTTTCAGCCCCCGGGTGTAATTTCACGGTTTTCCAAAATAAATAAAAATAAAAATATAAATAAAAAAAAATGAAAAATAAAAAATTAATAAAATGATAAATAAATGAAAAATGAAAAAATAATTGAATTAAAAAATAAATGAAATGTAAAAAATAAAAATAAAAATAAAAATAAGAAATGAATAAAAAAAATAGATAAATAAGATGAAAAAACTGAAAATATACTTTTTTGTCTTAACGGACGAGACGCCGTTAAAATTCATGAATAAAATTTCGAAAACTTAAAGATAGACTCGCCCGTCTTAAGAATCGAACCCGGACCGTTCTGATAAGAAGTCGATTAGAAATCCGGGCCTCTACCGACCGAGCAAGTCTATCTTCGGAAACGTAACGGTGAAAATAATCCTACAAATAATTCCCTACCCACCGGTGTTGGAGCTTTAGGCACCACCCCTAACCTTAAATCGACCCAGTTGAACAGATAAATAAACGTAAAAACAAAGTGCTCCGTTTGAAATTTTTATTTCTGAAACAAAAAAGATTACATGGATTTAGCTATAAGTAAATGATAAACATTTTAAATTCGTGAAAATTATTAACTTACATTCATTAACTTATTAAAGTCTTGAAAATTATAAATTTACATTCATTAACGTATTAAAATGATACAATTGAAGATGTTATAGGTTACACGAATCCAAATAATAGTCTTTACATCAGATCTGGGAGCGATGAGAGTAACAGAGAGAGCGGTGGAGTGGGACGACAGCGTCCTAGAGGAGGCTCGCGGTACACTTGTTCAGCAGCCGGTCAAATTTTACATGAATCACCACAGGAACGGAGCAGAAGCAAGGGTTCCATTTCTTCTCACTGACTGGCTTGCATCACTGCTTGTCGTACGTTTTAATATCCGGCACTGTATCCATCATCACTACTGAATATTCATCTCGAGCCAATGGAGCGGTTTCAGGAACCTCCAGAATTTTCAATTCATCCCTGGATCTCAATTCGGTCAATAGAGTTTCACGCGACTTCTCGATGCTAGCC
Organism: Bemisia tabaci; assembly: GCF_918797505.1. Lineage (NCBI taxonomy): Eukaryota > Metazoa > Arthropoda > Insecta > Hemiptera > Aleyrodidae > Bemisia > Bemisia tabaci. Next base: position 40,515,447 of record NC_092795.1, read on the forward strand.
TCGACCCGTTTCTCTAGCTCGTAGAGGCGTTTGTTCAGCCAAGACAGGTTGACGGCGTCGGACTCTTCCTCGGGATCCGCGACCATCTTGATGCGTTTCTTGAGCGCCGTGTAGTTTTTGTCCGAGTCCAATCGTATTCCCTCGAGTACGGGAAGGCTTTTTCCGGTACCGAGGGCTGACTGCGGTAACGGTCTGCCGAATTTATCCACGGACCCCATGTTGACCTAGCGGATGTAGCCTGCTTCACGTAGCTCCTCCTCGATACTTAGAATCTCTCGCTCCACACCGGTGTTCCCGGCGTTTCTAGAAGCGACCAACAATAGGAGGCGTTCGACCAACTCGTTCGGGTCGTCCCAGTAGACGTAAGTGCGTTTAGACTCCAACGGGACGAAGATTCCGGAGCCGGTTTGTAAATTTGTAGTTTTGGGATAAAGTTTTTTGATGATGTCTTTGTACTTTTTCGCTCTCGTCCCTCGTACCGGGTTGCTCGCGACGTAAGATCTTCTGTGAGCGTTTGTCAGATCGAGAACTTTTTTATACTGTTCCAAGTCGTCGGTGCTGTACTCTTGCGGTGAACGTTTGAAAATGAGGTCGAAAAGACCCTTGGACGGAGCGAACGTTTGGTCGCCGATCAACATATTATCATCCTTATCGAACCGGATCGATTTGTCACCCAGCATCCATTCACCGTTTTGACCCACTCTGACTCCGTTGACGTGATCGAAACTGTCAACGTTCAAAATCATGTCACGAAAATACGACGAGGATATAGGCCCGAAATTAGATCCAACGTACGAGTCCAGAAGCTTGGTATCATCGAGACCCGTGTTATCTTCCGGATCGTCCTCACGAGCATCTTCCCAATCTGATCCTTCCTCCATGTCACTGGCTGAATCAGTATCGGTCGTATCTTCTTCCTCCGCCTTTTGGTCGCTTGTTTCTTCTTTCGAATGGCCTGGCAGGTCTTCTATTTCGGGGTCTTCTATTTTTCCTTTCTTCACCGGTGGTTCCATTTCCTCTTCTTTCTTGATCGGTAGTAACGATGTTTGCATCGGTGAGTCTTTCATTCGCAGGATAGCTTTGAGTGGGTCAGCGATCGGTTTGAACGTTTTCTCTAACGCCTTCGATGTCTCCTCCTCGCCGCGACGCAAAGCGTTGTATTTGCGCTTGATGATCTCGCGCGAGCGTATAATATCGTCCATATGCTCCATGATGATAACTGGCACTGACCGATCGAGGATGGATCACCTCCTTATATAGGTGTCGAAACCTCTCCTATACCGTCCGTTATCTATATCGCTGTCTTTGGATATCACCAGAAAACCGTACTTGTCTTTTCGCCAACAGAGGGCGCACATCTTCTTGAACTCATCGAAGGTCATATCTGTGTTTACGTGGTCATCGTAGACATGTTTCAAGTTCATTTCGTCTTGTCGAAAGAGAACGATTACATTGGCATTGTCCCGAATCAGCTGTTTTGGGATACGGCTATACGTTTGACACAGGTAAAAACTATCGACCGAGCTATGACGACCCATACTGAAATATTCTCGCATGGTGTTCTGCTTATCACAGGCCACATCGTCGAAAATAAAGATGGAGTCTGTAGCCGCGTCTCTGGGTTTCATGATTTCTGTATTGTCCGAAAAGACGAAGAAACCCATTCCCTCAACATCGCCTAGAATCTGACCTAATGTTTCGTATTTCGGCTGGAATGGAGTTTTCGAGTAAAGGTAGACGTTTCGGAAGCGCAGTCCGTTAGGCTCGAGAAGGAGACACACCATGACGTTGGTTTTTCCACAATTTGATGGTCCGCAAATGATACACCTAATCGAGTCGGGCAGGAGGTCACTGTGCCGATGTTGCCGATTCGCCATGCTGCCCGAATGCGGATCGACATTTTTCACCCAGAGGCGCTGACTTTGCTGTTCGAGCCTCATTGCAAGACTGATACCGGACCTGCGTTTGGAGTCGTATTTATATATCCACGGATAGGAGGGTGACCTAACCGGACGGTATCTCGGTTTTGAACAGGTGTTTTTGGGTTCCCAAGTTGGTTTTTGCGGTTTTAAACCTGGTTTCAGTAATTCGAAACAGGGTTTTCCGGTTTTCAATGTAGTTTTGTGGTTTTAAACCTGGTTTCAGTGGTTTAAAACAAGGTTTTCCGGTTTTCAACGTGGTTTTTGTGGTTTTAAACCTGGTTTCAGTGGTTTCAAACAGGGTTTTCCGGTTTTCAATGTGGTTTTTCACGTTTTGAACAAGGTTCTACCGGTTATAATTGTGGTTTTTCTGGTTTGAATCAGGGTTTCTTCGGTTTCAAATGTGGTTATATTGCCTCCTTGACTCGGTTTTTGGAGATTAAACTGGATTAAAGTGGTTTCAAAGGGGGTATTCTCGGTTCTGAACTGGAGTTTGTCGGTTTCCAATGTGGTTCTTCTGGTTTTTAACAAGGTTCCGGAGATGACAATCGTGTTTAATGGTTTTAACCTCGGGTTTCCTGGTTCTGAACAGAGATTCTCCGGTTTGGAATGTGGTTATATCGGTTTTGGACTCAGTTTTTGGGGGTTTTAAACTGAAATATGGTGGTTTCTAAATACATTTTGTGGTTTAAAACCTGGTTTCATTGGTTTTAAACCTGGTTTCAGTGGTTTTAAACCTTATTTCAGTGGTTTTAAACCTGCTTTCATTGATATTAAACCTGGTTTCGGTGGTTTTAACCCGGTCTCAGTGGTTTTAAACCTGGTTTCAGTGGTTTTAAACTTGGTTTCAGTGGTTTTAAACTTGGGTTTTCAACGTGGTTTTCCTCGTTTGAAACAGGGTTCCTTCGGTTTCAAATTTGGTCATTTTGGTTTTTTATTTCGGTTTTTGAGGTTTAAACTCGATTACTGTGATTCCAAAGTGCAGTTTTGCGGTTTTAGACTTGGGTTTCCCGGTTATAAACTGGGTTTTTCCGTTTGGATTCCGCTTCTGATTTTCAACTTTGTGAACGGGTTCACATAAGTGTTTTAAAGAGTCTCCTGACCAATCAGAGCTCAGTCGGGGAACGGTATATAAGAAGTCGCTCGTGTTGTGCGAAACTTAGTTGACATCATGGCGTTGAAGAGGAAACACGGGAAGGGTGTGTTGAACAAGCTCATCAACTTGCTCCCGATCGAGGCGCACATTCCGGGAGGGTACCGGTACTGCGGGCCTGGAACGAAACTGGAGAAGCGTCTGGCTCGTGGAGATGCTCCAATCAACGGACTGGATGCTGCTTGCAAGGAACACGACATGTTTTATAGCAAGAACACTGACACAGCCGAAAGGAACAAAGCGGATCTGGAGTTAGCCGACAAAGCCTGGCAACGCGTCACAGCGGGAGATTCTTCACTCGGAGAACGTGCCGCTGCGTATGCCGTCACCAACGCCATGAAACTAAAAGCGAAAATGGGAATGGGAAGTCCCAAGAACAAGACCAAGAAGAAAAATTCACCGTTCGTCGGTTCGTGCATTTCGAAGGATGCCAAAACACCTCCCAAGCGAAAGAAAGTCACTACCCGTGTGATTCCACTACCGAAAGAGGGAGATGCAGGTGTGAAAGTGGTGTTGAAGCACCTCGGCGTGAAGCCTGATTCTATCGATCCGACGTCCAAGAAAATAAAGTCTACCATCGCCAAAAAATCGAAGGAGGTTCGTGTCGGCAAGGGTCTCTATCTCGCGCCTTACCGGTCCGGATACGGACTCTACCTGAGACCCTGGGCTCCTGATTTAAACTAATCAACGAGCTACCACTGAAACCGTTGACCGATATCGAGTTGAAACGTGTGGCGAAGAAACTCAAAATCCCACATTTTCGGGGTGTTTTTATGCGCGATCAACTGATCAACATGAAACCCGAAGAAAACGAGTGTGCAATCATCAATTTGGATTCTAGTAAAGGATCTGGAACACATTGGGTCGCCTACAGCAAGAGAGGCTCTCGTACCCTCTACTACAATAGTTTTGGTGATGTTGCGCCACCATCGGAACTCACTCGATACCTCGGTGGTAGCTCGTTAATCGAGTACAATTTCAGCGCAGAACAGGCTTACGGAACCGTCATTTGCGGCCATCTTTGTCTCTCGTTTCTTATAAAAGCAGCGCGTCACTGGGATCCGACGTCACAATGAGTGAGACTATCCTGCTGAGTGGAAGGAGCAACGTGCTCGAAAATGTTTTCTCACCACCTCTGGTGCTGGATCCCGGCAAAACCCATTATGTTGGACTCGTCGAGTTTGTCGCTTACAACGCGATACCGAACGTGGACCATACGAATCAAAAGTTTCGTTACGGGGCTGACAAGGAAGAGATCGTCATACCTCGTGGAGCCTACGAAATCACAGCTATAGAAGAATACCTGAAAGAGAAATTGGGCGCCGACAATCTCACGCTGAAAGCTAACAACAATACTCTAAAGTGCTCCCTCAAATGTGCATACGAAGTGGATTTCAATAATGAAGCTTCGATAGGTCGATTGTTGGGATTCGAGAAGAAAGTTTACGAAGCAAATACGTGGCACGAGTCTGCATTGCCTATCGATATTTTCACCATCAACACGATCAGGGTCGAATGCAATATCGCGACAGGATGTTATATGAACGGATCCATCGCTCATACGATTTTCGCCTTTAGTCCCAATGTCCCACCCGGCTACAAGATGGCGCTGTCTCCGCGGACAATCATTTACAATCGTATAAATACTTCGACGATCGATCGATTGAGTATCAGTATTGTCGATCAAGACGATAAGCCGGTCGATTTCGGAGGAGAAGTGGTGACTGTTCGTCTGCATATTAAATCAGATGGGTAAGCGAAGAGGCTTAAATAGGTCGTGCGCTTTGCATCTCAAGCTCAGTCCGAAACAGACGCGCAAGCGCTTAACACCTTACTTCAGAAGTGCTCTCCAGCAACTCGGATACATTGTTATCGATTGATTCTCGCCATGGATCGTTTCAAGGACATCAAGTATTATCAGGATCATAAATATCACCCGTACATCTCCAGTTTCCGGAACACCGACGAGATCCGGATTCCGATCAATAGCCAGGATTTGTATACCGTGCCCGGTGATTCCAAAATCTACATTGAAGGAACTCTGACCTACACGCCAAAGAGGGCTGACGCGGCTGCTGACGATGGCAAGACTGTACTTTTATCCAACAACGCCTTCGCCTTCTTATTCGATCAAGTGCGTTACGAGTTGGACGGCAAGGAAGTGGATCGAGCCAAGAACGTGGGCATCTCCAGTACCGTCCGCACCCTGCTGACTTGCACCAAGGATGAAGTTGCGGGACTTGAAAACGCCGGTTGGGGCTCACCCGTTGTCAACGTGAGCGACAAGTCGTTCAGCGCTCTCATTCCGCTGAGTCTCTTCCTGGGCTTTGCTCACGATTACAAGGGCGCCATTTTCCGTCAGAAACAAGAACTCGTGCTCATCCGTGCTCGCACCGATAAGAACGCATATACGCTGAAGGAAGGTGCCGAATCTGATGCTGCATCCCTCAATCTCACCAAAGTTCAATGGCTCATGCCGCAAATCAAGTACAATTTGAGTGTGGAGAAAGCCATTCTGGACGAGATCAGACGTGACACTTCTTATCCGTTGTCGTTCCGCAGCTGGGAATTGCACGAGTACCCTCAATTGCCGACCAATCAAAGGGAGACTTGGAAGCTCATGACGACCAGCAATGTGGAGGCTCCGTCATTCATCGTTCTAGTATTCCAGACCAACAGATCCGACAACGAGAAGGTGGATGCCAGTAAATTCGACCATATTAAGCTGCGCTCTTTCAAAGTCCATTTGAACAACAATTCTATCCCGTACGAGAATCTGAACGAGGATTTTGACAACGACAAGTTTGCTTTCTTCTATCAGAACTACCTCAACTTTATAACGGACTTTTCACAAGAGGAAAAGCTGTGCGAACCTCCTCTCTCCAAGAAGAAGTTCAAAGAAGAGAATCCGATGTTCGTGATGCGATGCTTGTACGAAGATGTCCTGAAACCGGGCCCCCTGGATATTCAAATCGATTTGGAAGCACACGAAAATATCCCACAAGGAACATCCGCTTACGCTATTCTGGTTCACAACGTAACGTTCTCTTATCAATCACTTTCAGGAACTGTAAAGAAAATCTACTGACTTTTCGTGTCTTTAATATTTCCTCGAATTTTCAATTTTCTTTGAAATTTGTAATACTTAGTTTGTAAGATTTTCAAGAAGCGTCTGTACGATTAGGATGTAAGATTCACGATATTTCATTCTAATGCATTTTATGTAACGCTTTCTTTTTAACGGTAATAAAACACCAATAAACCGAACCCTTTGTTTCTTACTTTATTTTCCTGTTATCAGCATGGGTCGGGGGGTGCGAACGATGGTGGAAAAGCATTAAATTATAACCGGGGGGAGCGGCAACGTCGCAGAGATGAAGGAGTCACGAGGTGGCAACGTCGGGCAGGTTCGGAACTTGTTCCCGGTCGCTCGAAGGAAAAGAGACCCGAACAGGTTCAGACTTGTCCCGGCAGGCTCAGACTCGTTCGGACAGCGTTCGATCCGAGCGCGGATCCGCGCCTTTGATGCAGGTTTAAACCGGTGGCGTGCCGTGAATGATCGATTGTCGATATCTCGCCATTTGAAGCTATGGCAAAGAATCGATTAGTAAGGTGTTCGCTGCGAGCACCCTGATAATCGATCTTTTTTCATAGGTTTAAATGACAGATCAATCGATAAATCGCAAAGCACGCCACGCCGGTTTAAACTTGGTCGCACCCTGAACGGCGGCCGGAGGAGGAGTTGACAGAAGATCACCTGAATCGGCGCGGGAAAATCAAAGAGCGGGTGGGATGACGTCATTCATTTGAGGGGGGTGTAGAGGTCACGCTAGGTAAACGCCGTACTCTCGCCGTAAGGTATGCAACCCATATACAAGCGCCTTACTTCCGTAAGGTATGCAACCCGCATGTTAACGCCTGGAGTATGTAAGGTATGCAACCCGCATTTCCAGAGATTCGTGAGGAATGCACATCGCAAATCATCGTTGAGCACCGGCGAGGTGCGCGACCAACATGAGAACGCCTCCCGTCCGTAAGGTATGCAACCAGCATTTCATGGGTTCGTGAGGAATGCACATCACAAATTATCGCTGATCGTCGACGAAGTGAGCGACCAACATAGGACGCCTCCCGTCGGTAAGGTATGCAACCCGCATTTCATGGGAGTCGTGAGGAATGCACATCACAAATTATCGCTGAGCACCGGCGAGGTGCGCGACCAACATAGGACGCCTCCCGTCCGTAAGGTATGCAACCCGCATATCTGCACCTTAGGTCGGCGAGGCACGCAACCCGCGACTGAAATGGACTTAGGTTAGGTTAGGTTAGGTTTGGTTAGGTTAGGTTAGGTTAGGTTAGGTCACACGGCAACGCTGTACTTGGGTTAGGTCACACGGCAACGCTGTACTTAGGTTAGGTCACACGGCAACGCTGAACTTAGGTTAGGTTACATTTCGACATCTCAGGTGTTTTAAGATCGGCATTTCCCCTCTACTTGCAACGTCACAGAAAAGCGATATATATCGATTTTTTCGCACTGGTAGCATTGAAAGAGGTTATGCCAATGTTATTGTTTGGATCCAATTCGATATAATGGAGAATCCCTATGATGACGTCGCCACTAATAGCGTCTATACTTTTGACGTTTGTCTCAACGTATGATGCGTGAGCTCTAACATTTGTTTGAGAAGTTGAACGAAAACCTTGGTGTGACCTAACTTTCAAATTTTTGTTCAACCTCTCAAATGATCGTTGTGTCCTCGTGTTGTATTACACGATCCAACTTTTCATTTGACATGAGTGAAGGAAAAGTGACGTCTGAATTGAGCCTTAGCTATTACTTGGTATTTTTATCCAGAAATGTAAGTAGTGTGAGAGATGTATCTGAAGTTACAGATGAGGCCTTAAACTTTTAACTCTAGAGGGCTAAAACATCACATCCTTATCAACCATGTTTCAGTGAATTATCAGATGTCCAATAATTTACTTCCTATTTTTATGGCTACCAATGCAATAATTGCTCTTACACACAATTTTACCAATGCTTTTTCACAAGTATTTTGTCCTATTACTAAAAATTATTTGGCTATCCACAGAACTTATTTTAACTTCTCGAGAAATGTTGGTTGGCTTCACCTTGATATTGTTTTAATTTAGTGCTGATCATTGGTTGTACTCATGGTTTTGATGCGCTGTACATTATTCATTTTTCAGAGCTTTCATAAAAACACACCGAGACATTTACCTGCCTTGTTCAGCTGCAGCAATCGCCATTTGTTTTCTATCATCTGGCAGTTCCTTTGATCTTATTGAACAGCCATTCGCAGGGAATTAGTGGCAACCTTTAAACCATCTAGATGCAATTAAGCTTCCCAGACAGAAACCAAAATCTACAGTTCATATTTCACTCTCTTGGCCTCTAATTTGGATAGTGTTGTGATAATTTTTGGTGCTGTTTTCCGTGCTCATTGTGAAATAATTTGAATATGTTTTCACATTGTCAACTGAATGAAATCTTATTTGAAATGTTGAGCGTGCAGTATGTGACGCGAAGGTACAGTGCGGTAGTTTCTCAATCGTTAAAAGAATTATTACATCTCTGTCAAGTATAGTTGGTACTATGTGTCTTCAAGTTGGTGAGTGTATCATTTTCATTTATTTTGATTACAAGGAAAACTTGTAAATTATCTAATTAAATACTAAAAAAACCAGCAACATTGAGTAGAACAGTTCTATGATGACTTAAAGAAACAACACCATGGTAACTTGATGGTGGAAACCTGCATGAGACACAGTGAGTGCTGTGGCAGGTTTCCACGGTGAGAATTTGCCGTGGAGAAATTTTCCATGGAGAAATTTTCCATGGTGACATTTTCCGTGGTGCTTTCCGTGGAGAAATTTTCCATGGAAAAATTTTCCTTGCCCAATTTTACGTGGAGAAATTTTCCATGGAAAACCAGCACGGAATTCCATGAAAAATTTTTAGCAGGGATATGGCAATCTCCTCTGTCATAAAACTCAAAAAACACCTCGGAAGTGTCGTAAAAAATTCTTATACGTTTTGCAGTTCTACCTCCAAGTTTTTTTGTATATTAATTCAGATCAAAATTCCGAGAATTACATCGTTAAGGTCCCGTCCCTTTCTATCAGCGATTCACCGCGTGGCATGGAAGCTCTGATTTTGGAGCACGACACAATATTCGAGGAGAGAAAAATGATAAATGAGGGAGAAATAAGATTTAGATGTTTAACGGTTAGTAATTATGTTCAGGAGGAGGATGAGGCCTTGTTTACAAATGTTGTGTCAATGTTGGATGTGTCCAACGATACACCGTTGTAGCGGTGAGTGGTGTGTTCGCGTTCGCAACCAAAACCCGGCTTGGCCCGGCTCCAGCTCCGAGTAACAGCTCAACGTGTCTCTGGCTATTAGCTTCAATTTGGCCGTGAGCACACACTCTCCGATGGAACTTGTAGACCATTTATATTGTAGATTAAATGCGCACAGTATGTCTCGAAAGTTTTCACATACTGTCGGCGAATAGAAAAGTTATCATTTTTTCGTAACTTGAAAATGATATAAACTGTATAGGTACTGTAAACTGAGTATCGATTGCCGAAGCTGAAAAATACGGAAGTTCCTCAAATCGCTCTATGCTGCGAATCTCCGCATAGGTTCCGCTTAGAGCTTGAAATTTTTGAAAATTTGTGTAAATTGTCTTTCTCTTGGGCGAATATTTACCTAGAATTTCAAGAAGATATTTTAATACTACCTTTTTATCGGAAAAAAAACCATCCACATTGAAGAATTATTATTTTCTGCCAGAGAAGCACGCATTCTTTTACTTTAGCCGTGAAAATGCTACTGGCATATTTTCCTAGCTTGTGCATATACAATATGTGCGCTCGAATAGACACGTATTGTAAGCTCCAATTATTGAAGTTTTTAAGTCAGAATAGTTCAGGGTCTAGGTCATTTTTCCTAAATTTTTTTTTCCTACATCAGGTTTTCCTATTACTTTTTTCCTACTCGTTTTTTGTCCTATTACAGTAAGTCCTACGAGTGAGATGTCCCACTGGCTTTTTTCCTAAGGGTGTTTGTCCTAATAATTCAATAATAATTGAAACGTAAACATGAGTAGAGTAGAGGGAAATTTTTCAGAAAGAGTAAAGTTTTCTCAGCGAGTCGAATATAAGCGCGTGAACAGGAGACATCACAAGCTGAGCCTTCTCTACCCTCAATATAAGGAGGAGGATGAGGCTCCACTACTTACGGGCATGCGGCCACAATTTTAACTTGTGAGGTACCTATGTTGGTTTTCTACTTTCTCGATCCCCTAGTTTTAAAATTGAATTTCGGACAAATGCCCCTAGGAAAAAAGCCAGTAGGACATCTCACTCGTAGGAGTAACTGTGATGGAACAAAAAACGAGTAGGAAAAAAGTATTAGGAAAAATTGCAGTAGGAAAAAATGTTTTAGGATAAATGACTTGCCACCATAGTTCAGATATGAAATTGTGCTCATATTAGATGTAAATAGATCCAAAAGACCTCATTTTTATAATGAAATCTAAACAGTCTTCAAAAATCCAAATTTGAAAAAAAAAAAAAATTGAAAGTTTTGTCAAAGTTTATAATAATTCGAAATAGTTGGATTACACTTTGCAAAAAGGAACCACTATTTCTGGCCCATTTTAGAAACAACATTTATGCCGTTGGCTTCCCTATGCAGATACGTGCTTTTATGAGAGAGCCAGAGATAGTGGTTCCTTATTGCAAAATGTAATCCAGTTAAGCTTTCATGCAAATGAGCTGTTGTGGAAACATTGTATTGAACTCGAAAGAGTTACTTTAACAAACATTCCCTCAAAAAATAATTTGCATCATAAGATGCAAGTTTTCAAAGCATGTATTGCCCGAGGAATAATTGTATCCTCAAGTAAAGTTATTGTTTTTCGGAAGAAGTGGTTAAATAATAAATAAAAGTTGCGGTAGAAAGGAGATCGCGACATTGCGACGGTGTTCCCGTATGTCATTAGACCAAAACATCCTAGGCACAGTTGCTTACTGCGAAGGTCGATTATATGTCTTCTTTAACTCTTATTATTTTTCATTTTCTCCGTCAATTTCTTCTTGAAATGTGTTTACTGCAGTTGTTCATGATCAAGCGGGCGCAGGACTGCCCAGTATGTCTCGAATTTTGCAGGAATGATACGTAATAATTATATATTAATCATTACATAAAAATTATATATTAATTATACATTCGTGCTCATGCACATACAAAAAGTAGGCTATCTAGTGTAAAATATATATTAACTTATTTTATAATTGCATCATAAGAAGAGATGAAATAAAGAATTGAAGGACGCTGGATTTCTCAACGCTGCAGTCCCTTTATAACATCCGGAATTTGACTTCAAGAGCAGACTGTGTATAATAAGTCCATGCACCCACACAAGAGAACGCACGCACACAGACAAAAGAGAGGCAAAAATCACTCCTTCACGTCTACTTCGTTTCATCTGGGCGCATAATTCTTAGCAATGATCCCTGAAATTAAGACAACACTGACATTAAGCGATGAAGAATATTTTTATAGGCTTTGAGAAATATTCCAGCGAATAGGTTATGCATTTGTATCCGTCAGTGCGCTCCAGCGTGCCAACTCCGGCCTGATTATTTTCCGATTTATTTTCTTCAGTGGATCTTAGCCGACTTCTTCATTGTCTTTATTCTCTCTCCTCCTCTTCTAATTCATTCCTGTACTCCCAGTGAACGGTAGAGGATTATTTCTCGCCGCATACATACTTATATTAAGTGCGGTGGAGTCACAATTTTTCGCGCTTCGGATCATGCGGCTGGTCGAAGAGGTTTTTCGAAAGCACAGTGGAATACTGGTTGTTGAAATATGTAGAAAATTTCCCATGTAAAAAAATCGATTTGCTGCTGTATTTTACTATTTTTGGTTACATTTTTTGTGCTTGTTCATTGTGAGAACATGGTGCCTGAGCACACATGACGCTTGGATACTTTGGATTGAAATTGACTACATAGGGACCACAGTCGCATTTTTAACATCCTCGATATTGGAACACAGCATATTATTTTATTCAATGCAAGATATGTATCTAAGAATGCATAAACTCGAACAGATTTTGCCGGGACGAATAAACAGTGCGTGAACCTCTTGCCAGATATCGTCAACGCTGGGAAAAAAACTATGGTTATAATTACCATATTAGTGGTGTACCATATTAGTGTTCAATATGCACTCTTAATTAGTGGTGGCCATAACCAATAATAGTGATATTTTTACTGGAGCAATCGTACTTTTACGAGTGTGCGGTAGTAAAATTAACATTTAATGGTAAAAATATTTCTATTATTGGTTATGGCGACTGCTAATTAAGAGTTCATATTGAACACCACTAATATGGTATAACCATATTTTTTTCTCAGTGGCACCATGAGCTTTGCCTTCAATTCTACCGCACAGTCAACACACATACTGGGGAGCGCAAAGCCGGAAAACATACACTTATACGTAGCTTCATAGCTTTTCTGATGGTGGATGGGAGGCTGTAAACTGCCACCGATTTCCTGGAAACATGGACAACTGCCCCCCGTATAAATTTGAAAACTGCCACCCGACTTGACAACTGCCCCCCGTGTAAATTTGACAACTGCCACCGGTAGTGACAACTGCCACCCGTTGAAATTTGACCAAGGAGCGCGATTGAGCGGGGTCGCACAGTTTACCAAACTTTCCTTCACACTTGGACAGGCTGAGGACTGTCTACTGAAAATCAACACATGATAAGAAATTGAGCAGTGTCTGTGATGATTTTTAATAGGCGTGTTTAAAATTTATTTTTTAATACAATTTTTTTAAAATTGTTTAATATGGTGAAAAGAGGTCAATGGGCTCTTAGTTGAAAGTACTGAAAAATTGTAAAAAGTATTTTTACAGTAATTTACAGTATTTTTATAGTAAAAAATAGTTAAAAGTAGTAAAATGTTATAGTCCAGTACCACATGTACAAATAAGAGGTCCCGTGTGCAGCTTCGTGGGTAAAATTGTTGTGATATGTCATTCTCTTCTTTAGGATGTCTAGAATCAGAATTTCGATGGTGTCAAGTTCAAAAATTGAACCGACGCCCAGAATTCAAGATGGCGTCCAAGATGGCCGCCGCCATGGTGAAAGTTTTAAATTTTGCGGATAGCGTCGAGTCAGATGTCGATTCCTATGTAAAATGACACGAGGAATCCGAATATCACATTTAAAAACACCCCCGACCCAAAGGAGGGCTCCAAATCCAAGATGGCGGCCAAAAATACCACTCAGGGGTACTAATTTGCCTATACGGGTCCAAGTGCAGAGTGAGGTATCAATTATTAGGTTTTCGGGGTCGTAGAGTCCGAAAATGAGGTCCATTTTTCGCTGCGGCCCTCCAGAGACCCTAAAATCAAATATGGCGCCCAAAATGGCCACCGGTTTTACGGCTGAAACACCAATTTAGCGCAGCTACGATAAGCAATACGTTCAAAATTTAGTTTTGTGGGGCAAGGAGTTCGAATAGGAGATCTAATGTTTATTCCTACAAAAAATTAAGCCTCCGAATCGAAAATGGCTACCGTTTTGGTTGCCAGTTAGAGGCGCAGGCCGGTAAATGACTATTGATATTAAGGGGATTTGCCGAAGGAGCTAGGGGTTTCGATAAGGGCCGTTTTTCGGCCCATACCCTGAAATTCTTCAATTTTACGATTTTTTTGCTTCTTGGGAGTCTAAATGTTACGGAATGTGTCATGCTTTTGTCATTTTCGGCCTATTTAGGGGTCTGATGCTGGCCTAAACATGAGTCTGACGGCTAATTTTTGCGGAAAATTCGGGTTTCTTGGCATTCGACGCGCTGCGCCCGCTGTTTCATAACGATCAAATATCATCGGAGGAGCAAATTTTCCTTCAAGTATGTTCATGAAGGGTGTAAGATATAGTCACTCTGGCCAACTTTCGTCGATGGCAACCCTTGTGCTCAGTGTTCGAAACTCACAGGCGCCAACGCGCCAAATGCGCCTAAAACATCGGTCATTGCTCCTAAAAAAGAAGGCTCTGCGCCAACGTGGCCCTTAAAAATTGCCCCTTTAAAATCTGAATTTTCTTATTAGGTGATCATTCGAAATTTTCAGCATTACAATTAGTGTTTAGGCAAAAAGTCAATCTGGCCCCTAAAAAATCTTCAATGGCGCCTAAAATTCAGGCTTGATGCGCCCCATGGCTCCTAAAACTCAAAGGTGAGTTTGGAACACTGCTTGCGCTCATAGTGAAAACGAAATTTTTAGACTTTACTTGTTTTTCATCATTATTTAGATGGCGTCTGATTAGATCACAAATCTTAGAAATGCGTAATCTTAATAGGCGCAGTTCGAGGCTTTCATAGCGCAAATTTATCATAAAATGCAGAAAAATTACGCTTTCGTACCTTTAACACAACATACTTTCGAATTGTTGCATTTAACAAATCTGAAATTTGTTTGAAATTTTAACTCTGTTTGGACGCATTTCGAGGCTACCGTAACACAGATCTTTATGAATTTCCGCAGAAAAACTTTTTTTTTACCTTAACACGAAATACTTTCGAATTGTTGCAATCAACAAATCTGGAAATTGTTTGAAATTTAAACTGTATTTAGACGCATTTTTTGACGAAAATTTTATTAAATACTAATCAAATGAACACTGTGGTTTCATTTAAGACTCTACATCAAAAGAGATAAATATCTTCGAAGGCCTCAAACTTATTCTTTTCTCGTCTTTCCTCATCATCTTCTGTCTCCTCTTTCCTTCACTCTTTCCCCCTTTTTTTTGCTTTCGGCGGGGGGGGGGGGTGGGGGGGGCTTGAGCCCCGTACCTGAAAGTGACATAGAACCCTGTGGGCATATCCGGGTGGTATTACCAACGGCAGGTTGACGGTAGAGTCGTGGGCTGCCCAGCGCATATTGCATCTGTCATCTAGTACCTCGCTCATTACAGATATGAAGCTGAACTAGAAAAACTAAGCGTTTGCTAGATGAATACGCGTCATTTCTCCAAAATTCTACAATGGTAGCTCCAAATGAGTTGTCTGATGGGAGGAACCTGATGAAGAGGCAACAGATGAGGAAGCGGTAAGGAGGCTAGGCAGGAGTAAACCAGGAAAACCAGAGTTTCCAATTATTTTTGGGAAGTAGAATTCTGATCGATCGCAGGCAATAAAAGTGACGGAGGGCAGGGCTTGTCAGGGTGGGTAAAAAATCAGCATTGAGAACTCGTGATTCTGACACATGGCTTACTTTTTATTCGGATCCCAGATCACGGTCAATGTTTCAAAGTTGCATCTTCGTGCGTAAATATCACGTCAAAAATTCGTAAGATAATGGGTCGCCTACAAGCTCAAGATCATAAAAAAACTTTACCTGCAAAAAATATGATCTATTTGCATCCCTGAATACAGTAATTTGAGTTCTACGTATTTATTTAATGCGCATAATGCGAAATAATGGCTCAAATCTTGGGCCAACTCGGAATAATTTTCTCGATTTTTACCGATGATATGTGGCAATGCCGAGCCGCGATGGGGGTCTCTTTAGATAAATACATGTATTGAACAAAATAATAATAGATAAATGCATGTGCATATTCACTAGTCATGTGATCGTTACGTATGAAAAATCAAGGGTTTTGAACTTTGCTGAATGAGCTCGACGAAGAACAGCCTCCAAATACTGAAATAATCACAAATAGTTTCCTGTGATTTTAGGCAACAAAATATGGCAACACCGGCTTTTTCTTTGGAGGAGGGGGGGGCTTTTAATTCCATAAAGTTTTTTGGAGGGCTACGTACAATTTCCGCCAAGGAATCTATTTCTGGTTTAAGATGAGTAGCCCTTTTTTATGCCATTTTAATAATAATGATGAGAAACAAGAAAATTCTAAAAAGTTCGTTTTAACTATGAGCGCAAGGGTTGCCATCGACGAAAGTTGGCCAGAGTGACTATATCTTACACCCTTCATGAACATACTTGAAGGAAAATTTGCTCCTCCGATGATATTTGATCGTTATGAAACAGCGGGCGCAGCGCGTCGAATGCCAAGAAACCCGAATTTTCCGCAAAAATTAGCCGTCAGACTCATGTTTAGGCCAGCATCAGACCCCTAAATAGGCCGAAAATGACAAAAGCATGACACATTCCGTAACATTTAGACTCCCAAGAAGCAAAAAAATCGTAAAATTGAAGAATTTCAGGGTATGGGCCGAAAAACGGCCCTTATCGAAACCCCTAGCTCCTTCGGCAAATCCCCTTAATATCAATAGTCATTTACCGGCCTGCGCCTCTAACTGGCAACCAAAACGGTAGCCATTTTCGATTCGGAGGCTTAATTTTTTGTAGGAATAAACATTAGATCTCCTATTCGAACTCCTTGCCCCACAAAACTAAATTTTGAACGTATTGCTTATCGTAGCTGCGCTAAATTGGTGTTTCAGCCGTAAAACCGGTGGCCATTTTGGGCGCCATATTTGATTTTAGGGTCTCTGGAGGGCCGCAGCGAAAAATGGACCTCATTTTCGGACTCTACGACCCCGAAAACCTAATAATTGATACCTCACTCTGCACTTGGACCCGTATAGGCAAATTAGTACCCCTGAGTGGTATTTTTGGCCGCCATCTTGGATTTGGAGCCCTCCTTTGGGTCGGGGGTGTTTTTAAATGTGATATTCGGATTCCTCGTGTCATTTTACATAGGAATCGACATCTGACTCGACGCTATCCGCAAAATTTAAAACTTTCACCATGGCGGCGGCCATCTTGGACGCCATCTTGAATTCTGGGCGTCGGTTCAATTTTTGAACTTGACACCATCGAAATTCTGATTCTAGACATCCTAAAGAAGAGAATGACATATCACAACAATTTTACCCACGAAACTGCACACGGATGCACATGTGGTACTGGACTATTAGTAAAATTACAGTCAAAGAGTACATCACTACTAGGAGCTTTTTTCATCATTTGGCATTACTTTTAGTTGAAAGTAGTGAAAAATTGTAAAAAGTATTTTTACAGTAATTTACAGTATGTTTATAGTAAAAAATAGTTAAAAGTAGTAACATTTTAGTAAAATTACAGTCAAAAAGTACATCACTACTAGGAGCTTTTTTCATAATTTGGCATTACTTTTGTTATTCTTTTTTTTTCTTTTTTACCTTTTGAACTTTCTTCTGACTTTTACCTTCTTTCTTTTTGGTGAGGTTGGTGGGATTTTTGGCGAATTTAGTGGAAATTCTTTTCATGAAGTCATAAAGGGACATCACTTCGCCTTCTTTGCTGGGGATTTTTTCATCAAATCGCTTGATGACAGCATCCACCCACTTACTTTTTTCTTTACCTGGGATCTCCGAAAATCTCTAAATGTCCGCTTCGACCCTCTGTGCGCCGAAATTCATGTGGGTGGCAGTTGTCAAATTTACATGGGTGGCAGTTTTCACTACCGGTGGCAGTTTTCAAATTTATACGGGTGGCAGTTTTCATACAAATTTCTTGAAAACTGCCACCCGGGTGGCAGTTTGCCGTCGCCCTGGTGGATACCTAATCTATTTGTAGGAATCTTCCGTCTTAAGTTCGCCTTCAATTTTGCTGCATAGGCAATATAGCTACCGAAGAACGCGAATAGTTGTATTTTTGAAAGACACGTGTCAATCTCGCGACTAAACTTTGTAAGAACTTACAGACCACGCGTAAACTTATTGACATTTATCGTCGATCTGAAGCTCGCCTTTGCCGGCCAGCGGGGCGATTATTGAAATTGATGGACGAAGCGATAGACAAAGAAGACATAGGGAGTATGGAGCGATCTTATTGGTTGACATGGTTGGTTCTTATAGACTAAGGAAGAAAATGATGGATTAACTGTCGGGTCTTTAGTGGGTTGCCGTTAGTTAGTCCATTACCTACCTCCTATGTCCATTGCCACCACCTGTTTCCACCAATAGGATCCCTCCAAATCGCTTTTAACGTCTTTGCCTATAGCTTTGTCTATCAATTTCAATAATCGGCCCGCAGGTCGGCCTCAGCGCGTCTGACTCTAAAGTCTAGACCAGAGAGTCCCGGGTTTGAATCCCGGTGGCGGCGACAAATTTCACGAACTGACGAGTGGATCTTCATAACAGACTCTACTTGACCTTAATCCCCGAAACATTGAGAGCCGGAGCATGGATGTGCCAAAATCCCCCTGATGTCCACTGAAAATAAAATAACCTCGTTGTTAAAACTCGTGTCTGTAGATGGCCGTAGATTCCTAGGTTACTAAAGAAACAGGAAAAGAAGCAAAATAAATTGCAAAAAAATAAGCTCGCCTTCAATTTTAGCGCATAGGCAACAAACATGACGGGTAGCGCTAATCGTTATCCGCATTATAAGATAGGTATCATGTACATTTTTACGTTAGAAAAGCCCCACTAATGATGACCGAGGTCTTCCCATTCACGGAAATAATACCTCCCAAAAGATGAGATGTTGATGTGCATGTGGCAACCCAATCTTTTAGACTGCTCCCGCGGCAAACTTGTGCGGTTCATGAAATCGGGAGCGGGCGCGTAAAATAACAAAGGGCAGAAAATTAAACAGTAATTTCTTCGGCTCAGTTCGTCTAAGTAAATTTCCCGCGAGTAGAAATGTGGAAAATGTTTGAAGTTGCTCTTGAAAACCGAATACCGCGCGGAAAGTTAATGGAGAAAAGCCGACAACGGCTGGGAGCTTTGCGTTTTGCCTCCGTGCGTTGTTTCTCGCCCCCTTTCCCGAACCGACCTTTGAGATCCCGGTTTTCCGACCCCCGTCGCACCTCATACCTTAGCGTTTTCCGCTCCATACCTCCTCTTTTCAAAAAGGAATAATGTTATTTGAAGTCACTTCAAATGCTGTCGGGAGTAAATCACAAATGGAATTTTGTTCCTCATACCTAAAACTTAAAAGATTACTTCGGTAAATGTAAATATTCTGTCTGCACATCTTACCGAAGAAAAATTGTTTCATACGCACTCGCGAGTGATGTTTGTCCAATAATACCCTGTGATAAAAACCACGTGATTTTGTTTCAAACGAAACCTACCGAAGCCGAAAATTAGTTTTGACCTTCTTAATGTGTGTAGTTTCTGTTCAAAGGAACTTGAAGCCACACTGGAAAAAAAACACATTGGATCTAGAGTCCAGACTCTTAAAAACATCGACAAGAAAAAATACTCTTGATTCAATCGGATTTTTGCTTGCATCAAGAACCAAGCGCCAAGCCTTTTAATTTGAGAGGATTTCCTTTTGATCCAAGCAAAAATCCGATTGAGTCAAGAGTATTTTTTCTTGTCAATTTTTTCAAGAGTCTAGACTCTAGATCCACTGTGTTTTTTTTTTCCAGTGCATAGTGTCAGATTTATTAATTTTTTCACTTTATACGAAATCGATTTGAACCGCGTCAACAGAAGGGAACCAAGCCACATCATCTATTGCCAAATTTAACCGGGCAATTTAATATTTTACGAGAGAACGTTTGTGCGGATTGCGTTGAAAATTTTAAGGAATATGCTTCGCACCATGGAGAAAATTCACTGGAATTGGTTCGAAAATTCACACAACCGTTTTCGTGTAAAAAATTAAATTGCCCACTTACATTTGGCAATAGCTGATGTGGCTTGGTTCCTTTCTGTTTAACGCGGTCCATTTATGTGTTAAGGGGAGATTTGTGCAGTGGCGTGGCGTGAATTGCGATACATCGATTGTTATGCCATTTAAACCCATGGTGAAGAATCGATTATTAAGGTGTTCGCTGCGAACACTCTGTTTATCGATCCTTTTCCATAGGTTTAAATGGCATAACGATCGATATATCACAATTCACGCCACGCCGCTGGATTTGTGGGACATCCAATATCTAGAAGAATGAAGGAAAGGACCTGAGACGACTTTTAAAAATTAGACATTTTTAAGGATATTCATTACTTTCGTCTCTTTGTTCGCTCTGCGACTCTTCGACCATTCTTTTCGTCGCTCCTCCGGTAGGGTTGCATCTACCAGTAGCGTGGCGTGCTTTGCGATAAATCGATTGAGCTGCCATATATAAACTCGTAGCAAAGGATCGATAAACAGGATGTTCGCAACGAACGCCTTAATAATCGATTCTTTACCATAGTTTCAAATGGGAACATATCGATAATCGATCCCTCACGCCTCGCCACTGCACATCTACGAGGGCCTGACAGTGAATTCAGTGAGACCCACGGTATAGGATGTGGAGGGCCTATAAACAAATCATCATGCTTTGCTTTATGGTGCCGATTCAGTCCTAACGAACTCCACGAATTTACTGAATTTAGGTACATACAACTCTATAATAATGATCAATGAAATTTGGTTCGTAAGAGAGACTGCACGGAACACGAAAGAATGTCTGCCTTTTGATTTTTGCAGGTTGGACTTGAAATAGCCGAAGTCTTTGGAAGCTAGGCTCGGTCATCGTGAAATCTATTCTAATGACATTTCCGGACTGTCTTTGATGAGTGGTAGGTCATGTAATGGAGCGTGCCACGGAGTACGGGGTAGGGAGAGGGGGCACCATGCTAATTGGAGCAATGGGGGAGGGGAAGCACCCGGCCATTGTCGCCATTTTGTATAAGGGTTACTCATTTTACATTTGCGCTTGCCGAAAAATTCAAAGAATCTGGCTAGATTTGGCAACCATGTCGAGCAACGAGCCTGTGCAAGCCGAGAGGAGGCGCAGAAATTGGAATTCGACTAGAGATTCCCGATCGCGTTTCAATCAAAAATCGAGGATAGTGAGAGTGCGTGAAATGCGCGACTGTTCAGAGATGAGATGCGAAAGACGGCGAAAAAAATCGAGGAAGATAGAAGAATAGATATGACAGAAAGACAGGTGATTTTCATAAACTTACAAACGGGACGGTATATCTTACTGTTTGTTGTCTAAGGCAAGCTAAAGATGATGAATAACATGAAAACGTGAACATCAAGAATAAACTAGGGGGTACGCGGTACCCCCCCCCCCCCCCCCGGTTGCTACGCGCCCTCCAAAGTCTGCTTCGCGCGGACCCCTCTAGGTTAATCTTACATGCTATAAGACAAAGCTCTAAATTAAAAAAATCATCGGCGATCGTATTAATAATTGTGCGGCAAAGCGGTTCACTCATTTAAATTCGTGCTCCGTGAATGCGCGTGTTGCATAGGAAAAATTGAAGGGGCCCTTGTTTTGATCGCTCGCTCCTAAATGCACGCAATGCGCCAGTAGTCAATAACTATGACCGTGGCAAAAATACCGAATCACGGACCTCTGATGCCACCACATTAGATCTAGAGTCCAGACTCTTAAAAACATCGAAACATCGACAAGAAAAAATACTCTTGATTCGATCAGATTTAAGCTTAAATCAAGAACCAAGCCTCTTAATTTGAGCCGATTTCCTTTTGATTCAAGCAAAAATCCGATTGAATCAAGAGTATTTTTTCTTCTCAATGTTTTCAAGAGTCTGGACTCTACATCCAATGTGTTTTTTTTTCCACTGTACTTTGGCCGGAAGGTGACGATATGTGACCTATAGATTTCAATTGACGTCTCGAACATCTTGAGTTTGATCCGACGGTAGGTGAGGCGACAAATTCGTGGCTAAAGATGGCGACCGAGTGCAGATCTGGCGGCCTCGCGCGGCGTCTTAATCCTAAAAAGTCGCGCGCTCGCCTAAGACTTTGAAGCCGCTTTACCGACTCTCATAAGCTCCCCCGCCCCTCGAACCTCGTCCCAATAATCACGGTGATGTTCCCACGCTCGGCGGCTTGTATCGTTGTTCCAATGCCTTATTTTGATTGAATTGCTTTACCTAAAGCGCTGTTCCGTTTCATCCGCGCAGCGGCGGATTTAGTAAAGAAGCTCTCCATCTCTTTCTCACGGAAGCCCTCCGCTGAGGATAAACGAAAAGGGAGTGAAACACTCGCATGATCCCGTCATAAGCGGAATTACTTTTCGTATGCAAACTGGTCTTAATGCTTGGCCCATTCGATTTACCACCAATGCTAAGCACTCGCAGTCGGAGTGGGACAAGACCAGCCCATGGTTGAACATCAGCACTGGAAAAAAAACCACATTGGATCTAGAGTCCAGACTCTTAAAAACATCGACAAGAAAAAATACTCTTGATTCAATCGGATTTTTGCTTAAATCAAGAGGAAATCCGCTCAAATTAAGAGGCTTGGTTCTTGATTTAAGCGAAAATCCGATTGAATCAAGAGTATTTTTTCATGTCGATGTTATTAAGAGTCTGGACTCTAGATCCAATGTGGTTTTTTCCAGTGTTGTTTTTGCATATCCCTTGAATTCACTGAATAAAAAAAATGATTCTTAAATTTGCCGCCAAGAAGTATTTTTTCTTAAATCAAGAATTTTGCTGCTCAATAGAGACTACTTTTTTGCTTAACCTGAGCCTTATTTTCCTTGTATCAAGAAAAATTTAGCTTAAATAAGATGAAAAAAAAATTCTTGACGGCAAATTCAAGAATCATCATGCTTGACGCCAAGCACATTTTTTTCGACGTGTAGTTTTCAAAGTCCAGGGTCGGACTGGCTCGCATCTAAGGGCGTAGACCCTTGGCTGGTTAAAGGGGCGCATGTGATATATCCTGGTAGGGCATCCCCTACGTGGAGAGAAGCTCAGAAAATTTTGGCAAAGCAGCACAAGTTTACGTTATTTTTAGGTTCAAAGTTTATTAATCGTGCAGAGTAAAAATTGCAAAATTGGACGTATTGAAGTAACCGGCAGACTTCTGAAATTAAAGAAAACATAAAAAATATGGTCACTAGACGCATCAAAGCACCATTATTTCCAAAAGAGCCGAGCCAGTGCTGCGGCTTACACGAGCTTAAGACATGGGTCCGCAAATCCATCCTAAAAAAAGAATCAGACAAGAACCTGAAAAAAGAAGAAAGAACGAGTATCAACACAGCCGAAGACATGAAAACCGTATTCGGGCCTCTTTTTTAACTTTTTTCACCGAATCTGAGCAACACCTCACTGACAGCATACAGCAGAGCATTGAGAGCTCACGCTTCGCGTCATTGCGCCTTCAATTTTTCAGACGCAGCACGGACGTCCATCAAGTACGAATAGTTGTATCTCTGCGCCGTCGTTAACGCTCATCCTTTCCCTCGCTTTATTTCTACATTGTGATAATGGTTTGCGTTTGTCCGATATTCGTAATGGTACCTCAAACTAGTTGCATAGAGCAGAGCATTGCAAGTTCAAAACTCACGCCATCGCGTCTTACATTTTTCATATCCATCTTGCGCGAATGGTTGTATCGCGTTTACACTTTAGTTGTCTCTTATTCTTGAATTTCCAGCTATATTTAAGGTTAAATTTGCCTGAGATATGCAATGGTATGTCCAAATCAATAGTCATTTTGAAAAGGAAGACATTTGTTTAAAGGTCTCTATGTGTAAAAATCGAACCGACCATCGCCTCTGAGGGTTTTACACATAGCGAATGAAGGAGGGGTATAATACAGCGCCTGTGTGTCAACAAAAAGGTGAACATTTCACAAAAAAGTGTTTACGCTTCAGAGTAGTTCTTGGACTTCTGTTCACCATTATATTATGCATAAAAGCACCTTTCTTCACTCTAATTCTCTCCTCTTCCGATAATTTAAGAAATTTTCCGTATATATTCTCGGTCGTAATTTTTTTCCCCTCTTTATTTTGCTATCTACCAGAAGGGCGCGTTTTCGGCGCGCCAAGGGACGTATCTGCCAATGGCAGACTGGCCTTATGGCCAGTCCGAGCCTGTCAAAGTCTTAAAGGCTTTCAAAATTCAATTCATTGTCCATTCACTTTTCGCCTAGTTAAAACGTCTTTAACATATTTCAATGTCCGACATCAAACAAAATGCAATTTTTTTTATTACATTTACAACATTTTATTTAGAACTTTTTCTCCGCTTCGGTGTTGCTGGAGAAAGATTCAACACGGAATTGTCAACTAAGAAAACATAAAGCATGATAATCAGCAAATATAATGCATTTTTGTTTTTGCATCAAATCGATGAATTATGGTGGAACAAAAGAATGCATTTATATTACTCATTCATCATTAATGGAGGATATTTTCTCTGCTCTTTTTCCCCCGTTTTTTACTCAACGCAAAGATTCAATAATATCTGTCTACAGAATTAAGTTGCGGATTTGGCTCATGCAATCCGAAGAGACCCTTGTGCCCTGCTGCATCCCATCTATCCTTTATTCTCTCTTTTAGATGCTCCATGGGGTAGTACGCATGGTCGGATTTACCTACTTGCCGCCCATAGGCCACCTGTATTTTGCCGCCCTCTTCTCATTCATTTTATTGAAACATCAAAAAAAAAACCATCAAGTGAACGTGCCGGAGGGAGAAGGGTGCATAAGACGCGTTCACTCGTGTTGATTTGTAAGAAATGAACTAAGAAATTAAGAAAGAACAAACATAAATGTGGTTTAATAATTTTAACTTCCACCGCCGCCGTGCCGCGCTGACCACACTACGTTTGGCGCAATGCGTGAAGTATTCATGTAGTCTTGTAGGCACTGTGCGTTTCACGCCGCGCCGCTACGACCGCTGTTGACCGTACTGTGTTTTACGCAATGCGTGAAGTATTCATGCAGTCTCGTAGGCGCTGATATGTGTTACATGCCGACCGCCGCGTCGAGGGCTTCTCCTTTTCATCTCAAGTCCTCGTCATTTCTCTTTTGCGCCGCGCCGCTCCAGGCCAAATTACGTGTTTGGTTTCTCTCTTAACTCAACTAATTAAAGGAGTGCAGTCTTTTGTATCACCAAAATACGACAAAATTAGAAATCAATGAACTCTCAGGAAATAAGAGATTTTTGTCACCTTTTCTTGTTGGTAATTTTTTCTGAATCCGATTTTTTTGTACCTGCTTTTAAAAAAATTGCAAAATTTTGCGCCCCAAATTTGCCGCCATGGGCCGCGGTCCATGTGGCCACCCCCTTAATCCGGCCCTGGTAGTACGGCTTCTTACTACCTATCCCATCTCGTGCCGTCCTTTTTATCCATATTTAACTTTTTTACGGCCGTCAACTCGGGCGCGGTAAACCGATGACGTCATATAGGTTCAGATGTTCTGGGCGAGATCAAGCAAATTAAAATATCACAGAAATCTCGAGATGAGCGGGAGAGGACCTGAAATGAAATAAATACGCTAATCGCTCCGAGGAAAAGCACACGGTATGAGAGTCATGCTCAGAATGCGAGTAATCATGTCGCAGTTGTAATTGCCATCTCTTTAATGTATAATGTACCCATCCGCCAGCCTCACCTCAATCTGCATTTTATTAATAATTTATTTTATGAACGTTACCTTTCATTATAGACTCATAGATGCTATAAATCCTACGAACCAGTGTTCGAAACTCACTTTTGAGTTTTAATAGTCACGTGGCGCATAAAGCCCGATTTTTAGGCGCCATTGAGGATTTTTAATGGGCCTAATTGACTTTTTGCCTATATATTATGGCGCACTTATTGGGAAGTTAGACGCAAGATGTTTTCGGAACAGAACCAGTAAGTAGCTGTAACTAGGGGGAAGACAAAAGCACTAAGAATGAAATCGTTAAAAATAGAAAAAGCTTTCAATTGTACTGTTGAAAATTCTGAGTTTTTTTTTAATTCAAATAGATTTGTCTCTCTTTCTTTAAGTGACTTCCTATGAAAATCCAGATTTTTAGGGGGCAATTTTTAGGGGCCACGTTGGCGCAGAGCCTTCATTTTTTAGGCGCCATGGCCGATTTTTTAAGCTCATTTGGCGCGTTGGCGCCTCAATGTAGGCAACACTAGCAACTACGTGGTCGAATGGTGGTATCGTCGTGAAATGGCAGGCTCACTTGGGGCCACTCTCCAAAACTTGCTTTATTTTTGAGGCGGAGGAGGTTACTTCAAAGTCATATCCGTTCGCCCTCATTTTTAGCGTAGGTAACACGAGCCTCTTCGACCGAATAGTAGTGTCATCGTGAAATGGCACGCTCACTGGGGACACACACAAATTAGAGTTTTTTACCTCACGGAAAAAGATTACATTGACACCACGTCAGTTCGCCTTCAATTTCGGTGTAAGCAACACAAGCTCCCATGTGGTCGAATAGTGGTGTCATCCTCCATGTGACGCTCAGACGGTTTCTGTCGTCGATTTTGACGAAAACATAATACATTTCGAAATGATAGGGAAGAATATGGAAAGAGTGAGAAGGAGCTAAGAAAAGGAGGAGGGAGAAGAGGAGAAGAGGAGAAGAGGATGACAAAAGAGAGGAAAAAATGAAAAAGAAGTAGAAAATTGTAAGGAGGAGAAGAAAAGAGCAAGAAGAAGAAAAGCGGAAGAAGATGAAAAAACAATGAAAAAGAGGTATAGAGGAAGAAGAAGAAGAGGAAATGGAAATGGAAATGGAACAAAGGAAAGAGAGAAAATAGAGGAGAGAAAAAAAAGAAAAAGAAAAGAGAGATTGTAGAAGAGAAACGGAGAATGTTCATAGGGAAAATAGGAAGAAGACGAAGAAAAGAAAGGAGAAATGCAAAGGAAGAGGAAGAAAATGGAGAGAAGATGTTGAAAATAAGAGATTGAAAGAAGACGGAGAAAAGTGAAAGAAAAAGGAGGAAAGTGAATGAAGAAAAAGAACACAGATGGAAGAAGAAGAAGAAGAAGAAAATAGAGGGAAGAAGAGGAAAATGATAGCAGAATCAACAAGAATCGATCGAGACAGATGCACAGATGAACGTAAACCGAACGTGATTTGATCGAAAAAGAAGGAATACAGGAAAAAATTTGCTAAAATCCATATAGTCTAGGAACAGTCACACTCAAAATGAAAGACGACGGTTGTTACAGTGACGAGCTTTCTCGCACGTCCGACTACCTATGCAGTTCGTTATTGAATAAGATTACCAATATACACCGCTTCAGTACGTAACGTAGCAAAGCAAAGGAGAAGAAAGCGCCTTCAATCGCACAGCCAGCAATCCACCTTACATAGTCGACGGACTGGTTCAAAGGGACCGTCCATAAATTGTAATGCTTTTGGTGGTGGGTCGGTCCTCATGATTTTGTGACCGAGTGTAGCAAGGGGTGGAAAGGGGTATCAAGAGTGTGTATACTGATTTAAAAAAAATTCCTTTCCTTCTTAAGTTTTATAAGCTAGATTTTTGTCTTGCTCTTTCTTGTCTCTTAAAACAAAGAGCCCTCTAATCAATAGGAGCTATTCTCTCCCCTCATTTTTAGTGACAAAATTTCTTCGGACTTTTTTTGAAAAAGAGGCTGGGGAGCCGTCGGAGCTCATATTACGTAACTATTTTGGGAGTATCTGGACCAGCGTTACGATCGCCTTATAAGGGGTGGACTATAGTGTCAAACAATCGTAGATGTTACGTTACGTAATGGACCACTAGACAAGGTACAAATTTAAGCAATCTGATACATGTTTCTTAACCAGAATTTCACGTAAAACACGATCAGTGCAACAAATATTACTGAAACTAACTCCTAACGAAGATATCAACGTCTTTATTTCACATTGGTTACGATGAATTTGAACTGCCCGCTCACAAGAAACTCAAAGCTCTACGTGAGTCAAATCGCGCACTACAACGGTTTCAGCAAGCTTCTCAATCGAGCAGTGTTCATTTCCCACCATGTGTTGTTCAAACTATAAGCAATTTGCTATAGCTGAGCCAAAGCGTCAAAATTAAGGTTGCCAGATTTTTAAATCGCAGATACTGTCATGATACGTTTGGCGCGCGATGTGAATCACGTAGAGCATTGAGTTTTCATGAGCGGGTGGTTTGAATTTACGCATCAAGAATCATTAAATATCTTCGTAAGGAGTTAATTTCGGTAATTTTCGGTGTGCGCATCGTATTTTACGTGAAATTTTGGCCAAGAAACATGTATCAGAATGCTGAAATTCGTACCTTGTCTAGTGATCCATTTCAGAGGTGTAGCATATAATGCAGGGTCCCACAGAACTCGGGGATAAGAGAACACAATGCGGAGGGAGGGGGGGGGGGGGGTAAATAAATTACATGTTATTTTAATTTAATTATCTAAATTGCAAAAATAAAAAAACCCTCGGTTCTTTAGCAGAACAAAATTTGGGTACCTACATACTAATGTCAGAGAGCTACTAAAAGAACGGGCTGTCGACTAATGAAAGTTCCAGAATTTGCATTTTTATTCTGTTGGTTCAATCACGGATCTTACAAGATGAAAATAACTTACGTATTAAATGTTAAAAAAGGCATACAAATTCAAAATTGTAAATTTGTATTTATTTTTTATTATTATTTCTGTCTTATTTCTTTTTCTATAATTACATTATTGTTAGTTCCGACTTCTGAAGATCTGTGGCAACATAATTTCAGGCTAGAAGCCAGTCATGTCATGACTATTCAGTAACATTATACCCGCCATTCCATCATCAACATTACAAACGGTTCTTTTGTCTCAGACACTTTAAATTCACAGCAGACACTGGGGTTCGGAATAAAAAAAGGAACTGTGATATAAAAAAACAATATTGAATGTATTTAAAATTCAGAGAACAATCTAATTAAACAATACAATCCTTGGACAACAATTACAATTAGTTAATTTTTGAACAGAAAATGAAACTAGATTTTTGGAGATGTTCTTAAAAATTAAGTACCTAAAAATAAAATGATGTTCAATCAAGCACACGGTGTTCACCAGAGAATAAGCCAGAGGATGGAATATTCAGAGAGACTAGAGGGTGGAGCATCTTCAATTTTATTTTTAGTTGAAGGAACATGGGAGCAAATCTTATAATCAATAGAGGAAATTTGCTTAATATTATTATCTCCTTCAATTAAAAATGACAAGACTGAGACAGTCAATAGTGACCTTAAACATAGATCTTGAAATAAGAGACCTTAAGGTAAAAAACCCACCCATATCGTACATCAAATTTTTCTTAAAAACTGATAGAAACTGTAATGTCAAGATGGGCCAAGCACTAAAAAAGTTCTTTGAGCTGACATTATGTACAAATATAGAAAGTCTCCTGACTGGGCTTTTCAAAAGCAAGCATGATTTTCTTGCCACCGACTGAACCGATTAGTAAGCAACTCTGACTAAATTTTTGTCTAAGGAGAGTATGGTCATTGAGAGAGTTGAAATGAATAATATAATGATTGACATGATTTCATAAAATAAAAGCAGTAAAGATTTACAACAGTTACAATTTAAAACAATTGCTGAGCAGGAATATTCACATTTTAAAATATACATTTCAAGGGTTCCCCTGATAAAGGCAGAGAAAAACAAACTAGTATTTTTAGCGTCACAGATTAGGGAGTTCAACGGCACTTTAACAAAAATTATGATACAATTTTTTTTAGGAAAAGCCATGTTGGTCCAATTAGGTGTTCTAAGTAAAAAAATTCAACACTATAATTATGAAATTACACCCCAAGATTAGTGCGTCCTGTTTGGTTCCATGCAATATTCTCTTTTCCAAGTAATTTCTCTTGAAAAAACAAAATTTGCACTTTCACTCCCGTATCTGTGACTTTATCATTTGTGATTACATTTAGATTACATAAAATGCCTAGTTAAATCTATTTACAATGAAGTAAATCAAAGAATTTTTGGTAACAGTATTCAAAACAGATTGCACAGGTATGGATGTAGAACAAGACAAATGCCCAAAGTTGCATTAAATAATGATTCTTTTGAAGAAAACTCATTGATGAACCAGTAAGTTTAAGTAGAAAATAAATGTCAGTTTAAGAAGAGCGCATTTATCAACTAGATTCACTTTAGTTTCCAGCAGAAAAACAGTATATATCCGAAGAACGAGTGAAATGTTAGATTTATTTTTACACTAATCCATCTTGAGCGAGATTAGAAAAATTATTAAAGGAATTGAGTAAAACGGAGGATAGCTGTGGCAGCATACTCAAGTTTTGGAAATAAGTTTTTTTACGGCTTGAGAGGTTGATTTTAAGTAGATTTCAGGAGATCTGAACAGAAAATAAATTTCATACATCACAAAATGTTATTTTCAAGTGACAGACTGGGTTCAATATCAGACTTAACATTTCTTTCTATAACTAGGGTCATGGAAAAGAAAACAAAATTTGATACAAAGTAGAATTCTCAAAACAGCAAAACTTAAAGCACAGGTAAATGATCAAATTTTACTAAAGACAATATTTAATCACGGGGAATTAGCTGCAGAATTGACTTTAAAGTAAAAAAACTCACTTTAGAAATTTTTAAAGGTTAACAGATCTGAAAATAGTGAATTTTGATAATCTATTGAAAAAAGTTCTTTGAAAATGTACCTACGACTCATAAAGAAAACCTAGATTTAGTTGGATTGATTTTACATAGCAATTTGATTATTTTTAGGAAACAACTCCGGTTGAAAGAACAAGTTTGACACAGGGAGCTCTAAATGTCACACTCAGAACTTAGAACATGGAAACCCAAACAATTTAGCTCATAACACGATGTGACAATGAAAGAAACTATGTTTTGAGTATTATGATTCAAAAGAACAGCTTTTCATCTATGACTATCCATCAACTTTCAAAACTAAAGAGTGTTTGATCTTACGTGCTTCCTAATTTTAACCTTGAATTTGTCCAAATATTTTAAAATTCCTTCTTTGAAACTCAAGGACAGTAATGCACACAAATAAAATAACAAAATTTACTGAAATCGATAAAATATATAAAAATACCACCAACAAACACATAGATAACTACATACAATTGTAAAAATCTGGAATAGTATTCAATATTTAACAACAAAAAAAAACTAAAATCGGGCAGAAAATACAAGCACACTTACAATCCTGGAATAAAAAGAAAAGGAGAGATAAAAAAACGCAGAATGGAACGATAACTTAACTTGACTACATTAATATAATATTAACTATGAATTATTTAACTATATTATACAATGCATACTGAAAAAGCTCCTATAATAATAGTTGAGAACATAATTTTCCCTCTATACCCCTCTTCGGCAAAAAAAAAAGAAGAAAAAAAACTATTATTCAAAGCCCTGAGTCTTGCGTAAAATCGATTACCATTTGCATAATAAGTATAACTCTAGTTTTTCATGAAATTTTAAGGAACAGAGTCAATAGCAGGAGTAAGGGGAAACAATTTAGTCTTCGTCTCATGGCAAATTCTTAAAAAGGGAGGACCTGAAACTGTGACGTAAAATTCTTGTCTCATTGATGCATGACAACCTATTGTCATCACATATCAAATACATAATAACAAACTTTATATGGCGTGGAATGGGTCAATTGCGCTGGTCACAGAATTCTGTTTTGATGCTTGATTCTTGTAGATCAGCTAAAAATAATAAAATCGGGCCAGACAGCAAGTCTCTATGTTCAATATTAACCGAGATATCCCTCTTTGAAAAATTCGGTTTATGATGTCATCCACCACGGTAGTGACACCCCTTGTTTCTTCCATCTTAGTTTCATCCGTAAGGAAGAGACACACATTTGCATGGTTACTCACCGTGCAACTTGGATGAAACTAAGATGGAGGAAACCAAGGGTGTCACTACCACAGGGGATGACGACATAAACAAAATTTTTCAAAGCGCAATATCTCCGTTAATGTTGAATGTAGAGACTTGCTGTTTGGACAGATCTTATCATTTTTTGCTGATCTACAACAAACACACATCAAAACTTGATTCTGTGACCAGCGTAACTGACTCATACTAATATTTTTAATGCAGGGAGTCCTTTTGCGGACATAAGATTCCTAAAATTATAATACTCAACCAATCATTTCCCACAGTTCTTCAGGTGTTGAGAGAAATAATGGTTAAATGATTTTTACAGCACAATTTTTAGCTGAGATTTCATATGAATGGTACTGTTTATAATTTGGATCATGAGGCCGTAAGAGTTAAAAAGTGATGATTTTGATCTATTCCATGTCTATTGCTCTCTAGAGTACGTTGAATGAGATGTTAAGGGTTTTTTTCCCCTCAAAACACACTACTTATTTTGACAAAAAAAATAATAAAAAAAAAATTATTATTGGATCACATACAAAACTCGTCTCTCAGTAAGCTTCCTAACTCCAGCATCATAAGATTTTTTTGTAACAAAATGTGAACTCTTGATTACTGCTAATGACAAAAACACTTTATAAAAAGGGTAAGAAAATAATTTGCACATACTTTTTTGAGACAGGTACGTATAGTTATTTTGAATTTTCCTTGTCTCAGATGATTCCAAAGATTAAAACTATACTTAAAAAAAGATTGTTTTATAAATACAAAACTACATACTCATTTCAATCTGAGATATTGACGATATTAAAATGACACTTAAACTAAAAATGAGTATATTTTGATCGATTTTATGATATTTTTTAGCACAGAATTTCACCAAGAACATTTCTCTGCAGTAAAATTTCACTGCTAAGACAACTTTGATCCAAGCAACTGTTTGCTGCCATTCATACACTGTTTTAAGGAAAGATTAAATAAGAGCCAACTGATAAGTCAACCGGCAACAAGGTGGAGAAAACATACAAAGGGCTGTACTGTGGTAATTATTACAGCAATTGGACTAAAAACATCTCCAAATAGAGGCAGGGTAAGTTAGGAATAGGGCTGGAAGAAAAAGAGGAGGGTAGCAGCATATAGAGGAGCAAATAAATGGCGATTAGGCTATGCCAACATCAGTCTCTAATTAGATTTTATGGACATCAGACACGTTTTGAGAATTAAGCTACTTTTGGCGTGATTTTCACGCATTGATAAATCGTTTTTACAACGATTCAGATTTTTCATCAGTTATGACAAACTCATAAGATGGAGTGTGTTATAGCGGCCAGCCTTAAGCTTGGAAAAGTGTGGAGGAAAAGACTGCACGAATTTTGAAGAGATAATAATACAGGCAAGGAAAAGTAGCCACAGTAAAATGTCCACAGTGAAATGTTGGTGCAGTGAAATATTAGTGATGACATATAGTTAGAACATTTCGACTAAAGAATAAAACATTCAACAAAATTGAGAATTGAAAAATCACTTAAAAAATTACTTAGGGATTAAATCGATCACAAAATCATGAGTTCTTGACAAAATGAGAATCAGGAATTAGCATGAGGTGTAGCTCAGAAGAAAGCTAATTGGATGAGTTAATTCAATGCAATACTCAGTACAATCATTTTTTAAACGAAATTCGTTACGAAGGTTTAAGTTTTAAGTAGATACATTCCAAAAAATGACAAGCACAAGATGATTAAATTAAAAATCAAAAGTTAAGTAGAGGATAAGACTCAAAGTGAGCATATCACTTCCATGAGAAGTGTATAAAAGTGAGCGATAGAAAACAGGTCGTGGAACGACAAAAAAAGATCTGTAGAATTAGAACAATTTTTTTACAGCTGATGAGGGCTAAACGGATATTAAATGTAGGTAGCGATCATAAATCGTTGTTTAAATCATGTAAAGCAAAGCATGCACAAAGTTACTTCAACTAAAGAATACAAGAAAATGAAAAAAATTAAATAATTTAAAAGGAGGGCATTGTTGAGGGGCAAAAATCGGACCACTCCCACAATGTTGAGATTTTTCGGTATTTTGCAGTTGACGACGTACATTTTACAGACTTATTTGTGTTTCGGCTAAACTCACAATATTTTGTTTTGAAACAGATGCTTAGATTGGATATGAAGGCCGAAATTCGAAGGCATGTTTTTAATGTTTCACATCAGAACTCATGCTGGACCCAAAGGTGATGGTTGACCATTTCCACATATTTTCGGTCTCCGGTGGTTCCAAACAACACATCCATAGCTCATGAATCTTCACCCTCAGGCCCAACATGAAATCTGATGAGGAACTTTTTAAAAACCTGAATTTTTGGGGATTTTGGCTCCAGACCCAAGTTTGAAACTCTGTTTCAAAGCAAAAAAGAGTGAAGTGTCACCGAAACAAAAAAAATATCAGGATTCCGGGAAAAGGCAAATTTTGCCGATTTTCTTTCACTTCAACTACCCTTGAATTCTCAAGAGTTGAAATAATTTCCGGTGCCAGCAATGTCAAATATGTTCTCTGGTTTTGTTGGTAGAGCCAAAATTTAATGTACATAAAACAAGTAGAATGACCTTGTCATTTAAAAGCCAAGGCTGATATTTTTGAAACTCCATCTGCTAAACATATGCATTGTGCCATGCGCTCTTTTCATTCGACACAGTGACCAAACTTTTTTGGTAGCCCCCATAAGATTAAAAAATAAAGTCAATTATCATTTAAATATCATTTCGAGTAGGGTTATACACTTTACTTTTTTACAACTTTCTATCGTTCTGTTTAATTCCAACTCTGCTAGCACACAAGCTTGCAGAAAAATAAAGTTAAGACACTTTCTTGCAAAATAATTAAACATGTACCAAAGGACTTTCATTGAGGCTTAAAATTATTATCCTAAAACAAAAAAAAATTGCTGTGAATGTTGTGTTGTAATTATTCACCTTTAGATAGAGAAAAAGTGAAAAAATAATCTATAGGATGAACCATGAAAAGAGTAATGGACTAAATACACTTTTACAATACGAATAATACATATGGCCTTGAAAATAATTTCAATTATAAATGAGACTAAATTATACTAGCAGAGAATTAAATTAAACTTAGGTAACAAATTATGTTATAAGTAGGAAAAGGAATACCTAAAAGTGTGATCCCACAGTTAACTAGGAGTCTAAGTCAGGGAGGGGTGTTGTCTGACAAAAAATAGAGTTTGCCGAGGGTTTCACAATAGACAGAGAATGAACAAAGATAATCCATATAATTACAAAGACACCATACATCTGACAATTTTCTGTTCATTAACCTGTTGCAGTGTCAGAGTAATTAATATTTTAAGGATTGTGTAAGATGAGACTAATCTTAAACGCAAGTAAGGAGGATTTTCCGGAAGATTTTCTATCAAACACATTCTTTCAGACGGGAATGACAACAAGATCTTTACTTGACACAAGATCTTTACTTGACACAAGAGGGTATTTTTACAACCTTCATGTGCACCCTTAGTAGTTCGCATTGTATTTGTCATACTTCTAAAGTTTTGCAATTATACATATGCAACTTACATAGCATACAATAAAAGACTATCATGAATAGAGTGACAATTTGCCATAAAAAGATATCTTCGTTAGGATTTTTTTTTAGAAAAAAAAAAAAAAAAAAAAAAAAAAAAAAAAAACTCCAAGCAATTGCTATTTGCTTGTAGTTGAGTTGATGGAGAAAGATCTAAAGAACAAAACAATAAAACTGTGGCAGTAGGATTAATGGTTTGTTCCTTTTATTTCATGGCGATGCTCAGTTTTAGCGTGGAACAGCTTTCAAAATTAAAACATATGAATTTCCCTGTAGACGGGCAGTATGGAGATCACTTGCAGAAAATATTCTTGACATGAAATTCCAATGATTCAAAATTCAATTTTGCTGAAAATCTAAATCTTAAATTATCACCAAGTCTGTAGCTTGGAGAGCAAGGGTTCCTAGTAGGGAGTAGAGTTAGATTTATGGCAAAGCGTTACTAATGTAATGGAACCTTGGCTTAGCATTGCTTAAAACTTACTCCGGCACAAATACATCAAATATGTGGAAATATTTTCAGATTAAAAGTAGGAATCACATAATACTACATATTTCAATTAACTGATCACAATGCAAAGAAACAATCACACAGTAAGAGTAAAGTGCAAGGCACACTTCCACATACAGTCCTTCTAGAGGCTGAATTTTTTTGCCCCCATAATTCATCTAAATTAGTGTTCTAAGACGCACATTGATTTGATAGAACCATGTATAACTGCTTGGTTGGATCATTAAGTTTCAGACCTCAGCCAGTTTTTCCGAATTGAGATCGTCATTCAATGTATGAAACTCATTCTTGCCTCAGTTCTTTTTCTTTTCATTCAAGCTATCTGGAATCTGAAGCAAGGAATCAAAGAATCTGAGCAACACTCAGATCTTGCATTGAGTCCTAATCAAGAAGAAAAAAATAAGAAGCCACCGCTTAAGAAGCAACTTTCAAAGGATACAGTAAGGCCAATTTTAAAGACAGTTTGTAAAAAACTAAATTTTTAGATGCCTTTTTATTACAGAATTGCCAGTTTTCGTCGAGTAGTGTCAGGTATTGTGACAATCGGTATAATACTGCAGAACGGACCTGACGTTTTTTTTAAAAAAACTGCAATACCCTATGCAAATCTTCTTTTTTTCATTTATGACTGAAATACACACTTGCTTTTTTGGTCGTCACTACAAATCCACCTCTACATAAAAAAATAGAAGTTTGAGGATGATGACGATCTTGCACCCCTACAACTTTACAATGACATATCTCTGGGCTGATGCAATCCTCAGGAACTTCAATGCTGCAGAGTCAATGTTACATGCTTAAACATTCTCAAACTATTTGTACCTAGTATCCAACCAGGTTAGTGCAGTGAATGAAGATGAAAACCTATTTTGTTATTTTTAATATTACCTGACCGGCTCAGATTCGGGTGCTTTGAGCGGGACTTGCGGATAAGTTGGAAAATCTGCTGTCTCAACTTTAGGCTGTACCTGAAAAACAAAGTAATGATTATTTGAGGCTACATAAGCAGTTTTATAGGAAACAAAGATAAGTGTATCAGATGAATTATACATTGCATTTATACAGCAAAAATTGGATATAACGACCTTCCACAGGCCAGTCTTATTGGGTCTAATTGTCATTATTCGGGGGCTATGCCCCCTGGCCGCTACATATCTCTACCCTCCAGAGAGTGCTTTGCGCCCTCCAAGTTCTGCTTTGAGTGTCTCTGCGAGTTAAGTTTCCAAAATCTGAGTAAGCAGGCTCTTAAAGGACTATCACCTGTTGATATCTGCAAACATTATTCAAATCGGCCGAGTAAATGCTAGAACGATCCATGACAAAAAACGAAAATTTAAGTGGTCAGAGAGCTCTGAGTAATAATAACTCATTCATAAGTACACTTAGTCAATAGGATAATAGCCATGGGATTGATCAGATTACAATGTTACGACTGAAACATAATTACAAGTGATGTCGTAATGATCAATTTCCACCGTAAATACATTGATGGAACCCATAAAAGGAAAAACCTTGTTTACTATTGACTATTGCAGAATATTGGTGGGGTAAAAAACGAAGGTTTTTGGCTTGATGAATTACATTAATGCTTTTCCCTTTTGATTGAAAAATGATTTTACTGTCTGGTGACGGATTTTTCTCTCTCTTTTTTTTGTTCCTTCATTGATTGATTTACCTCCTTTCATCAAATGTTCATTTCCCAAAAATAATTTTTTCAGTTTTTCCAAAACTTGCTAAAATATGCCATTCATTAAAAATTTTTCTGTCAAAAAGTCTCGTCATTGGAACTAGAATTTTTTTTATCATTTTTTTAATAATGCTTTATAATAAGAAACATGGATAAGACTTCACTTTTAATCCAGTTTTGAAGGGATGGTTAGCCCATTCACTTTTACTTATTTTAAGCCACCTGAGCCTAACTTTAGTACTCAATTTGGCCAGGATCAGTAACTTTTGATGCCTCTGAATGGTCCTAAAACTTATCATATGATGCTGGAAATTGAGATACTTAAAATACAAAATAAATTTTGTCTATAGACTACAAAGATCAGCGGTTAAAATATGTCATCCTGTCGTTCATTCCAATGGCCTGTGTCACACTATCAAAACTAGACATCAAAATATCAAGGTCAGGTGTTGTGATAGGCTTATTTGACGACTTGGACCAATCACAGCACTTGACCTTGACATTTTGATGGAGTATTTTGATAGTGTGACACAGGCTAATGCCAGCTGCTGAGTTTTCCTTGATTTTTGTCAAAATAAAGAAAACCTTAAAAAAAAAAAAAAAAAAAGCCCCGCTAGAGAAAATAATCAAGAAAAATACAGTATCAGCTAATACATGGAAAAATTGAGTTAGGCGAAGTATTAGTGTGAAAGGTGTATTAGTATTGGTAAATACATTTATTGTACCAGAGATAATTAAACAACCGTACGAATATGTGTTGGATTGGTGATACTACTAGTCAGAGGGTTGATGAATAATGCTACCTGTCCAAAAATGACAGAACTAACTAAAACGTAAGTTAAAAGTCCCATGATGAGAATGCTTGTCATTATGGACCAATTCCAGAGCGAACGTAATGAGTATACTAGTCAATTTAAGGAAATGTGTTGCGAAAGAAAAGTACACTATCATTATCGGCCAGTCTATAACGTTCAAATTTGGTAATGACTTGAAATGAAAAAATATTTAAAAGTTTAACAATCAGTTAAGGGCATAGACCATGCCGTAACTGAGAAGAAAAAATACTTTACAAATAAATGATGAAACTTAAATAAATTCTTGTTCCTCTAATTTCTATTGGAACGACAAATTTATAGGCAAAATGAAACAAAATCAAGGCATTAACGCTTACTTTGAAAGAGGGAAACAGAGATGCATAAACTTGTGAGCGAAGATTTGAGCCTTTCGAATAGCCATCCCAGTGGTTTCCTGCAATAGTTAGGATGTCACCGACTTTCAAGTTCATTTCTTGCGGTGTTTTCGCAGTATGTGGCAGCACCGCAACATGATAATGTGGCTCCTGTCCGCCAAAATAGTAGACATCATCAAGGGATTTGAAGTGGTCGGCAGCATCAGGAACAAGAGCATTCATGATTTCATATGCAATACGGCAAACCTAGAGGGATGTGAAAATAAATAATGGACAACATAATTAAAATAAAAAATTAGATGGAGAGAGATAAGTGATTAAGGTTTCATTAAAATAAAAAGTTAATTCAACATCATTCTTATAAAGCATTTCCTGAAGCCCTAATCTTCTACAAGTATTTCTGAAGGAGGAAATCCAAAATTCAAATCAAGAGCTACATTCATAATTGTAGCGAAGGAAAGTCGAGAGCCTTACAAGGATTTCAACTTTGCACATACAGCCAGACATGAACGGGCCAAAATTTAAATAGGTGAGAGATGGATCAAAATTATTAATTTAAGCCTTCAAAAGGATGTTTTTCAAAAGAAAAATATATGTTGAGAAACGTTTTTCAACTCTAAAATTTTCTGATATTAGGAGCTTTAGTAGAATTCATACATCGCAGAGTTTCCTCACTCATAAAAATTTTCACTTTTTCACTTTGCTTTTCAAGTGTGACAACTGTAAAGTTATTACCTGTGAGGAAAAAGTACAAACAAGAAAATCTGTACGAGCTAGAAAATGAATATCAGTGATAATCCCATCAAGAGATGATCTTGAATATCGGTTCCCTAAAGAAGCTGATTTTGAGATAACTGCATCACCCAAAACTTCATATTCAGGATATCTGAGAACAGAACAGATCAAAAATGAAAATCATAATCTGAAAGATTTAAAAAAAATTGTTGTTTAAAATTCAATGACAGTATTTCCCTATTCTTATTTCTACAAGGTAGACTAGGTGCTTAGACAAACAGAAATTATTTGATTACTTCTACAAATATTTTTCACTCTTTGACATTTTATTAAAATGGGAAGAACCTGCAAGAGAGAGACATCTGCTCTGTCAAAATTTTGAAATTCAATTAGGTAATCAAGAATAAGTGCAAAAATATAGGGAAGAGTTTTTATCTACATAAACCTACCATCCCCAAAATTTGTTCTTGAAGCAAGCAAAAGTTGTTGCTCCTCATAGGAATAAATGGGAAATGCCATGCATTGCATTGCAATATACAAATCGAAGCTCTAGCCGCCGCAGTCTTGCATAAAAAGTGCAAAAGGTATTTATTCATCAAAAGACTGAAAATGTTTTAGTGGTGAGTTTACTAAGAGTTCTGAGAGAACATTTTTTGGCAAAAAGATACATTAACCTGACCAGAGGTGAAACTTGTTAGGTTAAGGCGTGTACTGTCAGGCCATAGCATGGGAAATTTTGTCATTACACCTGATGCTGCTTCTCAATGAGCCTCAAGGTCAAAGATCAAGGTGACCTCATGCAGATCATCCTAGATTAACATCCATCTTAAGCCAGATGAGGCTCACTTTCAGTCAGAATTAATTTTGAAAGCCATTCCTACAACGTTATCGCACTTGCTGGCAATCAGTAGCACGAAATTTCGACAAAAATACCCATGTTCCATAACAGAATAAAAAATTAAGTGTGTTGAAAAATGTAAAATTCAGGGGATTATTTTAAAAGTTGGGTCTCAAGGCATTTACACCCAGCTGACGAAAATAATTTCTACTCTACAATAACAGCACTTTCTTATTATATGCATACATACTTTTGTCGTATTTCTGTGAAAACTTTAGGGTCGTCAGTTGCCAGGTAGATTCTTTTCTGAGGGACTGGCTGAGAGACCAGGAGCTGCTGGAAGTATTCCTCCACATGGCTCATGTACTCTTCAACAGAGTGAAATGCAGCTTCAGTTCCTACTTTGTCCGTACGCCGAATGTGAACACTGTAGAGACCAAGTCATCAATAAAAGAGAAAAATAATCAATCATTTGAAGAAATACAAGATTTCCTTTACAACATCAATTCAATCAAAAACGTCAGTCCAATGGCCGCTTTAACCTGGATTGGTTGTGATTTTTGTGTGAGCAAAGAGTTTCAATTTGCTGATTCTGATGCAAACAACAATTACACTGATTTTTCACTTATGAATGTATTTTAGAAGTTTTTGAAACATAAAAGCATCATTTGTACAAGAAACCCCAAAGATTAAGTTGTATTCAAATTTTACATGACAATGCTACATTACATCTCTAGGTCCTCAAACATCGATTGAGAAACAACTTAATTTTGAGATAAAAAATACTGAAAGTTAGGGGAGAAAACCAAGTTAGAGCATCATAACTATCAGAATTTATAAGGAAAAAAATTTCCGATACATCTACCTACTCATTTTTTCATTCACATGATTTTGCAAATCCACAATCTCTTGTTTATTCCAAGCAATAAATCAAGAATAAACTCACTCAAAATTTTTCTATACTTTTTAACAAGAATCAAAGAAATTAACTTACCCAACTATTGGATTTTGGAAGTTTACTTTCCTCCCAAAATCATCTAACATTTGTTTTGTGGCTGGCTGGTACTTGAGCATATACTTCAAAAATTGTCCAATCCACCAGACTGTAGGATTACCATGGATTCTGGTCAAGCGACCCGCAATGTCATTAGGTACAGCTCCGGGAAGAAACTTTGACCGAGGTGTCAATGAATCAATTATAGGTAGATTCATCACTTGTACATTACCGTTGGCTTAAAGAATAAAAAATTGATGATGGATTACAAATACAGAATAGTGATGAGAATGGGTCAGTTGTGCTAGTCACAGAGTTGTGTTTTGGTGCTTGATTCTTTAAAATCATCTAGAAATAATAAGATCTGCCTGAACAGCAACTTTCTACGTTCAATATTAACCGAGATATCGAGCTTTGAAATATTCGGTTTATAACATCATCCATTGCAGTAGCGAAATCCTTGGTTTCTTCTACCCTGCGATCATCCGAGTTTCACGTTAAGTAACCAGTGCAAAGGTGTGTAGTACTGACTGATGAAAGCAAGTGGAAGAAACCAATGGTGTTATTACTGCGGAGGGTGACAGCATAACCCAAATTTTTCAAAGCATGATATCTTGGTTAATATAGAACGTAGGGAGTTGCTAATTTTTAGCTAATTTACAGGGATCCAGCATCAAAAAACGATTCAGAGACCAATGCAGCTGACCCATTACTGGAGAGTAAGAGGTAAAATCTACAGAACTTCATTATAAAAAATCTTGGTTTTTATTAGTAGTCGAGAGCTATGCAGGCCGAGTTTATTCACTCAAGTCAGATTTGTGCGTTTCACTTATTTATTTTCATTTTTACATTTCTTTCCACTAATTTTGAGTTCACATGTGCACATGCATGGAAAAAGTTGAGCATATAGTCAAACAAACTTTTAGTTATCATAAAAAATATTTGCACATCATTCTTCATGGATTGATTAAATTTTCTGCTTGGTTTAAGAAGCATTCGAAGCAGAGAATTCATAAGTTAAACAACACAAATTCCTTATTAACATCAGAAATCCTACAAAACTCAATTCAAATGTGAGGTGCCGGTGCAACACTCATGGGATAATAATAGAGAGTGGAAGGTTAAAATCACACAGTGCCTCTGGGAGGAGAACGGATGGAAGAGAATGTCATGATTCAGAGGTTTGATGTAAAATAAATTTTGATTAGCTATGAAATTTCTATCAAAATAAACTATAGCTTTTATCTAGTGCATACAGGTAAGCATTGTGCTGTTAATCAATGGAGATTGAAGGGGCTTGGTCAATATATAGTCTGAGGGTGTGCCAAAACTGGGAATTTTTGCAGCCACTGATAGATACCAGAAATTCTATAATTATGTTGTCAAAAGTGTTAAAAAATTTGTGCTTGTTTCGTGTTTTAGGTATGAAAATACTCACATTCAAGAGTTTGAATCCAGTCGCTTCAACTAGTTTGAGCTGGATTCTACCTCTCAAGGCCAGTTAAGTTGAGAAAAATGCCTTGACGAATCAAGACTCAAAATTTTCAATACTCCCATAACCTTGCGGTACCTAATTCTTCATACTCCTGAAATTTCTCTTTCCACTACGGTGCTCATTTTTTTAATACCTTATAACAAGGGGATGTGAGATTCGGCCTTAGAGATCAGTAAAGTCCGCCAATTTTGAAAGCAACTCTGATATCAGCTATTAGTAAATCATCAATAAATACCTCTCCAGGGGCCATGACTGGATCCATTAGCACTAGTGCAAGTCCTACTGAGAGGGAAAAACACTGATTCCCAACCACTGACTCCGTAACGCCAGCCTTTGGACTTGAGAATTAAAGTTCTCTCCAAGCCATAAGCCATGATGAAGCAATAAATAACATGGTGTAGTTGGCACCCAAAACCACAACCCTGAAAATAAAAATATTGATCATGTAGGACTAAACTGTGGTAATAGTGGAATTAAACCCGGCAAGGGAGAATTCCTTGTTTACTCATCATGTGTGCAAAAGGGTACAATTTTGGAGAAAGAAGTTCAAACTTGGTGAAATTGGAAATTTTCTGAAAGAATGTTTATGAGAAATACAAGCAAAACTTAAAAACCATTAATGGAGATTACGATGTCTTCTCTCATTTAATCTTAGAATTTGATTCTGCTTTACAATGCCACAAAGTTAGCAGTCAAAGTGATTTCAAACTATTTCAAAGTTGGTCTAAGAACTTTTTAGTCTTTGCTAGAGTCGTAGAAATAATTATGAGGCAACAGACAACCAGAATTTTCTTATCCTTGGATGAGTTAGAAATGGACACAATTATCCGAGAAAGAAACTTTACGTTGATTTTTGGCTCCAAAACTAGTATTGGCTTCCTTGCAGACAGGGAGGGGGCCACATTTACACTTGACTCTTCCATGTTACAGGAAATTGCATTGCTGCCTCAAATTAATATGAAAAAAAAAAAAAATAATGAGACCTCCTGGTCAGAGAGCAAGAGATGTCTTAGAATGTAATCACCTTGTTAAGATTGCAAACAAGCTTCTTTGCTTTTGAACAATCTGAGGGATTTTGCAAATAATCTAGTCGTCTCTGAATTAAACTACTCAATTCTTCGAATTCATTTTGACGCCATGAAGCGTAGCCATCCGCATGGTTAAGTCCAGAAACATCCTTGATTAAAGATCTGTAACAAAATTACGACCATTGTTAGTTCAAAGGCGTAAAATTCATAAAAATCAAATTTGCTAATCAAATTTACGAGTAAAAAAGTAAAAAATGAAAATTGCAGGAGTGCTCACAATGTTATAGAGAAATCTAATCTGACTATTTTGTTGCTTTAGATACTACTACTACTTTACTTTTAAACACAATACATTAGCTTTTTTCAACTTGTCTTTTACAAACGGATAATGTACATTTGGTTTTAAAATCATGTGGATACTGATGGGCAATGAATGGTACAGTTCATCCATATGTGTTCTTTTTAGGGGAAACTTGTTTTCCTTGGAGTTTGGTGAAGTTGTAGGAATTTCCTTTGAGGAATCAAAACTTCATGGTTTTGAGGCTAACTTCTCAGAAAAAAGAGAATTATAGCT
The DNA here is from genome assembly GCF_918797505.1 of Bemisia tabaci. Taxonomy (NCBI): domain Eukaryota; kingdom Metazoa; phylum Arthropoda; class Insecta; order Hemiptera; family Aleyrodidae; genus Bemisia; species Bemisia tabaci. Next base: position 40,559,806 of record NC_092795.1, read on the forward strand.
TCAGAAATTAGACTTTTCATCAGTTCTCATCAAAATTTTGAAGATTTTCCACCAAAAGCATAGTTCAAAATTTACTTTAAATCTGTATGAAATTCTAGAAGCTGCCTAATCCTTTTCAAAAGAAAATAGAATTGCTCCCTCTAAGACACGACAGGTTGTTACATTGACGTGAAGTAATATGAAACATGAGGCCCTGAGAAAAATCCGCCCTGAAGATTCCGGATGTGAGGGTCCAAAGTTCCACTGGTGCACCTTAATCAGGGTACCAAGGAGCTTTCTTAAACACTGCTGCTCTTTGCCAGGTTCTGGATTTCTCAAAGAAAGAAAAACAATTATTAAAATAAACCCCTCCCCCTTTGAAAAAAATGTTTTCCACTTCTTGAGAACCTGTTCTTACAATTAAAGTTTGGACATACTTTCAAATTTTCTTCGAAAAACCCGAAGCAGAAAGGAGATGGGAACTGCAAGCTTAAAACCTTCTCCTGTGCCCTGGGACGTAGTAACAGGAGACTTTTGACCCTAAGGTTGAGAGGTAAGTCACACAAAAATTCCTGTTCAGCCCTGGAATCTAAATCCACAGACAAATTACAATTAGTAGATTATGAGCCCAAGCCACAATATTCTTAAAGAGGTTCCAAAAAAACTACAAACATGTCCTCACAATGGCAGTCCAGTGAATAAAGCAAATGGTTAACACACTTTGAATGAGCAAAAGTCAGAGTACACAAGAAAACATTATTTCCACTCAGGGAAAAAACCTTAACATTTTCATCATTCAAGAAAAAAGGCTACTTAGTTCATCATTTCCCCTTTCCCTTCCTTCCACTTTTTGATGCTTTAAATGAGCTTGTAAGAAAGTATGGATTGATGAAATGAGTCCTTTCATGATAAATACAGATGGACCATTAGAAATTTATTACCGTTTATGTTCAATCCCCAAGTCCAGAATATTGTTGAATTTACTGGCAAGTAAAGGAGAGAAATTCTCAGCTTCTTTCCGGATTTTCTTTACTTCACTGCTCACAAACCACCAAAATTCTAGAATGCCTGAGTGTAACTTTCTTTTCAACGCCTCGTATTCAGTACTCGGTTGACCAACAGCATCTACAACACAGGAGAAAAACTTCCATCATAAAAGGAAACAAAATTCTTTTGAAAGAAATAGATGGGAAGTTGCTTCTGTATTTCAGAAAGGTAAGAAGCAAATTTTATCCTCATTTCCATGGAGATATCCACATTAAAGTGCCGTTACAGAACCAGGTTGGATTGTTGTTATTATGCAGTTACACATCGCTGAGGAAAGGCAAAAAGACTTTGATTCTTTGGATTTTTAAGGTTGCCTTTTTGAGGTTCCACATAGCTTTGGTTGAACTTTACCGCAGTTGGTTGAACAGAGATACATGATGCAGCTCATGAACTAAATTTTGGACAGAGGAAGGTTGCCGAATCTCTTCAAAAATAGTTGGAGGAAAATCCTTCAAAAATGCGTCGATAGAAATACAAAAAATACGTACGGCAATTTTTCTGTGTACCTACACCCTCACACACACAAACTAAAGATTTAAGAGAGAAGGAATTAATTTACAATTTGTAAAACTTTGGAATCTACCGATTAAGGTCAAATACATTGGGGGGGGGGGGGGGGGGCAGAATAAGGGATTTGGGGATAAAAGTGGAGGACAAAAAGGTTGATCATATTTTCCCCTTGTTTTCACAAGTGACATCACCCTATACACTCAGAGAATGATGAAAATTCATACCAATGATCATAGCATAGCATTACAGCTGTAGCTAACAGTGGCCAAAATCATGGTCCAGTGTTGCCCAGCTCTTCAAGAAATCATCAGTTTTACCTACAAAACATAAAAGGCTACATATGCAAGATTTGGCTCCAACTATGATAATGACTGCTGCCCAACGATCATTTCCTGCCACCACTTGACTGTGACTGAACCAACAATCAGACTGTCTGTCACCCGAATCAACACACTCATCAAAATCAAATTTAGCCCAATCAATGACACTTTTTGGACCAAGAGGCTTGCCAAGTAAAGTGGTAAGACTTGAATATCATGTAGAGACACTCAAAAAGTTATGTATTTATTTAACTCTCACATCTGTCTTTTATAAATGAGGAGATTAAGAGACAAATCTAGACCAGCTCTGCATTTGAAACCTCTTGAGCATCTCATCTCTTAATGAAAATATATGAATTATCTATATAAAAATTTCACCTCTCCAACCTCTTTAGCATCTCAAATCTTGATGAGAATTTATGAATTATCTGTATAAAAATGTCAAAATGATGATAACTAATATTTACTTCTATGGACTTTCTTCATTTAATTCTGTAACAGCTGCATAGGTAGGTAAATGAAATAATCAATGAATAAATAATAATGAAAATAATAGGTGAAAATAGAAATAGTAATTAAATCTGAGGAAAACTTACTTTGAACAGGTGGGTATCCCACTTGAATGTTTGTGCCTATCACCTTCTCCAGATTTTTGTGCAGTAATGCTTTATCTTCTGGTTTCAATTGAGCATCACTAGAATTGTAGAAAAAAATAAATGAATCATCAGTGTTAAAGTAATGACAATAGCGATGATAAAAGTTTATTTAACAATGAACAAATGTACTCCTTCTTAGGATACAGTAAAGATAACAAATTAAAATTAGGTCTGTACATACAAAAATAAAAGCTGAATTGCCTTTCTTGGAAAAAGCCATGCTTTCATTTTTAACCCATGAGGATGGAAAATAAACACAAAAATCATCAGGAAACTTGTTATTCCAACAAGCTATGCATGCAAAAATATACCAAGATGGCATGTGCCATTAATGTGCACAGACCAGTGAACTTTGCAAAAAGTGATTGCTGCATCATGAAGACAATGAATCTTATAGGTAATATGAATTCATTAAATTAGATTAAGAGAGATGTAACACAGGAAATTAGGTTTTGTAGAAGAAGTGTGTATTGAACAATGATAAAGTAAATAAGACATTGTACCTTCTTGAGAATCTATTTGTACATTTTAGCGGCAAAACCCGATTCCAGGCAAAACTAGTTTTGCCTAGGCAAATCTAGTTCTGCCAGAAATGAACCGGCAAAACTAGATCTGCCTATTCAAAACCTGTTTTGCCTGATATGCGTAGGCAAAACTAGCCGACCGTAGGCGGAACTAGTTTTGCCTGCTGATGTTGAGGCAAAACTGATGAAGTCCGGCAAAACTAGTTCCGCCAACAAAGAGGCGTTGTGTCCAACCCCATAGTGTACTCTCAGAAACTCTCAGATGAATAGTAGGTGCCAGGTGGACCTGATTGACGACCAATCACAAGCAGATGGTCAATTTAAATTAGTGTTGAACTACCGGGACCACCTGACTAAGTTGTGTGTTTTGAAGCCTTTAGAATCTTAAAAAGCAACCACGGTTGGTCCGGTGTTATTAGATATTTTTTTTACTTTTGGGGCCCCTTGTATTTTACACTCAGATAATGGACGGGAATTCGTCAACGAACTTGTAACTCAACTTGCTGGATTATGGAAAGAATTGAAGATTGTCCATGGTAAACCTCGAAATTTGCAGTCAGGGCTCAGTGGAGCCTGCGAATAGAGATGAGCAGGACATATTTTAATTTTTAATTTTGAATTATTATTTTTATTTTAAATTTTTTATTTTTTTTTTTAAGTTTTGGTTTACGTAGTTTTCCTGGTCCGGCAAAACTAGTTTTGCCTGGTCGTGTTCAGGCAAAACTGACAGCGCTCCGGCGGAACTAGTTTTGCCTACTTTGCGCAGGCAAAACTAGATTCCTCGGAAAAATACATTTTTGCCTAGAATCGGGTTTTGCCGCTAACACATATATAGATGAATAATTCATCAATAAACAGCAGAGGGAAATGATGTCATATCAAGGTACCTAATAGAGGAGACTACTTTTTGGCATTTTACAGATTGACGGAGGAAGGGAAAGGTGAATATTTTTGGCAACTATCTTACAAATTAAAATTTAGCCATTTTTTCCTCATTGGAAAGAAAGAATCGCTTCTGTGAAGTCCTTTTATCTCCGCCAATCATAGGTGGATGATCTCATTTTATTACCTATAATGCATTGGTTTCAATTGTAAAACAGACAGGGTTTTTCACAGAGGAACCAAGTTTGGAGCATGTTATTTTTATTTCAAATTAAAGGAAAAACGAACAAACATGACTGCTCTCAGTTCAGCCTCAGAGATATATGAGATTGATGGAATGTGTGCAATTCTAAACGTATCTGCTTGGTTCTTCATCTTTTTTTTTTTTGATGAGTGTCCCACGACAGGAATAGGTAAGTGATTTTCTATTAGTGTCTGTCTGTTAAGTTGGAAATGAAGAGACTGAGGATATTAATTTAATTGAAGGGTTTATGGGTTTGTGAAATCTTGAATTATAAAGAGCTGTTTGGAAAAAATTTGAAATTGAAAGATTTCTAAATTAGCTCTATAAATCAATGGATGGCTAATTTTTCTAGGATAGGTACAAAACAACACACTTATTTTGATGACTGCGCTGCGTCCTTTTCAATACATTGAAGTATCACTCTTAAAATATCTATGCAGTACAACAATAAAACATCCTGGGATGTACAGGAATATTATGAAGGCACATACCCAATGTAGTATTCCAACACCAAATTGTTCAGCTCTGTATGTTTCTTGTGAAGAGAGTCTAGTTCTTTCAATGCCTCTGATAAACGTTGAGCAACTTGTGTGTCTGGTTCATGACGCAGGTAGCCAATGGTAAATAGAAGGAACACAAGCCATACTAGCAGCAGCAGACAAAGTGCGCGACCCCATCCAATTTGTCGTAGGATTTTCATGATTGCCACAGTGGCAGATTAAGAGAAACACTAACTATGATGGTGAAAATGGCTTAAAGTCTATTAAGGAAATGGCTTGGACAAATCTTGACATTCAGAAAATAAAAACTTCGTCATGGCACTGATGGTTATTTCCGAGGGTGCATAGAGGAAACCGATGATCAAGAAGTTATACAGCCCCATGACTAAAACCTGACAGATCACTCATGAAAATGACAAGACTATGATAGGTATGTAGATAAACAGAATGCACAGAACGATGTACTTGACGAAAGTATAAACACAAGCTTAAGATAAGAGACAGAGACTGATAGAGGCTTCAGTTACAGATTAAGTAAGTAAAGAATTAAGTAGATAAGGAAAAACAAGTTTAAACACGAAACAACTTTACACTTCAAACGTATTTAAAAGAATTAATCAGCCTACAGTCACAAATGAATAGCACAGTATCCCAACACGGCGACTGCTGTAATTGGTTTGTAAATTGAAAGTTGTAAGTCCTTCCTGACATGTAAAAAAAGTTCGGTCTGAAAATGTAGTGATAACCCTCGATCACTCTCATCTACTTTGCGCTGTTGTCAGGTTGTTTGTGTTGTAAATCTTCAGCATGAGTCTTAAATTTCATTTCAAATTTTATGTACATGTTGAAAGTATTTAGACAGACTAAGGCATTACAGAAGACATTGCTTATTGCTTGGCAGAAATTTAAGAGAGAAAAGAGCTCATGATTTAGGAAATTATCGGTTCTGAAATCTGGCAATTAGCAAAAAGAAAAAAGAAAACAAAAATATAACCTCTAAAGTATTATGCATTTGCGGTATCGGTGCACTGGCACTCCCACGTTATTTTTCAGATTCTAAACAATTCAGAGGAAATTGGTCATAATTAATGTTTTATTTAAGCTCCCTTTTCTGTAGATCGTGTTCGCTTGTATGATCACTCGTTTTTCAAACCTCAACATTTTGATTTGCAGTTTTACCGCATTGAGGCTAAGGGTGTCGTGTGATCCTCACCATGTTTCGTCTCAGCTTTTCTCATGAACTAATTTTGATCGTTCGGTAACTCTGTTCACTGGAACACTGGTAGTATAACACTGTAAAGAATGTGGAAAAATCCTCGCTTTCTTCTCCACTCCTGCAGGAGTAATTTGCATCAGCTATGGAGACGATCATTTCTATCTGACTCGTACAGCTGCCAAGAAATCTGGGACAAACGCATGACATCTCCAGAATTTAAGTCTCTAAAAGTAGCTAACCTTCATTATGAATTAGATTTGCAGTTTTCTCACTTTGCCAAAGCACCACCTGTAGAAGTAGATATGTTAGTGAACTTGGTCCGGAGCGAAGACTCGATGGATGAAGTACAGGATATACTTCACAAGTTCAGACTTAGTCCTGAGACTATTGATACTCTTCCCTCTACTCATCATGGTGTAATCAGGTAACTGCCTTCTTCTTTATCCCCCATTTTTTTTGACTGAGATGCAACTTCTGAAGAGAGTTAAGTAATCTTCTCCGTTGCTATCTACGAGAATCTTTTAATGCATCACCAGACATAATGTTAGATGGAATTTTCATGAAGAGTGTGATAAAAAGTAGAAAACATGCTAGTATATTTATTGTGTGTACATATTATATGTACTAGCCGTACCTGGTGCACGCGCCCCATCACTTGCTCTGCAAGCCACATTCCTCTCATTGCCTATAACGGTCGCTGCGGGTAGGGCCAAAAGGGCACTCTACTCCCAACTACCTCTCTCCTTTGGGGCGATCTTTTGCCTCCACCACCGTGGATTGATGGGTGAGTTCCACGGGACTCGTTTTAGTAAATATGGGGGTCTTACCACCTACACAGGTCGACGACTCAGGATAGATGACTAAGATACTAAGACACGCTGGATGGACTACTAAAATGGATGGATTTATTTGACAGACTCTACAACTCAAATGATCTGATAACTACTTATTACTCAACACTCTAATCTAAACTCTCAACTCTAAACTCGACAACAATCACTCAACGAAAAGGGGGGAAGGGGTTCTCGACAAGGCGAGGGTCGCACTGAGTTTTGGGCTTGACGCAGTGAGGAGCAGCTTGGGTGACACCTCGGAGACTACTAAACTTTGAAGGTGGAATCGCGGTCGAGCTTACCATGGGACCCTCCTGAAAGTCCTTAGCTGTTGTTTCTCGTTTCCGGCACTGTATGTTTACGGATTTCCACGTTCAGCGGAAAACCATGCTATCGCGCCGGACCTCTGACAAAACGGTAGATTTGCCCGCTTGCAGGGTGTTGGAAATCGCTGTTTTGTCCGAAATCCGGCGCGGTAGCACGGCGCGCTGGCCTGATGTTTTGAGTTAGTGGCCGTTCACACTATGCTCAGGCGGAGTTTTCGTGGGAAATCCGGGGACTTCAGCAAGCCGGGGCAATGCCCCCGCTCCGCGGCTATCGCCCTCGCCGAAATTGCCATCGCCCCATGATCCGATCGTTATACCCCGCCCGCCTTAACCAGAGCGGCGCTTGCGGCGCTCGTAAAAGGGGGATGGCAACTTTTGGCGGTGGCGACGGCCGCGGCGCGGGTGCCGTGCGCCGGTGGCATGGCGGTCTCCGTGGTCCGCTCGCCCGCGAGGTGTTAGGGGCTCTGTTTTTTACTCTCTTACTTCACTTTCGCCCTGTCGAGAACCCTCCCTCCGTTGTCTGCTCGAAGTTCTCTGCTTTTTCTAAAAGGGGTCATTGAAGCGGGGGGGGGGGGGGTTACATTGATTGGGCGGTTGATTTTTGCAAAAAAAATTTAGTTTTCTGCTCGTGATCGGACTTCCTCGTCCGTGTGCGGGGGCTGCTCTCGGCGCTTGTGGTCCTCCTTGGGGTTGCAGTCAGCTAGGGCATAGGTCTTCTTGGTGATGTCGTCGACTTGAGAGCCAATGGCTAGGGTGGCACCGCTTCCGCTGTGGGTGGCTCGTTCCTGTGGTTTATGGCTGTCGGTCTGTCAACACCAGGCTGGGCGTGCGGACGTGTGCTTGCTCGAAGTGGATGCTGCCGCTTGCCGTCAACGGGTGGTCATCGATCGGTGCTGCGCAAATTGGAGAGGGTGGCGCAGACCGCGCGGTCGGCGTTGGAATGACATCGTTGGACGGCGTCGCTAGCCGGCGGTGTGAACTGGGCTCTGTAGACTGTGACATGCGTGAGACGCGGACATCTCGCGTGATAAGTCGGCCAGAATGACAGTGTTGCACCAACAGAGACGGTGTCGGTTATGGGGCCGGACCTGTGAGCTGTGTTGCCGCTTGGCCAGGTTGTCGTCGGCGGCCTGCGAGTAGTTATGGCGCCTGTGTGCCCGTCGTGGCTGGATAGGGATTTGGAGCTGACTGCGTGTCCCGCTGAAGGATTCACTTGCGCCTGGAGCTGCCCTGGTTTCACGGATTTGGTCGTCCTCTCGAAGTATCATTGTGCATGTAACATAAGAAAGAAGCTTGTTAAGTCGTGCTTTCTACCATTTAATGGGGGAGTTCGATCCAAAATTTTTTTTTTTTTTTTTTTACAAAAATTTACACATTTTAATTGCTGGAATTCATATGAATTCGCATAAGCAGCGTAAGCAATGAATTGCAATGACGTCAAGAATGAAATAAAACAGGATCAAAAAATTTGTCATTTGGTTTGTCACATGAAGGTTGCGGGATTTTATCATAATACGTAATTATCCCTACAGGATTATTGGGTCCATGAGCATGGAGTACTAGTAAATGAAATTAATTTAAAATTAGTAAGTAAAATTAGCAAATTAAATTAGCTAAAATTGAAAGTATGATTTACCAAGGGAGAAAATACACTGAAATGGGAAAATTTCGATTAAGAGTAGCATTATTTACAAAGAAAAATATCGCACCAGATTCGAGAAGCAATAGTGCTATCTTCTGGTGAGAGTTACAATTATAATTATTAGTTCCCGCCCTACATTTGAATTCAAACTTGTCCCGATTTCGCCGCCAATCCTCTAGCCAATAGTAGAGGTGATTGAAAAGAAGCTCTAGAAGCTTCATTTTTTGCTTTTAGTGCTCCGTCTTTATGTCTTTGTTCACATTCTGCGTAAGAAATTTGCGTTTTTTTAAGCTTCCCGCTTCAAAAACGATACTACGGCATAGGTGAACATTTTGTTAGAGGAGTCGCTCCTTCGTCGGCAATATTCATCATGGCCGACGCTTGCTCGCAGTTCCGCGCGTAATTCAAGGAGAGTTCAAGGTCAATCAATTCGGGCGTGGAAAATATGAACGTTAACACACCGATTGTCATCTTGTCTAATCCAGTTCAGGTGTTATCTCGTCCCATCAAACGTGTTTTGGCGGATTGGCGTCGGCTCTCGGCTATGATGATTATTGCCGACGATGGAGCGACTCCTCTAACAAAATGTTCACCTATGCCGTAGTATCGTTTTTGAAGCGGGAAGCTCAAAAAACCGCAAATTTCTTACGCAGATTGTGAAGTTATGAGTGCATTTCAGAGTTTGCCGATGCGCTCATCGTGATTTTTGAGGCATTATCTATAAGAAACAACTCTTAGTTTTGCTCTAGCAAAAGTTTGCAACAGGCCCATTTCAGAAAGTTCCAGGGAGGAAGTAAGGGGAGCCTCTCTACCTGCCACCGGCCTCTGTGCTTGCAGAAAGTGATGAGCAAGATTGAAAGGAACATAGGGTCACGGCTGCGTAGTGTTACCCAGCGACACTAAAGTTATGAGTGTTATTAATTTTTCCATGTCGACAGTGGAACCATACTTAAACACAAGTAACACAGGATTTGCCTTGAAATCAGGTGTTGCTACAGCTTTGAAAGTTCAGAATTACATTTTTGACTGATCTAAAAGGCCTAAAGCTTGAGTTTAAAAAAGGACCTCCCCAACGCCCATGAAGTCCTACGGAGCAATGACCTATAGTTTCCAACACCTTGAACCCAATGCCGCATGGCTGCTGTACAACTTGAATCATAAAGAAGATTTCTTAAAAAAAAGAAGACAGAAACATTCATTTTAAACAATGCTACTATTACAAGCACAATTGAGTCACCCAACTTCTCATCGCAGTTGTGACCTAAAATCAAGTAAATTAATGTAGATGAAATGATACTCTGCGGTCAATTCTTCTCAGCGGCCGATCATCCTTTCTCAAGAGAATAAGGAGACAAAAAATGTGCATTATTGCAGAGTGAGATGTGTAGCTTTTGTAGTTTTCTACATTTGTACATTAGGTAGTGTTCAAAATGACTATAACTATGAATTGTTCACTACTCTAATCATTTTTCAATGTATTGCTTCCCTCTGTTCACAGGTATTACCTGGAAGTGGATCATATCAAGTCTCTCATAAACATTTTAGATGACCGTTTAAGCTATGGTATTTTCCCAGATGACTACCTGAATAACTTTTTAATGGACACGTTCCTCAAGCGCAAATTGTACCTTGAAGCAGCCAAAGTTGCCACTAACCAGGCTTTGCAAGAAACATATGATCATCCTATTTCAAAATATATGGGAATCTACTCATGCTTAAAGTACCTTAATGAGCCATCTGACTGGCATGTCCATGACCCTGTGCCAGAACCAGAACCTGAAGATGATGTTAAAGTCAAGGTCCGTTTTCTGATCAACCCATATTTTGATGATCACTTTGACCTGCGACAGCCTGGTGACTTAATAGGCAAAACGTTTATTTTCATCGGGAAAGGTTTGAAGGATCCAGTTGGAAATTCACTGATTCTGTATGGCTTAGTGATGAGAAAGAAGCTGGAGAAAGCAAAGGGTTTTGCTGACACCTTGGCCTCTGGGAAAGAAAATGTCTGTGGTGATGTCTTGACACTCGTCGGTGAAGCATTAAATGTTGAGATAGCAGAGGCTGAAAAAGAAGAGTTTGAGAAGAAGAAAAGTGATTTGCTAGAGTCTCTAAAAAAAATCGAAAATCAGACTGTTCCTGAGACTTTAATATCACTTGTTGAAGGGAGACTGAAAGATGCTGTTTCTAAGCATGAAATGAATGATATCCAAAACCAATGCAAAGTAAGTATGTAGGTTTTTTTGATTAATATTTGTACTTATCAAAAATCTCAACCTTAAAGTATTTTGAAATTCTATTCTTGAGAACTAAAGGAAAGGAATAGGATTCCCTTAGTGGTGGTAAGTAATATATGATCACATGTACACATGAAACACTGTTTGTAGGGTGAAAACTAAGTACCTTTTAGACTTCAATAGTTTCTTGCTTCTTAAATTCTCACCAAACTTAACCAAAGTACTGAAGGAAATGCATACAAAGATGTTGATAATCCGAAACGTGAAGTTTTGATTAAAAAGTGTCAATTCAGTGAAATAATAAGAAGATCGATCACAGAGTAACAATTCACGTTTTGAAAAAAATTGAGCAAAAACTGAGTATTTTTACTTTACTGCTCATCATGATTTGAGTAACTACCAGTACCATACGTTGGTAAACCTTTTAAATTTTTTATAAACATTTACTTATTGATTCTTCAACATTTTTTCGATCTTGTACATATAAATACATTTTCAAGTATCATCACATTTAAAAGATAGTTTTTCTTACCTAAGCTACTTATCTTTTTATTTTTTCAGATTTATATTATTATGTTTCCTTGTTTGTGTGTTTTTTGTTTTTCATTTGAACTTTGAAGCAATTATCTTTAACAAAGAAACATTCATTCACCCACAACATTTTTCTGCCATGAAAAATAAGGAGAAAAATTACTGTGATTCCACTTCTGGTCATTACTTTTAATTGAGATTCCTCTGCAAATAGGTTTTATGTATTTTGTTGTGTAAATTTTCTCCTCCTTTTTTTTCTCCGCCCCTGAACTGCAGTTGCAGTATAACTCATTATTTATTATTTGAAAAGCATATGAATTTAGCCTACCTATGATTTTTTTATTATTATTTTTTTTTATGAAAAAGCGTATGCATTTTATTTTCTAGTTAAAATCCGTTTACATTAAAGCTTGAAGCTAAAGTTAAAAGGCTTACATTCTTTCAATAGAAACAGTCAAAATATAGAGGCAGTGTAATGTTCATCATGCAGAAGAAATGTATTCACTCATCTGCTAACATCAACCTGACAGAAGTTAATTTTGTCCACATTTTTCAAACTAAAATTTTTTGCTTGCAGTTGTATGACCAATGGGAGAAGGACCGTGTGCACCTGTACCTTGAACTGCTAGAACAACGAGATCGTGAGCGACGTTTGGCCGAAGTCAACAACAAACTTCGTGAGCTGGAGGAAAAAGAGGAGGAGTTGTACTACTTCCAGATGAAAGACAAGATGGAAATTCAGATGGAAGAGAAACTCAAGGAAATCCGGAAACGTGAAGAAAAGCTGCAAGCAATCAGGAAGGCAGAGGCTGAGGAATATATTCCTCCAGAAATGCCACGCACTATAGGAACTCCAAACGAAGCTCCCAAACAGCTGACATAAGTATTGTAAAATTGTGAGACTCTTTTGTACTTTTTTTGTAATTAAAGTTGTTCCGTTTGAATTTAGTCCTTTCATTTTCTTTCTTAACTCCCAAATTTATAAATATCAACTTATATTTATTCAATGATTAACGAACCTATCATTCAGCAAATAATTAGATGTTTGTTTCACAAACTTGGATGATAGAGGAAAAGATGATCAAAGGATAAAAACTATTGAATTTATACATATTCATTTTCATGGCACATTTCTTCTTTCTTACTGCTCCAAAGAATACCCCCCCCCCCCTCCCTCTAAAAGCAAATCCTACCCCTTAATAGATATACTTTATTAGAAAAATCCCCTAGGACAAATTTCCATCCCTCCTCGGAAAATCTTTCCATATTTACCTTCCCCTTAAGAATAATTCCTCTCCCCTTGAAATGTCCTCTCTCACACCGCAATCACACGCTGAATGTGGGAGCTGAATGTGGCTTGAATGTGGAAGTCATCGGCCCGATGCCTGAATTTTGCGCGTGACGCGCAAAATTCAGCAACGATTCTCAGCAACCATCGGACCAATTTTAAATTTGTCTGAACTATTCGAGTAGATTTGATACACATCTGGATGAAAATAACTCGAATTTGCTAAATTTCAGCCGTTGGGCGATGACTGTTGACTTCCACATTCAGCTGCTAAATTCAGCATCCGATTGCGGCATCAAATCCAAAACACAGGGTTAGAAACATCACAGAAGTTAGAAAATGAAATTCCCTGACATTTACCTGATTTTCCTGACACATTTCGGTGAGATTCCCCGAAAATTGAGGACATGACAGTTGGTTAAGAAGACATTACTGAAAACAGTTTTCAGACAGAATTTCTTGTTCAAACCTCTAACCTATTCTAGAAAGCAAATGAAGGTGATTACCAACTTTTCCTTGACATTTCCCGATTTTCCCTGGCTTCTTAAAATTCCCTGAAATTTTCCGGTATTTCCTGACTGTGGCAACCCTGAAAACAGTTTTCATGAAGTTGGGGGCAAAAGGGGCGAGAGGGGATAAATTTCTTTTCCAACTAAAGATTGGATGACATACTTGGATGTCAAGGTTGAATTGTTGTATCTAGTGGTTGAAACTGTGAGTAGAAAGTGAAAAAAGTTTGGAACTCTTATCAATACTTTGTATTTAAATCTGAATTAAAAAGATGTACAAAACATGAAAACTAATAACAACTTAACATCACATTCAACTACTTTTGGGCTCTCCCAATGGTTTTTCAAGAATTTCAGGTTCAGGAGACTTTCCCTCATTTTGATCGACGGCTTCCTCTACTAAACCTGGAGATTTTTCTAGTGGTGAGGCGGTTTCAGCCTTTAAATTCTCCTGATTTTGGGATAATGTGGACTTCTCACTTTCTGTCGCCGACGCTGCTAAATCTGCTGAGGCAAGTTTTTCGGACATCTCTGCGTATTTTCGTGCTCTGTATTCCTTCTTCGCTTCCTCCAAAAGAACATTATGAATTAAATTGCGGTTATGGCTTAGATTGGGTACAAGGGGTGGATACGGGTTACCTGCAACACAATACAACTAAATTAGATTCTGGATAAGTATTCAGACTATGCAAATCTGCAGCTGAAGAATTCAAGTAATTCGATTTTCTTGCTCCCTGAATCCAGAGCTGACATAATGAGGAGCTTAAGAAATGAGCCCAATAGACAAAGCAGCTCCATGACTTGAGTTGTCGCAAAAGTATTGCATCTGATTCTCATATGAATGTACAAATAATGCTGGCAAACTGTCGCTTGTACAGCCTCGGAGAAAATTTATTAGCTTTCAAATGAATCTTGGTGAAATTTGTTTGGTCAAAATTTCAGCGAATAATGGTGTTTAGAACACAACTAAAGGAAATAAACAAGTGGAGTTGACAAAGCTTAAAAAAGGAAAGAAACACATTCAGGAAGTTACAGGCCAGTTAAATGCCCACATTCAGAAGGAATAAGGGCTAAAATTAAAAAAAACAAAAAAAAAACGAGAGCACTCAACTGACCAAGGTAGGAATCAAAGCTAGCACTCCAATGTTATTCTGTTGCAGCTCATTTTCATTCTTTCATTTATTCTTTTTAGCCTTTGCTTCAGTTGAAAATAAATGCTATACTAGCCTTGAACACCTTAATAGTAATTTTTTTCTATTTTCAGCCTGGGTATACTCGTTTTTTACTGTATTTTCCAAGACGATAGGTACAAATTTTAAGGACAATATTGTTGGGACAGAATTTTTTACTCACAACGACGACAAGAAATGTCCTTAATCAGGGCATAAAAGGATGAAAATAGAAACAATCTTGAAACAGTTTTGCACATTCTGGGCTATTCAAACTGAACATTTACTTCCTTGTCATAAACGTTCAGGGCAGTAGAGTAAAAAAATCCTGAGTCCAAACGGAGCGAATAGGTCAAATCATCTACCATTCTTAAAAGGTCCAGTACAGCTCACACTACGTATGCATATGGTTCCATTTGTGATTTTATTGTTTATTATTGTTTATAGCTGAAGTTTTCTTATCTTTATTTTCAGCATCTTCAGAGTTTTTTAGCTTATTTTTTGGTTACACTTTAAGTGATAACTTTTAGCAGCAGTTTTTCTGTTCTTGTTACGGCATTTGCGCCGGGAAAGGGAGGAAAGAAGATGGATAGAAATCTTTTACCTCTTAGTTCAAGAATAGATTTTGGATACGGGTCTTGTGTGAAAAGTTTAGGAGCCCGGTACAGCTTTGTGTAGGAAAGTGGACTGTTCTGGTAGCGGGGAGCCAATACTTTGAACAACTTGTGGATAACTTGCTTCTCTGTAATCCAGCGGTCGGCCATTTCCATTGTTGGAGTGTGACAGTCACCATGCCTGATAGCCTCAGAGATTAACTGCAACCATAAAATTATCACATTCAAAACAAAAGCTGAAACTAGTCTGATCATATTAACAAATTTCTTCAAAAATTTTCTCAATCAAAGGGGTCCTACGTTATAAGTTTTCCACCCATTTAAAAAAAAGAAAAATATAAACAGGTAATTCTACTAATCGGTCTTGGATTTATTTCTAAATGATGAATGTTTATCTGGAAAAACATCTACAGAAAATGTACTAATATGCAAGGTTTTGTTTCGCATTTTCATCTATTGATTAATGTCAATGAAGTGTCTTGTAATTAATTGCTGGTAAATTGGAGTGAACATAGCGGGAAAACTGTACATAAAGGGAGGGAGGGGGAGGAAAGATGGATCAGAACTGCTTTATTTGTGAATGCCGATGAAAAATTAAAAAGAAAATATTAAGTGATCATGCAGAAAGTAAAAAGTAAGATTAGAATTAAAAATCAAATGTTATGTTATCATGTAGGATATAAAAAGGAAGTGTCCAATCTGGATCGCGAACCCCGAATCTCAGGATTACAGAGCCAGTACCTGAGCAGTAGGGCTCTGGGTACCGATGAGATGAAGTGCGATAAAGCGGTATAAGAAACTGCTCAAGTGGAGCCATGCGCCGCACAACAAAATCAGCTGCCGAAAACGGAACTTTTGGGAATATTTCACACCATACCTATTGCGCATTCGGGAAATTGGAAGAAATTGGATTGATGAATTGGTCCGGGGAATCTGCAAAAATTTTTTTAGCCCAATCAAAGGCAGCTGGATCGTACGTTCCCCTAGTTAGATTAAAATGATTCATCCCAGGTTCTCGGCAAGGTCAGACTGGCATGAGATGTATCACACTGATTGAGTAAAATATCTAGATAGATTTAAATGTTCTACACAAAAATACGACAAAAGACTATGTGTAAGCCTAAACAAGTACTTTTACCAAAATTGTTTGCTAAATTTCGGAGAAAGGAGAGCTGATATGGCTGGGACAAAAATGTTTTCATTCAATACAGTAATTGACCTCGGTGCAGAAAGCAATGCTTTTTCTGGTAAGAATGATTCTTTTGGCTCATGCTATTGTCCTACTTTTAACTTAAAAGCAGGGCCGGATTCAGCTTTTTGCCACCCCTGGGCAAGCTACATTTTGCCGCCCCTGGGTCTGCAATATTTCGCCACTATATTGTCAACAGTATCCCCTCCTCCCCCTCCCCCTCTCCGCACTCCCAACTTCCCACGCCATCTCATCTTCCCCCCCCCTCGTGCGCCGCCTGGGCGCGTGCGCGTAGCTGCTTCAAAATGCGCCGCGAATATATAAAATGGAATGGATGGATGAGACAAAAATAAAATGTGGAGACAAAGTTGAAGCTAGTGTAGCTCAATGTATTAGTTGCAATGTATTTTCGGAAGATCAGGTTAAAAAGTTTTTCTCCGGGTTTTCAGTTTAGCAAAGCTGTCAACCAGAGCATCAACGTCTAAATTGATTATCAAGTCTGCCTCGATGTTTAAAATTGCCGTGTTGTTTAGTATCACTCCAACGAACGATCATCCTAGCGCTCAAGGCCGGACCTAAGGGGCGGCAGCTTTGCCGCTCCCGTCAAGCGTCAACTCCCTTCCTTCATACATTTTGCCGCTCATCTTTTCACTTCGCTCCGTCTCTGTCTCCATTTTTTCCTTTTTTCTCGCTTTAACTTTCAATTAATCCAGTGCCAAAATTTGCCGCCCCTCAAAATTTGCCGCTATGGGCAAGTGCCCCAGTGCCCTATAGGTAAATCCGGCCCTGCTTAAAAGCAAAATCCGTCATGACGGCTAGGGAAAGTCACCTAAAACTAGATGAGATAAAGGAATACTTACCTAAGTGCAATTCAGACATTCTATATAGTTTTGGATTCGGAGAGACTTAACTGATTAAAAGAGAAAAATGGGGGGGGGGGGGGGATATAATGATGCCTAATAGTGCCTGAAGTTTCAGCAAGCACAACTTAGAGACCATAATGCTCTTTAAGCTGTGAGATTGACAACTCCATTATCTGAAGAACAAATCAACCGTGTGCATCGACAATCACATAACTCTGTTTGCGACGTCGCAGACTTCCTGTCATACTTTATTTTAAAAATGGAAAACTACTCAATTGCAATTCTTTAAAACGGCTGTGATTTTTCTTTTTCGTGCAAAGCAAACTCTGCAAAAACTTCGAAGAATGATGTCAATTTGTTCTCCTTTAGAAAATAATATAGAGGCGGAGATTTTCAGACACCACAAACAAGATATGTGATTGCAGACTTACACCATCAAAATGGGATCCGATAATGAGTGTTATAGTAGCGATTGGAAGATTTTAAAATCATCTCTGCTTGGAATGCCTAGGACGATGTGATTTCAATTTTCATTTTCCGAATGAGATTTTTCAAACTGCGCATGGACATTACTTACTGTTTTCTACAGCACAACATGCACATTTTAGGTCTGTAGAGAATTCTTACCCGTTCGACATATCCTCTGGCTTCATCTGCTTTAGTATAGTTCAGCTCTAGCCTTTCATACTTCAATAAGCCAGTAACAATCTGACTCAGCTTCTTAATTCTTCCAGGTGGGCCATCCTTGTTTCTAATTAGCCTGTGCTCTGGTCGGATCCTTATCCGAAGTTGAGATACTAACTTAGTTAAATTTGGTGTGGTTTTATAACGATGAGTGGTTGCCATTGTAGTGGTCCAAAGAGTAACTCCGCAGAAAATGGAAAAAATACAAAAGCCTTATTGATTCACTGAGCAACCATGCCCGATACGCGGTTCAGTGCTTCGGAAACTTCCAACTAGTAATTGAAAATTGACTGAACAATGAGAATTATCAGATTAATGTTTCACATCACGAATGACTCAAAGTTTCCGTATTAATTAGCGTATTTGGTCCAGTGAACTATGAATAATTACACTACGGAGACGACTACAGTAATTTTCTGATAATTCTGGCCACGAAAGATTTTTAATCGCATTTCGCATAACCTCAATCTTGTTTGTTGTTGTCCGGCTGGGCAAAATGAAAGAGATTGCGCAAATTGGTTCAAATTGCTTCATTTTCCCAATTATTCCTCTTTTCGAACAGGAGGAATCTTAACCGCAAATTCTGAACCAGACGCTTTGATTGGTCCAGAGCGGTTCATTCCATTTATTCCGAGTTGAACCAAAATAAGCGGGAATTTCAAATAATTTCGGATATCCTGTTAACCAAATAGTTTCCGTTTCCGGTAAACAGTGTTGTCAGTTTTACTTATCAAATGCTCGTAAAACTGACAACACTGTTTACCGGAAACGGAAACGATTTGGTAGACAGGATATCCGAAATTATTTGAAATTCCCGCTTGTTTTGGTTCAACTCGGAATAATTGGAATGAATCGCTCTGGACCAATCAAAGCGTCTGGTTCAGAATTTGCGGTTAAGATTCCTTTTGTTCGAATACAGGAATAATAGAGTCCCTTTATACCAGAGAAGGTATGTTTATAGTTTATACCCAAAAAAGGGACATAAACAAAACATACATAAAGGGACTCTAAGGAATAATTGGAAAAATAGGTTGTTGTAAAAATTGCTTGTCTAGATCAGTCTAGATGGTCGATGAGCGGCGAAACGGGCGAAACTCACCATTAAACACAAACATTTGCGCGTGCGCGATCGCGATCGGCGATTTGTTTTGTTTGTTCTGTACCTTTATCAATTTGATTGGTAATACTTTATTATTTATTATCATTTCTTTTAATTGAATTGTCAAGCACAACTTATTCACACAATAGTTGGTAATCTACTTATTGAGGACTGTTTCAGTTTCTTTGTGCGCATGTTCGAAACTCCTGATAGTAAAGAATGGGCGACAGCGACGACGAAGCGAGCAACCGTGACTCCAAGTTCAACTTCACAACATTTCTATTTGGGAATGTAGACGCCAACGGAGAATTAGAAGACAAGGAGCTTCTAGACAGTGAGTCTCAAAAACAGCTAACATGTCTGCCCAGGTTGGGCTTTAGTTCTTTCATCAACGAAGTAATCTCCAATGATGATCTCAACATTGAACGAGATTTCTTGGAGGAGAAGCCAAACGGCCTGAATGGTATTAAAAAAGAAGATGCAGGGTCATTGGATGCGTATTCAATCAAGTCCCCTTCTGCAATCGACTTTTCAGATATTGCAGAAGCTGTGGAAGAAGAATTTGAAAGTATTAGGAACCATGTCTCGCACGATGTTGATGACACCGACTATGACTCGGACTCGCTAAAATTGAGCTCTCTACCAAGGTCTTCAGCGGAGCTTAAATGTGAAAAAATTGATGAGGACCTCCAAAATGAGAAGGACAAAAAATTGGAAACACCCCTGTCTGCAATGCTGCCATCAAAATATGCTGATATCGACGTTCGAGAGATATTCTCAGATTTTCGATTTGGCAAGGTAAGATCCACTTAGAATGATTGATAAAGTAAGCTGTCAGCATTATCTATAGTGCTAGTTTTTTTATGTTTTTCCTCACTGTACGAACCAAGCGTAGAGTTTCTCTAGGTTTTAGTCAAAGAGTATATTCGTGGGAGAGGCATGGATGATTCTTGGGAATTATAGGCTATATTATGGCTGAACCCCATTTCATATTCAGTAGTTCAGCGGTTTCTTAATCAGGTGCGCTATTTTTGGAAGAGGACAAGTGTTTCAAGACCCTAACATCTGAGATATTGCTGATTTTGGCACTTTTTCATTTTACTTATTTAGTGTAAAAGAGGTGTGTTGAAACACTATAGCATTTTAGGTAGGTACTTTTTACCCCCGGCGTCACAGCCTTTTTTAAAGTATCTTTAAAACAGAAAAGCAAACAAATTAGAAGTGTATTCTCTCGCTAGGGCTAGACTGGTTGTGCTTGTGAGCCACGAGCATATGCACAGCTCTGATCGGCAGCAAGCCCCCCAGGGGCCTAGCAATGCGAGCGACTGCATCCTGGTCAAAATGTCCAGCATGGCCCCGGCGAAACCCTTCGAGGCTGTTCGATATGACTGGTGTGGCAGTCAAAGTGTTAATAGCTTATAAATGACCAAGTGGATTTAGGACCTGCCCCGTGAGTAAATGGTCTTAGGTTTAAGTTGATACACACCTTAAAATTTTCGTTTCTTTAAAGTAAATTTCCAGATTACCATATGGAATGTTCAATATTTTATTATTCTTGCGGGTTGTACCAAGCTTCAACACACTAGATAGAATATCAGCAGCCTCACTACCTGAATTTTGAGTTTATCATCCTCATTGTAGTTATAAAATAAGTCAATTTACCTCATTTCAGGTTCTGAGGTTTTCTCGGTTGTTCGGACCTGGTAAGCCCAGCAGTTTACCTCAAATTTGGCGTGGAGTCAAGAAACGCCGCAAAAAGAAGAAATCACTCAAAGAAGACAGTCAACACTTTTCTGACTCTGACTCTGATCAGGATACTCATAGCAGAGGATGGAGTTTCAATTACGCTCCCCCACCCTCCGTTGATCAAATTGAGTCAGATGACGAAGTAAGTACTGAATTCCATCACATTTACATGCCAGGGCTTACCGGATAGGTAATGCAGACAGTTATCTATGGGTGGCAAATCAAGGATGGTAAGAGGAGGGAGATAAAAAAAGAAAAAAAATTGCTCCTAGATTTTTTCATTTTTTTTTTTGTTACGGTTAAGTAAACCATATTGCGTAGAGTTCTTAAAGTTTTCACTCCCGGGGGGGGGGAATCCTGTCGTAGACTCTCTCGAAAAATGAAAGCAAGATCATTTCCCGGAAGTTCAGAGAAACTACATTTTGTATGATTATTTAAAATATACTCATTTTGATCTCAGAGCGGAGAGAAAATAAATTCCAGGTTTTTAGCATAGATATTTTAACTTGCTGCGATATTTTTAATTCTGTGATGGACCCTGGTATTTCCTAGTTTTTCCAGGTCCTAGACACTATAAATTAAACAGGATTTTGACATAAGAACTTGCTCCAATGAGACTTCATTTTTTGAACTTTTCTGGGAGAGGCCCCGCCCGTCCCCACATCCGAATCTCCCTTTCTGTGTAGTATTTCCTGTTGTAACCATCATGGAGGCAGCAAAATTCTAGTTGCCTTGGAGTGGAAAAAAATTCGGATTTGGGCATGTGCATTAATGGTGGATGGAATACTTTTTATGATTGTAAGTAGTGCAACCAGAGGTTGATGACTTTTCAGATCCAGCTAATCACAGTTCGGCAAAAGTTAGGTTTCTCTGTTGAAACCTAATTTTTGCACCATCAACATTACACAATAAAGTCAAAGCTCATCCTCTAAATGGTCCATACCTGTTCATTTTGTGGAATTTTTTGTCCTTTTCAGCGTTTGGACAACAGCGAATAACAGAATGTTGTCGATGAAGAGGCCCAAATCATTCAATAATTTTGTGTGCTGTTAATAATTGTGAAGGTCCTCAAGATTGTTTTCACCTAGTTGCAATACTATACCAATATTGGGTTTGTTTTTGCTAGCTATAAGCTATCTGCCCACCTTTTTATGCAACTACGAATTCTTGTCTTTTCATGTTAGGATAAATTTTTGAAGCCTCTTGAAGACAAAGTTAGCAAGGAAACCCCTGACAGTGGCGAGAATTCAGATCTTGGCCCTAGAGCAGCTGACTGGCGGTTTGGACCAGCTCAGGTTTGGTATGACATGTTGGAAGTTCCAGAGACAGGCGAAGGATTTAACTATGGCTTCAAGTTGAAACCAAAGGTATTATCATTGAATTTATTTTCATTCAACATTCATGTTAGATAGTCCTTTTAGCAATGAGTTCTCTAATCTCTGGGAGGTACCTTAGAGTACTTTCAAACTCCAAGATATGCAAAAAACTGATGATCTAGTTTTCCATGGGTATAAAGCACATAGTTTCCCTGTCAAGAAGGAAGCTCATCCGAAAAAGGTGCCTAAGATGATGGGGATGAAGAATGATATTGTGCATAGTATCAGGTCCAAGCAGTTGGTCTGGTTTGGTAATGTGCGGAGGATGGCAAACCATCGTTTTTGATTGGGTTTCCTCCGGGAGGAGGCGACAAGGAGTGGAGGAGGATATCAGGAGATGTCAAATGCCTGATCTGTAGGAGGATTGGGGGCAATGGCTATTGAGTGTCACAGAATGCAAAGTTGGGTTGTAAAAGTGGCTGTTATGTATGTTTAAAGCGCCGAGCCATTTTCTGAAAATTTCATGAACCGATAGAGAAGAACTTGAGAGCATAGTCAGAGAATGAGAGAACATATCATTTTTAAAACTCTCTACCAGTCAATTTTTAACTTAAAGAAAAAAATTACTGGGACTTAGGCTTCCACAAACCATATTTTGGTATCTGTATCCATCCAACTCCCAGGAAAAAGCATGTTTTGAAATACTTTTAGAACACCTCTTGTGAAATCTGCCATTTTGCAAAATATGCAGAGAACTGATATTGATCAAACTTTCATTTTCTTTCACATTAGACTTTTGAAAAAAGTATGAAAGTTCCATTTTTCTAAGGTGTTTTTTCAATTTAGGGTGCAAAAGTTTTGTAAAAATGAATAATTATGTATGGTGGATTGTGGACCAACGTCAAATTAGAGCTCCTTCAACCGAGAGAGCTGGATGATTTTAACAAAGGAAATAGAAATGAGCATACTTATTGACCTTTTATTGTATGAATATCTCTAATGTTCTGCACATTTTTCTGCTTTAATTTTAGACCGAAGAGGATGCAAGTTCCAAACAAATCGAACCCTACCCTGATGATGTGTTTTTGATGGTTTCTCAACTCCACTGGGAGGATGATGTAGTGTGGAATGGAGATGATATTAAACATCAGGTCAGATTATGTGATTTTATCCCAAGCATGATGTGCTTATTCAAGTTCCATTCTGGAATTGTAAGCTTAGCAGCTTCAGCTTTTTATTATACCATAAAAAAATGAAATCAGCGTTTTCAAATATCTCTTGTATATTAGAAATCCGATGAAAAATATTTTTACCAACTGTGTTTAAATCCCTACTGCTGAATTGAGTCCTAACAATAATTAATCTAAGTACTGAATTATGATGCATAAGTTAAGAAAACTCAGGCAAACTAAGGCAAAACAACATGGGAAAAAAAGTTGCCAAATTGCCCAATTCCGGAATGTTCAAATTCTGCGCTACAACTCTGGAATGTTGACATGAATACTCTGGCTGTTAAAGTAACATCCTAACAACGTTAAATTAACAACCAAAACATTCATATCTACATTTCAGAATTTTCAAGCAGATTTTAACATACTGGGATGTTAATTCAGCAACTTTTTCTTCTATGAATTTCATAGAAACATAAACTTCCGCTTTGTTTCTGAAGAGAGGTCATGCATTGCACCCTCTAAAATTTCCCTGGGATATGGTCTAAAGGTGTCAAGTAGAATTGTCTTGGACTCTTCGTTTGAAGTATGCTTATCACTCATTTGTTTGACCAATATTTAGGAAAAACAATTTTTTTCGGCTCCCCTTTTATTGTAAATTTAACGCAGTGTTTTATCACTGCGTTTGGAAGTTTATTTTTCTGAAAAAGCACTGTCTACCGACATAACAAGTTTTTCCTTGTCCAGGTGATGCAAAAGTTAAATTGCAAAACAAATGCAGCTGGCTGGGTTCCAAGTAGTGGGAATAGGACAGCGCAAGCATTCAGTCAGCCTGGGAAGGGTATTCCTCCTCTAGCCTCAGTAGGTGGAGTGCGGCCTGGCTTGAATCAAATGCCTCCTAACAGCAAGTTCAATATGAAATCACAGATGTAAGTTATAAATTTAAAGGTTACTTAGTGACGTTCCTATCCTTGGCCCTATTTGGAGTAGCACCAAAAAAAATTGAATAAAAAAGAACAGTAATGTTCGTGGAAAAAAACAAAGTTAATCCTAATTAGAGGAAAATGCTTCTTAGTGACTAAAAGAATTCAACTTCATTAATTTAGATCAAGTAAAATGTGTTTTTTTTTAGCTCTTATTTACTTGCTCCTTTTTTCATTTTTCAACATTTTCACTGAATGAAGAGGCTAACGTAGCAGGAATAGGTCTGGTATTACAAGTACTTATTATTTAGAGCAAATGAGCACCAATTAAGACAAATGTTAATTTTTTTTTGAGGATGGCAGGTATGATACCTTTCAGGGTTGCTACAGTCAAAGTCAGGGAAAACTGGGAAATGTCAAGAAAATGATGTGTCAGAGGAAAATTGTGAAGTTACACTTACATGCTTTCTAGAATGGGTTCATTTTGAACAACAAATTTCTTGTGAAAACTATTTCAAATCATGTTTTTTTAGTCATCTGGCATATGTTTAATTGTCAGGGAATTTCGTTGTCTAAATTCTGTGGCAACCGTGTGAGAAGGTTCTTATTCTGTCGTAATAAAAACTCCTTTACAGAGCTCTAAAGAGCCAGATACACCTGCGCGCTACACGCGCGTCTTGACCCGAAAAAGTAGGATCCGATCCTACTTTGAGCGAATTATGAGTGGCGAGCTGTGACCTGATTGGCTACGAAGATTGCCGAACATGGCCGAAGGCCTACTCGCCGCTCAAGACGCACGTCTAGCTCGCAGGTGTATCTGCCCCTTTAATTAAGTGAGCTAATGATAATTACGGTGATTTAACGTCTGTTGGACCCAGCATGATGAATCATTTGATTCAAGACTTTATTTTAAATCTGTTTATAAGACCAAATTTTTTTATTCATAAGTGTGCTGAAAGACATAGTGAAGTGTTAGAAGAAAGTGCATATTTAAATCCTACGTAAAGGTTTGAGATGAACTGTAAGATTGGACTATGGTCCAAGCCACGAAAAGTTACATGTGAGGGGCAGAGTCAGTGGTGGCTTGGGACCTGGGTTGAGGTTTGAAATTCGGGTTGGTTGGCTCATTCAGACGTCATGGACTTGCTGAAGCCAATTAACCCTTAAACAATAGACCAAGCCACTAACCTCCCACCTTTCACGGCAAGAAATCTGAAGTTGCATCTCTGTATCAATTTGATATTTTCATGTCGGCAGGCTAATGAAACAACAACAGTCACAACGAATGGACGATACCACTGATGATACTTGGTACTCAATTTTCCCTGTAGAGAACGAAGAGCTTGTGTATGGCTTGTGGGAAGACGAAATAATTTGGGATGCTGAAGCAATGACAAACATCCCTAAGCCAAAAATCCTCACTCTTGACCCCAACGATGAGAATATTATCCTAGGTACGAATTTTCTAAATTTCTTTCTGAAGGCATCCGGTCTTGCACACACTAAAGTTTCAATGATAACAAAAACGTAAAACGAATTTTTTAACCACACTTATAATGCTGTCTTCAAAATTGACCTTAAATTAATTCCTTTTTTGAGAGGTCGTTTAGCTTTTTGATCCGTATTGTCCAGAGATAGACCCATGTGTAACAAGATTGAATCTATAGAAAGGAAAGGGATGACTCTAAACCTCTAGTCTTCAGTATTAAAGTTTGAGAACTAAAATTTGCCCACTTTCTCTGATGAAGAGGATATCTCACCTGTTTAAACTATCATTTTTACGCAAATTGTTCAACATTTTCCCCCTTTTTATGGTTCATATGTTACTTATAATCTTTCATCAGTCAGTAGGTAACTTGATTTCTCACTTACACATCAGTGTTTCTTTTAGTTGTCCTCAATGTTTGAAGTTTAAAAAATTGAATAGTTGGGCATCCTACGTTCACACTTGCAATAAATCCTTTCCCCATAATTTGAACATATTTGAGTGGGCTTAGCATAGATGTTTATGTAATAAATCCATGTCTAAATTGTACACTGTTCAACAGGTGTGCCAGACGATATAGATCCTGCTAAGCAAAGACTGGGTAGTACGACTCCAGCCAAAGTGAAAATTCCTCACCCTCATGTGAAGAAATCCAAGATTCTACTCGGGAAAGCAGGTGTTATCAATGTACTTGAAGAGGACACACCACCCCCACCTCCTAAGTCACCAGATCGAGACCCATTTAATGTTTCTAATGACAGGTATTCCTCTACATTAAATGTATGTTTGTTTAATATAGAAGAGCAAAAATAAGAGTTGTTCCTTACAGATAATGTCTCAAAAATCACGATGAGCGCATCAGCAAACTCTGAAATGCACTCCTAACTTCATTATCTGTGTAAGAAATTTTTTTAAGCTTCCCGCTTCGGGAAGGATACTGCGGCACAGGTGAATAATTCGTCAGAGAAGTCGTTCCATTCAATCCCTGCTCAACATGGCGGACGCTTCCGCGCGCAAGTTGAGGAGAGCAGGAGGTCAATCAAGGTGGCTATCTATCAACGTGGGAAAAATGTGAATGTAATGACACCGATTGTTATCAGGTGGTTAGGATCATCGTCCCGTCACATGTGTTTTGGCGAATTTGTGTCGGCTATGTTGAATATTGCGTGGTATCCTTGTGAGCAGGGGTTGGATGGGATGAATCCTCTAAGGAAATGTTCACCTGTGCTGTGGTATCGTGTTTGAGGTGGAAAGCTCCAAAAAACGCAAATTTCTTACGCAGATTGTGAAGTTAGGAGTGCATTTCAAACTTTGCCAATGTGCTTATCGTGATTTTTGAGACATTTTCTATGAGTAACAACTCTTATTTTTGCTCTAGCAAAAGTTTGCAACAGACCCATTGGTCATAGTCTTTCCTCAGAGAGACATCACAGTGGAATTTTACAGAGAAGGGGATCTTCCCAAGCTGCCACCTCTGATCGGGCTGAATTTTTTTCACTAGACTCTTTAGATGAATTCATTTTGTACAGTTTGGGCGTACAAGTTTTAAAGAAAAAGTTGCCTCTTTCAAAGATGTGCTTTCATGTTGCTTGTAAATGCACAAAATTGCCTGGCTTTTAACAAGTTATGGGTGTTCAAAATG
Organism: Bemisia tabaci; assembly: GCF_918797505.1. Lineage (NCBI taxonomy): Eukaryota > Metazoa > Arthropoda > Insecta > Hemiptera > Aleyrodidae > Bemisia > Bemisia tabaci. The sequence goes on from NC_092795.1 coordinate 40,586,947, forward strand.
AAATAGCAAACAAAATTTGATTCAAGCATGGAACGGTTGCAGAGCGATTTTGGCCTAATTTTAGTCCAAGTTCAATCCTCATGTTTTTCATCATCCACAGATAACAAAATGCACCACTCCTGTAGAAAGCCACTTTTTCTTTCCACTTTCCTTTTCTTGTTAGCACTGTATGCATTTATTATTGGATCAATATTTTACCTCTAAGTAAAATTTTGAAAAGCTATCGCCTGCAATTAAGGGAATAGACGGTAATTTTACCTGTAATTTTAATTAATGTGCCAAAAATCCCTAAATATTTATTGAAAGTATCCAAATTTTGCTCTTTGGCTACTGATTAAGTAGTACTGATTAAACATGTTATTTTCCAGCCACTATCAACCAAAATCACACGAAACAGTACTCCGCCTGAAAGTAGGTGGCGCAAATCTAATCCAGCATTCAACACCAGTGGTGGAGTTGCGTGCGCCATTCATTCAAACTCACATGGGCCCTGTGCGCCTAAGGAATTTCCATAGACCTCCCCTTAAACGCTTTTCACATGGACCGCTGGCTCATCCTGGTCCGCACCCTGCTCTGCCATTGCTTAAACACATCAAGAAAAAAGCAAAGCAGCGAGAGCAAGAACGGGCAGCCTCAGGTGGAGGAGATGTGTTTTTTATGAGGACACCTGAAGATCTCACTGGCAAAGATGGTGAAATTGTTCTGGTAGAGTTCTGTGAAGAGCATCCTCCGCTCGTAAACCAGGTAATTTATTTATTTGTTCATTGATTTGTCAATCTATTCCCCGAACAATGAATTTCCTGTATCCAGGTAATGCAGTTAATTTTGTCCCAAAAATTAACAGTAGCTTTTGCCCAAAACGTCAACATCTCCTAGAGTCATCGATTATCGTTCAATGATAAAGTCATTGTTAAAGTCATTGATCTTCAGTCATTGAAAAGTCATTGATTATCAGTCATTTAAGGGGGGGGGGGAACATTTAGAAGTGGCCCAAACGGTATGTAACAAGGTGGAGAAAGTACTCAGTTTTGTACTGGTACTCATTAGTGCAAAAAATCTTTTTGACTCTAATTGAATAATTTTTGGAATTTCTCGTCCTTGTTTTCCCTGCGAAATGGTGTGGACCCAGCGCTATTTCTCCACTTTGTTTTTAAGTCATTGATATAGTCATTGATCACATATCCTCTAAAATTGAATTCATGTTCTTGATCATCAATTTTGCCAATTTTTAGGTTGGGATGTGCACAAAATTTAAGAACTACTACAAACGTAAAGCGGGAAAAGACCAAGGACCACAAGACTTCAAGTATGGAGAAATAGCATATGCTCACACCTCGCCTTTCTTGGGAGTTCTTTCTCCCGGAAAGTCAATTCAAGCAATTGAGAACATGATGTACCGGGCCCCAATCTACGAACACAAAATCGTGCCCACTGACTTTTTAGTCATTAGAACAAGGTATGCCCACAATTTTAGTTTTCAAATAATTTGGAATCAACTCAGTTTCCATAACCACCATTGCGACAGTCACATTGTTACTCGAAAATTCACAGCATGCCCTGCATGGAAAATGAAAGGATTCAACGCCGTCTAAATTTCCTTTTTTTTAATCTAATTTTGTTCATGACCTTTTTTGCAAGATAGCAAAATTTCCTTGTGCCCCGTCAAAAGCAGGGTGGAAAACTTAATTTTTCAGCATTTTTACACCCAGTATCCAGTAGAAATGTTGCAATATTTAATGGGTGATCAAGGAGATCTTTTGTCGCCTTGCTGTCCAGGAAGATGAGATGGATGAAAATAATTAATTCCTCCGAAAGATGACAGTGTGGCATAGCATCTACACACACGTAGCAATAATCCCACATCTGTATCAGAAATTATGTGTGGAAAGGGCAAAAAATTAACTTTTTAGCCCCGTTTTTTTGGTAATTGGTACATAGAGGTTAATTGTAAAAGCTCATCATGCCCAAGAGGTTGCTAAGGAGATCATATTAAATAATAACAAAATTTATCCAGCGTCAAATTCCGTGATTTTCGGTGCAGTATATTTTACAGTTAATCCTGTAAATACCATGAGACTAAAAACATATACACAATGGCATTATTTTCTTCTCTTTTTTGGAGGGTAGGGGAATCAGTCAGCCATTCAAATGGTTTAGAATCTCTCGCAATGACTCTAGAATATTAACAATTGATTTTTTTATTTTGCAGGTACCAGTATTGTGTAAGAGAGGTAGATGCTACATTTGTTGCAGGTCAGTTATGTCCTTTGTATGAAGTTCCAGGCCCAAATTCCAAACGTGCTAGCAACTTTGTCAGAGATTTTTTGCAGGTAAAAATGATGGATTTTTCTTGTCTTAATGAAATCATCAAAAGTTACAACTTGCATCAATTCTGATCAATAAAAGTCAGTTACATAGATTACAGCAGAGCAAAATTATATAATCTTGATTGACTCTATTGCCTATGCATTCATGTAAAATCTTGTTAGCTGTATTTTATTTACTATCGCTTTTATTCTTGTCTTACTCCTAGAGTGGTGGCTGAACAATATTTAGCATGTATTTTTAACTTCCTTGGTAAAGGTTGAAAAACAAGATCCCTACATCTTAAACTGTCGCGTGTTTCTGAATTAATTCTTACAGCATCCAAACAGGCTTTTTTTGTGTTCTTATCTCACACATGAATAGCATTTAAAAATGAAGACCAACAGAGTCACTGTGTTGTCAAAGCGTTCATCTTCTTTTTCATCTAAAAAAATGCCTAGAGTAGCAAATAGTTTTTGTTTTACCAAAAAATTATAAATTTCATACAAAAACCCATTTTATAAATTGTATTACTGTACATATTTCTAGTATTGTTCAAATCAAAGAAGAAGTTGCGCAGTTTTAAAAACCCTGTAATCACTTCATTTGGTTCCCTAATTTCAAATGAAATTCATATGTTAGGACTGTTGATTTCTTTCTATCATATTATTTTCCCCTTTCAATAATTTTGTGTTAATTTGGTTTTCACTCCAGGTCTTCATTTATCGATTGTTCTGGAAAAGTACTGATGTTCCTAAACGCATTAAAATGGATGATATTCGCAAAGCTTTTCCATCTCATTCAGAAAGTAGTCTGAGGAAACGACTGAAATTGTGCGCAGATTTTAAAAGAACAGGTAAATCTAAAACATACTAATTTCTCTTCAGTCTTCTTTGTAATCCAATAATTATGAATTCTTTTAAGACAGTATATTAAAAAAAAATTAGTCTGCTCTTGAATTTTTAATTTTGTGATATCCATGAGTTAAGGAAAAGAGGCAATTAAATTTGCATTTAATTATATGTATTATAAAAATAAAATACTACATTTTCAGGTATGTAAACACATTACATTTTTTTGAATGATAGTTTTTTAAGTAAACCTTTATTTTAGAAATCCAAATCATACTTTGTGGGTTTTCTATTTTATCATTACATGCTTGAGTTATCAAATGCAATTTTGTGTTATCTCTTTTTTCCCTTGCTCTCTTCAAGGTTTGGACTCTAATTGGTGGGTCATCAGGCCTGATTTTCGTCTGCCCACTGAAGAGGAAATCCGTGCCATGGTCTCTCCAGAGCAGTGTTGCGCATATTTCAGTATGATTGCTGCTGAACAGAGGCTGAAAGTAAGTCATTTTTAGGTACATTTTTGTCTTGTGAGTATGCCGTATAAAAATAATCTGAATTTTCCTGTCCAGTGTTTGATCTTATCTTATTCAAGTGTTTTACTTACTCACATGCTCCATAAAACTTTTCCGAAAAGCAATTCAATTTTATCAAACCAAAAATCTTATCCTGTACGCGCCTAAAGATACCCAGCAACTTGATTTTCCATCATGGAAATTCTTAAACACATACTATTAGGTAAAAATATTTCTGTGTATGACCGGCAAAGCCATTTTTGGCTCTGTGAAATTGTGAAATCGGTGCAGTTCATCTGTAGGCATTTATGATAAAAAAGATGAGGTTTACTCTGTTTTTGCAGTTTGTCTTGCAAAGACTTGAGGTAAAGACCAAGAAATAACTTTCTGAAACTCAATTTTTAGTCGTGCGGCGAAGCCGTATAGACTCTAGGTTTCGCCGGAGGCTAAAAAGTGTCCACACTTTTAGGCTAAGTCCAAGAGGAGAATTTTCGAGGAACCAAGTAACATATGAGGTATTGATATCGGTGCATTTTGGCCCAATGGAGATGTTACATGTGCGAGGAATTTGCAATTTGACTGTTGATTCTTGTATAAAAGTTCGCGAGGAACACAATGGTGCCACTAGTTTTCTCTGAAATCATCTTCCATGCTCAAAAAAACCTCTCAAGTTGAGGCCAAAATGGAGGGGATATCCCACCCTACCCTGAGAGTCCACGTCTACATGAAGACAAACTCTCCATGCAAAGATAGGGAGCAAATACATTAGCAGGGTTGCCGTGTATTCAGTTTTGGAGTCCCCAGATAAATTGGTAGCCCTGTCAAAGTATTAGCTCCCTATCTTTGCATGGAGAATAGGTCTTGATCTAGGCTTTGACTCTCAGGGTAGGGTGGTATATTCCCTCCATTTTTGCCTTAACTTGAGTGCTTTTTTTGAGCTTGGGAGATGATTTCAGAGAAAACCAGTAGCACCATCGTGTTTCTCGTGACTTTTTACACAAAATTCAACAGTCAAATCGCAAATTCCTCACACATGCAACATCTTCATTATGCCAAATGGAATTTCTGATCATTTAGCCATGGTTTGGTAGCGTTTAGCAATCAACTGTGACCATAATGTAAAGAACCCACACAGGTGCCTTTCGGCGGAATGTCGCCCTATGGCATTCTTTATCATCAAGTCACTGTTGAACATTTACTGTTAAGTAGCGTTTAGCAACCAAGTATAGCCAAAATTTCCAGAACTCATACCTCAGATGTTCAAAGAGTGTTAACATGTGTCGCCAAATGGAATTTCTGATCATTTAGCCATGGTTTGGTAGCGTTTAGCAATCAACTGTGACCATAATGTAAAGAACCCACACAGGTGCCTTTCGGCGGAATGTCGCCCTATGGCATTCTTTATCATCAAGTCACTGTTGAACATTTACTGTTAAGTAGCGTTTAGCAACCAAGTATAGCCAAAATTTCCAGAACTCATACCTCAGATGTTCAAAGAGTGTTAACATGTGTCGCCAAATGGAATTTCTGATCATTTAGCCATGGTTTGGTAGCGTTTAGCAATCAACTGTGACCATAATGTAAAGAACCCACACAGGTGCCTTTCGGCGGAATGTCGCCCTATGGCATTCTTTATCATCAAGTCACTGTTGAACATTTACTGTTAAGTAGCGTTTAGCAACCAAGTATAGCCAAAATTTCCAGAACTCATACCTCAGATGTTCAAAGAGTGTTAACATGTGTCGCCAAATGGAATTTCTGATCATTTAGCCATGGTTTGGTAGCGTTTAGCAATCAACTGTGACCATAATGTAAAGAACCCACACAGGTGCCTTTCGGCGGAATGTCGCCCTATGGCATTCTTTATCATCGAGTCACAGTTTAATAGCGTAAATAAGCAACCAATGGTGGCCAAAATGTCAAGACTCCAAACTGGTGCTTTTTGGCTGAATTTCGCCCAATAGGATCTTTGATGATTTATCAGTAATGGTTGATGTTTATGTTGATTAATTATTACTGTCTGAAAGTGAATCCTGTGGGAGAATATTATAGGGTTGGTTCAAACAAGTTAATTTAGAAATTTTTTCCTTAGCGCTAATGGACCCTAAGGGACAACTTCAATTCATCGAACTAAAAGTTTTCAATGTTCATAACCATTTTTTAACTGTCGGAACTCACTAGACCACATTATATTCATGATGAATTTAAAGAATATCGCTGTCAAAAGTTGAGTTCTCCTTCAATTTAGCACTTTTTGTCATTACCTTAAAGACCATACGGAAAGTGCTAAATCTACGGAAAACTCAACTTTTCACAGCGATATTCTTCAAATTTATCATGAATATAATGTGGTCTATTGAGTTCTGACATTTAAAAATGGGTATGAACATTTAAGGCTTTATTTTCCTTGAATTTAAGTGGTTTTTCAGGGTCTACGGTAAGAAAAAAAGTCTAAAACACGTTAAAAGTTACTTGAACCTACCCTATAATGTTGAGCTATGACTTCAACTTTCATGAACCCTTACTTGTGCCTTTCAGCTTGATTTCGCTAAATGGAATTATTTATGATTGAAGTCGTGGTTGAGTTTACTATGCTGATAAAATATCATTGGAAAATTTAGGTTTCACCATCATAGTCTTCTACGAGGGCTGTCCCAAAAGAAACCGGACTTTTGTCATAGAAGGCGAACAGAGCGTCGTAATGAAGTTTTCTTGGGCTTGTTTGAAAGCTGATAAGCTACTAAAGATGCTTGTTTTTACAGAATGCAAACATTGGTCTTGGTAAGGAAATTACACGCTTTGGAATAAAGGAAAGTCAAACTCGAGTTTGGATTTTTGTCTTTATTTCAAGAAAAATTTAGATACAACTTAAAAAAAAAAACAGGTTTTAAGTTAAAAACTTCGTTGCTCTCTTATTCAAATGCTTAAAAATAAGGAAATCAACATTTTAAGCAGCTTACCAAGTCATCACCTATCCCCTTCAAAATATTCGCCAGCTTTGTCGATGCATTTTTGCCACCGTTTCTTCAATCGGGAAAACACTGTTGAAAATCCGCAGGTTTGAATGATCGCAATTCCTTCAAGGTGAAACTGTCAACCGAGAATATTACAATGGTGTTCTGAGACGATTACGCGAAAATGTCCGCAGAAAAAGGCCCGAGCTTTGGAGAGAGAATTCCTGGTTTCTGCATCACGATAATGCACCTGCCCAAGCATCCCTCCAAATTCGCGAATTTTGTGCAAAGAATGCCATGAGTGTCCTCCCTCATCCCCTCTATTCACCTGACCTGGCTCCGTGTGATTTTTTCTTCACGACTTAAATCTACCTTGAAAGGTCGACGTTTTCAAACCATTCCGGAAATTCAAGAGAACACCTTGAAGGAATTGCAATCATTCAAACCTGAGGATTTCCAACAGTGTTTCTCCCAATTGAAGAAACGGTGGCAAAAATGCATCGACAAAGCTGGCGAGTATTTTGAAGGGGATAGGTGATGACTTGGTAAGCTGCTTAAAATGTTGATTTCCTTATTTTTAAGCATTTGAATAAGATTGCAACGAAGTTTTTAACTTAAAACCTGGGTTTTTTTTAAAGTTGTATCTAAATTTTTCTTGAAATAAAGACAAAAATCGCAACTCGAGTTTGACTTTCCTTTATTCCAAAGCGTGTAGTTTCCTTACCAAGACCAATGTTTGCATTCTGTAAAAACAAGCATCTTCAGTAGCTTATCAGCTTTCAAACAAGCCCAAGAAAACTTCATTACGACGCTCGGTTCGCCTTCTATGACAAAAGTCCGGTTTCTTTTGGGACAGCCCTCGTAAAAATAACCATCAGCATTACTGCACCAACCAAAATCTAGCCCAAAAAAAAAAAATAATTCGGCTGAAAAAGTGGGAGAAGTTGGGATGTGCAGTCTCAAAATAAAAATACCTAGCTGTGATTGGACATAGCTTTGCTTTCATTGAGACTTTCAAATTTTATGAATAAAAAACAGTACGCGTTTAGCAAAAACAGTTAGTTTTGTCCTTACCTGTAGACCATACAAAAAGAGCTAAATTGAAGGAGAACTTAGCTTTTGACAGCGATGCTCTTCAAATTTTTCATATAGGTACCTGTACAATTTGTTCTAGTGAGTTTGGATGGTAAAAAATGGTCAGGAACATTTACCTAAAGCTTTATTTTCCATGAATGTAAGTTGTCGTTCAGGATAGATTCTGACGACTAGATCCTTACTAGAGTAAGGAAAGAAAGTCTAAAATTGTTAAAAGTCACAGAAAAACGCGAAAAAAGAAAAAAGTCGGAAAAGGAAGTCAAATTTACATAACAATTAAATTAACATAAAAATTTCGTAAAAAGTATTGGAAATTACGAACAAATGTATTTACGTAAAAACTGTATTAAAAAGAAAGTTAATTTTAATTAAGAAAAATAATCTTGGTAAATCAATTTCTCACGTAAATTTGACTCAAAATTCATTTAAAAAACAGGGCCGGATTTACCTACTTGCCGCACATGGGCCGGATTTACCTACTTGCTGCCTATGGGCCACCTGTATTTTGCCGCCCCCTTCTCATTCGTTTCGAAACATCAATAAAAAACAACTTAATCGGCCCGAAACAGTAACAGAGAAACAACTTAAAACGGGACTAAGGACGCAAATAATAAAAAGAAACACATAAAATATAATAAGAAACCCGGGACGTTTCGCAGGGATCACACCCGCATTTTCAACCGGCAAAACAAGAAAAATTAAAAGAAAGGACACTATGCCCCTCACTACTAGCAAAAGTTCGCATGGAACTTTGCGTGAAAGTTAAGTTCCGTAAACCTATCTACATAAGTGTGAACGAGGCCTTCCATTTGTAAGAAATGAAGGTAAAAATTATGCAAGAACAAACATAAATGTGGTTTAATAATTTTAACTTCCGCCGGCGCGCCGCGCTGACCGCACTGTGTTTGGCACAATGCGTGAAGTATTCGTACAGTCTTGTAGGCGTTATGCGTTTCACGCCGACCGCCCGCACAGTGGATTGAGTCAATTAGAGGGGTTGGACATGAAATTTTTGACAAAAACTGCAAATGTTGATGTTTATTTCGTCACATTTTAAAGTTCAAGGGTGAATACTGGAAGAAAATATCACGAGAAAACCAGTGGAACAGATTGCAGAACATTAGGTTCTTGTATAAACGGAGTTATGAGCGTTTTAAGTTCGCAAATTTTTTCCGACCTCTCTCATTGACTCGATTCACCGTGCGCCGCGCTGAGGGCTTCTCCTTTTTATCTCAAGTCCTCATCATCACTGCTGCACCGCTCCATGCCAAATTGCGTGTTTGGTTTCTCTCTTAACTCGACTAAGTAATTAAAGGTGCTGTCACCGAAAGACGCTTTCTCGTTTGTAATTTTTTTTTTCTGAATCCGATTTTTTTTAAACCTACATTTTAAAAAAATGCAAAATTTGCCGCCCCCTGCGTTAAGAAATGAGAGATGCCTTACTCTATTACCCAATGCATCTGACGAGTTTTTTCAATTCAAAAAGGAACGTATGACACTCCACAAATAAATCACGTTTGAAGCGCAAACCGGATAAAACACGATTTGTCAAAAGTATTCATTAAGTATTGCACTTTCCACAGAAGCATATTGCACAAAAATGTCACTGTAACGACTTCCGGATATGGTTGCGACCAACTTAAGGCTCAAAATTTTGATTTGTTCGCTCCCTAAAAAAAATGGTCCATCTCAGTAACTTTGCTCACCAAAACTGACGAATATCCGAGGGTCACAGGCTGTCGTGGTCCCGGTCGAGAGAGGACATTTTTCAGGGTTGAAATCCTTCCTCTTATTTAATTGTTTTTTAAATAAACTTATGCTAGGACACTATCCCTGAATAACAAACAGACCGATTTGGCTGCAATGCCCCGAGCCCTGCACGTGTGAACTTGAGTCATTCGTTTTTACGACTTTTCCGAGGGTCGGTGGCCGCTGTGAAGCCCGCTCGGCCGCGATTGCAGTCTTGGGGCCCCGCTCGAATGAGGCTCAATTTGGGTTCGGGCTTCGGGTGCGATTATTCTATCGTCTAGCGACTGGCCACTACGCGGCCCAACCCCTCGAAGACGCTCCGCGCCACCAGACTATCGATATTTTAGACCAAAATATTGTATCGATATTTCAACGTTATATATCGTCCGTATCGATACATTTATCTCCAGAAATATCGAATCGATTTTTCTTTCTTTCTTCTGCTGAGTTGTGTATTTTACACCTCGGAAAATCGGAAATTATGGTCAATTTTTCGTAGTTCGAATTTCGGATTTCGCTGGCCAGGTTGTACAGACCTACGTCACAGGGTAAACAAACCTCAAGATGCAAATACCTCCTTTTTTTCTCTATGTAGGTATAGGACTTTTCGCGTGGCTGCTCGACGGTTTGTTAATCTGTGGAGGTTAAGCTACATTCACGCGTCGCAAGCAACCTGGCGCGTCTGCTTCTTGCTACTGCGAGCGCGCCTTCATTTCCTCCTGCACGCAACAAGGACAACCGCGATGATAAAGAATTCCATTCGGCGAAATCGAGCCGAGAGCAGGCACCACGAGTATATCGACGGTGAAACTACCAAACCACGTATCTCGTTTGCGGTGTTTAAAAATCTACGCTCACATTTTATTTTTTTGAAGTAGACCAAATCCATATCATTCCTTGAAATTTTCACGGAATTTTCTCCGCACAAAGAGGAAAAATCACAGAAATTTTCAAGACTGGATGTTAAGTAGTTTTTCATTTAAAAAATAAAGTATGACAGGAAGTCTGCGACGCCGCAAACCGAGATACGTGGTTTGGTAGTTTCACACGTCGATATACATTATGGGTTATTTTAGTGATGGGTGGGATTTTTATTTAAAATTCCTATGAATCCTAGGTATAGTATTTACTTTAGTAAACAATTATCATTTATTCCATCACTTCTTCGGATTATTTATTTTTAATCAATCTATATTCATGTGAAGTGTAGCTCATCTGCATTTTTCTTTCCCTGGAACCTAAATGTATATTATAGTTTGAATCCATCAGAAACTAAGTCAGTCAAATCAAATTTAACTACATACGAAGTGAAAACGATTTGTATTTCGCAAATCAAAGTGATAGTTAAAGCAACCAAACTGTGTCAGAAATGTTCCCAAATTACTAGGTAAGGCTTTTATCAGCTCATCATCTGATCCAATAATTTTAATTGTGGCATTTCATTCGGCATGTCGCCGCACGACTTCTATGATACTCAAAGTCTCACATATATAATTTGAAAGGGGGGGTCTGGGGGGGCGGCGCCCCCTCAGCAGGTAGCTTTTGCTACTTTTTTAAAACAAATGTACTTATTAAACACACACACACTTATTACACATTGAAGTATTATTGTGTTCCCTTTTTTGACTGATCTGTTTTGAGGATTTTTGAAAAAACATGTTCCATTGTCATGCTCGCTTATTGTACAACTATTTTATTTTGATGTAACATCTGTTATAGGATGCTGGTTATGGTGAAAAATTCATTTTTACACCACAAGACGAAGATGACGAAGATCTACAACTGAAAATGGATGATGAGATTAAAGTTGCTCCATGGAATACAACTCGTGCATATATTCAAGCGATGAAAGGCAAGTGCCTACTACAGCTGACAGGGCCTGCAGATCCCACTGGCTGTGGTGAAGGGTTCTCATACGTCAGGGTGCCCAACAAACCCACCGTAAGTTTTTTCTTTTTTCTACAGTCATTTTACTGAAATCCTCATGTTTGTCTCTTATCCTTATGTTGCCTCAGAATAAAATAATATCGCCTGCATGTTGGAAAGTACCTTGTTTTATATCTTACAGTTGTCAAATGTCTCAAATTTAAGTAATTTTGTAAAGTTAGCCAAGGAATAAGTTATTAGAGAGAAATAAAGAACCATTTTTTCAAACAATTGAGTAAAGGAGAGGAAATTTAAATCCACAGAATCTGTTTCATATATTGATGGCTAAAGTACAACACCATGTAACTCCATTGTGGTGTTTCAAAATCTCCGCTCCTAGTTTATTTTTTTGAAGAAGAACAAGGCAACTTTATAGCTTGAAAAAAAAAATGTAACAAGCGGGAAGTGTTTCCAGCTAACTCTATAGTACATATCTTATTGAACTGTATTCTGTGCAGTGTTTTAAACTTCCACAGTACTTTAATTATTTCTAGAATTAATGAAACTGTATAAGCTATTGTGGCTCTAATAACACAATTTTTTCTTTTCTAGCAAAGTAAAGAAGAACAAGAAGCGCAACCAAAACGAATTGTCACTGGGACAGATGCAGATTTGCGAAAACTGTCTTTGAGCAATGCCAAAAACCTTCTTCGGAAATTCGGTGTTCCCGAGGAAGAGGTAAAATTTTTTTTTTTATAAAACTGAAATCAATTCATTCAATTTGAAAACAAATAGAAGGACGTGGAAATTGCATATTCACTCCAATGTTTATCTCAGCCTTGCACAAATAATTTTAATCCAAATCCACAAATGCAATTACAGTTTACAAATAATTTAGGATAAAACATATTTTTCTGTTGCAACCTTTTATTGAAACAAAAGACATTTGTGTGTTGTTTTTCTAGCTCTCTTTTAAATTGTGAATTTCAGATAAAAAAACTGTCCAGATGGGAAGTGATTGATGTCGTCCGAACTTTATCAACAGAGAAAGCCAAAGCAGGGGAGGAAGGAATGACTAAGTTCTCTCGAGGCAATCGGTTTTCAATTGCTGAACACCAAGAAAGGTAGGAATATCTTCTTGTAGAACTGAAATTTTGTGGTATTTTCCCATACTTTTTCACATATTCTAAATATACATGTACATACGTACACTGTACGTATGTATTGAAAGTTGACCTTCAAATTTGGTTGCTGCATTTTATCTAAAATTCTATGTCTACGTCTGTCTTTACAAATTTACTTAATTTAGTTCTTAGCAAATTTATTGCAAATCCCTTCTCTCTGTTATGCATAAATTACTAAGTTATTAGACGCATTCTAAGTTTCTTGTCTGTCAGATATGTAAGTTTGCCTCTTATTTTAGGTACAAAGAGGAATGCCAAAGAATCTTCGATCTTCAAAACCGAGTTTTAGCCTCTGAAGAAGTTCTCTCAACAGATGAAGGCGAGAGCACAGATGAAGATGGATCGGACATTGAGGAAATGGGTAAAAATTTGGAAAATATGTTGGCAAACAAAAAGACTAGTACACAGGTTTGTGGAACATTTTATCTTATTTGAATAATATTTTTATGCATACAGTCATGAAAGTCAGTGTTTAAATCGACATCCTCTGTTTTAAAAAGTTTACAAATTTGTATTATATAATGGCCTCAGTAACAAAGCGCCCTCCTCTAATGCGCACAGAGTTGACACCAAAGTCAGCTGATTTCCAGTAGCAATATTTCCCCGCCACTGCGTACCTGTAGTTGTTGATTCTTCACTGCTCAACTATAGCTAGCGTTTCTCAGTATACCCATGATTCAGTTTCTGATAATTTGTAATTTACTGCCTACTTCCAGACCAGAGAGACTTGCAAAAACCTACATTTAGTTCAGTTATCTTTATCTTATGAAAAGGAAAATGCTTAAAATAAATGAGAATTGTATCAATTGAAAACCAGTAACTAATACGCCTTTCAACACTGCCTGTGTCACCATCAGCTGCAATTCATAACTGGTTTTACGACGGGTATTAGTTTTCAGTTTTTTATTGTACAAGATAACGTGTTATAATTTTTTTTTCTTTCTATCTATTTCTTTTCAAGAAGAGCAACACCGTGTTTCTTCATGTTTTCTTTTCAAAAGTATCATTTCAGCACACCGCTTTCATAGCTAAAAAGAGCTGCTTAAGATATTCTATCCTCATGCATTTTTTTCTTTTTTGCAATTTGTGTAGCTTTCCCTTGAGAAGGAAGAGCAAGAAAGGCGAGAGTTGCAGAAACTCATGATGGGTGAAGTTGATGATAAAAAATCAGACAAGAAAAAGGATGAAGAAGATAGCCAATCGCTTAGTGGTTTCCCCGGTATGAAACAACAAGGTAATCACATCTCGATTTTCTGTATTCTCATGTTTGTGTCAGGACACCTTTCCTAACGTGCTTACTGCTTAGTTGTATGTGCTGGTATGCATAATGCAATCAGCAAATTCTAACAGATGCACAGAACATCAAAAAATCTTATGTGCCAAAGAAATGAATAATCCCGCTCATCTACTTTATTCAGTTTCTCTAATTTTGTAGTTTCATTACTGCTAAAGTATAATTTTGATTACAAAAGATAAAGATGAATGAATAAACTCTTGGTAGATAAAACTTCTCAATAATCCTGATAAGCATTTAAAAAAGGTTTCAAGTCACCTCTTAACGCACAATTTTGGCAGCAGTCTGTATCAAGAATTCTGTTCCTGCGGGCCTTTTTTTCTTCATCGTTTTCAAGGAGGTTGAGAAAGTTGTAAGAAAATCCATTCGGAATCTACACAAAATCTTGCTAACTGTTTCCAACCTTTTTCATACAGGATTTCAGTCATTTTTACAGTGTTTGTTTTTGACTCTTTTTCCCTATGCAAAGAAAAAATGAATGTTTGATAACAACAGAAGCTCATGAAAAAGATTGATAACAGTTTGCAAGATTGCTGGTGTATTTAGGTTGGCTTGCTTTTATCTCTGTCTAGTCAAACCTGGTTGCTAATGGGGGAGAGAAAAAATGCCTGCGGATGTGGGAGCTGTGAAAACAAAAATTGTGTATTGAGGAGTGAATTTCAGATTTTTTTGGTGTTCATTGTCACACATGTGTAAATTTATCTCGAGAAAGTATATTAATTTATTTGTATCAAGTGAGAAAAAAACACAAAGAAGTGGCCTGAATACTGTATTAACAAGTTTGGAGAAATTTATTTTTGACTCTAATTGTAATTTTTAGAACTTCTTGGCTTTGATTTCCCTGCAAAATGGTGTAGACCCAGCACCATTTCTCCACCCTGTTTATTTGTGTCTTTAGTGTGTAACAGGCATATTTATGTTCTTGACAAGGTCACTTTCCTTCATAATGTTCCCCAAAAACTGAATGTAAAGTTTCTCAATGTCTTTTCAAGTTTTTAACCTTTGACATTATCTGGAAAAATCAATGGAGATCCTTCATCTTTTTACCATTGTGTTTCTAGAACGCGTTCTCAAGATTTACCGAACATTCCGAGATCCAGAAGGGAAAGAATATACACGAATGGAAGTTGTGCGAAAACTGGCTGTGATTGACGCTTATGTAAAAATTCGATCAACCAAAGATGAAGCATTTATCAGGCAGTTTGCAACTCCTGATGATGCGCAAAAAGAGGAAATGAAACGGGAAAAACGCCGTATTCAGGAGCAGTTGCGGAGGATTAAACGGAATCAAGAGCGGGAACGCTTTTTAAGTAAGTATTATGGCATTATTTTTGTTGATCCATCAATTCCACCCATGAAAATTCTTGTGTGACACAAAATCTCTCCTTAGTCTTTTTGAAGTCAATAGGTCTGAGGAGATAATCACTTTCCTCAATCCTGAAAAATTAGTCTTTAAGATGTTTTCAAAGTTTTTGGATAAATCACATTCTATTCGAGGCCTGATTTGCAGGTTTGATGAGTTTATCTATAATGAGTTACAAGGCCATCAACCAAGATGTAACAGTATTGGAACAATACTTTTTCAAGAGAGCAGCAATGTTAGCATGAACCTGGATACTTTACTGAAGTGCTCCTGTTTTTTAAACCACACCTCTCATACACTTGATTGAAAATGTAAACTCATCCTATCTCTCCCAAGTTGATTAGATGTGACTTGCTCATCATCTTGGTTGTTGTTTTCAGCTGGCAGAGGAGGAGGGGGAGGGGGACTTGACTCGTTGGGAAGCAGCAGTCAGCACAAACATCATCACCACCACCACCATAAACACAAGCATGTCAAGCAGCATATCAGTCCCAAGAAAAGCAGACCTCCGAAAGTCAGACCAGACCTCAAACTGAAATGTGGAGCCTGCGGTCAAGTATGTCTTCCTCTATTGAATCTTTAAGAATCATAGTAAATATGACCATATTCCATCATTATTCAGCCTTTGATTGAATTTGTAGCCTCGATCGTTTGTATACTCTTCGCACTACTTTTTAGTAGGCACACTTTGAACTTAATATGGATTCATCTCCAACATTGATCATTTCTTCTCCATTTCTTATATGATAAGTAGCCATAGCTGCGCCTTATCCTCTTTATTCAATTGATTCATTGTATTGCAGGTAGGGCATATGAGGACAAATAAAACGTGTCCATTGTACTCAGCAACTGGTGGAGTTCCTTTGTCTAGCCTTCAGCAAGCGGATGAGCCCATAGAAGACATGCCACGAGAAATAAACAAAGAAGAAGAAGATCTAGTCAATATTGATGGCACAAAACTCACTGTGTCCAGTAAAGTTATCAAGGTACTTTTCTCAATCTTGCAATATTTGAAGTAAACTTTGGATGCATTTGTGTAATTTTCAAAATGGGGTAACTCGCTTTCCTATTCTTTTTTCTTCAGCCACTCACTTAATATTTACATCTGTTTTTCTCGGAGGGGGGGGGGGGATTTGAAATATTTATTAAAATGAGTTTTATTTTTTTGAATTTTTGTTCTGTATCCAGACCAATAGTTTTTAAATTTTTTAATCATTCAATTTAAAAAAATGATCCTTCGAACACCTGAAATCTTTTGGAAACCTGAAACTTGTCGGTAGGAAAAGAGGAAAAGCATAATTAGCCCTTTACTTCTGGATAATAATTAGACTGGAAGAAGACTAGATTAGACTTAGACTGGATTTTGCCTAAGAAGGTACTAGATTGGGTTCCTCCTGGGAAAAGACGTAGGGGACGTCCAGCAAAATTGTGGGTAGGTGGTATTCAAGATGAAATTACAAGATGCCATTTACTAGATGACCTCTGGATCGATAGGCAGGAATGGCAATGAGCTGCCGCAGAGTGCCCGGGCGTGCCTTAAAAGTGACTTGAATGTATGTATGTAATAATTAGACAGAAGATCAATACATACTTTGGTATCTTTTTGTCTTAGAAATAGTTAACTTATTGCCCTATTAGAGAATAGTTTGTAATATTTTCTTAGTAATGTGTTATTTTTTCATTGTTTTAGCATGCCGAAGAAGCAAAACGCAAGTCTCTTCTGCTGAAAGTGCCCAGGGATGCACTGAGAATGAACAGGAAGCGGAAAGGAATGGATGATCTACATTGTGATTATCTCAAGAAACATCACAAACCTACCAACAGACGAAGGACTGACCCGGTTGTTGTCCTCGCAACTATCCTTGAGTCAATTCTCAATGAAATGAGGGACTTGCGAGATGTTCAGCAGTTTCTGTTCCCTGTTAATGCCAAAGTGAGTCAGAACAAACTTGCGAATCTAAAAGATATTGTTTTAAGCAAATGCATGAGTTTTTTTTCCTGTCACTAATTTTTTCAAGAATATATCCAAGTGTTTAAAGTAGAGATATCAATTTCATTAAAATTATAATTATAATAATTTCATATAAATTTTCATTCTCAATTGCAAGAAGTATGTGAGTGCCTTTTTTCCTTTGCAAAAGAAGTCAAGGATCAGCCAAGTTTGATTTTAATCTTCTTAGGAATTAGAAAAATTAGTACAAAAAGGTTTTATCAAAAGAAATGTTTTGTATCATTCCTAAGATTGCACATTATCAAAGTTTTTTTTTATGTGTCAAAAAAATATCTAGTCTCTATGCCGATTTTAAACACTGTTTATTTACACAAAAATCCATGCGTTAAAAATGAATGGAAGTAACAGATCTCTGAAATGTCTTTGAAAGGTTCCCTCAAAAAATGAAAGTTTGTTGTTTTTTCATTAAAATCTGACTCTTTAAGGATCATGTGATATAAATATATTTTTTTTTCAGGTTGTACCTGATTATTATAAAATAGTTTCAAGACCAATGGATCTCCAAACAATACGAGAAAATGTGCGAAAAAATAGGTATCAAAATAGAGAAGAGTTCCTTTCAGACGTGAATCAAATCGTAGAAAATTCAACATTGTACAATGGTAAGTAACTCAACTGTTGTCTCCATTTACATAAAGATTTCTCAAATTTCTCAGGAAAATCAATCTTTTTTTTTTGACTTAGGATCAACGGAGAGCTGAAAATAATTTGAAAGAAAAAACCTAAAAATTTCTTTGTTATCCGGGATTGTCAAAGTTTTTGACCAAGAAAAATCCGCTGCTTAGAGGACTCTGTTAGTCAGCAGATTCTCGTGTGATGCAAGTTTGTTATCATGACATAAATGGACGAAAACGGAACCAGTTGATCTTGCTCAGTCAGCGGGTTTTCTCATTTATACAGGTCATCACCTAGCAGGAATTGACTGCAATTCATTTCCTTTATTTTCACCTAAATCTCCTGTATTTTGATAAATTGATTTCAGAAAAGATATTGTCTGCAGACGCACTGAATGTATTTTTTCTTTTGCTGGAGGATGCAGAAAAAGCCGGAAAGACTTTCAATAATTCTATGCTGAGGAAAAATTATATTTTGTAATAGTTTTACATATGTTTAAACCTGTTTTATTTTTTTATTTTATAGGGGCGAAAAGTTCTTTGACTGTGGCTGCTAAGTCAATGATGTCATTGTGTGTTCAGAGACTGAGTGAGAAGGAAGAGCGTCTGATGCGCTTAGAAAAAGCGATTAATCCATTATTGGACGATAATGATCAGGTAGCTCTCTCATATATCTTTGAGAGCATTATTTCAACTAAATTAAAGACTCTTCATGATGCATGGCCTTTCTTGAAACCTGTCAACAAGAAGCAAATTAAGGACTACTATGATGTCATCAAACAACCAATGGACTTGGAGACAATTGCCAAAAAAGTCAGTGGTAAGTTCAAACTCCCCTTTGTTGTTTTTAAAAATTTTTGGCACAAAATATTGGACTGAAAGAACATTTAATAATTGAACATTCATATTCTTAATTTGGCTCCGCAAGTCATCATAAAAAGTTATATCACCTCTCTTAATCAGCTAACAAGGATTTTTTCAATTTTTTTATTGTATTTTCTTTTTAATTCTCTGAAAGTACGAAATGACGTTGATTTTTGTGAAACAGACTAAGTTACATGTTAGTTTCGGTGAAATAATTAGCCAAGCGCACTGCTTTTTTGTTAAGAAAAATGTTGAGCATGCTGCTTTTTTGTAAAAACAGGGTCTTTCTAATGCACATAGGTAGCCCTGTCTTTGTAACAGTATTTTTGTGAAAGCAAACCAAATTTTTTTGAAAGCAGAGAGATTTCTGCAACCCTAACCGAACGTTTCATTTTATTTTTGTTGAAATTTGTCCAAAATAAATAGTTTCATTATATATTCTCTTTACAGCTCATAAATATCACTCACGTTATGAATTCCTCCATGATATTGAACTTATTTTGAAGAACTGCGTTATCTACAATGGCAAAGAATCTTCGTACAGCAAACAAGCTGAAAATCTTGTGAAAGTTACCAAGGAAGCACTCGAAAGTGTAAGTTTCTTTGAACTTTGTTACATTGTTTTACATTTAAAAAGTATTCTTGATTATCCGTCATTTTTAAAAGTTATTCTGCTTCATACATGTAAGCCGTTTTTACAACTTTCTTTTGCGCTCTGGAAAACCTAATTGCCATAACCTCCATCCTCCCAAATTTTTGAGAAAGCTGGCTTTCCTTCAATTGGTTCAAAACCATTTATCACTATCCTTTCACCGACAAAGTGGCCTCCACATACATTTTCAAGTGAAGCAAAGCACCACTTTTGGCAGTTTTTCCTCTGCCGTTAAGTTAACATGACCATACAAAATTAGCTGTCTGATCCGGACCTAAAACACTGTGTCATTCTCTACTTCGGTGACTTTACACGTTTTAAGTATTTCAGATTGGATCTCTCCCTGAATTTTCTGTCGATGGGTCCTGAAAATCGGTCTTTGTTTGCATTCAAATAGTTTTCACTATTTATTTTTTACATCCTAAATTCCTGTATCATTCTCTTTCGGAATTCTTGGATTTCAGGGAATGCCAAAGGCAGGAAGTTGAAAGCCCAGAGGTGGTATCAGAAAAACAGAGAGAGACAATGTGTCAACTGATAACGTGGCATCAGCTAAAATGAGATGACTCTAAATTAACTAAACTGTTGCTACTTTATCGATGGAATTTTTTTTTTAAAAAAGAAAATTTTAGAAAATTACAAATAATAAAATGAGAAAATATAACAGAAAAAGGTGCATGTAACAATCCCATTGCTTTAATAATCATTTTTATTCTTTCCAGTATGATGATCATTTAACAAAATTAGAGTCAGACATCAATGCCACTCGGGAGCGAGCTCTAGAACAAGCAGATTTTGACTCAATGGGTCAATGGCAGGAGGATGAAAACTTCACCATTGCTCATAAAACTAGTCAGGTAAATTTGGTCCCGATTCATTTTTAATAACTATTTCTTATTTGCTTCCAAGTACCTGAGGGACGATATAAAAGAGGTACATTAGTGGCATCAGGTATTTGGTGGAACTGTATTAATACTTGCTCACAAAATGAGCCCCTAAAAATTATCGTCACATTCTTTATCAGTTCCATGCAAAATACTGCCCCAAAATGCAGTATGCACCAATTTTGTGATGCAGATGTGTAGTAAAGATTTGATACTCGACTGACAATAGAGTTTTAGCTCAAAGCAATTAGCCGGAATCAGCCTTACTGCATTTGATGTTACCTAATTTCCTTTCATTTTTTACTTTGTTAACAGAAATCTAACTAACATAATGCTTTGGAACTTTCTTTAAAATTACCCTTGATTATCAAGAATAAATTCCCAAAATACCAAGTCAAAAGTGTTGCTTAATTTTCTTTTTAAAAAATAAAGGATGTAAGGAAATAAGCAAATTTCGATTTTTCAAATTTCTGCATTGTAAATTAGTTTTTTGTTTTATTTTTAATTACGTTGTGTTTTACATACAGGAATATTACCAGTCAAACAGTGAAGAATACACTCAGGATACACAAGACCAACGCTCCTCATCACTTACGAAAACAGAAACTGATTTACTGGAAGAAGGTAAGTTCTTATCAATTGGAGTCTGCCCTTACATCCCCTTTTTGTTCCCCGGTGTGTAAAAATTTTCTTCTTCCTTCTTTTTTTTTGCATTTCATGTTGAAAAAATGTATGATTAGACGAATTGCTTATGATGTAGCAATAACTGATTAAAGTTATTCCAAGTTGTTTTTTTTTTCAATGCCCTATGCAGTTTTGAGCCGTTTACTAATTCCTACATTTATAATTCCATTCTAATTCACGCATATAATTTGCAACTGCCTGAATTTTACTCCTAAGATATTGCATCAAGCTTTCTAAAGGAGGAGTTGCGTTTTTGGCCTTTTCCGGCCCCACCTGGATTTTGCTAAATGTTTCATATTTTCAAAGTACTAGTCTTAGGTAGACTCTGTGCCAAATATTAGACCGAACGGAGCCCATGCAAGGGCGCAGCAGCGCCTCGAACCCAAAATCCTGGAATCGAAAAACAATTATTTTCATCGACTTTTTCCACTGTTATCACTCTTCCAGCACACGATTCTTATGTATTTTTTTGCGTACTTTTCGTTTCTGGCCTTTTTAAAGGCCTCCGATAAATTTTAAGGGGCCTTATGGCCCATTGTTGCCATTTTTGGCCCATTTTTAGGGGTTTTTTCCATTTAACACATTCAAAACTCAATTTAATCCAAAAACTGTGTACATTTTTGAAAAGGACGTAAAAAAATGAATAAAAAATGTTCAGTAAAATTTTTTCCTATGTTGCCAAATTTCCGAGAAAATTGGTCCCAAAGTGTCAAAAACGGCAAAAAATCGATAAATCGCCGCGTCTAAGGTTCAAGAAAGTGGAGTACATTTTTCATACTGTACCAGATAACAGCTCTTATCCATCCATACAACATACTAAAATATCATAGTTGTACCTGGATTCCCACGTTGTGAAAATTGACCGAGATGTCGATTTTAGCGGCCTTTTTATACTTGAAGGCAGCTCTTTTGAATGTTTTTCGACCTTAGTCACCCTCTATGGGTGTGCACTATATGTATTTTTCTACGTACTTTTCATATCTGGCCATAAAAATGACTTCCTGTGAATTTTAAAAGGCCTAACGGTCCATTGTTGCCAATTTTCACCAATTTTTAGGGGTTTTTTCAAGTTTACGTGTATGAAACTTAATTTAATCTAGAAACCGTGTACAATTTCGGAAAGAACGTAAAAAAATACATAGAAATGTGATTTGTACCTTTTCCCTACGTTGCCAAATTTTCGAGAAAAATCGTCCTGAAGCGTCAAAAATGCCAAAAATTGGATAAATCATCACGTCGGAGGTTCCAGGAAGTGAATTATGACATTCATGTGCATCGTGGGACACTTTCTCCACGCATTTTCTGTTCCTCGGTATATTTGGCCTGTAGCAAGCATCTTGAGAACCAAGGATTATCTCGAGGTTACAGGAATAAAGAGGTGAACTGGAGTGAAGGATAAAGTAAACGTACCTTGAGGGCCCGTTTTGTCACGTTCATCTGCGCCATTACATGTTCCTTGGGATGCATTGCAATTTTCCATTTTCGATACGTTATTTGTAGTGAAAAAAAAACTTGAAATTCACTTCCTGGAACCTCCGACGTGATGATTTATCCAATTTTTGGCATTTTTGACGCTTCAGGACGATTTTTCTCGAAAATTTGGCAACGTAGGGAAAAGGTACAAATCACATTTCTATGTATTTTTTTACGTTCTTTCCGAAATTGTACACGGTTTCTAGATTAAATTAAGTTTCATACACGTAAACTTGAAAAAACCCCTAAAAATTGGTGAAAATTGGCAACAATGGACCGTTAGGCCTTTTAAAATTCACAGGAAGTCATTTTTATGGCCAGATATGAAAAGTACGTAGAAAAATACTTATAGTGCACACCCATAGAGGGTGACTAAGGTCGAAAAACATTCAAAAGAGCTGCCTTCAAGTATAAAAAGGCCGCTAAAATCGACATCTCGGTCAATTTTCACAACGTGGGAATCCAGGTACAACTATGATATTTTAGTATGTTGTATGGATGGATAAGAGCTGTTATCTGGTACAGTATGAAAAATGTACTCCACTTTCTTGAACCTTAGACGCGGCGATTTATCGATTTTTTGCCGTTTTTGACACTTTGGGACCAATTTTCTCGGAAATTTGGCAACATAGGAAAAAATTTTACTGAACATTTTTTATTCATTTTTTTACGTCCTTTTCAAAAATGTACACAGTTTTTGGATTAAATTGAGTTTTGAATGTGTTAAATGGAAAAAACCCCTAAAAATGGGCCAAAAATGGCAACAATGGGCCATAAGGCCCCTTAAAATTTATCGGAGGCCTTTAAAAAGGCCAGAAACGAAAAGTACGCAAAAAAATACATAAGAATCATGTGCTGGAAGAGTGATAACAGTGGAAAAAGTCGACGAAAATAATTGTTTTTCGATTCCAGGATTTTGGGTTTGAGGCGCTGCTGCGCCCTTGCATGGGCTCCGTTCGGTCTAATATTTGGCACAGAGTCTACCTAAGACTAGTACTTTGAAAATATGAAACATTTAGCAAAATCCAGGTGGGGCCGGAAAAGGCCAAAAACGCAACTCCTCCTTTAGTACAGTAGAGGAAAAAAGGAAATTGTTATTGTATGAGCATTCCAAGTTCTTGTGTTAAATGCTGTATTGTTTCACACATTCTTGCTCTCATTTTTGTACCTCTCAGATTTCAAAGTTTTGATATATTCTCCCATCCTAACATTTCAGATTTACGATTTTCAAGTGAGGAGGATATTGATGAGCCAGATAACGACAGTCAACAAGTTGCAGAGGCAATGATGCAGCTAGGCAATATTGCCTATTTTTCAGCCCCCAACGAATCTGGTAGTATGGAAGAACCTCAGATTGTTCAAGGTATGTAGTCGTCCTCAAAATTTTCTTTGTTCAAAATTTGAAAGTATTCTATCCATCGAAGTGATTCTTTTTAAGCCTCTTTTTAAGTAGAACATTTCAACAAGTTGCCAATTAATGCACTGTAATGGATTGATTAGATTGATTTAGACTTGGAGGACAAGGCACCTAAGTGCAATTCTTGAAAAAATTGAGATATTAATGCTTTCAAGTAAAACTAGTCTTAATGCATATTCTGTGAAAAATTTGCTCCCTAATTCCAATTTTTAAGTATCAAAAAGTCAGTTTGAACTTTCTTTTCGCCATAAGGATCTATGTAATTTCATAACTTCAAACATATATTTCTCGAAACGGCAAAAACTGCACTTATGTGCCTTGTCCTCCGAGCCCCTCATTTGTAAGTCTTACATCCAAGGGAAACTCTGCAAATATTGGTATTTCCCTGATAAAAGAAGCCAACCTATTTTTCTGAAACAATAAGGTCGATTTCTTTTTTTTTTACCAAGGCAAGGAGTATATTCATGAGACTCTGGTGGCTGAATTTTGAGATATGTATGGGACAAATCTGAGGTAATTGAGTTTTATCATAGGTCGAATAATTAGATGTATGGCTTGAGTCTCTTATCGAGGGTCGTAACCAATTGGTCGTCACCCATCAGGAAGCTGCTTTTAGTCAGTTCCACCTCAGTCTTGCCTTGTCCGCATGACAAACACAAAATTTTAACATGGGCTCACCAAACATATCTGTTTTTGGAAGAAATTCTGTGCGCAGAACAGTCCATTCACCTTACATTACTTTCATTAGGAATACATCCCTTTTATCTCTACATTTTTCAACTTTTCTTTATCTTCTTTCTTTTGGCTTTCAGAAGAAAGCATGGACGTTGACCCGAACTACGATCCATCAGATTTCTTGATGGAGCGAGAGTCGCAAGCAAAGCTTCAAGAAGCAGAGGGCACAAGTATGACAGAGAAGGAGGAGGAAGATTCACAACGAGAAGCAGCGGATGATCTGCCGTCTGGTGAAATGGACAGTGAAACCAGTGGTTTGGTTGAGTCAATGGTCCAGCCCACCCCCAAGCATGAAGACGAGGAAGCTGAACCTGGAGATTTGTGGTTTTAAGAAGGAAACAATCAAGTCACACACGATCTCTTTCTTCTCTTGCTGATTGTGGGCACCGTCCCAGTTTGCCAAATTTTTGAGACTGAAGATTTTTTAGGTTACCAAGAAGTTACCTACTTGTTCTTTAATTCTTCGCTGCAGCTCTACCAGCGATGAAAGAAAACTGTACTTGCTTTTTCTCTTCAATCAAATTGTTTGATGAAAAGAAAATATTGAGGTACCCTCATTTTTTTATTACTGTAAATTTGTATGAAATGATCTCCTTGATGCTTAGACATCCTTGAATGCCTCAAGAAGGAAACCTTTTTGGAACTTCTTTGAAGTTCAGTAGCTGATTAAATGGTCCTATTAATGTATGCACTAGTTTTCCAAAAATAGTCTATTTAAATTATATAATATTTGTATGTTTATCGTTTGAGAGCACATGTTTTTATGAAATTTTTTTTACATGAGTTAGGATAGCAGCCACTCTCAGCAAAATTTAAAAAAAGCCCCCTCCCCCCCCCTCTAACAAATTTTGTGTGAATTTTGAACATGAGTTGGATTTGCACTGAATTCTTCATAAAATTTTGGAGAAAAAATATACCCCCGCCCCCCATTTTCCCGATGTCAATTTTATTAATAGCCTCTACATGCACACCAGAATTGGAAAAACACAAGAATTAGGATATGAAGTTAATCATTTTAAAATTTGATTCTTTAGCACAAATAAAAATGCAAATGTATATCTGATTTGTAAATTTTTATCATCACACTAGAGCCATCAATTCTTCATATATTTGTAAAATGACTCTTCTTGTTTTGAAGGAACATAATTTACAGATCTCCAGGTTGATTTTACCTCTTTATAATCACGCAAACGTTGTTTGTGTGCGTTCTACTTTTAAATAATCGTAAATCTATCGTTAAAAGTAGAACAGAACAAATATCACAAACTGTAATTTCAGTCACCTATGTCAGAATGTCTTTAAATTACATTTAAATCATAGCTGGGACTGGAAAACAGTATCTTTTAACTGCTAATGATAAAAATGATTTAGTTACTGCCACACTCTGCAGTATAAAATATGTAAACCATTAGATTTTAGTTTTTTTCAACTCCGCATTACTTAATCTGCAGTCATAATGACGCTCTCATGTGTAAAAGAAATTGCACACCTGGCCTTAAAATGACAAAAATGCCTAAGTTTTTTCTTCATCCTGTAAAATCGTCAGTTTGTAGGTAATCTGTATTGTTCCTTAACTATTGATCTAGGTGATTTATAACCCTCCCAGGGATTTTTTAACTTAAAAATTGTCAAAACTTTGCCTTGTTACAATGGAATCTTCCATTGATTTTAGCCACTCTAGTTAAAAGTCCTTATCATATTTGAATCATGAATCATGATCAGGAAGATTCCTAAATGAATTAAGCTTGAGAGACTATGTTGTAATCCACAGCTCTATAACCTCAAGATGACTCGTAGTCAAAAAAAAGTTGAGAGGTTAAGAGCGGCTGATACATTCAATAATTTATTTATTTATTCTGCTTTTCTTGTGTCAGTAAAATAGAAATGCATTTTGAGGAATTTTAAAAATTAATCTATATTGGTCACACAGCTTTAAAATTTCCAACTGACATTTTATTTTTGATCAAAGAAACCTTTAATTTTTGTAAAAATTCTCAAAGAATTATATTGATTGAACAAATTCAGGGAAGAGTTCTACAGGGCCCCAGACTTCCCATTTAATGCAAAAGAAAAAAAGTGTGAGCAGTCTACCATTCTGCTGCCTTGCATCCGCTTGTCTTACATTACTCTGATGACAAAATTACAAGGATTCTATGCAAGAAAGCAGAACATATTTTTAATTCCTCGTGAGCGTGAGGTTACATACATTACTTTTCTCTGTTTCTAACTGGTTATAATTATTTTTTCTCGCTAAAAGTCAAAAGTGGCTATTCTCCTTTGATACTTTTAAAATGTGATATGTATGCATGAAGATGTGGTGACATCATCAGTATGAATGTAAAAAATCATCTGAAAATAAAAAGTGTAAAATTAATTGTTTGATCCCTAGTGTATTTTTCTTACAAGACCTTTTCCTGTGTGACACTGTGCAGAGGAGACTTTAACAACTATTGTATCTGGTGGTACAAACATCGTTTGATTTCCTGCTTGTAACTCAGAAATCAATAGGTTTAAATGCACTGGCCCCTATCTTCATTAAAAACTTGATGTTTTCATTATTTAGATTCACCTTCTGAGAAGAATTGACAGAGTGTTTGTTCAAGTCCAATCCTTGCATCATTAATCTTTTGAAATAAAAAAATCTTGTGATGGACCTTGTTCGTTTTTGAGTCAAATAAAAGATTAGGAAGAGTAAGAAGTTTTCCAGTGAGCATAATTTTTCAAACACAAAGCTTAAGCACTATTGCCACTATTTAGGTTGCCTCTGAAAAGGTCAGTTGCCTTTATGCGGACCTATGTCTAGATATTTGAATCATGTGAGCTTGGAAAAAGTCAAACGTCAAATTTCCACCTGTAATAACTATGCCTTTTGAGGAACATTGTGGATGACATCACTCGCCACACTAGTTCTTTTCATAATGTTCCCTGTGCCCACACTAGTCAATTACAATGGATGATTTGCATGCATCATTGTTGGGATCGGAACAAGTAATCACAAAATATGTCCTTAGAATACTTTATTGTAATTATTTCTCAAAGATAAAAAAAGTTCTCTCCATTTAATTATTCTCATTATAGAAAAATTCAGTGCCTTGCATTAGTGCACTTGAGGTGAACGATGACCACAAATTTTGACAAATCTCATTTAGGTATTAGTGAATACATGGATTAGAATCATAATTATGAAGCGTTGGACAGAAAATTGGAAATACTTCAAGGGGGTTTTTTTCCGACACATTTATATGTAGTCACAATTAAAATAGAGAAAAATTACATGACAGTGGTTTTTTAAATATGCAAAAATAAAAACAAATAAATGAATGGATACAATGAAGAACCTTTGTTTAAGGCAGGTAATATTAAGAACTAGTCATTTGATATTGCAAGAACTTGGACAAGTGCCTATTTTTGGTTCACATCATTATTATTCAGTAGGATTTGAACTGACTCTTAGCATTAATGAGACCCATAAAACTGTTTCCACTTTACACACTTTACCCTGCAGTCAAATGAAAAGTAAAAAAAATCCGACAAGATGATGAGGCAGTCACATTGAGTCATGATTTTGTACATGAGATACTCTCCCGCCTCTTGCAAATAATGAAATAAGATATTTTCTGTCGTATATTTAACTACTTCGTGAATACTTTTTTTACATGATGAGAGGCTGTAACTACTCTACTCGTGTAATGTCTGGCCGGTAGATATTTGTCAAAAATAAGGATCATCAATAGAAAAGGGATATTTAGGGATGTCTGAAAGAGTAGTGCCTAAGAGAGAAGACACTGGCTCAAAACTGATTAAAATGAGATCTGTTACCTTCACGGGAATTCTTTTAGAAATCAAGACTTTACAACTTCAATTTACTTTGAAGAATAAGAAGAATATAAACGCCCTTAAAGTCTACAAATAAAAATAGACATAAACACAAATTCGAAGTCCACATTTTTGGAAAAAAATTCAGTCTTTTACATCACTGGGTCCTTTGATATTTTCAGAGGGGAAATTTTTTTTCCATCATTTACTGCCTTACCACAGACCATTATACCTCTTTAGGGAGTAAAAAATCACAGAGAATTTAAATCATTTCTTCGAGTCAAAATTTATCCCTGGCTGAGGTGGTTTTCGTATCCTCCCTGGTTCTGTCATTTTTCAGATCTTCTTTGGCCAGCTTGTCAATGACACCGATGATGTGGCGTGGAAACTGAACAGGCTTGGTGAAGTAAACCTCTGGCAGATATTTTTTGTACAGCATGCGGGCAAATGAGCACAGGATCATCATCTCCCAAAGCATTGCCGAGTTGTACAACACTTGAAAAACAAGGAAATGGTTAGCTAGTAAATGAGGGAAATACATACGTAGAAGTTGACGATGCACCAAAGAGTAACTGAACAGGGCTACTCAATAGCGCGAATGAATTTTAAAGTGATACTTAATATTGGCGGATCCAGCAAATTGGCAACATCGTTTTTTCTCCCTTTAAACCCATGGAAATGTATCCATTCTTGAAGGGGTCTGGTGCTCCGATCAGAATCGATTATTTGAAACTACAAACGATGAAAGGGATAGAGATTCCATGTGGCTTACACCTCTATGCAACAGAACTTGAAGCTTTAAGTGGTTGCCAAGTTACAAGAAAATTCTGTTCGTTGTTGGAATCTTACTCGCTTTACACCATGGGCGTAGGATTGATTCAATTGATTTTCAAGAAAAAGCAGATAGCTCGCTGCATTTGCTTTGATGATATGAATTGTTAGGTACCTACTTAATTTTTAAAAATAGAAATAGGCATCTGGTGCTGAGTCAGTAAAATTTGAACGGTACGGACAAATATTCTGAACAAAAGGTTTTCAAGGAATGAACTATCCAGGGTTGAATGTGAGACTTTCAGATCAGGTAGGTATGATTTACGCTGCAATAGGAGCTCTTGGCTCTCACATGGGCGCATTTTATGCGACAGTTTTGCAGTTTTGATGCTGGAGGTAAAGAAGGAGGGTAGGAAGATTGTAAGAATAAAATTATTAAAATTTGTCAATTAGTGGAGATTTTACGCTTAGATCACCCCACATGAACGTTCCATGAATCCACTTATTCATTAAATGCCTTTGACGACAAAAATGACAACAAAACTGGGTATAAACTCAAAATGACTTGATTTTAACTTACAATTGGCATACACCGCAGAGGTCACTGGGGCTCTACAGGGGAACAAATCAGCCCAAACGCAAATCCTTAGGACCAAACCCTGGAGCTTTGCTAAGACAAGGACCAACTGGAGGCACACAAACTTTTGTTGTAATTTGTAGTCCGGTAGGGAGTCACTGACCATACGGATCATCATTATCATACCCCAGACCCCACTGAGGATGGATGCAATCACAACAGGCTGCAGATACAGGTAGTTTACTTGATATAAACTCTGGTAGAAAAAACAACGACAAAAAACAATAATTAATAGGACAATTGGATGAGAGGAAACACTAACATTGTGAGTTTTGTTAGATTTTGCAAAAAATTAAAGATTTATCGTAGAATAATCAAAAAATTTGAAGTTTTCATAGATTGATTTTTACTTTTTAATTATTAGGGCTGAGGGGAGATCTGCAGACGATTTTTTAAAAGCGGGTATTATTGGACTCCTATACATATTGGAAAAAATATTTGGTTATTATTTAGGAAGAGAAAAGGTAGGTATTGAAAGGAAAACTATAGAAAGGGAAAGAGAGAAAAAAAAGCTGTGGATACTTCACATAACTGCCGAAGGAACAATTTTTTCAAATATTTATGCTACGAATATTTTTTTTAAAAGTTTTTTTGAATCTTGTTTACAAAATGATTGATCTTTTTACTTCGATCCGATACAATTTTCTTCACTGAACTTTGAGCAGTCAGTGACTGACGACTTTTAAGCACAAAAATTGATTCCCACTCTTCCGCAGAAATTACTTACAGAGACTTATACATGGGAGAGATTTTTTTTTGAAAAGTTAGAAAGCATTGGAATAGGTTTATGAAAATAAGAGTACATATTTACCTCCTCTTCAGCCCACATTACTAATAGGATCAGATAAACAAGGCCTTGAACTACAGGTAGCTGCAACACAAGAAGCCTCAACAACTTCACATTTCTCCTATAAGAATTAAATAAATTAATTAATTAAGATTGTCTCCAAAACAGCAGGGCTCTTACAAGATGCTAACTTGGAAAAAGAAGGAAGAAAAAATTGAAGATTTAATACCATTCAATCTTAAGTTACAGTGTTTTAGAAAAAAAAGGACAGTTGGGATTCTTTGGCAAAATATTAAAAGCCCAAAATATTAGTAAGGAGCTGAAAAGATTTCAAGTCCAAGGCTTAATTTATGACTACAAATACACATAGTACTTAAATTAAATACAAGTTGCCGGTAGCCGCTTGGCGGCCGTGCGTTAAGCTTTAGATGCCCAAGACTTTTTTTATACGCTAAGTCCCGAGACAGGTAAAATTAATCCGTATTCATATACATCAATTTTATTATTTTTGAGGTATTATCTGGACCGAGTTAATCATGAAAGGAACCAACCCACATTCACTTGAAACTGAGAAAAAGAGGTTTGAGGTTTTATTCCTGCATACGGCTAAATATAGAGAATAAACTTTAACCCCTCTTTACACAAACCAATTTCTGTTTTTCAACTTTCAGTTTTTGGCAGGAGAAAATATACGGCTAGTGCAGGGCCGGATTAACCTACTTGCCGCCCATGGGCCGCCTGTATTTTGCCGCCCCCTTCTCCTTCGTTCTGGAACTTCAATAAAAACCTTCAAGTGAACGTGCCGGAGGAGGAGGGGTGCATAAGACACGTTTACTCGTGTTGGACACATTTTTTGCAAAAGCACTGTCAACACTACTAGCAAAAGTTCACGGAACTTTGCGCGAAAGTTAAGTTCCGTAAACCTATCTCTGTGTGGACAAGGCCTTCCATTTCTAAGTATTGAGCGAAAAAATTATGAAAGAAAAAACATAAATGTGGTTTAATAATTTTAACTTCCGCTGCCGCGCCGCGCTGACCGCACTGTGTTTGACGCAATGCGTGAAGTATTCATGCAGTTTTGTAGGCGCTAGTATGTGTTACATGCCGACCGCCGCGCCGTTCCAGGCCAAATTACGTCTTTGGTTTCTCTCTTAACTCAACTAATTAAAGGTGCTGCCTCCCGTAGATATTACCGAAAGACGACACAATTAGAAATTACTATACTCTCAGGAAAGGAGAGATTTTGTCGCCTTTTCTCGTTTGTAACTTTTTTTTTCTGAATCCGATTTTTTATACCTACATTTAAAAAAATTTCAAAATTTGCCGCTATGGGCCGCGGCCCATGTGGCCATCCCCTAAATCCGGCCCTAAGCTAGTGGCTAGCTAAACATTCTTAACTCAATTTTGTCGAAAATATGGGTTGGTTCCTTTCTGGTAAACTCGGTCCATCTATCTTATTTCTATGTTTCTGAAGGGCAGAAATAATAATTTGAAATTTTCATCAATTACCATACCAATTTTTAGACCTGTGCCCTTCAAAGCGCTTCAGATGTCTATCTGAACATTTTTTTACTTTCATTACTTTTTTTTAAAAATGAGTCGTTGCTCAGATTTGAGACAAAAGTTAAAAACTAGGTATGTCTCTTCTATCCTCAGCTGTGTTGCTCACGTGGCCCTTGAAGCACGGCTCCAAAAAAGACAAACGAAACCAAGACATCATGGAAATAGAGCAAGGGAAACGACGCGTATTGATGACGGCGCGGAGATACAACTATTCGTACTTGATGGATGTCCGTGCGTTATCTACAAAATTGAAGGCGCGATGGCGCGAGGCGTGAACTCGCAATGCTACGCTTTATGCTACCAATAAGGGGTCGTTTAGGTTCAAGACCAGTTCACACAGGTCAGTCATTCCCTTGGACGAGTTTTGAGACGCAACTGCGCGTTGCGGCGGGCAATGTATTTCTTAAGGGAGTAGCCAAAGTGACGTCTCACTGGTTTTAGTCGAGTGAGAGCCCAGCGGGGGAGTGGATTCCAAAAAAATGACCTGCGTAGAATGGTCTTGCTCAGATTCGGGAGAAAAGTTAGAGAACGAGGCCCGATTTCGTCTGTCCTGTCTCCGGCTGTGTTGCTCACGTAGCCCTTGAAGCACCACTATAGATAAGACGAACGGAACCAGCACAAAATGGAAATAGAGCAAAGGGAGACGCGCATTGATGACGGCGCAGAGATACAACTATTCGTACTTGATGGACGTCCGTGTTGCATAAGCAGTCTAATTGAAGGCGCGATGGCGCGAGGCTTAATCTCTCAATGCTCCGCTCCATGCTGCCCATGAAATGTCGCTCAGTTTCAGGAGAAAAGTTCGAAAACAGAGCCTGAATACGTCCCACCTTATCTTCGGCTGTACCGACACTCCTGTATTTTTTTCTTTTTCAGTCTGATGACCTGTATCTACAGCTCGTATATACCGGTCCCATAAAACCTGCGGGCCGCGTGTTTTAAGCAAACCTCGGGTTAATTTGACATGGCTTTGGCATCTAGAAGTTAATACATTAACTCCACATGGTCCGCGGGTTTTATGAGACCGGTACATACTAGCTTAAGAACAGGTCATCACACTGAAAAAGAAAGAAAAAAAGAGTGTCGACACAGCCGAAGATAAGGAGACGTATTCAGGCTTCGTTTTGAACTTTTCACCTGAAACTGCGACACCTTATTGGCAGCGTGGACGAGCAAAGCATTGAGAGTCTATGCCTCGCGGCAAAGCGCCTTCAATTAGACTGCTTATGCTACACGGACATCCATCAAGTACGAATAGTTGTATCTCTGCGCCGTCATCAACGCGCGTCATTTCCCCTCTGTTTCTATGTTGCGCTGGTTCCGTTTGTCTTATTTATATCATCGCGGGTGGTCTATAGAAAAATTAAAACTTCTTAAAACGAACCGTAAACAGAAATTTCAACAGTTTAAACGAAATATTAATAAAAAACGACAAATCCAATTTTCTACAAATTGCCTATTTCCATTTACCTTGCACAACCTAAGAATTCGGGGAGACTCGGGTATAGTATTCACTCATTTTATGGCCCACACGCTTGCACAGCTGAGCAGTCTAGTTGCAGAAACTTAATAACAATAACTAGTATGGTAACAACTAGTCAGGACAACAAGTCGAGACAACTAAAGCAATAATTGGTCTGAGTTAACCAACCCACATTTTGGAAAAAAATTGAGTTATGAGTGGTTTTGAACTCAACCACTGCTCTACTTTCTATCGCCGAAAAAATTGAACTTGAAGTTTATCTTTTACATTGAGTCTTATGTAGGAGCCAAACTTTAAACCTCTTTTTCTCGGTTCGATCCCGATGTGGCTTGGTTCCTTTCCGTTTAACTCCGTCCAATTAATGCAATACAATATCACAGTAGATATACACAGACAATTCTGAATGACATTATACATTCAATGTTCATACACACACACCCACTCACTCAAAATGGATATTAAATCTTTACTCGGCTCATTTTTTTCACAGTTTAACATTGTAATAAATTAATTTAAACCATTTCTGTTCTTCCTGAAATAAGTAAGCGTTAATAAATTACGTGACGCACTTTTTCGGCATTTTTTACCTACCTTCCCCGTGTATCGCTTCTGTGACGTAGGTACCTCTTCTTTAACACGTAATAACAAAACAAAGTAACGCTCTCCTTTCAGTTTTTTTAGAAAAAACCCAATTTTAAGTGGTCTTAAGATTCAAAACTAAAGAATATTAAAAATCTTCAACATTTAAGGAGTGTTTTAAGACAAACCACAATTGATTATCTCAAATAGGCAAGGAGAAAGAGAGGTTTAAGAAAAGGGCAATTTTTGCACTTTAGGGTGGCTGGGGGAGGGGGTAAACTGAGGGAGTAAAAGGAAGGGCTTTTTGTAAAACACTATTTTTGAAGTATACAATCGATGGTAAAAAATTCAGCTTTATTCTAGTTTGTTCCACTAAAATCCCTTCGTTGACTGGACTATCAACCCTCCTACCGGTCCTACCCTCTCGTTACGTAATTTACGAACGGCACTTAAAAAAAGTGCGACCAGAATTATCTTATTAAGGCTATTAATCTGTATTCGAGACTTACTTGCTGATAGCGAGGGTGGGTAAAAAACTACAACAAGGGTAGCAACAGCAGGGTGGCACTTGCATGATGATGGCTGTGCTCTGAGTCCGACGAATGAGCTCTGACTCTCCACCAGCATAGGCGATGAACAGACAGAATAGCTGATACAGGCATGCCATAAACATGCCTTGAGTGATCGCTTCTGCCAGCAGATGAGCGCGAGGTACAACAATTGCACAGTAAGTGACGATTGCAACCACCTAAAAATCACCAAACATGTATAGAATAACCTTTCTGTAAAAAAACAGATGCACTGGAAAAAAAACACATCGGATCTAGAGTCCAGACTCCTAAAAACATCGACAAGAAAAAATACTCTTCATTCAATCAGATTTAAGCTTAAATCAAGAACCAAGCCTCTTAATTTAAGCGGATTTCGTTTTGATTTAAGCTTAAATCTGATTGAATCAAGAGTCCTTTTTCTTGTCAATGTTTTCAAGAGTCTGGACTCCATAGATCCAATGAGTTTTTTTTTTTTTCCAGTGTATGATTTATAACATTCCGACGGCGCGGCGTAAGTCCGCGATCACGCATCTCGTTTGCGGTGTCTGAAAATCTCCGCCTCTGTGTTATTTTTTTAAAAAGGAACAAATTGACATCATTCCTTGAAGTTTTTGCAGAATTTTCTTCGCACAGAGATGAAAAATCACGGCAGTCACAAAAAAATTGCCGTTGAGTAGTTTTCCGTTTAAAAAATAAAGTAAGACAGGAAGTCTGCGACGTCACAAACCGAGTTATGTGATTGCTGACTTACATCGTCGAAATGTGTTTTATAACATCTTTCCAGGTCACAAACTAGGTGTGTAAAGCACGACTGCTTTGTGAAAAAACTAAGCATTTGCAGTAACTTTAAGTTTTTCGAAAATCTCTTGCTCTGAGTTGCACTGGAAAAAAAAAAAAAAAAAAAAAAAAAAAAAACACATTGGATCTAGAGTCCAGACTCTTCAAAACAATTGACAAGAAAAAATACTCTTGATTCAATGGGATTTTTGCTTGAATCAAAACGAAATCCGCTTGAATTAAGAGGCTTTGTCCTTGATTAAAGCTAGATTCTGATTGAATCAAGAGTACACTTTTTCTTGTCGATGTTTTTAAGAGTCTGGACTCTAGATCCAATGTGTTTTTTTTCCAGTGTGGGTCATTATGAAGGATTCGCGGGAACCATTGGTCATTTGATTCACTCCCTTGAATCTTCTGCTAGTGCAATTATTCTAAAAAGGTTCTTTTGAATGTTTCCTGCAAAATTTGAGATTTCTGATGATCCTTCGGTGTGGAGCTTTTTTTCTTATTTAATAAAAGGACGCATCGATCGTAGCAACTTCTCAAAAACTTCTTAAAAAACTGTCGAAATTTGAGAAGATGTACACCCTTTTTGGTAGTTTTTTAAATGTTACATTCACGTGAAAAACCCCCAAAAACCTACTTTAACTTTTTCAAAGAGTTTTTTTAGACATTTCAAAATTAAAAATTTCAGCTCTTGAAAAACTGAACTAGATCCTTCACGAATTTTCTTAACACTCTTTTACTAAACTTTAAAAGCTGTCTTGTTAAACTTTATATTTTTTTTCTAATAATCGGTAATACTATTACTATTAGGGATGGATGATGATAAAATTGGTTGATAAAAAGAAAGAAAAAAACAAAAGGCGATGTTGCTCTTCGAAGTGATGCACGAGGCAAATACAAAAATGCACAAGTTTGTATCCGAATAAAGCTACGATACGTACCGGGTAAACGCTAATGACGAATACAGAGTTAGTCTTGGCAATAGACGGCACATGATGTAAGATGTGTTTTAGCGTGTCAACATATAAAACTAGAATTGTAATGACGACTAAGGCTCCCAGAGAACAGACCGCAATGCCGCCAACATTAATGGCTGTAACAGAAACAGAGAAAATGATCGTGGTTGAATAAATATAAAAGTATGAAAGAGATCGAATACTTAGTGCTTTCATGAAACAGTAAATAAATTCATTTACCTACCTTTGTGCAATACGCGTTAAGCAGAAAGGGACCAAACCACATCGGTTATTGCCAGATTTAATTGGGCAATTTAATTTTTTACACGAAAACGGTTGTGCGGATTTTTGGGCGAATTTTGGTGAGTTTTCTGCATAGTACGAGGCAAATTCCTTCAAATTTTCAAAGGAATCCGCACAAACGTTCTCTTGTAAAAAAAAATGAAATTGCCCGGTTAAATTTGGCAATAGATGACTTGGCTCGATTCTTTTCTGCTAAACGCGGTCCATTCTATTGAAGGGTGGGGGAAAGGAGGTGGAGAAACCGAGATTAGGATGTCAGAAAAAGAATATCGAATGAAAACAAGCTGCTGGTTCCAACACTACTGTGTTGGAGAGCTCGCCTTCGTGAAACTATTAACATGACAAATTTTTCACACCGCAACAAATAAACTGAATCATGAATAAAACAGAAGATAAGAGTGAGATAAGTTTTTTTTTATTTTAAGCGTGCCAGTAGGGCTCGCTTTTTGAAATCACTCGGATGTACCATAGTACAGCACACCGATCAACCAATGCTATTCAACGGGCCGTCCAAATATTTTTTTCCTCGGACCCGTTTTCTTGTCTTTGAACCATTATACTGTCAAGCCCTGATGGTCTCTTACCAAAAAACCGAATGAACTGCTAATTGGGAACCCTTGAGAACATTTTCCTGTCAAAACCGTATTATTCAATTTGACAGAAACCTCATAGAAGCTTTCTTACGCTCGGAGGACTCAACTCTAGAACCTTCTTTCCCGCCAAAACTGTTTAGCCAATGAGCGTCTTGCACTGCAAGTGCAATCTGTGATGAGCCTCGTGACTCTTTATACCATGTACTATCCGTGGCCCCTGCAGAAATCCACTCAAACCACTGCAGTTATCTCCCGATATAGCTTTGGGTGTCAGGTTTCGAGCAAAGCAATAAAAGACGGCGAGGAGAGGGTCGCCTCGTCGAACCTGTTGTCTTCCACGCCCGATTAACCATTCACCGTGACGCCAGGATCCACCAAATTTTCACAAAAATTGTTTTCCGTCTATTTAGCGAGTTTTTCCTTACTTTCCGTTAAAGTACAAATAAAAAGAGACCTCATTTGTAAAAATCGGCCGAATAGGAGAGAAGTTACAGTTCGAAATCCAAAGAGATTAACTCAACGCGATTTCGATGCACGGCAGTTCGCCCAAATCACGGTCGTGCGAAATGCCGCATATCAGCTTAAAATCAAGATAATTGGACGGAATCTTTAAAATCAATTTACATTCAACGTTCATGAATCAATATTTTCTCCCAAATTTAGCAAAAAGTACCAATTGATGCAAATAACAAAGACGTGAAAATAGTAGGTATGTGTCCAACATTTTAGTTATTCGGCACGCTTTTCCAACATATTCATGTTGGATTTTTCTGCTTGTTTTTATTTGCATATATACAGGTGAATGGTCACTGAATTCAGTGCAATGAGTTTGTGCATTATAATTTGATAAATTTGTGAAAACAACATCTAGCTGTGATCCATATTGTGTTGTTACAGAGTGTGACGGTAATGCTGAATGAATTTCGTATTTATTAAATAATTCATGATAAATTGTGTTTTCTTGCTTCAACACGTCATAATTGAAATCTCCTATAATTAAAATTTTTGCAGCATAAGGTAAAAATTTAAGTATGGTATATGAACATTTCCATATGTTTAAATGGAAGGAAGACAGTGTTGCCAAATTGCTGAATCCGCTTTTGAACCAGCGCAGCTAGCCCATTAATATGAGTACATATTACCTTGTACAATCTAATTTTTCAACAAAACTCAACACGAGTCTTTCACATAGCAAGTAAAGTTGAATCTGTAAACTATAAACCTTTTTTTCCTGCGGAAAATCATGTGTAAAATTCTATCACATTTATTTTTCGTCTTATTTCACAAAATTATTAAGATTTATATGGGAAGTAAGTATAGTACTTCGTAAAAAATAGGAAGAAAATAAATGAGTTCAAAAAGCAGTATCTGATTTGTAAAGCGCCTCTTCATTTTCTTACAATTATCACAATTTAACCAATTTCACCAAATTTCTATTTGCATGAATAGAAGGATTTTCCATTCCACTATGTAACCGAGGAAACTGGGAGATTCTCCAATAAGATAGCATAGAGTCAGCTGTCAGCTGATAATTTTATCGCAACGGAACAGCAAAAAAATAAGACTTCAGTTTTTGAAAATGTGAAAGGATTAGAAATGCAAAAATACAAAAAAAAAAAAAAAAAATACATATAATAATTAAGCATAAAGGTGAACACATACACAAACAAATTCGTATTGGTGTGAGTCAAGTCTGCTCGGCCACCGGAAAGTGCTGCTCTTTAGTGTAGCAAACGAGGAACAATTAATCCTCAGTTGAATGAGGGAACGGAAATGTTCGACGGAGGAAAACTGTAACCCGCGAAAATTCAACTTTTAGACGTTGAAATCAATGGGATTTTGGCCGTTCCTCCGACGGCAACGAGAACCATCCATTTGTCGCCACGGACACTACCAATGCTAAAAGAAATCGATCGCGAAGAGCTCTCCCGAGTGGGCGAGCTCAAAAAAGAGAAAATCAAAACATCACTCAGACATTTAAGGCAGAGATATAATTTTAAAACGCTTGAAAATAAAAATCATTCTCATTCAATAGAGTGGGCATAAACTAGTTTTGGCACGTCTGAATAGTGGAATTTACGATGTAAAATGAACTCAGTCTGGGTGAATGGTTCATGATACTGAATCCCGATTATCAAGATAACACTATTGTTGCTCGCGGCGCCTTATGCCTACAAATTAAATTGAAGGGGCATTCGGTCACGCACGGGATCTTTCAGTCCTCATCTGGAACTTCAGATCAGATCAGATGGTCGAGTTGCCTCCTCAACTGGAGGGTTCTCCAACGAAGAGTAAAATAATTATTCTGCAAGAGCCTCGATCTTTTTAGTATCTGATAGTGTACGAAGTTCGCTCATAATATTCCGTAAACAATGTTTCCCATTTGAAATGAGACTGTTTTTTTGTCGAGTTGTACATTACAAATCTTACAATTAAATAGAAAGAAGACAAAATCGCTCAACCTTGGAAAAACTCTAAACAGACTTCGATGACTGATTTAAACAATGTTTTATGAAAAATTAACACTATACGCATGCCAGATCCATGCTACTGTCTCTTCTTTCTGGCGCATCAAAGTGTTTTTGCAGGAGGATCTGAGGCTCAGATCATTAAAGATTCCTTGGTGATCGCTTTAGATGACGAATTACAGACAAACGAGCCGATTACTAAAATCGATAGACAAAGCTATAGACAAAGAAGACAAAAGGGGTATGGAAGGATCCTTTTGGCGGAAGCAGGTAGTTGTAATGAACAAAGGAAGCAATTAATAGACTTACTAACGGCAACCCACGAGAAACCCTATGTTAGTCCATCACTTTCTCCCTTAGACTAAAGGAACCACGAACTTCAACCATTAGGATTGCTCCATACTCCCTCTGTCTTCTTTGTCTATCGCTTTGTCTATACAGTTCAATAATCAGCCCGCAGACGGTTTCAAAAGAAAGAAAGAAAAGCGTTCGTAGCCGAGTGCACACAACGCTAGGCTGACGCGCGACGCCCGTTGCAAAAAAAAAAAAAAAAAAAAAAAAAAAAAAAAAAAAAAAAAAAAAAAAAAAAACCACGCCTACGCTCGAGCAGTCTCGTGCAAAAACGTCATTCTATGAGGGAAAATCCAAGTCGGTGCGAAGATCTGGCGAGCGTAGGCGTTTTTGCAATGCCGTTTTTAAACGCGGCAGACAACGGGAAACATGGACAACAATCGTGAGGAGGACGGCAATAGCTCGTGCTGCAACTGATCTACGCGTATAAAAAGAGGCAGGAGATCACTCTGTCAGTCTCGCCTCCGTGTGCAGGCGCTAAATTAATCGAGCAGCCATACTGCCACGCTAAGGAAGAACGCCGTATGAGCATTCGAGAGTTGTCAAATTTCCTTCGATAATAAGTTTATTTACGAAGAAAATCTTGAATATTTTTCCTTGAAACTTGCAGGAACTTCGAATGGAATTGCGAGCAAAATTATCTAAAGAATCGAACGAAAAATATTCATGAAGTTTACCAGGATATTCGTGTTTTATCGAAGGAAATTTGGCAACGCCTGACGATTCATACGGCGATTTTTCGTAGCACGGCAGCATAACGAGAATGCACTTCGCGGAAGAGGACTGAGGGCAAAAGTACCTAGGTTAATTTCAGATTTTCTTGGACGACCCTTCCCCTCCCTCTAAGACGCAACGTGGCACAACAAGAAAACGTAAACGCATTTTTTTCTTTCTTTTTATCCTAGGTGAGCGTAATTACGTAATTGCAATTGCATATTGAAAATAACAAATGCAATTGTGCCAAATTTCTACATTTTTATTTATACTCGTCTTACATATTTCTTCCATCTTTTCTTTTATCGGGTGAGATTCGCATGGAAAAGACGAGTTGTGGCTGGACCCTCATTTTTGGGGTTCAGCCGCAATCAGAGTTACTAAAAGAAATTTCATCGAATGAAATTTCTTTCGACCGACAAAATGTCAAAAATGCTTATTTTTTCCAACAGATTTTGTTTTTATTTTCAAAGAGAATAATATTCGTCAATTAGACCAGTTGGAGCACGGTCTTCTCTCAGCTCTTCTCTTCTGGTCTTCTCTTACTCTTTCTCTTCTGGCAGTTCTGGCTCATCATGGGGAGGGGGACCGGGGACCCTAACCTCAAATTTCAAACTGTTACTTTCTGAAAAAATCAGAGACAAATGAAAAAATCATTTAAATTGTTTCAAAGATAGTTCAAGATCCCTCCCTTTTGTACCAAAAAAGAACGATATACTATTAGGGGGTACTAGGATTCTTTATAGTCAAGAAATTTGTTTTGCTCCAAATATGAAAGCTAACGTCTTACTTTATCCGTAAAATTTATTTTGGTGTTCAACCGGTACGGCTGTGTGTTCAACCAAAATTTAAGATAAAAAATTCAAAATTATGTTTTTGCTGTTTTACTCAACTTTCTGGGCATTTCTAAAGTTCCCTTTCACAGTTTACCACGTGCCTATAAATGAACTTAAGGAGATTCATAAGTTTCAAGGGTTTGATCCTGAATTCTGTGTGTTAAATGAAATTTCACGAAATTTCATTATGAAATTTCTTTTTATAATCTTTCATGAAATTTCTTAACTCTGGCCGCAATGTATCGGATAAAATAGCCATTTCTGATCAATTTGGGTCTGGACCCTCGACTCGAGTTGTGTCTGGACGACAACTTGCTGTGGTTGGACCGAAACTCGTTTTGGCTGGACCAAAGACCACTGTCACTTTATCCTAAGTGTCGTCCAGGAACACGAAACAAAACGCCTGGACTGAGAGACCAAAAAAGAGGAATTTGTATTAGACTGATTTCATGATCTCTTGCTAAGCGCAGTAGGTGCTTAAAAGTAACGAACTCTCACAGAGATGTCATGATAAACAAGTAAAAACAGAAAAAATGGCAGGGTATAATCATTGTCACTAAATAGAGAGCTAATGCCCAGAGTATACAGTGTACTGTAATTTAAATTATTATATAGGTTTTTGTTAAAATAGTTTTATGGCAAATGTAGTCTTGTCGCATGTCTGTCATTGGGAATTCTATTTGTAATTAGGAACTACGTACAATATTTGGTTTATCCGTGAAAGGACTTATGTGCAAAGGGAGATGTTGCACGTCACTACACGTTGTTTCTAAACTGAGCCAGGTATTGTAGTTGCACATAATGCAAAATTTTGTCCATTTGTCAGTCTTGATTTTTCCAGAATGATGAGAGAGGGAGACTCTCTCGCTGGACCGACTCTAAATGGAGATGCTGCATGTGTGAGGGATTTGCGATTTGACCATTGATTCGTAAGTAAAAGTTCGCGAGAAACACGATGGTGCCACTGGTTTCCTCTGAAATCATCTCCCAAGCTCAAAAAAAGCTCTCAAGTTGAGGCCAAAATGGAGGGGATATCCCACCCTACCCTGAGAGTCCACCTCTACATCAAAAGAAACTTTCCATGCAAAGATAGGGAGCAAATACATTAGCAGGGCTGCCGTGTTTTCAGTTTTGGAGTCCCCAAATCACGTGGCAACCCTGCTAAAGTATTTGCTCCCTATCTATGCATGGAGAGTTTGTTTTGATGTAGAGGTGGACTCTCAGGGTAGGGTGGGATATCCCCTCCATTTTGGCCTAAACCTGGGAGCTTTTTTTAAGCTTAGGAGTTGATTTCAGAGAAAACCAGTGGCACCATCGTCTTTCTCGCGAACTTTTACATAAGAATCAACAGTCAAATCGCAAATCCCTCACACATGCAACATCTCCATTCTTTCTGTAAAAATCGTCTCTGAAGGAGAGGATAAGGAGAAGAAGAATACAAAGAGAAAACACCTCTAGGTACCACACTTTCCAGCAGAAGATTCAGATTTTTTTGATAAAACGTCTGAGACAATTGCCTCTATTAGACCTAGCCACGGATCTATCTCAGCAATCGGCGCGAAATCAGCGGTATCGGTTTTTTG
The DNA here is from genome assembly GCF_918797505.1 of Bemisia tabaci. Lineage (NCBI taxonomy): Eukaryota > Metazoa > Arthropoda > Insecta > Hemiptera > Aleyrodidae > Bemisia > Bemisia tabaci. Next base: position 40,630,224 of record NC_092795.1, read on the forward strand.
AGGGCGGAAAGGGAAGCTGGTTCTTCACGAGGAGGAGTGGGGCTAGAATTTGGAAGTGGAAAATTCCATTTCAGAAGAAGACACCGAAAATTAAGTGATAAGGAGGGTAAAAAAAGTGGAAGTCGCCGATAGTCTGTTTCCGGGCACTGACCACTACACCGTGAGAAATTTCGCAAACCAAGCGTTGCCGCCCGACACATTGATTCCTCGTTTCAATGAGAGAAAATCACTGATTTGCAGTTGAAGTTGACAACAGCTAGACACGCCAATTCCAGCGTTTTTTCTGTCTGTCTCGTGTTCCGAATCCACTCGCGCAAGCAGTTCGAATAGACTCTTTATCGATAAGACGTTATGGTAGCGTGCAAATATTGAAAAATGAGTCAAAAGGGGTCTATTCGTTTCTATACTGTATGCATTTACTGTGAGAATTGATAAATTACTAGGTTTTTTTGAACGGTTCCTTGGGGGGAACTCCCAGATCGACGGTAATGCTACCAGACCACGTATCTCGTTTGCGATGTTTAAAAAATTTCCGCTCCTATTTTATTTTTTTGAAGGAGAACAAATCAATATGATTTCTTGAGGTTTTCATAGAGATTCCCTCGTACAGAGAAGAAAGATCACGAAAGTTTTCAAAAATTGATTATGAGTAGTTTTTTATTAAAAAAATAAAGTATGACAGTAAGTGTGCAACGTCGCAAACCGAGACACGTGGTCTGGTGGTTTCACCCTAGATATAGATTACCCTGTGAAAGGGTGGTGACTGGTGGGGCCGCGCAGTGGTTGATCAATAATCGTTGATCTGGCTGATCTGATTGCTTATCTGAAAGCATTTCTTATAAATTTTCAAAGACCTATTTGGGAAAAAATTGTGTCACAATTATTTTGAGCACTAACAGATAAAGACAGACGCAGATAGACAAGAAATCTTATTGTTCAACATTCAAAGTACTTATCAAATTTTTTGACGGTTTATATACTCGCGCGGCTGCTAGTTTAGGAATTAGGTACATTCCTCAGATTAAACGTGTTGAAATAATTTTAATTGCTGAGATTTTTTATCATTTGTCTATGTGCGCTGAGGTAAAAACAGATGGCGAGATAAACATCTCGGGCTTCACAATCGTGTCTTTAAAATTCTTCGAGATATTAAAACACGGATGCTGAAGCGTAAAACCAGTATCCACAGCAAACAAAAACAACTTATTGTCATTACAAGACACAAAATAAAAAGAGTTACGAAGCATGCGCTGTTTACATAAGCGATTTAAATGAGAGGCTGCGATTTAAACAGGCTCTAAGGATGACACTATCCGACATCTATTCTTGTGCATGTGATTAACATAATTCACTTGAAACTACCTCATTGTTTACTACAAGCTAACAATATCGAAAACTTACATTTTCCCTTCTCTATCAATAGATTTAGCTGCGCTGAAAACCAAAGAAAACTAACCAAAGAGCACCGATTTTGAAACCAATGAAACCAATACGGACGCCGGTGAAAGCCAAATTTCAAAACAAGCAATATTATCGACACAAAGCGTATCGACGGTGAAACTACCAAACCACGTATCTCAGTTTGCGACGTCGCAGACTTCCTGTCATACTTTATTTTTTAAATGGAAAACTACCCAGGTAGGTTCGTGTAAGCCTCCGTGATTTTTCCTCTTCGTGCGGAGGAAACTCTGTGAAAATTGTAAGGCATGATATTGATTTGACCTCCTTCAAAAAAATAAAATGTGAGAGGAGATTTTTAAACAACGCAAACGAGATACGTGGTCCAGAGCCGGATTTAGGGGGTGGCCACATGGGCCCCGGCCCATGGCGACAAATTTAGGGGGCGGCAAATTTTGCGATTGTTTTAAATGTAGGTATAAAAAAATCGGATTCAGAAAAAATTACAAACGAGAGAAGGCGACAAAATCACTCACTTCCCGAGAGTATGTCGTCTTTTGGTGATACAAGATACAGCACCTTTAATATAGTTGAGATAAGAGAGAAACCAAACACGTAAATTGGCCTGGAGCGGCGCGGCGCAGAGAGCAATGATGACGAGGACTTGAGATGAAAAGGAGAAGCCCTCGGTGCGGCGGTTGGCATGTAACACATATTAGCGCCTAAAAGACTGAATGAATACTTCACGCATAGCGTCAAACACAGCGCGGTCAGCAGCGGTCGGCGGGAAACGCATAGCGCCTACAAAACTGCATGAATACTTCACGCATTGCGTCAAATACAGTGCGGTCAGCGTGAAACGCATGGCGCCTACAAGACTGTAGGAATACTTCAAGCATTGCGCAGTGTGGCCAGCGCGACGCACCGGCGGAAGTTAAAATTATTAAACCGCATTTATGTTTGTTCTTTCATAATTTGTTCGTTCATTTCTGATAAATGGAAGGCTTTGACCACACAGAGATAGGTTTACAGAACTTAACTTTCGCCCAAAGTTCCATGAACTTTTGCTAATAGTGTTGACAGGGCTTTCTCAAAAAATGTGTCCAACACGAGTAAACGCGCCTTATACACCCCTCCCCCTCCGGCACGTTTACTTGATGGTTTTTATTGATGTTTCTAAACGAATGAGAAGGGGGCGGCAAAATACAAGCGGCCCATGGGCGGCGAGTAGGTAAACCCGGCCCTGACACCCCTGACGTGGTCTGGTAGTTACACCGTCGATATTCATTTATCCGGTAGAAACACGCTTTTGAATTTCACTTCGTGAAGATTGTGCTTTTCCCTTTACTTCATGGCTTATAAAGCTTGAATGATTTTCCTCAACACACTTCGCGGAATGAAGGCGCGATGTCTCCCGCGTCGTCTTAAGAGTTTCGTTTTCGTTCAGCTAATCTAATGCCGGTCTTTTAAAATGTTTCGTTCAAAGCGCCACTATTCTAATAGCCTATAAGACACTGACGTGCGAACGTAGAACTTCCCTCCGTAAAATTGTGGTGTTAAAAATGAAAGGCTGGGACACTCGTCACATGGGATGGATCGTTCGGGGCTCTACGTTGCCGTGCTAAGGAAAAACGCCGTATGAACCTTCAGGCGTTGCCAAATTTCCTTTGATAAAATGCAAATTTTCTGGTAAATTTACGAACATTCTCCGCCCAATTTTTCAGATAATAAGTTCCCAATTTTACCTAAAGATTCTGAAAATATAAAGGAAAAATATTCACAACTTCCCTAAAAAACAAACATTTTATCGAGGGAAATTTGGCAACTCTCGAATGTTCATACGGCGTTTTTCCTTAGCATGGCAGTATGAATCTCCTTAACTCGGGCATCCGGTGGCACTCATGTTTGCAACCTTAAAAAAGTGCACGAATGCTTAAAAAAATTGGCCTCCGGCCAATTTATGCGCGGCGCTTCGCGCCGCGTACCGGCGCTACGCGCCGGCATTTGGGGGGCTTCGCCCCCCCATCCGCTTAGCAAATTGGTGCGGGGACCGCACGGGACTTTCTCGCTCGAGCCGGCGCTTCGCGCCGGCATAGACACTTTTACTGGAATATTTAGAAAAATACTGCCAATTTTACAAAATCATAAAGTTTGATTGGAATTTTGATCACAGGATAATAGTTATGAAATTTTTATTCAAACCATTGAACTTCATTGTAAATGTCTTCGCGATATGTGGTGAATTCATATATTCGGACTCGACTTGTTGATTTTATGAGGCATCTTCAATTAAATATGTAATTGATTAACTAAGTCTCCTGTCAAAGATGGCGATCCGTAAAAATCTTAGCTTTTCTACGATTCATTAGGATCCATTAGATTCATTGACATCATACTTCAGATACGATTTTATATTATAATCTCTCCTTAAGCACGGTCAAAAGCCATCAAATATCTACTTGAATGGGTAGAATGACTATTCGATGTTCAAATAGTCTTAAAACTAAACGGTTTTCGCTTAGCATCTCCCAAATTTTAAATTTGGCGGGCGAATCTACCTGCTGGAAGGTTCACGACACGCCCGCCAGGAGCGCCATCTCCTTACCGCGTATCCCCGTAACTTAAAGCGAAAACAATAGAGAGCGCCATCGACAAACGTCAACCAGAGACAAGTCAACAAACGTCACGTTATAACTATTATAACCTCCTTCATTAACAAGCATTAAATCAGTTATATTTGTGCCGAATTATTACATTATATTTGTGCTTAGTACCTCGTAAAAAGGAACCGCAAAAGATGGAATCTGCCGGGATTCTAAATTCATTAACAACAAACATATTAGTTTTTAATAAAGATCTAAGTGTCAGTTCTTGGCGTTAGCTTGATGATTCATAGTACCTTTGTAATGTGAGTATGTATCTAATTAGTTGTCTAATTTTGCTTTGTGATTACCTACGGAGTAATTTTGGAAATAGTATATGATGCATTATATAATGCATTTGAATTCCTAGGTTTCACCTGACTCAAAGCGTTTGCTGCTATTATCTAGAAGCGCTCCGACTCATTTATCAGAGAATTGAGCGTTTCCTATCGGCCCCTCTGCAATTATGAGATTAGTCCATGAATCCTTTAGGAACTTAAATTAATGACTCAGATGGTGCTTTTGAGCCAACTTTCAAAGAATTAAAGGCATTTTTTCAAAATCTACAGTCCATGAGCTCTCCGTGTGACCGAAGTGCTCTCCTCGCTATATGACGCGTAACCCTTCAATTTTTAGTTTAGTCCAAAGACCTCGTAGGAACTTAAATTAATGAACCAGGTGGTGCTCTTATGCCAACTTTTGAAGAATTGAAGGCATTTTTTTTTATTTTTTTTATTTTTTTAAAATTTACAGTCCTTGAAAATGAGCTGTTTCGCGGAGCAAAGTGCCTACTTTTGGGCCTCGTAATCTCTTGAATTTTGAGTTTAGTCCAAAGATCTTTTTGGAACTTAAATTAATGACCCAGGTGATGTGCTTGATGCCCATTGTTAAAGAATTAAAGACATTTTTCAAAATTTACAGTCTTTCAAAATGAGCTTTCCGTGTGATTTTGCTAAAAATGGACAATTGAGCGTAGCCCCCCCAAATTTTAGCGTACCTCAAAATCGTTGGACGTGCATAAGGAGACCATAGATATGGTGTCCTGTGCCAATTTTGAATGAAATCGAACAGATAGATTCTGAGATATCGCTGTAGACAGATTTGGGGGACGCCACACGGACGGACACACATTTTTTCAAGTATGGTTATTTTTACTCCTGGGACCTTAAAACGTCTAGAAATGATGAAATTTCAACTTTTTTTTTTTTTTTTTTTTGGAGGATGACAATACTTCCTCTCTACCCTATGGGAGCGAGAAAGTAAAAAATCGAACTTTTAAACTGGAGATTCTTCCGAAGTTTTTAATTACAAATTTCTCATGCTCGAGAATCCCAGCGAATTGTGTCTTAAGGATTTGAATGACTCATGATTAAAGATGAACACTGTCTCCGAGTAAAACGCGAGATGCGCTAACCACAAGGCGCGTAAAATTCCCATCTTTTTTCACGTGACCTAGGAGGCTTCTAGTTCGGGAGAGCACTGAAAAATAAAGCAGTCTTGACCAGCACGTGGCTGTACGCATTCTGTCTACGAGACAGTATCAATTCCCCGAGAGTAATTAGGTACAATTGCAACAAGTTTTAATGCCTCCCCCGCCATTTTTTCCATCTGGTCAGTATTACTGCAGTTGGAATGTCCGTCCATCCGTGAAAACGAATCGTTGCGAAGTGATTTAGTCTGTTATACAATCCGTGTTCCCGTCGATACGATGGGAAAATTCTACACTTGAACTTACTTCTGTCAAACGGAACTATGTGCATTATGACGCGAGCCCTGTTATGCATATATTCTTATGAGTCTCAGGGCTCATGTCTCAATGAAAATAGTTCCGTTTGGCAGAAATATGTCCATTTGACCGCACGCTTTTTATTTCGTGTTAGTGGAAAGAAAATTTCTGACTGAAAATAAAAACACTGACAAGCTTGGTATATTCTAACATTGACTGTGTCAGTTGCGGTTGTGATTTATTTCGGGTTAGTTTTTAATATTTTTCTTTATTAATTTCTAAATTTTTGTCAGAAGTTCATACATTTCGTAAACTGACCATTAAAAAGTTTTTAATTCGACGCGAAGCATCTGAGTGGAGGGTATGGATGCGACCGACATGAAGCGATTGAAAAATGAAACATAAATCGATCGACAAAGTATTAAAAACCTGGTGTCGATTTGATCGACGTAAATCGATCGAGAAATGTGGATCGATCGACACTGATTCGAGTGACGATCGACATGAATCGATCAAAAAGGTAAAACGTATGAACCGGTTGGATCGACACCGATTGGATCGACAACCGTGAATCGATCGACAAACCTGTGAATCGATCGAAAAACCCGTGAATCGATTGACAAACTCGTGAATCGATCGACAAACCCCTTAAATCGATCGACAAGTCCGTGAATCGATCGACGAACACGTGAATCAAAACCCGCGAATCGATCGACTTTTGTCGACCGAATCACGTCGATCGGTTCACGTATTAACTTTTAGATCAATCGAATCTTTTTTGATAATTTGTCGATCGATTCACGTTTTCATTTTTCGATCGCTTCATGTCGATCGAATCCATGCTGTCCCTCGAGGAACCAACAAGAAGCGAGTCATAATTTAATAACGTTTACAGTTAAGGATCATAACTAATGGATACTTCATCTGCTCTTCCCGGTTCAAATTTCTACTCCTATTCATACAATTCTTACCTCTTCTATCAGAATTGGCGAATTATAACTGGTTGATTGTGAGTTCGAGTCCTATCGCAGGATACTCGGTCTGGTGGACGAAGAAATCTAGGTTTGCGAAAATTCGCAGATCATTAGCCTCGTCCTGAATCCTGAGGTGTGACTCATATTCCCGCATTTTCCATAATGCAGACGCGGAACGTTGAGATCGGCGAGACTGCTCGGCGGGCGAAGTTTTTGCAAGGTTATATTACTTTTAATATGAAGGAATGAGCCGCTCTTAGTGAAAGTACGGTGCAGGCCAATTATTGATTCCGACGTTGCCACATCTTTCAAAATTGCCATTCATTCGTGAAGATCGCGCGCCGGTTGACAGCGGCTCGGACACGCAATGCGCAAAACTTTGATGCTGTTTCGAAATGGTTTCTTTCAAAAAGCTAGACAACCACTTTACATATCGCCGTTCCTCTGACGTCACTGAAAAAAAAGCTCCGGCCGTGAAAGCTGTACTTACGGGCTATATTGAAATACCGGATGCGTTCCGGGCTCACAGGCCGAAAAATCTGGGCGTAACTCCCGGAGCAATCGAGGCTACGGCTACAGCACCCGGAATTTTTGGCCTATGAGCCCGGAACGGACGGTATGTCTATATAGCCCGTAACTTTTTTAGTCAGTGTAAGAGCGCATCTTGATATTTGCATGAGCCCCGGGGAGCGTGGGTTCATATATAGAACGGGGCTCATGTAGATATTGGGATACGCGCTTACGTCAGAGGGTCGACGATGTGACCAATGAGCATGGTTGCCAAATTGTGCTGCAGATCAGCAATTTTTAAATCGATTCTTATGGATATAAGAGTAATGTTACTTTTCAGCAATCTGGCAACTACGCCAATGAGTGCACGGGAACCATGCACAGCGAACTGATTATTGAACTTGATAGACAAAGCTATAGACATGGAAGACAAAAGGGACGCGAAGAGATCTTATTGGTGGAGACGATTGGTTGTTATAGACAAAGGGGACAAATTATGGACTAACGAGAGGGTCCCTCGTGGGATGCCGTTAGTTAATCTATTTCTGACCCCTTTGTCCAAAGCAATCACTTGTTTCAACCAATAGGATCGCATCGTATTCCCTATGTCTTATAATCTTTGTCGATCACTTTGCCTTCCGCTGTAATGGCTGGATCTTGCACGGCTGTTCTTGCTTGACAGTCTGTTCAAAATGGGCAGCCTAGCTTATTCTTATTAAGTCACATTGCCTGTTTGGAAGAGCTATTTTACCATATAAAAGATAAAAAATTTCATTTCTTAAAGACCGAGATATCGAGAATTCTTTTGGGAAAACTGCGTTTTTACGTAAAATCTGAACAGCAAAATCAGTTGGTTTGCTCTTGGGACTACCGACCTCCATAGGCGAGGTGTGTACACAACACGTAGCAAGAACGGTCGCTGGACTTGCAAATTAAGTTCAATGTCGAAGTACAAAGAGTTCCGTTTGTAAGGAGTATGAAGTAGTGATTTCAAGATGACACACATCTTGAATCTTGGCTATACGAACCAACTGCTTTCCCTCACTCTCTCTCTCTCTCTCTCCCCCTCCCTCTCCATCGTTCATGGGAGCTAAAGTGTATAATCAATTGCAATTTTAACGCGATGCAATAAAGTTCTTGAACGGTTTAGAAGTTTTTAATTTAAATCAAAAATACTTATTGATCAGCTGGTTAGTTGATTGGTTGATTAGTTGTGTTTCGTGGTTCTCAAGAGCAATAAAAAAGGATGAACAGAAAATATCAGTGGACAGTAAATTTAAAATTTGCTTGCGCTTTTAATTCAAAAATTGCTTCTTGCGCATAAATAATACCTTATTTATAAACCTTGTTCAAAATATGTTCACAAAATATCTCTCTTTCTCCTCCTGACCGAGAAATAGTGTTACACTAACCGCTTATGTCAACCATGATAACTGATCGAGAGTACCTTTTCCTTCGAATCCTCGTGTTTTTTAAAATAATTAATTGATGCGGTTCAAGATGAGCGCGAGTTTAGCGAAAACATGCTTTTTTGACTAATTTACTTTGCCACGAGCCTGTAGTTACTCTGGAATTCAAAATTAATGGAACTCATGTCAAAATACACTAGAGACCTTCAGCTCAAGCTGTCCAAATATTTCGGCCGCCTGGCGGACCATTTGCGTCAGAATCGGTTTCGGACGAGATCATTTGCTCCACTCGAGAGGCCATAATTTGCGAGCCCTCGTCATATAAGTGCACGTTGTGCAATCGCGGGGGAGCACTTTCCATGCCAAATTTTGCGGGTCTCTGAAGATTTTTGGGTCTAAACTGGATTTTCACCTGCATGACCACTGTATAACAGTATTTCTGTGATCAGTAACGTTTCCCGACGAAAATGTCAACTGAGCTTTATCCGAACTGAATTGAACTTGCAAGGCAACGCGCAAATCGATGGCTGTACTTGTCATTATCGCGTAAGAGATTGTAACGTTTTGCATGTTGCTAGTTGCTATAGTTTAAAAAAAAAACCAAAAAAAAACATAATTGCGTTGTGTTGTGCGTTTTACATAAAGATCAACATGTATGGTAGTATCAACTGCGGGCAAGCTTCCTTTATATTTTTTGATTGAATTTGGTCTGAAAAATGATGTTTTTTTTTCCTATGTAAATTTTGACTTCTATGTTCAAAAAAGAAAGAAAACCCCGGGAAAAAATACTCGCGCGACGAGTTGAAATAGGTGAGAATGATATAGTTATAGTCTATACCTACGTTGCTATGAGACATATGTCTGACAACCCGTGTCTCTCGTCTAGGTCCATATGGATTACTGCCCTTGGTGCCCTGAGTTTTTTTTTTTCTTTTCGGCGCAGACCTGAGTAATTTCCACACTCGTGCGGACCGAGTCAATGTCCAGCACATGGAGAATTCCCAGTTTTCCATGTAAAAAAAAGCCAAATCGAGGCGGCGGAACCTCCAGCTCGTAGACGAAGGGAGGCGGAGAGGCATAACGACACCCGGCACCCACGTAACCCGGCGCGTGACGCAACCGCCGCGGCGCACAGAGGGCCAGGAATCGAATTTAGCTGGACAAAAGTCCATTTTGGCTTGTCCGGAAAATTCCAAAATAGACACCACTGAGCGATGAGGTATATCATGGAGTATCTGTATATCACTAGGTTTGGGGGTCTTATCACTAATAAGACTGCAATGCCAAGATTTTCCCGAGCGCGAATGGTGGGTTTATTTATCCTCTATGCTAGCTTGATTCGACGCTCATCCAAATAGTTATGTTCCACAAACTTTCTAGTGTTTCCCAACATGGCGAGTGTTTTATCAGGCAAGGTTAACATGTTTTCACTTTACTTTAAGATATTTATATCAATTTTGTGCATTATATGGTCTGGTAAACACAATTAAAAACTGGGTAGGAAAATATCACAATTTTTAGGTTTAAAGTGGTCTGCAATTTTTTGTACAGATCTGTACAGTTTCAGACCTCTACCATGTGGCTCAGTATATCCTAAACATCTAAATTTTTATTGGTTCATTTGCTACTTCTTGCTATTCCGTGAGTTATGAATTTTTTTCTGACGCAAGATCGAGGATTTTCTGCTAATTTCTCATATTAGATCACTCACGTGTCAGGCATTGGCGATTCTTACATGTTGGCAACAATGCTTTTTCTCAATGTAAATACACTAACGGAAATCGATTCTAGGTTGAGGTTTCCAATATATATCTATTATATCGTATACGTGTTCATATGGATGAAAGGCAGTGTTGCCAAATTTCAAGCATGCCGTATAATGACGATATATCTTGTGCTAATCTATTGTTATTCTAGATGTCCAAACAATTTCGGCCCGATTTTTGGGGTTAAAATATAAGTGATTCTGCATGAATTTTTTTAATTTAATGTTCTATTCTGGCTTTGCCCTTCTATCTTCAAACCGGCAAAGGAAGTGCATCCTTCGAGCAATATTTTCATTGATTTCGCCAAAAAATACGCGACATGCAGACGACTCCTGAATTTTCTGGACATGTCTGGACGGTTCAAATGGTCAATTTTGTGTAAGAACATACTCTGATATTTGAGAATTTCTTCGGTTTACTTGCAATTTTTCGCAATTTTCTGAGCAATGAATATTTCCGTTGGGCGAGTTAAGATTCAATGCTAATTCCACTGAAAAATACGCGACATGCAGACGACTCCTGAATTTTCTGGACATGTCTGGACGGTTGAAATGGTCAATTTTGTGTAAGAACATACTCTGATATTTGAGAATTTTTTCGGTTTACTTGCAATTTTTCGCAATTTTCTGAGCAATGAATATTTTCGTTGGGCGAGTTAAGATTCAATGCTAATTCCGCTGAAAAATACGCGACATATATTCCCATATATTACCCATAGATAAATCTTCATTTTTCAATTTTTTTGAATTTTAAACTTAAAAATGTTGAACAAAGAAAGCAACATTTTAGTTCACTCACCAAAACAACCCTCAGAAACCAATTTTTGCACACAAAACAAACTCAGGTGCCTCTGAAGACCTAAGTGAAAAATGGCTATTGATTACCAGTTGATAAAGCAATTTTTCTGAATAATTCTCATCAAAAACTTCAAAATTTCTTAAAAGAAACTTAAAATATGGATTCAGAGACCCAAATTACCCATTGGAACATGCATTCTCTCATATTAGCAAGTTCAGGCGCTTATGAGGACTTTCGTCCGGCTAAACTCGGCTTCTGGCCCTCCGTGCGGCGCGGCGTAACCGAATACGCTTCGTTACCGACCCGCTGCTGGGCACTCCGGGGGTCAACGGGGATAATATTGACGTTTTCGTGGAAGGGAAAACACTTTATCGGACTACCGAGTGTATTCGCTTGCGTAGCTTCATTCGTATTGCGAAAATAAATTTAAGAAAAAAAGCGATCACGACAATAAAGGAAAACTTAGGAAGTTCGTCTTGGCTCTGTTGGTAATGCTGCAAAATGTTGTGTTGTTTACCCATTGCAACAGGTTGCATTGAGTTGACGCAAGGCAATTAAAACTGCAGTGACATTTATCACCGCCCTTGAAAATAATGGACGTTCTGCTTACTTTGGACTTCCATGCGAAAACAAGTTCAAGGTTAGGGTTTGAAGGAAGGGTGTTATGAAAAGGTACCTGAGAGGTACATCGCTTACAATGGATCTAGCAAATAGAAGAAGCCTGCTATGATAATAACTTCATTAATGAGAAATGTAGATATTATATACGAGATTTTATTGTTTTACTCGTACAATTTTCTTTAGTGAAATTTCAGCACGTCATAAAGCATGGAATTTTTTAAAATTTTAAAATTTAAATGCTCTAAAGGCATGTAAAAAGGAAGTAACAAGGAGAGTTCGCGGTTTTGAAGAGTTATTTTTCCCAAAATATTGAAAATCCGTGAACGCCTCGCCATGATTTTACAGAATTTCGTAAACTGTCAAAATTTGACTACCGGCCTAGGCATTCGATAAAATGCTTGATTTGACTAATTGCCTTCGCCATATTCATGATGACGTAAACATTGGTTAACCAGCAAGTGAATAAGTATAAATATAAATAGAATTCCCTGCAGCTTCCTAAACCCCCCCCCCTCCCCTACACCCCAATCTTTCAAAACATGATCCGTGATCTCGGGAAACAGTTTCTTTGCCGGCGTTCGTGCACGAATCCAAGAACGGCCTGGACGGCTCGGTGCTTTCAAAATCAGTTTACTCTGCTGCATCCATCCGCTTTTGCATCTTGTTAAACAGTGCATCTCCGAGAGCAGAATTTCTCAATTGTGAGTCTCGCACGATGGTCGCATGCATGGCGCATTATTACGTATGCCGCGTGCCGCAGTTGCCGTGATGCAACCCGATTTTCCGGTGCGTGCGGCACGCGTCAGCCGCGAACGCGTCCATCGGTTTTTCACGCAAGCCCCGCGGCGCAGAACGTTTAAAGGCCTAAATACACACGGCGATTAGAGAGACGAAAGCCAATGGAGAGCCTTGATTTCGATCCATTGACGTCGATACATCGAAATCAAGGTTCTCCATTGGCTTTCGTCTTTCAATCGCGGCGATTAATCGCCGTGTGTATCTGGGCCTTTAGCCACGTTTTCACGTGATAAGGGCGGCGCGACGTTGCGTTGGTCGCGCGAGGTCGTTAGCTACAAATTCGCGCGACCAAGTCCAATGATGTTTTAAGAGTCTGGACTTCGAGTCCGAGACACATTTTCCAGGGATTTTCCTGGAACTTTGATTCGGAATTGATAAAAAACCAAGCGAATAAAACATTGATGGCACTGGAAAAAAAACACATTAGATCTAGAGTCCAGACTCTTGAAAACATTGACAAGAACAAATACCCTTGATTCAATCGGATTTTTGCTTGAATCAAAAGGAAATCCGCTTAAATTAAGAGGCTTGGTTCGTGATTTAAGGTAGATTCTGATTGGATCAAGAGTACTTTTTCTTGTCGATGTTTTTAAGAGTCTGGACCCTAGATCCAATGTGTTTTTTTCCAGTGAGGAGTTTCTTTTAAAATACAAGCATGAGATCGTCGTGGATTTAACATTTCTTAGCATTATTTCCGCACTAATTATGAGTAATATTTTTATTTATTGTGCTACGTGACATTCTAATGGACTTTAATGACACATGGATCACTCAATCTCCGTGCTGCAGCTAACTAGCCGGGAGGAAAGACTTAGAGCTACAGACTGCACGGAAGCAACGAAGATGGAGGGATACTGTAAGATGAGAACGAGTGATTGAACCATTAGCTATTTGACGGTACCTTGACCAACTACATAAACTAGCAGCGATTCGGCACAGATTAAATAGTATCTTCATTAATTGGATTTGCTCCATAAATTATGCCGATGAATCTGTATGGTCGGAACCTGTTTGTTCTCCTCTTAAAATGATCCAGTTTGTCATGTACGGACGGATAAACATATTATTTTCGATGGAGTTGCACTTTGTAGACATACTTTTTTCTACATCAGTTCCTGCTTAGAATTCAGACCCCCTAAATAATAAGGCAGTACAAATTCAGCCTCTTACAAACGCGTGGGTTGGTGACAAAGATTAAAATTCACTGACTTTTCCGCAACTTTCATGGGAAAATCCCTAATTCATTTCGCATAAAATCCCTGACTTTTCCCTGATCGTCTCCTGATTATTTATAGAAATGTGAACATGGCGTGAGCACAGTTTTAAGTTAACAGAAATTTCCAAAGGAATGAATTCCTTGACCTTACAATTATAGACCTAATTATCCCCGATTATACTGACTTTTAAAGCTATTAATTCTTCCAACTATCGCGACCCTGTGTAAGTAATTCTCTTTGCTTGTTATTCCATTTTTTTCAGTTTGAACACTTGAGCAGCCACTGCTACTGGAACAGGGTGTCTAGTTTTTTTTCATTTAGGGAAATCCTGATTTTTCCTGATTTTTGACTGCTTAATCCTAATTTCATAATTTTTCCGAATCCTGATCAAATCCTGATTTTTTGCGGAGAAAAATTAACGGACGGATAACGGTTATTTATAACGGAAAATAAGCGGACGGACGACTTTTCTCAAATCCTGGTTTTCCGACCGATTTTTCCTCAAATCCTGATGAAATCGGAATTAAATCCTGATTGACCTCAAATCCTGATAGAATCGGGAAAACCGGGAAAATCCTGATGCTAGACACCCTGTAGGACTTTTGAGGAGCGGAGCATGGTAAACATACAAAATGGAGAATTATTTTCGATATGGACGAGAATCAATGTGCAGTTGGAGCGGAGCGTAAAAACGCTCTCATCTTCGATGGAGTGGTGTCCCCGTGTCCCGTGTCCCCCGTGCCGCCTGCTTCCCTCCTCCGATCGGAGCGTTGACCGCAACGGATGACGATGACGCAACGGTGATTAATTTTCCCGTCGTTAGCGCCGTTTTCCACTTGGGGTCATTAAGGCCGGGAAATTTAATAACGAGCCGCTCACGGGCGTCGCCTTAGAACAAAACCCACACTTTCAGCCTGATAACATCTTTATCCTTGCTCCAATGCTCCTCTTGCATAGATAAATGCACTCACTGCAGCCACCAAGCCGCTTTCACCCTATAACCTTCTTTTCAGGAACGAGGATTCCTCGATACTGCCATGCTAAGGAAAAACGCCGTATGAACCTTCAGGCGTTGCCAAATTTCCATTTCTAAATCACAAATTTCCTGATAAGCTTATAAAAATTTTCCTCCCAATTTTTTTAGATAATTTAGTTCACAATTTTACCTAAAGGTTCTGAAAATTTAAAGGAAAAATATTCATAGCTTTCCTCAAAAATGAACATTTTATGGAGGGCAATTTGGAAATTCTCGAATGTTCATACGGCCTTAACCCCGGTCCAAATAATACGATGGAAGGGTAAATGATTAAAGTAGTGTCAAGTCGAAGCATTTGAAATCAATTTAAATTCATTAAATAAAATTATACGACAATTAATTGGGGTACTACCAAAATTAATTGGAAACGTTCGTATCATCCAACAACCTCGTAATCTTTTTTTCCTGCGCGCTCATCTCTACTTCGGGGAAAATATTCGTATTTTAGTGTTACTTTCAGTTGAACGTATTTCTGCCAAACGGAACTATGTGCACTAAGACATGAGCTCCGAGACTCATAAGAATATATGTATAACAGGGCTCATGTCATAGAGCACCTAGTTCTGTTAGGCAGAAATACGCCCAGTTTATACATACAGTGAAACACAAACCTACTCAAACTGTGTTGAGTTCAGTACATCTCACGTTGAATTGGGTAGGAAAAACGATGGAAATACGGGGATTCGCCGGGATCAACCGAAAACTTGGGCGACTGTGCGCGGTTTGTGTTCTTCACTTTGTAGAAAGGCATTACTAGGAAGCACGCCACCAGGTACCGGTTTCTTGGATTCTTTGCCAATCTTTCTCTTTACAAGATAAGCGAATGGCTTTTAAGATTCTTGGCGGATGGAAGTGTGAAACAAATGGTACGACTGAAGTAATGATAGGAATCATAAATTTCCAATGCCCGCATTGACTGGATTTGTCCGAGTCTCGCTTTGGATCCCTTCACAAAATGAGTTTATACAGGGTGATACAAAAGTCCTGTGCCACTAGCAAGAGGCATCATCCTTGTAACTTTTGAAGAACCTGAGACAGAGACCTGAAATTTTGTGAAAGCGCTCAGGTCAAAGAAAACGACTTACGGGCTCCCCCAAAATTTTCAGGGGACCACCCTGAAAATGGGCAAAAAAAATAATCATGATTCAAATCGAAAGCAATGCCTCTTAGTTTAAGCGGATTTTCTTATGATTTAGGTCGAAATTCGATTGAATCAATGGTATATTTTCTTGCACTGAAAAAATTACGTGCTTTATGGACATACAGTCCAATCCAGGCTCAGAGGCCGAAAGTTCCGGGTGCTACGTCCCGAACTTTTGACCGCTGAGCCCGGAACGCGGACGGTATGTCATGTCTACATCACTGAGAAAAAACTATGGCTTATAAACCTATTAGAGGTAAATATGGAACACCACTAATAGTAGTACCTCTACATATAATAATAGCACATATACCTTAGTTATGGTCTCTGTACCTTAATTAGGTACAGAGACCTTAGTATGGTTCACAGACCGAGAATCATTAGTTTATTTACGACTATTATAGGTGTTCCATATTTACCACTAATAGGTTTATAAACCATAGCTTTTTCTCAGTGACCCCGTAAGTATACGGCTTCCACGGCCGGAGTTTTCTTTCCAGTGCGTCAAATTTTTGAAGAGTCCGGACCCCGGATCCAAGAGACTTTTTCCCAGTGGCGAAGAGGGTTACAGGAATGTTGCAAGACTTTTGATTCAACAGGTGTCTACTACATATAAAACAGACTGGCCAAAAATCAGTACTTTTACAGTACTTTTTCAGTACATTCCCGAGAAATTCAGTGCTTCCTCAATAGAAAAATCAGTACTTTTCCAGTGCCTCACTGGAAAAAAAACACATTGGATCTAGAGTCCAGACTCTTGAAAACGTTGAAAAGAAAAAGGACTCTTGATTCAATCAGATTTAAGCTAAAATTAAGAGGCTTGGTTCTTGATTTAAGCTTAAATCTGATCGAATCAAGAGTATTTTTTCTTGTCGATGTTTTTAAGAGTCTGGACTCCAGATCCAATGTGTTTTTTTCCAGTGCTCCAATTAACGAAATTCAGCAAATTTCAAAAATTTGAATTTTCCGCTCAAATCGCGACAAAAATGACAAAAAAATAGAAAAAAATCTGGGCCATCTTGCGGAATTCCGCACTTTTCAGTAATTCCGAACCGCCCTTAAAAAATCAGTACTATTTCCGTACTTCCCGGAAATTCCGGACTTGTAGACACCCTGTTCACGGTATGCAGAAAACGTGACTCACCGGCCAGATATTCTCCGACGGCGGGGATGTGACTGCGGACGCACTGCGTCTCGTTGAGCGGGAGGGAGACGGCGTCGCGGACGGGAGCGGAGGTGACGTTGTAGTAGTTGCGGGCCGAGAGGTACCGGTCGACCGCCTGCGGGACGATGTCGTTGGTGATCCTGGACAGGATCTCCCGGGAGTCGACCACTTCCAGCTTGAGCCGCGGGTCCAGCGAGGAGTTGCGGAGGTGCAGCCGGATGACGTCGGGGATCGAGAGCGGGGTCGGGGTCGTCTCCACCTCGGACGGCGCCGTTGTCGGCTCCTCCATCGCTGCAACAGAAAGAGCTTTCGTTCAAAGGCAGTCTAAAAAGCTTTAAAGGGAACTGGACACGGTCGCGGTGCTGCAAAATGGGTTGCAGCGCAACTGTGCGCTGCTCATAGAATCGTCTTTTAATGCTTAATTCTTTTAGAGCAGTCATGGATAAAAAGAGCGGTCCAAACAGCAACTTCCTACGTTCAATATTAACAGAGATATCGCGCTTTTGCCGCAATCACACGCTGAATGTGGGAGCTGAATGTGGCTTGAATGTGGAAGTCATCGGCCCGATGCCTGAATTTCGCGCGTGTCGTGCAAAATTCAGCAACGATTCTCAACGACCATCGGATAATGTCGGATTTGTCTGAACTATTCGAATAGATTTGATACACATATGGATGAAAATAACTCGAATTTGCGAAATTTTAGCTGTTGAGCGATGACTGTTGACTCCCATATTCAGCGTGTGATTCTGGCATTTGAAAAATTCGGTTTATGAAGTCATCCGCCGCTGTAGTGACACTCTTGGTTTCTTACCCCTTCCTTCGGAAGAAAAAGGATGGGAAAAAAGAAGGAAGGAGCGGAAGAAAGAATAAGGAAGAACGCGTAGATTTTGTGATTATACATGAGAAAATTGACTTAAACAGTGAAACTGCTTGTTGAATCCTTTACAATTTCAAACATTTTCTGGGAGCAGTCCCCTAGGCACCCCTCCGTTTGAAATGTCTGGATCCGCCTATGTGAGCCTCCTAAAAGATATTTTTCGACGTAAACTTATTTTCCCAGCGTAAAACGAGGAAAGTAACAGACACAGAAAAAACGCACCGATATTTGAAATTTTTGGGCTCGACGCACACTATTAACCTTTCTGCGGAGGAAGGAACTTTTCCAAGAACGATCGTTGAAAGTTTATTATGAAATGCTGGTTACTGAATTTGATTTTCTCGTGCGGGACTCGATGAGTTTAAGTTACTGACTTTTCAAGAGCTTGAGCTACTTGAATTAGAAAAAAAAAAGGAAAGAAAAGAATTCTGATCGTTTCGAGGTTAATATTTTTGCCTAAAAACGACCTCCAGGATGTCTACTATTACAGGTCAAAAATCAGTACTTTTACAGTACTTTTTCAGTACATTCCAAAAAAATTCAGTACCTTCTCAATAGAAAAATTCAGTACTTTTTAAGTACCTACATTTGACGAAATTCGAAAAATTTCAAAATATTTGAATTTCTCGCTCAAATGAAGACAAAAATGACAAAAAAATGAAAATAATTCCGTAAATTTTGCGGAATTTCCGCACTTTTTCAGTACTTCCGGACCCCCTGAAAAAAATCGGGACTATTTCCAGACTTTCCGGACTTGCAGACACCCTGGCCTCTGAGCTTGCCTCACTCCATAGAGAAAAAAAAGGAGGTGTTTGCATTTCGGGCATCTTGGAATTTTTTGATGACTTGATGACGTAGGTGGGTACAGCGACGTTTAGCGTGAAGGGGACGTCGCTGTACCCACCTACGTCATCAAGTCATCAAAAAATTCCAAGATCCCCGAAATGCAAACACCTCCTTTTTTTTCTCTATGGCCTCACTCTGTCTACTCCGATCGGCAGGGGTAAATGCGGTCCCTCCTCCCCCGCTTTGCCGGTAAGTTCCGCCTGTGCGGAGGCTCACTGAAATAGCGGATTTGTCCGCTCCTTAACCCGTGTGCAATAATGAGAGCGGGGCATTTGCGGGTCTTCGCAATGATCTTGAGCATTGGCAAATGTCAATGTCGTAAGCGACTAGACGAAATGCAGTTACGGGGTTCGGCGATTACTCGTTACGTATTGTTTGCATTGGATGAAACCATGGACGGGGGACGGTATCGACTTTTCCCATCGTGAGATCGACTTCACGAGCCGCGCCGGGCTCGTTTACATGATCTTCTTACAAATAGACGCTATTAGTGGCGACGTCATCATAGGGATTCTCCATTATATCGAATCGGATCCAAACAATAACGTTGGCATAACCTCTTTCAGTGCTACCAATGCGAAAAAATCGATACATATATATCTCGCTTTTCTTTGACGTGGCACTAGTAGCGTCTATAGAACGCTCAGTGGTGTGGCGTGAATTGCGATGTATCGATTGTTATGCCATTTAAACCCATGGTAAAGAATCGATTATTAAGGGGTTCGCTGCGAACACCCTGTTTATCGATCCTTTCCCATAGGTTTAAATGGCCGATCGATCGATATATTGCGAAGCACGCCACGCCACTGAGCACGTTGGTTCCAGCGGCGTGGCATGTTTTGCGATGTATCGAATGATACGCCATTCGAACCTATAGAAAAAGATCGATTGTCAGGGCGCTCGCAACGACCGTCATAATAATCGATGCTTTACCATGGCTTCAAAGGGGAAAATACCGATAGTCAATCGGCTGGTTCTGTTGGCGGAGTCATCATTCGGAAAAAGTTGCGGTTACTTAACAGACGTCTGAAACTGCGGAGAGGAAATTAAGCCCTCAAAAAGGATTGAAGAAAATAGGAAACTAAAGAATTTGTTGGTGGATACAGAAATTCTCAGCCTATATATTCTCTTTTGTTTCTGATGTTTTTCTTTTCCTTTTCAAAACTGCACGCAAGTAAGCTTTCAACGATCTTCCACATAATCTTTGTAATCTCTGTATTGAGATTTTCAGCTTTATGCTGAATTTTTAATGCACGTTCGCAAAAAACTCCACGACCCGTGCGTCCACCGCAATCAGTTTGTGTAAATAATCTTTGTCTATTTTTGTTATCTCTGGGGTCACACGATGTCAAAATAGTCTTTTGTGTCGTTTTATTTTATCCTCTAGTTTCTCTATAAAAAAATGTCTAAATACGATCCTGTGGACTCGATCAATCTGTTCTTTAAAAGAGGATTTTTTTAAATTTTCAAACTTTACATCGATGAATCTTTCAGCCGCGGAATCATAATGTTAAAATTCTCATGATTTTCTTCGTCGTGACCTGGAGGTAAGGGCTGAATGTCCCATTCTTAAAATATACGATCACTATCAATGGGTCTGGTCACAAACGTAAACCATTGGTTCGATCTTCCTCTCAATTACAAGATATTTATCGACCAACAGTGCGCTTCATTTTTAAGCGCTAATCAGGTGCTTCGGTCAGTCTTGGAAAGAATCTGCTCACAATCAGTCTAACCGCAAATTATGTAATAAACGTACGGTGACAAAGTTACATCGTATTTGTTTTTCCGCTATCCGAGAGACAATAAATTGTACAATACTTAATGATCTCTTTCTGATGGCGAGAAGAAACTCCTACGCGCTACAAACCATCGTTTTCAAGCAATTGAAAAAGATTCGCGACTGATTCAACGGTCGAGGAAAAGTTCGATGACATTGATGCATTTTAGATGTACAAGTGCATTCGCACTAACCAAAAAACTGGAGCTGACCTTCAAATTTTTGAGCACCTGCCAACTTATCTCTGAAGCGAAGAGACAGGGCGATAGATTTTCTTTGGTTATAAAATTTCCTGACTTATCCACGAATCGCAAGATTTTGATTTAAATAATCCCTTATCTTTCCCATATCTTTTCAATGATTTCTTTCATAATTCCGCATGAAAATGCATTTGAAAAATTATTTAGACGTAAAGTTCCTTTAAAAAGAGAATTATCCAAAATTTGATACATAATTTGAATGCACAAGTTCTGGTTTTTGTCGGTAGGGCAACGGGTGCGGTAGAGATTAATTAAGTGTTCCGCTAGAAAGAAATAATTCAAAGATTTTGCATTTCTAGGCTGAAAAACTGTCATGACTTTTCAAATTTTTCAATGACTTTATACGAGTTTGATATCCTCGAAGAATTCTTTACGTGAGATGATTCATCTTTTGGAATTAAAATTCACCTGTACTTTAAGAGTGCGTCCGTATGGCTTAGGCGGATCTAGACATTTTGAACCGGGGGCGTAAGGATGGTTCGAGAGGCTCCCCCCCCCCCCCCCCACCAAGAAAATGTCCAAAATTATAAAGCTCTAATATGCAGTTTGAACCACTTTTGTCATGAATAATTACCAAATCTAAGAGTCTTTCCTCCTTCTTTCTTTCGTTCTTTTTGTTTCCTTCTTCCTTCTTTTTTTTTGAGCGAACGGAGAAGGAGGAGCGTACGCCCTCTACGCCCCCCCTCCCCCGAATCTACCTGTACCATATAAGATTTCTGAGCTTTTTTCAATTGTTTCTTTAATTGCTGTAAAAACCGGGCCGAATCTACCTGTATCATATAAGATTTCTGAGCTTTTTTCAATTGTTTCTTTAATTGCTGTAAAAACCGGGCGACGACCGTCAAAAGAAATGACGCACGGTCCTAGTTTTGCTGCAATTTCAGCGTCGCGCAAGCCAGGGAAGAGAACGCGGTTGAAAGTCGAACAATCTCCATAGTCTAATGTTCCTTCAATCCAGGTAGCGGCAATGTGTCTATACCCGTAGTCGAATAGTTATCGAAAATAACTCTCGCATTGCATTTGGTGCAATGCGAGAAGTATTCACGCAGGCTTTTAGGCGCTAATACGCGTCGGACACCAACCGTACCGTTTGGCGCAATGCGCGAAGTATTCCTGCGGTCTTGCAGGCGCTGACATGAGTTTGACGCCACGCCGACCGCACCGTGTTTGGCGCGATTATTCGCGTATATATTGTTCCGTTCATATTTTGTGTATCCCCTTGCCTACTCAAGAAGTTACCAGATTCCCTCTGAAATTAACTATTATTTTGAAATGACACCCTAATTATGTTTCATCATTTTGCACTAACCGTGCAGATGCAACACTTGATTCAAGAACGTGTTGATGTTATTGTTGCCGGTTATTTTTCTACTCCCAGTCCGCTCCTGGGACTCATAATCAAGAATTAATCATATGTACAATGGTTGTCGAGAGATAAAGAAAATTCATGAGTTCATCCCCCCCCCCCCCCGTGAAGGTATCCCGTAGCGATATCCCCTCATCTCCGCAAAAAGTCTCTAACCCTCTCTTCCTCTGGGTGTCTACTTTTGATGATTCAGTACCGTTCGGTTGAATCGGTATTTCATTTACGTATGTACCTCGTCTCTATGTCAGCAAAATCAGTCCATGATCGAGATTCTGACTAGTGACAAACGAGTAACTATTTGATGTAAAGAAAAAGGCTTACATAATTGTTACAAATGTTCAAAATTACCTTTCAAAGTTAGAGCGGGAAGTCAATTCTGGAAGTCGCGGGTCACAGGGTGAGTTTACACTTTATGCGTCAAGCTTAATCCACTGTCGAAAACGGTCGGAAAATTACTTGAAAATTTAGATTTGGGAAATACCATTGCACAAATACACGCACTCCCTTTTCTAATGGATATGCAATATCAGTTTCAGTTCACAATGACCGGGACATGAAATTGAACTCCTATTTTTTATGCGTCGCAACGATTTTAAATACACTGATTTCAGGAAAGGTAATGCGAATCGGTTGGATATTGACAACTGGAAATGAAGTCTAATATGTTATAACCGAATCGAACATAAAAATAATAGTAGAATGCAAGGAGGGCTCATAAAACTTAAGCGACTTTTAAAGAGGAATGTTGGTTTTGTGAAATTGTATTGATAAAAATGTTAGTGATGTGGATTTAAGGAAGATATTACAGGTTTTGACTGGAGCCTTAGTATTTCATAGTTTGTGATACTCATCAATTCGTTAGTATGATAATGAAACTACCGTGAGACCACTTTCATTCGGACTAAATTAAGAATCCATCGTGGGTTCAAGGATTGATTTTAAACGCAAAAATGTATTCGTATGACTCGAATTCATTTCCAAATACAGTTCACCGAAATAAAAAGAAAAACATAAACAACAATCGTGTAAATATGTAAATAAAGTGTAAAAACACGTGTAATGGTAACAAATTAAGCCGTTCCCTGATAATTATGCCAGCTGACATTAAGTTTTTCAAGCAATTCTATGAGCCCTGTTTGCTTCTACTCCCGCCTCGACTAAAAATATCCGTTTCAATTCAGTGAATTCGCCGTCAAAGTCGATACTTCGTTTTAAGCTCAAAAAAACACGACGTGACTTCACACACCACACGAAACGAGATAAAAACCCGCAAATTCAATATAATAAACCAGAGATCTAATATATTTTAAAAATAAAATGTATCTTAAGGGGATGAAACACCGCGGAAAAATCAAAACCGGGGCTAAAATGTCTCTCCAGTTCTGAGTATATCACAGTAGGTTACGTGGTAAAAAGAGTCGAGTGATCGGACCGGACAGGGGTCGCCGCGAAGGAGCTGGACGCGACCGCGGCTGAAAGTAAACAAATACTGTTGGCCGCGGCTTCGCCAGTTGTTGGCACAGGTGGACACTACCGGTGAAACGGGAGGAAGGAAAGAGGCGACCTGTCCGGGGGGGGGTGGGGGGTGGGGGAGGGGAGGAGGAGGATCATTGATAAAGATCTGCGCGGGAGAAAAAAATGCAACCGCGATGAATCCGCGGACTACGGGAAGCTGCGGATGATAACGTTCGGTTATCACAGGAGGAATTTTCTACTTGATCTGGATAACGGACGACGCGACGCGACGGTTTCCAAAATTTCAACTCGCGTGAAATTCTCTCTTCCGCGGGGACACAAGCGAATTCATGAGGGCGCGGAGGGGGTAGCATGCGCCCATACTGCCGTGTATGTTAAGGAAAAACGCCGTATGAGCCTCCAGATGATGCCAGATTTCCTTCGACCTAGTCAAATTTACCGGGAAAACTGAGAATATTTTTTTCCAATTTTCTCAGACGATTTTGTTTGCGGCTGGATCTAAAATATCGGAAAATTTCTGAGAAAATTATGCACAACTTTCCTCACAAATACAAGTTTTATTCGAGGAAATTTGGCAACTCTTGAATGTTCGTTCGGGGTTTTCCTTAGCGGGGCAGTATTCCTCGTTCGCCCGAAAAAAAGGTGTGAGAAAAAGGGAAGGAATGAAAAAAGGAGGAAGGACCCTCAGATTTGGTAATTATACAATACAAAATTGACTCAAACTGCTCATTAAATGCGTTAAAATTTCGAAAATTTTCAGTGGGAGGTCCACTCAAACCCCCTTTCCACTTCTCCCGTTCGAATTGGTAAGATCCACTTGCGCGTGGATGCTGATTGGTTGATACAGGTCGTGATTCACAGTTCGAAATTAAAAAACATGGGGTTCAAAGGGCCTTGCAGGCGGGTCGTCTGAAATCAACAAGACAAAAAACCGAGAGCTAATTTAGCAAACGTATGTTAGCGCCTGCGAGACTGCATGAATACTTCACGCATTGCGCCTGACATACCGCGGTCGCTTGTCGGCGCAAAAAGCATATTAACGCCTACAAGAGTGCAAGAATACTTCACGCATTGTGCCTAACACAGTGCGGTCGCTCGTCGGCGTGAAACACATGTGGGCAATTCTAAGAAAACTATCCAATTCGACCTCCAAGAACTAAAAATTTGATTTGATTATTTTGAATCGAGGGTTTGCTTTCCTAGTCAAGTATAGTATCAGGCTTAAAAATTTAATACGGGTACCTTTTCCTATTGAGCTGTATAGTCTTAAGATTTTTTTTCCAGGAAGTCTGGAACTCGGCTTGGGAATTTGATTTGATTCGAACTAATTTTGAGACTATGAAACTTTATTCTATTTAATTGCTAGCAGTCCTTGGGGTAACTAAAATAAGGACCCTTGATCAAGTTGACCAAAAGAAATTTTAGATCTCCGAGGGGTTAAAATTTCAGACACCGGATGCACCTCGGGGCGCAAAAACTTCCGATCTTCCGACAAAAAAATAGTCAGGTCCGCTCCGCACTCATAATCAAGTTTTTCGAACGCAAAATAGGTTCCGGTGTGAGATGTAATATAGATTTTACTCTAAGATTTTTGGTGGTACGGTAAGAACGGTCTGACTAGATAATTTCTCCGAAAATTCGATTAAAATTAGTTGGAGGTGAATGAAAGACGGTCTATTCTCTCTAATACGAGGTTAGCTCGATTGCCCATCTGCAAAAGTCATTTCGGCGATTTTGATGAAAATGGACTCACGTCCTTATGCAAGCAAATGAATTAAATCGTACAATAAATGCATTCTTCACATGAAGCTGCTTCAGGATTTCATACCTCAAAGCAACTAAGAACACGCTTCTTAAAGGTGATTCATTCTGGAAAGTTTATTGCCGCTATGGAATATGCTAATCTAGTTTGATTTTGCATGAGTTTTCCGGTGCGATCTCCCCCTACGGCCCTATT
Source organism: Bemisia tabaci (assembly GCF_918797505.1). Lineage (NCBI taxonomy): Eukaryota > Metazoa > Arthropoda > Insecta > Hemiptera > Aleyrodidae > Bemisia > Bemisia tabaci. The sequence continues at coordinate 40,655,990 of NC_092795.1, forward strand.
TTACCCCTCTTTCTTCTTATTCCTGACAATACATGTTTTTCATTTAGAAGTAACCTGGAGGGTCGAAACAAATATTTAAAATGGAGGGAAGAGATTCATGTATTTAATTCGCGCATTTCTTCACCAATTAGCATCAGCCGAAATTCACGCTCTCTTTTTCTAAAAGGTCAAGCTGGATTTCATTCGGGAACCATGTTGGGTGCTAATTTCAAATTTACAAGTGAAAAGAGTAAAGGCAACCATTGTGAGTCTTAAAGAAGACGTAAAGCTAGAGGATGAAATTTGTAACAATGGAAACTCTACATCCATACATCAAAAAAAGCAAATTGCAAAAGTAGCTGGTTTCGACTATGCAGTCAGCATAGGTAAAGTAGTTGCTTGGTTAGAGATCGTTTCCTTGGAAGAACAAAAGTAGTTATGACCGGGAACAAGGATTATAGCATTCCAGTTTGACTGAATGTAAATAGAGATTTCAAAACAGGCGAATTGTCTGATTATTATTTTAGAGTAAGATTCGCAATTAACGTGCCTGATAAAAATCGAGTTACTCGCATTCTAGGTAGACTTAAGAGAGGCTCTTACGTTCTAAGCTTCTTATATGATGCGAAGCACTCGGCTTCTACTGGAGTATGCAAGGAACTGAGAGAGCTGCAATTATACTGTGCAGTGATCTCTCAATTTTAAATTATAAATCTTGGTAAAAAGGGATGTCACACGGAAAAAGTGACTTTTTCGGAGATGAAATTTGTGCAGATATTCTTAAATTTGCCACCTATGAGAGATTTTTGCAATTTTTCAAGAAGAAATGCTAAGAAATATTATGAGAAAAGTCGTTTTTATCAGAGGGAAACTTGCTCGATTCAAGCGATTTAATTCTTGATTCGAGAGTCAATTTACCTACGTGAGGGCGATTTCAAGTCATTTACTTTCTAGAGACACGTTGCTGATTATCGACATTGAAATTGCAAAAATGCGTACCTCGGTTTGCGACGCTGCTCTTATCATAATTTATTTTCTGAGTGGAAAAAACTCAACGTCATCTCTTGAAAACTTCCATGATTATTCTTCGTTGAGTGAAGAATATTCTGTGAAAATTTCAGGCAGCACCGTTGGCGTAAAATAAAATGTGAGGATGGTTCGAAACACCGCCAAGATTTTTTGAAATTGCAAGAACGCGGACCTCGGTGTGAAACGCTGGAGTCTTCTTATCATAATTTCATTTCTAAGTGGAAAAAACTTAACGTCATCTCTTGAGAAATTCCGTGATTTTGCTTCTCTGTGTAAAAGATATTTTAAGGAAAATTTCAGGCGATAGCATTGGTTCATCCTTTTCTGATACACTGTAAAAAAAAAAACACATTGGATCTAGAGTCTAGACTCTTGAAAACATTGACAAGAAAAAATAATCTTGATTCAATCAGATTTTTGCTTAAAGCAAAAGGAAATCCGCTCAAATTAAGAGGCTTGGTTCTTGATTTAAGCTAAAATCCGATTGAATCAAGAGTATTTTTTCTTGTCGATGTTTTTAAGAGTCTAGACTCTAGATCCAATGTGCTTTTTTTTCCAGTGTATAAAAATGGGAGGGTGGATTTTGAAACACCGCCAAGTGATACTCGTTTTTTGCAAGTTTACCCTCGTTATGATTTTGAGCGAGACGATTTCGGAGACGATCAAGCCGGCAACATGGCAGGCATATTCATAGTGATAATTCATAGTGGCGAAATATTTCGCGGGGCCACTTCCGATTGCCGGCTGCCTCCGCCTTCGCCTTCCGGAATTGGGGAACGAACAAAGATCAGATTACCTGGCGCTAATTCGATTAGGGATGGTGGCGGGTGGCAGCTGGCTCCAGGCGCGCGAGCACCGAGTCGCTATAAATCCGCGCAATTCGCGTCTCAGTAGATTGCCGTGCGATACTCTACTCATAGAAGTCGCAATAAATGTGTTTGCATTCGAAGCGAGGGATAGGACGGTGTTCCACCTTCAATTTCTAGGATAGGCAAAATAGTATCCTCGAGAGCCGCAATAGTGGTATCATGAATTCATGAAGGGGATATGAAGTGACAGCACTCTATGTTTAAATGGAGAGCTCGAATGTCGACTTCAGGTAACATTCCGATTTAGAGCTCTAAACCTAGTTTAAAGGCACAGTATTTTTGTACTCGACAACATGCTCGCGATATGGTGATGCATGATAAAAAAATTGATGATGTTTGTTTATCCTAGTCTGAAATCAAAGACTTCGTTGGGCATACTGACAGGAACCCGTTGATTAGATTCGTTTGTCGGGAAATGGTTTTATAATATTTCTTGGAAGGGGAAAGGTGTCGGAAAAATGTATTCAAAAATCTCCCTTTAAAACAGATTAGAAATTTACTAATTTGAATCTTAAAATCATGCCAATATTGAATTTTATTGATCTTTGCTTTCGTTACATACAGAAACTGTATGCGAGTTTGGCGAATTCATGGAGGGAGGGGAGCGTAGGTGGTTTACCTCCCCCCTCCCCCGCAAAAAAAGGAGGAAAGAAAGGAGTAAAGAAGAATTAAGGATGCTGTATTTGGTAATTATTTATGACGAAATTGACTTAAACCGCTTATGTGGGTGTTTTAAAATTTCGAACATTTTCTGAGGGAGGCCAGACTCCCCTTCCGTCTCCCCCGTTCAAAATGTCGGGATCTGCTCCTGCCTTCAACCATCACCAACGACTTCTTCCATTGACGGAGTTATTTTAAACGACGAACATTTATTATTTTATTGCAAATAGAGCGTCATAAACCGTTGAATTGATTAAAACGAGGCACTTTATAAATTGGATTGCATTTTACAAAAAAATTGGATTCCATTTTACAATAAATTGGATTGCATTTTACAAAAAAAATGGATTCACGGGGGATAAAAACACATTGGATCTACAGTCCAGACTCTTGAAAACATTGACAAGAAAAAATACCCTTGATTCAATCAGATTTTTGCTTGAATCAAAACGAAATCCGCTTAAATTAAGAGGCTTGGTTCTTGATTTAAGCAAAAATCCGATTGAATCAAGAGTATTTTTTCTTGTTGATGTTTTTAGGAGTCTCGACTCTAGATCCAATGTGTTTTTTTTCCAGTGTTGCATTTTACAATAAATTGGATTGCATTATGCAAAAAGAAACCACAAGTATTCCAATGTCACTAAGATTGTGCAACTTTCTTTACCTTAAAAAACCGAAAACTGCAAATATAAACTGATCATATAAACCAGATTTATCTTTACTCCCAAGAAACTATCAATTCAACACGATAATAATTATCAAAGTAAATTTAACTTTTTGCGAGGTTTCAGTAATTTTACTGCAGGGAATGTAAGTTGCACAATACTAGCAACATCGGAATGCACTTGGTTCCTTTCTCAAAATGCAATCCAATTATACTGCGGTCGACGATTCACATATCCCAATACTGCGGCCCCGAGGGAATTTGCCTCGTTTTGTGCACGAACACCGGGGGCCCGTCGAATATCTTATGATATAACGATCGTTAAAAATATAAGGCTCTAATTAAGGATGGTACACCGGATAACTGCAGGTGACGCAATTGTTTTGCTCGTACTCAAGGACCGTAGCCCGTGCCCCCTTAGTCTGCGCGTAAACTAGGCTCATTGACAGTCCCCCCCCCCTCCCCCTCACTTGGTGGTGGTGTCATGTTAGTTGGCCGATGATACTTCGTCTTGGATCTCAAGTGAGGATTTAGCATTGGACTGGCAATTTCGCTGGTTTAATCTGACTTGAAACGACAGAAATTCTTTGGCTTTTCCGTACTTACAGACGAGAAAATTCAGACTTAGCAAGGTGTTCCTTGACTGATAGGAAAAAAAAATAATAATCCCTGATTTTCCCGGATTTTTCCTCACTAGATTGACAAACTTTCCATTTCTCTTCCGCACTCAAATGACGAATATTCCCTGATTTACTCACGTCCTCTGATTGAAAAGAAATAACTTCTTAACTTATGCCAGGTATTATGCAGCTGAAAAATGACAGTTAGAAGTCTCTGCGATACAAAATTCTTGACCTTGCCAAGTTGTCCTGGCTCAAATGAGAAGAGTCCCTGCTTTTACTATTACCAGGTTTCCTCTGACTGAAAAGACAAAGATATCTAACTTTTACTCGTATTCTTCGTCTAAAAATAATCTGGCTAGAATCGCTTTGTAAAATATCAGATTATAATCAAAACCTGGTTCAAGACATTATTCTGCTTCTTATTGTTGGTGACAGGTGTCACTGAAATATTATATTATTAAGTAGGACAAAATTCAGAGATGAGGAGTACTGAAATACTGTCGATCAAAACTGTCATTGCCTGGACGAAAAATATCGATTCAATAGGAGAGGTCGGACAAAATTTGGAAACTTTAAACGCTTATAACTCCGTTCATAAAAAATTTTGAGGTTTTTAAAAGTGATTTCATTGGTTTCCTCGTGAAATTTTCTTCTACCAACACCCCTCGAAATTTAAAATGTGACGAAATAAACATCATAAGTTGCAGTTTTAGTAAAAAATTTCGTGTCCAACCTCTCTGATTGAATGTGCGAAAACTCGGACGGAAAGGAAAGAAGATGAAAACTATTTATATTTGGCTGCAAAAGATTGTAAAGATATTTTCACTCTCTGCCACATTTTTTCTATTTCATTTACTCATACAGTTTAGTCGCTTCAAGTAGGTATCTGCACGAGGCAAAATGAGAACACATCATAATAGGCACTACACTGTGCGCGCGGAAGTTTTGCCGAGCGAAGATTACAGAACTTTTAAAGCTCGTCCCTTGAAGGAAGAGCTTCCAAGTTCCACTTTTGCGCTCGGCACGTGGAAAAGTTGCGGAGCTTCGTGTGCAAAATCTGAGCTTATTTAAGGCGAGGTGTTATCTTGTTTTCGCATCTTCCGAGCCGCGATCAGTCGCCGGAGTGTGGACCTGTGGAGTGCTCCTGCCATGCGCTTCCAGTCAGTGGCGCGGCGTGCTTTGCGATCTATCGATTGATCTGCCGTCTAAACCTATGGAAAAGGATCGATAAACGACGAACTCCTTCATAATCGATTCTTTACCACAGCTTTAAATGGGGAAATATGGATAATCGATTATTCACGCCTCGCCACTTCTTTCAGTCCGCGACGACGTCACGGAAGCGAATTCGGAAAAAACCGAAGAAGAAGAATCCTCGAAAGCTGTCATACTTTCCAGAAACGGCTCCGCGATTTGTTTGCTTTACACTTGAGAAATCAGAATAGGGATCAACTTGCGAACTTTATTCTTGCCTCTCTTTTTTGCTCGTTGTTTTATACTCTTGATTTTTTCATTGTTCAGGCACTCTTTAGCTTGAATTTCCTGGGCATGATTACGAAGACGTTACATTTTTATCGCATGACATTGAGATGACAAAATATGGGAAAGTTATGGTTTATGAAAAAGTATGAAATTTGCGTTCAAAGTAGCATGCCGTATGCGTAAAATGTCTTAATGAAGACATCTATAGTGCATTTGACGGTGAAGAATTGGAGTAGTATAGTACAAACATAGTACTAGAAGTTAAGGGCAAGAACATATTTTGTAAGCATCAGAAAGAGTCTGCCTTTCAATTTGCGATTCTAACAAGTTGGTAACACTGTTAATATCCCATTTAGATCGATTGAAAATACGTAGAATCGATTGTTTCACGTACATTTAAATGGAGAAAAAATAGCGTTGCCAACTTGGAAGAATTGCAACTGTTGAGAAGAGACAAAAGCAGTGGTAAGCAGGACGCTCCTGAATGATTCAGCTTAGACCACTATTAAGTCCCAGACATTTTAGCAACTGCTTTAGGCTCTCTCAAGGAATACTTGGTTTGGCCACTGGTACCAATACGAATCGTTTCTCAGGGCACACAGATAATCGAGCGATTAATTTTTTATGGAGCCGTTCAAGAATTATGTGGGGCATTATGACCGACTTTAGGACCCTTCTCCCTCTTTTAGGACACCTGCAAGACACCTGCAAGACACCAGCTTGACTCTCCATTTTGGGGGAAATGTCGGAGGAAGGCTGAATAATCACAGAAAAAATAATTTATATCGAATTCTCCCCCCCCCCCCCTCTTTCTGTAGAAAGTGTCCGTAAGACTGGGCTTGACACACCCCCCCCCCCCTCGTAATATCCCAATTAAGAAAGGCTCAGACTCCCTTGATCTTAAGTAGTTTACGTAATACTTGAACGGTCCCTAATCTTGGTCGAATTTTGGATTAAAAATCCCACAAAGAATGACCGACACTAGCATTATAAAACGGAATCAACTTCTCTGGAATTAATATTATATAACCGCACTGAATTGAAGACGCAGGCGATTTTGTGCGAATATATTAGGCACCGAACGGAAATAATGGTATCCTGTCCAATATTATTATCGGAATAAAAAAAGAAAAAAAAAAAAAATAACAGGAATAGAAGTAGAATAGGGAACGGAACAATTTGAGTTAGTGAGGGAAGAAGTGAAAAAAGAGACTAAAGAAGTAACCTCACAACAGGCTTCATCACTCAGTGATTACTATGAGGCTTGATATAAGGGATTTTTTTCAAATACAAAATCTACATTTTTCACTAATATCAGAGAAGAGCAAACCAAAGAAATAGACAAGGGCAAGGCTCTCCCTTGTCAGGTGGTTCACACACATTTCTTTCTCTTTTCTTTAACGTGCTCATACGCGTCTCATGTTCCGATTCTCTTCCATTCTTCCTGTTTCTATTCCATTCTTCCTGTTTCTATTCCGGCGATTCTTTTCTCATCATCAGAGTTACAAAAGTTTGCTGAAACTCCGGCTATTTCTTACACTGGAAAAAAGGAACACATTGGATCTAGAGTCCAGACTCTTGAAAACATTGACAAGAAAAAATACTCTTGATTCGATCGGATTTTTGCTTGAATCAAAACGAAATCCGCTTAAATTAAGAGGCTTGCTTCTTGATTTAAGCTAGATTCTGATTGAACCAAGAGTACTTTTTCTCGTTGATGTTTTCAAGAGTCTGGACTCCAGATCCAATGCTTTTTTTTCCAGTGTAGAGTTGCGGAAATTAAAAATTGGCCAATGGAGACTTCGCGCTAATGAGTAGAATTTGAAGCGATGTGTCCGTCGTGATCTCTTTAAAAGTTTGATGAGAAAACATGCTTGAAGTTCCTTGGATCCTGAACCTGTCGGCAGGTGATCTCTTAGAAAAATATGTACCTAAAAGCTACCAACTTTGGACTTGAAAGGATAATTGGACGTATCCCTATCAAACAGACTAAGTGCAATATGACGTGAGCCCTGTTATGCACATATCCTTATGGGTCTCAGAGCTCATGTCTCGATGCATATAGTTCGGTTTGGCAGAAACACGTCCAATTAGGACAAAGAAGGGTTATTGAGATGGTCTCGTCATGTTCGCATCATGCTAGTTATTCCTCAGGCACTTTTCGCTCGTTTTCATTGATTTAGTCTCAAATTTTGCAACTTTCAGATGTTCTCAAGGAACTTCTTAACGTTTCACTTAACTTGAGGCGTACCCTAATTTTATTCCAATTTGGTGCTTACAGCAAGAAAAAAAACTGGCCAAGATTTTATCGAGATTCAAACCTGCGACCACTGGGCGCTCAATGCGCTCATGTCGAGTATAGCTGTTCTTCATGAGCGCCTCCACTGGTCACACATTTTTCTGTAGCGGGGGGTTGGTTTTCGGCCTAACCCTTGCTATGAGATGTAGATTGTTTCTAGTGGTTTTCAGATTACTTGAGGGCCAGCCACTTCAATTTAACAACAACAAAAGTGCACTCAATCTAACGATGAGCTGATGTTCTTTCGTCGAGAGGGTACAAGAAATTTACTTGTCAAGATGCTCAAAATATATAAAATGAAAAACTCCGAGGTGCCAGCTTTTATTTCACTCCTGGTGGTCAATCAACATGGTAAGTCGTCCGTATTCACCGGTATTCGTCCATGAATTTCTTGTCACATTCTCACTTTCTAGTGCAGTATGTATAGGGCTCCGTTTTGCAGCGGTATAATTCCCTATACGTTACTTTGATTGTGTCCTACCAGTCTAATGAAATCAAGATGTGCTGTAGTTAATCCAACTACTGTGGAACCTTACTAAGATTACGTGTATATTTCGCCTTCATTCGGCTGGATATTTAATTTAAAAAAATTAATTATTAATTATTTATAATTTCATTAATTATTTATTTAATCAATTTGTTTTCATTAAATTTTTTACTAGGCAGGGATGCAGAAAGATCTGCCTTCCCATTTTAAAAATCCGTTATAGTCCTCAGAAATTTCAAATAAATGAATTTGTATGACTCTGAACGTGTTAATTACCGCGATTTTGCGAAAAACATAAGATTTTTCCGTCTTTCCTGCATTTGAGTTAAGACACAATTTTCGGGGCCGTTTAGTTGAGAGGTTTTTGCACCCCTGCAGGTTTAAAACACTAGTCAATTTTAAATCTTATCATCCCTGAATAAAAATCAATCAAATTTCAACGGTCACTCAACTTGAAGATTTGAGTTATTCCGGGTGACTTTAAATTCAATTTCCGATTTTCTATTTTCAGTTGCGCTCAGTGTTACTACTAGTATGTGCCGTGACTTTCGTCTCTTCGAAAGATCACGAGCTGACAGCTTTTTCCGGGCTTCTAGCTCCCGTCGCCACCGGGGACTTTGGTCTCAATAGACAGGAAGCTATTATAAATTACATTAACCGGAAGCAGTCTTTGTGGCAGGTAAGAAGTATATCATAGATATCCATCACAACCGTTTAGACTTTCCTCGATATCAGTGGCCTTTAATTCGTGCAATAAAAGAATATCGCGCAGAATACAAAAACTTGAGGGGTCTAATGTTTTAGTTCCTATGCGATTTGTCTCGTGAGTCACATTAAGATCCATTGAGTAACCGTACTTCCAAAGAAAATTTTCGAGATTAATGTACGTCGTTGATGCTGGCCAGCTTATTTTGCATAGACGAATGAATACAGAACGATGCTTGTTTGTGGGACGAACAAAAAGTTACGAGGATTCTATTGGTGAAATAAAGACATAGAGTACAATAAAGACTTTAGATTTATTTTCTCCGTTTTCAGGTTACCTGTAGGATTCTGAGGGCTTAAAATCCCAATTAATAGTTTCTTATGCCTACGCTACAACTTTTCTGCGACTTTCTATCTGAAGTTTTATTCTCACGGGGTTTTTTTTTTTGTATGCTTTCATCGGGATTTGACTTATGTTTCCGGGGACGTATCGCTTATACAGGGTGATCCAAAAGTCCCTTCCACCCCCTCTAACTTTTTACCTAATTGAGGTAAAGATTAGAAACTTGGGGGATATTCCTAGGTCAAAAGGAGCTACTTTTTGGCCCCCCTAACATTTTCAGGGGGGCCCCCCTTGGGGGGGGGGGGCAACGGCCCCCAACTTTTAATTTTCAAATAGGAAGACCCCCTTTGTGATAGCTCGTTCGAAAGAACATAAAAAAAGAAAACTTTTCGCGCAAACCCGAAGTCAATATCTCAAACCGTTTCAAAATGGCGGCCGGTTTAAGTTCAAAATGGCCGAAAATTCACACCGGTTATTCGTCGATGGATTTGCGCGAAAATCGGTATGTAGGGGTATTTTGACACGAAAAAAACGAATTTGACGTTAGATTTTCAAAAAAATCAAAACTTCCAAAATGGCCGCCGGTTAAAGTTTAAAATGGCCGAAAATTGTCACCTCGGTTTTTTCCTGATGGATTTGCCTAAAACTTGGAATTTGAGAGTATTTTGGCATAAGATAAACAAATTTGAATTCAGATTTCTAAAAAAATCAATGTTTGGTTATTTTGAACTTTAACCGGCGGCCATTTTGAAAATTTCGGTTTTTTTGAAAATCTAACGTCAAATTCGTTTTTCTCGTGTCAAAGTACCCCTACATACCGATTTTCGCGCAAATCCATCGACGAATAACCGGTGTGAATTTTCGGCCATTTTGAACTTAAACCGGCCGCCATTTTGAAACGGTTTGAGATATTGACTTCGGGTTTGCGCGAAAAGTTTTCTTTTTTTATGTTCTTTCGAACGAGCTATCACAAAGGGGGTCTTCCTATTTGAAAATTAAAAGTTGGGGGCCATTGCCCCCCCCCAAGGGGGCCCCCCTGAAAATGTTAGGGGGCCAAAAAGTAGCTCCCTTTGACCTAGGAATATCCCCCAAGTTTCAAATCTTTACCTCAATTAGGTAAAAAGTTAGAGGGGGTGGAAGGGACTTTTGGATAACCCTGTAGTTAAAATTGTATGGATTTATTCATGTCATCACACGTGTTCCACACGTTTCTTACGGGGCAGAAATTCAAAGTTTAAAAACAAATTTCCATAGAAGAGAGCGAAGTAAAATTCCGACTACGCATACAGTTTCAGGTGACATTTACTTAACGCGGAGAGAAGGGAGAAATATATGGATCGGAGGGCGAGAAAACTCCTTAATTTTTTATTATGAATGGCTTTATTGTGGAAATTTTAAATGATCATCTAGCTACATGTTTCATTAAAAAAAAAAAAAAATAACAACTAGAGATTCAATGAATTTTAATTAAAAAATTAGGCTTACCTCGTGAGTCCGTTTTTCTGTTCCAATCGGCATCCGTTCTGAACCCATTATGATCCAATGATCCTGGAACAAAATAGGCATCGAGAGTTAATAGATAGGTAAAAAACTCATTAAATAAAGAGGAGACTAGAAGACTGCGATTTTGGTTTCATTATTTAAACAGAAATTACGCATACATACAAAATGAACTTCACTTTTGTAAGCGGAACTACTATTTCTGGCTTATCTACAAAAGCACATTTGTGCATAAAGGAAAGAATGACACAAGGATTGTTCCTAAAATGAGTCAGGAGTAGTGGTTCTTTAGTAAAACTTTAGTCTACATCAACCAGATTTCTCTTAAACTGCAGCTGTAACTTGTTTCCTTTTTTGTTAAAATGAACAAATGAGGAAATGAAGATTCGTTCTATGTTGCAGGCTGGTAAAAATTTCGATGACAGCGTTTCCGAGGATTACTTGCGTCGTTTGGTGTCTGCACGTGTTTCAGAGGAGCCTTTACCACTGCTCCAAGTAACAAAAAATGTAACCGACGACGACCCGGAGAGTTTCGACGCACGCACAAAATGGCCGAAATGCCCGAGTATCTCTCACATTCATGACCAAGGAAACTGCGGTAGTTGCTGGGTAATTGGTGAAATAAACAAGATATCAACTTAATATTTCATTTAAAGAGATGTACACATTTTTTTGAAGACTTTGTTCTTTTAATAGTATTGTCGTCTTTGGTTAATGCTCCACGCAAATTCGACACCATACAATAGTTGCCCAAGGCTGTTTTCCAGTTTCAATTGTTTGAAGAGTTTTGAAACTGGAGTGACTAATTGGAATAAAATTATGACTATGGCATAGAGCGTACTGAGAAAAATAACTCGGTCATACAAACCGAAAGTACGGTATTTTAGTTTATCAGCCGTACTATTCGGTTCGTGTAATTGCTCTTTGAGTCCTAGAAACTAACTCATCATGCAACACAGCTTTCAAACAAAACCGAACAATAAATTGAAAAAAGTTCGGTTGCATGAACCTACGATATGTTTCTTAGAACCGAGAGTAGGGTTACAAGAATAGATAGTACGGCCGATGTAGGATATCGTATTTACGGTTCATTTGACAGACCTTTTTAGAAATACTTTTTGAAGCTATAAAAACTCAATAATACACAAATGTCTCACGCAGATTGAGAAGTTAGGGATAGATTCCAGACCTCTCCCATTACTTATCATGACTTTGGAACTGCAATTTCTGCAAGAGACAACTTTTTTTTTTTCTTTGGCAATAGTTTGCAACAGACCCATTAAAAAGACGTAAAAACGAAAATCTTTCCAGTGTTCTGTAAGCGAATGTGTGTATTCTTTCAGGCTGTGTCTGTTGCATCAGTAATCGCGGATCGCACATGCATCACTTCCGACGGGAAATTCACAAGCCTCATCTCCGCTCAGGAGATCATGTCCTGTTGCAAAAAGTGCGGATGGGGTTGCGAGGGAGGGTGGCCAACCCTAGCTCTCGAGTTTTACCGAAAACACGGCGTCGTCACTGGCGGGGACTTCGAAAGCAACGAAGTGAGTCACGAAACGTGCCATACTTGAGATTTAAAAATCCTGAGCTTGTATAGAGCAAAACCACAAAATTACCTTAAAATAAACATGATAGGAAATGATATTTTTCGTCAATTCTACGCCTAAGTTAGAAGGATTATTGCGGATTAGAAGCAAATGCAAAAAAATGAAAATAAATGTACGAAGGAAATATACGGAACCTATCTGTTAAAACAAGAAAGAAAGAAAATCTGTTGATCTTCAATATAATTTTTTTTCATGAATGTTCCCCCCCCCCCTTTTTTTAATGCTTTAGGTTTTAAGTACCAACCCCATTTCTACTATATGTATTCTAGTGTTCAATGCGATTTATGGTGCCGAGAAAGAAAATTGCTTCGACCTTCCACTGAGTTTAGGTTTTCGTGTCTATGGGAAAAAATATAAAGGACCGGGAAATTTTGGCTGACTGGAAGAATATTGTTTTTTTGGCGCGCCACGATGCTTGCAAATTATTTCAATTCTTCACCTTTTTCCGAATCATTTTCACATATTTGATGACGTCAAAGTACTTAAAAATTTGTAAGGGATTGAAAAAATTAATTGCTCCTTATTGAGTATCAAGATTACTATTTTCGGTCCGTCACGGAAAAATTGAGGGAAAGACAGAAAAGAGACAGCTCATGGACACGGCTTAAAAGACGGTTGCTGGAACGAAGAATATAAAGTTTTTTAGATAAGGTGTTGCTTAAATTGGTCGTAAAGTCTGCTACCTTGGCTATAGGCAAAGAAAGCAACAAATTGTGTGATAAGCTATTCAGTTGAAAATTGTTCAGGGTTTCGATCTCCATTTCAAATGAATTGGACATAAAAAGTGAAATTTAATTAATTGACAATTACAGGGATGCATGCCGTACGAGGTGAAACCGTGCTCCCATCGTACAGACGGAAAATATCCGGGCTGTGGCACGTACAATAGGTCAGAGACGCCCGCCTGCAGAACGAAATGCAGCAACCCACACTACACGATTCCACGAAAACAAGACCGCCACTTCGGTAGGTCTTCCTTTTAGCTACAAAAGCGTGCGCATTTCAAGTGTTACAGGTTGACAAGATGTTAATCTGTATTTTTTGCAGAGATTTCCCCATCATTCAGATGTACAATATTACTGTCACGGTGAAGACTTTTCCTTTCATTATTTCCTATGAAAGACAAACTTTCTTGCTTGATATTGAATTTTACGTTCGACTGAATGATGTATTATACAAGACGTTTGAATAAATCTGCTATATGTACTGTATGAAATTTTTACGTCAGCCCATTAATCAGCAAATATTATTGAAATCCACAGATCATTTGCAACCAAATATACATTTTCTTCATCCTACCTACTTAATTCCCCGATATACTGAATAAATCATAGATGATAATAATTGTACTAGAAAGCATCTGTATTGAAATTTTAATAAATTCCTTCACAGGTGCAGCTCCTTATGAAATTGGCATTCGAGACGTCAAACACGAAATCTCCCACCATGGCCCTGTAATCGCCATATTCTACGTCTACGAAGACTTTTTCTACTACAGATCAGGTAAAAACAAAGAGTGCTCCAGATTTCAGTTTTTCTTCACACGCGCTTCTCGAAAATATTGACGTAATGGGGGATGCGATCGAACGATTTGTAAAGTTTCAAAGAAAAGTTGAAGACAAAACAAACTATTTAAGGAGATATCACCCCTCTTAAGAACGGTTATAACACCATCCACTGCGCTAAGATTCATTGGAAAAAAATTATCTTAGATCCAGGGATTCCAGGGCCTAGACTTTTAAAAAAATTGACAAGAAAATATACCATGATTCAATAGGATTTTTGCTTGAACCAAAAGAAAATCCGCTAAAATTAAGAGGCTTCCCTCTAGATTCAAGGAAAAATCCGATTGAATCAATGAGTATTTTTACTTGTCAAAAAGAAGCCAAGACTCGGATCGGAGAGATTTTCAGTGTTTCTTCAGTCTTTGATTCATCAATTAGCAGCGTACCTCCCTGGTAAAAATCGGCGATAGGAGCTGCGTTTTAAAATACCATAGGAGTTCTTATAGCCGACTGAAGAAGGCGATAGAAAATCATATAGCTGGCTGTAGAAAGTGGAAAAAATCATAAGGCCGGGCTACACGAAACGATAAAAAATTATACAGCCGGGCTATAGTTCCTATCGCCGGGCTTTACACTTTATCGCCGGGCTTTACACTTTATCGCCTGGCTGTTGCTTTTTCGCCATCGGCTATAAAAGGCTATAAAAAATGGTGTAGAAATTCGTGTGCTTTGTAAATCCTTCAGTTTGTACGGAATCATCTTAATATTTACAAAATGCACATTATATTTTCCTTTACTACATATTTTTTTTCATCAATTAGAATGAGAATAATCCATACAGAGTGTGCAAACATTTCAAAATCATGAGTTGAAAAACACTGACTCCACAAGATTACATATTAGAGCCTAACACAAAGCGGAGCGGCGGCTCACTGGCGCCTACAAACCTAACAGGGATACTTCACGCATTGCGCAATGCGTGAAGTATCCCTGTTAGGTTTGAAGGCGCCAATGCGCGTTTCGCGCTGGCTGCCCGCCCGCCGCGCCGCAGCAACTATTTTGAAGCAACTATTTCATACCAGAGGTATTGCACAGTATCGTACGAAATTGAAGGCGCTCCAACATATTAAGAATGGCAGGCATCCTTCAGAAGTACGGAGCTTTCCTCGCAAAATAAATCAAGATACTACGGCCCAAAAAGAGAGCGGTAGTCCAAAAACTCACTAAGTCCTAGGATCCGTAATTAGTAACGTTTAGCATAAATTTTATCGCCAGGCTGTTGCTTAGTCGCCATCGGATATAAAAGGCCATAAGAAATTGTGTTGCCGGCTATAGAAGCTATTGAAAATCTTACAGCCGGCTGTAGGTCTATGGTATTTTGGAACACAGATTCTACTGCCAATTTTTACCAGGGCTCGCTGATACCGATTATTCAACATGACCCGCTGATGAAATCAAGATAACAAAAACCATGGCATGCACTACCACAATTAATGAAATCATTCACAGTTTTTTCAAAGGAAAAAGGATTTTGTTAATAATGAATGTTACATTTTCCATTTGGGCAGGTATCATTTCGTCACCATTCGGCCAAAGTATCACTAGCGGCATGCGACGACTTTTAAAAATTTCCGGCGCCATTTTACTTTTTACGGGTAAATTGTTGGTTGAATCTGTTTGAAAGTTTCACTGAATTTCATTGACAGCACAAAAAAAAAAAATCAGTGAAATTGTCTGACAGATACACCAAAAATTTCCCTATAAAAAAAAGATGGAGGCGGAAATTTTTAGACGTCGCATGGCGCTTGTGATACTTTGGCCGGGAGGTGACGATTTATTGTTGCTGACCAAACAGTAATTCGTCAAATGAACATTCTGAAGCACGCGCAACTCATCAATTTGGGATTGATTGGGTAATAAATAAAGAGAGCTACTTTTTTCGTTTTTTGCAGGGATCTACACGCACGAATGGGGCAAACTGGCTGGACTACACGCAGTGAGGGTAATCGGATGGGGTAAAGAGAATGGCGTTGGCTATTGGCTGGTCACCAACTCTTGGAACGAGGATTGGGGTGACCGTGGGCTTTTCAAAATCAAGTGGGGTGTTGATGAGGTCCGCTTCGAGGAACGTTTCATAGGCGCTACCGTGCGAAAGTGATCGCAAAAAAATGATGATGAATGTAAAACTTTACCTAAAATACTATTGAAATTGCTAAGCATAAAGGTGCTCAAATTTTTTATTAAATTAAATTGAATTTTGCATAAAAGTTTTGGATTGGATTTCTTTTGACGTTTTTCCTCAATATATCCTTTGATAGTTTTCCTCGTGTGAATAAATGAAATCATCCTACATCATGATCCTTGATGTTGGGACAAAAATCAGGTTTTCAATTTTGAAATAATTCAAGAAATACGTTCTCTGTTTCTTGCGAGCTCAAAAGCAAGCGGTTAAGTCTATTTTTGTGTGGATAGAAAGCATACAATTCAATTTCAATTATAAAAATTCCGTCAACGAGGCAGAAAAATCTCTGGCCGATTACGTCTTAAACCACTCTCTTTTTAAAATGAAAACTTCAAATCGTTATAACTCTGAACACGTCTAAGTATGGTCTGACAATTTTTGGGTCAAATACTCATAAAACACTCCTTCATGCAACCGTATCAATAGTTGAACGTTTGACACTAGGGTTCCTGGTCTTACGGGCGATTACGACTGGTAAAATGTTTACAATATTTCCTGCAATGAAAGAACACAGTGTTCCCACAGTGTGTCCTTTGATCTTTACAGAGAAGTTTGAAAAAAATGGATTTTTTTGCTCATTAATTTTCTTATTACACATTCAGTTTTTATTTTATTGAAAGATAATCTTTTCGTACTCCTTAATCATCTCCTCCACTATAACGCCACTACTTATGCACTGGAAAAAAACCACATTAGATCTAGAGTCCAGACTCTTGAAAACATTGACAAGAAAAAATACTCTTGATTCAATCGGATTTTTGCTTGAATCAAAACTAAATCCGCTTAAATTAAGAGGCTTGGTTCTTGATTTAAGCAAGATTCTGATTGAATTAAGAGTATTTTTTCTTGTCGATGTTTTTCAGAGTCTGGACTCTAGATCCAATGTATTTTTTTTTTCCAGTGGAGCAACATTGTACTGGTCAGTTCACAATCTACGTGCGATGTGGATAGTCACAATGAGGAAAATAGTCTGGAACTATGCGAAATGAAAGCTTTCTGAAAAATTGTTAGAGTAAGTTTCAAAGCGCGTACACTTAGAATAACTTTAGGAGTTTAATCCCCTCGGTAAAATCACACCGTAATTTGCGGCAAGATAATCTAACACTGGAGCCACTTCAAAAACTGATTTGATCAACGACGAAAGAAACACACTTCACAGCTTAAGCCGCGAAGATAGACTTTATCAAGTGGTTATTACAAATTAACACTGTAAGATCGTATGGATATATATATAAGAGAACATCAAGACAAATTGTCAAGTCACCCTCAGTGATTCCATCAATCAACATGGTAAGTCAATAGATAGACCTCTTCTTTAACTTACTTGCTAAAACTTATTTTACGAGTAATAGAAAAATATACATCATTTCGATTTGCAAAGATAAGAAGTCTTTTAGAAACTTCATTCAAAAATTTATTTTTATCGCGAAGACGTGAGCATAATTTTGACAGACGAAAATGGGTTTGCATTTTATTCATTTTTTTCTTTTTTGACTCCTAATTTTTTAGTGAAGATAAATCAATGGTGAGCTAAAACGCTAGAAAACCCGACGAATTCCAAAAAAATACCTTGTGGTAGCTTTACACTCGGAAAAGAAGAACGAAAAAAAAGATTAGCTTAGTAAACGATGAGAAAAGAAAGAGAGAAGAACAACATAAGACAGGGACAGTCCAAGAAAGATCGAACGAACGTACCACAGAATTTTCGGGGAGTTAAAATTCAAAGTATAAGAGAAGCTCATGATAGTGATGGGGGAAGGAAAGAAGTCAAATAATATAGCTTCATCAAAATTTTGGAGCCATTGAACTCAGCATACATTCAGGGTCACGCCGGGGCCTCGAGGGTGAGCGATGATTATTATCTTTATCTTGACAAGAAAATTAAAATGGGCAACGATTTTTTTAGAGAAGAGAGAAGAAGAGAATAGTTTGACGAGGCCGCAAAAAAATAAGGAATGAAATTTGTTAAGTTTCCCATAAAAATTGCGCATTGCCTAAAACATTTAAAAAAACCGCGAATTGTGAAAAAAGCGATGTAACTAAATCAGTCTAACTGTTGAAAATTATTTAGTTAAAAAGGGTCTTGATTGGATCAAAATTAAATGTTAAATCGACCCCTTTAACATTTTAAACCACTTTGTACAACTTCATAGTACTTTTCACTTCTCTCCCTGGCTCCTTAAAACTCTCCTACTCGTAATTGTTACTTTTCTGGTTAATTTTTCGCGTTAATTGTCTTATCATCGACTGCCTGCGGTCAATAATTACGAAGGTGGATACATTTGACAAAACCGATCATTAACATATTTTTCACATCACAGAAGCGCATTTTGAAAAAAAAGAATACAACAAATATTGAGACTCTTGAATAAACTGGTAACGGGCACGTAACACAGTTGGTCAGCCTTAAAATTCACAGGATTTTACGGCAAAAAAGCTTGATGTTGCTTTTTTTTCAGGATGTGTTTGTGTATTGTTGATACGAAACACTATAACTGAAAAATTATTATTTATTTCAGTTGCGTGTGGGGTTATTATTGGTCGGGGCCATCACTTTGGTCTCCTCCAATGAGGAACTGCTTTCAAAAACCGCTGCAGTTGATCTTGTAGCACCCCAATCAGTTCTGGGCAAACCATTGATAAACCAGGCAGCCGTCATCAACTACATCAATCAGAAACAGTCGCTATGGAAGGTAGGATCGATGATAAAGTACAAATATTCAAAACTTTCTCCAAACATCGCAAGCACCAGGGAGCCATCCCTACTTTACGTAACGTTCTAAAGGGGGACGGTGGGGGTCTTTGCCAGCGTTACGCTACGTTATAGGGGGTTGAGGGTATATAAAGAAGCGTTACGTGACGGGTTTACGTCATTTTTTTTCGAGTCTCTGTAGAATTTTCCGTCGGTCGTCTTCAAAAGTTTTAAAGAATCTCAAAAGTAAAAAAAAAATTATTTGGAAAGGGAAAAGTCCTCGCGATAAAAAGCAAGATTTTCAGCCTTCCCCTCCGAAAGGGGGGCCTCTAGGGATAATTTAGGGACGGCCCCTTAGGCTGATTTTTCTCGATTCAAATGCTTGGAATTTGTTCATCATTTAAGGAGGATATATTCTCTGTATGAACCAGTTACTGGGTGCAGGAGTAACCGGGTACAGTGTAAGGACTTCAGGCAAAAAGTGTAGACTATTCATCTGGCATTGATGATGATACGTGATAGCTACCCCAGCTAATGTAATTGATAATTCCGTTGACCGAATCTTTCCTTTAATTTGACGTAGCTATACATAACGATGGTCAATGCTTCGAGGTCTACTTACGGACCTTTCAATTTCATAAAGTTCAAAGAGGCATAACCGTTTCCGTTGGAAACTGAATTGTTCAGAAAGTTACTAATGTTTCGCACGGAAGATTAAACTCATGGAATTAAGTTGAACCAATTTTGAATGTTCAAAATGTGGCTTAATATGCATGGCCACTACTAAGTCTCTTTTATTTAAGATGAATTTGTGGGACTCGCAGAAAAAAAAAGAAAAGAAAAAAATTCGCGAAATGAATGCCATCGCTATTTTATGCTATATGATAGTCCCGTTTTGTCGTAACTTAACAACAGTCTTTGACGACTGGATAACACGTCTAAAAAGTTCTAAGAAAGGTTATATTAATGTATTGCCCAGTTACATGTTGTAGCTAGTAGTCTCTCCTACTAGTTGGACTATTTTACATTGTAGAACTAATATTTCTGGTTCATCTATTGAAGAATCAATTTGCACTCAGGAAGTAAGGACACGTGCTTCTTTTATAATAGAGCCAGGAATAGTAGTATTTTATTGTAAAATTTAGTCCGATTAACATTACAATAACAGAGAGCTATTACATAATCCGGGGGCTCTAAGAATTGATATCAGAAATAAACAGGGTTTGGTAAAATAACCTCAAACTCGCCAATCACAAGCAATCGGGCACATCAACCTTAGCCATCTTTTTTCAGCATTGCTGCTATCTCTAAATTCATTGAGTGTCAAAAGAGAAAATTGTTATCAATTTCTGACCTTCAGGACAGAACATTTAAAGCTTGGATTTAGCACAATACATTCTAGGGATCTGCTTCTACAATGTATGAGTGTCAGAAGTTAATCTTCATGCGTCGCATTATAAAAATAATCGCTTTTGATGTCGTGTTAAGCTGTATAACAAGGAAGTTCTTCACGAAATGTTCGCTGCATTACTTTGACATGAGCCTAAAGGCAAATAAAGAACCTCACTTTCAGAATTTTCAAAATGACAGTCTAATTAGTTAATTAACGTTGGTTGATATTCATTTTTTCTTTTAAAATATATACAAAAATAAATGTCCAAAACATAAGTACTGATAATAATGATACCTACTTACGACGACTACTTCTGAAGTGGCTGTTGTCATCGATACGCGGTATTCAATAAAAACCGAATTTAATAGATTTACTTCTTTCAAAAATTAGCACGAAGAGAATTTTTCCGATGTGTCAAATTTGAGTTATGAAAGTTAAATACGCACTCCTTTCACTGATGAAAGCGAAGTGGTCGTGATTGACAGTCGATCCCCGTGTTTCTCGAAAATTTGCTAGATCTAAATAATTATTATAGAGGATGTCTTATTGAACTGTAACACAGGAATTTTTGGTTTCGTCATTTTACCTAAAAATAAAGGCACGGTTTCGTCGTTAAAAATTCGGAAGATGAGACTCGTTAACGGGTAACAGGACCACACGACGGTTACGATTGCTTGAAGGAGAGAAGAAAAGATTGCATGAAAAAAAACTTGGCTCTAAAGATGCCCAAAATTTAAAAAAGTAGAGCTAAAGAACCGAGAGTGCGACTTAAAAAACGTTATGGTGGGTGGGGGGTGGGGGGGGGGGGCTTTGAATTATTTACTTTCCACGGCTGGAACTAGTGTTGTTGATTTTTTTTAAATTTTCGGAAGAACTCTATTTTTTGCAATAAATAATCGATTAAATGGAATATATTTTTTGCACGCGATTTTGCCACTGAATCGATTTTTTACTCACAAATCGAAATTTGCC
This sequence comes from Bemisia tabaci, assembly GCF_918797505.1. NCBI lineage: Eukaryota > Metazoa > Arthropoda > Insecta > Hemiptera > Aleyrodidae > Bemisia > Bemisia tabaci. The sequence goes on from NC_092795.1 coordinate 40,677,041, forward strand.
GATTTTTACTTACAAAAATTCTACTCCTGAATAATCAAGGAAGCAATAAGCTTATATTATTTTTTAAAACTGAGGGAAGTCATCGATATTATTCCAGTTTAAGGGAAAATGATATTGATGCTCAATGAGGCGAGAGTTAATAAAAAACAAACGGCACGATACTGTTCCTGAAAATCGATTTTTTTGTTCAGAGCTATTTTCTTGAAAATCGAATTTTTGGCCTTGATTTTTCTGCGAATACTCGATTTTTGGGAAAAAATCATAGACGTTCCACCATGTCCCGTTATTGCTTCGGCGACATTTTTCCTACGCTTACAAGTTACAATCTTGCTCTTGCTTCACGGAGCAACATCTCCCAAAACGAGCGGGTGCGCCTCCAATTTTTTTAAGTATGCAACACGCACTGACATTCAGCACGAATAGTTGCATGCAGGATTGCAGGCGTTGCAACTGATATTGTGTCTGCGGACCGGACATGTCCAGTCGAGGAGCAACCAAAAATCTCTCTGTTTCCGTCCTTTGAAAGTACTATAAATGCTCTAACAGAATGACGTCAAAGGTCCTCGTGAGAGAGAGGAAAAATCATGAGCCAATGTTGAGCCGTTAACAGGAAAAAAACATTAGTACATTGATTGTGAGTTACATTCGATCGAGAAAGGATCTAACATCCAATTGGTGGGGCATCTAAGTATCGTCATGAGGAAAAAATTTGTAGAGAGCAAAAACTTGACGGAAATAATTATAGATTGCAACTGTTAAATGCCTACTTAGGTTCCAAAATGATAAAAGAGAAAGTTGCAATATCGCAACTTAAATTTCTGATGACATCTTCGCTAAAGACGTTAAGATTGAAAAATACTTTAAACGTCACAGATACATTCCAAACCAATTAGAGGAAAAAATAAATAAGTAAATCATTCTTAACACAGAGTCAATAGTGATGAGTCCATGAAGAGTCGGTGAAAGTCGCGTGACAATGTCGAATATTGCACGTTCGCACGTACATGTGGATTATCACCGAGTACCAACATCAAGAGAAACTACAAGTCAATGTCAAAGGTATTAGGTACACAATGAGAATATTTCTCAGGTAAAATTGATCACCTCACCGAACTTTAGATGAAGTGACGTAACCTACAATTTTAGGGTGATCCACCTCCACTATACCTTTCGCCTTCTTGTTCCAAAAGTCACCTTAGCTAAGTTAAGTGAAGTAATGTCACCTGCGAATTTAGGTGATGTTACCTAACATGTTAAATGACATCATCAATTTACTGTTGACACATTTTAGCCTGTTACGTACGATGGTTGACGGAAAAAAAAAAAAAAAAAATAGAGAGATATTCTGAAAGCAATTTTTTTTTCATACTTTCGTTTCGGTATGTTGGCCCATGGAGGATGCAGTAATTACCTACTTGGTAGCCCAAGTTCATGGTCACTCTAATAAATTTGAACGATAGTTGGACAGTGGACACTTCGAGAGGCTAAATCATGTAGAAAACTCAAGACATGATTTAAGGCTTATCAAAAGTAGCAGTCTCTGATTTGTAAATAAGAGAGCGTTGAACGGAACTTCAGAAAGACTTGACATTGGAGACCTCTCGAATTTCCGATGCTTCTTTTTCCTCCACATTGGTGGGTTAGTAAAATTTTGCAAGTGTCTTTCGTCAGATTTCTACATCAATAGTGAGTTGTTATTAAAATGGACTTACAATTCAAATCGTCGGTAAAGAACATCATGGCCGGATTTACTTACTTTCCGCCCATGGGCCGTCTGTATTTTGCCGCCCTCTTCTCATTCATTTTGAAACATCAATAAAAACCATCAAGTGAACGTGCCGGAGGGAGAAAAGTGCATAAGACGCGTTCACTCGTGTTGGACACATTTTTTGCGTAAGCCCTGTCAACACTACTAGCAAAAAGTCACGGAACTTTGCGCGAAAGTTCAGTTCCATAAACCTATCTCTGTGGAGACAAGGCCTTTCATTTGTAAGAAATTAACTAAAAAATTAAGAAAGAACAAATATAAATGGGGTTTAATAATTTTAACTTCCGCCGCCGTGCCGCGCTGACCACGCTGTTTGGCGCAATGCGTGAAGTATTCATGTAGTCTTGTAGGCACTGTGCGTTTCAAGCCGCGCCGACCGCTGTTGACCGTACTGTGTTAGACGCAATGCGTGAAGTATTCATGCAGTCTCGTGGGCGCTAATATGTGTTACATGCCGACCGCCGCGTCGAGGGCTTCTCCTTTTCATCTCAAGCCCTCGTCATCATTTATCTTTGCGCCGCGCCGCTCCAGGCCAAATTACGAGTTTGGTTTCTCTCTTAACTCAACTAACCTCGTAGTCTTTCGTATCACCGAAATACGACAAAATTAGAAATTAATGAACTCTCAGGACATGAGAGATTTTGTCACCTTTTCTTGTTTGTAATTTTGTTCTGAGTCCGATTTTTTTGTACCTGCATTTAAAAAAATTGCAAAATTTGCCGCCCCCTAATTTTGCCGTCATGGGCCGCGGCCCATGTGGCCACCCCCTTAATCCGGCCCTGAAGAACATCTGCTTAATTCATATTTTACTAAACATTTTTTATCCTCAAGAAAGGAATGAGCGTTCTTTACTTATGATGAAGCGACATGAGCACAATTCGTCCTTCCTCGGACAAAGGAACGAAACTCCATTTCAAGGTTGCAAAATTGACTCAAACGATTCAATTATTACAAGAATATACCTGTAAAATTTTTGTCTTAGATTTCTCTGATTTTTTGAGATCCGAAGAAAAATCAGTGAAAATTTCAGTCAGAAATTCCCCAAATTCTCCAGATAAAAACGCACTTTTGCGAGGAGAAATTTGGCAACATTGGCATATAGTTACGTTCTTTCGTGAGGGGAACGACGAATTGAAGTGCCTGTCTCTTGAGATTTTGATGCTGTTGTAAACAAATGTGAAACTTGAATCAGTTCTTGAGACAAGCCACTCAATGCTCATTTAGTGTGCAGGGAGCACGGATAGGGAAAACAGCTGGTCCTGATAAGAGGATAGCCCCTCGAAGGGCTCTAAACAGATGATAACTTTCAGTCTGTACAGGGTAACACAAAGAGTAGCGCAGACTGAGGTGTATCTCGTCTCGAGGTAAGGAGACTAAAAGGCTATATTAGAATGGAGGTGAAGGTCGTGAGAGGTGGAAAATAATGAACATGGATTTTCTCTGGAGAGAAGGGACCAATTACAACAAAAACAGGGGAGCGCAAAGCCACAGCTCACTACAACGCCGAATTTCATATAGCTCTGTTTCTTTTTTTTTCTCTATGGTTCTGTCCGACTTCTCTCAACCACCCAGCGCCGGCGCCGCGCCGGTCGCAAATTCTCGTGAAAATGTGCATACGCAGGTCATGTGGCGTATCAACTAATAGGAACGGAGAGTAGCATTGTTGAATATTCTCCTGATAGCGAGAGATTTTAAGTGGGATATTTGGAAACAAATACCTCTCTAGCAAGAGAACCAAACAGAAAAAAAAGATGAGGCTCAAACAGACTTCGACAAAAATCAGATAACAAACTGAAACCCTGAAGCCGTAAAGCACACACACACATATACTCAAATCCACAGACGTTTTAAATACAAGGGTCTGATATATTTTCAATTTTTCGTCTTTTAGGGTCAATTTTTTGTGATGAAAGCCTTGAGTGATTGACTTAGAAAATTAAAACCCTCCATTTGTTATTCAAGAAGTCCGAAGTGTTTTCATGTTTGCTGATGTCATGTACTTTAGGCTGGCAAGAATTTTGACGATGACGTCTCCGAGGATTACTTGAAGCGTTTGGCATCTGCACGTCTTCCAGAGGAGCCACTACCCATGCTGAAGACGGACAAAAGTGTGACAGACGACTATCCAGAACAATTTGATGCCCGGAATAAATGGACCAAATGTCCTAGCATTTCCCACATCTACGACCAAGGAAACTGCGGAAGTTGTTGGGTAAGCATATAAATGTCAAGTTTATTCCCACTGCAAATTCTTTGAGTGCTTTCTTTCTTACTTACTATTATCAGCATGAAATAATCTTCAGACATAAGCTCCAAAAAGAAATTAAAAATTGGAGGAAACAGGAGAAAAGGGACAAAAAACTAATAGTATCATTGCCCTAACAGGTACCTTTTTTTAGTGACTCCTTTGCTTAGTCAAAATTTTACATCATTAGTGGCATTGTATAAAACTTTGACATGTGTCCATCCGCTTTTTAAAAAAACAGTTAAATAGGCAACTATTTTACTTTAGATGAGAATTGCAGGGCAGCCAGGTAGTGCTCCAATTTGTGAGACAAAGTTAAAACTCAGGTAAAAAGTTTATTTCATAAGAGTCTAAGGTAATAGTTTTGGCATTTGCTATCATCAGGATATTGGCAAAAAATCACATTTAATGAAATTAGAATTGGGATTAGAATTAGACTGGTAATTGTGGAGAAAAGTAATGACTGTTACAAGTTTCCTTAATTTTATTGAATGTACCAATTTTTCTAGGCCCCGGCAATGGCAAACTATAAAAAGCTTTGACTAAAATAAAAGAAAGCACTTACTAAATAACTTTTAGGTTTATCTAATCTAACTAATTATAGAAGTGGTTACCCTACAGTTCTTAGAAGAAACAAGTGCTACTACCAATTTGAAATTAAAATGCTACATTCCAATGATTACAAACATGTCTTGATTTGTCCAATTTTATTTATTGAAATAACGTGTATGGATCCTTAAAAATATCATATAGTCCAATATGTACTATGTTTACTTGATAGCTTACTGAACGCATCCAGCATTTGATCCAAATTGATCTTGCCATCTCACCATCCAATCTCCACAGTAATATTAAAACCAATTATTATTTTACATGGTATGCTTTTGAATTTCCTAGCAAATATGAAAATCGTGGTGGTTATTTTCAATTAATTTGAAGCATGTTTTATGGTTTCAAGGCTGTTTCTGTTGCATCTGTGATTACGGACCGAACTTGCATTGCTTCTGATGGGAAATTCACAAGCCCAATTTCTGCACAAGAGATCATGTCTTGCTGCACAAAATGCGGTTACGGTTGTGAGGGCGGCTGGCCGGACAAGGCCTTCAAATTTTACCAGAAACATGGTGTCTCCACAGGAGGAGACTACGAAAGCAAAGAAGTGGGTCATATTCCATCAGTGTATTTAAGTGCTAAATTACTATTCAGCCAATGAGTAATTAAAAATTAAAATTTATCGAGGAATTTTTTTTCATGATGCATTTACTCCACAGTAATTAATGTTACTCATAGTTCAAGTTGCAAACTTTCCTTGGAATACATAGTTTTGATACGCACCTTGCTACCATTAGTGATAACAGTCCAAATCTGAAATTTTGTTGACAGTTTTAAAGGCTCTCTCAAAGTCATGACCATGGTGGACTAAAAAAGCAGGTATTAGCCATTTGTAGTATTGCCAACTACTTGTCATATTTAATTTCCTTTATTGAAAACTATTTAATGTAATCTCTCAATGAATTCTATCATTTTTCTTCTTGGCAAAGAATATTCCATAAAAATTTCAAGGAAAATGATAGCAGGCCAATGATTACATTTGCTTCCAAAAATAAAATAAAATGAGAGCAGGAATTTTGAAAAATTTTGATCAATGCAGGTGCTTTTCTGTTTCTGCCAAAAATAAGTATATTTCAGTATCGACCTTATCTTGACCTCTCATGAGAATAGGGTAGCATAGGGACCATGTCCTACGTACATTTTAGACTGTTTTTCTTACTGATTGTTTAATCTTTCATTGACCTTCTTATGGTTCAATTTTCACCTTTTGTAATGTCGCAAGATAAAGAAGGAAGCAAAAAAATTCAGCCAAGAAGCAAAGGAGGCAGATTCAACGAGAAATTTCTATTCAAGATTCAAGTAATTTCTATCAAGACCAATACAGCAAGGAGAGGAAATCATAATAATTTAATGATTTTATTCTTACAGGGTTGCATTCCTTACGAAATAGAACCATGCTCACACCATGTTGATGGACGTTACCGTAACTGTAAATCCTACAACACAACAGCAACACCTGTCTGCAGAACTAAATGTAGCAACTCTCACTACAAGGTGCCGAGGAAACGTGATCGTCACTTTGGTAAGTTAATGAAATCAAATAACCTGGAGTGATCCAAAGTTGATGCTTCACAATCACAATTCTCAGTGTTTGGAATAAATTTCAATCAGTAAAAATTCATTTTCAATTGTTCCTTACGTTAAAGGAATTTTCAATTATGTTATGGAAATTATCCTCTGGTATGAGCAGATGGATCAGATTGATAGTGACTCAGTTTAGGTTGGCAGATATTTGGTGTTAAATATCTAAGAAACATTCTATGAAATATTGAAGGATCATCCATTCATGGCCCCTAGGTTCTTTCCTCTCTTATAAGAGGTGATCCAAAACATCCTTACCAGATAATTTAGAGGGTTATTTTATGTCGTTTGAAGTCAGGGACTCTGAGGAGGGAGGGTTGGGTGTTTAAAAAGTCTTTGGCCCCTAATAATCCGCATACCATTGAACTAAAGTACTTTGGCTTCTCTTGGGGAGTGACAAAAGGTAGTAGTTTGGGTTCCTGAATGGATTTTACATCAGTTTCATACAAATTACATTTTGATGGTGTAAGTCGGCAATCACATAACTTGTTTGCGGTGTCGGAAAATCTCCGCCTCTATGTTATTTTCTTAAAGAAGGACAAATTGACATCATTTCCTGAGGTTTTTGCAGAATTTTCTTTGCATAGAGAAGAGAAATCATGACAGTTTTAAAGAAGTAGCGTTGAGTAGTTTTTCACTTATAAAATAAAGTATGATAGGAAGTCTGTGAAGTCGCAAACCGAGTTATGTGACTGCCAACTTACACTGTCGATTTGTAGAGGAGGCTTCAATGCGTGAGAAACAACTATGAATACGACCCTTGGTGTGACCTGGAGGAAACGAGGAAAAGGCCTGGCACAGGTGGTCGAAATCACCCTGTACGATGTTAGAATGATGGTTTAGCCCTACATCTTGCCAAAATATGCCAATATTATACCCTCAGAGGGTAATGAGGCAAAACCAGTATAAAGTGATATGGAATCGGATATATGCACTTTTGCCGACTGTATCAAAGATAAAACTCAAAGACACATACTCGCCCTATCGTGCAGTTTACCTTTACCTTACTTCATCAACTTTTGATGATTGTTGTTATGGTACGAGGTGTGAATATTCGAATTATAAACATCTCTTAAGCTATATCATTTTTTCTAATATGAAAGAATTTGGAGTTTCACATTCAGGTAAAAGTAAATGGTTAATAGTGATTGTGAAAAGTGAAAGCATTTAAAAAGTGAAGATTCTGGAGCCGGACTAACCTGGGTGTGATAAGTGAACAATTGGTTGCAGGTTACGCTGCCTATGAGATCAGTGCCCAGGACATGAAACATGAACTCTCTCATCATGGTCCTGTTAATGCCATCTTCTCAGTTTATGAAGATTTCTTCCACTATAAATCAGGTAAGGAAAAATCTGGTGAGTTAAGATAAGCTTTTCATAAAGTTCATCTTTGCAGTATACTTGGACTTCATGTGGTAGGCATATGTCACCATAATAGAAAATATGTTTGAATAGAAAGTTAATTTGAGACAAAATTGCGTTTGTCTTGTCATAAAACCTACCAGCCAACTGAAATGATTCTACCTAAAATTCAAAAGAGTAATTTGCTTAATTTTAGCATCTTGTGATCATAATGTTTTAAAGATTTCTAATTAAATCCCTTTGTGTGATGGAAACCATTTAAGCTTATCTTGATTTTCTAGCTATTTGCTTTGACTAAATTCCAGTAATCACTTTCTAAAATAGTGGATCCATTGACAAATCGAGAGAGAACTGGAAGGTTTTGCAGCAGAGGCTGCCGGACTGATAATCTGATTTAACACGCATCATTAGAGTTAGGGGTACAATAAATTACAGTTTCGAAAGTAAACACAAAGAAAATAAAAATCAAAATGAAGTTATTGTGTTTTGCTTTTCTTTAAATTGCTTGGGTTAATTTGCTTTCTGACATTAGAAATTGCCAAGATTAACTGATTGGAAGTCTTTCAATGATTTAGTTCAACAGTTAACATTTCAAAATATTTTTAGTAGATATTCCAATTTCCTTGAAGATGTTCATCCTTCTATTTTTTTTTTCTTGCTCCGTACTAAAAAAGGCGGGGCAAATTGCGCATTTTATAGTGAAAGCAGGAATTTGGCTAAAAAATTAGACAGTCGGTCGAAAGGAAAATCGCGGATAAGACCATGAGGCAAAAACGCTGAATCACAGCAAATAGTTGGCGTTTTGGAATTTTTTGTCTCCCTTTTATAAACTAACGATCAGTCTAAATGATCATGATCTTGAGTATTAGGAAACAAAGAAACCTAACTGGTCTAAAGATGATATGAAAATCAAGGGAATAGGATTTAAGAGGTATGAGGTGAAAACTTGTAGTAATAGAGACAAAGATGCTAAAATCTTTTGCGTTTGAACATTAACTGAAAATTAGCTTAAAAGTTATTGTAATTTAAAACTTACTAAAAAACATTTCAGGTTGAAATTGGTTTCAGCTCTTTGACCACATAGATCAGTAAAAGAGTAGAGGATACTAGATATTCAAGCCGACTGCAAATTAGAAATAATCTTGAGATCTGAAACATATGATCGTGTCCAGAAGGTTGAGAGATAGAATTATCCGATTTTTCAGCCAGATTCTCTGCCTCTTCACAATCAGCTGGAATCCAATTTGTCAATTTTGTGTTGAATCATCTTTTCTCTCTCAACAAGATACTTTTCAGTATTTTCTGCTTTTCTTTGTGACTGAGGATTGTAATTTTTTCTAGGGATCTATGACCATGTATGGGGCACTTTAAAAGGCAAACACGCAGTGCGAGTGATTGGATGGGGCAAGGAAAATGGTGTTGCATACTGGCTGGTAGCCAACTCCTGGAATGAAGAGTGGGGCGATAAAGGTCTATTCAAAATCAAACAGGGCATCAATGAAGTGCGCTTTGAAGAGTACTTCATGAGTGCAGAAAACAAGAAGTGATTTTGGATCAAGAAGAAAATCTCAGTCATCACTCGGGCAGTTTTTAGAAGTGCTACAGAAATAGTGTGATTACTGTCGAGGAAAGTGAACATTAATAACAATATGTATATCAGGAGGATTTCACGAGAAGATTAAAGGAATGTTGGTTTTATAGGCTTGATACTCAAACAATGGCAACCTATAATTTAAGCAAGAAGATTTGGAACTCAATAAGTCATAACAGAATTATTGTCAGTTGCTATGAAATGTGAATTTACCTCACTGTACTGGTACTGCCTGCACAAGTTTCAATAAATACCAAGTTTGAACCTTGATGTACTTTTCTTTTTTTCTTTTTCTCCATCCATACCGCACAACAGTTATTGAATTGAAGAGTATCAACTTAGCTAAAGCTGATTTGAGTGTTAAACAAAGATAAACCTGGAAATTGAAAACTTCCTGATACAGGCTTACGGGCTCTTTGAAAATTTGACTTTAATAAGTACAGGAGAAAAAATATCCTCATAGTCTTATTTTGTCCACTACAAAGAGAATGAAGCAAGTGACAAGGCTTTGAAATAAATGTGAAAATGGAATAACTTCTTCTGTTAAGGAATTGTTTAAGTGCAGTGTTCTTGACAAGTTTTAAAGCACGAAGCTCCGTTTTCGATTTTTAAAATCAACGTTTTATTTGAATTTGAAGGGTCTTTCATAAATCATACGTACCTATAGATGGTTGTGCAGTTGGGCAAATAGAAGTTGCTGCTACTTTTGTGATGTGCATTGATTCATATGTAATTATTTTGCCTTGAGTTTACTCTTTTGTATCTTCTTCTTATGAGGCAGATTTCCCTGAAATGTTAGGCAGTTGGTGAAAAAGTAATTTAACACTTCAGAAGAAAATTTTATGATATTTTATTTGACTTTGCACAAGCAGAATTTTTTAGATTTTTTCCTGATCAGCTTTGAATTGTTTATTCTTTTTCCATCTTTCTTTTGGTTTTGTAAAAAGAATATCTCACAAAGCTTTTATTTTCAAACAGCTCTCAGAGCTGATCCTGCTATTGATCCCCCAAGTCCTCCTACCCAGCCATAGGTGACCTATGCCTGAAATGATGAGACTAAGGTACTTTGGCTAGGAATCGAATCAGGGACCTACTAATCACGGGACAAGCGCTACAACCACAACACCATAGGAGGCTGACATCATGGACAACGATACTTCAAAGACACAATCCATAGAAGTGCTTTAACAAGGTTGATTGTGTGAGACTCTTAAACACATTGGCTGATATAGACTTGGCTATTGGCTGATATAGACTGGCTGGACAGATTAAATGAGGTTGGAGAGTATTCATTATTACAAACAAGAGCTCCCTTGAGTTTATGCAGTCACAAAACTTGAAATTTTTACTGACTGCGCTAATATCTTGCAAATAATTGTAGGTACCTCAAAGTTTTGGAGGGAAATTGTCAAGGAAAATGACTCCTTCAAATGCCAAGGCCAACATGATTGACCTATGATGTTCAAAAACCATGTTTTAACAAACTCATATTTTAGGAGGTGCAACGGCAAGATCCAAGAAACCATGTTTTAGCAGATGAAAGACCTTCAAATACTTTCTTATGCTCAATGTTTCTTAATGTTTAACTAGTTTCATAATTAGATGCGATTGTTAACCATATAGGAGATGGAGCTTGGACTTGCTGCAGACATGGTGCAAAGTATCAGCTTTTTGAATTTGGTCCGATCACGGCTGCCTTCACTACCTATGAAGACTTCTATACCTACAAATCAGGTGAGTCACACCCTGTCAAAATTCCTCGATGCGAAGACATTATTACCTAAATATTACTCGGACATGAAATTGGGGAGCAACTTGGTGTTTTCAATTTTCAAAATCCATCTACTGATATAATCTACTTTCGGACATTTTTCTATGAGGGACTTATATTTAGTTTCTAATTACGCAAGCTATACAATAGTCAACAAGGTGGAATGATGGAAATAAAATGAACACTTCTTTCAAAACCCTCCTGCTGCTTCCTGAAAATTGTGGCTTTCTGATGTACAGATGAACAGAATTTTTGGAGTGGTATTAATTACTTTTGCAGCCATCCAGGGGTGCATCAAAGATTTATCCAGGAATGTGTAAAGCTCGGAATTCAGCGATTTTTTGCTGATCAGCCCTAATTAAAACTTTGAATAGGGCAACTGCCCAAGATTATTCTGTCATTTTATTTTTTTTATCTTCATGTCTCATGATTTACGTGTGATCTCATCATTAATTTGTGTTGGTGGGTTTTGCCCATTTGAAACAAAAAAAAAAAAAAAAAAAAAAAAAAAAAAAAAAAAATGCGCTGAAACCTTGTTAACAGCAAACTTAATAGCAATCACGTTGAACTTTTTGCAACTTTTTTCAGAAGCCACATTATTCACTTTCAGCAGCCGAAAGCTATTTCATCATTTTCAAAATTTTAAGTAAGAGCGTGAATCTTGTGACATCGATTTCTTTGATGACCCATCCACTGAAAGCTAATCATCCTAATGCAAGACTAATAATATTTGATTTCACAGGAATCTACTACCATGTGTGGGGAAAAAAAATGGGATACCATATTGTTCGTCTACTTGGATGGGGAAAAGAAAACGGACAGGAATACTGGCTGGCTGCAAACTCTTGGAACGATGAGTGGGGTGACAAAGGAACCTTCAAAATCAGAGCAAATGTAGACGAGTGTAACTTTGAGGAGTTCTTTTCGCTCACTTTCCCCAAAGATAAGAAACAAAAAATCCTACAGTAAATCCTAACTGTGCCATGAATATTTTAAAACGATCTTCCATTTCACACAATTTGAGTAATTTAAGGTTCCTTGTAGAAAGTTCAAATAAAGTTTTTTGAATAAATTCACCTGTCATAAGTTTTCTTACACTAACTCCATGCGGATAAAATTAAAAACAGCATATTATTGGATGAAATGACTGCAATGAGGATAGACAATTTTCCCCGTTTGAGCACCAATTGACAAAAAAGGTATTCTCTAAGATTTCCGTAAAATTTCATAAATGTTACAAAATTATTGGGAGAATTTATATAGTATTATTTTTTTGTAAAATTTTCTACTAAATAGCCTTCTATTATTTTGAGTGCTGTAACTTCGAGGTTTGAGAGAAAAAAGTCATGAAATGAAAAGATGATTAAATTAAAACATACCTTACAATGACAGCTCATCATTTGAGGATCATACATCTCTTTCTGATGAGATTATCAGTAATCACACTTCTTGGTCAGGGCATTGGCGATCATACAGTCATGTGCAATGATTTAGCCACATTTTTAGTAACATCGGCGAGACGATTCTGGGTACTTGCTTTTTAGCTCCTGTTTAAACTGCCGAAATAAGATTCTGTTCCTTTCTAGATCATTCTCTTTTGCTGAGTGGAATGTGGATGCAGTTTTCCAACCTTGATGGACCAGGAATGCATTATTTAGGACGGCAAAAGTATATCCTGCAATATGCAGCTCACAAACCTGCCGGCAAAAAAGCCACATGATAAGCTGCTGATAACAATTTCTATCAAAACCATGACCTAACTTAACTTACAAATGTGCAAACTCACAAAAAACTATTTAAAAATGGGCAGAAACTTAAGTGCTTACCTGACTGATTCGATTGAATCCATACTGTTTGAATCGTTCATCATAGGATGGGATATTCTTCAGAGCGATGTAAAATGGTTCCCACGGGTCTTTCCATGGCACTTCGAACAAAGGCAAGAGTTCTGAGGATGAAATCTCTTTCTGCCAGGCTTCATAGTTAGTTGGAATCTAAGATATAATAAATGTAATACTGTTAAAAAATTGAAAAACTTGTTTTGCAGCACAGTGATAGGACTGAATAGATTTACCAAAACAGTAGAATGGTAAATTTTAATTTCCCAGAACTCAAAAATGATTAAACTCCTTCATATAGTTTAAAGAGCCTATCGGTATTGTAAACAAAAAAAACTCTACACTTTGTTTCAAGACCTATTTGTTGACGTCATACCTATTTGTTTTTAGAACAGAATGTTCAAGACAAGCCTATCCTTAAAAATTGATTTAGCTATATTCATGAATTACTTTTCCAAGTCCTTTGACAAATTTGATCTGAAAAGATAAATAAAAAGCTGATTCAGCCAAAATGTGGGAAAAATATGAAGGTTTTACCTGATTTGATATGATTTGAGAAACTTCTATTTTACAGATTCAAGGTTCTGATTAATTTTGATAATCCATTGATAGACATGATAGGTATAAAGGATTGGATAAAGTTCCAACTACCGATACACCATAGTGCATGTGTGCATAGTTCATAGTGAATGTGTTTTCAGTTACGAATATTGCACAAAAAGGTTTACGTTAACAGAGAAACTGCAAAGACCTGTTCCTTGTTTGACAATGTTTCAGACTGCCTGTCATAATTGTTTTTCTGAACAGAAAGATAATCGTCCTGTCTTCTTGAAAACTTTGTTGATTTTTCTCTTCTGTATAAATATATAAATAATATTCTATGAAAATTTCAAGCTGACGTTGGTATGGTCCCTTTTTAAAAAAGAATACAGGAAAGATGATTTTGGAACACTGCAATCGAGGAATGCATTTTGGCAGTTCTACCTTTGATGTATAGGTGCAAAGCTATCAACCAAGTTCAACCAAGAATATATATTTAACTGAAAGTATAACTTCGTTCTATACTCACTTGGCATTTGCTGCAGACTTCCATGTAGAAGGGCCGAGCTACCCCTAACTTCAGCAGATGTGTCAACTGATCTTTGTGAAGTGGAGTGCTGATTTCAGAATTCACTTCAAACGCAGGGAGAACAAAAACAGTTTTATTAAACTCATTAGGATACTTCTGAGACACCTTTTTACTTGTGGCAAATTTGATAAAATCCTGAAATCATAAAAAGGTAGTGCAATGGTATATTACTTCATATGAGAGAAAAGCCGTTAAGTTTATCAACAAGTGTTGTAAAATCGATAAACTTGTTCCTGATTCTTGCCTTCTTTATTATAATTTGACAATTTTCAGCCATACATATGGTAGATTAAACCCTTTAGCAGATCTATGTCCTAAAATTTCTAACTTCAAATAGTCATGGCTCTGGTTTTGCTTAAACACTAAAGTCATTTCATGTTCTAGGCATACATTCTTGAAACACTTTTCTAAGCAGAGGTACATAATTCTCAAGTTCTAATTTTCTGACACAAAATTTCCATAAAAAGTGATCACTCTTTTTCATTACCTACTCGCCCAGCTTCATATTCTCACAATTAAACTTTATGCACCACTGCTAGGTAAAGAATGGAATAATATGTGAATAGCTTAGTTAACTTTTCATTAAAAACTAATACACCACGTTACCTTCCTTAAATTATGGCTGGGTAGTATATCAATGTCAATTATCAAAATGAAATCTGAAGCAATGTTCTTGCGTCCAACATTTCGGAGTAAGTTGTTCGGATAACTTCTCCGCTTTGCGTAATTGCTTTCAGAAGTATTTATCCACTGACAAGGCTGTTTGCTCAATAAAGAAGGAGCAATGGAGACTGGAGGTGAAATTTTGGGAGGCAGTGGAGAGACCAGATGAAAAGTGACAAAAGTTTTGATGAGTGAGTGGCAAGCTAGTAGATTTGCAATGCTCCATAAAGCTTCCGGGAGATTTTCATTTTCTGCGTATACAGCAACTGATACCGGACCCTGAGAAAAGGAGCGATGAACGAAATCACAAACAAAATTTTTTAAAAAATTCTGTGGGAGGAGAGGGATCCAAACAACAAGCAGGCTAAAATCACCGATTTACTGTTCATATTGGTATTTTTGAAATCACACAATATAAACTAATTTTCTGACATATTGTGAATAGCACATTTAAAAATTTGGGACTGTTCAAGTATTATTTCAGCCAATTTGGCCGACTTTTTGCCCCCCCCCCCCTTTTGCCTTGTAAGACCATGTTAACCAAGCTCGCACCCCAGAGTGGCTTATATTGTACTTAAGCCCCTTGCCTGCGAGTTAAGGGTTTCAAACTTTTAAGTTTTCAGCAATTTAAAGGAGTACCTGTAAATAATGTTGGAGTTTTTGAAAAGTAACTTATGTAAGATAGATCATTTGTGTCCTTCTGCATGTATTGAAACTGGATACAAAAAATCAAGAAAAAAAAGCTCTTACTATATGGTAAAAATAGGATAAAAATCTAATGATGAGCTTAATATTTTAAGTTTTTTTTCCTTCTTTGTGTTCAAATACTGAACACGGTTTCATCATTAGCAAGAATAAAATGCATATCATTAAATCTACTCACCTGCCAAAAGACAATTAAATTAATTAAATTCTTAAGGTGATCATAAGAGCATTGTGTAACTATGGTGACATCAGATGGTTTTGGTTTCTTCAAAACTGGGGCAAGATTGAAGACAATTTGATACTCTCCACTTGAGTCAAGGATACTTCCTTTTTGAAGCTGATCTGCGAGTTGTAAGAAAGTGACTTCCACCTATAGGTACACAATCAGAAATTATAAAATTAAAATGTGATAAACACGAAAATGTAAGCCGCTCCTACAGCACACTCTGATGCTCTGCAACATCACAAAAGCTTGTGTTCCCAAAGGTCATAGGGAAACTGACACCTTAAAACTTCTTCATCAGCACCCTGCCCTCCATGCTTCTTTTCCATGCTATCTAAAATTGAATCTCTCAGTTTGAAAACGACCTAACTTGGGTTCTTTACCATGTTAATTTTTTTGCCTAAAAACACTCTTTTTCTAGCTATTTGGCAATTTGCATCATCTCTAGAAAAATCCCGAGATGGGTTGTTTTCAAATTGAAAAATTCAATTACAGAGGCTTCTGAACACTCTGATATCGTATTTGGTTAGGAAAAATTGAAGCACTCTTTCATCCTAAAAGAAACTTCTATGCTTGCTGGTGATTAGAATTGAAATAAATGACTTCTGAATGGTAAGATGACAAAATTACATTTCTCAGTGTGCATCTTAGCAGGCTTTTAAAATTTTAGTCTTACTATGGACGGTCCAGCATCTTTACTGCACCAGATGTCATGAGATTTTTCTCTACCCTTTTCAAACAATCTTGAAACCTCCGCTTTTCGCATAATCTCTGAAAATTACAAACAAAAATGGTTGGACATATTCCTCTAGAAAATGAAATTAGATCAGAAATCTTAGGAGGCTACAAATGAAAAGTAAATTCACTCAGTTCCACCATTAATAGTTGTTTCCATATGTTGGAAATTGACATTGAAAATAATGTAAATCGAATTCAGTAAGGAAAGAATAAAGTTTGGACTTACTTCTTCATCAGTCGCATCGATATCAACTTGCTGTGGAGCCATCAACAATGATTTCAGTCTGTTCCTGTTTTCAAGCTTGTTTAGCAAAATCAAATGAATGATCTGAAGGACTACGATTACCAACGCAAGAAATATGATCAACTTTCCAACAGAAAATTTCATCATGTCGATGAAAGCGAATTGAGATCCGTAAGACAAGATTAAAATCGAAAAAAATTAGACTATTCGGTGTGTACTTAGAAGATAGGATGCAGAGATGGTTGTCAAATGAAATTTGGATGTCTCTTTGTGTAAAAGCAGCGGTTCGACTTACTAACTGATGATGTCAGTCTTGGGCTTATTGGAAATCACAATATGATGTTTAAAAATAATTTAAAAGAATTAAAAACTTTCCAAAGAAGTGCTTCAAAATTTTCGTGGCTTCATGCATCACGATGTGTAAACAAAATCCATAACCTGAAAAGCCGAAAGGAAGGTAAACAAAATACTGTCAGTACTGCCAACCGCATTAAATGACTGTTTTGTTGGAGCGAACAGAGCCCAAACTTCGTCGAGGTATTCAGAACAGAATTTGGGTCATCATGTCAAAAAACAGATTAACCTCGGCGAATTTGTTAACTTATCTCGAATACGTGCAGTTTTTGAAGGTGGTAACTCCTTGTCACAATCCGGTAAGTTGACTCTTTTGTTATCAGCAGTTGTTGCACATGTTGTGTCTGTAATGTTGCATCGCATCAGATTGAAGGAAATTTTTGAGATTGGTGCAACGAGAGAGCACGAATTCAGCACCATGCACATGCACAAACATCATATTGGCTCAGTAAGGGTTACTTGGAATTAACTGCATTTAGTTAACTGTGTGATGGCTAATACTATGTAGGCGAAATCCTTTTTTTTTTTTTTAAATTTTTTTTGGTAACACACTGACGCGGCGCTTTCTTAAACTCTCTCCTCATCCGCCATTTGCAACTCTCCCAGAGGAGATGGTCGCATCAATTTAACCCGGCTCGGAATTTGGTAGTCATTAAAAAAGGAATTCAATGACACGACTCAAATCTCGCCATAATACCAATTATTAGACTTGTACCCTTCAGGGCGCTTAAGAAAACTCTAAACGACTATTTTTTATTTTTATTTTTTTAATTTGTCTCTACTTTTTTACTTTTCTTTCATGAGTTGTCACTCAGATTCGGGAGAAAAGTTAAAAAACGAGATATGCCTTTTCCATCCACAACTGTATTGCCTCACGTAATCCTTAAAGTACCGCTCCGAATAAGATAAACGGAACCAAGATAACATGAATATGAAGCAGGAGAAACGAACAACGCGTATTGACGGCGCAGAGATACAACTATTCGTACTTGATGGATGTCCGTGTGGCATCTGCAAAGTTGAAGGCGCGATGGCGTGCGGCGGAACTTGCAATATGCAGTCGTCGTTTCGAAGGCTCAAAAGGCGAAAACCTTTTGACCTGGTAACCGATTTTATTGACGATTAATTTTGTTTGTCTTTTACTACAAGGGTTAGTAACTCGTATGAGTGAAATTAAAAGACATATTACTATATATTCACAGTTATTTTTAACTTGTCTTTTGTATGTACAGTTTTTCTAATGTCTTTATAAAAATTTGCCTATCTTTAAGTAATAAGGCAATTGTCTTTATAGATAGTTAACCCTATTTTTAAGTTTAATCCAAGTTTTCATATTCTCATCGTCTTCATCTTCATTCATTTATCATAGTTAACTATCTTATAGGATATTTATGTTCTATAATTGTAAACTAAAAGTGCTAAATTTGTTTGTAAAATGATGTGCTAATAAATATTCAAAACAAAACAAAAAAAAAGTTGTCGTTCAGATTCGGTAGAAAAGTTAAAAAGAAAACGAGGCCCGATTACGTATCTTTTGTCTTCGGTTTTGCTGACACTTTATTTTTTTTTCTTTCTTTTCCTATTAAATGTCCGAATTTTTTTTAGGATGTTCTTACAGATATATATCTAAAGCTCGTATGTATCGTTACTATAGGTAAATCCTCCAGAGGGATAGTTGGGCTCACGTTGCACTTGAAGCAAGAGGCACCACCAACACAACATGGTATGTAGTAGAGCAAAAGAAACGGCGCGTACTGATGACGGCGCAGAGATACAACTATTCGTACTTGATGGATGTCCGTGTGGTATCTGCAAAGTTGAAGGCGCGATGGCGTACGGCGGAACTTGCAATATGCTCTGCTCTATGCTGCCAATAAGTTATCGTTCAGATCCGGTAGAAAAGTTAAAAAGAAAACGAGGCCCGATTACGTATCATTTGTCTTCGGCTGTGTTGACATTCGATTTTTTTCTTTCTTCATCTATTAAATGTCCGAATTTCTTTTTTAGCATGTTCTTGCAGATCTATATCTAAAGCTCGTATGTATTGGCACTATGTGTAACTCCCCCAGAAGAATAGTTGGGTCAATTTGACTCGGCTGAGATTTCTGGGGGTACTTGTAGTTAACACGCGCTTCTTCTTTTTTTCAATTTGATTTTCTTCTTCTTTCTTATGATGTATTACAGACATATAGACCTATGTTTGAAGCTTGTATTCGCCAGCCCCATACTGCCTGTTTCCCACGTGTTTTTAGCAAGCCTCGGGTTATTTTGGCCCGGCCTGGACTTTTGAGAGTTAAAGTATCGTCACTCAGATAGTCAAGTCTGCTCTAAGTAAATGGACTGGAGTCACATTTTCATGACTGATGACAATCTGTTAGGTGAAAGGGGAGTAGCTTTTTGTCATCAGTGTTGCGTATCGTACAGAGGCGGATCCAGCAAGTTGGCAACACTGGATTTCCTCCATTTAAATCTATGCTAAATAATCGATTCTTGTCGGAGCATCTGGCCCCTCCAAGAATCGATACATTTCCATAGGTTTAAATGGAGAAAAACAATGTTGCCAATTTTCTGGATCCGCCAATGGTATCGTGCTTCCGTACGTGCGTATTCGAAGGTGTCTGATCACTTGGGTACCTCCCGCAAAAAGATTATGTTAATCAATGAAACTTTTGGAGGTGCCAGTTTATTTTTCATCCGTTCGATTTTGTGTTACTTAGTGCAATCATGGGTGAAGTTTTTTACCGCATCCAGTAATCAAAATTGGATCGCGTTAAACAGAAAGGAACCAAGCCACATCAGCTATCGCCAAATTTAACCGGGCACTTTAATTTTTTACATGAAAACGGTTGTGCGGATTTCTGTGCAAATTTCTATGAATATTCTCCATAATGCAAAGCAAATTCCTCAAAATTTTCAAAGGAATCCGCACAAACGTTCTCTCGTAAAAAACCAAATTCCCCTGATAAATTTGGCAATAGCTGATGTGACTTGATTCCTTTCTGTTTAATGCGGTCCAATTATTCTCAATGTACGATGTTCCATCCAGTTGTGGGACTAACTGAGTCTTTTTAACAGGTAAATTGGAGGGCGAGGTCCTGTCAAATTCTTTTTTTGCGTCTTAATTCAGTAAAAATGGACAAAAACTAGGTTTGGAACGGAAACTCCCCAACCACGTATCTCAAAGTTTAGTGTTGGACCTTAGTTCTTTAACTTCTATCACTCTAAGAGTTAAAAAGATTTTTTTTTTACTTTAATTATAATTTTTGGAACTTCTTGGCTTTGATTTCCCCGCGAAATGGTGTGGACCCAGCACCATTTCTCCACCTTGTTACATACAGTATACGGGCCACTTCTTCGTTTCTCCACATAAATGTGTAACTGTCATTCAGTAAGAAGCTGCTCGGTACGGGGGAAATCAGGCACTGTGCGAATTAATTTTTTAAGGTTTGTATCTATATTTAACCGGTCTATAGGGCTTCTTTGATAAGGCAAGTTCACTTTAAGGTTGATATTTTTATTCACTCTACACATTCTGTGTACCAAAACTTGATTGTGAGGATTTACACGTCACACAGTCTACATTTTTATCAAAAGCCGGCGTTGAATGCAAAACACACTAAATTTGTGCCTGTTTGTACCGAATCTGAGTAAAATACTGTGCGTACTGATAGGTTCTCAAAAAACATTGGATTTGTGAGATTTTCCTTGCAAAAGTATAACCGATTGTTTTGATAAACTTACAGCTATAATTTTTTTGTGGTTGAAGGAGTTGTGTATGCTCGGCACAAAACCAGCTCTCTTAAACGAGCTAAACCTCCCTCGAAATCTTCCTAACTACGCCCACGATCATAACTTTATCTGCAACGCGTCAAAATTAATAATTAGACTGTCTACTTCTGCCTCAGAGTTTTCCGAAGGAAAAAGGAGGAGTGAAAGGAGAAGGAGAAGGGGAGGAGGAGGAGAGAGAAGGTGGAAGAACCTAATTAATGGGTGGTGATGAAATGAACAACAGCAAGTTCATATTTTACTTAGACGTTATATTATTTTAATGTTGCACATTGAAAAAAGTATACAGAGACAAATATTTTAATAGTATAACGGATCAATTGCATGCCGGTCAGGCGCATCTTTAGGTTTTTATATATAAATACACTATATATCTATGTACAGTTTTTCACATATTTATTTCTAAAATACAGATGATTTATAAATACCATAGAATTCTGAAAGAGGATTTTTTTTTACAAAACCGAAAAAAGGACAGAATAGGTGTCTTTGGAATATAGAAAATTGCTGGAGTTTTGTGACCGCACTTTGGCTGGTCCAGAGCATGCTTCGTTGAAGCACGGGTAATGCTTTCTTTATGAGTAACAAGTTGTAAAACGAAAGTAGTAAGTTTATGAAACTGATTTATTTCGTTTATTTTTCCCAGGAATGTTTTTGGCTTATTGTATTGTATTGTATTGTTTTGTTGTATTTGTCTATGATTACACATCGGAAAATGGTTACAGGA
Source organism: Bemisia tabaci (assembly GCF_918797505.1). Lineage (NCBI taxonomy): Eukaryota > Metazoa > Arthropoda > Insecta > Hemiptera > Aleyrodidae > Bemisia > Bemisia tabaci. The sequence continues at coordinate 40,698,378 of NC_092795.1, forward strand.
AATCTGTTTGCGACTGAACTAAAGCAGATCAATTATTATTAGTGGTAATTAGAGGTAGTGAAAGTCTCAAAGATAATCTCTAAGAGTTAATATCAAAGCTCTTCGACAAAAATAAGCTTGAAATCATGCATGAGGAGGGTGGCTCTACATAGTGCACTTTAAATTTTAATCATTATATATATTACCATTATATTTTTCTGTCGAAAGTTTGAATATATTTTGATAAGCGACGGTTCCAAATTTCACATATTGATAATGAAACTAGAAAAATACGTACCTCAATTGCAGTTTTTCGGTAAAACTGCTCTTAATATATTTTTCAACTTAATGCTGGCGAATATAGCTTTCTAACTTTCACGGGGAGTTAAAAAAACTTGTTAATTTACACGCAAAACGGTGACGATTTTAAACGTGGCAGAAGATTTCAAACACCAAAAACAGAGGAACGCTTTTTCTAGTTTCACCGTCAATAGATCAAATCACTCCAAATGAAAATGAGTAGATGTTATCTCCAAGAAATTTTCACCATTTTGCTTTGTGCTACAAAAAATTGTCTTCTTTGGAAATATTTCAATAAAAATTCGGCAATATTCAGACGGTAACATTGAACTTCTGCAATAGAAAAAAGCAAAAAATTCGGAGGATGAAACTTTATTGGTGCACATAATGATGGTGTTACTTCGGTATCCTCCTTACTACACTAGGAGTTAGCGGGAGGGTACCAAGGTAACACCATCGAAACAAGTGGGTTTTCTCTGTTTATGCCACTCAAATTTTGCACATTAAAATTCTGGCGAAGCCGCAATTCCTTGTATTTTATTATCTTAGCTGAGATCTCATTTTACGTAAATGGAAGGTAGACTAAAATAATACTGCAGCGATATAATGAGAGCGGATATCGAACAGCTGTAATGGCTGGGAATCATTTGACATGTTTGTCGAGCAAAAACATATGAACTGTGCCATAGCAATATTTTCAAAAATGAGCCTGATAAAAACTAATTAAGCACCATATCAACTGAAAAATCTGGCCTTTGTTAAAAATAAAATTCAAATTAAGGATGAACGAAAGATGGAATTATGGAATTGCTTCTTTCAAAGTCTGTCCTGAGTCGTAAGTATACGTAAAAAAGTGTAATGCACTTATTTACATTTGATAAAGAACAATATACAAATAATATCACTACACCATTGCAGAACACAACATAATTATACTTGAATAAAAGCTCTCCGAATTTAAATGTTTACAGACATATCTAATTTTTAAAAATTTTGATTCATATTTACGTATTTAGAATTTTACATTAACTTTTTTTACACTGTGTACACCTTAAATCCAGTTATATACAACTTATTTTCATAAAAGTGGAGACTAGAAACATGAAAATTTTATTTTAAAATTACCTAAGTTGATAGTGACTATGCAGCCACTTTTGGAATTTTCATAATGAAAATTTTTTCCACCGCGCATTTTAGGAAAAGAGAGCTAGATCATGGCATCTTTGAGGGTCAGCCTCGCGAGTTTGTTGAGACTTTCAATTCAAAATCAGAATCAAAATTTTTCTTGGAAAGTTTTCAGAAACCTTTACCGTAATACCCGTGTGGATTCAGACAAGAACTAAGAATTATTGAAATGATGTCCCATTTGTATTAAACGCTATGTGACACATGTGGCTGTGAGGAGAGCATTGCTAAAGAAATCTCTTAAGAAATACTACGTTGAGTCTGGGAACTAATTTTCACAAGTTCCCAGAATTGCCTAAGGAATAGTATTATGAGCTGATAAGAACTGGAAAATCTAATAATTTTAAAACTTAGGGAAAAATTACCTGCAAGGGTAAATTCTATTTTGCGATGTTATACATTGAATCCAGGAATGACAATTTTTTCTTGTTTTGAAACAAATGTATGATAAAAACGGAAAAAGGGTCTACTCAAGGACTCGGACATTTCCGAGACAAAAACGCAGTATTTGAATATTTAAATTTGAGCCTTTGAGGTATTCAAAATCAGCCCTCTCACTCGTCTTTGATTTTGTTGAAAAGTTTGGATTTAGGTATCAACTATTTTTGTTATAATTATGAATATTTTGAATGTCTATTTATGTAATCAAATTACATCCATCAAAATTGGCGAAATGCTTAAAAATACCACCCCAAATAGATTCAAAAGTGTGGAGGCTTGCACCTTTAAAATGATCGACGACAAATTAAAATAATCAGCCATCTTTGGGCGGGGTGGTGCCGCCGCTGAAGACCTAGCTCTCGGCGACCTTCTCCGCAGGTCAGAACATCGATGACGACGTGTCCGACGATGTGACGTCAGTCGGGTGCGCTTCAGCGCCGCCGCCGTTGTTACTACTAACGCTGTTATTGTTATTCATAAAGCTATTGCGGAGCGTGTTGTTATTGACGAGCATCATGTCCGCGGTGAGGGAGTTGAGGATTTTGGCCGAGTGCTCCTGGGCCTTGGCCCGGAGACACGCGATGGAGTGGTTGCGGAGCTCCTCGGGGTTGGCGGGGGGAAGGTGCGGGGGGTCCTGTTCCCCGGGGTGGGGCGGCGTTGGGGGCTTGGGGGGCCCGTCGGATTTGACGGAGACTGAGGTGTCCTCGCGCTGGTCCTCCGAGTCGGACTCCCCCGAGGAGCCCTCTTTGTCCGAGTTGGGGTTCGAGGGTGCTGAGTCGTCCTTCAGGTGGTCGGCCGCCTCCAGTGATTTTCGGTGCATCCCTGCGAACAAACAAAACCAGGAGGTTACAAGCACGTCCATTTGTGTCGACAACATTTGGATCGACTTTATCACGGAAAAAAAAGTGTCAGGGGTTAGCCCCTAAAATGGACCACTAGACAAGGTACGAATTTCATCATTCTGATACAGGTTTCTTAACCCAAATTCCACGTAAAGCACGATACGCACAACGAAAATTGCCTAAATCAACTCCTTACGAAGATATCTATGATGGTGAAATGAACATTACTCGATCGGAGGAGCTTCGCTGAAACCGTTGTAGCTGCGCGGTTTGACAACACATGATCAAGTAGAGCCGTTGAGTTTCTTGTAGAGCTTTGGGCAGTGCAAATTCCTCGTAAACAATGTGAAATAAAAACATTAATATCTTCGTTAGGAGTTGGTTCCAGTAATTTTCGTTGCACGAATCGTGTTCTACGTGAGATTCTGGTAAAGAAACATGTATCATATTGCTTACCATTCGTACCAATTGTCCATTGTGGTACTACCCCAATTTGTTGGATGATATGCAGTGGCGTGGCGTGAATTTCTCATAGGGTGAGAGGAATTTCCTTGAGGACGTCAATGATACTATCTTGAATTTTAGTGGGGGGGGGGGGGGGTCGGCCCACCCCGGCCCCTGAAGATGACTGCAAAGTAGTGTGGATAGCGTTCGCTCTATAAAATGAGCATCTCCACGATCATAAAAACACATTATGTCCTTAAGCATTTAATCCTATAAGTTATATCCTTTCTTGACAGAATATAGATTTGAATCTCCAAAAACATTCCATCGAGTTATTTCCCGCAAATAAAGTTCAAATACTTGGACTCAATCAATCTATAAAAGTTCCACAAGAATCGAAAGCAATGGAAAAGTTTGCTTTGGAGTCGGATGCAGTGTGCGAATTTTCCCAGAAAAGGAAAGCACGCGCCGTAGCTTTTCCAAGAAACTTTTTTCGAGTCGAAGATATGCGCGTCATAGGCTGAAAACAACTGTGTTTAATTAATGGTGAAAACATAGCTTTCACGTGTCAAACTAGTATGACACTCCGAGGCTCAAGACCTGCTTTGTGGGCTGAATAATATGAAATTTCAGCCCCGCTGATGCAAGAAACGCGGTCTTTTGAACTTGCACACTTGACGTCATCTTTAAATCACTTACAGCAATACGTATATCACGAGAGCCGCGTTTGAGAAATGATTCGGAATATTGACTTCCCGCCTCGAAACGAAACCTCGCAAAGGAGCCATCATCAACCCTAAAATCATTCAACTCAGCCAAGGGTCTCTTCAAACGTCACTGATACCACCGCCTTTGTCCCGGCGAATCATAACTCCGAGTTACTTATCGAGAAACGAGCCATTTTTAAAACGGTGCTTTCAGAGTTCACGATGCACCGCGAGAAAGCTCTGCAGGAAACACCTCTCGAGGGGACGGAGTGGGGGAGGGGGGAGGGGGTGAAACAGGCGCCATTAACGAATTCCACGCCTCCCTTCACGGGCGCCGAGTTAAAACAAAGCCAACTCTACGGTGCCGAACTTACACCAGCCATCAACGCACTGTTGCCGAGAGGCAACAACTCGGAAACCTGGAAAGCGATGGCTCCCCACCTAGATAAATGGTGACTTATGAACCGGTGGCATCGCCCTAAAAACCAATCTTACACACCCACGACTCTTCCTGGGTCTTTACTAGTTTCTTCATCTTTTTTATATCAGAGCGAATCATCAGAAAGTATATGCTTGAAAGTAAAAAACTGATTCTCGTAGGAAATTACCGGAATTACTGATTTAACTGTCAATCGAGTTTTTTTTCTTTTTCTTTTAAAAAAAATCACAAGAACCCAAATTTTCTTATACTCGGTAATTATAGCCAGGGCAATGACTTCAATGTGCCTATCCATAACTTTGGAAATGTCACCAATAGCCAAAACGTGTTTTTTCAGCTTTTTATAACTGTATATGTTGATTATAATATTAAAAAGAAAGAGAGGATTATAAATTATGTCAGCCTGGAACTTTGAAAAATTACTGTCCTAGATTTTTTTTTTATTTGCGAGCTTAATATACACACTGAATAAGTGTTAAAGATTCATTATATTGCCAGAAAGAAATCTGAAAGAAATCTTTTTTTTTTTTTTGGCCATTTTGATACAGCAAATGTATTTTTATTGGTGGGTTCTCTTCAAGAGTAAATGAAAAAAAAAAATGTCAAAAGCAGACAACTAGTTTACAGTTTGACAGTAGACAGTTAGTACACAGTTTGATAATGCATAACTACGCTACACTAATTGCGGAACTTTCAAAACAAGTAAAGACGTTAAACATCGAAATTTACGTTAAAATAAATACACTATATCGATAAAATAATGTGATCATTTTGAGTATGTATCTCCTGAGTGCTTTCAATAATTCTGTTTAGGACTAATTCCTCCGATTTATAGGAAACTTTACTTTTAAATTGCCAGAATCCCTAATCTCCATGAGCGCATGGATAGTAACCCCTGGATACAACTATTCGTGCTTAATGGATGTCGAGGTTGCATACGCAAAATTTGAAGGCGCGCAGATATTCCTTCGCTTTAAAATCGTCACACGCCACATCTATACTCCACGCTGTTTCTCACTGAGAGCATTTTTCTTGTAGCTCACACTGCGATTATTAGAAAATAAATTTGACTCTCCAAAGGAATTTTGTTAATACCGAAGTAGGGCAGCCTTGAGTTTCGATACTTATACATAAAGTTTTTTTGTTTTTTTTTATAAAAAAAGGATTTGTTATCATATTCACGATGAGTGCCTCTTGACGCTACTGTCGTGCTTTGTATAAACGCTGTATGAGCCATCAGGCGTTGCCAAATTTCTTTCTACCACTCACGAATTTTCAAGAAAAGTTGTGAATATTTCTCCTTCAATTTTCACAAGATCACGCTCGTAATTTGATCTAAAAAGTCTGAAAATTTGAAGGATAAATATTCATAACTTTCTTCAAAAACACATATTTTCAAAGAAAAAATTTGGCAAAATTGGAATGCTTGCACGGCGTGTTTACTCAGCACAGCAGATTATCACGCAGTTTATCACATTTCTTTCAATTTTCTGCTATTTTTTCTTAGGTTGGCATACCCATGTATTCTTTCCCGCTACTGTCATTAACCCGTAAGTAAAGACGCGAATTTTTATGTCAAAAACAATTTATAATCATTTTTTCAATAGCTGCATTAATTTTGTTAGATGGGTTGTGTTTGGCTTTTAATTTATTAAAACTTTTTCCTCATCTCACCATAAATTCCTAAACTCCCAGAGAATTCAAACGCTCGCTATGGTCTATTATAGTGGTAGGTATAATGGTATTTTAGAATTCGGGCTATAAAATACGTTCTGCCTGATTGAATTGTCTACGTATCATGTACACACAACGTGCCTTTCAAAATGAATGTGAGATTCCCACAACGTGTAGTTAAATTGTTACAACCAGGCAACATGACTTGGGAATCAATTATTACACATCTGAGCGTGTTGTATAGGGGAGGGCGCAGCCACTGAGGGAACTGCAGACTCCCAACTCTTGTTTTTTTACCCCCCGTCCCTTTGGCGAATCCCTTCTCATGAAAGGTCTATGCGACTCGGAGAGGAGGGGCGCACATATTTACGCCCTTTTTCGAGTTGGCAAAAAAGAAAGGGAGACTCCTCCCGGGCCTGAATGCGAAATTCGCCGCTTTTCTGACGGAAGGGCGTATCTCGATCTCCACGTGAACCCTGATTCACGTACAAATTAATGCTTTCTAGAGCTCATGCGGAAATTGAGGTACGCCCTTACGTCAGAGGAGCGACGAATTGAGAGGCGGTGCCATGGCCGCAGCGTGCACTGTGTGCAATCTCTTTCAGTGTTGCCAAACTGCGTATAGCAATCCTACAGAATCAGTATAAGAAAATGTGAATTTTTGTGTAAGAACTGGCAGCGCTGCTTTCTCGGCTCTTGACTGCAACCATTCCGACTGGCGCCACCCCCAGATCCCCAGTCTCTCGCGCATTTATTCATACATGCAGAAAACCAGCGTTGCCAGTCAGTGTTCGTTGGAAAATCGCGTAATTTCATTGGTTCGTGCCGGAAAAATTCGCAAATTGTATGGCAATTAGCAATTTGGCATAGTGAAAAAAGGAGGTGTTTGCATCTTGAGGATTGTTTACCCCGTGGAGCAGGTCGGTACAACCTGGCCAGCAATATCCGAAATTCGAAGTATGAAAAACGGACCATAACGTCCGATTTTTTTACGTGAATCAACTCATGATATAATTTTAAACACTTTACACAGAATGACTTTTATCGATCTACACCATTTCCAAGAAAATCGATGATAACACTCATTCGCACCGACCTACGTCATCAAAAAAGTTCAAGATGCCCGAGATGCAAACACCTCCTTTTTTTCTCTTTGGCAATTTGGCAATCGACAAACCAGAAAACACGGACTAGATTCAATGGCCGCATGCCAAGGAAACCATTTGAGGACTTCTCAATGACAGATTCAATTGATGATTGCACGATAAAGATTTTGCGGGGGTCTCCATGAGATAACTTATTTCAGAGTGGATTTTATGGAGGATGAATGCCATCGAAAATGTATGTGCGACAAGATCGCAAATTTTTAGAGACTTAATCTGTACTGGAGTGAGAATGAAAACAAATTACGTGTCTGAAAGTATACCTTGAACATTTAAGCTCTTTACCGGCTCGACTCTAGAAAATTGGTTTAAAAGGGAGAGAGGACCAAAACATAAATAAATAAATAAATAGATAGATAAATAAATAAATAAATAAATAAATACATTTAAATTACAGCACAAGAAAAATTTCTTGATGAGTATGCTCAGTAAATTGCCTTTTTCCTTATCTTGGAAGAATTTTTTGCCTGCATGTTAGCTCTCTATGGTGCAGGGGGTCTATTTTCTTACAATTTTCTCAAGCTGCGTAGGTGTGTATAGTTAAAATAAAGTGTCATTTTAAGAGTAAAAATTGAATAGTGACATGAGAATGAGATTAATGGTAAATGAATGGTATAATTCAATACCTATAACAACAACGAATTCAGTTATACGACAAGGTAAATGAGATTTGCGCCTTGTGAGTTAAGACGGCACGACTCAAAACTTTATTGCTGGAGGGAAATATTAAATAAAATTTTCACCATAACATTAAATTATAAAAAAAATAAAATGGGATCTCTAGAATGAAAATCTGGCGAGCGATGTACTTTCGGAAAAAAAATTCAAAATGAAAATCAATAGCAGTTAAAAATTGTTTCTGAAAATGTGTTCTTTCTAGACTCAGAATGATTTTTTGGGGGATTTACTTACCGAGTAACCACGGAGCGACGCATTCGTTTTCTTTGGCGCTTTTTAGGATCGTGTCAGGCAAAGGCAAGGAATGGCGCACCATTGCACCATACAGACCATACTCTGCCATAATTGTACTCCTACCCCAGCATTTCTCCGTTTTCCGCCACTTCGCTCGCCTATTTTGAAACCAAACCTGAAACAGAAAGATTTACCCAATCAGGTACCTTGCTTTTCCTATTTTCAAGAACCTCAATGTGGATAAATATACCAATGTAGACTTGACGTATCTGGGAAAGAAATAGTTAATTATAATGCTTGTGATATGGATAGAGAGCCGGGTTACCCAAAATGGCTGCTGACTTGCTTCAAATAATGAGATTTTTTCAAACATAATCTGTTGGTAGGATGTTGTATTGCATATATTTGAAGAATAATTTGGCACAAAAATGGTGGAGACAATCATAACAATACATTATTTGAAGTTCTCCGTACCGATGTTTTTTTTTAAATCATTAAGTTTCACCGCACTTAGCTGAACAAACTAACCAAGATCTGTGAGTGGTTTAATTTATTTGCAACCTGTAATTTACATGCTCCGCGAATTTCTCCTCGTTTTTTTTTGCCTTCAGATTCATTTTATCAGCCGAGATTCTTGAACTCGAGAAAAAAATGTGCATATAACATGTTTCGATGAAACGGAACTAAAACTAATCGCTTTCAAATCAAATAGATCAACGGCGTATAGGATTTTCGGAAGAAACAAAAACTGTTTTTTATTTTACATTACGGTTTACTGACGCGCACTGAATGAAAAAAGACAGTAAAAAAGAAATTGGGAGCGAATTTCCTCAGAATTCGGGTCGGTAGAGGAAAATATGGTCACGTGAGCAGTTCCCAGAAACTCTTCAAAAGTACCTCATTATCTTTCGTATATTGCTCAGTGTGTGTGAGTGTATTCGTAGAAATTTTAGATCGAATAACAATTATTCTAGCAAATTAAAAAGGTAATGAAAGCGTGGCCTTATTTTTGAGTTTTTTTTTCTTTTTATCATGTCGCACGAGATGGTATCAAAATTTCTACGGAGAAATTCAGATGCGTAGAAAAGGATTTTTGAATCAAGAAAATTTTCCAAATTAAAAAAAAATAGAATAGATTGAGAAGAGACCAATGAGACCTGGAAGGAAGTAGTGAGTGACACATTTGTCACACATTTGACTGTGTTGCGTGTTTTTGGTGAAACTATTTTTAAGAGCTACGCTGTAAGTGTAAAAGGAAAACTTCGACTCAGTTAAATAGAAAAACAAAATTCAAGTCATATTGAAATTGCACCGAGAAAAAGAGGTTTTTAGTTTTATTCCTCCATAAACTAATTGTTAGAGATAAAATTAGATGTCATTTTCATATACAAAATAGTTGAGCTCAAAGTTACTGTAAACTCACCTACCTTGGAATTGTAAGTCCAATTATTACTAATTTAATAAAAACTAAATAGTACAGTATAAAGCCTCTTATTTTATGGATGACATCCATCATTCATTCATAGAGAAAGCATTGGAACTATTTGGCCCATATATTTTGTCACAATTCTTTCAAGAGCCTCTGTGGAGAAGTTAACCTGAATGTACCCATTCTCTTTTATGACTTCTGATTCTAGAAAAGGAGGGTAAGAAAAAAGGGGGAAGGAAATAATTTTTTTTTTTAAATGTCTGAACATCTTGCTTGTGAAGGAATTGTATTATTTGTAACGAGTCGAATGAGAGAATAGGAGATATTTAAAGAGAGGAAGAGAGACTTTGACTTTTGATTTGTGGGAGACTTAGAGTTGATCTCGGCCTACGATGACTCAATTGTCGACGACTTGAGGCGATGAGGTACGTCAAGTTTGGATTTTGGTCGAGGGAATAGTAGCGTTGTCAACAAATTATCGTGTGTCATTACCGAAAGCGGGCATCGGGGCTTAGGGCCGACCTTCCCGAGGAAATTAGCGCTGCTGACCTGTCAGGGCCTATTCGACCTGTCATTTGTCAGTATGTTATTGCCGACAGAATTTTGATGGATGTTGTCGGTTGGTAATGACTAATATGATTTTTAGCGTTTCCATGGTGGATCCTTTTTGCTATGAGGCGCGATCGTCGATACCTACATGTTGCACTTTCAAGGGCAATTTTCTCAGATGCAAATACCACATGTTTTTTTTCAGTAACGAAAAGACTCGGAAAATTTTTGGACTACCTTAATCCTTTTTTCGAGTCACCTTATTTCGAATAGCCGAGGTTTCACCGTTTCAGCACTAACTATTTGAAACAGACCAGTCGCAAAAGTTATTGAATTATAATTTGGTTATTAAATTACACAAATCCACAAGAAATAGTTAAACTACCTGAGTGATATGATTCTACTTTCAATATTTCAACCGAAATATCGCCTTTTCGAAAATTGTAGTATGACGTGCGGTGCAAATCGACGTTTCTCCTACTGTTAAAGCGTTATTCAACTATGCAATCATTATCACCAGTTGCATCTAGAGGCGGATGCAGCAATTTGGCAACACCAAATTCCCTCCTTTTAAACCTATGTTAAATAATCGACTCTTGTCGGAGCACGTGGCCCCTCCAAGAATCGATACATTTCCATAGTTTTAAATGGAGAAGAAAAATGTTGCCAATTTGCTGGATCCGCCAATGGTTGCATCACGGTAAAAATCACCGATTAACTCAAAAGGAAGGTTTCTTCCTTTCGGTTTGATATGTAATACCACGAAAGATGACGTCATAACGTCAATTGCCGAATTTCAAGGGGTAATACCTCTATTCATATTAAAAGTAGAACCGGTTTTCAAACGCTTGTGACTTTGGGACGATCTCTGAGATTGAATTATCAAAAGATGATTCAATAATTGACCAGCGAAACGATCCATTCATATCAGGATCAAACCAGTCATAAGCGGTCTATTCTTATTATCAACACGAATTGAAAAACTCGAAAAAAATGGGTAGGTGTCACTTACTTTTTCTCTCTTTAACTGGAGGTAATTTCACGCAAACGCAATATCAAGCCACAGAGATGATTATCAAACTTTTTATTGTATGTGTGCTTTCCCGCTACGGTTTTGAACAGAGGTGCCTCAGTTCAGTCTTCATCTACTAGCCTATTATTAAATAAGCAAAAAATGTCTGAATTTTTTTTCGCTTCTAGTCATTCGAGAGATACGAAATGAAAGGGCAACAACACCAGTTTGCACCAGAGCAAACCATTATCGTTGACAGGCCGGCGATCTCCTAATTAGGACAAATAGTCAAATGAGCCGAGATCAGCGGGAGGGGTGATTACTTGTTTTGCGGGTAGTATCCTTTAACCGCCAGGCGCATTACTCTTACTCGCCGCCACGACGAGCCACGAGAGATTCTCTCGGGCGGTTATTGCTCGCTCAGGTAGACGCACGCACGGCCCGTCGGCGCGTGGATGAGTGGTCAAAGGCGTGTTGCGGGTTGCGCTTCATTGCCTTCGAAGGCGCGACCAAGTCCTCTCTTAGACGTTGTCGAGTCCCGGAAAAAATACGGTATGAAAGGGGTGAAAAAACATGTTCTCATATTGGAGGGGTCAATTTGGGACTCATTTACAGCATTTGAAATAAAAATGTGAAAAGGAAACAGCCGTTCATGTAATCTTATTTTTATTTTTTCTACAAACTTTGATGTTTTTTCAAGGCGCAGAGTAATAATTCAATGCATACCCCACATGTATTTTAATAACAGGACATTTTTCTCGATGAAAAAAATAAAACAAAGCTGGAAATGCAATGTGCGTCAGTGCCACTGTACGATGCATGTGCGTAATACGGATTTTTGGAAAGCTTTCTCGAATCCTAAACTTTAACCGCCTCAAAATGAGTAGCCTCAGAGGTGGTTAATTTTTATTTAGAGTGAGAGGATGGGAAAAAGCATTCTCTTAGGCACGCAAATATCGGTTTTTTGGTTGGAAGACTGCAAGAAGAGAATAAATATGAAATTTCTTTGGCATGTGGGTCACCAAGAATTTTGGTCTGACTCTGTGGTAATTTTTTGGTGCTTGAGTATAATCTTCAATCCGTCGCACCACTTCTGTTAATACCTCTTAAAATGGAAGTGAACTTAAATAAAAGCACTGAATCGGGAGATATTATTTGCAGATAGGTGATAGAACATTTGATTATTTCGAGAACAGTAGCAAAGTGTAGAAATTATGCAGCAGTCTAGAGCGGCCCCTTTGTTGCAGCTTTGAATTCATGAGAACTAGGCAACAAGGTGAGCCTTTTCATTAATTAAATTTTTCAAGTCTTCAGTAAGTGTTTTATAAGCATTTATCCGCAGTAGACTGTGAACAGGCTCTAAAAATATGATCACGATCTCTTTATTAGTCTTTGTGCAGAAAGTTTTCCTCCCTTTGATGACAGTGTTAAAGGACAGGAAAAGGTCCTGTAGATGTTTCTGAAAGCAAAACATCACTTGGAAGCTTTCCTCATAGTTTAATTATCTCTTATAACATGTGAAATATGAGAGCAAAAAGTATTTAATTACAATTTTTAAACTTGAAACTGAGAGTTTATAAATGAATCAATTTTTTTCCTTAAAAACATAGAGAAAAAATCAATTTACAAGAATAATCTCATGGAAATGAGTTTGCACAGTGACATAAGTTCCTGAAATACTCTGTTCCTCTGAACTCATATTTTTTACCTTGAGGTAAAAACCACACAGTAAACAGTTTGATTCATACTCTCGTTACAGAGAGAACCAGATGCTGAAGTAGTTAATACATTAATTTTATTTTGGGTTGCAATTTTGCTTAAGTTGCTGATACCTTTATAACCTCTGGAGAGTACTTGGTCACGAAATTTCCTGACAAGCTATCATATAAATTCAGCAAATTGTAACTGGATTACGCAAAGATTTTGTTTTTGCCTCGTTATACCCTGTATAAAGTTCGTGTGCAAATATAGAGGCTCAAGACCCATAACATAAGATGAACCAATATATCTTTTACCAATTCCCTCCAAAAATGAAGACAACACTTGGTATTACGATCAAATTTACCATAACGTACGTGCACGAAACAAGCGCGAATGATACGTCTACTATACTTCCTTAGTCGCATGTTCCGAACACCTTTTTTCAGTGTAGCATGTAAATCGGAGATCCACTTCACGATTGACAGAAACATTCAGCACGCAGTCCTGCGAGACAGTTCTTAGTGAGGTGGCTTTAACCTAGTTTTTCTCGCCGTTTTCTATCTCTTCCCCGTTTACAACACTAAGGAACATTGTAAAATAATTCTCCTAGCGGCGTAGCGCTCGGTACACCGAGGTTATAAAATATTAACGCGGCTTTCAATTGGATCTGCATATGGGGTTAATATCCCTAGAAACGTGACGAGACCCGTCTCCCAGAAGCGATATTAAATGCATTACAGTGTAAAATCAACTATTCTCTTCCTCGACAAAAGATATCTCTCAACAGCGTTTTTTAAATCATTCTCTCCGAAATATGCATTGTTTATGATTTTCTCTTCTCTCTTTCCTTTACCTATTAAATCCTTGGGTGCATTTCCCGATTATGGTGCTCGGCATTAAACCGGATCGTTTCATCAGTTTCATTGCAGGAAATAACTTATACCTCTAACATGAAACTTTCATTTCCTTATTTTTTAATCAGATCTCAAAAAAGATAATTGCATTCAAAAGGCTGTCCTTGTAGAGTGGCCGTGGAGACTGGTAGGAGCAATACTTGGTACTTATTGGCATTAAAGCGCACCTGCGATCATGCAGAATTTTTTGACTAAATAGAGGTGATATTTTGAAGCTTTAGTTGGACGTGTATTTGCTGAAAGCAACTACGTTGCACGCAAACCGAAGGCACATGCTTCTTTCTTCATAAATAGTCCAATTCTATCGAAAATTTTCAGATAAAACAGACTGCGCACTCATTGACGTCAAGTTCAAATACTCTGCAAGATATAAAACTCCTTCCTGATAAAATAAAATTTTTGCAAGAACGCCTGAATTTGTAACACAGTTACAAGAATAATGAATACATGTGCCTTGGGGAATTTCCACCCCCAAAAGAAAACATTCGGCTACGGTGAGAAGCGTGGACTAAGTACACTTTTTACATGAACTTAAAAATGTTTAATGATTATAGAGGGGATCGTGATGGTACGAGAGAGTCATCTCATTATTTATACATGGAAGGAAGGGCACCATTTCATTGAGATTGGAATGGGGGCCCCTACTGATATTGGGAGAGGGGCTTAAGCTATGTCCGGAGGGGCTTTGAACCATTTTTAAAAATAGGGCTCTTAAATTTTTCCAAAGAGCCCTCTGGTCCTCTAGCAAATCCGCCCCCTGTATTTATCACCCCTCTTAAGAGTTAGTACTTTCCTGAAGTTTTATATTTTTAAATATTGTGGTGAATTTTGTGATGTTTAAAATAATTCTACAGCTAAAATAACAATAAGCAAACAAGTGGACAACATTTTAAAATCAGGAACCACCATTTCTGGCTCATTTTAGGGACAACGAATGTGTTCGAAGGTTCACCACGCATGTAGATAGGTGATTTTATGAATGCGCCAAAGATAGTGGTTCCCTCTGCAAAATAAAGTTCAATCCACATTAAACATCCAAAATGAATCCCTTACTTGCAAAGTGCACTGGAAAAAAAAAAAAAAAAAAAAAAAAAAAATTGGATCTAGAGTCCAGACTCTTAAAAACGTCGACAAGAAAAAGTACTCTTGATTCAATCGGAATCTAGCTCAAATCAAGAACCAAGCCTCTTAATTTAAGCGGATTTCGTTTTAATTCAAGAAAAAATCGAATTAAATCAAGAGTATTTTTTCTTGTCAATGTTTTCAAGAGTCTGGACTCTAACGTGTTTTTTTTCCAGTGTGCAAAACTTTAGGGGGAGAGATACCTTGTTTCTAAACTCGTCATTTCACTAACTTGCTCTCATTCTAATGCAGCCTTCCTTATCTCGAACAATATTGCACTCATATCGACAGGGTGGCGTCACGTCGTAGCCGGCGGAAAAACTCGGATAATTAATACCGCGAGCGGCCGCGAGAATGCGCAACGCACAAACGAGATTACGCCCCCCACGGGGGGTCCGGCAAACGAGGCCTCGGCGGCCCCACCCGCTGCGACGCGTGCGCTACAATCTTGTTACTTCGCAATTATCGGCGCCGGATTAGCGGACCGCGAACAGTGTATCCCTTTCTCACAGTTATTTAACTCCCCTTAAACTCACAAACAAGTCGGCCGTCCGTCCGTCCGCCCTGCAGGGACTTCGCGCATGAGGAAAAACTATCGGATAATAACAAGAGTTAGGTTTAGTTTCGAGTCTTTTGAGGCGGCGCGGCGAGGCCTGACGGAGCGTATCCTTTACAAAGGCCGATTGTTGCGTGGGAGTATAGTTCTGCCGTGCTAAGGAAAAACGCCGTATGAACCTTCAGGCGTTGCCAAATTTCCTTCTATAAAACACCGATTCCCTGGTAAATTTATCAATATTTTTCCTCCAATTTTTCAGAGAATATTGTTTGTATTCCGATTTAAATTTCCTGAAAATTTCAAGGAAAAATATTCATAATTTTTCTCAAAAATGAACGTTTTATTGGGTGAAATTTGGCAACTTCCGAATGATCATACGGCGTTCTTCTTTAGCACGGCAGAGTTGAGCTCCATCAACCGATTCAACTATCCAATAAGTGATGAAAGAATGTCGTTTGATTGGTAATTTAGAGGTTCATTTTCATTAAATGCCGAAATTAAGAGGTTGTGTTGACTATGTGTCGCGATGATGGATGAAAGAAACCAAAAGATCTAATACTTAGACGCATCTATGTCGAAAGGAACTATGTACAAATGAGTGTGATCGAAAAAAACTATGAGACACGCAAATGGCAAATCCTATGCACATCCCTCTTAAATTAAGTATCAATTTTATATGCTTAAATTTTGATTTTTTGAGGAGCGATCGAAAAACCACTTAGCGTTCAATCGAGCCAGTTTTAATTTTTTTTTAGTCCTAAAAAGTGCGATAGTATAGAAGATTAACGAGGTTTTTCATTCCACCATTTGAGAATTCTTAATAACTTACTGTCTCCCCGTTATTAATCAATGCGCATTTTTAACTGCACACGCAAGCGTTTTTAATTGCGTCTAGTATGATAGGTCTAACCGATTATGGTTATTTTCTCAAACATTAAAAAGCGAGTAACTGGCACTTTGTTTTAACGGTTTTATACTTTTGAGAATACGCGTTTTGGCGCTTAATTGATCGGATTTTAAGAATTTACACGTCGTTGAAGCCTTGAAGGTGGAAAATTTCAAATTTTCGGAACCTCAAACTGTATGTCCGTCAAGATTTAGATTCGATCGATTCCGAAAATTTAAGAATTCTATCTGCGTCATATTTAGCGATTGATGGAACAGGTTTTGAAATTTTTTTCATCGAGTGTCATTAGGTATCATTCAATTACAGCGTCTACTCATAAAATTTCGAGCGAACATTTCAAAGAACCTCGTGGAGATCAATAAGGAAAATTCGGAAAACCTCCGAATAATTTCTCGCTATTCCTCTCTGTGGGATAATATGAGCGAAATTACCGTCACTGAGTGACAACATTTTTTGCCGAACGTTGAGAGTGCTAAAAACTGTGAATTGTAACAAAAAATGAGCCCATGTATGAATCTCGAAAAATGTATAATATTTCTTTTCACCGTACAGAAAAAACTCTTTAATTTTAAAACATAGACAATATTTTAAACTTTTTTCATTTCATAAGTTGTAAAGTAATTTGGAGGAAGAAAACGCAGTCATTTTAGACGATATATCCGATTTCGAAGTGCGAATAATTGATTTGCTCAGTATATAAATTTCATTTCTTTAGTTCCAAACCACGTTGCACCAACCAGACTTATAAAGTTTAGAAATACCCTCTATCGCGTGCAACGTGCTGACATGCTTCTAAAAAACAGAAAAGAAAATGACGAAAGTAGCTTGAAAATTTGAGAATCTACACTTTTTACCTCGATTGCACGTACACGTGCGTACGGATTTCATAGTACTGAGTTTATAACACATTAGATACCTAAACCACTTTAAACCGACAAAAATTTTTTAGGTCTGGGGTCTTTGCAGTCATCAGAGAACCCGCCTGTCACTCACAGCGAGATCTCTACACGTAAAAAGAGCGCAAATTAACCTTAAGCTTTAAAGGCAGAATACTCTCCCTCACACTAGTAGAAGCAGGTAGTTTACTTGGAGTAAAATTTCATTTTAAAAAAAAAAGAGTCTTACGTAAAACTACGAGCAAGGGTGAATGACTCCTGAAAGTAGTGAAATAGACGACACTTGATGTAACTATGAGCATATTGAAAGAGTGTATCTCTAACGACAAGGAGTATGTCCACTGCGAATTCATTCAAATGCGCACGATTCGAACTGTACATTATTTTTACTCACACATGAATCGGTCACATTATCGTTTCACTTACGAAAGAACGTAAATAAATTTCATTTTTGCCAAATTTCCCCACACAGATTACATTTTTACCGAGAAATGTTGAGCATCTCTAGCATAAAAGCTCTCAAATTTTTACTCGGACCTCATACAAAAATCAGACAAATGTTGAGTAAAAATTGCACACGTAAATTCTCGTTAAAAACTGGATTGTTTGAGTCAAATTTGCAACCTTAGAATGAAATTTTGTTCCTGCGTCCGGAAAAAGAAGACATCGAAAAAGGCCTAGCAGTGAAATGAAGTTCCGGATTTTCAACAGTGTATCCAAACACGTGAGCATCAGTAAGTTTTCACACTGAAATCATCATATTTCTAACGGTATGTGAATTCCTCACCCGATCAGTGGCCAGACCTACCCTTATAGGCCTCGGCCGCGGTGGCCTGGAAGGGACGGGGTGGGGGGCAGGGTGGGGTTAATTGACTTTGCTTAAGTACCAGGCAATAAATTGCGCGGCCGTGACAACCATACGTGGAGTGGTAATCTGTTTTTGGCCACTCCATGCACGGCGTAGGCGCGTCGCTTTTCATTAGGCGCATTCCGGGCTCGCACATCCATCACCAGTCGCCCCACCCCGACCGCCCCTCGCAGGGCTTGGCGACGTAGCCATGCTTATCACGGTTTCGTTTCAAACAGATTGTAGAGGTGTAGGGGTGTACGCAGTCGTATATGGCTTCGTTCTTACTTCAAAATCAGGAGATTGAGACATTTCAAAGAGGTAAACTGAGAAAACTTAAATTGATTTAATGAACTGGCCATTAGTTGAGATTGAGGCGACTCCTAGACGTACATAGCATAGACGGATCCGTAGGATAGGCGTAGGGGGTGTAAACCAACCCCTCCTCCGCCCTCCCCCCGTTCGCCCGAAGAAGAGGAGGAAGGAAATGTGGACGAGGAAAGAAGGAACGGGTGAAAGAATAAGAAAGGAATCTCAAATTTTTCATGACGAAATTGACCCAAACTGCATATTAGGTGCTTTGAAAAATTTAAAAATTTTCTGGGGAGCCCCCGCCCGGGATCTTTCTTACGCTCCCTCCCGTTCACTCTAAAAAAAGGAAATTGGAACAAAGAGAGAAAGAAGGAACGGAGGAAAGAGGGCGGAAGGACGCTTATATTTGGTAATAATTCATAACGAAATTGACTCAAACTGCGGTTATTAGATGCTTTAAAAAATTTAAAAATTTTGGGGGAGGGGGCCTCCTGACGCCGGCTCCCGTTCGAAGTGTCAGTATTCGCCCAATAGAGCCACCTTATCAGCTTGTTTTTTTTTCGTTTTTTTTTATTATTTATTTGTCAACAAACAGAGCTGCTTTAAAAAACAATCATAATCAACAAAACTTTCGGGTGTCTGTACCACCAGGGAAGGGGGGTAACAAACGGAAAGGTCATCAGCTTGTACAAATACTCAGTCTGCATTCGTGCTTTACTTCATTATCAAAGATATATGACTGATGTCACATGGGTAATATTTTTTGAGGCTGTACAGAATCAATCAAGACAATTCTGGCAGAACAGTACAAAAATATGACAGAGAGAAAAATTAGAGAAGAGAAAAATCGTGTTCAATCATGCGCATCGGCAACGCAGGACGTGGGAGTCCAGAAAAACGCCCTCGCTCTACATAGCTGAAGCTAATCATAGTCAAAGGGTTGACGCGCAATTATCCTGTTTCCAACCTTATATTTTCCCCGGCTTCGCCTTTTATTGCCTTACACACATGCTTATTTGAAGTTTAATTAAACCAGCCACTTTTCCGACATAACTTCACACGCATGCCCCTTCACTCGGCAAGGTATGCAAGACGTGCGACAAAGCTGAATTATCCCCGTACACTGGCGGACTGTATTTTCTGCTCTGTTTTGTTTTGTTTAGCCCTTCAGTTTTATTCGAGTTTCAATTGGAGTTTAATTAAATATGCGATTTTGAGAGAATAACTTTTCGGCTCTAACCCATTTAATTACAAAGTGAAAGTATTCTAAGTGCATTCTACTTCCTCGAATAATCAGTATGCGAGGAGTAACATTTTCTCATGTAATCTGCGTATCTCTTTTTCAAAATTTGTAGTAATTGCTGCTCTTCCTGAGTTATTTCATTCATCTTTCTCTCAAGTAAAGCACGGTGCAAAGTGTTCATGGTTTGATGGAACAAATTTATTCATTATTCTAGCTTTTGGATAATGGAACATGAAGTTTCATGAATCGACCAATAAGAATTTTCCTCATTATTCTCTTATAATCAAAGGCAGTTCAACCATTATATGTATACACAAATACGCGCACAATAAACACCTCACTTTGACTCGCTTTTTACTTTCGACTTTTGCTGCCCGTTGAGAGAAATGTTTCGTAAATAACTAGAAAAAATTACTGCCTTACTAGCCTTACTGCATGCTTTGAGTAAACCAATAAACGGTGTTGTAGCCTTATTGATAGGTATGGTTCATCTGAATTTCGCCTTCAATTTTGCTGCATAGGCAACCAATACCTACGGCGGAGCGCGAATAGTTGCCTATTCGAGAAACACACACTAATCCCGAGCCATACCAGAAACTTAGAGAACCAAAGGACCATGCGTACGCTTTTTTAAGGTATGGTCCACTCGATTTCGCCTTCAATTTTGTCACATAAACAACAAATAAATTGGGAGAGCCTGTAGTTACTTATTCAAGAAAAAAAACCCACATTTATATTCCTCAATGAGCGTTGATTGAACTACGATCAACAACGCTGTAAACCTACTGGTACAATTCGTTCTGGATGTTGTACTCCATTTACCTTTTCTCTGGCATCATGTATTCTTGCATGAAATTCCATTATAAATTCATAAGTAAAATAACATTATTCAAACTAGCAGAATCGCGATCTGAGAAGTAAACTTTTTGAAAGTTAAGCCGATAGTTTCTACATTTTCATTATTTCTTGTCTTCAGCAGATTGACTTAATTCAGCTACTTGGTTTGATTGTAAGTGAGAAGTACAATGAGTATTTATAAGAGAAATTTAAGTGATAATTATTTTGCAGTTGATCAAATTATGCCATCATTGGTGACCTAAAAAGAGGGAACTTTAACGTGTTTTTGCTTAAAATGTCTACTTCATTTATAGTGAAAATAGGGGCAGATTTCTGCTGATGCACTAAACTAATAATGGCATTCATGACACTCAAAATTTTTCCAACTAGGTATTTGTGGGTCTTCCCTTTGTCTTTAGGGTGTCCCTTCAACGTTCCTTTTAGGGCGCCTAAGTCAAGCTCACCTCAGGTAAACATAATCATAAATCCAGCACTGATGCCGACTTCACTGGTTTACGTCCGCCTACAGCGTTTATATTGCAGTCTGATCGCACCAACACCAACACGACCACCGCCTGCATCATGTGGTGGGGCGGATTTTTGGGGGCGGGGAAATTGCCAGTTATGGTCGAAATGCCATTTTCTTGACTGGTGGAAGGTAAGCAGATTAATTAACGGGGGAGGGCGCTCTCGGGCTCAGATTCTGGGAGCCCCCCCCCCCTCCACCCGCGATCGAGTCGTCAGATTCGGAGTTGGGACTGGGCGCGGCGTCCGCGCGTCGTGGCGGCTGGAACTGACGCGGAGGTGAGGTCGCATAATTGAATTCATTAATTTCGCCGTTTGTCGCTGCTGGCGCGACGCTCGGGGACTGTGGGAGTTAATCTGTTTTGCGCTGGCTCCGATTATATTTTCGCCAACAATAACGGCGCCCCGACCTCTGGCCCCTGGCTCGGGCCTGATGCGGTTGCCGAACTTGCCTTCAAATGGACCCGGAACTGTCGTACACGGGAAGAATTCCACTTATTTCACCTAATTCTCAGAAATCGAGCTTCTACATCCAAACTGGAGCAATTTCCGGGATCATTGAGCAATCATGAAGACATGCAGCTTCAGCAGAATTGAGGCACTGGATGCGAAAAGGGTACTTCTCAATTGCGGCGTCTCAGAATCTCTGTTGCTAATTAATCCCTTGGAGAAGTCTTTAATGGGTGATTTTTCCAGAATTCTTTCCATAGAAAATTGCAGAATCATAAGGAATATTCAGTAAATTTTTTAGTGAAATGGATGCATTCAATTTCCTTACAATGAATGAAATATTAGAGGAGACTCCGAAACACTGCTACCGAGAAGTGTCCTTCTCGCATCCAGTGCCTCAATCTGACTACATTTTGCAATATGGAACTAAAATATCTGGCTTTTACATAAAAATTACTATCTACGTAGGGAAACGATAGGCACATAAGTTGTCTTTCAAATGAGTCAGAAATTTTAGTTCCCAATCGCAAGATTTCCAGGCCGAGATTTCAGTCCCAGCCTTTTACAGAAAATCAAATTAACCTTAGCCGTATAACAGCCTATAATTAACGAACAAATTAATTATTTTCAAAATATTCTTTCTAAATATATTTAGAATTTTATCCATTCGGCCACAACACATGTGCAAGGAGAGGAAAAAGTTAGGAGCGTAGGTAAAATTAAATCGATCTACGCAATATTTATGTGTAACCATTTAGAGGAAAATGGTACTGGGTTAAAGTATTCTTTTCCTTTTATATCATTAAATATTGGGCACGTCTGGACGCTTTCGATTTGACGGGGAAAAAACACCCTCAAAAGTATTCTTGCAAACAAGATAGACTTAGCCGACTGCACAAAATCAAAATCAACCGAGAGATCAATATGGAGGAAAAAAATCTTTCAACCCTACTCCGAGACCACTTCATCTAAAAACAAGGTCGCCAGGATGAGTAATAAACTTGATATTGTAGATAGGTTGAAATAGGGAAAAGGGCTAATTTTGAAACACTATCTGACAACGAGGTCTGAAAATAAATCACCGCAATAACAGTGGTCTAGTGGCTGCCTTTTTTGTTATTTTACTAAATCGAATTATTCTATAACGACTCGTGGGGAGACGTGGAAGAGGGCATCTCAAATTTTCGACTGAGGGGAGATATTTAATCATTTTGCCGCATGATTGCAGAGAAAGCGGTGGTCTGAAGCGCAGACTGGAGGAATTAGTGTCACTAATTTGGTTACTTTGTGAGTGATAGTCTGGCTCCCTTGCGGGGATTCGATCGTTTCGCGGTGGAGCACTTGCCTCGCGTAACTGCTGTTGTGTAGGTCGCGAGGCTAGTTACATAGAAGTCAACAACCCCTAAGTTGTTACGTCAAAAAAGTGCGCGCTGTAACAGGAACGCAAATGTGACGAGTCTGCTGCAAACTGCTTGGGTGAGGAAAAGAGTTTTTTTTCTCTAAAAATGGCTTAAAATTCACCATGAGCAACAACTGAGGAAAGTCTTAAATGGGTTTGTTGCACTCGAGAGATACAGCCACGTGCATAGACTTTTTGGAGGTAGAATGACACGAAAATGACGTTGGTTACATCAAAAAGTCTGAAATCCACTCCTTCGTGCGTAATTTGCTTATTTTGGAACTCCCTTTTTTAAATTTCCTGCGTCTACGCGCAGTTGTCTAGTCACCGGCATTCGCAAACGGTAACTAAAGGATGCCTCGGTGGTTACCAATAAATTCTGGAAGTTGCATGCAGTTGTACAACGGTAAAATGGGGTTTCATAGGAACACGAGGCATGATGTCAGCCACCGCGCTAGTGCATATCTTGGTTTCTTCAACCTTGGTTTAATCAATGATTTATTTGGAGGACTAGGTGCGAAAGTGTGCATCGTTGCTTGATGAAGCGTAAGTAGAGGAAACGATATTTTGTTTTGCTGCGTGGTGCCTGACGGCAATCTCTATGTGTTTCAAACGGTGATATCTCTGTTAATGTTGGGCGCAGAAACTCAAAGTTTGGAGAGATCCTTGGCAAGTATGTGAGCGCGTAATTTTGTTAGCCGTGCGGTGCCGGTTGCATACACTTCTGACGGAAGGAGCTGGGTAGTATATATTAACTGGAACGGATAATTCGTTTATGGCCGGTTGTTTTGGGTCGGTTGTCGGCAAATGGATATTAATCTCTAGAGCTCCGCCTCCAGCTCAACTCGTTTTTCCGAGCATAGCTATACAATTCTCCATATCTTTCATTTCACAGTGGATTGACAGTGTCCCTTTTTCCAGATTGTTTCAAGAATTTCTCGATGGCGAAGGTTTTGGGATTCATTTCATCTTAAAGTACGGAAATTTAACTCCATTTCGGTTTGGGTACATCATATTTAGAGCTGTAGCTGCACTTTCGCATCTTTTTTGCTTCTATAAGACTGCAGTCTTTGCAATCTTCAAATTAATTTTATACACATTCGGACAAGCTCAATTTCATACACTTATCCAATGTAATCATAGACAAGACATTTTTGGAAGGAAAAGTATTAAAGTAAGGATTAAATCATAAATTTTTTACTTTTTATCAGAAGGCACAAGGTATTTGTGAAGATGGTCATAGTTTTATTGCTGCGAAAATAGTTGAGTATGACCTGATACATAAATAATTTTGTAGTTCGTGATTTACCCTGATTAGTATTTTTAAAATTTATGATGCAACACCACAACTCTAGTTTGAATTGAAGATATTTACTTACATATATTGAAAATTATAAGGGATTGGCACTATATTCGACAGTCCTCTTTAAATGATTTAATGGTAGTCCCTCGCGTATATATACTTCAAGAATGAAAGTTTCAGGTATATTTGAACATTTCCAAATTATAAACCAGCTTCAAACAAGATCAAGCCATCATTATTTCAAAAGTTTGTATGTTAATTTGAGTTCATAACTCCCTATAATTAAACTGAAATGCAAATCCATTACATAGCTCTAGTGCGGTAGGTTTCTTTTCAAAAATATACAACAAATACTTTGAAAATGTCTGGATGTTTAATGACAGTAAAGAGTGAGCTCCTGAAATATTAAGAGGGATGAATTTGAGGAAGAAAACCCTCCGGTTTCCGAAAAGAAAACACCACGAGATTAAGGTGGAGGCAACTTGCAATTTTTTCTATGCGCCTTCATTTGAGAAGATATGCTGCTCAACATCCAGATTCCCTCTATAGTATATGGTAACGCACGTTGAATTTAGCAGACCTCGTTAAATGCCGCTGAATTAAGTATAGACCTTGTTAAATGCCGCTTGAAAAGACCATCCCTTTCGAGATATTGATTGAAAATTGTTACGCAGGGCTTGATACGGTCCATATCAATTCAGATTTAAAAAACAAGTATTTACACTGCATCGAAAGGATGTAGATTTGCCGGTCGAAGTTGCTAGAGTTTCCGGATTGTTAGTCAAGTTCATTTCCAAATTGAATGAATTCCGTTACTCCCCGCAAGTGACTATTTCCGCTTATTCCAATCAAATCTCTCTCTGAATTCATTATTCCGGTAATGTGGAAAAAATCTAATTTCCATTGTGAGCCACGCCTTACGCTTATTTCTACGCGCTCCAGCTAGAGGATTCATAGATAAACCGATCCATTAAATAATGAGTCCAGAGTCTGCTATACATCAACAAATTTTAGAGTCATGAAAACTGTTGCCAAGTAAGACTGGTTTTGATATTTAAATTGAAGTTTTATGTACTCTTATTTAAAATGGTGACAGAAACTCTGGCTTTTCATAAAATAACTACGGGATGGCTTGTGGTGTGTCCGGGACTTTAAGCAATTATAATTTAAATAACGAGTAAAGTATGTATCTTAGATGTTCGATTTATATTATTTACTCACTCAAGCCATAGCTTTCTATACACAAGAGGTTTTCTGTGGAAAAATTACTGGTGTCAATTTATTTATAGCCCTACCGACAGTGGCGATTCTTGAGAGTTGGCGACACTGTTTCTTATCCATTTAAATGTATGTAAAATAATCGATTCTTGGTGAGGCAGCTTGTCTCACAAAAATCGATCTTTTTAATGGATTTAAATTAAGGAAAATCAGCGTTGCCAAGTCACAAAATCGCCACTGACGACCGTAGTATATTCGAGTGAAAAAAGGCAAGAAAGCATAACAAAAATTTTGAAGTAATTTAATCGAACATTTCATTTTCCGTAAAAAATTATGGGGCATGTTTTAGAGTTTAATTTGCACTCATTGATCGCAATGATTAGCATCGATCAATTTTCTTCTTAATATTTGATAGTTAAAATGCTGCGTTATTATTCAGTTGCCGTTGGCATTCATCCATACGAATTATAAAAACTTCTGAATAATAATTTGCATTCATTTGACAACGTCAAAACATTTATTCAAAGAATCGTATTAATCCTTGAGCCGCAGACCCATTCGACCGTGCGCAATATGAGCTCCGTAGGAGAGGCCATTTTCACTCTTACCCGGTTTCAATTGCAATAATGTAATGTGTTCGGTGTGTATTTTTGCTCCGAGCGCTGTGAGTGTTCTTTTCAATGGACTCATTATCTCTACCCAGAAGAAATGGAGAAATTACGACTAATCTCATCATGGGTACACGGACTTTATGTCCACTTTTTTTACGTCCACAGACTTTTCGTCCACAGTTCTAAAGCCCACACTATTGTTAAGTCCATTACTTAAACGTCCACTAAGTTAAGTCCACAAATGCAAAGTCCACTAAAATCAAATTCAAGCGTCATATTTTAGTCCGTGTGTAAAATTATATTGACAATATCGAAATGAGAAAATTAAGAGAGAATGAGGTGTTGTTATCGTAACTCATATTTTAAATGAAATGTTAATTTCTTATTTTGATTCATCTTTTCAAATTGTCTTTGGTAAATACTTGGTTTCATTTCTATCCTTGAAAATAAACACATTATATTTTCCAGTAGTACATATTTCTTTTTCATCAGTTTAAAAGGGAATAATCAATGCAGAGAGTGCAAACATCTCAAAATCATGAGTTGAAAAACGCTGACTCCGCGAGTTTAAATATTAGAGCCTAACACAGACGGAGCGGCGTATGAGCAGCGTGACACGCGCAATGGCGCCTACAAACCTAACGGGATACTTCACGCATTGCGCAACGCGTGAAGTATCCCGTTAGGTTTGTAGGCGCCATTGCGCGTGTCACGCTGGTTGCCTGCCACGCCGCAACGCTTTAAGCAACTATTTCGCGTCAGAGGCGTTGCACAGTATCCTACAAGATTGAAGGCACGAAATAACTAGTTTAAGAGGACTTTCAATTTTGACTGCATCTGTTACTGAAAAATGTTTAATTTGGCACTGGAGCGTTTCCTAGGCTCCCGCTTTGGTTTTCATCTTATCATATCCGTACAGTGTACACATAAACATATGTTTTTATCTGCTCTTGGAGTCTGTTCTCTTTCATGACTTGATTCATGAATGAAATGTTTTTAAGAATGGAGGTAGTAGTAGTATGCATTTATTTTTGAGGTGGTTCCTGTAAAAAATGTGCACATAACATGTCCACAATTTGGACAATTTTGGACATATTCATGGTTGGACATTAAATCACGTGGACTTGATAAAGACTGGACTTAACGTTTAGTGGACATAAATAGCGGTGGACATTTATTTAATGGACGAAAGGTAGGTGGACATAAAGTCCTGGAAGCCTCATCATGATCTATTCATAAATTCGGAACAACTTCAGCTAAAAATGAAAATTCGACAATTATTGTGTGCGGATAGGAGGCGATTAAATTGAAACTGCGTTGACACGAGAATCAAACACCGAATGTGTGAGGGCATTTCACAAAAGCATACCTGATAAAGCGTTAAAATCTCTTTTTTCTATGTATGAGCTTTTCAAATAGAAGAGTCCATCTTCTCTACATAATCCATGTTTTCCTTTCACGATCTCCAGTTATCACTGCCGATGGATACATGTAGCCAATTGTATTCTCACCAATAATTACAAATTTAAGTAATATACGATGTATTAAGAATTAGTAGGACAACATGGGATTCCTAGATATAGTAAAAAGGCATGATGTAATAAATGTAATGAGTAAAGAAACGGACACTAAATGTAAAGTATACAGCGCAGATTTCTTTTTAATCTTCAAACCACGTGACAACACGAATCCCCCTATCCCCCACCGGTTGAAAAATGGTCTCACTGACTTGTTAATGGATTAACTCGTGGTGATTTAACAGCCCATTAATCGGTCGATTCGATTGAGAAAACGAGGCCAGGTGTTGTTTCACATATTCCACCATTTTCAAATTTTTGTTCCTCAACTATTTTAGAAGTTTTTCCCAAATTTAGTGAGTAAAGAAAAACAAACTATCTAGCCGGAGAGTAATAGATGGAAAGAGAAGGAATATACACAGGAAATACTTTATTGTTACTAAATGTGTGTTTTGAAATCCGGAAAGGCTTAGGAGGAAAACATAAAGGCAAAATAGGGACAATTCATAAGGAAAAATGAGAGAGAGAAAGAGAGAAAAAAAATCAAGTTTTCCTTATTTCCTTATCAAACTTTTACCGGCAAAAACAACTTATTACGTTGCTGTGCCAAATCATCTTAAATTAGCAGAATAAGTGAAAAAAGGTTTTTTAATTATAGTAAGTTTGACTTTTTTAGTCAACGTGCGTCAAAAATCAGGATAAAGCTGTAAATCTCAATACAGAGGGGAAAAGCTCATATGAGCACAATTTTCCCTCAAAGAGATAAGCTGTTTGGTGCAATACTAGTTTTTTTTATTGTGCTAATTTTTATCTGCATACTAAAAAGGTGGCATGTTGTCCGAGTCTTTTGAATTAGCAAAGAGAGAAAAAAAGAGAGCAAATATGAATCTGTGAGGTTTGTATGATATTGGTGCTTTCTGTAGAGCATCTTTTTACTTTCAGAATTTTGATCTAGTGAAGCATCATTAGCGTACCCAAATAATTCCTGCAGAAACCTTATGAAAATTCGAAATGCACCTATGGTCACCATCTACATATACTAAATGCGTATTAGAAAACCACAAAAACCATGGAAAAAGTCGAAGTGACGATGTTAGGATTAAATATTTTCCCCCTCTATTTTTATTCCCACCTGATGGCTCTTACTCGCTTACCTGCTGTACGTGTCTGTAGCCGCAGCAATTAGTGATGAAATTAGCTCATAGAAAATAAAACGAAATAAAGGAATAACTTGGATAATGATGCATTAATTGAGTGGTGATGTGCCTTAAAAATTAAAATCAGGTCTGCGTGATAGAAAACAATACTGGTGGTATTCTTACGAAATCCGTGCCAGTGCCAGACTACAACACGCGCTCGACTTGCAGCTGGAGTTAAATCAGACACCGCGCTTCGTTTAGGCACCTCAAAATTGAGGTCAATAACATCTTCAATTATTCATCCCAGGGCGACAAAGACAATAAGGTGTCGAAGGATATACAAATGCATACTAAATTAAAATCGTATGCGAATTTCGGTGAGTGTTGTCAGACAGTGAATTTCTTAGTTTTTTTCATTTTCACATTTTTTTTCAAAATTATTCACGAGCCGCACAAAAAATACGTAACGCTCCAGGGGGAGAGGAACGTAAGCATACGTTACGGATGCATCTTAAGAGAAAGAAGAGTCCGCGACTGCGTTACGCATCATTGAAATCGGAGCGAAGCGATTTTTGAGAATTAAAGATGGATTTTTCATCCTAAACTCATCGCATTACCTTTATCTTAGAGTGGTTTAACAGAGAGATTCATACTTTGTTATTAGGAGTTTTCAGACCTGCATTACGAGTGCTATGGTAAGTGGCGCGGGAGTAAAAAAAAATCAGATTCTCATAGCGTTACGCACTTCATGTATGAGCTTACGTCACAACGGACCCATGTTGACTGTGCGTTTGCTTCGAGAGAATGAGTAAGAACTCCAAATAACCTCATTCTCACATGTGTCACAGTCTAAATCTAATTTGAGCTCAAATCAAGGCCGAAAGTGAAGTCATTTTTGGCTGTGTAGCTTTTCCATACGACGCTAGTTAACGTTCGATGACGGAGTGGACTAAGTTCAAAATTACGCAGGTTTTCCATGTACTGGTTTTTTAAAAGTACTGTTGACCAACCAGAAGCAAAAACACCGTTGAGGCAAATTTGAGGTAAGATCGTGGAGCAGCACTGTAGCACAGAATTTCATCGATTGACATTTTATCCTCACAAATGGATAATAATTTATGCCTCTGTAGGAGCTTGGTACTTTTACTTCTAACGATAGAAGAAACAACTTAATCGGCCCGAAACACTGACAAAGAAACGACTTAAATCGGAACTAAGGTCGCAAGTAATAAAAAGATCACATAAAATAAAATAAAAAGCCCGGGACGTTTTGCAGGGATCACACCCGCATTTTGAACCGTCAAAAAAAAACACTTACTAACTTTTACACTTACAAACTTAACACTTTTTACTTCTAAGTATCATTACTCATGATTTATTATGGGTCAGATTTTAGAAACATAATTGAATAATTTGAGCAAAATCTGGAAACAATGATTTGCATGGAGACTTAAAATAACTGTAATCATGTAGCTCCCGTCAGTCAATTGAATTTCATGCCGAAAGTTCAACTTATCGGTGATTTTGATGGAAGTTCGACAGATATATCCAACATTGACTCCAGATGGCCGGCCATCCAGCATGCGGTTCAGCTCCAGTTGTCATCTCGGTTTTCTTTTCTACTTCTTTTCTTCGCCTGTTGCTGCCGAAGCGACGCGCTTACTATTCTAATGACATTACCCATTATGCCACGACGGCGGCGAAACAATAGCATTTTAATTGACAAAACAATTATCCCCCGGGACAACTTTTTTCGTGGTGAATCTATTGTTCGGCCGAGCTCCTGGATGACTGATAACTGTGCCAACTCGGGTACATGACGACTGTAATTGTTCCAGCCCGATGTTGCCGCAGATTTAGAGAAACTATAACGCACTCTTCCCAAAGAGTATCCTCCAGTGATCACTCGTGTCTCAAAAATTACGGTTGAATGAGTCAGATGAAGGTATATGGCAGAGTAGTGTTTTGTAAGGGGTCATCTCTGAACTACGTAACGCACTTTTATGGCATTTTTTACCCCCTCTCCCTCCTAGAAACGCTTTTGTGACTCAGGTCCCTATCCTTTAACACGTAAAAACAAATTGGCGAAGTCTCCTCGACCCCTCCCTCCCCCTATAGCGTTAGGTAATTCAGGACGGCTCCTAATAGTTGAACGCTATGGACCAAAAATCTGTGGTAAATTTTTATAGGTACTATGTTTCGGCACATATTCTTTTTTTATTTGATAAAAATATTGCTATTTAAACATATCTTAATTTTTTTTTCTTTTCTTTTGAGACTCATCGAAATGTGATTCTATGGCATAAAAATTTTGCGACCCAATTCAAAGTTCATGGTTCTCATGGTGTCATGGTTGAAGTCTCCCTCGTGAAATTTCCTCGGTTTCCAAATTAAGTAATAAAAACAGAGGCACCAATTTTTGTTTTACGCATAATCCGACAACGTGGAGCTCATGCACCGGCTGCTACTCGAGAATTGGTTTAAACGAGAGCTTCTTTAAGAACTGGCGAGAGCTTTTGTGCTCCATGCACCGAGAAAGCTCTCAGGCAAAGCCACCTGTCCCTTAGTGATCACGGACGAGAAATATAGATCTACTTCAATTATATTTTCGTCATATTTGACGCACGTAGTCACTCGTAGAGGTTAATCCGTGACTCCTCTTTTGATGATGATGTCTTTTTTAAGCCAACCGAGATGTGTGCTCCAGGTATCCATGGAATTTTCCTAAATGTATATTTGAATAAAGTAATCTTAACGATCATCTCTGTGTTGGATTGATCTTGTATTGAAAATAATGAAGAAGAAAATAATTGGTTTTAATACACGCATTATTTTCGGGGAAGGAGGGGGAGAGGTTATCATGCCCAACGTAATAGGTCAACCAGACCTGCAACAAACACTTCGCCGCTTTTAGTGTTTTTCGTGATTTCACAAATAGTGCAGATTGACAGCTATTTAAAACTCTGCTAATATTTTAATCACAAATAGTCTGAGAAAATTATTGCTGCGATCGCCAATCTGATTGAAAATTCACCCACCTAACCCAAGATGTTCGATTGGGCAAGCAGAAATCGCTAAGGATCCAACAAAGGGACCTTCATAACAAGACATCTAGGGCAGAGGTGGGGATGTTAGTCGATACGGACACGTTAAATATACATAGGAAGCGATTATTCGAGAAGTGACACCCTAGTATCCCTGGTCCCTCGCTCACCGCATCAGTTCCGCAGGGTAATAGTCGCTACTTGCGCTGCGCAATCAATAACCCCTTCTTGTCGTGTCTACTCTTGAAATTGGAATTACGTTCATAACTCCGTTGCAATCAAGTTGCATTTGGCAAGGCTAAGTTTACTTGAAGGATATACAGACGATGAAGTGTTTTCGGTGGTCATTAAGCATGATCAGCTTACACTAAGCGAATTTAAGCACGAATTTCAAAAAATTACTAGGCTGATTTCCATTAGAGCTAAATATTTAAAGTTCTGAAAAATTTGACGACACAGCAAAAATTACGTTACCTGCCCTAGCTTAAAACCTAAGAAACATGGTTCTGAAATTAGGATTTTGAGGAATCGCTTACGCACTGAGAAGAAACTAAATGGGAAATTACTATGTAAGTGGTGTTCTGAACACTTGATTATGATAGTAGTCATAAAGTAATATTGATATTCTATAACTACGTTGGTAATTTTACTATACTGCACTGGCAAAATTAATAATAAAGGCCACAATGCAATTCTTAAGGGTCATAGCTCCAATTTATTGAGAGTTCTAACGATAAACCTCTAATAAAGGAATTTTACCAATGGTTTTTTCTCAGGTGCAGGAAAAAGTATGATGTACTTCGTCACATGCTGAACTAATCATACAATTTTTTCGCTTTCTTTTTCCCGCCAATATTTCATATCATATAGACTGTAATCCTAATGTGAGTAAATTTATGAATTACTACAAAGTATGTCTAAAGTAGCAAATGAAAAAAGTTCATTTTAATTACTTTTAGACAGGATAAAGCATTAGATTTTTACCAATACGAATCTTGAATCTTACACTAAAATATTTCTCTTACAGTGATTGCATAAGGCAACAAAATGTGTCTTCTGTATCTATATAAGTATCAACAACCTGATAATTCTGCCATTTTAAAAAATATTTAAATACATTTCAGCCCCATCACAGAATTTTTCCCCAACTTCAGAGCGCAAACGTTGTCAGGGACACGTGTTTCTGGGTGATTTTAAACCGCACACGCTGGACCGTTTGCACCCGAACGTGCTGAAATCCTAATGAGCGCCAAACGGAAAGTTTACAACCCCCGTTTCTGAAAAATAAGCAGAGCTGCCATCGTGCCAACGAAAGCTCAAAATCCCACCCAAATATCATCGAAAAATTCGATAATTTTAGGGACTTGGCAACACGAAGAGGAGAGGCATCGGACAACCTCATTACTCGACACATGTTACCCTAAACCCTTTGAGTAGCATCAACAAGAGAGGCTGCTAAATCGTGATTCGAGCCCCGTTACGAGCGGCGGAGAAATACTCAATTTTGTCGACGGTTTGGCAACGGACGACATTCACCATTCACCGACCTCAATCGTAACAACTAACAAATTCGCGCCACCAGCCCCGACGCACTCGGCGGGTCCCGAGGGGTGCTCACCCTCCTTCACGGCTCATCACCCGAACATCCCCGGGTCCCACCCCTTCCTCTTCCCTGCTCAAATATTTATACCTAATTGTTTTTTATGAAGATTTATCGGGCGATTGTCGCGTCGCGGCGCGCAAAAAAATTAATTCGAGTGGTGCCGTAATCGAGTGTCCGTGGGACGCGGGACGTCGCACGGTGGATCGAGTCAATCAGAGGGATCGGACATGAAATTTTTGACCAAAACAGCAAATTTTGATTTTCATTTCGTCACATTTTCAATTTCAAGGGGTGCTCAGAGAAGAGAATTTCATGAGGAAACCAATGGAACCACTTGTACAACCTCCAAGTTTTGTATGAACGGAGTTATGAGCTTTTAAAGTTTCCAAATTTTGTCCAACCTTTCCCATTGACTCGATCCGTTGTGCGTCGGATGATTCGATTAGCCGATGATTCCGGTCGGAGGAGTCAAACGGACGCGTGCCGGGTCGGCAAGACGACGTTATTTATGTCGATCGGGTTTGTTGAGATTTTAGACGCCCCGATAACCGGCTCCAGATTAATTGTCCGTAATCAACTGCGTTGTTTTACAGGCACATGTCGTCATGAGTCACTAAAATCGCCGCATAAAAAGTTCTCTTGAGAGGATTCATGCAAAATAACTTTTTACTCTAACCTTGTTACAAAAATTATGGAGTGTTCGTTTTTGAGACCCTCTCTGGAGCGTGACAATCATAAGCTCATTCTGGCGAGGGAAATATGAGGCGTTGGGTGCTGAGAGGGTGTTGCTTGGTTGCGGTGTCTTGAAACCTTCGCTGCTGATTTATAAATTAGAGAGGAAACTATTCAATAAATTTTCTGAAATTTTTCGAAACTTGAAATATTTAAACATTCTCCTTAATCTAATAAAATCATTTTTGAGACGCTCGATGGACGGGGTGAAGAAGGAGCGTAAGATGGTCCAAAGGTCGAATTTCAAGGGAGGAATCAAAATTCACACTGGAAAAAAAACACATTGGATCTGAAGTCCAGACCCTTAAAAACATCAACAAGAAAAAGTACTCTTGATTCAATCAGAATCTAGCTTAAATCAAGAACCAAGCCTCTTAATTTAAGCGGATTTTGTTTTGATTCAAGCAAAAATCCGATTGAATCAAGAATATTTTTTTTTTTTGTCAATGTTTTCAAGAGTCTGGACTCTAGATCCAATGTGTTTTTTTTCCAGTGCAGAGTGAAGAGAAAGGCATTAAGAATATTGTTTGGCAGGAGATTTTTCTTTGAAACATCGTTTTGTTATTGAATTAAAACTATTTTCTCGTTAACCACGGGCGATCTCAACGATTTCGCTGGCCTCGAAGCGGCCTTTGGGGAGCGCAGATCTTCGGGGGTTGGGCCGCGTAGCGGCCAGCGGGCGGACACCCTAGTTTTCTTCTAAAACATTTACAAAAATGAGAGATATAAGAACCTTGTTGGTTCATTCAGACGATAAGGGCGATTGCTCAACAATAACTACCTGAGGTAAGATTTGGTGGTGAAACCCGTAACTTCTAAATCCTCTACTTTTTTTCTTTTTTTTCTTTAAATGTATTTAACTCGAATCTCGAGAAGAAATTCTTCATTCTCCCTTGCACCTGATGGATATACCCCACATGCCACATGGCCAGTGCCTGATTAGCCAATTCCGACGGGACCAAAACATCTTGAGGCCACAGGAGCGGAGTCAAGTGTTTGACGAAGACAAGATAATAAGTCGTATGAAGCTCGTGTGTGGCATCTTGGCTCTAGTGGGACACAAAACGCTCAGAAAATAAACCATTATATTTATTTTCTATTTTGCCCCTTTTGAGTGGGCCAAGACGCGGTAGCCTCGAAAAGTTGCGCGGAAACTGCTGGTGCAATGGTGCCACACTAGGATAAAAAAGTTGGGGGAGACAATAGGGAAATCAGTTCTATACAAAATTTAAGCTGTAAGATAAGATGGGGTGTTTGACCTCAACTTATGTGGTTTATTTCTTTTGACTTATGTTACGACAGCTTCCATAGCGACAATTTTTGAGAATTGACAGTCTGTCAATAAACAGGAAATTAGCTTTAGCAAAACCATTTTAACATGAAATTTGATGAATCGTGCGAAGAATAGCTAATTGCTAACGTCAAAACTTTAAAACACACTGTCTGAAAAACTATTCTACTCTGATATTCCAGTGAATTCTAGTTACTTTGCAGCTGATGAGTTCTTTGAAGTCTAGTTATATCATCTCTACAGGTTTGATCCTTGAAATATTTATGAAACCTTTTTTAAAAAGACTTAATGATTATTTTAATTTTTAGGTTTAGATTAATATACGCTTAAAAATCCAGGCCTCCAAAAAAAAAAAGTCTTGCCCGTATAAGTGATGGGATCTTAAACCTAATCTGTTCAAGTGGCTATAAGTGCTAACTTTCTGGTATAATTGCTAAAATCAATTACGCTCTTTGCATTAACATGAAACATTCATCGAATAACCGAATGGTGCTCTTCAAGTTTAGCAAATTAAGGGATTAGGATGATTATAACATTTTACCGTCCCTTTCAATGTAACGGATTTTGTAATATTTACGTTTAGAATGCCAATTCAGAAATTTTTTCTAGTAAACCACTTTCAAATTTCTGTACTCCAAAACAGGGCGCACATAAAATTTTATGGTCAGGGCCATTATAAATATCCCTTTGTTGCATATAGCGTTGCAGGAAAGCAACAAATGTTTTTTTTGGCATTGATCCTCTGCGGCATTAAATTACGCCAAAGCAACGCATTGTTTTTGGAAAAAATTAGTCTATCCCAAAAAAAAAGCCAAACTATCCCAAAATGAGGCTGAATGGAAACAAGTCCCAATTCGTAATTTTAATTTAACGATGGGGAAAAATGCAACGATTTTTTTTATTCTTCCAGTTTCGAATTAGGGATGGAAGGGCCGGAATTCGGACTATTCGACACCGTCGCAGGGACCACCGGTCTCGAAACTTGTCAAGAGTGGGGTTTTATCTTGATCCTGGCACTCGAGGAGTTCCCGGCCATTTTCCTTTCCACGCCGGGAGGAAAGCGGGGGGAGGGAGGGGGGCGCGGAAGGTGTGAATCGCCGAGCTCAACTTTGGCTGAGTCACCCACAAGGGAGGCCGTTTCGTTCAAATTCGAGTTCAATTATCTTGCCCATAATCGCGCGCCCCAGCGCCTCCAGTTGACCCCTGTTGGCCACTGCTACCAAATTGGCAGAAGACTAAAAAAATAAGGGTAAAAATCTATCGGATTCTACTGGACCTTAATTCCTGAAAATTTGAAAGCCGGAGCATGGATGTGCCGAAAATCCCTCAGATGTCTACTGACAATAAAATGAGCTCTTTGTTAAAACTCATGTCTATAGAGGGTTGTAGATTCCCAAGTTACTAAATAAACAGAATAGAAGCCCAATAAACTGCAAAAAAAGGAGTAAAAATCAAGATTCCCAAGCAAAGTTAATTGTCTAAACGAATGTTCATATTTTTTATCCATTTCTTAAGCCCTCTCCCCTAACGATCGAGTAAATTAAGCCTCGCGTCTGATTGGTCAAGAAGTGACATGATTCTCGACCATGCATGCTTTTGAGAAGGGTTTTCCATGTGACTTTCTATATGTATGAATACTTTCTATATGTATGATGGTAATGTGGAGAAATGAACTGTTCCATTGCCGTCATAGTTTGAGTGTTTATAGTTTTGAGTTTCATGAACTATACGTATTGAACCGTAGACCATTTTGAGGAAAAATTAATCGTTACTGTTCAGATGCTCATGACTACCTAACTTCTTAGTCGTCGTTAAAATGTTACTTTGCACTCACACTGTCATCAAGAATGAAGCTTCGTTACCGTGATAGTAACATTAAAACTACAATCAGAACTACAATCACTGTGCGTTTTTCTTTTTTTAATGTGATACTTTTTTCTTCAAAATACATGTTTAATTTTCAAATTGGTTCCTTTACATCTTGATTAATCATTACTCTCTTTGTGATTTTTGCTATTTTGCCTCAATTTAATTTCCTTGCGCCAGAAAAAAAATAGAACTCAAAAGCATTCTCTACCGAAAAATATACCCTAATTTACAGATTTAACTGCGCAATTTGGCGTCGTGTCCCGGTTTGATCTGGTCATCCAGCTTCTGTTGCGTCTTGTTCCCTGCTCAAGGGCCGAGTGCTTGAAAAACTAGTTTCCGTTTTTATTGACCCTCTCAAGATCTTGTGTTTTTTACACCCTTATCCCTTCCCTCGTCAATATTTCGATGATGGGTATCTGTTTTGTTTTTTACGCGTGACGGTTCTACAGCTAAAAAAGAATTAAAGTATCTCAGATCTCTATTCTTCAAGAGACTATCCTTTCTATGAATGAGCACTCTATGATAAAGGAATAAGAAACTAAGGAAGACGTTTTTCTTGTGATTAATTGGCCAGGATTTTTAAATGAATTCATTATATTTAAAGTAAAATATTAATGTAAGTAAGCTGACTAACAATAAGGCGTACTCGCGCATCGTGGTATGATGGAAGCACAACTCATTTCTTCCGAACAGATGCAAATTGATACCGTCTATAAAAGGAGAACTTCAAACCTACCCTCTTTTCCCCAGTTTCTTGTCTGTGATTGCGCTTTTTGGAGCTCGATTAATAATCATGGAGGTGAGCGCTCGATTGGTGAGCCAAACTGCCCCCAGACATCTATCAGTTCTTTTTACATTTTTTTGGGAATGCTGCGTGATCATAGGCTGGTGTAATTGCTATACTCGGGCAAAATCAATTTCTGTTCCATTAAATCTACTCAGTGGGGCAGATTTTGCTTGTGCGCCTTTAAAAAAAAAAAAGGATTTACTATTGACTCTTTCCAAGTTTTGAGTCTAGTTCAACCAGTTTCAGATTTTATCCTGTCCAGTGGCGATTTTTGCAAGTTCGCAACACTGGATTTCCTCTATTTAATACACGCTAAAAAAATTGGTTGCATGTGAGACAGGATCCATCACCAAGAATCGACCGTTTCATCGGATTTAAAAGGAGGGAATTCATCGAAATTTCAAAAATTGACTCTGAATCCATCTAGGTAAATTTAAACAGCATAAAACTTCATGCTTATTGGAAGAAAAATTAACATTATATTGTGAGGATGGCGTACTAGAGAATACTTCTCTACAATCAATGATCACATTTTACTTCTTCGACGGTCCAACTGGTTGGCTAACAAGACATGACATCGCGATTTCACAGAACTTGTAAATCATCATTTTCAGGGGAGTTTGCTGAAGCCTCCAGCTGAAAAACGGCTCACTTTAGCGTTCAAAGAGAGCCGACCCAGAAAATTCGTCTTAAAAAGCTCGTCTTGAAACTCTTAGGGTGGAAGGGGGGGGGGGAGGAACAAAACAAAAAGATAACTGAATTACAGGATGATAATACACAAACCATTACCTTCGGAGCCCTCCGAAAGACGCCCGAAAGCGAGGTTGGCAGAGGTAGGGGGAGGTGGGGGAGGGGAAGGCGGGGGTTGGGGGGGGGGGGTTACAAAAAATGGAGCACGAGAAGGATGCGGCGAGGTGGGGGGAGAGGAGAGTTCGTCGAGCGAAACATAATTATTATTCAGATCCGTAAAGAGGCCATTAGACGCGGCATCGTTGTTATTAGAACTCTATGAAATTGAATTATCCTTCAATTACTGGCTGTTTACTGGATCGTTTGTCATCGTTATTCGCCTTCTCCCGGGCCCCGAGCGCCGGATTTATTCAAATTTTCACTCGGCTGCCCTCGCTTGGCTACCCCGTTTCCCCCTCCCCTCCGGGCTCCCCCGCGCCCCGCCCTCCCCCGCCCGGCCGCCGCCCCCGATTTATTTATCGCCTTCGGAATCGGGATTATTAATGCGGGAGTTTTAGCTTTTTATCCGGGTTTATGTTTCGCATTTTCCGGGTCTCGGAGAGCTTGGTTTTGTGGCGCCGACCCGCGTCGGGCACTCAGCGCTTCCTAGTTTCGCGACGCACGATTCTAAACTGCGGCTCGGTTATTGAATCAATATCGAATAACCCTGATCGATACATAGCATTGTTAGGATAGGGAGTTATCGATCGAGTTCATTCGATAAAGATTCAAGAATCGGACCCGCTGGTCGCGAACAGATTATCCTTTTTTCCGTTTCAGTCTGCTCAAACGCAAGAATTTCCGTTATTATTCTAAGATCATGTGTGACTGTGACCGTTTTGGAGAAGGAACCTCAGATCATGGAGGCAAACTTATGAATAAAGCGATTTTTGTAGAGTTGGTTTCAAAAATTTGATTTTAAGATTTTGACGGACAAAGATATGTTGTGATCAGTTTAGTTCATTATTGTGCTGTTGGAATGCGTGGAGTTGCTGTATCATCTGGCAGTTTTGTAAGCTGAATGGTGTAGATTAGCAATATTTAATGGCTATTTTCTCGGAACCTTTTATTCTGGACCGCAAGTTTCAAACCACCGTTAGTCCCATTTTAATACTTTTTAATGGTTTCTTTTTGGTCCCAAAATGCTCATGCGGAGAACATTTTATACATTCTCTATGTTTCGACATCGATCAGTCGAAATTTTGAGTTTCTGTGGAGGAGGACTAAGGTCTCATTATCAGTGTAAAAAGACTAGACTGACTGTGAGTTATGTAGCGCCTTGATACAACTATTCGTGTTCTACGGATGCGCATGTTGCGTGTTCAAAATTGAAGGCGCTTTCGCTTTTCTTACTTCTTCAGAGATGGACCCTTGGACCCGGCACTCGTCAGTTGTAGCACTCTAATGAAAAAGAGTATCTATATCGGGAGAGTATTACCAATCAGTGACACAAGGTCAAAGTATCTACGGCCACTAATTGAATCGATCATTTTTGGAAAGACTTGAGCGCCAAAAATGAAAACACGAGAAAAACTTAAGAAACTGTGATGATCAACCCGTTTTAAATCGTAGATTTTATAATAATGTGATGAATCAATTATCACTGTAATATTTCAGAATTCTAAAGTATAGAATGGTCACTTACTTTTCTTCCTTTTTCGCCCGATGCAAATTCGGTTGTCACCATTTCCACATTTATCCTATGGTATAGCCATGGTATACCCATAGTAGAAATGTGTAAATAGTGACAACCGAATTTGCATCGGGCGAAAAAGGAAAGAAAAGTAAGTGACCATAGTTCCCGATAAAGAAAACAAAAGAAGTAGTATAGAATGGGTTGAGTAAAACGTTTTTTACTGCTTTTCTTGCTCTGTTATTTGAAATATCTCGGCCGGAGTTGTTTGCGGCGCCGTGATACAACTATTCGTGTTCTACGGATGTGCGTGTGGTATCTTCAAAATTGAAGGCACTTGCGCTTTTCTCTTTTCTTCAGAGATGCGTGGGACTTGTCAGTTGCAGAAATCTAATAACAGACTAGAGATATTATTGTCATCTCAATAATATTTTTTACTACAAAAAGGTGCAGGTAGAACTAACGATCTGCCCGACTCGTTGGCGTAATTTTCGGAGTTCAGACCGGCCGGTCCGCGAGCTGACCGCCCAATTCACGGACTGGGCAATTTTGCCAACAAGGCTTAATAGATGCACGGATTATATAATAAAGCTCTAGATAGATCTTCTCTCCCTCCTTCCTAGCCTTAAATATCTTTTTATGTTGCTAATCATTTCATATCATCAAAGGTAAGTCAGTTTACATCCTTCCCTTACCAATCATTCGTTCTTGAATACATCCCTACCGCTTTGATTCTTCTAGTATTCAAATTCAATCCTTCAATCTCACATACATCAAAGCTTTGAAACAAAAAATTTGAATTATTCTCTGCATTCTTTTGCTCGATTTGAATCCTTCTTCTTTTCTTTCTTATTTGAGTTACTCGGTTCATCATCGCCTTTTTCGCTTTGAAGGTGAATTTTTGATAAAGCTCCGCAATTGTCTAGCTTAAAAGCCTCATCTGATGGTAAATGTTATTACGAATTATGTTTCGTGCATATATACTGTTATTTTCTGATCAATCTTATATGTTAGGTGGTATCTTTTTCTTGGAGCAGCAAGAGGTATCAGTAGTTCATTTTGACACAACTTGAGAGCACAATTTTCCCGTCATACATTCGACGATACCGAAAACCCCGAGTGTCTAAATGAAGACAGCTGGAATCCCTAAGCCCAAACAAATCGGCGGCTCCTTTCTTTCTCATTCAGATGGACTCGGATTGTTCCCGAACGAAGCCACGGGCCTGTCGAGTCACCCATGTTCTGGCCACTTGAGACAGCGACCCCCAGACCCCATGTAACCCCCCTTCCCCCCTCCAACCTCCGAACCCTCTACATCACCTGTGTCGAGTTAGCCAAGGAAAGCTCTGTCTAAAATCATTGCGCCACAGAAAAACGCCGTATACACCTTGCGGCGTTGCCAAATTTTCTTTATTCAATAACTAATTTTCCAGGAATCTTCTGAGTATTTTTCCTCCAGTTTTCCAAGGAAAGTTCCATAAGGGAGCGTTTCCTAATTGAACAGAGCATGGGATCTCCCGCATATGATTGCATTGAAAATCCGGCGTGGAATTAGCCTTACTTACGGGCTATACAAACATACCGTCCGCGTTCCGGGCTCAGAGGCCGAAAGTTCCGGACGTAGCACCCGGAGTGATCGAAGCTACGGCTCCAGCACCCGGAACTTTCGGCCTCTGAACCCAGGACAGACGGTATATCTATATAGACCGTAACTTCCTTTTTTAGTGTGCAGGCGCAATATCAATCATACGACCTACAACGGTGTTTGTCAGTTTTCGGTCCTGGTCATCTACGATCTCAGATGACCATACTCGCCATTTAAACGGTCTCTGGCCATAAGAGCGTCGTCGGGCTTGGAAGTAACTACGTTGAAGGCGGCTCACTGGTGCCGCGGCTAATTCCGTTCGTTAGGTTGGTAAATACTCGACTGCAGTGCAGCCACTTCACCGGTGCTTACCGTTCGGCGGCGCGGCGCGGCGGCTGTGATATGCATACTTTTGAATGCTCGCTTGAGAGGTATGGCGCTGTATGTCTGAGAGCGGACGCACTTTGTACTTGGTAGCCGACCGAGGTATAGTCCTGTCTAGTGGTTTCGAGTCATTTACCCGCTCCGTTTATTGCATACGCTTCTCTCCGGTATTTTAAGGGCTCCCAAGACAATTGAGTGGAGCCCCGAAAATTCGATGATGATGGAAGGCTATGAATGTGGCTGATGAAGGACGCCGTTGGATATCCATTAAGGTGATTCGATGGACGCCATATTTTGTGTCAGAACGGCATGCGATATATCGCATCATTTGGCTCCATTTTTCGGCTACTCGTCATTTTTCTTCAATTTTGAGATCGCAATGCTGTTGTCGGGAGACTAAAGCACTCGCGTACGAATTTTAACAAAGAAATTCAACGTAATAAAGGCGTGGTTTTTTTAGAGAGAAAATATCGCATTCGAGTGCAGTTTCGATATCAGTATCGAATGCGATGTTTTCTCTCTGAAAAAACCACGCCTTTATTACGTTGAATTTCTTTGTTAAAATTGGTAAGTGAGTGCTTTAGTCTCCTGACAACAGCATTGCGATCTCTAAATTGGAGAAAAATGACGAGTAGCTGAAAAAATGGAACCAATTGATGCGATGTATCGCATGCCATTCTAACACAAAATATGGCGTCCATCGAATCACCTTAAAAGGTTTGCGGCGGGGGGGGGGGCAAAAGAGGAGATCAGATAAGGTCATTTGCTAGACTAACCGAGGTAGGATACAAGGAGAAAACAATTCGGTTCATATCAAACTACATCGGGGTGTTTCGGTTTGGTTACCAAAGTATTCGGTTGCGAAAATCGAACTGAACGAAATTCAGAGTCTTTGATAGGAAAAACCGGTTGCTTGTGTTCAAACTTGGGTTCAATATAAACCAAAATTCAATTCCTGTAACCAAATTTTTTTTCTTCAGCGCGTGTATGGTGATAGGGAGTTGCAGAGCGCCTTGGTGCGTTGATATCATGATAACATGGCTAATGGACTGAGTCAACTTTTTCCCCTTACGTTACTGATAAGAATAGTAGAGGAGTGGGAGCGTTAGGACGATTTTCAGGAGCCATATCAAATTAACAGGAAAACAATATCCGGGATAATTATTATAAGGGTAATGTCCTCTTAAGCGTCCTGGTCTTTCTAAGAAGTGGCGTTCGGAGTTGAGCTAAATTGGGATAACGGGCGCAAATTCTTATCAGAGAGGCTCCTGAAATTAACGTGATTAAAATGGTAATGAGCACTTTAAAGAGTCTGTGTTTACAACAGCCGGTAAACAGGATTGTCAGTTTTAGGCAATTTTTTTACGAGGCATACCCCAGCGCTAAAGTTAACCACACAGCTGAACGTCAGCATACTTAAAGTATAACCCTCGTTAACTTTAAACATATGGGTTCATTAAAGACACCTTTTGAGCATTGGCGAAAGTAACCAATGTGTCGAGGAGAAGAGGACATTTATGGCTGTTTAGGTATGAACACTTCCACAAGTGTCTCAAGTATTATTTTTTGCTTAAATCTAACCCGTTTTGCTTCACTTACATAAAATACGGGCGTCATTGAAAAATAAAATTATATAATGGAATACATTAACGTTTTGT
This sequence comes from Bemisia tabaci, assembly GCF_918797505.1. Taxonomy (NCBI): domain Eukaryota; kingdom Metazoa; phylum Arthropoda; class Insecta; order Hemiptera; family Aleyrodidae; genus Bemisia; species Bemisia tabaci. Next base: position 40,742,266 of record NC_092795.1, read on the forward strand.
AAAAACAGTGATCGGTGAGATTCAAAATTATTCTTTCTAGAAAAATTACGGGAAAAACTCGGTGAAATTCTTGAAAAACTTGGCGACCAGGATGTCTGCCAAGTCTGAAGACGCTTCGCAGTCTGTGCCATCAGATACCTCCAATTAAGGGGGAAAAAGAAAAAAAAAGAAAAGGAGGAAAAACCGGAACGGAAGAAAAGGGAGGAAAATTTACTCCGATTACATCATTAACAAGAGCTCGTGAAACAACCGGCACAATAATGATAATAAAATAATAAAGATAATTATATGACGACGCCTCCTTCCGCACACTTTTCTTTCCTCCTTTCCTTCTTCGCGTTCATGCTCTGCTTTCGTTGTTAATTATCCGTCAAAAAAAAAGTCGAGCGAGGCTGCGGCGTTCTAATTCGCTCATCGATATTGTTTTCCGGGCCGTTTGCTTTCCGCGACGGTTTTTCCGAGCTTAATTGGTGTTTGCCGGGGAAACGAAGCGAATTAAGACCGAAAATTGACGGCCGAACAAACACGGGCAGGGCGTCGATCATTTCCGCGAGTAACTGAAAAAGGGGCTGGAAATCGGCGATCATTTCCGCTAGGAAATCATCGATCGTTTCCGCAAGTGCAAAAAATGAATATGCACAACGTGGCAACTCTAAGTTGTTGGAATGATCTAGAAGGAGGTTTGCCGCATCACATGTCGCATCGCGCTGCACTGATAAGAAATGAATGAAAGGTGCGACACCGCTGACCGCTCTCTCGGAACTGAAACTGATCAGTTGGTATCAAGTCAGTGCGTGACTGCGTGTGCGGGATGGATGTTCAAATTTCGGAAAAGTACGTTAGTACGCGAGGCGGAAATTGCATAGTAATTGAAAATTACAAATTGTGTCAAGCAAATGTACTTAAGAACGGAAATGTGCGGTATCGGTGTACGATGAAAAGTTGTAGGTACAGTGTTTTAGTTGATAAATCCCGCGAACATGTTTTGGAAGTTAAGAACGAACATTCTGCACCAAATCACCAATATTCTGATGATGAAATAACGAGACAGAAATTTAAGGAAACTTTAAAAAGAAAAGCGACCGAAAACATCAGAGAGAAACCGTCTGCCATAATCGGTAGGAATTTATTGGCAGAGGGGACTGACGCAGTGGAATTTCAGCACATAGAGTCATTACGGCAAAGTATGTACAGGAAACGAAGAAAATTAACGAAGAACCCTTTACCAGGTAGTAGAAACGAAGCTATCAAACAATTATTTGACAAACAGGAACAAATTTTGTTTCAAAAGGAACAGTTTTGTTTTGTTCACGACACCGAACCCATAGTAATTTTTACATGCACCGAAAACATGAACTTATTGAGTAGCTGCACCGATGCCTTTGCAGATGGAACCTTTTCATTCGCCCCTCAACACTTCACGCAATTATATACTATACATGTTTACGTTCAAAAATTTTACGTTCCTGTTGCTTTTTGCTTCCTTGAAAATAAAACGGAGGCCACTTACAATTTAATGTGGCGACGGTTGTTGGCCATATGCGAACAATTAACAGGTAAAACTTTCTGCTTTTCACACTTTTACGCTGACTTTGAGAAAGCTGCTCATAATGCCGTACTAGCAATGTTTCCGGAATGCCTTATATTGTGCTGCACCTTTCATTTAGCTCAGAATTGGTTTAAACATATTCAGCAAAACAAGTTCCTTCTTAGAGAATATAATACGCCAGATTCTGAAGTGGGCAAATATTTGAAATATTTTTTTGGCCTGCCATATTTACCGCCTACTGAAATAGAAGCAGGTTTCGTTGATTTACTATCGATTGCACCCCCCCAAGTGCCATCTGATTTTTCCGATTATGTCTTAGAAACGTACATAGACGAGGCGGCACTGTTTCCTCCTAGCATGTGGGCAGGCCCCCCCTCTGATGGGCCAAGAACGACCAATGGACCTGAATCCTTCCATAGCAATTACAATAAAAATTTTTACCATCGGCCTTCAATTCATAGTGTCACGCAAGTTTTACTAGAAACGCAAGCTCTCACAATGACAAAAATTAACTCAATCAAGAAGCAATCTACAAATGTTATCCGGAAAGAAACCGCCGATCGACTTGCAACATCCATCCAGGCATGGAATACATGCAAAGAAGCATTAGAAGGAGGCTCTGAAACGGCTCGCTTGAGGTACCTGAAGTTTATGGGATACCGATTTCACGGGAAGAAAGTTTAAAGTTTTCGACTTAAAATGTGACGTGATAATTATTTTATCTTAAAAAAAAACTGTGCGCACAGTTTCTTTCTTGTTTTTTTTTAAAGTGGATTTTGAAATGTTGAGATGTGCAAAAATCCTTACCGTGCGGACAGTTTCTTTATTTTTTTTTAAAAAGAAAGAGGTTTTTTGAAATTTTGCGATTTGCATATACGTGATTTAAGGGGCGGCGGTCATTTCCGCGAGGAACTGAAAAAGGGGCTGGAAATCGGCGATCATTTCCGCAAATTATTTCATGACAATTTTTGTTACCATTTGGAGGAGTTGGCAACGTCGGCAAACCTGAAACTATCCCCTAAATAAACATTAATGTACTCACCCATTGATTCAAGAAGATTCAAGAAGAAGACTGTGATTTGAAGTAGCAAAAGAAGATACAAGAGGTCGGTTGACAAAAAGTTCCAAAACTCCACTTCATTTTGTAAAAAGTAAAAGTTCGGAACTTTTTCCCCCCCTCCCTTAAATCGGGCGTCGATCATTTCCGCGAGTAACTGAAAAAGGGGCTGGAAATCGGCGATCATTTCCGCTAGGAAATCATCGATCGTTTCCGCAAGTGCAAAAAATGAATATGCACAACGTGGCAACTCTAAGTTGTTGGAATGATCTAGAAGGAGGTTTGCCGCATCACATGTCGCATCGCGCTGCACTGATAAGAAATGAATGAAAGGTGCGACACCGCTGACCGCTCTCTCGGAACTGAAACTGATCAGTTGGTATCAAGTCAGTGCGTGACTGCGTGTGCGGGATGGATGTTCAAATTTCGGAAAAGTACGTTAGTACGCGAGGCGGAAATTGCATAGTAATTGAAAATTACAAATTGTGTCAAGCAAATGTACTTAAGAACGGAAATGTGCGGTATCGGTGTACGATGAAAAGTTGTAGGTACAGTGTTTTAGTTGATAAATCCCGCGAACATGTTTTGGAAGTTAAGAACGAACATTCTGCACCAAATCACCAATATTCTGATGATGAAATAACGAGACAGAAATTTAAGGAAACTTTAAAAAGAAAAGCGACCGAAAACATCAGAGAGAAACCGTCTGCCATAATCGGTAGGAATTTATTGGCAGAGGGGACTGACGCAGTGGAATTTCAGCACATAGAGTCATTACGGCAAAGTATGTACAGGAAACGAAGAAAATTAACGAAGAACCCTTTACCAGGTAGTAGAAACGAAGCTATCAAACAATTATTTGACAAACAGGAACAAATTTTGTTTCAAAAGGAACAGTTTTGTTTTGTTCACGACACCGAACCCATAGTAATTTTTACATGCACCGAAAACATGAACTTATTGAGTAGCTGCACCGATGCCTTTGCAGATGGAACCTTTTCATTCGCCCCTCAACACTTCACGCAATTATATACTATACATGTTTACGTTCAAAAATTTTACGTTCCTGTTGCTTTTTGCTTCCTTGAAAATAAAACGGAGGCCACTTACAATTTAATGTGGCGACGGTTGTTGGCCATATGCGAACAATTAACAGGTAAAACTTTCTGCTTTTCACACTTTTACGCTGACTTTGAGAAAGCTGCTCATAATGCCGTACTAGCAATGTTTCCGGAATGCCTTATATTGTGCTGCACCTTTCATTTAGCTCAGAATTGGTTTAAACATATTCAGCAAAACAAGTTCCTTCTTAGAGAATATAATACGCCAGATTCTGAAGTGGGCAAATATTTGAAATATTTTTTTGGCCTGCCATATTTACCGCCTACTGAAATAGAAGCAGGTTTCGTTGATTTACTATCGATTGCACCCCCCCAAGTGCCATCTGATTTTTCCGATTATGTCTTAGAAACGTACATAGACGAGGCGGCACTGTTTCCTCCTAGCATGTGGGCAGGCCCCCCCTCTGATGGGCCAAGAACGACCAATGGACCTGAATCCTTCCATAGCAATTACAATAAAAATTTTTACCATCGGCCTTCAATTCATAGTGTCACGCAAGTTTTACTAGAAACGCAAGCTCTCACAATGACAAAAATTAACTCAATCAAGAAGCAATCTACAAATGTTATCCGGAAAGAAACCGCCGATCGACTTGCAACATCCATCCAGGCATGGAATACATGCAAAGAAGCATTAGAAGGAGGCTCTGAAACGGCTCGCTTGAGGTACCTGAAGTTTATGGGATACCGATTTCACGGGAAGAAAGTTTAAAGTTTTCGACTTAAAATGTGACGTGATAATTATTTTATCTTAAAAAAAAACTGTGCGCACAGTTTCTTTCTTGTTTTTTTTTAAAGTGGATTTTGAAATGTTGAGATGTGCAAAAATCCTTACCGTGCGGACAGTTTCTTTATTTTTTTTTAAAAAGAAAGAGGTTTTTTGAAATTTTGCGATTTGCATATACGTGATTTAAGGGAGGGGGGGAAAAAGTTCCGAACTTTTACTTTTTACAAAATGAAGTGGAGTTTTGGAACTTTTTGTCAACCGACCTCTTGTATCTTCTTTTGCTACTTCAAATCACAGTCTTCTTCTTGAATCTTCTTGAATCAATGGGTGAGTACATTAATGTTTATTTAGGGGATAGTTTCAGGTTTGCCGACGTTGCCAACTCCTCCAAATGGTAACAAAAATTGTCATGAAATAATTTGCGGAAATGATCGCCGATTTCCAGCCCCTTTTTCAGTTCCTCGCGGAAATGACCGCCGCCCCACGGGCACGTTCCGGAATTCGAAAATCCCCCGCGCTCAAATATTGACTCGGGGAACACAATTTCTTTTCGCGGAACGCGCCTGACGGATGGGTCGATGGCGGCATTCTAATTTATATCGAGGGCTTGAAGAGCACCGTGAAACCAACAGGCCAAGTAAATGTAATGAAGCAGAAATGAATAAAGAAGAAACTAAATTTAAATCTTTGTAATTTAAAGTATCTCCAAGAATATTTCATATATAAATTGCGGGGAAATTCCCGAAAATGGAGATGTTGCATGTGTGAGGAATTTGCGATTTGACTGTTGATTCGTATGTAAAAGTTCGCGAGAAACAGGATGGTGCCACTGGTTTTCTCTGAAATCAACTCTCGAGCTCAAAAAAAGCTCTCCAGTTGAGGCCAAAATAGAGGGGACATCCCACGCTATCCTGAGAGTCCACCTCTACATCAAGACAAACTCTCCATGCAAAGATAGGGAGCAAATACATTTACAGGGCTGCCACTTTATTTGGGGACTCCAAAACTGAAAACACGGCAACCCTGCTAATGTATTTGCTCCCTATCTTTCCATGGAGAGTTTGTTTTGATGTAGAGGTGGACTCTCAGGATAGCGTGGGATGTCCCCTCTATTTTGGCCTCAACTTGAGAGCTTTTTTTGAGCTTGGGAGTTGCTTTCAGAGAAAACCAGTGGCACCATCGTGTTTCTCGCGAACTTTTACACAAGAATCAACAGTCAAATCGCAAATTGCTCACACATGCAACATCTTTATTAGTTACACTGAATAAGTTATTAAAGTCACTTAAGATTCATTCATTATTCTTTCCATCACATCTTTTATATTTTGCCTGGCTCAATCACGTTTCCTCATCAAAAACTTTAAATATTATAAAAGTTCAATGTATTATATTATCTCATTACGATACTTATATGTTTGGTAATTCCATTGCTATTGTATATTCGTTATTTTTAACGACGTGGTTATTCGGCGGTACGGTACCGCGGGTACCGTCGCATAAAACGTTATTCGGCGATACAGTGCCCTGACTAGAAAATCTTCCAAGTATCGGAAAAGTGCCTTTACCGGATAACTTTATGACCGCGAACCGGAAAATTTTCTACTGCTAAGGTGCCTTTACCGGATTTACGTGTTTTTTTCTTTTTCTCAAATATTTTATTGCAATTTACGTTGCTTAAACAGAGCATTGTAATTATTTGATATTTAGCATGGACGAAATTTTGATAATTTGAAATTTAGGCTCTCGGCCTCTTTCTGAGCCCAATTCAGTCCTAGACCATCATTTGCGTCGAGCGTGGTGCCAATCCAACGCAATCAAGAGTGATCATCCTTGAAAAAAAAAAATTTAGCATCGAATTCATCCATTAATGAGTTCATTTGAGCTCGCAATAGAGACCGTTTTGATGCAACAATGTCTAAAATGAGTATTTTGATTGAGATCATGTTAATCATGTGTCATGGTGGAAGATATACCCAGTAAAAATCTGTGCAGTTTGATTATTTTTGACCGAGTTCCAAGAAATTTCCATAATTTATTTCGCTGTCACGGGAGGATAGGGGGAAATAGTTCATCGGTTGATAAATAAGGAAAAGTGTCATGCGAATTGGCGTTATTGATACACGTGCAAACTAGCGAATTTGCGTGCCCTGCAATCCTGCTGTATTCGCTTATTTTTTATTTTAAAAATCGAGGTCATGTTTTTTCTCCCCATTTTTAGTTGAAATAAATAATAAGATCAGCTTCTTTCAAAAATACTTTAGACTCATTTAAAATCGATTTAATCGTTCACGAATGACGATTTTTGCATGTTTTAAGTGGAGAGGTGAATCAGGCTGTACCTATTGTGGGTCACGAGCGAAACGATTTTGGGCATAAGTAATTCGTTACTCGTTAGGTCATCCTGTTCATGGTGAAAATTTGGAGACACATTTTTTTATGTTATAGAGGTATTGGGATGAAAGTATTTGCCCCGTGGAGGAAAGCGTGCCTTGTAGTCGGTAAAATTACCATGAAGTGTGTTGTTGTTATTGAACCGTATAATGTTGGTGCAGCAAATGCAAGTACAACAAACAGGACATGTTGCTTTTCCGTCTATAGCGTCTGTTGCAGCCTACACTCGAAAAGTGTCCCGACTATGACGTTTATAATACCACTTTGTAGCTCATCAGCTTTATTGCCTAGAACATCTCCTAAAGTTTTTCCGAGAGAAGCATGCTAGGGGAAAGTTTAAGTTGAACAAGTTTCAAATAGTGCTCCATATATAATTGAGGGGCTTGGAGAACAAGGCGCATTGCAGTTTTTGCTACTTCGAGAAATACGTGTTTGAATAGTTTCGAAATTACACGGATCCTTATGAAGCATTGGAGACCAATCTAACCAATTTTTAAATTTATGGATCCTTATGGTGAAAAAAAATTCGAACTGACTTTTTGATGCTTAAAAACTCGAATCTGAGGGCGAATTTTTCGCAGAATATGCACGAAGAGTAATTTTACTTGAAATCATTAATATTTCAATTTTTTCCAAAACTGCACTTATGCGCCTTGTCCTCGAAGCTCCTCAATTTTGGGCCTACGGTCCATCGGCGTCACGGAAGAGCGATTTTATGACGACCCGAATAACCAAGTTTCGGTCATGCGAACTTTGCAGCCATGACCGCAAAGCCCGCAAGTTTCCAATCGTGGCCGAGCGTGTTGGAGAGAATCACGCCGAAAACTCTCGGAAGGGGGGGGGGGGGGGGGGTTGGGAAGAGAAAGGCAGGCCCTGGAGATCTTCTTGTGGGTTCCCGGCTCTCTCATTAATACCTGAATACCTGAAATCGGGCCCATGCAAGCGGCGGATCTGCAAGTCATCGCCCGGCCTGTCAGCGGCCCTGATGAAGAGGTTGTTATCCTATCATGCGGTGTCAGGCCCGCCAACCAATTATTAGAAGGAGTTAAATAAAAAAGAGAAAAAAGTTCATTCAATTACGGCCGTCATCGCGGAGACGCGCGCAACTCAGCATGAAGATAATTACAGGCAGTATGCATAAGTGGCCATCCTTGATGCCGGATGGTCATGGAAAATAATATGGTTTTTAATGCCTCGGTAAATTTTGCGCCAAATTTGTTCGCTGACAAGAAAGTATGGTAAAATCTACTAAATTTTTTTAGACAGTGATACTATTTAGCGGAAATAACCAGAATTATAGCAGTATTCACCAAAAGTCAAGTGATACCTACCACAGTATGGTAAATACTACCGTAGTCTGATGTTCATTACCATACTTGGATCACTGTGTCAGAGTATGGTGAAATCCACCATATTTTTTCCAGTGCTTAAGAGTGTAAGAACTTACTTTGAAAATACTTAAAATTGAAGATGAATTTTTGGTATTTCACGGGGAAATTTGAAAGGAAGTGAATGCGAGTTCCTAAAATTCCAGAACTGCATGAGCTCTAATTGTAAAGAAGGGGTAAAATGTAATAATTTTTTTTATAAAAAAAACATGCTCTAAACTTCAAAATTATTTTTGCCTTTAAATTCATGTTACGAGTCTGGTTATCGATCTTTTATAGGCTTTTCTATTATGAGTAATCTACGCTAGAATTTTTTCAAAAAATATCTTGAACTGAGCACTGTCACAATCGATTAGTAGGCGACGAGAACGCAAAAAAATCCGAGTCAATACTAAAAAAAAATATGATTAGGAGTAGAGATGAAATTTGTGGTGATCTCTAATTTTTTGAGTGTCCTCTGGAATCCAACACCCAAAATTAATTCATGCCATAGATGGTTACTTGTAGATTTGGACCATAATCATTGTCACTTGGATCGTAGAATGTGCGCATGTAAATATGGGTCCCTTATTTGAATTTTGTGAGAAGACCCACGCTGAGAGATTTGAATGTAGTTTGAAATGTTTACTCACACATTAATGAAAACTTCCGGGCGCATGCGAAAGTGGAACACGAGCACAAATCACAAAAGGAAGCGCCAATCGAGTTTAATTTACGTGCAGGTGTTTCTAGACGCTGGCGCCATCTTGAAAATTTCATTAAATCTACGTAGCACGACGACGATTGCCGATTACCTTCAGCTTATTCTGTCACGGTTTGTTCTTGCATTGGAATGTTTGCCTAACAGAGTTGCAACCTTTCCGTTGTGCAGTTAGTCACAGTGTACGTGTTGCGTCTGTGTATGTGTAGATAATCATTAGTCAGCTATAGACGCCATTAGTGCCACGTCACAGAAAAGTGATATAAATCGATTTTTTCGCATTGGTAGCATTGAAAGAGGTTATGCCAACGTTATTGTTTGGATCCAATTCGATACCATGGAGAATTCCTATGATGACGCGCTCTTAATAGCGTCTATACGGCCATACTAAGGAAGAACGCCTTATGAACATTCGAGGGTTGCCAAATTTTCCTGAATATACCGTGTATTTTTGACGAAATTTATGCATATTTTTTCTTGAAATGTTCAGATATTTTAGATTAAATTGCGTACACAATTGTGTGAAAATCTTGAAGAAAAACATTCACGATTTTCCGGTAAATTTGGTTTTTATCGAGGGGGAAATTTGGCAACATATGAAGGTTCATAAGACGTTCTTCCTTAGCACGGCAGTATAGTTACGAAAAAACTTTTGACGACTCGGCTTTTGATTTTTATGAAATACTTATTGGTAAATTTTGTTTATGCAGAATTTCAAAAATTTCACCTAGTCCTGCTAGACCAAGAGGAAATAAATCAGAGGAAACTTTTTTAGTAAGGGCAAATTGTGAAGTAATTACGATTAACGGATTTGTAGGAAAAAAGGGTCCAGAGCTGCGTTAAGCATGCGTCGAGAGAATTAATTTTAGAAAATTATTGTGCAAGTTCCTTGGAAAAAACGTTGGGGCGAAACTCGTTGAAAGACTGTGAAGAAAACTGACAGATAGAGATGAGAATTTTGCAATAGAGAGAGATCCATTTTTACGTTACGGGTACGTACCGAAATGAGGAGGGAGGCACAAATTGAATAAAGCACGTTACGAGATTTTTTGGAGCCCACTTGACGGTGTAACAAGTCAGCTGCGAGAGGGAGGAAATCATGTTTCAAAGGTTAATTTTTTGGAAATAGAAAAAAAGGAGTGATTTATACAAATGTCAAGTATGAACAAGTGTCAAAACGCAATGAAACCTCTCTCAAAACTGTAACACCTCTCCTTTGATATCCGAGCAGTCTGCGCTAATGTTAACCATGTACCATCAAAAATAGATTTTGTTCAAATTTTCTTCAAACCCATGAGTGAAGGAAATAAGGTTGCACTAATGAAATTGATAACGTCATCGATCTTTATTGTGTATTTAGCTTAATTTGTGTGATAGCTTAATTTTTCAGAAAGAAATGTGGCATCTTTATTTTTTCACAATTGACCACAAAGCCCGATCCTTAGACATTCACGACTGACAATTCCATGAATTTCAGGGATCAAAATGATTGTCTTGAGAAAAATCGTTGTAGCTGTTCTGCCATGCTAGGCAAGAACGCCGTAAATCCATTAAGATTTTTCCTCGTTTTTTGTAACATAAGGCTTAATAAAATAAAAACCGTTTAACCCATGCACCTCAAATTTTCAGGTTAAACTTTTGATAGAATTTGCGAAACAATTTCGTAAAAACATTGTTCCAAGCATTCAAGTTTTTCTGGCATGATACATTGTTTCCAAAAAATGTAAAATGTCGTTTACGGCGTTCTTTCGTTGCACGGTAGTTTTGGCACTGCAGAAATGCCAAGATCATAAGTCACATCGAGTTAAAAGGTGGCGCTGCCTGGTGAGAAAATCCCGCACCAACAATCTTTAGAGTTGGGCGGACACAGCCATACAGCCACCAGCCACTCAGACGGAGCAAGATTAGCGTGGCTAACGAGACTCTTGATTGGCCGAGGTGCGAATGCCGGAGTGAGACACCAAAAACCCCCTGCGCTCCCCTCGCCGTCCCCGGGCCCTCGCAACCCCCTCCCATAGTCCACGATTAGAGTCCGCTTTGTTCCTGGCAGCCATTACACGCTCGCACTAATTACTCTTCAGACACTGCTGCCAGATGTAGGCTTATCAAATCCGAGCTTCAATTCCATGTCCGTCAAACGTTCCGGGACTAGGAACTTTTTTGTTCCAATTTCTCCCACTCCATGATCGTCAAATTTCTGGGATTCTTTTTAGATTTTTCAAAAGTTCCCAGAAAATTCCGTAAAATGCAAAAGATCCGGAACATTTCAAAAGTTCCGGGAAAAATCCAGGAAAATCTCAAAAGTTCCGAAAGGCGGAGCTAGTTCCGGGAAATGAAAGCATTGATCAAATAAGTACACAGTAAATTACCGTCACTTATTTTGAATTCGATTTAACAGCGATGGGTAGTGGACCACCACGTTCATATTAAAAGACAAGTCAGATGTAGCAAATCGTTTCCCTCAGCGTTTTTCATCGACGGATTGGAATCAATTGGACGTATTTCTGCCGGACGGAACTGTGCGCATTAAAACGTGAGCCCTGAGCCCTGTTATGCATGTATTCTTATGGGTCTCAGGGCTCATGTCTTAATGAACACCGTTTGATAGAAATCTGTTCAATTATAGAGCATGTTTTGTTTACCTTCTGCTCTCAAATCTGCTGCTTGATATACATTGTACTGTCGGAAATGTCTGGATGCAACTAATCTAACCTAATAATGACTGTTCGTGTTGCAAACGAAAGAATTGAAGGCGCAAAGTTTTTTTTTTACGTTCATTTCAGCTAAACGCGGTCCAAATAGCGTTGGTTCAAGTCTCAAAAGGAAAATGATTTCATTGCAAACTCTATGAAACTTATATTATCATATATATTATTAAGTAAGAAACTTGTATAATTAAGTTTCATATTTGCGCATTTTTTCTCCCTATTTTCCTTTAAAACAATTCATTGGAAATTTGAGAAAAGTGATCTCTAGTATGCGGCTATGCGTGAAAACCAAAGGGATTTTTTAATGTATGTGTGATTTGGGGGGGGGGGAACTTCGGAGACTTACACAGGAAGCAGCGTGTTGCAGATCTTTAAAAACTTTGTCAATATTTTGGTAAATAACCGCAGAACATTCCGGTTTTTTGGCATGCAAGAGAGACGGTCTGGCAAAGCGTTATTTCCAGACTGCATAAAGGGTGTATGTATAGCAAGGGGGGGGGGGTGTTTGGGAATCGGCGGGGGGAGGCGTGGGCGTTCTAAAATCCAAGATTTCATTTTGAAGTAAAGTATACGGACAGTATTTAAGTACTCATGTTCGGTCTGAAGTCACTAATGCACTATCACCATATGGAGTTTATTATCTCTCGCGATGGACAGTCACTTACCCAACTCCCCAATCCATGTGTCCCGGTGCCGTTCGCCCGGTGTGGCAACATGGTTTGCTGCCAATTAACTCCCCCGAGCCAGAGAACGGCGGCCAATAGCACGCCTAAGTCACCTTGAAACGGCCAATCACAAGAAGGCTACCCCTTCCCCGTTCTTTACCACGAGCGACTCATTCATATTTTAGCTCCCCTTCGTTTGTCTCCTCTGGTAGACTGCCATCACTGCACGGTATGTCCGTGAACTTAGCCCCCCCACCTCCCCAAAAATTAAAAAATGCATCGTCAGGAATTTGCTCACCTTTTGCTCAGGTGGAAAAAAAAACTTTTTAGCAATTGCTCACCTTCCCTTCCCCCCAAATTTCAATTCGAAATTCCCTATGGACCCCCAAAAATGCCAGCCCCCCGACCTCGTCCGATCGACTTCAAACTGGTGTCAAACAATTGCTCTTGAATTGCTCAGAATTGCTCACCAAAAATTTAGAATTGCTCACCCTCCCTTCCCCCTCAAAATCCATTTCGAAATTCACCATTTGGACCCCCAAAAATGCCAGCCCCCCGACCTTGTCCGATCGACTTCAAACCGGTGTCAAACAATTGCTCTTGAATTGCTCAGAATTGCTCACCAAAATTTTAGAATTGCTCACCCTCCCTTCCCCCTCAAAATCCATTTCGAAATTCACCATTTGGACCCCCCAAAAATGCCAGCCCCCCGACCTTGTCCGATCGACTTCAAACCGGTGTCAAACAATTGCTCTTGAAGTGCTCAGAATTGCTCACCAAAAATTTAGAATTGCTCACCCACCCTTCCCCCCAAAATGAGGGTGCCACCTGGTGCCCCAAAATATGCCAGCCCCCCGACCTCGTCCGATCGACTTCAAACCGGTGTCAAACAATTGCTCTTGAATTGCTCAGAATTGCTCACCCACCCTTCCCCCCCAAAATGAGGGTGCCACCTGGTGCCCCAAAATATGCCAGCCCCCCGACCTCGTCCGATCGACTTCAAACCGGTGTCAAACAATTGCTCTTGAATTGCTCAGAATTGCTCACCAAAAATTAGAATTGCTCACCCACCCTTCCCCCCAAAATGAGGGTGCCACCTGGTGCCCCAAAATATGCCAGCCCCCGACCTCGTCCGATCGACTTCAAACCGGGTGTCAAACAATTGCTCTTGAATTGCTCAGAATTGCTCACCAAAAATTAGGAATTGCTCACCCACCCTTCCCCCCCAAAATGAGGGTGCCACCTGGTGCCCCAAAATATGCCAGCCCCCGACCTCGTCCGATCGACTTCAAACCGGTGTCAAACAATTGCTCTTGAATTGCTCAGAATTGCTCACCAAAAATTAAGAATTGCTCACCCACCCTTCCCCCCCCCCCAAAATGAGGGTGCCACCTGGTGCCCCAAAATATGCCAGCCCCCCGACCTCGTCCGATCGACTTCAAACCGGTGTCAAACAATTGCTCTTGAATTGCTCAGAATTGCTCACCAAAAATTTAGAATTGCTCACCACCCTTCCCCCAAATGAGGGTGCCACCTGGTGCCCAAAATATGCCAGCCCCCCGACCTCGTCCGATCGACTTCAAACCGAAGTCAAACAATTGCTCTAGAATTGCTCAGAATTGCTCACCAAAAATTAGGAATTGCTCACCCACCATTCCCCCCCAAAATGAGGGTGCCACCTGGTGCCCCAAAATATGCCAGCCCCCCGACCTCGTCCGATCGACTTCAAACCGGTGTCAAACAATGGCTGTCAACAAATTTCACTGGAATGCCAACATTTCATTCAATAAACTTCAGTCGTAAGAATATGGAGTTGGATTTGCTAATGTAGCTCGATTTGGAACTTAGCGGATTTTAGACCCTTTTAGTCGTCAGAATATGGAGTTTGATTCGCAAACGTAGCTTGATTTAGAACATAGAAGATTGTAGATCCCGTCACTATTTATATTAGTGCTGGATTTTGAAGTTTCTTGTCAATTGACGTAGTCCAATTTGCGGATACCCGTCTGGTGAGAGGGGATGCGATGATTTTTACTCTTAGGCGAGGATGGTTAAGATGATCCGTTAGTAAAATTCGAATTAAGAACCGAGATAACCGCAGTTTGAGTAATTTTTTGGTGGATTATGGGATGAGAGGTGTAGCGGAGGATTTTTTTGACGTGTGCCGTTTGGTGGGAAGGACTTCTTGGCGCACGCCTGGTGTGCCTATATGTATGATGTATCCGGCCCTGACTCAAATCATTCGGGGTGTATCGGAGTAATGTAAGCTCCGGAGGGCGGAGTTAAATGCACATTGAATTATCCTCTAATATTTGAACTACACTGTAAAGAACTCCAGAGATATATGAAATATCTCGAATGATGAGTCTCAGTATTTTTCAGGAAAGAGCTAAGAACTGAAGAATTTCAAATTAACGGACTAGCGCGCCCCTAGAACTCAAATCTTTCGCTGCGCAGTCGCAGGCTCGCAGGTAGCCGGAACCCCTCGAAGTGCAGCGTGGCCACATCTCTCTCCGCTTCGTCTACTGACCATTGAAACGGCCGGCAAGGGTCAGGCGCTGCGGCAACGCAAGATAATTCCGGACGGGAGATCCGGCACTCTTTACGCGGGATCTTTAAAAGTCGCAGGTAGCCGGAACCTTTCGAAGCGCAGCGTCGCCACATCTCTATGCGCTTCGTCTAGTGCCCGTTGAAACTGATGGCAAGGGTCACGTGCTGCGGCAACGGATGAAAAATCCGGATGGGAGATCCGGCGCTTTTTGCCTGGAATCTTTAAACAGCTGCGATATTGATCCAGATCATTTATCAGGGGCCTTTTTAAGTAGCGCTGTTGAGTTCAACGAGCTCCAATTCGAAATCAGAGTGTTAACTTATTCAGAAAGTCAAATATATAGATACTTGGCTTCTACCTCAAAAACAATTACAATTTTCCCACGTGTCTGGGTCGAAACATATCAAAAATTTCACAGGACTATTTTTTGAGAAATGTTCATAAATGTGTAAATTCCACATTATTTAAAAATCCCCGAAATCTAGTTGAGATTTACCTCACTCGAATGCGCCTTGTACACTCTTCCACATTTTAATTACAGAATTAAATATTTTCTCTCACATTTTTCGTCAGGTTTGGACGCTTCATTTAAAAAAAAAAAAATACAAATACAAATACTTTCTAAATATCGCGTTACTGCCCTGATTGAATCCCAAGACAATGAGACATGAACGTTGTTTTGGAAGAGTCAGTCGAGATAAGGTGCAATGCTACGGACCGTATGCTTCCTTGCAAACAAATGAAAACATTGAGGCATCAAAATAAATTCGCCGGCCATCGCCCCACAGTGGGACGAAAAGGTGTTAAAACGGGACATTCGCACATCAGACGATAATTTTTCGCCGATCTTCTCAAAACTTGACATTTTCAGTCTTTGTGGGAAAAGGAATCCAATGTTATGTTCAGAATTTGGTTCATTGTGACAATCCCGCCAAAAAATTGTGTTGCCAAGTCTCTGTTTTAATCTATTTGATAAACAGATTAGCATGATTATGGTAGAGATTTAACGCGCGTGTCGTTTGCTTTTTTTCATTGAAAAAGAAAATGAATTCACTGATCCTGAAATTGAGAAATGCTTCTATTAAGAATGAACACCCCCCCCCCCCCCACTATCTTCTTACCTATCGCAAAAACCGCAGCGATATTTGACTATAGGGGAATGAGTTCATCAATGGGCAGACATTAAAGTGAATCCGAAAATCATAAACGAATAAGTTGCTCCCAAATATTATCATTCTTTGACACAGATGCTGTTTTTTCCCCGTTTTCTTTTTTCAAGGACTTTTCTTCTTCCGTTTTTGAGCGTCACTTTCTGAAATCCTGATTATACGAAATATGCAACAGACACTCAAAAGTTTCAATCTTGAGATGCCAAGGCAAAATTCCATACTTCAGAAACTCCGAGCTTCTTAGGGGTCTTTTCTGCACTTCTGAAATATCGTTCATAAGAATGAGGATTTATTGCTACTTAATATATTGCAAATTTTCCCATCAAACATGGTGGAATACAAATCATGGGACACTGTCAAACCGTCTACTTTGGTTACAATTAAATTTTTAATGTCAGCCTCGATTCTAAGCACCGTTTCCATCACGACATCATCCAATTCTTGTTGTTGATTGCTCTACAAATTAAAAATAAAAAATCGGTCTACAAAAAAAGACGATATTGATCCGTATCCTAGATATCAGATGAGCATCGCAGCAAGCTGATAAGCAACGCGGCGGCGGCGCGGCGCGGTGGCCAGCAACATAGCCCGTTGCACTCAACCTCAACCGTCAATTGGCCTGTGAAAGCGCTCGATTTTAAGCAAACCGCGCTCATGTTTTCCCTCGTAACTTCCAAAGTCGGAAGAAGTCGGATGAAAACTAATATGATTCTGAAAGCTAAGGATACGTAGAATCTCGATTTGCAAACCGTTTCTTGGACAAGTCTGGACATTTTTTTAAAACTCTAATTGAAGTTTGAATTTTAGTTTTTTGACAGGTCGATTTTGAATTCACTCTGTGACCCCCAGGAAGTAAAAAGTAATCATCACCAAAGACGTAAACGAATAGTCTATGTTTGTTTTCAATTGTTAAAACAAAAATTGCATTTAAAATAATCTCGGAAGCTAGAGGAGCAAAATTTGTATACGTGCGCTTTTGCCTCTTTTTTTCATCTTACCGAAACACGCGTTTCTCTACGGCTGTCATTTGAATATTCCTCAATTAAATTGTTAAAATCTTCGTTATTCTGGAGGTTTAGACCCTCCAGGTAACTTCTACACCTTTGGTTCTTGCTTTTAATGATTTTCATTTTTACCGTGAATGTCCCGTTTCTGTAATGGGCTCGTCCCAATGTGCGCCCTTTTCAACATCCGTAATGGAAATTTTCTCGAAAAATCAATATTTTACCAATATGCATTCCTGGGAAACGGTTGTCGGAAACATGGCAATAAGCGGTTTCTCACATATGCGGGAGGTGACGAAAACTGAATTGAGACGGTCACGTCCGGAAGAGCCTAATATTTTCCACAATAGAGCGGTCTCTTGACGAGTTATTTGTATCCGCGTGAGGAGCGTGGATAATGTGAATTTACGGCAGCAGTCCTTTACTGTTTCGCCGGAGCCTTTCGATCTTTTAGCACTTTAAAAAACCTTCTATTCTTTTGAGTGTCGGTATTCCTGTCTCCCACACTCAACAGATTGGGAGACATAATGAGACATATCCTATGAACAAAAAATCAGGAAAACAAACTATATTTCAAACCGTTCATCGGCGAGTCGCGAAATCGGCCCCTCCACGGAACCAGGAAATTTTTAGATATTTGACGGCTGACGATGCATATATAACATAAATTATAAAGTTTTGCCGATACTCAGCTCAAAATTTTGATGAAAACGCCCTAAAAATCCGTCCTATTATCTTAAATTTAAGTTGATCCACGGCATTTCTTGGCAAATCGCGATCATAAGCAAAGGCCGCACATCAGCTTGCAGCAGTAAAATTGAGATAATTGGACGAACTTTTGGTGCGTTTTTAACTTAAGGTGATTCGATGGACGCCATATTTTGTGTCAGAGCGGCATGCGATATATCGTATCAATTGGTTCAATTTTTTCAGATACTCGTCATTTTTCTCCAATTTTGAGATCGCAATTGGGTTGTCAAGAGACTAAAACACTCACTTACCAATTTTGACAAAGAAACTCAACGCAGTAAAGGCGTGGTTTTTTTAGAGAGGAAACATCGCATTCGATACTAATATCGAAACTGCACTCGAATGCGATATTTTCTCTCTAAAAAAACCACGCCCTTATTACGTTGAATTTCTTGGTCAAGATAGGTAAAAGAGTGCTTAAGTCTCCTGACAACAGAATTGCGATCTCAAAATTGGAGAAAAATGACGAGTAGCTGAAAAAATGGAACCAATTGATGCGATATGCCCTTTTGACACAAAATAAGGCGTCCATCGAACACCTTAAATTCGCGCTGGAACTCAATTTTCACGAATCACCTTAAATTCGCGCTGGAACTCAATTTTCACGGTAAAAGATAAAGTTTTCAACCGCAAAACATTTTCGGATCGGGTACAAGAGCTCTTTAAGGAGGGATGAAGGGTACCGATTGTTTCAACCCCGACACAAAGCGGGTTGCGGGAGTCCCTTCGCTGCACAATAGAGTGTCTCCTGCGAGCAGTCCAGTCATTGCTGCCGGAACTGATGCGTTGCCTTTTAAGCATTTTTTTGCCTCATAAAACGTCGCAGTTTTCGTTAAAAGGGCCTCAGTGATCAATGGTTTCAATAAAAAAACGAAACCTCTTGTAAAATGTTCACCTGTACCATACACTAGAAAAGAAAAAGAATCTTAATTTGCCGCCAAGAAGTATTTCTTCTTAAATCAAGAATTATGCTGGTTAATATAAGCTACATTTTCGCTTAACCCAAGCATTTTTTTTCATGAAACAAGAAAAAGTCAGCTTAAAGCAAGATAAAGAAAATTCTTGGCGGCAAATTAAAGAATCATGCTTATTCCAAGCTACTTTTTTTTCAGTGTAGTTACATTTTTTAAGCAGAAACCATTCGAAGACGAATATTTCCGAAGGAACTCGAAAAACGTGGAGTGCATTTCAAACTTTACCGATGGAATCACCAAAAGTACCATTTTCCTGAGGCTGAGGTTTACGACGGGACCACTTTCCCCTCGCCGCAACTTCCAGTAAAAAAAAGAGAGTGAGCAATATTAAGCGATTCAAGAGCAATTGTTTGACACCGGTTTGAAGTCGATCGGACGATGTCGGGGGGCTGGCATTTTTGGGAGGTCGATATGGTGAATTTCGAATTGCATTTTGGAGGGGAAGGGTGGGTGAGCAATTCCTAATTTTTGGTGAGCAATTCTGAGCAGTTCAAAGGCAATTGTTTGACACCGGTTTGAAGTCGATCGGACGATGTCGGGGGGCTGGCATATTTTGGGGCACCAGGTGGCACCCTCATTTTGGGGGGGAAGGGAGGGTGAGCAATTCTAAACTTTTGGTGAGCAATTCCGAGCAATTCAAGAGCAATTGTTTGACACCGGTTTGAAGTCGATCGGACGAGGTCGGGGGGCTGGCATATTTTGGGGCACCAGGTGGCACCCTCATTTTGGGGGGGAAGGGTGGGTGAGCAATTCTAAATTTTTGGTGAGCAATTCTGAGCAATTCAAGAGCAATTGTTTGACACCGGTTTGAAGTTGTTCGGACAAGGTCGGGGGGCTGGCATTTTTGGGGGGTCCATATGGTGAATTTCGAAATGGATTTTGAGGGGGAAGGGAGGGTGAGCAATTCTAAACTTTTGGTGAGCAATTCCGAGCAATTCAAGAGCAATTGTTTGACACCGGTTTGAAGTCGATCGGACGAGGTCGGGGGCTGGCATATTTTGGGGCACCAGGTGGCACCCTCATTTTGGGGGGGAAGGGTGGGTGAGCAATTCCTAATTTTTGGTGAGCAATTCTGAGCAATTCAAGAGCAATTGTTTGACACCGGTTTGAAGTCGATCGGACGAGGTCGGGGGGCTGGCATATTTTGGGGCACCAGGTGGCACCCTCATTTTGGGGGGGAAGGGTGGGTGAGCAATTCTAAATTTTTGGTGAGCAACTCTGAGCAATTCAAGAGCAATTGTTTGACACCGGTTTGAAGTTGTTCGGACAAGGTCGGGGGGCTGGCATTTTTGGGGGGTCCATATGGTGAATTTCGAAATGGATTTTGAGGGGGAAGGGAGGGTGAGCAATTCTAAACTTTTGGTGAGCAATTCCGAGCAATTCAAGAGCAATTGTTTGACACCGGTTTGAAGTCGATCGGACGAGGTCGGGGGGCTGGCATATTTTGGGGCACCAGATGGCACCCTCATTTTGGGGGGGAAGGGTGGGTGAGCAATTCTAAATTTTTGGTGAACAATTCTGAGCAATTCAAGAGCAATTGTTTGACACCGGTTTGAAGTCGATCGGACGAGGTCGGGGGGCTGGCATATTTTGGGGCACCAGGTGGCACCCTCATTTTGGGGGGGAATGGTGGGTGAGCAATTCCTAATTTTTGGTGAGCAATTCTGAGCACTTCAAGAGCAATTGTTTGACACCGGTTTGAAGTCGATCGGACAAGGTCGGGGGGCTGGCATTTTTGGGGGGTCCAAATGGTGAATTTCGAAATGGATTTTGAGGGGGAAGGGAGGGTGAGCAATTCTAAAATTTTGGTGAGCAATTCTGAGCAATTCAAGAGCAATTGTTTGACACCGGTTTGAAGTCGATCGGACAAGGTCGGGGGGCTGGCATTTTTGGGGGGTCCAAATGGTGAATTTCGAAATGGATTTTGAGGGGGAAGGGAGGGTGAGCAATTCTAAATTTTTGGTGAGCAATTCTGAGCAATTCAAGAGCAATTGTTTGACACCGGTTTGAAGTCGATCGGACGAGGTCGGGGGGCTGGCATGTTTTGGGGCACCAGGTGGCACCCTCATTTTGGGGGGGGAAGGGTGGGTGAGCAATTTTAAATTTTTGGTGAGCAATTCTGAGCAATTCAAGAGCAATTGTTTGACACCGGTTTGAAGTCGATCGGACAAGGTCGGGGGGCTGGCATTTTTGGGGGGTCCATATGGTGAATTTCGAAATGGATTTTGAGGGGGAAGGGAGGGTGAGCAATTCTAAATTTTTGGTGAGCAATTCTGAGCAATTCAAGAGCAATTGTTTGACACCAGTTTGAAGTCGATCGGACGAGGTCGGGGGGCTGGCATTTTTGGGGGTCCATAGGGAATTTCGAATTGAAATTTGGGGGGAAGGGAAGGTGAGCAATTGCTAAAAAGTTGTTTTTCCACCTGAGCAAAAGGTGAGCAAATTCCTGACGATGCATTTTTCAATTTTTGGGGAGGTGGGGGGGCTAAGTTCACGGACATCTGCACGGTGCGTGAACAGGTGGAAACGCAGTAAAGTCTTAGCGACGAATCCTCGTTTACGGGATTAAGAATTTAAACCACGATTGATCACATGATGTTATTGAATTATTATGAAATCATCTCGGCTGATGGCCGCATTTCGTGCCATCCTCTGATCTCTCGCGATTTGGACAGGGGCCATGGTCCGTCTGAGATGTCAAAGTAGAGAGGAAAACCCAATTTGGCAGCCTTTCAGAATTTTCAATACGAAGAACACCGCTGTCTGGCGTTCTATCAGACCAAATGCCAATTAAATTAGTTTTTCACTTTGAAGAGGTCTCTTTGCTTTTTTGGTCAGTATTTCAGCCCGTGAAAGTAGCTGATTCTTCATTGATGCATTGATGATTCTAAATCATCGTTTCTTTTGCGCCAGATGTTTACAAATTTTAGTTGGATTTTTTTTTTTTTTTTTTTTTTCATGTTGAAGGCAATAACAGTTGGAAAAACTAAAAAATAATGTAAAACAAATATTTTAAAGTAGATAGGGGTTGCACCAGGTTATCACTGTACTGCCGTGCTAATGAAGAACGCCTTATGAACATTCGAGAGTTGCCAAATTTCCTTCAATAAAATTTTTATTTTTAAGGAAAGTTATGAATATTTTTGACTGAAATTTTTAGGAACTTTAGGTGAAATTGCAAACAACATTATCTGAAAAATTGAAAGAAAAATGTTTATAAGTTTACCAGGGAATTCGTGTTTTAGAAATGGAAATTTGGCGACGCCTGAAGGTTCATACGACGCTTTTCCTTAGCACGGCAGTGTATTATCCACATTTTCAGTTTCAATGAACCCCTGTGCGAGTTTTGGTCCGTGGGTGCACCTCTGTGTGTTCACTAAGTTTGGGGTCTTCCCCAGCGTTTTTGTTTTAAAGACATTCCAGCCTGTCGTATTCACGATGTTTGTGATTCTCTTGCATGCCACAATATTTATTCACGAAAACAAGAGGAAAGTGCAGGGGTTCAAGCGTTCCTTTTGTCCCGGTGACAGGACCCAGGAAAGTTTTCTGAGAATCCGCGCACTTTTGTTCCTCACTTCCTTTTTTCGATTTTGTAATTCGAGTTCCTTCCTCTCTTACCTGGTGGCTGCCTTGTGCAGTGACCTCCTCTGTGCCCAAATAATTCAATCAGTTCATCGTTAGGTTGCAGCTGACGTAAAGATATGTGTAAGCTTTCCGGTTTCGGGTTGGTTTTTTCAATCGTTAAATTATAAAACTGGTCGTAGAGAATAAAAGACTGAAGCCGGAAGATTTTGACTTGTCCCGTTATCCAAAATTTGGCTTACTATCATCGTATTCACTCCATCTTGAATTATGTGTTGGAAACTTATATGCCCTAAATATTGCCCTAGCTTCAGATAGGATGCTTTTTGTGAAGCTCTTTACTCTAGTCCTCCTTTGTAAAATGTGCGTTGGCTTCTTCCTCACAGGCTCGTTTATATTTTGTTTAAAATGTGGAATGAAACACCAGTGTGAAGACAAATCTTTCAAAATTTATACTTAAGGAATTGTAAAGTGTAAGTTACCCTAAAACTCACATTGCTGCAGAGCTTTTTGCCAATACTTATGGAAGGCTAAAAGATTACTACGAACTTGAGTTTTCCTCTATTTTGATACAAAACATGGGTCGAATAGTTGCCGCAGTGCCACTAATTTTCATTGTGCAAATCTTATGCACTAAAATTGAAATATCATACTTTGATAAAATCGCGTCTACTTCTTGAAAAGTATGATTGTTTGAACGATGTGCGTTTTTTTTCAAATGCACGAATATTGGCATTTCCCGCTTCTTCAGAAATTAAGAAATAAATATTTTCGGGTTTTTTTCAGCGGCCGGTGACTGGCGCCCACCACATTCAAGGTAGGGAAGTTGAAGTCGGATTCAGTGCCCTGGAAAACATGAAGAAGGAAGGCACGAATAGAGAAATCTGCGCTCTAACTGAAAGTACCTGAGTTTCGTGGTTTCGATTTGTATCAAGTTGTATTTTCTTACGAGTATCACGGATGGAAGAGATGGAGTAGAATAATAGCGAGAAAAAAGAACATTATCTACTCTTGAAAAAAGTACCCACTATGTGATTCGATACCTAGGACTGCGCAGTGGAAAGTATACCACATGCGCGGAAAATACCGCCATAACCGGGATAAGCACTGAAATTAGTCGAGCACAGGAACAACGATGCCATGCTAGTTCTGAAATTTGTCATTATCAATTGGACCATGTTAAGCAGAAAGGAACCAAGCCACATCAGCTATGGCCAAATTCAAGTCGACAACTCAATTTTTTACATGATATGGTCGTGCGGATTTTTTATGCAAATGTCAGTGAATTATTTTCAGCATAGTGAGAAGCAAATTCCTTAAAATTTTCAAAAGAATCCACACAAATTTTCTCTTGTAAAAAAATTGAATTGCCCACTTAAATTTGGCAATGGCTGTTGAGGTTTGGTTCCTTTCTGCTAAACGAAGTCCAATATTGTGGTGTTGGCCAAAAAATTTGAACCCTGGCCGCTGGGTTTTCCGACTCTTTGCAGATTCCATATTCCATGGTTCTTTTTATCCCTCGCACAGTGGATCGAGTCAATGAGAGAGGTCGGACAAAATTTGGAAACTTCAAAAGCTTATAACTTTGTTCATAAAAAGACTTTGCGGTTTTAAAAGTTGCTCAATTGGTTTCCTCGTGATATTTTCTTTTGGAATCTCCTCTAAAATTTAAAATGTGACGAATTGAATTTCAAAATTAGCAGTTTTAGTTGAAAATTTCAAGTCCGACCTCTCTGACTGTCTCGATCCACTGCTTTGAAAAAAAAAACACAGTTCCTCAATAGTGAAGCTTACATGACTGATATTTTAATCAGCGAAAATTCGAGGAAAACCGCGGTGCAGTTCAGCACTTGAAAATATGAAATTCTTACACTGGAAAAAAAACACATTGGATCTAGAAGTCCAGACTCTTAAAAACATTGACAAGAAAATATACTCTTGATTCAATCAGATTTAAGCTTAAATCAAGAACCAAGCTTCTTAATTTGAGCGGATTTACTTTTGATTTAAGCTTAAATCTGATTGAATCAAGAGTCCTTTTTCTTGTCAATGTTTTCAAGAGTCTGGACTCTAGATCCAATGTGTTTTTTTTCCAGTGTGTGCCTCGTGGTATCCTTTTTTGGGCCGGAGCTAACGGAGCCTCAAAGCTGGCAACTAAGGTGTCCCTCCCTATCGGTTTCGAGCCTCGGTCGGGGCAAGTCGACAATTAACTACTAATACAATCCGGGCTGTCAGAGTCCTAAGCAAACAGCCATGTTGATCTACCTGGTGCGGGTGGGCGCGGGCGCACAGCTGGCCGGCATGAAAAGTTAATCAACGTGTCGCGCAACTGATTGGCCCTCGCCGCCGCGCCACAGCGGGAAAACCTAAAAATGGGCGCTTTCCTCCCGAAGGCGGGGCCCGCCTGCTCCACGCGTTTTTTCGGCGCCCACAATAGCCGAATTAGTCGCGACCATGCTGCCATATTCGTACTGTTTTGGAGAAAAGCAACCTTGCCACATTACAAGACTTAGTTGAATAACTTCACTGGAAAAAAAAAACCCACATTGGATCTAGAGTCCAGACTCTTGAAAACATTGACAAGAAAAAATACTCTTGATTTCATCAGATTTAAGCTTAAATCAAAAGGAAATCCGCTCACGTTAAGAGGCTGGGTTCTTGATTTAAGCTTAAATCTGAGTGAATCAAGAGTATTTTTTCTTTTCGATGTTTTTAAGAGTCTGGACTCTAGATCCAATGTGGTTTTCTTTCCAGTTTCAATGGGTCATTCGGAAAATTCTTCAAGAAATTCAGTTTAATTTGTTTAACAGGTAACGTTTACTGATTCTTAGTTAATAATTATATTATTTTCTAATGCATAATAAGTGTCTTTACTGATTTCTTTAAAACACAGTCTTTCCGTTGACTTTTTCCGGCCGCCTTGCGTAGATTCAAATTATCCGCGGTATCTCCGGTCACAATTATCGCGGATAATCGAGACTCTACTATATATCGTTTTCCTGTGACGTCTTACCAATAGCGTCTCCGAAACCATGAAATTTAATTACGCTTAAGAGCAAATACGAAGCCATGGATATCCAATAGATTACAATTCCTATCGGACGAGAGGTCGGCAACAATGGCGCCGTGTGACGATCATCCATTCTACGCCGAAAGAGACTCCTCCACCCTGCAGCCGGTGGCAGAGACCTCGGCAGTTCGCCACCCCCGCACGCGGGTACGGAATGCTTTTAAATTAATCACGGCTATTCGGACGTCACCTGAACGTATTCATTGCTAAAAGGAACTATGTGCATAGGGATAGCGTGTAACATAGTTCGTTTCAGCATGAATACGTCCACCTGATGGCGGTGCACGAGGCACTTTCGGACTGAATTAACCGCGGTAAATATTTTATTTGCCCAACTGAGCCTGCTTTTTGTGGCTTTGTCAGCACCATCGATACGCCGCGCCAGGCGATTGCCTCAGTTACCTTGATCCTATCGCGCCTGTTCGCGTCTATTATTCCCGCGTCAAAGCTCCCGGGCCTCGCCCGACCCCGACCGCTGACAGGCCTGAGGATAGTCGGCAAACGCAGAGCTGAGCGTATTGCAGCAATGCCTATCGAAGCCTATATCTTGAGCTAAGAGGCTATTGCACGAGTATCCTAACAAAATGCAACAGAAAAATGTATTTGATGACGTTATTCATCGCGGTAGTGACACCTGTGATTTCTTACACCTTGCTTTCATTTGTCAGAGAGACACTCATTTTACTGGTTGCTTATCATTAAACTTGGATGAAAGCAAGGTGGAAGAATCAAGGGTGTCGCTCGCGCGGTGGATGACGTCACACACCAAATGTTTCAATTTTTCATACCTCGGTTAATTAATGTTAATGGGAATGTATTTCACGGTATGGAGTCTCTGTATAGAGTAGACGAACTAAGACTTTTCCAGGCATTCTTGATGAGACTGGAGTAGAGGTCGCGTTTTGGTATGTTTTTACCAGGGATTCTCCTTCTAGCGTCGGGTGATAAAACATCTTTAAAAATTAACAAGGCTTCACCATTCTTTACGCATTCGTATTTGACGTGATAGTCGTCTTAAGTAATATGTTACATAAAAAAAGCTCATAAGCTGTTTTGATGCTCATATATTTCAAAAACCAACATTTGAACGTTGGCTAATGAGTGTTATTGCTAGCTTCAGAAAATGTCCGATTCCCAAAATTGGAAATTTTCACCATTGTC
The DNA here is from genome assembly GCF_918797505.1 of Bemisia tabaci. Taxonomy (NCBI): domain Eukaryota; kingdom Metazoa; phylum Arthropoda; class Insecta; order Hemiptera; family Aleyrodidae; genus Bemisia; species Bemisia tabaci. The sequence goes on from NC_092795.1 coordinate 40,768,833, forward strand.
AGGATACTGGCAAAGGGCCTCGTCTTGTAATCGGAATTGTGATAGGAGATCTGAACTTCCGAAATTTTGAAATTGATTTACTGATACTACTGCATAAAAAAAAAAATCAGAAACAGCAACTTTTTCGCCAAAATCTTGCCTCTTCAGCTTAACAAGTGACCTATAATGAAATAACTGCGGTGGAAAACCTTTTAGAGCCTTACGCTGTTGATAAAATCATTTCCCAGTTTGGAGAGAGTTAGTTACTCTACTAGTTGATTCACTATTTCAACAACAGGGTTTGACTATAGGTAGATTTACCTTTGCTAACCTGCAGGATTAAAACATTGCAGCTCCGATTCCAGGTGACGCACCTCCCTCTGATACTGCGTGGAACGAGAAGGTACTTCCGGTATAATGGCAGTCCGCAATTGTCGCAGACATCTGTACGCCGGGTAGGATAATAAGCTCATAATGGGCCTATCAGAGCCGGGCCCTGCCCGTCGCGCGGCGTGGCGTGGGTGGAGGGGGAGCGGAGGAGTGCGCATGGCGGACGGTGGCGTCGCGACGCTTCGATCGACGCGCTGCTCGTCGCGGCGTCACGCGCATGACATCGCGGACCGCGGAATTGCGGCCTGGCTAATCACCCGACGACTGGCGCTCCATTGGAAGTCATTAGCCAAGGCTCATCTGTCTACCTACTTAGGGAGTTTTGGGGGACAATCAAGACACCGAGATGCTAAAGCCGGTATGACGTAATCCACAGCAAAGGTGAGTTTATTTTATCAAACGCACACATATGATCTTTCTTTTCGCAATTCTCTATCATTTTGACTTTTTTAGAGGTTTGAGATACTAGAGCCGATATGACGTAATCTAGCGGTGAGTTTACTTTATCAAACGCACACAAATGATCTTTTTTTCGCAATTCTCAATCAATTCGACCTTTTTCCAGTAGATGTCACCAAATTGAGGTTCGCCTTCAATTTTGCTGGATATGCAATTAAACATAACAGGATGCGACCATATAATTGTAGCGACCAAAATACCACAATCTGTGCTGACTTTTAAAGAGGTCAGGCAACGATATCTGTCTTTCGAATATCCAGCACCCATCTCCAACTTCGACGCAATTATGACATCGATTATCCAGAGATTGTGAATTAGTGACTAATAATTAACTCTTTGAGAGGGGATTCCATTAATTTACGGCCGAACTATTAATTATCTCCATCAAGGATTCGACCAATCATTGCCGAGTTGAGACAATATATCCGGCATCTACATATCCAGGGAGCGTATTTGGAGAGATGACTTATTTACGGAACTTTGACAACAGGTCCTTCACTATACATGTCGAATGTTTGCACAGATGAACCGTGTTTTTTTTGCGGTCGGTGGAGGTACATGCCGTTGGCTCGCGAGTTTATTCGACCATTATCTTCCCACTAGTTTTTATAACGAGATTAATTACCAAGATAATCCAACAAATTACAAACGCCTTCTTCTAGAGTTTTTTTTAAAAAAAAAAAAAAAAATGAACGCAATAAAGAAAAAAACCCTACACTGGTAAAAAAACCTCTTGGTTCAAGAGTGCAGTTTCTTGTCGCCGGATTTAAGAGTCTGGACTCTAGTTTCAAGCAGATTTTGAATTGAATCAATGCAAAATCCGCTTGAAACAAGAGTTCAAGACTCTTAAATCCGGCGACAAGAAACTGCACTCTTAAGCCAATGCACCACGGCATTGGTCCAAGAGTTTTTTTTTACCAGTGTATGAGATAGGAAATTACGAGAGAAGCAGAAACGTATTACAAGACAAAACTGGAAAACTTAACACAACATTATTCAATATACAAATATTCACACGAAAAAATATGAGGTGGCACTTACTTGTATCCTATCTTCGGGTAAATCCGTTTTAAGTGATAGCATTTCTCTAGCATATACATCTGGATAGTGAGCATCTTTGAAAGCCTTTTCTAATTCTTCTAATTGGTAAGTTGTGAATATTGTCCTGCGAACAAACAAAATCAAAGAAGATATTTTTTAACTCATTTTTGTGATTATGTAGCAAAAAACAATATCGGAAAAACTAGAACTAATTCATACCTCGATTGTACTGTTCGGAATTTTTCAATCGCAATGTGCTATTGCATTTTCCCCAGTTATTCGTACACCATTAGCCTGTTTAAAGACCTGATATTTCTACTTTCTGGAGAGCATAAATATGATCCATTATTTCATAGCCGCGGGTAATTTTTTTGTCGAGATAAAAAGTGAGAGCCTTTTAGACCGATTTTGAGCTTTTCGCTCATTTAACATGAGGTGGACGGTTGGATTTTTTACGAATGTAGCAAGTGTTTGCTAACCCATTTTTTGCCTATTTATTCGAGCTATTCGTTTTCTAAGACACACTCGCCTCGTTCACAGTTCCATATAATCTGTTAAAAGGCACTTCGTTTCTCAGGGAGGGGGGTAAGGGGGCCTTTCAAGCTGATGACGAAGCTTGCCATGATTTGGATCCACTCAAAATTGTAGAGAGTAGACGTTGCCAAGTTTTTTTAAGGTTAAGATATTTTCACCTCACTGATACGCGTCGGGAGATGGAAGGATAAATTACACAAACAGAAAATTCAACTTCTAAGGTTACTATTTATTCATGATTTCGATATATGCACAGCGAAAAATGATAAAAAGATGTGCCTCATAAGGAGTTGGAACAGATAAGAAGACTTAGAGAACCAACGGTTCCCTAAAATGTCTTTAACATTATTATGTACTTACTTACTACATTATATACTTTTTTCAGACTTATTTGTTTTCAAAATGGTATTATCTGATAGGAAAAATAATAATTATACAGTTTTTATTATTTTGATCCTCATCGTGAGTACAATTATTACCTAATCGCTTTTGCGTCTTGTATCCTTCTCAATTAATTTGACTGCAGATCTTGTATCCACTAGGTTGCTTTCAAATATTATGTAACGCATGAACATAATTAGACGGTATGAACCTATGCTGTTTTATACGGCGTTAAGTCAGGAGGAGAACTCGGCCCTAGTATTGCGTTGGATCACGCTATTTGAAAACGCAAAAATTTCAGGGACGTTTGAGGCCACCTTTTCGACCCAAATAACCAAAATGTACATTTAAGAGGGAGAAGCTTTCCCAACACCATACGCTGCTTAAGAATAGCCCTGCAAGTTGCGGGCAGTCGTCATTTCCCTGGAAAAGGAACATAACTACATTCCAAGGTCGCAAAATTAACGCGAACAATTCAATTTTTTACAGGAGTATACCCGTGCAGTTCTTGTTCAAAATTGTTCTAATTTTCGCATGAGATCCGAGGAAAAATCGGTAGAATTTCCAGTTAGAAGAGCTAAAGAATCTCCCGGTAAAAATCCAAGTTTTTGGGGGTAAATAATATGGCAACCACGAAATGAAGTTACGCTCTTTCGTGAGGGAAATGACGCGGAGTTTGCAACGAGGGAAGAAAGGGGGTAGAGAAAAAGAGCGTTTCATTATTGAACGACTCCTGTTCGAGCGGTGAGGCTGTTCGAAATAAATCCCAACTTTGGACCCAGCTCGGCAGCTCCGAGAGGACTTTTGCAAGTCTCTGAAAGCACCGAAATTCTCGATAAATTCCACAATCCGGGAGCAGAGGCAGGTACGCTGAGGACAAGAGGAAAAGGCGGAGGGGGGGGGGGTCTGGTTAAGTGACTGGGAAACACGGGCGCAGCAGACTCGCGGAGCTTTTCAGGCCCTTGAAGCCTTTTCACGCCTGTTAATACCGAATCCTAATTCCATTTAGGTGCTCGCGACTTGCTCTCTCCTGAGAGCGAGTCCTAAAAATTTGGCACCCGCTGCCAGGCGTGTGTACGAACGCTGATAAGGAAGTGGGTCATTCGCTTTTGTCACAAATTCGGGTGCCCTGATGGTTACGCATGGTTAACACTATAATAATATTTTTAGTGCACTGGAAAAAAAAAAAACACATTGGATCTACAGTTCAGACTCTTGAAAACATTGACCCAAAAAAAAAAAAAAAAAAAAAAAAATACTCTTGATTCAATTGGATTTTTGCTTGAACCAAAACGAAATCCGCTTAAATTAAGAGGCTTGGTTCTTGATTTAAACTAGATTCTGATTGAATCAAGAGTACTTTTTCTTGTCGATGTTTTTGTCTGGACTCTAGATCCAGTGTGTTTTTTTTTCCAGTGTGTTAGAGATTTCACCACTAGTCACTCCTTTTAGAGAAAATAATGGAGGATCTTTAATTTCCACACTGGATGAAAGTAGCAACGAGAAATCAATTAACAGTGAAAGTGAAAATGAAAAAAATTTTAAATTTTTTTTGGAGACGTGTTTCGGAGCATTAGGCGCTCCTTCATCAGCTGTTAACTCGGAGTTCGTAAAAAAAAACGCAGTGCCAAAATCAACTATAGAGTTGGCTCGATTACATGGCGTCTTAAGAACTGATACCAAATTTTTCTCGTTTCCCTCGCTTTATTACGGTCACATCTCGTAGTACAATTTGTCGAAATAACGGAGGCAAGTTGATTTATTTCAATTCGGGGCCAGTCGTCTCTTGGTGTTGTGTTCCTCAAAATAACTTTTTTCCAGCTACAACGTTCTAATTTGAATTTCCTTTCGAAAAATTCTAAACGAGAAACAACTACATAAAATTCAATTTTTGTTATAAGTTTGCATAACTTTGCTCCTTTAAACGTGTGGTGTAAGATTTTGTACTCTATTTTATTATACTTTTTATGTTACTTTATTCCATACCATTTTTTTATATTTTTTTATTATCGTATAATAAATACGCTAGTATTCATAGATGATTGTTTAAGGACACACATTTCAACCCTATTGCCTGCTGAATCTCCTTTGCTCATTGGCGGATCCAGCAAATTCGCAACCTTGTTTTTCTACATGTAAACCCATGGAAATATATCGATTTTTTAAGGGGCCAGGTGCTCCTACAATAATCGATTATTTAATATAGGTTTAAATTAAGAAAACTCAGTGTTGCGAAATTGCTGGATCCACTTCTGCCTCTGCTGGAGATAAGTGACTAGAAGCACTGGAACAATGTTTTCAGTATAGGCATAGAGTCGTTACAGTATCAAGAATACAAAACACTGCTGGTAAAGTTCCTTATTGTTCTCCCTCCAGCAGTTGTCCCCTGGGTCCTAGGCCCCCTCATCGGAACATCAGCCGGGTACAGAACCCTTTCATTTATTCAGCCATACACCCTACTATTGCCCCGCCACCTTCTCCGAAGCAAATGTATCCCATAGTTGTCAAGTTCCATTATGAAACAGGCTAGTTCACACTTAAGGCCATAGATTTGGCTCTCTCTAATTGTATCGACATGTATGCATTCAATTAAGTAGCACAATGTGCGGAATCATATTGTTTCCGGTTTGATCATAAGACCACATATTTACGTTTTTTTATATTCACTAAACACCAGAAAATAATTCATAAGGTACCAGAAATAGGACGATAACGAAACAAACGGTTCGCGGAAAGAACCCTGAAGAGAATACATAATTCTGGAACATCCTGAGACAGTCACAACCCTTTCATAGACGGGAAAACTATACTAAATTAATATTTATACAATTTAAAAAAAAAATTAAAAAACTCCTCAATTATATAATTAAGTATAGTGGATCAGTACCCTGTTGAAAATCCCGAGGTGTTCGGAGTATATCTCACTCCCGAGTTTATTTAGTGTCCAAAAAACCCAAGTGAAAAGAATGCGAGTCGAAATTTAAGCTTCTTAGGGAGTGACTCACACCTTTACGGAGCGGAATCTACTCTTTTTGCGACGTGTCATGCGCTTGTGGAATGAATTTCACCTCGCACTCATTTCACTTAGGCTCTTTGGGAGCTAGACTCCGGAGTGATATATACTCCTGATTTTACTTTGAGTTTTTAACAGTGTAGATTTTCTCTTTTAATAGCTTCTCGGTCGATAGGGCTGTGACGGCCCAACTTACTTTTCATTGGTATTTTTTACATCGATTACTAGCAAGATTATTTTTTAATGATAAATAACAGATGTCAGTCAAGTTTATTCTATGCATGGCCTTATCTTGCGTTTTTTTTTTCATTTTTAATTGTACTTTGATTAGTGCATCGATCCAGCTGGTACAATATTTATACCGCCGGTGCTGCGGCAAATGTTGATTTCCTATGTGTAGAACGTTGAGAACATTAGAACATTCTCGAACATTTAGGAATCCGAAATTGAGGAGTCAATTAGTATCTCAGATCTGGGGATGTGTTTATTTTGAGCCAAACCCTCGAAAAAAGGATTTGCATGTAGTGAGGGGAAATAACATGCAGCGAGGGTGTAAACATGGGAAATTTAAGTACACTTGGCAACGCTGATAGGAAATAAATCACGCAAGAATCAAACTAATGGAGTTTCGTCGAGTGCGTTATTCAAGTCACGTATTTGCTGAAACGATATGCTTCCAATTTCCATCTCTTGTTCGATATTTTTCCCTGATTTCTTCATGTTGTTCAATTATATATTGTGCAGGTAAAACGCAAGAACTTAGTAACTTTTATGTGTAATGCAACATGCGATATGATTACTTTCGTGTAACTAAACAAGTAATTAAACATTTAATTAAACCATGATTTTTTTTTCGGCTACAAATGTTAATATCCACACCGCGAGTCTTAGGTCGGCCGTTATTGTTGTGTTAACAACAGAACTTTGAAGCCCGTTTTTCGTACCAAATTGGCGGGACATTGAATTGAATTAATTTATCTCAGTCCTCAGGGCGTAAGTCCCAGAACTTATAAACCCTAGTATCCTACGTAATGAACGAAAGCCAGGCCTCATGACTTTTTGGATTTACGCCCGTCTAACAGGAACCGATTCAATTGCTTCTCTGGTCGACGAGGAAAACATGAGAATCCATGCGCATTAGTCGTCCAGTCTAAAAGGCTCCCCGAGAATCTCGGCTGGTTGACTTAGGCTCCTAGCTTGGCGAATGAACCCGGAAAATCTTACCGGCCGGAATATTTGTACCGCGTAATTTGTAACGCGTTTACAATTTCATATTTTAAGAGAAATGCGGTAAGCATACAACGCCGAATATGCCTCACCCAGTTTTACCCCGAGTTAAGAGAAGTCCAAATGGATTATGAAAAGCATATTCCAAACGCAATGTTTTGCTCATGGGCAGTTAAGGAATAAATATGAACAAAACTATAATTGTAGTCCCGCTACAAGTAATAAGGTCCGTCACTTCTCTGATACAATAATTCGTGCAATAAAGGGCCACGGCGAAAAAAAAAACTTGATGCATAGGATCCGAAGTTCAGGGCATATGAATCTTTGAAATATTCGGATCGCGCATCCGAGAACTTAGGTTCCAGCTGACGAAGTTCGAGTCACACATTTGAAATACTTCGATAATACGGTTGACATCTTAGGATTTCCAACCGAAGTACCTAAGTACATCAAATTTGGGACCCGAACTTCGACAACTAGACATTAAATTTTCGGATGCGATTCGAAAACTTCAAAGATCCATATGACCTGAGCTTCAGGACCGAAGTACACAGTTCAATACAAGGACTGTGGAGTGGAAAAATCTCATGATTCACCAGCATCGGATTTTACGTGAGGCTTGTTTCCCAGTTCTAAATTTGTTCGCTTGAGTTTTTTTCTTTTTTTTTGGCGGGGGGGGGGGGGGGGGGGGGCAAGAAAAAACCAGTGGGAGCTTTGAGCTCTCTCAGAGTAATGACTAGTCATACCTCCTTTTTACTTTGACCGATGAATACACTGGGTACCAGAGCTCACGCATGGGCCCCTTCAAAAAACTCCACCCTTCAGTTTAGAGAACGTAATAAGCAAAAACTCATGGCAAAAAAAAAAAAAAAAAAAAAAAAAAAAAAAAAAAAAAAAAAAAAAACAATTGCGAGTGCAGTTCCGGCCCTTACAATGGCCGCGCGTGCAACTTTCAAGAGAGGCACGCTCAAAGCAATAGTGGCAATTCGGCTGGCGTTCCGTACTTTTAAGTGCTTAGTTTTTACCATGTAGTAATGTGACGTACAACGGACCAGCGTTCCGTCTAAAATTGGAAATAAGCCGATGAACTACACGAGGGAGAAAAGGAGGTGTCTGTAATGCAGCCACGAGGGAAAGAGGTCAATGACGTATGTGTGAGTGCAGACAATTTTGTCATTAATTTTCTTGAAATAGTGAGGTCTATGGAAGAAAGTGAAATGGAAGAGGAAATGTTCAAAATTATATATATTTTTACCCCAAAAAACCGGACTTTCCGGTTCGTTTTCTTTTTAATGAGTTTCGAATTTTGCTGGAATATTGTCGTATTTAACATCGTACGGACAGTTCACCTTTCCCAAGGACAGACATTGGAGTACTTATGTTGAGAAAATGCGGACATGTCGAAATTTAGAGCTCATAAGGCCCGATAAGACAGCACACAAAAAAACACACAAAACTCAACACAAAAAAATGTCACTGCCAATCTTTAGATTCTAATATCAAACCAAGATGGCCAAAAATGTTCATAAATAAGCGCTCTTCCGCAAAGATGGGTGAATTTATGCCAAAACTAAGTAAAAACTAAGTATGTTGTTTGTAAATACGTAATTTAAAAACATCAGATTGTAATAATTGTAATAATGAGTCACTTTGGATAATTTGAATTCATAGTGTGACTGCCTCTTTGGGCCCTAAAAGCTCCATGACCTAACATCAAAATTACCCAAATGGATTAGGATTTTATGCTAAAATTAACTCTAAGCATAGGTTTTGTGTGCAACATAGTTAGTTAGTTACTTAATGATGAATAGTTAGTTAGTTAGTTATTTTATTCATAGACATTCAGCATCCTAGGCTATAAACGTCTTTTTCTATAAAGAATTTTTCCTTTTAACATAAATACGTCCATATGTTTATGTCCATAAACGTCTATATACTTCCATATGTCCGAACTCTCCCTATGTGTAGGTACTCTTACGAATATTAGTGAGGGACGAAGGTTTTTTCATTTTTGTTGATTCTGTATTTTTTTTTTTTTTTTTGTTTAGAATTTGCGATTCGGAGTAAATAGCTATATAGCGTTTAAGTTGGCAACGGGGGGTTTGCACGAGGATTCCGTGCCTTTTCAAAGGCGGAGCGACAAGCGCCGAAGCTGCAGATAATTGAAATACGATTTTCATCCCTTAATTAAATTAGACGGAAAAGGTTCCTCGCCGGGCGTCGTCGTCGCTGCGTCTTTGTTGGCACTCGCACTCGATTATGTGACAAAACCAGGAGCTTTTTCTCATTCCTCGCTCAGGCAAAGGATTTTTAGATCCGGTCTCGGACAAGGTGTCACTCTTGATTGGTCGATTAGTTCCTCAGGGACATGCTCCAACTCCTCGTTGCCATCCTCATATTTCCATGCAGTTTTATGCATATTGTTTTTAGGATGAGTTATGCAATTTGCATTACTGTGTACTTATGAGAGAGGGAGAGACACAAATAGCCCGAATGCAGACAACAATAAAAACACACTAAAATACAAAAAACAAATGGGTATACAAGGCTAGAGGAGACATAAAACAACCAGGACATTTTGGGCCAATTACAAGCCCATTCTCAACTGGAACAGAATCTAAAAAATGTAAAAATTGAAATGAGAAAATGAGCATGCTCGCATTTTCTGCGTTTCATGCGTCAAAAACTTCCACTTTTAACATCACGTTGAACATAATATCCTCATTTCTTGCCTAATGAAACTGACTAAAATTGAGAGCATACAACTATTCGAGCATTGCTGTCACCGTTTTGCCTAACCGAAGAACTGAAGGCAAAACGCCGGGAATAACTGTAACAAGTTCTTAGGCATTTTCGGACCACCCAAATAAGAACTAAGCATAATCGTGAAACTGAAAAAGAATACATCCTGTCTTCAAAAGTGTTTTTCTCCCTCGTGACTACCAAAACTAAAAACCGTTTAAAATTTCAAGGGAGTTTTTATTTATAATCGAGCAAGGACATGAAGTGAGAGAAAACAATGGAAAACAAAAAACGAAAGAAATAAACTGATTTTTGCCCCAGCTGACTCTACTTTGTGCATTGCGCCCGTCAGTCACTGCAACAATTTAATCCAGTGTCCAAACTTTCACTATTTCTCTAACGTTATTTGGTGCACCAATGTATTTGGTTTATAACATACTTTTTGTTGGCACTTAGGAGCTACAGGGTCACCTGGGTCTCAATCAGCCAATCTGTCGGCCGTCCGTGCGGAACACCATTTTTTTTTTCAATAAATAGCACAGCTCAACTCGGTTGTCAGCTTGGGTTTCGAGTACAGATTTGAAATTTCAGAACTCAGAAAGTTAGTATCAATGGAACTATCAGGCAACTTTATTCGGCAAAGCCTCCGGGCGTGAAGAGTAAAGAAAGCGACAATGGAACTTAATTAAGTTAAAACGGCTCTATTAGGGGACGATTTTAATGATCAGCCTGGAACTTGTCTGCGATTCCCGTAATATCCGCGTCGGCCAACTTCTAATTAAGTTTTAATTAGAACTCCTAGCTAATTGAGAAAGCAGTTCTCTGCGCCTTTTCTTTCTCTTACATCTCTCAGACATGTTTTTTTCAGCCGCTGAAATGTAACTTTCCGAGACTCCTCTTTGAAAAGGGTTGCCTCTAGGAGTCACGCATTCAGCGAAATAATTAAGATAGGATCACCAAACCTATGTTCACAGTGCAATCTGAGATTTCGCATCAGAAGGACCAACATTTTTATGAAACTGACTAAAATCATTAAGACACGATGTATAAAAGATGTTGGGATTTACGATGTAATTGACAGTTGACGGTTTTGACGATGAAGAATTATTAAACCCATACGAAGAATCTTTCTCAGAGGAAAAAAATTCCAGCATATACATAAACTCTACGCATAAAAATTAAATTTAATGTTTTTTGTTACTTATAAAATGTATGTATCTTTCGCTCCCTCGCATGTAAAAATGTATCTATCTGGTGCCATGTAGCCAATAATTGCTTTGGAACCATTAAAGTTTATACACTCCTGCTAAATATATGAACATTCAGTGTTTAAAAAAATGCCAAAGGTTTCCAAAGTTGCACGTTAAATAGTAAATTATATTAGGAAACAAAATCTAAAGAAGTAATTATAAACTCACCTATGTCGTCGTTTCTTTTTCTTTTTACTGCAACCAAAAGAACCACCTAAAGTTTCTACACTATAGTCTTTTCCAGACTCTTGATGTAATTGTCCTAAACCTGCACAAAAAAAGGAACAAACCATCAAAAGAGGAAATAATGTTACCAATAAGCAAAAGAAATTTTTTAAAAAAATGGAATGAAGCGAATTTTATGGAACAGTATGTTGAAGCATGGATAAGCTCCACGCAATGAGGTTTTTTGTATACTTCCGAGGATATTTTTTGCTACTCGACAAACGCTGTCTGTAACATCACATTTTTTTCGGTTGAAATTGCTCATTAATTCTAATGCCTGATGTAAAAGTTCAGTTACTCCGATTGTAAGATAACCTTAGATTGCCGCTAGTTATCTAGAACCAATGCGATTGCGAAAGGTATTACCACTATGAGAATAATTTCGCAACAAAGGTGACAAGAAATATACGAGTATTGCGCTGCAGACATTTTTAGAGGTTGCCATTTTTATTTTTCAAAGACCCCCCGCCTATAAACTAAATAAAACTAAACCATGATATGAGAACGACGTGTGGAATTTTGATGAGGAACAGCGATATTGTTAAAATGGAAACATTCTGTTGCAATATTTCAGAAAGCGTTGAGCACTAATTCATTAATTCAATAGGTTAGTTATGATCCATAACTTAGAGGGATGGACGATCTTTATTGATTGAGCATTCTCCTCTTCACACGACTGGGTTCAAAAAGACATTCCGCTGATGTAAGGACCCTCTTGGTTAAAACAAAAATGGTATCTCCTTATGTTATTCCAAGTGTAAGGTTTTTTGACCGGTGAGAATCAATTAAACTTTGCTAGTAGCATTGAATATATACGTCCCTAGAAGTAACAAATCGTCAACGGAAGGTCCCTCTGATTTGATCCTTTTTCGAAACCCAGAAATCGATTTATAAGAACCTAGCGATGAAGAAATCCTACGTGGGAATTTTTAGCTTCAGTTGAAAGCTTGTTTTTGCGATTAGGTGATGCTTAATATACATTTTCAGCACTGAAACAGGTATTTGTTATGATATAACAACATTATAGCATTAAAATAGGGGCTCAGATTGAGTTAAACTTCCATTGAAAGAAACTGGTCATTTTTGAAGAACTTGTTCTATGCCCTGTACAGAAAATTTCACATCCATGTAGTAGATTTCTCAGGGATAGAAATTCGATAGCGATAAGTTGCAATTAAAATATTGTAATTCAATATTCAAAAATTTCGCATTCTCTGGTTATTTTCTCTAAATAGTATCACTATGTAAAAAATTAAGTAGACCCATAGTCTTTTTTCAGGTTACAAAGGCACAAGTTGACGTAAAGTTCAGATCCGCAGATACGGTGGGGAGAGGAGGGGAAGAGTCAGATTTTTAAGGAGACTCTTTCCAGTATGTTTAACATCCGGAAAATATAGAGCTCCTCTCACAGCAGTATATACTCAAATATGCCATAAACTCGAGATCACCCTTCCCCTCCTTTCATATTGCCTCTCAGCTATGACTGTCGTGCTAAGGATAAACGCCGTATGAACATTCGAGAGTTGCCAAATTTCCGATGATAAAACCGATGTATTCTTGACAACATTCATGCATTTTTTTCTTTAAAATTTTCAGATATTTTAGATTAAATTGCGTACAAAATTGTCTGAAATTTTTGGAAAATAATTTTCCCAATTTTCCCAGTAATTTCGACTTTTATCGGAGGAAACTTGGCAACGTCTGGTGGCTCATACGACGTTCTTCCTCAGCACGGCAGAGCTAGTGAGGTTGTCAACCCGGCGCGCCCGAGGAATAAATCCCGACTAAACCCGCCACTCTCAGAACTACTCTCGCGGGGGTGCGGGGGGGGGGGGGCTCTGTATAAATTTGTCATTACGCGTGCACGGAGATCGCGGAGGGAGGGGTGGAGGGGGTGAAGGGAGGAGCTCGGGAGGGGAGGAGCCTCGGGAAGACGAAAAACAAAGAAGTAGAGGAGGGTAGACTCCTAAACTTGCATGATTCGATTATTCGGAGCGGAGCCGTGGCGGGTATGTTGGGGGACGCGAGAGGGTGGGCGGGGGAGGGGGGAAGAAGTGCCGCCGCTGGATTCTGAAAATGTTTATTTAAGACGAGGAAAAATATCCACTTAAAAAAAACCAGACGTCGCTGGCGTCACGGCGCGGCGTCTTGGTGTCCCCGGTTGCGAGTTGGTGCTGGTTTTTCCGTTGAAGATTTGGATTTGGAGGCGTTTTGAGTCGTTATTAGGCGTTTTGAGGCATTTTGACCTTATAGATTTGTAAAAAAGGCGGAAATACATACATAAATACACATATGGACTTCATTTTGCAATTTGGAACTATAAATTCTAGCCCGGTTTAAAAACAACGTATGTGCCATTAGTTTCCCCGTGCACACTGCACATGTGCAAGTGTTTTTCCAGAGGAGGCAAAATTTATAGTTCCAAATTGTAAAATGCAGTCCATATGTACAAAATGATTTGCAGCCCGACACACATACACATACTATCATACATACGTACTTTCATAAAAGCACCAAATAAACGTATCTATACCAACCAACCGTACATTTGAATGGCATATATTTTCGTGATCTACGACCCGTGATCGGTGCTCTTCACAATGTCTCAGGTCTGGGTCCGACACCATGGGAGAATGCAATAGTGTATTTTCTTCGGAAAATACACTAAAAGTTAATGCTTTCAAAGTCAGGCTTTATGTTATTGCGTTCAAATTTTTTTCTGATTGTGTCGCTATGGTACGGAGGTAGCTCGGTCGCTCTTGAAAAAATTTCGATCAAAAGCCCCGCCGACATCCCTCCTCCTGAGATACCCAGTTACATCTTTATAACTTAAAAAAGTGAGACACACGTGTGCTCTAAAACTATTGAGACTTATAGGGATTACCATGTAAGTAGATGATATCGTTGGCATTCATATGACAATAAACATCGAGCGCTTAATACTATGTTGAAAATGTTGAACAAGTTCTGACCATCTCCGCAAAAGCCCCTTGACTTGTTCAGTAATAATCGCCCTCTCAAAGCGGGGTTTTCTTTAAATAGTAATTTTCGCTTTTAAATTATGATTGTGGGAAGGCAACGCCCTCTGCCATCGTGGAATAGATTCCGAAGTTCATGGCAGAATCTTTAAGTCCCATTAGAGCGGGAACACTCCATTTTTGGAAGGAAGCCAATCTCATCTTCTATCAAAGTAGCGTGTACAACGACAGGAATGGATAAAATTAATTTTCACCAAGAACTCCTAATCCTATATTCCGTGACCCTTATTTTGTAATGAGTAATGATTCTGTGCAGTCGGGAGTAATACTGAACTTGAAGAGAACATTTCCTCCTCATCGTTGCCACATATTATGTAGACATCTATCTATACTCCTCTATACTATAAGCTCCGAGACCTCCTAATTTTGCGTAACTGGTAACGCTTAGTTCCAGCCTTCTACCGGGCCGATTTTCATGATTTTTGCGGCAATCGACGGGCAATTGTCTCTAGATTAGCCAACTCTTTTCAGATTTTCAAAATATGGACCAGGTTTTTTTATATTACGTGGTAAAGTTGCGAATTCTCCCATTTAAACAATGTAAATTTATACTTTTTGTCATAGTTCGTTTGAGCGTTCTACCGGGCCGATTTCCATGATTTTTGCGTAGATCGTCAGGTAATTGGCCCTAGATGAGCCCGCTCTAATTAGATTTTGGAAATAGGACCCAGGTTTTTTTAAAATCACGTTATAAAAGTGAGTGAGTTTACAGAATGCTCCGATACTGCTACCGCTATGCGCGGGAGGATGCGCAGTGGTCGAGGAGGTTGCGCAGTAGCTGTGTAGCCTGCGCATCAGCTCTACACTTATCTACACAAGATTCGCGCCACCGTCTTATCGACGAGCGGTGGCCGAGTTGTCCAAGACGTCGAAGGACGAAGGTGACCACAGTTAACTCGGTGTGGGTTCGATCCCCGACTCAAGCATTTTTAAATATTACCTGACTATCATTGTTCATTGTTTTACTGCAATATTTCATCAAGCAGTCATTCCAAAACGCGTCCTTTTAATTTTAAAGTAATTTTAAGTGAAGTTTAAAATTAAAGTATATCTCATATCGTAATTTTTTAGGGGGAAAATAAAACTAAAACTGATAGGAGGGTAAAAATAGGGCTGCGAAGCGGCCCATTGATGGCGCGGAGCGCCTTCGGGGGGTTGGGCCGCGTAGCGGCCAGGGGGCGAAGCCCCCTAGTGTTCTTATAAGGAGCGTTATCGTTTGTCTCTCGATGGTTCATTCAGTTAAAAATACCCATGTACGCAGAAAATTGTCGAAGTTTTCGTAGACATTGTATTATTTATTTAGTTTTTTGCTCCAGTAATTTAGAAAAAGTCGTGTCATATTAAATGTTCAATGTACACGAGTTCCAAATAACGTGGGGAAAATCATGAAGAATTTTGAAAAGTATGATTTTTGTATGGTTTTATTAAAAAATTGTTGTGAGCTTCCTGCAACCAACCAACGCGTTGCCTTTTTAAACCCTCTCTCCCTAAAACACATCACATTAAAGGGTCAATTTCTAAGGATGCGACTATTCCGCCGCGGAAGAGACCGTTGTTGCCTACCCATGTGATTGAGGGCAAATCATGTTCTGTGTCACGGTGCGCGTTCTTGGATCCAAATAGGCATACGTTTACTTCTTTTCTAAGAGTGCAAATAAGTATGAGCAACAGAACTTGCACGTTGGGTCGTTGGAATTAGTTGCTTAGATTTTTACCTGCCTCCTTCCCCTTGTGCTATTGGATCAAAAGTTCTCGCAATGTAATGAAAATTTTTAACGACTCCACACAGATCGATTTTACACTTGAACGGATAGATGCAATTGAATGTTGTTTTCAACCTGCCTGTGAGCAATGAAAGCTTGCTTTTAAATCAAGCAAAAAGATAATTGAATGCAAAGTATTAATTTAAAAAGGAGTAATTTTTTTAGTGACAAACTTCATTTTGGAGGACCATGGTATAATTATACGAGTGCATCAGTGGTCATGCAAATATCGGATATTGCAGTAGATTCTAGTAGATTGATCTAAAATTATTATATGTATGTTGTCATTCAGTGCCTGGGGGATGGACGATAATTAATAAAAAGAAAGTCATCATACATCTGTGCCAACTTATTTTGAAATCACCTCATCCTCAGCAATTTTTGTCCAAAGAGGCTTTCAAATTTCAATAGATTACTCCGAACACAAAGTTAACATTTTCAGCGCCAAATCAGGCAGCTTTGGTGGCTGATCCGAGAGAAGGCGTCTTCTTGGTAGAAAATACGGAAACTAGCATCTCACGAACTCCCGCAAAGGATGAATACAAAAATACAGTCGCCACATCTGAAGGATGAGGTTGGGACCGTTCCAAATTACCCCTGACCAACTCGAGGCTCAGAGTTTAGCAGCTTTCACAATCTACTAATGGAATGGTAAGTGAAATTATCTTGGTCTCGGTCCACCCCCTATTCCTTCCGGAGAGAATGAACGTAGGTCTATTTCAGCCTCTGTCTCCAGTGTTATTTGCCCGAAATACTCCGAGGGTTGGTCGGCGAGGGAGTCTCGCATAGTTACTCTGCTCTCCTTGGGGGAGTTTTCTTTGGCTTCGTAATCTCGGTGATATTTAATGTTTTTATTCGGCTCTCCACACGCCCAACCTGACAATCGGAGGGGGAAAATCACACCGTTCGTTAAAATGGCCCTAAGAGCAGTGGGATTCGAACTGCCCGCAGACGCGGGAAAGTTGAAAAAGCTTGTTACGAACTACGCAGATTGCGCTTTAAAGAATGGATTTCAGACTTTTTTGATGCGTCCAACGTGATTTTCGTGCGGTTTACCAGTAACGAGTAGTGGCGTGGCGTGAATGATCGATTATCGATATTTCCCCATTTGAATCCGTGGTAAAGAATCGTGAAAATCGTGGTGATGAATCGAAGAAACCTGTGCGTATTGATCTATCTGATCTAATGATATCAGGAAGGTGGCGAGATTTCAGCGCAAGCCTGGTTTCAATGCTGAACCGTTACACTATAAAAACACTGAAAAAATGCTCTGTCTGTGGAAGCCGTTCTGGAAGGCTATATAGACACACCGTCCATTTTGGGTGCTTAAGCTGTAACTTCAGAGGGTCTATTGCACGTGAGAGATACAGCCAAATAAATATTCTCTTTGCCAGTGGCGTGGCGTGCTTTGCAATATATCGATTGATTTGTCCTTTAAACCTATGGAAAAAGATCGATATTAAGGTGTTCGCTACGAGCACACTGTTAATCGATCCAATTCTCGTTCCTTTCGCCTGCCTTGAAAGTTTAACCACACTAAAGGGACAAAAACCCCCGAGCTTGTTGATAGATAACCAGGAGACCATAATAAGTTGACGAGGTAAAAAAAGCTGAAGAAGTGCAAAATAGAGAGGGACGGTGAATTTGAAAAATATTATGATAGTAGAGGAGTAAGAGAGACATCCAATCCCGGTATCATCAAAAGGAGGGAAGACAGGGGACCCCGCTTGCAATGAAACTGGAAGAGAACTAGTAGGTAAGTAGCATCAAGAGAGAGGAGGAAATTAAGAGAAGTGAGATTTTTATAGTTGAGAGTAGTGAGAAGAGATGCAGAAAAATACGTGATAGTAAGGAAAGACTAAGGAAGACATTACTTGCCATCAAAGAAGGAAAAGGGGAGGAACTTGATAAAGTTTCTTCACCACAGAGAGGGCAAGGCAGCTAGAGATATTACATGACCGGAGACGAAAAAAGAAAATGTTAGCACAGGAAGAAGAGTGAAAGAGAGATGCTGTAAGTGGCTCAAGGAAGAAAGAGGAAGAGAGACAGAATTGCAGTGGAAACGGAAGAGAATTCGAACACATATTCAGTTGCGAAGAGCAAAAGAGATAGCTAAATCCATCCTAGCGCTGTTTTGTCGAGACGTTAAGGGGTTAACGAAGGGGTGGCACAGCGATGGGTCGGTGGGAGTAGGGGCGCACCGGGGGAGGGGTAGAGGGGGTAGGGGGGTTAACGGGCCTTTATTGATGAAAGCCAAACGCGCGTAATGAAATATCCCCAATACGGAGGAAATCGGTGCAGCCAAATCATATTTCCCTCCGGCTGGTCGCCATGGAGACGGCTCCACAGGGTTCGAAAAAAGAGGAAAAAAGAGAAAAAGGCGTGTTAGCTAGTTTCCTGCCAATTATCCGCTCTCGTCAACTCTCCACCCTTTTTTGCGGGGGAAAATAGAAAATAAAGTTGCCGAAGTCGCCCGCCAGGGGCGGTCTGCAGCTTCGCGCGATACAACTCCCCGCGCCAAGCCGTGTTGTCGCGAGGGGCTATCAAAAAAAGAAAAATAAAAAATTATAAAGTTTTGAGAGCTCTAAACATAAGAACATTTCTTTGCCTCGTCGGGTTCTAAGAAAATATGAATTATCCTTTAATTAAATATTATTTTGACCGTTAAAAGTGACCATTAAAATTTTGACACGGAGAACAATTTTTTGTTGAATCAATGTAAATTCTAATCAATAAGTCCCGAATGAGAATGCTTATTGATTCAACAAAAAACGGTCCTTCTTTCAAACGGTATTACTGTTCTTCTAAAAAGACGTCCTGTCACTTTAAAAAAAAATCCGATCGACTAAACGAAAGTTCTCGTTTAGGAATTGTCAACTAAACAATGTTTCACATTGTTTATTTAACAAGTATGAACATGCTTAGAAAAACGAAAAATCAATGCACGATTTCAGCTTGCATAGTTTTTTTTGAAAAATTATTTATCAGAATAAAGAGAGGCTCTTTTTGCAGATCATGCCATCTCTTCAAAGTCTTCGTCAATCAGTTGGCAAAGAAATATTGTTACCATTATATATTACGGGTAAAATGTTAAGAATCCAAGTTAGATGTTAGATTTGGTTTCAAAAACCCACGCCATACACCATTCATTGAGTTTTTTTTATGATATTTACCCGCAATTTTGTATTTATTGAGAAAACTGTGTTACACAGAATCCCACCTATATGGCTACTAGCCTCCGAAAGGAAATTTCATAATTTTCTCCCGTATTTGGAATTCAGAAAGTCATAAAACTACCTAAAATAACCTAAAAAATCTCCAGGTCATTACGTACCTCTTTCCCCTTACAAAAGTTATAAAATTTAGTTTTGTGTGGTGACATTTTTGGAAGGAAAAAATTGAATTAAAATGTTTAATTAACGATAAATTATTAGGTAAACAATGAATATTTAAAAACGAGCAAATTTTAATAGTCATAAGTCAAAACACAGCATATAATTTCTATCAGCGTGAGTAAAACCAGTTTCTTTAATAATGAGAAGCAGGGCCGGATTAAGGAGGTGGCCACATGGGCCGCGGTCCATGGCGGCAAATCTAAGGGGCGGCAAAAATTTGCAATTTTTTAAAGTGTAGGTATAAAAAAAATCGGATTTATAAAAACAAAATTACAAACGAGGAAAGGCGACAAAATCTCTCATTTCCTAAGAGTATAGTAATTTCTAATTTTGTCGTCTCTTAGTGATACAAGAGACAGCACCCTCTGAGTTACGAGAGAAACCAAACACGCAATTTGGCCTGGAACGACGCGACTTAGAGAGAAATGATAACGAGGACTTGAAATGAAGAGGAGAAGCCTTCGGCGCGGCGATCGGCATGTAACACATATTAGCGCCTACAAGACTGCACGAATACTTCACGCATTGCATTAAACACAGTGCGGTCATTGCGGTCAGCGTGTAACGGATAGCGCCTACAAGAATGCATGAATACTTCACGCATTGCGCCAAACACAGTGCGTTCAGCAGCGGTCGTCGGCGTGAAACGCACAGCGCCTACAAGACTGCATGAATACTTCACGCATTGCGTCCAACACGGTGCGGTCTGCGCGACGCGGCGGCGGAAGTTAAAATCATCGAACCACATTTATGTAAGTTCTTTCATAATTTTTTCGTTCATTTCTTAAGAATGGAAGGCCTTGTCCACACAGAGATAGGTTTACGGAACTTAACTTTCGCGCAAAGTTCCGTGGCTAGTAGTGTTGACAAGGCTTTCCCAAAAAATGTGTTCAACACGAGTAAATGCGTCTTATGCACCCCTCCCCTGCTGCCGCGTTCATTTGATGGTTTTTATCGAGTTTCAAAACGAATGAGAAGGGGGCGGCATAAAATAGGCGGTCCATGGGCGGCAAGTGGGTGAATCCGGCCTTGATGAAAAGTATTGAATTGTGGATTTTTTCTGTAAAAGAAAAAAAAAACCCCTTTTCATTTTCCCCATTTATTCTCCAAAATAAACGTTTGTGCCTTGGTGCAAATTTTGAAATAAATCAAATACATATCGTCCTATACTTAAATGGACTTCAATGCAGAGTGTACAATCGTATATGTCTAGTCTTTGTTCTTTCTCTAAATCCTTTATTGCTAATTTAGATGGCTATGATGCACGTTTTGGCGCCAGTTTGTTCTATATCTGGAGTTTGAATGGCAGCCGTAATAGTATCATCAATCGCGATAATAAGGTGATAAGTAGAAAAGAAAAAATACATAAATCCCAAAAAAATTAAGAAGTAATAAATTAAAGAATTGGACGCCAAGTCATCAATTCAGCATTAAAATATATCAGGTATCAATTTATATACACATTACCATAGCCAGCCGGAGAATGACAAAGTTCCAGCATCCTAAAATAACTTTGCAACCCTTCCGTCGAAAGATGAGAGCAGCTTTTCAAAGAAAAGTGGGTAGAGAGGAAAGGGACGGAAGGGATCTTTTTTATATTCGCATCTCGTTATCCTTGGAATTTCAACCCTTTAAACTTAAGCCGCAGAGATCAGAGTATAAGATTTTGAATACGCAAGCTGTTTGCAAAGTGCGCAAAAGAATGACGCCAAAGGCGGTATATTTTTATAACATACATACATGATTAATATTCTCTGGTTTGAATTAGTTCATGTTTGTATACGAGCGTCATTCAGACTTTTAAGCCACGAGAGGTTCTCTGAGAGATGGCTCAGTTTGAGCGGGTCTTTTAATTAGATTCATGAGCCTTCAAACTCATCACGTTAACTAACCCTTTTTCTTTTTATGGAACAAATTAAAATGAAATATTCAGATATAGAGGACAAATAATAAAAAAACACAATTTTCATGATCATATTTCTAATTCTACACTATACTTGATAATGAGCCGACTGTTTAACGCGTAAAATGGGAAGTGAGCAACTATTCGAACCTGAGTGTCAACATTTTGCCTATAGACGTCATTGAAGGCAAAACGCTACACTGGAAAAAAAACACATTGGATCTAGAGCCCAGACTCTTACAAACATCGACAAGAAAAAATACTCTTGATTCAATCAGATTTAAGCTTAAATCAAGAACCAAGCCTCTCAATTTGAGCGGATTTCCTTTTGATTTAAGCTTAAATCTGATTGAATCAAGAGTCTTTTTTCTTGTCAATGTTTTCAAGAGTCTGGACTCTAGATCCAATGTGTTTTATTTTTCCAGTGTAGGAACTGAAATCAAGTTACATAAACATTCCAATTGTTTTGGTAAATGACGACATAAGACTTTAAAGTCGCAAATCATTGATGAAATATGGAAAAACAGCATTTTTTTTTTTCATGTAGCAAGTTTGCAATACGTTGTTTAAAATTCCCACAGGACAGCGAAGGGATTATTATTCTGCTTATTATAGTGGTTTAATACCTCGTGAGGAATATGATGATTTGAAGAAGTGTCCAAGAAGGTGGAAATCACGGATGCTGGTACTGGCAATGCTTATTTACTAGCACTGTCTACTGGTTCATTATTCTACTAGTATTCGAATCATCTATGGCGAAAATTTTGCAACAGTCCGACCCGGAGAATCGGCTCCGGACATGGCTCACGGGGGCGGAAATCTGGGGACGGCGAGTTGGCGTCCGCTGCAGGTCGGAACGAAACGCGAGACGACAATGAGACGTCTGCAGGTTATTACGTCTGCATGACGTCGAGCGGTAAACCGGCTTAGCCCCCGAGCCCCCGTTTCCGCCGGCTCCCGCCCCCCCCCCCTCGACCCCCCACCCTCCCCCGGCCCTGGTCCCAGTGATCCCTCAAAATAAGCTTCGTTTTCATCGCGACCGATTTTATTATCGTCCAATTTCCATGTCCTCACTTCCCAGCTACACTGGTTCCGGAATGCGAGGTTGCCAACTCGATGGAAAAAGATGTAGGGTTAAATTTATGTGCTCATCCACATCCTTTCCGAACAAATCTTATTGTTGTTGTTGTTGTTGTGTTTAGGTTGATTGGCCTAATTCCGCCTTGCGGATAAACAGCCACTTACGGAAGGGCGGGATCACACACTAGATGATCATTTCCCTAGAGAATAAACAAAGTGTAGTATTGTTCAATGTTTCAAATGTTGATTCAAATAGCAATATCGTTCAGTATTAAGTGTTCTTTTAACGCAGAGTAAACTTCAAATGATTCTTCGTGGAGCAGTAAAGATGTTGATGTTGGGAGCTGAATTCTAAGGTTTATAAGCGTAGAGAAAAGTTCCACAGTGTTGAGCAGGCAGCAACCGAGGACGACGTGGTCCAGGGATCCGTGCTCCCCACAGTCACATAAGTCGTTTTGCCTCAAGTTAATTCGATGAAGATGTGCAGGGAATAGACCATGACCGATTCGTAGACGTGAGAGAATATTTGTTGTTTTCTTCGAGAAGTGGATGTTTTCGAACCATGCTTTTCTTGAGACATGTTCTTGGATGGAGAGGAGCCTTCTACCTTTTACTTGCGTCGTTCTCTCCCAGTCTTCCTGCCAAGATGATAAAGTGTTGTTTTTAATAAAAGAAGAGAAGTTTGAATAGTGAATTTTCTCGTTTGAAAGATCTATTGCATTATCTAAAATTTTTGTTTGAGCATCCGCGAGCATATTGCCTTCTATGTTCTCGTGCCCGGGAGTCCATACCAAGTGGTGGGAAGTTGTATTAGAGGATAGAAGAGATTTAATTTGAAGAATTTCCAGATTATCAGTCTTATAATTTCTGTTTGTAATTAAACTAATTGAACTTAAAGAGTCTGTGCAGATGAAGAACTGTTCCCCTGCATTTGCATCAATTTCGAACGTGGTAAGTATACATTCCAATATTGCTTTAAGTTCTGCGTTCAGAACAGTTCGCCTATTATTCAGAAGGAAAGTTTTCTTCAAGTCCAAGGCAGGACATACGACGGCCGCTGTTGTACTCTCTACTGTTTTACTGCCATCGGTGTACAGAAAAATTCCAGTAGGGTGTGATGCAATAAAATCCATGAATAAAGAATTGGCATTTGGTAGTCCTTTGACTTGAATTGGATTTAAAAAGGTGATCTTATTCTTAAATAGTTCGTTGGAATACTGCAAGTAGTGATCGTACGAGTCTGAAATTAAGGGTAAAATATCTGTTAACTCCAATAGCCTGTCCACTATTAGTGGGTGGCTTCTTGATTGCCAAATATTATATTCGTTGTATAGCTCAATGAGGGTAGATAGATTGAGCCTCTTATGGGGGCTGTCGTATCTCCATGTCTTCAGAATAAATCTGTCGCAGGTTTCCTGGGCCTTGAAGATTGGTGGAAGAATGCCCAATTCAACGTATAGCGAATTTGTGGGGGAAGATTTTAGCAACCCGAAAACTGACCTCAAGGCTTGGTTAATCGCAACATTGATAATCTGTAGTGAAGATTTATTCAAATAAAATTGAATCCCAAAATTAGCTACAGAGTATATTAGGGAATGGAAGAGTCTTTTAACTACAAGCTGATGAGCTCCCCATTTTGTTCCAGTCAAGATTTTTATTAAGTTTGTATTAGAGGCAATTTTATTCTTGATGTAAATTGCATGAGCTTTCCATGTCCATTTACTATCATAAATAAGACCTAGATATTTTACTGAAGTAAAAATTTGAATTTCAGATCCATAGATTTTGATGGGCATCCCAAAATCTTTCTTCCTATTATTTGTGATGATTAGGATTTTACACTTTTCAATTGAGACCTGTAAGCTTAGATCATCAAGTACTGGAATCAAATCGTCCATATCTGCTTGGATTTGTAGAAAAGCTAATTCCAAGTCTTTGCTTCTTATGAAAAGGACAATATCATCAGCAAACTCTAGAATTCTACAGTATGTCAAATGCTTATGGATGTCTTTTGTATAAATTAGATAGAGCAGGGGGCTCAGAATCGATCCTTGAGCTAAACCCATGGAAGAAACTTCTGGGCCAACTACTTTCCCGTAGAGAGCAACATATAGAACATTTTTATGGAATAACTTGTAAATAATGTAGGCTATTGACGGCGCTACCCCAGCCTCTAATAAAATACT
Source organism: Bemisia tabaci (assembly GCF_918797505.1). NCBI lineage: Eukaryota > Metazoa > Arthropoda > Insecta > Hemiptera > Aleyrodidae > Bemisia > Bemisia tabaci. The sequence goes on from NC_092795.1 coordinate 40,793,439, forward strand.
GTACAATTTGTAGATGTTAACTGAGTCGTACGCTGCCTTGATGTCAATAAACAGACAGGCCATGTATTCTTTTTTTGAGAAGGTCTTCATGATCTCGCTACATAAGGCACTATGGTTGTCAAAGAGTGATCTGTTCTTTCTAAAACCATGCTGGAAAGGTGACAGAACATTATTTACCTCTACAAATTCTTCGAGATGAATTTTTATCAATTTCTCAAACACTTTTCTAACCACAGATAAGAGGGCAATAGGCCTGTAGCTTCTTGGGTCCCCTTCAGGTTTATCTGGTTTTAAAATTGGGCGAACCTCTGCCTCTTGCCAAGAGGAGGGAATCTCATAGGTCTGCATAATATGTTGGAAGGATAGGAACAGATATTCAATAGCATTAGCAGGTAAGACCATAAGTAATTTCTTTGTAATTTTGTCTCTTCCAGGTGTTTTGTTGCTCATATCCTTCAATACTTGCTTGAAGGCTTCAAATTCCAGGACAAAGGGGATAGAGTTTTCAGGAGGAGGAACTGGAGGAGATTCTAATGGAGGAGCCTCACGAGATAACATAGACAAATAATCTTGGCACCAAGAAGTATCCTTAGAGCAAGTAGGTCGTTTGGATCTTTTCATCATATTTACTTTATTCCAGACCTCTCTAGTAGGAGTTTCTGGGGTGATATCAGAGCAGAATTTCTGCCAACTTTTACGTTTATGGTTCTTAATGAATAGTTTGAACTTGTTACAAGCGATCTTGTAAGCAATAAAATTATCATAAGAACCATTTGTTTTAAAAGCTTTGAATGCCTTATCACGTTCATTTTTTACTTTCTGGCAATCCACATCCCACCATGAGAAGTGAGTTGACATGTCAAATTTATTAGGGGTATTATTGGTTACTGTAACAGTTGAATCTTGAATGGACTGCAAAACAATCTTTTCCCATTTTTCATAGGAGGGGGAAGGGTCATGGAGAATTTCACCGAAAGCCTTCTCAGTTATTTTTGTGAACTTTTCCCATTTTACACTGGATCTAGAGCACGTATTTCTCACCGGGGGTTGAGTATCATCAGAACAAATTCTGAGGATAGAAGGAAAATGATCACTCCCCGTAGCGGTCTTCAGAACTTTAAAATCAACAAAAGTAACCAGATTATTTGAAACCCAAGTCAAATCAGTTATGCTATGAGTGTCATAAACTACTCTAGTATTAGTGAGGTCTTGAGTGTTTGATAAGATCAAATCAAATTCATTAGCAATATCCAAAAGGAGAGCTCCTTTGTTGTTAGAATGGTCATACCCCCAGAGGGTATGCCTGCAGTTAAAATCACCTGCCATCACAATTTTTTCCCCACGGAGATTTTCAAGAACGGTGACTAAGGGAGCAAAATCACCGGCATATGTAGGATTTGCATAGACATTTACTATAAAAATTTTGTATGAAGGATCGGAAAATGGAGAGATAGAAATTGTTAGTATTTCTAAATCATCCTCAACTATTGGTGAATATGAAAGATTATTATAGAGTGTAGGTTTATAGTTGACATTGACAGCCGTCAAAAGACCGCCATACGAATCATATCTATCTTGTCTAATGGATACATAATTTTTCAGTTTAAACGAGAAGGAACGTTTAAGCCATGTTTCATTCAGTAGCAGTACATCACAATCATTTACTGATAATACATTAAGCAAATCAGTCTTATTTGCATTGACACTATGGATATTCCATTGAATTAGATTAATGTTCATATTCTCTGTTGGGGAAAGAGTTAAGATGGTTGAGGACTATTGTCCTCTTGAAACGCTATGGGTGAATGCACAAACTGGGACTCAGAGCGTACATCACTATTTTCGCTATTTTGAGTATCAACAAAAAGGTCTTGAGACAATTGATTAGACACTTCCAAAGAAGATACCACTTCATTCAATTTTTCATTTGGTTCGGAAAAATGGGACCGTGTATTCGAAGGGCAAAGTTGTTCACTCTTACCTTCAGGAATGGACAGGGAAGGACTAGATAAGGTGGGTTTTAGTTTTTTAGACAGCAATACCGGTGATAATGGTGGGGAGGGAACATCAGGAGAAGGTGAGGGAGAAATTTGGATATTTTGTTGTATCCATAAATCCGACGGGAAATCTTCCTTATTCTGCGCTGGTTGCTTCCGTTTAATAGATTTTAAATTTGTTTTGTCTAATTTTGCCACAGAGGCAAAAGTAGGACTACCATCCTCATTGGTTTCTAACTCCATTTGCTCTTCAACTGGGTTAGGGATAGCCTCGTTCTCTTTTTCCAAGATGGAAAACTGGTTCACAGGAAAACTTTTGTTAGCCTCCAGCCTTTCATTGACTGAACGCTTTTGTTGCGGTCTACGTTTGTTAAAGGCAAATTTAAGAAAATAAGCCTCGCTGAAGGAGTTAACTTTTTTCTTTGCTTCCACATAGCTCATATTATTTTCTGCCATAATGCAGTTTACCTTAAATTGAAATATTTTTGATTCACAGGAATCTGATGTCGGGAGATGAGCCTTCTCACAATTGACACACTTGAGCACTGATGTTGCACAATCCTCACCCTGATGGAAAGCATTGTCGCATTTTTGGCATTTTCTTTTGCTTCTGCAAAATTTTTTTAGATGTCCGAAGCGGAAACAATTGTAGCACTGTATCACTGGTTTTAAATAAAGATCCACTCTCATTCGATAGTATTCGAGTTTAATAAACTCAGGCAATTTTGATGTGAGGAAGGAGATTACTACTGTTTTTAGAGGATAAGAGGATTTAGATACCGCGTCATATTTTGAAAGTCTTTTAACTTCGAAAATTTCTGCATCAGAAACCAATAAACTGAGGATTTCCTCCTCTGAGTATTCTATTGGCACATCTCTGATTACACCTTTCTTTATAACTTTATATTGCGGGATGAAACATCTGTACTTTTCACCCAGATCAGAAGGGAAATTAGCTATAAAACTGTTAGCATCTAGAAATGTGTCAAAGACCACTTGAACAATATTTCTACCTAATCTTGCAATGTAGTCCACACCATGTACACTGTTCTTTTTAAGAATTCTGCTAATGTTTGCTGGATGGATGTGGGGGATGTTACCACTATCATTTGAAAATTTTTTTGCCAAATGAACAATAAAAGGTCCTTCCGTATTCGAATTATAGTACAGAGTTTTTGATTTCTGTGCCCCCTGCACCCCCTTCACCATGGTACTCATGGTTACAAAGGGAAAAGTTTAGGTTATTAATCACATAATTTAAAGAGAGAAGTCTACAAAATCTGAAAGTTTCGGATAGGCCAAGGTTTAATCCTAGTTCAAATCTTTATTAAGCCAAAGACACTTTAACACGAACAACAACAAGAAATTCTCACATTTTCGAAAATTCCCGCCAAAGTTTGAAAGAACCGCTAACCGACCGCGAACCTCGACGCCATTTTTTCAACAAATCTTACCGAAAATGAAAACTATTAAAATGAGGTAGCTCATCTGAGAGAATAAAAAATCTGATGGACGCACGTTCGAGGACAACACGTCAAAAGACAAAAAAGGTAATTGCTGAAAATCACAGCCAAGAGAAATCTTTTAAAGCATTTATGTCATCAGGCAGATTGCATCTCAACATTTCGAGTTCCGGAAAAAATTTGTCAGGGAAATTTTGGAGCGCGTGTGTTAGATTAATAAAGAGGGAAAGAGTTTGGTGAAATTTTAGTCATATCTCACGCTGAATTGACGTCGGCGGAAACTATTTGTAACATCGTTTTACGTCCTGGTTAATAGATATTCTGTGTGTGGTATTAGTGCCCTAATGGTAGGTGGATGGCTCCTTATATGATACATTGTTATGTTTTAATTTTTTTTAATTTGCAGCTGAAATTATGAAAGAATATGATCCACACTGCCAGTGACTAGACTATGTTTATAATAGAGATGGATACTTAAAGGGAAAGAAAAAATGAAACGAACCAGAATTTACGGATTTGCGTTTTTCATTGTATTCCGTGGTCTTAATATTTTTGGGGGGTTAACCTCTACTGAATAATGAATAAGCTCCGATAGAGAATTCCATCGATGTCGCAGAAACTAAATATTAAAAAATCATATATGATTTTTTAATATTTAGTTTATGAGTACCGCATATTGTATAAGGTCTGAGGCGCGAAGCGCTTCATTGGGTTGGACTTCGAAACGGTAAGGGGGCGTAACACGTATAACTTTATAAGTTGAAGTTGAGTGGATTAATCAACAGTATCCATTTTAATTTTTAACGTCCATTTGTACGCAAAACTAAGAGCACCATTCCTGTGGCAGTGTAGCAGAGGTCAGAGTTTGGAAACCCGTGGTGAAACACATTTCGAATGTACGCATCGTTCGTAGATGTGTAAACACGACTTGGGCGAGCAAAAACGCGCGAGAACATTGAAAAAATGTGATTTGCTATGAATATCTGAGTGGGTCGCGATTCCGCGGCTCCACTCCCCTCTCCTTCGGTACCTGCATTCCCGAGCGAGGAAGAATAGACCCCCCGCCAGTAGTTCACACCTCGAGACAAAAACCCCCCCAAACATGCGTGGTTCACTTGTCAGATTTCCATGAGGTTGCCTTCCAGGGCAAAAAACTCGGAACTACTTGTACGGAGACGTGAAAAGTTCTGGTTTTCTCTCCTATATGGCAATGGCGTTAGGATTATTCAGACCGGTGCTGCCCTCGTCACTCGCGTGTCCGTTATTGGAACTTCAGTTGAGGATAAAAGGCACAAATAGGATTTCTTTACGCGAAGATTTCTCTGCGAGGACTGTCAAGGGAGCTTGAAACAGCAAGCACACGTCCTAGGAGATTTTAAAAGAAACTTGCGAGTTATTTGGACCCACTCATGAGCGTATCTGGAATAATTCAGTAGCTTGAAGAGGTGGCAAGAGCCAATATGCCCCTTAGGAGGAGAGTAAATAACATGGGGGGTCACTGGTATCGACCGGCTTTTGAGATCGCAAATTTTCTAGGGGGCCTTGAAAAATCCCCTGGGGAGGGGAGATGAAGGCCCCACAAGGATTCAGAACATGACAAATTGCGTTGGGTTGGATTGAGAGAAGGAAAACAAAACTCATATTTCTCGCAAAGGGCCCGCCCCCAAATTACATAACGCACTTCTTCGGCATTTTTGACCCCCCTCCTCCTCGTAACGCTTTTATCACATAGCGTTTTTGTCCCTATCCTTTAACATGTAAGACAAAATGTGGCACATGTGGCGTAGCGCTCTCCTAGCCCCCCCCCCCCCCCGAGCGTTACGTGATTAAGGAAAAACCCTAAAGCATTCCTTAGTCGGTAATTCAACGAGAAAACTTGTTGGGACTATCAAAATTCATTTTTGGGACAGCAAGAAATCTGTCGAAACAACCGAAAGTCTGATCGTGTCAAGAATAATTCCGGAGTGGATTCAAAGTGAGCTCCTATTGATCCAAAAGGAAGTTATTTCCGAGCGAAGCTGCCTCGGAACCACTCAACGGCTCTATTTGATTATCAATTATGTAAAACTGTCGCTTGGCCGAGCTGCTGCGCTACCCGCCCGCCGATCCCTCGCTACAGATGTTGCGGAGCCGGCCCCGAAAACGGTGTGGCGGTGGGAAGCGCGTCCCCGGGGAAATACCCCATCGAAGATCCTTTTTTGCTGCCTGATAGGCTCTTAAAGGCTTCGCGGCTCCACTTCGGCGAGTTAATAAAAAGCACGCCCTCCGCGAGCTCCCGCTACTGCCCGGAACAATTGACGAATTTAAATGGTGTTCACCCAAGTTGCCAATCTTCCAGGAGCACAGGTTGTTGCACAGCGAAAAAAGATGAATTACAGTGGAAAAAAAGATGGCAAATTTTATGCTGAAGAAAAATGTGCTTGACTCAAGCATGGTGATTCTTGAATTTGCCGCCAAGAATTTTTATCTTGATTCTAGCCGAATTTTTCTTGAAACAACACTGGAAAAAAAACACATTCGATCTAGAGTCCAGACTCTTAAAAACATCGACAAGAAAAAGTAATCTTGATTCAATCAGAATCTAGCTTAAATCAAGAACCAAGCCTCTTAATTTGAGCGGATTTTTTTTTATTTAAGCTTAAATCTGATTGAATCAAGAGTCATTTTTCTTGTCAATGTTTTCAAGAGCCTGGACTCTAGATCCAATGTGTTTTTTTTTCCTGGTGAAGATAAAAGTGCTCAGGTTAAGCAAAAATTTAGTTTATATTAAGCAGCAAAATTCTTGATTCGAGAAAAAATGCCTCTGGGGGGCAAATTTAAGATTCCTTTTTTTCAGTGCACCAGACGTATAGTAAATTCTGCAATGAGACTACTTGATTTGTGACACAGTGATACTGTAGGGCAAGAATCAGAAGGAAAGAGCGTAGGGAGATATTTAGTGTCATCATTTTGGGGGTGTGTTGTCCAGCGTTATGCGCTCGCATTAAAAAGAGTGGTTTTCGCAGAAAACAGACAGAGAACATTAAAGAAAGGAAGTGAAAGTTGAGAAATAGGTGTTGTAAGATAACCGAAACCATTTCGTAAAATTGACGAAGTATGGAAACACAAAATAGCCGCGGCCACAGTGAGTAGATCTGAAAGAAGTGATTACGGCGCCGTGATGCGACTATTCGTGCTTAGTGGATGTCCGCGTTGCATACCTTAAAACTTGAAGGCGTTATTGCTTTTCGTGTTCTTACTAGGATTAACTATGTAATAGCGAGTGTGTGGGTGTCATGAAATCGGCAAAATCGCGTTATGTAATTGGTGAATAACCCTCTATCTACATCTCTTAACTAGATTGTCGTGTACCAGCACGAGGGTGCTCTCGAAACAAATTATTTTTAGCGTTCAGCACGGCAACAGATTGTGCAACGGTATACACGGATTCTGGATTCCCTCGGGAGTTTTCCAAGTTCTCAACAGCTTTTTTCAATTAGTTATCCATGTGACGGCGAATTGAGAGGATTAGAATCTAATCAGTGGAGCATGGTTTTCAGATTCTCAATCCGAATATTTTTTGATTTCGCCGTTCTACATTACAAGATCTGTCCTCAGGATCTCACGTCTTGTGCAGCGTGAATATCGTTGTATTATATTTAAATTTATAGAAAAGTTTAAGTGAAAATACACTTTTGTATTGGCAAGTCGCTTGATGGAAAACGTCTGAAAAACTACCCTTCCAATTTTAAGAGGAAAAATGAATCTGCAGATGTATGATGTCCTTTGTAGTGCACCATTCTGTCCACTGCACTGTATTTTGTGTGACACGCTTACGAAATAAAAAAGAAGCCTCGGATTTCTTAGTAACTTTCATAGATATTATCAATTTTTTTTCACCTTCAAAATTTGTCAATGCATTAGTCAAAATTTTCTTTTGAAAATGGTGGAGAGTTCAGACAGAATTGACTTATCCTCCTCTTTGAGAGTGACTCAACGTTGTCAGTGCCTCCATTAAGCGAGGTCTCCTCTGTCTTTCACGGACATAAAAAAAACAGAGTGAGCATAGAGATGTCACCCGCTCTTCCTCTCCCGAAACTCCTTCTTTCGTTCCTTCCTCCCTTTACCGTGCGTTGAAAGAAAAGAAATTTAGGCAAGCGTCTGTTTATCATTATTTGTGTTTGTGCTGTCTCCTTCTTGTCCCACTAGTCTTCGCACTTCGGAACGCGAACGCGTGCATTTAAACTCAAGTTCGCACCTCGTTCCCCTGGGTTGCCAAGATTAATAAATTGATGCTAAGAAAAAAAAAAACAACTAGTGGCTTTATCTATCTATGCCTGATCAGTAGTACCTAGTTCGGTGTCTGGTCGGTGTCTTCAATCCATAAACAAAACTCTGAATTTCCGTTTATGACATTGACTTCCTGCTTGGAATAAAGTATATGGAGCAATATACCAGAATGATGAGTTTTTCATGAAGGAGAAACCATGTGTTTACTTTTATTGACAGTTGATCTCTGACCAAGAAACGTAGTGAATTGATCTAGATTTCTGATGGCGCTAACCATGAAATAGAGTCCATTTGGTTAGTATCCCGATGAAGTTGACTTCAAATCTAGTAGAGTGGATGAAAAAGATAAATTTCCCAACCACATTCCTTGGGCGGCCATGTTATCAAGAATATTTGGTTAACACTATTATTTTTACTTCCTCGTGCATTTGAACCCATTCTGGTAACGAGTCTCGACATTAAACGATATCAGTCAATATGGGTAAATAACATTACAGTCCAAAAGTCGGATCGTGACGTATTTGATCTGGATGACACTTTTTTTTTGGTGTGTTAGATACACCAGATGTTTAGTACGAAGAATTTGCGAATAAATGATTCGTTTCCTCAATGTATTTTTGGCCAAATGTCTGTCATCAAAGTTCGACGTGTTTATGCTGACGTATTTTATACGTTAATCGTATTAAGAGGAAGTAAGTATGTAAAAATGAATTAAATTAAAAGGAGCTATAAATCTTGCAAATCCTATGCACGGGGCTCCTTTTGATGTAATTAATTTGTATAGATTTCATCATAAATACACCCAAATTTACTTCTTAAGTTGAACCTTTGTCAAGTTTTATTTATTTATTTATTTATTTATTTATTTTTATTAATACTAATTTAATAGTGAGTATTTTCGGTTTGAAAATTCAGTTGCTCTCTGAAAATGTTTAATGCTGAAATGCTTCCAAAATTGCACGCACTCATCAATCTTTCAGATTCGTCTCGGGAAGATTTCTCCAACTGAGTGCAAAATTTAAGTAATGCAAATTCGGCAGCCTTGGTTCACATTATGTGTATTTGCACGTGGATGTTTGCCCAACTCCTCGCGCCCTCTCCCGGAGGCTGGTGAAACAAAACTTGCTCAAAAGTTGACGCGGGTTCTTTCTTGGCACCTTTGTCCTTCACTTAAGACCGTCAACGCTTTCAAATTACATCCGTGGAGCGCACCTGCCCTGCTGCCAGACCATACCTTGCAGCACGTCTAATTTTCCACGTAACCCGAAAATCGAATATCTGCAGGGTTTCGATCAGAGTTAGCAGGGCAGTGACATTCCCATCATTCTTTTCCTTGGCGTTGCGTGATCTGACGTTATGTCGATTCTGATGTTTCGGAGAACCCAGTAGACGCGAGTATTTCTTGTGCAAAAATTCAACGACCTGGGCTGCTGACCTTGCAAAGGTGACTTTTTGCGCGGATAGATTTGAGTTGAAAAGTAAATTTTTTGCGGCTCGAGCTTCTGTTATAGCAGGGGGGCTCACACCATTCGGGGTCCTGATGCCATAAAAACATTGATATTGCAAGGAGACAAGTCGTTTCGGTTCGTTGTGGTTTGCGTTGTTTGTATTATTTTACCCCCGAAGACTTGGTACAGTGCCAACAAGAACAATTACTCCTTAAAATGAATATTGGTTTTGTTGGTTGTATGCGGTTGCATATAGGCATACAAATCTTCTTGGATAAGGGACCTCCTCATGAAAATTGGTGTCTCAGTAGAATCTCAGATATGCCACTTGGTTTTTCTTAACTCTGTTGAAAAGTGGACTTAACTTCACAGGAATAGTCAAGGTACTCGTTTTGATAAAATTAAGATGAATTTAGCTGTTTTAGCTATTTCAGTGATTTCATATAAAAGAGTTGAGACGAATTTTGAAGCAAACTCGATTTCGAGAATTTGACACTTACTGCTCTCTTCGCTACTCCGCACTGAAAAAAAATTCTCGGCGTTTTTACCAAGGTCCATTGGTACCTTTACCATCTCATTTTCTTACCAATTATTGGTAATTTTACCAAGACAGACTGGCAAGTTTACCTAAAAACCAGTATTTTTACTGTTTTTTTCAGGTAAGAATACCACTTTTACTGGTAATCAATTCCCGGTAACTTTGCCATTTTATCTCGCTAATTCTACCACAGTCGATAAAAAATATTAGCATTTTTACCAAGGTCCAGTAAAATTACCAAGAAAGTTCAAAAATTTTACCGAGATTTCTCGGTAAAATTACCAATTCCATAAATGGTAATTTTACCAAGAAAAAACTGGGATCAAATAGAACCCTGAATTTTTGGTAATTTTACCCTTTGGGGAGGGAACGGAACTATGTGAATAGGATTTGTATGTAACATAGCTCCTTTAAGCATAAATACGTCCGTATGTGGTTCGCACTTTTGCAGCATGGCGGTTTTTAAAGTGACGACCGGAATGACATTAACAGTTCGAGTGTGGGTATTTCCACTCGCTGTGACAACAAGCTCGAGCCAACCAACAAATTTACGTTTACGAATTAATTATTTCTCTTTCATCACTACCCAGCTTCGAGTCGCTGGAAACGTGCGAGCGACTGATTATTCAACTATCTCCTTTGTTGACGAAAATCTTTTGATTGGAGACGGCGCGGCGAGACCTGATCCGCGTTGCCTTCGCGTAAAATTTGCCTACATTACGTCCATGAGAACATTTGTAAATGTTTTCTCTTGAGTGCGTCAACGCTGAACGAGGTATACATAAGTGTTGATGGCAAGATGGAAGTTCTGAGAAGACATGCGCGGTTGTGTGGCAAGATTTTGCAATTGACGCAAGAGTGATCCCAGAGCACTCCGTGACTTTGATAGCTTCACCATGGATAGGGAAAGTATTCGTCTAGGATGGAGTTTTTATTATTTTCCAACGATTCTGGGAAACTTTTAGCCTCGGAGTAGTTACATGGCGATATTTACAGACTGTTCGTTCCGAAATTTTGATCACTTGTCAAAATTTTGGTAGAGATTCTTGTCAATTTTAATGAAAAGGTGGGGATTTTTTTTACGGAATTGTATGTAAGATCTACCGGAAAGATAAAATAGTCTCTTTTATCAAGAAAATTTGGTAAATTTTGCTGTAAGAAAGAGGTTGCTTCAAATTGAAGAGAATTTGACATGTTTTTGTCGTCCTTGAGGTGACTTGTCGTTGTTTCTGGCGTGTAATCATACATCATACATAGCATCGATCAAGTAAAATATTTTGGCAGATTTTGAATTGTTAGCCAAAAAAAGAACAAAAGCCCCTGAGCAAGAGCTTAAAGAATCGTTCTATACAAAAAAATTGGCAAAATTCAGAGAAATGAATGCGATATCGTTTTTGGGAAAAAAATCTGATCGACGACGCCGTATAAAATTATGATTCACCTTGAAGAGAATATACAAAATTAAAAGGAGAGAAAAAGCCCTTTTTTCAACGAAAATCCTCGGGCGAACTGTATGGGTACAATCAGGGCCGGATTAAGGGGGTGGCCACATGGGCCGCGGTCCATGGCGGCAAATTTAGGGGGCGGTATTTTTTGCGATTTTTTTAAATGTAGCCATAAAGAAAAAGCAGATTCAGACAAAAAAATTACTAACGAGAAAAGGTGACAAAATCTCTCATTTCCTTAGAGTTTATCTCTAATTTTGTCGTCCTTCTGTGATACAATAGACAGCACCTTTAATTAGTCGTGTTAAGACTAAGAGCGAAACCGAACACGGAATTTGGCCTGGAACGGCGCGGCGCAGGAGATGAAAAGGAGAAACCCTCGGCGCGGCGGTCGGCACGTAACACATATTAGCGCCTACAAGACTGCATGAATACTTCACGCATTGCGCCAAAGACAGTGCGGTCGCTGCGGTCAGCAGCGGGCAGCGTGAAACGCATAGCGCCTACAAGACTGCATGAATACTTCACGCATTGCGTCAAACACAGTGCAGTGCGTGCAGCAGCGGTCGGCCCGAAACGCATAGCGCATGTAAGACTGTAGGAATACTTCACGCATTGCGCCAAACACAGAGAGGCCAGCGCGGCGCGGCGGAGGAAGTTAAAATTATTAAACCACATTTATGTTTGTTCTTTCATAATTTTTTGGTTCATTTCTTATAAATGGAGGGCCTTGTCCATACAGAGATAGGTTTGCGGAGCTTAACTTTCGCGCCAAGTTCCGTGAATCTTTGCTAGTAGTGTTGACAGGGCTCTCACAAGAAATGTGACCAACACGAGTAAACGCGTCTAATACGCCTCTCCCCCTCCGGCACGTTTACTTGATGGCTTTTATTGATGTTTCAAAACGAATGAGAAAAGGGCGGCAAAATACAGGCGGCCCATGGGCGGCAAGTAAGTAAATCCGGCCTGGGTACAATTCAGGAAAGTTTCAACCATCAAGAATCAGCGAATTCCTATTAAATGTATAAAAAAGCGACAACCCAATTTGCCTGACCATCAGACAACTCCGTCCGCAAACATCCCAAAAGCATGTGGCAAGTGTATTACAACCACTTACAGGCTGGAGAGGGGCGCTACTCAGCGAACTAATTTCTTTAATCCCTTGCAAAAATTCCCAGAGGAGTAAACAAAATATGCCCAGAGGGGAAGCATCACACGCACGATTAACACCCTCACAACGGTCACCGAAATTAATTTACCCCACTTTTGTGCTGGCCCAGAGGACTCAGTTACTGCATCATCCGTGTCGGCGCTGCATTCTGTTGCCCGGCCTCATCTTTACGGCTTGTTTTTACCCTCTCTCTCTTTACGCTGCCTTTTCCACTGAATTTTCAATGATGCTCTATACTGAGAAAAAAGTGATGCTGATTTAATATTCTGCCGTGACGAGGAAGAACGCCGTATGAACCTTCGAGTGTTGCCAAATTTCCTTCAATAAAATGTTTATTTTTGAGGAAAGATATGAAGTATTTTCCTTGAAATTTTCAGGAACTTCAGATCAAAATACGAACAAAATTGTCTGAAAAATTGGAAGAAAAAGATTAATAAGTATATCGTGTGTTTTATCAAAGAAAATTTTGCAACGCCTGAGAGTTCATAGGGCGTATTTCCTTAGCACGGCAGTATTCTGGTTGTAAAAAAGTGTGTGACAACTCAGGAAACGCTGAATTAACCGCAATAGCAGTTAGGTTTACATCTTGACATTGCTGAAGTAACTGCTGTAGCGGTTGACTCAGCGTTTTGTGAGTTCTCACACACTTTTTAACACCCAGAGTGTTAAATCAGCATGAGTTAACCGCTACAGCAGTTACTTTAGCAATGTCAAGATGTAAACCTAACTGTTATGGCGGTTAATTCAGCGTTTTCTGAGTTGTCACACACTTTTTAACACCCAGAGTGTTAAATCAGCATCGCAATTATTTTCGGTGTACTTTGTAAGGCTAAGATGGTTGGAATATGTATTTTGGGGGTTGATCTTTTGAAAATAACCGACTTTTTCTTGCACCAAGAAAAAAAGTCCGGTTACCGAAGTAAAATTTGCTGTGGATTAAGCATGAAGCTTTTAGGGTGGTAACCAAATTTTTTGGTGTTATGAACTAATTTTTGATAATCTGGGCCAAAATTGGGCGACTTCAGGTCACACCTTTGTCTAGAGGGTCTCCAGCAAACTTTTGGCAGTTATACAAACTTGCTTCTATATATTTGTATTCCCTTTTTCGCCCCGAGCCTCATCGCTGAGTAAGTTAATGCATTAATGAAACTGTCTCGTCGTCGACCCCTTGGAAGGCGTGAGGCTTGAAGACAGACGAGGCGAAAGGGGGTGAATCTGCGATGAGGGTGTATGCCGCCTGCGCATGGTGGATTGATTTACTCCGAAGCGTTTGCACAAACAAAACGCCTCGCGAGACTCAATTGGACGTATTTCTATCAAACGGAACTATGTGCATTATGACATGAGCCCTGTTATGCGTGTATTCTTATGGGTGTCAGGGCTCATGTCTTAAAGCACATAGTTCCGTTTGATAGAAATACGTCCAATTAAATTGCTTTATCGCTTTTCGTAGATCTTGTTATCGTCGCTTCTACTACTTGCTTGTGCTGAAATCTCCTCTCGAGGTCTGTATTGTTACTCCATCAAAATACCGGCAAATTTTGATTGAAATTGGGAGCTATCATGGGGGATTTTTACCAACCAAACGTCGTTTTTCAAAAAAGAGTGGGAAAATAATCCTCAAATCCTTGCAGATAATCACCAGCTAAAAGGAGCACATTTTTAAACTGTAGGAAAAAAAATTGTTTTAAATTTTTTAATCACGCTTTCACTCGCAAGTTATAAAGAAATTCAAGTCATGAAAAAAAGTTTCTGAATCGATGGGTGTCATACTTCAATCGCCGCATGGAACTTAGAGTGATGTGCATTTTAAAATACAACTATTTAAACTCCTTAGTGGAGATATTGCCTATATCTACATATTGAAGGAAAAATCTTTCGCATCTGTTTCTCTTCATCAAAATTTTAATATTCAGATAGTACAGTTCCGGATTGGATGAGTGCCAAATATCAGAAATATGCAGTTGATATTTTACGCATGATGAAATTAAAGTGAACAAGCTGATGTAATAGTTAAACAATTAATAAAATGAAAGAGTTTGTAATATTAAGTTCGTTTTATGAAGACACCGGAACAAAGAGTATAAAAGCCTGTCAAGGGAGTTTTTTTTTACTGTTTCTTTTCTGAAGGTACAAGTTTAATCTCATTTTATGGTTTCTTTCGGAGTTCTTAGGCCATAGAAAATGGTCTAAAACACTCAAATTCGCAATTCTAGTTATATCTTGAAGTAACACTTTCAATGGAAGTTTTAAATAAAAAATACACAAAACAATAAAAAAATGTTCTTCCAAATAGTAGCGTATAAGGAGAGAACTGATTTCCCTTTTCCCTTTAGAGGAAAATCATCTAAATTTTGCAAACCAACAAAATATGCCATGGTTAATGACACAAATTTAAAGCTGTAAACGCCTTCTACTCTATTCAATCAATGTAAACAAAACTGGATTTCTACATTTCAAGATCCACACTCCGTATAAGTACCATAGAATGATAGTAATATGTGCGGAAGGGTTTTTCCAATTCGAACGAAAAACAGTTAATCGTTTTCTTCTTTGTTAAAAATATAATCCTTTGAATAAATCTTGGACTAAAATATCTCGATAAAATAAGTGTAAGAGAAGTTTTTAATCAAAAGTCTATGAATCGAGGGCTTTTGGATTCCCCAATGGCGAAAAACCAGATCAACCCGAATCCCGTTAACATCCCCCACGACTCATTCTTTGCCACGTCCCCGGACCCACCATTATTCCTATTTCTCACTCATTTTTAAGGCTAGTCGGATCCGGCAGCAAGGCCTGCGCTGGGAGTTCCAAGTTCCAGGGAGCCACGAGGGGGGTAGGGAGGGGAGGGGCGGGAGGTGAAGAGAGTTAATAGGATAAAAGGCAATCAGATAATATTATAAATAGCTGCGACCGGGCCTGGAATCCAAAATGGCCGCACTTATGAAGTGCAGCGCGGTGGCTGGTAGCAGGGTTGCATCTGAGGGGAGAGTTATTATAGTCTCCCACCCTGACCCCTCCGCCCCTTTCATCTGCCCCCTTCCTCCCCTCTCCCCGATCCTATCCCCTCTCAAAGGGGCTCTGTGGCCTCCCCCTTTCGATTCTCGTGGCCTGCCTGGGTCTTTCTCGCACGCATGCTGCTGGTCGCCGGGACAATCCGAAGAATTCGCCGTTTTAATTGCGTAATGAAACAAATGATATATTACCACCGCAATAAACTCTCAGTCAAAGTTGCCGAATTGATTGGTCATAGATATCGAAAGAAGTGACCTTAAAACGATAGAACTCCCTCCTACCACAGAGTATCTGCGAATTTTTCATAATTTTATTTTAGTTTTATTATTACGCATGCTATTGTGTTATTCATTTCCGCTGAGTCGAATTTTTATAGGTAAGGTTGTCTGAAAATTCCATCATTTATTTTGTGTAGCCAGCAATTCACCGCGCGAAACTGTGCAGATACTGAAGTCATACAAGCCTGAAGTAGCAATGATAGGTATTTCGTGGATGGAAGTCTAAAAAGGGTGATTGCAGACGTGTTGTAAAAACCAATTCTCAAATTTTAAGCTTTGGCTTCTCGGAAACCCGTCAAGGGACACATGTCAATTGGACGTTTTTCTACCAAACGGAACTATGTGCATTATGACGTTTGCTCTGTTATGCGTATATTCTTATGGGTCTCAGGGCTCATGCCTTAGTGCGCATAGTTTCGTTTGGCAGAAATACGTCCAATTCTATAAACAAAACACAGGATCAATCAACATTATACCATAGCAGGCCGTAAATAAATAAATAAATAAATAAATAAAAATTGCGAATAACCAATTACTAAATCAAAAGTATTACTCATTTCAGCAGGGGATTTTTTTCTAAAATAGCAAACTTTGGTAATTTAAATTTTCTGTGGCAAAGAATCAGATTTTTTAAAATGTTTTCTTTCCTCTCTCTCCCTTTCCCCTCCCCATCTTTCTCCGCTCCCCCAAAAAATATTTGACGTCCTATACAAAGAACCTACGGTACTCTCTTGGACTTCGTTAAAAGGCTAACTTCCTCTAGTTTGTCATCAGAATTTCTTCGGTAATGTACGGACGTATAAAGTTAGATACTATTATTTTCACTTTTCAGAGATCTTCCGTGATATTTTTAAGAAACTTCATACTTTACTGTCTCACCCCGACTGTTTACTTCTCATTTGCTGAGAATGTTTTGTGACCTACAATGTGTTTATTTATTCTTAGCTCAATTGAAAATTTTAAAAGTTTTAAACGCGACTCAACTTCTTAACTTTGAGAAGAACGATGAGGTAAAAGATACCGCAGCGTGGTACATATTCTGTAAACATGTATGTAGCAGTTTACTGGTGCGCTGTGGAGTCCTGCTATGAGTGGAGGGGGAAGGGAAGTTAGGTCTGAAGAGCTCTACGTAATCCATAATATACAGGGTACATCTGAAAGCTGAGACAAGTTATTAGCCGCGAGAATGAAAGAGGGTGAAACTCCCTCCCGCGTTCCGCGTTCCACGTTCCGCATTCCGAGTTCAGTTTTTCCGTTCCGTCTGATCGCATTCTTGATGGCTTAATTCAATTTCCAGCGGAAACTATTGGCGAGGTGACGTTACTCGGCGGAAATCATGCGAGCAGAGCAGAGGCGTGGTGTGCTTCGATATATATAGATATTTCCCCATTTGAAGCTTCGGTAAAGAATCGATTATTAAGGTGTTCGTTGCGGACACCCTGATAATCGATCCTTTTCCACAGGATTAAATAGCAGATCAATCGATATATCGCAAAGCACGCCAAGCCACTGGAGCAGAGTCGAGACCAATCAATAATTGAACGGATTTGTATACCTAAAGGCTCTCTCTAGGTTGAGCGTTTTTCAAAGGCCTTAACCGTAAGGGAAAGTCATTCGAGATACGTTTCTTTTTATGAACCATCAATTTGAGTGGTTAATTTTCTTCCGAATGTAAACAGAAATTATGCCTTCAAAATAAGATTTGAACATCCTAATTGTACGACGAAAGTCTGTCTTCTTTGCTCGATTAAATGGAGCACTGTTAAAAATCTCGGAGTAAAATTCGAAGTATGCCTCACTCCGGAGTCTATATTGCGCCCAAAAAATCTGAGTAATATGAAGGCAGAGAGGTATCAACTCTCATCTGGAGTGCCTTATAATTTCACGGAGCAAATTTTACTCTTTTTGCAGTTTGGGAAGCATTGATAGAGAGGTGCAAATTTTACAAGTTAAATCGCAATGTTCGATATTCAAACTCAGTTATGAATTGTCAGTCACATCTACCTAATTAGCACTACCTTCAACACGTTTAAAAACAAAACCACTTTGAAGAAGAGGGAAACTCGTAAATGAGATTCAACAATTTTCAAAGGGCTACTTTTTTGTTGTTATTTTAATTTTTTGGGTGGCAAAAAAGGAGACAAATCTTTAATCCTAATCTAGGTTATCTAATAAAAATTGATATTATTCATCAATTGTTGACGTTTGATTCTAATGATTTTTCCAGTGACAGTTCTATAAAAATGAATTTAGTTGTCCCTAATACGAGCCAATAATATTCGCTTTTAGGTAGGCATGGACTAAGCCTGCATGCCTGATGTTTCTACTTGGAAATTTTCCATACCTTCACTTGCCGTCATGAGTGGTCAATGTTGATGCACGTTCTAAATGTTTACAAACAATTCTGATACTTCAATATTTTTGGCTGAAAAAAGACAACCTTCAAAATGTGCGTCATTTTACTATGGCAGCGACTCAGGGAGTGCAATACCTGATGGTGCAGGGCAAGGCCAATCGCCTTCAAAGGGAGAAAATGCTATCCCACTAGCATGTGCACTAGAGTGTATGTATGGCACGGCGACTCAAGTGGTTCGGGAGCCATGCATGTGAGCGCAGCATACCTCTTACGATACGACCTCCAACTCCAAGTCCTAGGCCTCGCCAACATCGCTATGATTAAATTTTACATGATTTACCGAATGTCAATCAAAATTTAATAATTTTAAAACTTTGCAAATTAACATAGGAGAGGTACTAAAGGATTGGAAAAATTATTTTCATTAAAATGTGTTCAATTAAGCCGAACTGTGATTAGCTGCGAAATCTGAATTAAAATTTGCTGATCCGTCAAACGTAATCAAAAATAGACGAAGCCTACTTGAGTTGAAAGTAATTCGATCAATATTTCTTAAAAATTTCCCAAAACTGTAGAAAGCATATCTAATCAATAAGACAGTTGAATACGCTCTCAACTTGATTTTGATCAAAGCGACTTTATTGCGGTGAACGAAATGCAAAAGTTTTATTCTAACCTGAAGCACTTCCTTTTTATATTTTTTATAATTTATAAAACTAAATCAATTCACCAGATTTCATGAAACGTCAAAAATTCTCTCTATGAGGACGCGCTCAATTTCAAATCAACCCTCATCAAATTTTACGGAGCTTCTCGTTTTTTTTTTTTTTTTTTTTTCATAAATAGAGAGGGGAGGAGGAGGAGGAGGAGGAGGAGGAGGAGGAGGAGGAGGAGTAGGAGGAGTAGGAGGAGGAGGAGAGAGAGTAAACCAGAGCTCATTAAGCACAGCAAGTCAAGAGAGCTGTCATTTAATTCCGTAAACCTATAAAAGGTATTCATCTGAACCTCAACATATATTAAGTCAGTTAGCTTTTGGTTATTAGAGACATTCAGCACTTTAGGCCTGACAATATACATGTATATCCCGTAGTTGCCCTAAAGCGGAGGGCAGCAATCTTGAATTTAGAGACGAAAACGAGACATACAAGACTTCGAGTTGTGTTAAAAACAACTCGGAAATTTCAAACTGCATCGGAGATACTCAGCAATTACCACTTGGCACGTAATAAAGAAAACCTCTTTATGAACCGTGGAAAGCTGCTTGTTACGGCTGTAGATTACGATGAGATCAGAACTGAGGGAAATGAGGCGATGTTAAATTCCACGAAACGGAGGGGCAAAAGAAGGCTCTTTGGAAGGAATTTTAACGTCTTATTACTTCGATAAGTTCTGAGGGGAAGTCTTTATTGCCGCTTTTCTCAACCTTTCGGTCTGGGGAATGCACATAGTCAGGGCAAAAAGTTAGGATTTTTGTGAGGAAAATCGGTAAAATTTGGAACTTCCAGCACCTAAGTTGAACTTTTTGTAATCACCCCTACCAACCCAATGCCTCTCAAAGTTACCCCTCGCGGGACGTCTTTACCAGAAGTTTACGCCTCCTCCTTTTCAATTTTTATTTTTATTTTATTAACTCTCAAGATTCTTTGGTCGTCTTATTTGCGCCATCCTAGTACACAGTCTCTGTTAATTTGACGGAAATAACCAAAAAGACGTACATCTCAATATTTAGGAGAGTTGTTCTCTCTTAAATGAGTGTTTTCACCATGTTTTCTCCTTGCGTTAGCCGCCAAAGGTTATTAAGCTTAGTTTTATGTAACAGATCAACATTTTGGTTTATGCTCCGAGGCCTCAATTTTTTATCTGGTTATTAAAATTGCACATCTACATATAGAACCTGTTGAATGATGTTGGAATTTCTGCGCACGCTGGGGACATTTTTGCAAATGATATATATTTTTTCATTGGTTGAATTTTAAATTTAATTTTGCAGTTAATTATTATCTAAACATATTAGTTACTCAATTTTAGCCTCATGATAATGCTGCTCTGAGTAAGCGAGCTCATAGGAAAGTCTATACATAGAGGCTTCATTATTGACTACATTTATCAACTTTCATTTAGCCAATAAAAAAACAATTGCTTACACTAGCTGCTTTACACAGTCAGGCAACATGGAAGAAAGTGTGCGACGAGTTTAGAGCGAAGCTTTAACTACTCATTGAGAGACGTTCGTCGTGTGTTTCTTAAATGTATAATCGAGGTAGTTTAAAACACAATGGTCGCTTGTTAGACTGAAAGACAAGCTACCGAAACGTTCATAGTGTGTGGACATTGTCCAGGTTGAACTTGCACCTTTCGCCTGAACGTTTCAATCAATTTCGTTTAAAAGTTTGAGGCCGTACAGCATATGAATTAAAATCCTCTACGAGCCACGAGCCTAATGCTGTGTCTTATAACTTCTATATATATCGACAGAAAAACATTGTCTGTGCAAAAAATTAGCCCATGCAGTTACAGAATCAGGCTGCGAATCGGAAACAACTATTTGTGTACATCAGACGAGACTTCTATCTTACTCATACAATATCGATGGTAAAACTCCAAAAGTGTGGATCTCGGTCGCAGAGTTTCCAGTCCAGTGGTTTTCCATGTAAAAAATAAAGTATGAGAGGGAATCTGCAATGCACTAGAAAATAAACACATTGGATCTAGAGTCCAGACTCTTAAAAACATCGACAAGAAAAAATACTCTTGATTCAATCAGATTTAAGCTTAAATCAAGAACGAAGCCTCTTAATTTGTCCGGATTTCCTTTTGATTTGAGCTTAAATCTGCTTGAATCAAGAGTCCTTTTTCTTGTCAATGTTTTCAAGAGTCTGGACTCTAGATCCAATGTGTTTTTTTCCAGTGTGCCGCAAACCGATATACGCATTTCTGCAGTTTCACCATCGATACATCGCATTTCGATATCTTATAGTGCTGCTTTGAACTTTCAATGATTAGTCCGCAGCGGATGATCAGACTTTTAGAGCTCAGTTAGCCTTCTCACTTTGGCCCTCGAAAAAAAGGAAGAAAGACACAAAATCTCGTGTCGAGTCGTTTCAAAAACAAAAACAATGCGTGTGAAACAATCCTAGGGAGCATCCGAATCTAGAATCCGTGCCGCGACATACTGTCACTGTCGGCCCGAGACAATTGTTTACTGAGAAAACAGCTCCCGGCGGCAAAGGTCACTCCCCTGCCGGCTCCACCGTAACCGGAGCTTCTCGCCTCTTCTGGAAGCGGAAGTCCCTGGCGCCACTCCGGCTCCGCGGAGCATATGGGACGTTTAAATGCCACGCACCCGAACTCCCGAAGACGCGGGTATCTCCGTCTTCTTACGGGAATCACCTCGGCAACGGCTTTTGTCTCCGCACTCGCTTTAATTAAGTGGTTCACTTTTGACTTAGCCCCGTTAAGACCCCCTGACAATAGGAGCTTCTTCCACGGTTGTCATGTTTTCCCTTACAAATGAACCATTGAGATCCGTAGCTTTTTCTTGGATCTGTAGTCGTTCCTTGAACAGCTTCAATCCTAAGATGTCCCTCATGATCAAGTTTACAGAAACGTACCGAATTGCATCAAATTTGAACCAAGAAAAAGAAGTTTGAAGTATTATTCCTCTACGAAGGGGCTACGCCTCCTGACCGCTTTGCGGTCCCCAAAACTCTTAGCGTACACTGAGAAAAAACTATGGTTATAATTACCATATTAGTGGTGTTTAATATGCACTCTTAATTAGTAATGGCCATAACCAATAATAGTGATATTTTTACTGGAGCAATCGTAATTTTACAAGTGTGCGGTAGTAAAATTACCATTTAATGGTAAAAATATCTCTATTATTGGTTATTGCAACTACTAATTAAGAGCTAGTTCTTATTGAACACCACTAATATGGTAATTTAACCATAATTTTTTCTCAGCGTATCAGGCGTTACCAGCACGATTTGACAACGTTATTTTTTCGACAGATGATCCTCGGAGTGCACTGCTTACGTGCTATCTTTTGTCACTTGTTCCTTTTTTTCCGGCGTCTTTGTTTTTTACTGAGAACTTTATCATGAGATTGGAGCTGCATAGACAATGCTGCAAGAAGAACCGTTCAAGCCCAAAAATCCGAATTTTGCCCTTGTGTTTCTGTGGGAAGCATTCCTTAGCGTAGAGTGCAGCAACGTGGAGCTAATTATTCCATCTTGTCTCAAAAACACTCGAAGAATCGAAGAATACTATTGTCAAAAGTAAACAGTGAACTTCCTTCAGAGGAATGATTTTCAAGCTCGAAAGTTGCGCTCGGCATGGTACATATGGAATTTTCAAGCCTTAAATATCCAAAACTTTATTTCTCAAACACACTTTTCCACACGCTTATTTCCTTCATCAAATTCTTACGTCCCCTTGACGCTCACATAACGTTTTCTTTTATTTCTCTTCTTATTTTATTTTATTTTCTAGGGAGGCACTATGATGCAGGAAACCCAAGTAAAAAAAGGGTTGAAGAACATTATGATTGGACCTTGACCTTAAAAAAGGAAAGAAAAAGTGTGTGCGTAAAACTTAAATTCTATTAGTTTTTATCTTTGAGGAAAATGACATCAGCGAAACAGTTGTAGTCGTCTCGTTTCCTGGAATTCGTCGGATGGATCAAGTCAGCGGTGCATGGAAATTTTCAAGTTACCCGGAACTGAAGCTAGTAAACCGCGAAAAAAGTTTGCAAACAAATGCCAGGGTCTGGAAAGTTAAAAGATGCGCATACGTGCAACCCCATTCATGACATTGAACCTCAGTGCCCTTTCATAATTCTCGCCCCTATTCAAATTTTATAATAAAGATGTAAAATTTTGTGTGTGTTACAATAAATTTTGCACTCGGCTACCCTCAGCTGAATGCGAGATTGAGTCTAAATTCCTGGTATTCCACTCATAATTGACCCTTTTCCAGGGATCAATCCTGTGACTTCTGGGATCGAGAGCGTAATGAAGTTCTGTTCAGCGACTTTTAATCATGACCGCAGTAATTCAGTACGATAGAATCGATAATGGCTCAAACAGCTTCCTTTTAATTAGTTTCTATTTTTATGCTACTCTCATGAACATGTTGTTTCCAACTTTCTGAGGCCAAACCAACTTGCATAGACTCATCCTGCTTCCATCCGACAGTCACCTAAAATTTCGAGGTTCTTCACGAGGTGTGATCTTGCTGGATAATCAACTTCATTTTTTGGGATTTCCGGACTTGTAAACAATATTCAGCACAAGCGAGAAGAGAAAATTATAACCTCTGCGTAACATTAAATCATCATGGGCCAACTCTGATAGTCCATTATGCTTAATTGGTCTATGTTTGCCGATTCCGATGGAATCGTTTGATTATATCATAGGTTTTAATTACTGGGGAATATTTTCCCTCCCTTTCAGACATTTTTGTTAGTTGTGTTGGTTTGCTTTCAACATCAAGGAGATGCTAGAATTATGCCAGCTATTATAGTGCTACTGCTATTTCAACTTAAACTAACCCGGAACAACATACAGTGCACCAATGGGGCCATTTATTGCCATCAAACCTTTGATACTGAACATAATCTGCTATATCGTCCTGCCAAAAAGTTTATGGTACCCTTAGAAGTGAAAAGCCATCCAAACACGAGGTTTGCTTTTAAAGGACAATAGGACTACATTTTGCAATTTAGAACTGTAAATTCTAGCCCGGTTTAAAAACAACATATGTGCCATTAGTTTCCCTATGCGCATAAGTGTTTTTCCAGAAGTGCCAGAATGTATAGTTCCAAATTGCAAAATGCAAAGGGTTTATGCCCTCCGACCGCCTCACGATCCAACCCCCCGAACCGACTCACGTCTCAGGCGTTGCGCGCTATGCGTTATACGTTACACTTATATTTTTACATATTATATTACAGAGTGTGATTTGGATTTTTATGATGTGGTATTTGCTTATTTTTCTGAGCGTAGCTCTTGTATCTTTACATGCTCAGACATTCCTAAAGCAAGCCTCGTATCTAACGAGGAAGAAAAAAAGAAAAAAAAGAAAAAAAGAAAAAAAAGAAAAAAAAGAAAAAAAAAAGAAAGAAGAAGAAGAAAAAGAAGAAGAAGAAACACTAAGAAGTGGCCCAAACTGCATCCTCGCATTATACCTGACAACTCAAAACACACCAACTTTTCACTGGACCGAAGTTGTTTCAGAAAGGTAACAGCACACTAGCCGACCTCTAGAGGTTGAGAAATTACCCACAAAATCGTACATTAACAACCTAAAATCAAATTACTGAAGCCCAAACTGGCATCGTCGCAGCCAAATCCGAGGCGCCACCCTCCCCTTCGCGAGGGGACGCGAAAGGGTGCGCTCACATGCTCGCGGAGAGGGGGGAGGGGGTTGCGGGGCCACGCGGAGAGGAAGGGCGGCCCGGACGCAAATTTACCCACGAAAAAAGGAAAAATAATAAAAGCGCTGCACAGAAACGAAATGCGAGTGGTGGCCATGTTTAAATCATGACACCATCTTGCGATAAGTCGCGCGCCCCCTAACCCCTTCGTCTACACCGTCAATGCACCCATTTGCGGTTGAAACAATGCCAGCCAATATTTGCTCCTTCGCACACTGGTTTAACTCCGCAGAGAAGTTGACAAAAAGTAACTTTTGGGCAAATAAAATCGACTTTTGTCGCATAAGCTGGTATTAGATCTTACATCCACTGGGTTAGCATACAAGTATTGCTCTAATCACTAGGATTACAGATCGATCAAAGTCTAATAACTTTTAATACACTCATTCTTGGGAGCAGTTTTCTGTCTCCTGTGGATGTCCATCGTCTGGGTGCAGGGGGTACATTTAGAAACCCACAGTTTGTCGAGCACTTGATATTGAACCCCTCGGATTGGTTGAAATGAATGTGTCCATCCCCCTCCCAGTCAGAAGTCAGTACTGAATTAAGCGACTTT
Organism: Bemisia tabaci; assembly: GCF_918797505.1. Lineage (NCBI taxonomy): Eukaryota > Metazoa > Arthropoda > Insecta > Hemiptera > Aleyrodidae > Bemisia > Bemisia tabaci. The sequence goes on from NC_092795.1 coordinate 40,818,414, forward strand.
TTCTTGAAGTAATTACGGTTTTGGATGCTCAATTTACAAATGACGCCATATAATGGACACGCTCCTGATGTAGACGATTACGCCTAGCTGTGGTGGAGGCAACTTGTGGAGGAGACTTCAATCGCTGATCATTCAGGTTGGAGGAGGGGGTTTAGTTATTCGAGGGACTCCACGATGGTCATAAAAGATGTCAAAGTAAAAAGCCCAAAACTACTAGCCACAGTGGCATTTTTGGCGGCAATCTGCTGGGATCTTGAAGAGGGACCATATTCGTAACGAAAGAATTCTCCAAGTAATGAAGGTCAGAAGCTATAGGTAGCGTTCATGACGTCATGTTCTGACATTTGGACTGCATTTTGGAATTCGGAACTAAAATTTCTGGCTCATCAGAAAAAGGGCAACAATGACGACTCATGAAGGGATGGTGGGAAGATTTTACACCGTCATTTGCACAGTTACTTTAGAGGAAAAAGGCACACGTGGCGTTAGACTGTCGCAGAGCGCCAGAGTGCGTATCAAGAGCGACGTGTGTGTATGTATGTTTTGCATGTCTCTCCATCTGGTCCTAAAATTTTAATCTACCCGAGGAAATGTTATTCTGTGTACAGGAGAGAGCGGAAAGAGGAAAAGAACTGTTAAATGAACGGATCTTTCCTCATTGTTTTTTTTCCTACCATGTGGAGAGGAAGTGAATGTTCAACGAGCAAACGCAACAAAAGATAAATGGTACCATGTAAAACTAGGTCATCAGTTAATTCCAAAAATTGAAAACGAACCGGAAGGGAAGGCTCATACATTTATTAAATGTCGTCAGTGTGATGTTTCTCAATCAGGAGGAATGATATCTTGAAAACAAGTACTAAAGGAACCAGGAGAGATTTCGTTACGCAGAAAGTGTAAATAAATTGAGTTCAGTGTAGAGTGGGGACGAGTTGTCTTAACCCGATATCCTGAAGTGACATGGCTTTAGAGTCAACAAATTTTTGAGAATCTCGGAGATTCATTTAAAATGAGAGGATGTTCCTTTGAAATAACAGCAATACCGTTTGGAACAATGAAATTGTTTGTTGACTCAATGAGATGCCTCGTCCGGGAATTTTTCACTGTAATTTCTATTAATCCAGCAGAAAATGTTTTTTAATGTAGATGATAAAGTAAGATAATTCACGATAATAAAGGATATACGTCTCCTACATTTCAAGTCAGAATTTTGTTTGATTGCTGCGTAAAAAAATAAATAATAAAACATGCCAGTGAAGAACAAGCAAGTAGTACTTAGTGGTTAGGTTAAGTTCGGTTATGTCCGTCAAAGTATCGTAAGTCAGTGAATTTTGAGGTGCAATTGGACGTATTTACGCTAAATGGAACTAAGTGCGAGTAGAAATATGGAGTATGCTCGTTAGTTGAGGGCCATAAGAGTGAATGGGAATTTTATAGCGCCAGTGACGTCAGCGGTGACGACCGAGCTCGACGTCGACGAGGAGCTCACCGATTTGTGTGCTTGAACTCATGAGCCTTGTCCAAACGCTGTTTTCACATAACCACGGCTCATGAGTTTTCCTTTTGATTTAATGTCGAATCCCGCTTTTCCATTTCCTCAAAAGGAACTGTATCCACTTTTACATTGTTTCTTATCCAGCTCAACACGAGCATACCCCATCTTTCCACTTGCACATAGTTTCTTTTAGCATAAATACGCCAGATTATCTTGCAGCATTCTTGCACCAATACGGATCTGCAGTTTTATCATATGTTTTTTAGGGCGAGGGAGACGTGTTGAATAATGAACTTGTTTGAGAAAACATGCAGAGACTTTAACACTTCTTGAGGAGCGCAATCTCTGTCCTGGGAGACGCAGGAACAGAGGGCCTCATCCTGGGACAATGCGACCCCCGAGGTGCGGTTTTGTTCTCTTTACGTGTTAGGATTGACACCAATTTGCCCTCTCCTCCTTCCTCCAGGACTCAATGCCAGGCAGGTGAGCAATCTTACGGAATTTGTACTCAACTCCCTCTCCACCCTCACAAACCTCATTGCCAAGTTTCCGATGAAAATATGTAATTTAATTGCGTGACGTCACCATCAGAATTATTAGTGATTATAATTATTATTTTCATTCACTTGCATCTAGTCCCAAAGTATGATGTAAGATGATCAAGATTTAATTGCAAGAATTGGAGATGATGTTTTTCCTGCAGTTTATCCTTTTTGCCTACCTTTAAACATGGAAAAATATGAGTTAGTTTGCATTAACTATGCAATTTCCTTCGAATTTTTGTAATTTGACCATTGACTACTTCGATACAATAGTAGATTCATACTTCGTAATGATAAAGGTGATAATTTTTTTTAGAAGTGTTCGTAGCTGTAGAATTAGGAAGGAAAAGAAAACGCAAAAGACGATTATAGGGGCTCAACAGGGTCATTGAGTATCACAGCATTGATGTAATAAAATCATTTTTTAAGATCTTGATTTTTCCCCGATTTTTTTGTTTAAGTCGACTCACTATTATTCAAAATATAAGGTTTCAATATATTTTTCACAAATATTTTGAAAGATCACCATTGCCTCAGTTTTATAAAAACGTCCCTATGTACTACAAGCTGTAAGTTTCGAAAATATTGAATGTTACAGTGCGCTGTATGTTCGTATCAGAAATTCATGATTTCTTTCCTCGTGAGTTTCCAAGCATTAGGAATATTTTTTTTTTAAAGCACAGGTGCAATTTTCTACCATCCGCCATGTAGAATAAATGTTTAACCTCTAAAATATTCCTCTCAAAATCAACCTAGGAGTTGTCTGAATTGCATTTTCGATTGCAACTTGACAATGTGGTATAACCCTTTCTTGGCCTCGGGGTTCCGTGATGCTGGGAGTCGAGTACCTTTCATCCGAGGCGTTGAATAAGGTTGAGAAATGTGATGAATTGGTGGGACGGGTGGATGGGCGAGAGGAGGCGCCCACTTCTGAGGGTGCATTCGGAGGACTGATAGGTTTCATCTTCCGAGGCTTTTGCGATATCTTGTGTAATAGTAATTGGACTGCATTTTTCAATTTGGAACTATAAATTCCGGCTCATCTGAAAAAACACTTGTGTGTATAGGGAAACTAATGGCACATACGTTGTTTTTAAACCGGGCCAGAATTTATAGTTCCAAATTGCAAAATGCAGTCCAATTGGCTAGACTGTCCTCGGCACAGTAACTGTCAAGAAACAGTGAAGTAACTGTTCAATAACGTAATTAAACTTCATTTTGCAATTTGGAATTAATATTTCTAGCTCAGTTTAGAAACAACGTATGCAATATTAGTTTCCCTATGTACATACGTGTTTTTTCGAATGAGCCAGAAACTGCAGCTCCTAATTGGACTAAATTTTGCAATCCGGAACAACAATTTCTGGCGCGGTTTAGAGACAACGTAAGTCCCATTAGTTCTCCTGTTACGAATGAGCCAGAAATAGTTCTTAACTGCCGAAAAATGAGGTCCAATTGCAAAATGAAGTCCAATTATGCCACTCAAATGTAGGTAAACTGATGAAAAGCACCGAAACTATGAAATCGAATATATTGATCTCTCTATCAAAACAAACAAAAAAAGAAAAAAAAAATCTCTAAAATAACAAAAAAAGACACAGGTTGGAAGTAATTACACGTAACAAAATTCATTTCTGACGGAACGTAGAGTCTCAGTAAAATTATGCGAGATGCGGTATGACGACTCTCGAAACTTTCACATGACTCTATGGATATGAAACAGTAACAGAAGTAGCGATGTAGTAACGGATCATAAGAACGCATTTATGCCAGAAAGAACTATGCCTCACGCAAACGCTATGCACATAGTTCCTTTTAGCATAAATACGTCCATAAATACCCTATCGTGCCGGAAAAACGCCGTTTGAGCCCTCCGACGTGGGCTAATACTTTTATGGGAAGTTTATGAACATTTTTTAGATTTCTTGGAAAGACTCATCGGCACATAAATCTTAAGTATCGAAAAATTTCAGAGAATACCGAAAAGATAAAGCTCTTATCAGGGAAATTTGGCAACGTTCGATAGCTCTCAAGACTTTTCCTTCAGCAGAGCATTAATGTAAAACTACAGCTTAGATAATTTCACCCATGGGTGCAGCTAAAATCATTATTAGGGGGGGGGGGCGGAGGGTGAGGGATCATTCATTCTTTGTGAGACTCTTTTGGTAATGAATGGTGACTACATAGAACACAACTTTTCTGGTAGGGGCGCCAACTTTCTTCGGACCTGGTCTCTCGATGTACGTGCTTGTAATGTAGCCATTGGCGAATCTAGCAAATTGGCAACATTGTTTATCTATGGAAAAGTATCGATTTTTGGAGGGGCCAGGTACTCCGACAAGAATTGAGTATTTAACATAGGTTTTAATGGAGGAAACCCGGTGTTGCCAAATCGCTGGATCCGCTTCTGAATGTAGCACCGATTGGACCATAGCTATAATCTGCGACAGCTGGTGATATCCATGCTTTCAGCTCTAAAAAGTTACAAGGATTATTCACGAAGCTTTGCACCGTTACATAATTCTAAGATTGTCTAGAGATAGTACATGTTATCACGCAGAAAAATCGTAATAGATCACAATGTATGGGTGTAGAACATTTTTCTTACCTGTGACGTAAGCGTTAGAATTAAAACCGGAATTTTTTTGTAGTTGGGGAAAACCTGAAACAGACGCAAAAAGAGTGTCAATTTAGATTTCAGATAACATTATGTAAAAAAGTTGATTTTGACATTAAAACAACTAAGGCTAAAATCAAACTAAAAAACTCAAATTCGCTTACGTCTAATTGCCAGACTAGTTTCGGGAGCTTCAATCGTCTCCCATCTTCAGTGGTTGTCTTCAGGGGAGGGGGGGGCAGGAGCAGAAGCGCCAACACTAGACCCAGAATCCATCAAGGATTCCATTAAAGTCCTTTGACATCGTATACCACGCATCTCACCCACAGTCAAGCACAAAACGTGTGAACCTCCTCGAATTGAAAGTATCTCATAACACAAACTAATTACGATCTAATTGAAAGCCCTCTTTGGTTTTTAGGACAGTTCAAAGCGGCAGAGACCTCTCAATGCGATGTCATGCCGAGTCGGAGCGGTTGAGGCATTCGAAATCCGAGTCAACCGCGAAATTAGCTTTTCATCGCGAAAAAATCGACACCGGTCTCCCATCACTCGTGTCTTGTGTGAAAGCTCACCCTCTCCTCATCCGACCTCATCCTTTCATTCCATTCTATCGCCATCGCCCGCAAATTAGGCATTAAACGGCCTGGCTAAGAATCGAAAGTGAGAAAGGCTGAGAGAGACGATGTATCGTTGCGCGTTCGATAGCGCCCTATTCGTTTTTCAGGAGACATATCGAAGCAAGAATTTTGATGCCGCTAATCTACAGTCGAATCAATACCTCACTTTTCACGTCAGGTGTCAATAGCGTTGCGCACGCGAACTTACACGCTGAGTTGCCATTTCCAAAAAAAGTCGACTTTATTAAACTTTCTTTCCCTCCGAAGTTTTTATCAAACGCTTATGGGTGAAAGGTAGTACTAACCTTACATCCATTACCGTTCCCATAGTTTCTAGTAATTATTTCTGATGCAATTGTCTGAAACAAGTGTGTGCACCATGATTCATTGATGGATAAAAAATAATTTTAAGTTGCACGCTCCCATGATTCCCATCCTACGTGATCGATATGGTTTTTCAGTTCGCTAGTTGCGAAACGTTGTGCGCCGGACCTTGTGTTACACGAGTAATGTTAGTGTGTTTTACATAGTAGGAGGCAGAAATCACTGAACTAGTTTAGTGTGTTTTTATGTGTTTCGTGTGTGGCTTAAACAGCAACTTCGAAATCTTTAATTAAAAATCCCAAATTTGCAAAAACGTGTGTTTCGATTACCACTGCGGTGATTCAACTGATGCCTCATTAATTTTGGATTTACATGTAGGACGTAGTAAAGTTAAATGATCGAGGCAATATGTGACCAATTTACGATGCAAGTTGATTAGTATTCTCTTTTTATGTAAAATTACGTCGTATTCTCTCCGGACGATAATTACTGGTCAATGCAAACCGATTATCCGGATAATGTGCACGCAATTGGACTCAAGTGAATCGCAAGATTCTCAGGCCTTTGAAAGTTCTTGATCTGGCGAGATATGACGAAAAGAAAGAGAAATATAAACTAAGTGAGGGCTAAAATTTTGATTCGCCGGACTGTGTTCCATTCTAATTAATTATGAGGTTTTTTTTTGGGGGGGGGGGGGGGGCTGTTGAACAGACATGGCCAAAATCAGAAAGTCAAAGGTCAACATTCTGCCATCGACACTACTACTCTCTTTGTTCTTTCCTGGCCTACCAAAAGGAATATGTTCTACCCTGTCGTGCTAAGGAAGAACGTCGTATGAACCTTCAGGCGTTGCCAAATTTTCTTTGGTAAATCACGAATTCTCGGGGAAACTTGTCAATATTTTTCGTCCAATTTTTCATATCATTTTGTTCGGAATTTCACCTAAAGTTTCTGAAAATTCCAAAGAAAACTACTCTCAGCTTTCCTCACAAATAAACATTTTATCGAAAGAAATTTGGCAACTCTCGAATGTTTATACGGCGTTTTCCCTTTGCACGGCAGTATCGGAGGTGGGTTTTAACACTTCATCGTCTCTCCTACCCTGAGAACTCATAATATTCTGCCGCGCGGCGACACCGCATGCGCGCGCCGGGTCTCGATCGACACTTTTTTGTGCTTTTCAGGTATTGACAAATTAATAAGCCGTTAATTAACACTCCGCCGGGGCTTATTAGCGCTACTCCACGCTTTGATACAACTCAAGCTCCCCTCCCTCTTCCCTACCCTCATCTGCTCCCAGCCCACCCCCTCTTCGCCTGCATGCGAGCACGCGCTTGAAAATTGATAGCGTTCTTGTGCTCGAGGCTCAAGCAATACCGTCACGGACCATGCGGGTGCGGTAATGTACACCAGCTAAGGGTAGAAGTCACCTACCACTAAGCGTCACACAAGTTGCCGAGAAGTTCGAGGTGAGAAAGTCAGGGAAAAGCATCCCATGCTCAAGGGCACCCTCCATCATCGCGAAACGTAAGCTTGTCTCCTACGTGTGTCTTAGCCCTCCCCTCCCCCCACCATTGCCCCCTGCCCATAACTCCAAGTCCACCCGTAATTAACCATATAGCAACACTGCCGTGCTAAGGAAGAACGCCGTATGAGCCTTCAGACGTTGCCAAGTTTCTTCCAAGAAAACCCGAATTTACTGGAAAAATGGACCACTAGACAAGGTACAAATTTTAGCATTCTAATACATGTTTCTGAACCAAAATTTCACGTAGAATACTATTCGCGCAACAAAAGTTATTGAAACCAACTCTTAGCGAAGATATTAACGTTTTTATTTCACATCAGTTGCGAGGAATTTGAACTGGCCGCTCACAAGAAACTCAAAGCTCTACGTGAGTCAAATCGCGCACTACAACGGTTTCAGCAAGCTTCTCAATCGAGCAATGCTCATTTCCCACCATGTGTTGTTCAAACTATAAGCAATTTGCTATAGCTGAGCCAAAGCGTCAGGACTGAGGTTGCCAGATTTATATATCGCTGAGACGTTGATGATAACGTCTAGCGCGCGATGTGAATCACGTAGAGTATTGAGTTTTCATGAGCGGGTGGTTTCAATTCACGCATCAATAATCATTAAATATCTTTGTAAGGAGTTAATTTCGGTAATTTTCGTTGTGCGTATCGTGTTCTACGTGAAATTTTGGTCAGGAAACATGTATTAGAATGCTGAAATTCGTACCTTGTCTAGTGGTCCATTGTGATATATTATTTTCCAAAATTTTCAGACCATTTCGTATGCAATCTAATCTGAAATATATAAAAATTTCAAAAAAAAATGTGCATGAATGTCGTCAAAAATACATATTTTATTAGAGGAAATTTGGCAACTCTCGAATGTTCATACGGTGTTCTTCCTTAGCACGGCAGAACAGAACAACACCCTCCTCCTATTTCACGCGATTGATAGTCAGCAATATTTGTCATGACATTGTATCGAGGAACATTGATGGAACACAAGAATGAAAACACACTTTCGTGAATGGATGCTTAGCAATTATTTTTAGAGACTTATGGCACACGCCGTAGATGGCGGTTCAGGGTCAAGGCCTCAAAAAAGTTGGTACGCGCCCCGCATCTGAATTATCTTTTTTTACGCCCGTCATACGCGGAGAAGCTGCCAACACACGGATTTCCGGTCGGAGGGAAATCATTCGAGATGTAACGTCGAGTTACTTTGGGTCACAGTGAAGACGTTCAGATATCTTGAGTGAGTCAATTTAAATGTCCCTTTTGAACTAAGTGATGTATTCATCCTTTTTTTTTTTTAAACATGCACAGAGACTAACCCTCACAAAAAAAAAAAAAAAAAAAAAAAAAAAAAAAAAAAAAAAAAAAAAAAAAATTGTTGAGGTGGATCTTCAACCCTTTGGAGAACGATTGGATAGTTAATTCATGAATTGATAATTTCTGAAATTTGTGACATTTCTTGAGAACTTACGAGCATTACATCACCGCGTGGTACATCAATTATTTGTACTTAAAATTAGACCAAAAAACATTTGAGAAAAATTCTGGAAGTACATGTCAACTGAATACTGCTGATCGTTTTGCCTTTCGATTCGCGAGATCTACTTGACACGAACTTTTACAGCTATTACACAATTTGTCTACGTCAAATTTTGTGTACAAGTACCTAGGAAATTCTACGTATGTATGCATGTCGCTTCATAACACTCCACGGCGCTCCTAAGGAATCGTTTCAGTAGGCCCATGACAGATCATAGTGATCATCATGACAGTCTCAAGAATTCAAAAAGAACGGTTGAAATTTAGAAACATAGAGCCAGTATTAGATAAGGTTTGTAAAATAATTTTTTACCAGACATATTTAAAGAATTTACTTGTTGGAGTGAGGCAAATAGAAGCACAATTTACGCAAATAAATAGGCAGTTGCGTAAAATAAAACTTCTTGTCTGCTATAGTCGAGTCACTTCGAGATAGGCGATTTTTCAGAGCTGTAGCTTTCGCTCCCGTAATGGCACTTTTTTAAATGTCTCGAGAAAGGTCGAAGCCAAATTATGTTTTTGACGCAAGCTCAAAGGCTTTCGGAGCCGAGCGGTGTTACACAGGCACGACAACCCAATTAAAGCCCTCAAAGTTCAGAGTAGCAGCCGCCACTTGGCCTGACGTCAACAGAAACGAAAGTTAGAACGAAAACACGCGGAACCTTTTCAAGACGAGACCTTTTAGGTTCAAGGACCCTCGCACTCGGAGCCGAGGAGAGCGTCTTGAAGAGACCGCTCTGGGTTGTGCGAATCTTTGAGGGTTGTCACGTCGAAGCGCGGTAAGAATACCCGGAAGAAAAATATTTGAGAGTATAAGATCATGATTCCGTTCGTTTGTCAATATTGTGGCAAAGCAGCCCCTATGATGTTGAACATACTCCTCGCAAAGATATGAAAAGCACGCAGGCAAACTTAATGTACTCCTCTCTTTGTGGGCCTGTTGCAAACTTTTGCTAAAGCAAAGAACAAATCAACGTCATTCTTTGAAGTTGTCAGAGAATTTTCTTCTCACAACGAAGGAAAATCATAGGAGACTAAAAGAATTGAATTTTAGTGGTTTCCCGTTTAAAGTGTAAAGTATGACTGGAAGTATGTGATGAGCAGTGTTTCCGTTTTCCTGAACTAGTTCCGAATTCCAGAACTTATGAGATTTTCCTGAATTTTTCCTGGAATTTATGAAATTCTCAAAATGTTCCGGATCTTTACAATTTTCTAGAACTTCCCCAGAAATTTTGAAAAAATTTAAAAAGAATCCCGGAACTTTTGACGGTCATGGAGTGGGAGAAATTGGAACAAAAAAGTTCCGGATTCCGGAACTTTTGACGGGCAAGGAATGGGAGCACTGAGACCGAGATACGTGTTTTGGGAGTTTCACCGTCGTTATGCGAAACAAAAATCTTACACGACTTCTTCGGGACACCTTTTAAGGACCAAAATGCGACAACTGTGTAAGAAATTTCCCTTCCTTGAGATGAAAACCCGAGCCAGAGGGAGGTGATTCAGCTAAACGAAGGAAAAATTAAGCCATTTTGCTCCGACGAAGCGAGAGAGGAGAAAAAAAGGAGCGTAAATAAGACGCCTAGGGCCGGAGGAGGGGGCGAGGTCGGGAAATTAAAACATTCTTGCAAGTCGCGGTTTGGTGGTTCGCTTTTAATTTCCTCTAATTTCATTTAAATTACCTCCGAGAGTCGTTTTATTATCTTGCCGCAAACGGGGACTCTCAAAAAGGGAAGAAAAATATCATAAATCTTGCCCAACTCTTCCCGAATTCCTTTCCACGCCGTCTCTCAAGGAACCAGGGGTTGGCGAGGGCTCGGAAATAGGCTACTTGAAGGGAAAGGCGAAAAAAGTTAATTTCAGAATGGAGCCTTTAGCTCTGCGCTAACAATATTGCCGACTTGGATTTGGAGGCCTTTGCATGTTAGGCCGCTGGAATTTTAAGGATCAGGAGAGTCATTGACATCAACGCGACTCGTTCAAATTTTGGAGGGTCGGCCGTCCACACTGATAAAAATATGTGTGTTCTTGTGTCACTTTTGATTAATATATAAAGTGAAACACAAACCGACACATATATAGTGCTGATTTTGGTACAGTTTGCGGTGAATTATGCGCAGAAAACAATGAAGAGACTAGTAAAATGCATAGCTCCTATTGCGAAGTTGGTACTCACTCCTCGTTATTTATTAAATTTCTTCAAGAAAACCATAGTTGACATTTTTCTTTCAAACTGTCAACCGATGGCTATAGGGTTATTTTGTATTTTACTTCCCGTATTGACCAAACTTTTGTGTTGATTTTTCTCCTTATGCCGCAAAGGACATTGTTAAGTGAGATTTTCTTGATTCGAGAAAAACCGACCTGAAGTTGAAATATCACATGGAGCCTCGTGACACATGTAAACTGATGTCTATAAAGGCTAAAAACTTGGGCATGACTTTCATTTTTTCCTGAACTGATGTTTAGCAGCTCAAAACTTGCTTATGACCTTTATTTTTTTTCCATGTCATACTTTAAGACCATGTTTCCCTCAAAATGAAGGGGCTATAGAGTCAAACGAACATAATTACATTTTATCGTCGCAAATTTCCAATCGACTTCTGATTGCCTCTTTCTGTATCGAGGAAACACTTTCAATAAAGTTTTGTTTATGCACGAAAGAATTAAAACCTTTTTTTTAAAACCATTCTTACGGTTACATTACACTGAGTACAATAATATACACAGTCAAATGAAGTTTAGCAACAGGACGATCATATTTAGCCTCTCTGATTCCGATCAATTGAAATCATTGATATGGCAATTTTTCGAAAATATGCCACATAAAACATTTGTATGCCCTAAGACCTTCGATTATATTTTGCTTCGCATGACATCAACGAGTGTATCTCATTTCTTTTTAAATTGCTGGAATTATTTAACGATACATTTGAACACTGATTAATGTATATTGATAATATATTTTGATCAGAATAAAATGAGATGGCTCAATATTTATCATACGTCACGTGCACATTTAACATTCGCTGCGTGATGTCACTCCTCTGAGATAAGCACGTACCTCAGTTTTTAAAGGAGCCCTACTGTCTATATAATTCCATGCTTTTCGGAGCTCACTCATGAATAAGTTACGCCTTTACGTCCAGGAAGTGACGACGTATGCACCAACAGACAAAAATAAGATACTGTTATGGAGGATACGTGAATCAGGCTTAAGCCAGCAAATGACGCGCCATTGACGTCATCGCGAGGGAATTTTATGCGGAGCAAAGGAGTGCGTTTGAATTCATTTTAACTCTATCTTCATAATTTATTTCACCTCGGAGACCCGCTCTTACATCAAATAGAGGTTGCATTTTTATTCTCCGACAACCTTGACAATAAGCTGTGGTGGCTCTTGAAAGCTTCGAGAGGAGAAGTTGGTGAGGAGTGGGGAGAAGGAAAGTCACAGACACTCGTTGGAAACTTACACACCACGATGAATGTATTAATTAAATTCTGTGCTCATTGTGGAAGAGTAGTTCTCCTTCATAGAGAGGCGTTATTTGTGAGTCGATCTAATGCTGTAATTACCGACAGACGCCGCCCTTACATTGAGGTGTTAGTGCAGAAAGCGTGAACAGGGCATGGAGCAGTTCGTTTGAAACTGTAGCAGATCCGCGGGAGAGCGACTTGCAGTAACTTCGAGTTGAGTGTTTTTAACACTAATACACACGTACCTCTCAAAAACCAGTAAAAATATTCCTCAAAAATGGAAAAAATAACCAAGTTTCGTTTGAATGTAGCAGATCGGTAGAGTGACTAGCAGTGACTTCGAGTTGAGTGTTTTTCACACAAACACGTACCTCTCAAAAACCGGTAAAAAATGCCTTAAAAGTAGAAAAAATGAACAAGTTTCGTAGCAATGTTTCAAAAGTACTATCCTCATTCCTACATCCCGCAGAAAAGATCCTTAACATCATTTGAGGGGCTCGGAGGACAAGCTGCATAAGTGCAGTTTTTGCTGTTTCGAGGAATACGGGTTTGAAGTTTCGAAATTGCATGGATCCTCATGACTGAAAGAAAGTTCAAAATGACTTTTTGATGCTTAAAAATTGGAATTTGAGAGCGAATTTATCACAGAATATGCATTAAGACACTTGCCTTAATGAAGGTCTCTTTAATTTGATTTACGCTTTTTCAATCGGGAAAGTTTCATTTTCGTAACAAATTGCGGCTTAAACGAGTGATCGATGCAATGTTGCCGATTGCGGTCGATTTTCACGCCTGCTAAGCCGATCCATACTCAAAAGAGCCCCGAATTCTAGAGAAAGATTATCGTTTAACTTCATCATAAGTGTCATCATGAGAAGGGGTGAATCCGAAATCTTAATCCCCATCGATCGTCACCACCCGCTGGAAACCGATCCAAAATAGACCGCCGATCTGGCTTTCCGAAAATCCGCTCACAAAGGGCTTGAGCCATTTAACACCTCGGAACAATCCCGCTAGGGATTCTGGAACGAAAACATATTTTCCCTAGCCAAGGTAAATATTAGTGGAAGGAGCGGTGCCACGCGCTTGAGGCATGCAGAGACAGGTGGCTGAGGAGTAGAAGTAGAGATGATTTTGCGAGTAAGACACTCGCGAGGGGGGGATGGGGGGTCGAAATTCTCATGTCAGCTGTCGGACCCTTCTCAGGGACTCATTCTTCAGCGTTTAGCCAACATTTCAATCCGCATCGACATGGTATGAATATGATACGATGTGGGAGCAGCGTTGCGTAGTTTGAAGATTTCGTGAGCTCTCGGTATAGAGTAGAGTAGAAAATTTTGAAGTTAGGTGATGGAGCTCTTAGAACCCGAAAGGGTATAGGCAATCCATGAATTCAAATTATCCAGGATGATTTATAATCACAATGGAGATGTTGCATGTTTGAGGAATTTGCGATTTGACTATTGATTCTTATGTAAAAGTTTGCGAGAAACACGATGGTGCCACTGGTTGTTTCTGAAATCAACTCCCAAGCTCAAAAAAAGCTCTCAAGCTGCGACCAAAATGGAGGGGATATCCCACGCTATCCTGAGAGTCCACCTCTACATCAAGACAAACTCTCCATGCCAGAGATAGGGTGCGAATACATTAGCAGAGATGCCGTGTTTTCAGTCTTAGAGTACCCAAATAAAGTGGCGGCCTTGTCAATGTATTTGCTCCCTATCTATGCATGGAGAGTTCGTTTTAATGTAGAGGTGGACTCTCAGGATAGCGTGGGATATCCCCTCCATATTGGCCTCAACTTGAGAGCTTTTTTTGAACTTGGGAGTTAATTTCAGAGAAAACCAGTGGCACCATCGTGTTTCTCGCGAACTTTTGCATAAGAATCAACAGCCAAATCGCAAATTCCTCACACATCAACATCTCCATTGTTGGGAACTGTCGTTGGTGAAACACGTATTTGACTTAGTTTTTGTATAAACTTACTCGTTTTTGCGGAAGAATGCTTACTTGTGAATTTTCTTGTCCATTTTCGTTCGATATTGGAGTCTAAAGATTGACGGTGACATTTTTCGTTTTCAAAGGTTACCTACCCTTTTGGGTCCTATAAGAGCTACATATTTCGAGATGTCCATACTCTCCCTATGTAGTTACTCCAGCTGTCGGGGACTTTTTGATAAAAATTCGAGGTAATCTTCATAGAATTGAGCGGCAATGGTGGATATGTCTTCTATGTTAGCTTTTCGAATCTCTAGTTTTGTTGTAGCCCTGATTTTGAGTTGGAAAAATCAATCAAAACTTCCCTGAGCATATGGGGAAATGCAACGCACTCTGCTTATGGCTCTGCGGAAAACCGTCGTATTATCAGCAATTTCCACGTTGGGTATATCTATCTATATTTTAACGTTTGAGTTCTTTGATTTTGATACTTGCATGTGTTCTCCAAACGAGAAAATGAAGCCAAATTTCGACGTTGCAAAATGTCTATATTTATATAATGTATTTTTATTCGGGACTATTGGGCCTTTTTAAATGAAAAGTGCACTGATTTTTCCTCTGACCACAGGCAAAAATCAGTCTATTTGTGGACAGAAATTGCACACTTATTTTCCGATGAAAAATTCAATTCTTCGAGTCAAGTTCGCAACCTTGGAATGAGGTTACGTTGCTTTGTCTTGGTTACGACGATTTGTGGGGTGCAGTGAACCCAAGAGAGAAATGTATCAACCAGAAACGAAAAAATTGACTTGTCGACTATGAGAGATCATTTTCAGATTACTACTATTTGAACCTTCCGGAAGAGAAATATATTTAAGTTTTGAAGGAGAATACGTTGGTGGAGCGTTGTCACACAGGGCCGTATATGCTGCGAACCAACAGCAAATGAACATTCAAATGTTGCAAACTTCTTTCCGGCAAAAGATTTCCTTTCAAGTAAAGTTGTAAGTATTCCGGCTATGAAATATGATAACTGCGAGCATACATTTTTGTATGCGTACATGGATAAGCCATGAGATCAAGCACAACAGGTGAAATTGCAACGTAAATTCCCCGCAAAATTAACTTAGAGAATTTTCAAAAATTTTTGAGAAAACTCGAATTTCATCAGAATAAATTTGTTGAAAACCAAATTTTCATGCGGCGTTTTACTTAATACAGTGGAGTTTCATTCAACCTTGAGTAGTAAATGCAGTGTCATTTTACTCCGAGAAAAATTCTGAATTTGGGAGTTGAGTCAATGAGAGAGGCCACTAATTGGCAAGAATATTTTGGGACACTTTTTTTAAAAATTTGATCGAGAAAACTTATGACGTACCTATTAATTTCAATTGAGTGCATGCTATCATTTTTCCTTAAATTGTGAGCATAGGCAATATCTCTACCGCAAGGTTAAAATAGTTGTATTCTACCAAAG
Organism: Bemisia tabaci; assembly: GCF_918797505.1. NCBI lineage: Eukaryota > Metazoa > Arthropoda > Insecta > Hemiptera > Aleyrodidae > Bemisia > Bemisia tabaci. The sequence continues at coordinate 40,833,970 of NC_092795.1, forward strand.
ATTGCTCAATCTAGCAAACTCTTTACTTGCGAGAAGTTCAAGATTCATTTTCCGCACTTTATTCAAGTAAGAAATTAGTTATGACCATATTATTCTTCTTCTTTTATACGTGTGCGTACATTACGCGAGATTCGTCCAATTGTAAAGGAAACATCAGTCCTGTAGAGAACGTTTTGCCAGTCGACAAAACGGCATAAGAAAAACATTAGAATACATTTTTGTCATGAATGACAAATTGCGCCGAAAAATTTTGCGCCTTGGCTGCCGGGAGTAATGGCTATAATTTTAACGGTCACTTATTTTACAAAAGTTTTTCGACTGAACCGAATATTAAAACTCTCTTTTACTAGTTTTCCAATCCTGGATAGAAACACTTTACTAAATATCGGAATGCTGAGAAAAAACTCGAGGGGGGGATTGTAAAATAGAGAAGGGGGGGGGAGGGGAAAAACCAGACAAACTCTGAGCATTTCCAGGAAAAGATATGAACGCACGAGGGCTAAAAATGGAATTTTTGCGAGATTGGTCTGACGATATCGAAAGGCGTAAAAAACCCATCATTTCCGTTCAATTATTATGTATCTTTTAAACTTATTTTCTTAGAACGGGGTTGAAAAAGGTTATCAAGTATAGGTGTTTAAAGTTCATCAGGTCGTGGAAAATTTTACATCTGATTCATTTAAACTCTGATACACAATTTATCATGATATTTCTTAATAAAAAATGTGACTAAATGAGACGTACACTCTTTTTTTTAATTTCTCTCTAGCAAAAGGTAAAACACGTGAAAACAACGTGATTAAAGTTGTATCTTATCATGCAGTCAGGAATAACTGTAAAATAGCACCAGTTTCATAAAAATAAATTAAATCTATATTTTTTTAAAAACATTAGTCCCTTATGTGCCGCAAAATAATAAATTTTAGAAATTCGAGGAACTCCTGCTCAGTGGAAAACAAATGGTTCTTACTGTAGTAGGAGAGATAATGAATACAAATTTATAGAACCAACTTCTCAAAAAAAAACCCGAAATTAAGCCGTTTTATCCGGGGGCATTTGGCAACTCTCGGTTGATCATATACGGCGTATTACCCGCTACAGCAGTTACTTCAGCAATGCCGAGATGTACAACTAACTATGCTATGCTGCCATGCTGAGGAAAAACGACGTATGAACCTTCAGGCGTTGCCAAATTTTCCCTGATAAAATACGAATTTTATTGAGGAAATCGTAAATATTTTGCTTCCAATTTTTCAGAATAATTTGTTCGCAATTTAATCGAAAATATCTGAAAATTTCAAGGAAAAATTAGCATGAATTTTGTCAAAAATACATGTTTTATCCGGGGAAATTTGGCAACTCTCGAATGTTTATACGGCGCTCTTCCTTAGCACGGCAGTATGGCGGGTAAGTCAGTATTTTATAAGTTCTTGCACACTTTTTTTACACTCCGAATGTTAGATTAACTTTACTTTTTTTCGATGTAGCAGCGCAACGGAGTGTCAGATCTCGTTCCCAGATGACTTGGAATCACCTCTGCTTTTATTTTTTCTTATGGACGTGTGTCCATCGACCACGCTCGCCAATTTCAGTTGGCTCGTGATGATGGTGGGGGCCCCGGCGACTTGGAAGTCGGCGTTAAGTGGCTGACTGATCAACATGGCGTGCTTCACGTGGGCCCCGCGCGGCCCGCGCCCCGCGGTTTCGCGGGTCGCCGAAACCACGCCCTTAGCGACCACCGCCACTTCGACTTCGCGTCCCGTCCAACGCACGTCGCCACCGCGGGAAGGGACGGTGGGTCCTGTAGCCGTGTCGCCAAGCCGGGATCGCAGTATGTTCCTGTTCGCTGCCAGCTGAGGTGTAACAGAGCCCTCGGCTAAACACAGAGCTTCCATACATGTGCAGTGTGGTTATTTCCGATCGACTTCAATTAGTAATTTAGCAAAAAGGAACCAGCGCGAATACAGTGTTTTCAAAATGGTGCAACTTTTTTTTTTCTATATAAAAATACTTAACATATGTACAGCATAAAAATTTACACAATTATTTCCCTTTAAAATGAACAATATTTCGGTGAGAAGAAAAAGCTATTTCCTATTCTGAGAGATTTTTTGGAAAATTATGAAGAAGCAACATTTTTACAACAATGTATCGGCGCTGGCATCTTTTTGCAAAATGCGATCCAGTTGAATCTCTGAGCCAAAATCATTTGATTGCCTATTAATGCAAGTGAAATTTTAGTGGTGGCAGTAGAATCTCTTTTCATTTTGAGCCACCTCGTGTGAGTAGCAATCCAAAAAATGCGATCCAATTAATAATATTATGATTGACAAGTTATGTTTGTATGAACTATTATGTGTATGTATGAGCCGCTTTTACGGCGCACTAGGGCGCTCTGCGACGCCTATTCTCCACAGGAATCTGTCATGGTAGAGATCCTCCGGAAGCTGGCATCTCTCCATCTCTTCACGGATGCCCTCTACCCACCGTTTGGCTGGACGCCCTCTCCGTCGCCTACCTGGGGGGACCCACTCCAACACCTTCTTCGGCAACCTGGTATCAGCCATTCTCTGCACATGCTCATACCATACCAATTGCTTGGTCATGATATCGTGCACAATCGTCCCCTCAACGCCCATTATCTCTCGGACACGTTCATTCCTGACACGTTCTCTCCTCGAGATTCCAGCCGATCTTCGCCAGAAATCCATCTCGGTCGCCTTGAGCATTTCTTGGGTCCGCTTCTTCAACTGCCACACTTCACTGCCATAGGTGATAATAGGCTTGACAACCGAGTTATAAATCCTCTTCTTGTTGTCTTTGGAAATCCTTTGGTCCCAAAGGATCCCATTAAGCATGAACTATTATCGCACTCAAACTAATCATGTATCGTCCCTAATTGTGTATTTTTGCTCCTAACGCTTCCACAAATAAATACTTTATTTTAACAACTTCATTTTAACCCATAGCACTGGCTACATAACAAAACAAAAAATTAATAATAATTATTTCTCCTTGTTATTGCGTTTGTAATTCCAGCATTTGCTCGTTTATCTCGCATAGAGGCGTATCTACATTTTATATTTATATAGTGTTAGAGCCTTTCGTTCTAACACGAGAAAGACATTTCTCCGAGTCCTTTGATATGTCTGCAGTTTTTGTTTGAATCATGAGGAACGCTCCCTGCTCCCTGGTTTCCAAACCAGAACACGCATTGATGATTTGTCTCAAATATTTCTGACACATCGCGATATAAAAACATAGATTTGCGCGACCGGGCAGGTTATTTTTTTTTTTTTTTCTTATTTTTTTGTAAAAGAAGATTGTTTGTGATCTCTCATTCTATGGCCAATGTAATAAATGTAATACATGAGAATATTTCCCGAAGGCTGAAGTTGAAAAGTTCGATTTTTTTTGCAATGTTAAATAATCCCCTCTTCTGTTACCTTTTTTTTTCTCTCGAGCACTGAAAAGTAGTGAAGAAATGTCATGGAAAATTTCAGAAAAAACTCTTGGGTTTTTACATGAGCGGAGGCTCGTCACCCCGCCTTATTCAGAGAAACGCGCCCCGGTAGTTGGGCCGCGTAACGGCCAGGGGCAGAGCCACCCAGTGTTTTTTTAAATTCTTGACGTTCTGCCACAAAAAAACTGTAAGGGTTTGTGGAATGGATTTCCAAAGAGGCGTCATATCTTTGAGCTTGTTGAGAGTTCCTCAACACCTGGGAGGATCCCGTTAGGCAACGACGCGCGAAGACGACGCGCGATCACACTCGAGAATTCAACCCTTTACGGGTGCCCCGGAAAGGTGTCTAATGCTCATTATGCGATTCCTTTCAGGATATTGTTGCCACTTTACCCGGCCCGCCCAGCCGCCCACCCCCTCGAGATGTTCACCGATAATCGAATTAAAAGGGGCGGGCAGGCAGTGACACGTCAAAGGCTTAAAAGGATTACCAGTCAGGGCAAATTGCGGGCGCAAACAGAATTACATCGATCCGCGGGGCTCCGGGGGGCTATCAATTATTGGGCGGACTATTGTGCCCTATTGTGACAAATTGAGACGAGCCAGTGTAAACACGGCGACGCGACAATGGAAAGGGACAAAGGGGGCCGGACCGCGGACCCAACGAAAATAGAGCGCAACTGTCAATTCGGGTATCGGCCCCCGCCAAGATGTCCCCCCCCCCCCCGCGATCCCCCGCCTCCATGCGCTCCCGCAGGATACCTGGCCGGGACCATCCAGGGATTGTGGGGTAAAAAGGTAGCGGATGTTCGTCTACTCGTTGTACATTGCTCCGACATCAATTCATCTGGATTATCTTACCGCAAGGAACTCTCATCTGGGTTCTTGTATATCTCCGCATGCTACGAAAAAATCGGACATATTCATATTAGAAGGAACTATGTGCATAGGGATTGCGTACAACATAGTTCCTTTCAGCATAAACACGTCCAACCGCAATATTCCTTGAGTTAATCTTGTCAAAATGAAATCTTAACGATCGAGAATTTATGCTGAGCAGCTGGCTTGATGAATTTTTTTAGATGATGTGCTCTCGATGTTTCTCATCGGTCACTCCATACTCATCGTTAGAAGCCAACCAAGTTTCATAAAACCTCCGGCTGGTAGTTTTTTAGCCCAATGATAATGTGGAAAACAAAGAGAAAAATGTCATGACTATTACCATACTCATGTATAAATACAGGCGTGATCCAAGTATCCATTTGTGAATGAAGTTATAACAATTTTTCGGTTTCGGTGATGATGTTTCAGCCCTGATGACAATTCAACATTGTCACTTGAACGGAAATAATTCTTGACACAGAAGTGACATTATTTGAACCACGACTACTTAAAAATAACATTGCGCTTAAGAGATATTATCGAGAGCAAAATTTGCTCGTCGTTGCAGTTGTGCAGAATCCATCAGTATACATTTTTTCATTAGTTAATATTATGACTACGTTCAAATCCATTTTAAAATCAGATGTTGCATTTTTTTAATACGTATAGTTTAGTATCAGCTGGGTCGTAAAACTTGGATTTCAACTTGAATTCCACAAAACATATGAGTTTTTTTTTTCCATATTTTGGTTCCATGATTATAGCATATTTATCATACCATAATCGAGCTAACGTATCTTGAAGCCAAACAAACGTATCTACTTTATTTAACCGTGTAAGCTATCGCTCTGCGGATAATAATCTGTCGATTAAGAGCCGTTTGTATTGCGTTGTAAGCACGTAACAGAACAAAAAACTCTATTAAGCGATAACACGCAGATCGTACGTACCATTCAGTCAATTTAAAACGCAAAACTATTCAACCGTTATATCCCCTGCTATTTTCATGTCAACCGGAGCCAAAAAAAATCACAATTATATTTTAAAAGCAAATCAGTCGGAGCATTCGTAGATTAAAATAAATACTCAAAGAGAAGCGAAAGACCGATTAAATTCCCCGATTATAAAGTCGCTGAAAAAAGGAAATTGGAAACGACTCGAATTGGCAAGTGAAAACGCGAGAGGGGTGAGGGGGGAGGTGAACGATGGAAGGAGCACACAAAGAGAGCGACACTGCAAGAGGGTAGGTGGTGAGGGGTGAAGCGGGAGTGGAAGTCTGCATCTAATTGAATCAAAATGAGCCTTTGGATAACGTTTTATGACAAAAGCCACCCGGGCCGGAGGGCTATAAGCCGGTAAACTCTTAATTGCTTTTGTACCAGCTCGGAATTCCTTCAGCTTAGTGCCCTCTTCAAAAGTCAAAATTTAGCCTCCCCCGCCACTTTTTAGCCCGGCCTAAACGGGGACATTTTAAGCCCCGCCGTAGCGAGGGATGAACCGCACCCTAAATCGATATGAAAGACTTAATCTTTCTGCGGCCCGGGACCCGCCTGGTAGAGTGTTCGGGGGTAGAGCGAGCCTTTTTTAATTCGAGTTTTTTATTTCCTCTTCAGGGCCTATTAAGATGGTTCACAAACACGCGTTGAGAAGTCAACTCCAAAGCGAAATTTGAGTTTTTTTGGAGTGGCAGACGACACCTTTCCCTTTGAGGTTTACCGCAGGAATTGGCGTTGTTTACACGGCTCTTGATTTTTTTCAGGCCATGGTGCACTCTCAATATCAATCGTGTTACTTGAAAGGAGAGAGAAAATGTGGAACAGGGAAAACAGGAAAACTTGGGAAGGAAAGGCAGAAATACATTTAAAGGTAGGCCTAAATGGCAGCTATCGTTGATTTGTGCAAGGTTGGTGGTTCATTTTGATTGATAGGTATTTAAAAATTCTTTTACCAGCAGACTATTTGAATGTGGCAAAAGAATTAATTAAAAGATGGGTAAGTATGTTCTGGCACTATTGAAAGTTATAATATTAGTTGGAAAAATAATTAAAAATGATAGAAAGTGCAAATTGAAGTTCATTAGTTGCTTTGTATTCAAATATTTTAGTTATGTTGAATAAATGAAAGATGAATTTTACAAAGTGCGGGTCTAATGAAGATTCGTAATGTAATTTTATTTATTAGATTTAAAAAAACATAAACATGATAATTATTTCTTCTAATATTGTATACAATTTTCAAGGTTGGCATTTGATTAAATTTACGTAATTTTTGGATGGCTTTGATAGGAATCAGTCTTCTACGCAACATGTAGCCTAATTTCCTCGTAACGTTTTACGGATTTTGTAGAGAGCTTCCTTATGTAAGTATTTGCATTCTCTGTATACATGAAAACATGTTCATATATCTGATGGCATTATTTCTTAGACTTCGTGAGGAAGAGAAAATTTAATACTTAAAACATATGCGAAAATAAAGCAGCGTGTCAAGCAAAGAGGCTGAACTTTTAACGTCATAATATTAATATTGTCCTCCGCAATGTTAATTTTTTTAAAAAATGTTTTTCCCATCAAGGTTTTATTCATAACGGCAGGGCGTTATGGAGACTAGAGCGCGAAAAAAAATCTGCTTTCAAGCTGGCAACGTGGATTTCGGAGCTTGATGACTAATTTAGTGGAGTTTGCCGGGTTTGGGGATGCAGCGAGCTTGCTCGGGGAGGGGCGGGGAGTTTAATAAGAGCGAAGTGTGAAAAAGCTATCGGAAGAATGTTAATGCCCGGGATTCCAGCGTTTTGTGGTGGTGGTAGCGGACGGAAGGGTTCCCCACTTTGAATAGGGGCGACTTTGGGACGGTCGACGCACGGCGCTCACCAGTCGCCCGTCCTTGCCAAATGGTGATTTCAATCTCTAATATTTTGCCATATCCTGTGATTGAAACCATATGCGCTGGATAAGTCCAATCACTATTTCCCTTTTTTTTTGTAAGTGAGGTGTCTCAGGTTTGACCGATAGGATTTCAGGGGAAGAACTAGGTCAAATTAATAAGACTTTCCCCCCTTGAACGTAGGTCTCAAAGTGACGTCCCGCGTAGCTACAGCTCCGTAAAGTTCAATTTTCATTTGTGTTCCTTTTTTTCAAATCCTAGAGAAAATTTTGTGTCTATCGTTGTGAAAATTTGTAGCTAGCATAAATGTTTCGTGCTGAGCTGAATCCAAATTTTTCAAAAAACAGTTTAGTAACCGCTGTACATCAATGATCGCCGAGAGTACAAAATGACTCACACGGAGAAAAATAGGCAACTACCAAAAGGAAAATTAGTCTTTGTCACGAAGGAGCAGAATATGGCACATGAACCTATAATAGAATTAGATTACCTGAACAATAATTGAGTTCAATTTTGCAATAAGGAACCACCATCTCTGGCTGTTCCATAAAAGCACCTTCCTGCATATGGAAGCCAATGGCACATATGTTGTTCCTAAAATGAGTCAGAAATAATGGTTCGTTATTGCAAAATGTCGTCCAATTGTGCTAGTCATTTTTATAATTTTTGGCATTAATGGCATGGATCAAAAACGTAACATTTTCCTTGTCACAACAAAAAATTATCACGATGTTTGGAAAAATTATATTTGAGGTAATGGTATTTTCTTATGGCTTCCTCTACATGTGTACCCTTTTGAGAAAATTATACTTTTCTGGTGATAATTCTCTATTTTTCTCCGTGTAATTTACCACGGCCATCTCCCACGCTCCAACCTCATCTTGGGACCGGAGTCCAAGTAGCTTGAAAGACAGCGGGGAATATTTTTATGAAGAATGGAAAGATGTGTTGAGCACAGACGTGGCCTTTGCTGAGGACCGAGGGAAGGGAAGGGGGCGTGAAACTGTAGTCGCGCGCGTGAGCCGGGATTAATCGTGGCCACCCTCTTCCGCGCCCGCGTAACCATCCACGCAGCCTAATTAACACCAGAGAGGCGCTGTTGCCGACAGCTCGAAGACTAGAATGGAGATGTTGCATGTGTGAAGAATTTGAGATTTGACTGTTGTATTATGTATGTAGTATGTAAAAGTTCGCGAGAAACACGATGATGGTGCCACTGGTTTTCTCTGAAATCAACTCCCAAGCTCACAAAAAGCTCTCAAGTTGAGGCCAAAATGGAGGGGATATCCCACGCTATCCTGAGAGTCTTCCTCTACATCAAGACGAACTCTCCATGCAAAGATAGAGAGCAAATACAATAGCAGGGATGCCGTGTCTTCAGTTCTGGAGTCCCCTTTTTGAACTTGGGAGTTGATTTCAGAGGAAACCAGTGGCACCATCGTGTTTCTCGCGAACTTTTACATAAGAAGCAACAGTCAAATCGCAAATTCCTCACACATGCAACATATCCATTCCCAAAACAATGATAATGACCCAAAAAACGTATTTGAGGGTATGATTGAATGTCTTTGGCTGCAATATTGGGCTTTAGCCAAGAACTCAAAAATGAAGATTTAAGTAGGCTTATAATGTAATGAAAAAGCTATATGAACAAGATGGCGTGACAAATGCTTGGTTGCGCGGATTGCTTTGAAAACTAGAGTCAAATTTTAAATTATTTTCTTCTCTTTTTTTCGCTAAAGAGCCTACGATACTGAAGAGCTATAAATACGATTCCCCGTAAGCTTTGAAAGTGAAACAGATTATGAAAATATACTAGTGTGAGAGCACGCTCCGTTTTTTACAAAGAGAGAAAAAAATGAACTTTAAATGAGGCGTGAACGATATTTGATGAGCTGATGATTTAGAAAGTTTTAGGTACAAAAACGCCGTATATTGCCATGAAAGTTATATCGGACAAAAAATAGTAAAAAATTAATGGTGGCACAGAATTTTTAGCAGAGAGTACCATGCGATAAATTGAAACGTTATTTCTCAGCTGATGTCATTTATTTGGGGGAAAAAACTAACATGTCTATATTGCATGTTTCCTAACATGAACATGCGGTAACTGAACATGATTTTCCAACTCTCAGTGAAATTGAAAAAGCCGCTCCTCTTGCGTAACTCATTTCAACTTGTCACAATTTTCTCGGAACTCCGTGAGAACACGTCATCAGACATTAGTAAAAACTATCTGGTCCACCATCGTATCTCTTACACGGTTTTGATTAGTTTTTGACCTCAGCATAAGTAAGTGAAAAAAAAAATTATAGTTCAGGCAGAGTGAGGAAATTATGCAATTTTGCACTAGAGTTCGACTGAAGTCTCTATGGTATTGGTAGGGGGAACTTAAGAGCGATTTCCTCTCATAAAGAGGTGTGCTGTTTGGTACAACAAACTTCGTTCCAATGAAGCAAAATTGACGAGGAAAATTCAATTTTAAGTAAGAGTATTATTTTGCTATTTCGGTCAAAATTTCGCTGACTTTTACTAGATATCAAAAGAAGAGTCTTTTAAATTTTCAGTTGCAAACTTGATCAGGGCCGGATTAAGGATGTGGCCACGTGGGCCGCGGCCCATGGCGGCAAATCTATAGGGGGCGGCAAATTTTGCAATTTTTTAAATGTAGGTATACAAAAAAATCGGATTTAGAAAAAAAAAATTATGAGCGAGAGAAGGCGACAAAATCTCTTATTTACTGAGAGTATAATAATTTCTAATTTTGTCGTCTTTCAGAGATAAAAGAGACAGCACCTTTAATTATTCAAGTTAAGAGAGAAACCAAATAGTTAAAACACGCAATTTGGCCTGGAACGGCGCGACTTACAGAGAAATGATGACGAGGACTTGAGATGAAAAGGAGAAGCCCTCGGTACGGCGCGGCGCGGCGATCGGCATGTAACACATATTAGCGCCTACAAGACTGCACGAATACTTCACGCATTGCATCAAACAGAGTGCCGTCACTGCGGTCAGCGTAAAACGGATAGCGCCTACAAGACTGCGTGAATACTTCACGCATTGCGTCAAATCCAGTGCGTTCAGCAGCGGTCGGCGTGAAACTCACAACGCCTACAAAACTGTCTGAATACTTCCCGCATTGCGCCAAACACGGTGCGGTCAGCGCGGCGCGGCGGCGGAAGTTAAAATTGGACGTATTTCTGTCAAACGGAACTATGTGCATTATGACATGAACCCTGTTATGCATGTATTCTTATGGGTCTCAGGGCTCATGTCTTAATGCACATAGTTCCGTTTGACAGAAATACGTCCAATTATTAATCCACATTTATGTTTTTTCTTTCATAATTTTTTCGTTCATTTCTTATGAATAGAAGGCCTTGTCCGCACAGAGATAGGTTTACGAAACTTAACTTTCGCACAAAGTTCCGTGAACTTTTGCTAGTAGTGTTGACAGGGCTCTCGCAAAGAATGTGTCCAACACGAGTAAACGCGTCTTATGCACCCCTCGGTGGCACGTTCATTTGATGGTGTTTATTGATGTTTCAAAACGAATGAGAAAGGGGCGGCAAAATACAGGTGGACCATGGGCGGCAAGTAGGTAAATCCGGCCCTGAACTTGATAGTTTCCTAAAATTACAATTTGCAGGTGGAGATTTTCCAATGTAAATGCATCGTTACGTACTTTTGTCGGTGAAATATCCAAAAACCCGAGGAGTCCCCATGAATATGATTCGCTGAAATTGAGTCTCAGCAATTACGCAGACCTGACCATTCTGCGACCGATAGTCCGATTCTCATTGCCCTTACGGAAGTGTTACAGTTTTCTAACTGTGTCAATTTAACGGTATTTTTTCACCAATTATTTTAAGCACACCGATTTTCACGAAACGCCTAGGCAATTATATTATTCACACCTAATGACGCTAACGGAATAATTGCGCAGCGAACGAAAAAGCTGCTGCGCAGCGCTGACCGGTGAAATTCCCCTCACCTCTACCTGTGCGGCAGCTCCCCTGGGGGACCCGCCTCACAGTAGATAGAGTTAATCAGAAAGGTCGGACATGAAATTGTTGACTAAAACTGCAAATTTCGATGTTTATTAATGTCACATTTTTAATTATAAGGGGTGTTTTTCTAAGAAAATTTCACGAGGAACCCAATGAAACCACTTTTAGAGCCACGAAGTTTTGTATAAACGGAGTTATAAGCGTTTAAAGTCTCCAATTTTTTTCCGACCTCTCCCATTGACTCGATCCACCGTGCGCCTGTGGTTCTGTGGACCTGTAAGTGCGGCGCCCAATTTGTGGGATTATGCAACCTTGACGAAGCCGATTGCCCGAACTTAGACGAGCAATTACTAGAGCGTGGCCAGGCTGGGCATACGGTGACTCCTCCCACACCCACTTTTACCACCTCGGTGGGATCGTCGCAGGAATTTCTAGCTCGGCCACACAGTGGACGGGTCTGAAAAAATATCCTTCAAACTTATATCCACCACCAAAGTCATCCAAACCGGCCAGGAGAAGACTGCCAAGAAGAAAATGGCCAAAAGATAACCTCAAATCCTCGATTTTTGCAGAAATTAAAATTGTATATTCAACCACAACTCTACGAACAGATCGCCTGTAACTTTAACTGTAAATGGGACTTTGGTTGGTAAAGCCGTGTGCTTAAATGAACGAAAATTTGCTACAATTTTTTGAGCGAATTTTCGTTCATTTAAGCACACGGTTTTACCGACCAAAGTCCTTTTTACAGTTAAAGCGAGTGTTGTAGCGAATTTTTCCCCACATCATCATCATCAAAAAAAAAAAAAAAAAAAAAAAAAAAAAAAAAAAAAAAACGAACGAACGAAAATATCTTTCTCTAGAATTAAACACAGCTCAGAAGAATCCCGTGCGAGATTACTTAACTTTAGCCCTTAAACCAACTTGACATTTCCCTGAATCAGATTTTAATAATATACCCATTCAGACCATTAAATACCCATTCACATAGGCATATTTAACAAATTTTCGTTGATGAAAGCAAATAAACTTTGAAAACATCGTTGTCTTTTGTTCCCTTTGATGAACCGCTGAACAGGGTCAAAAATTTAAACACCCCTGAAATTTTTTCATAAAAATTTAACGGAAAAAATTGTGGACACATTAAAAATTTTTACTTTTAGGACTCAGTAATTTCAGTATATTTTGACATAGAGGAATTAGTTGTGTGTATATAGTGAAATTAAGAGGGTACTTTAGACCTCTCCGATGCGCTCGTCGTGATTTTCAAGTCATTCTCTTCAAGAAACAACTCTTCTTTTTTCTCTGGTTGAAGTTTGCAACAGGCCCATTCGGTCCCAGCTCTGTTTGGTGGACCATCGATGTTCATGCCTTTTCCGAATTTTTATGAGGTGGTATTACTGTGAGCCTTAGAAAACCGCCAACGAGGCCAAAAAAGGAAGCCAAAAGCGCCGACTCACGGACCCTAATTGTGAGGCGCGAGGTGGAACTCGTCGGCCAATCATGGGGGCGGCCCCGCAATTACACGTCGAGCAATACTGTCATCTTTGGGTCTACATTCCCAAATGTATGTTAAAAAAGATTATTTCTCGTCCTTTTTGCATACAAGTTTAAGCAAATTGGCAACAGCGTGGTCACCAAGAGCATGGATGCGTAGCGGTCAATGTGGAGTTTCTCTCAATATTGCCAGATAATAGTGGTTTAAGACTGCTCATCTCCCTGCATACATTACAGAAAATGCAGATATTTGCAGAAGATTTGGCAACATTGGTCTCCGTTCCATAGCTTGGGCATTCGCCGGAATTTGGATCGTTTCGGAGGTGGAATTTTATTAGGACAGTGCGGAGGTACTGAGTTTGGTGCATGATGTATCCAGTTGCAATTACTGATGCACTTTTAACAAACGGAAGAAGTAAAAATCTATGCAGTACCTGACGTTTCAAATAATTTTGCTCGATATTTTTATTTAAAATTTTTTAAGTATCATGAGTGCGGGAGCATCGGAAAAATGTCGATAACGTGGAGGAAACACGAACAAGCCCTACGTTAAAAAACATCCTTAGGTTCAAAATTATGTAGTCTAGATTGGAGTGTCGCAAATTGAGAGCTTTAAGTTCTAACTGTGCAATTTAAAAGGCTTCAATTGAAACATATTAACAATGAAACACTAGACAAGGTGCGACTCAAAGCAGTATAATATATATCGACGGTGAAACTACTAGACTACATATCTCGTTTTCGGTGTTTAATAATCTCCGCTCCTATTGTACTTTTTTTTTTTTTTTATTTTTTGAAGGGAAACTAATCAATATCATTTCTCTAAGTTTTCACAGAGTTTTCTTCGCACAGGGAAGGAAAATCACTGAACTTTTTAGGAGTTGACGTTGAATAGTTTCCCATTTAAAAAATAAAGAAAATGAAAAGGCACAAACCGAGATACGTGGTCTGGTAGTTTTACAGTAGATACGTTCTCTCACAAGGTATATTAAGAGCAATCTCGGAAATATAATAATGGAAGTCCCTCCACCCTCTTCTTTAAATTCATTATTCAATTAAACATGTTTTTAATACCACGGATCTGTGATATATGGATTACATTAAGCAATAAGGAACCACTATCTCTGGCTCTCCCATAAAAGCACATATCCGCAAGGGAAAACGATGGCATGTATGTTGTTTCAAAAATGGTCCAGAAATAGTGGTTCCTTATTGCAAAATGTAATTCTTATAAACTTGTTGTTTGAAGTATGTGCTTCTTGGAGGGAACATGCAGAGTGTACATGTTCCTCAGCTCATAGCACTAGCCACAGCGTCTTACGTACATAATATTCTGAGAAGAAAACCCTCTGGTTTTGAGAGAAAGCTGAGCGTAAGAGGGGGAAATAAGGAGTGCTGTACTTTTCCAAAACTTTTAAATTGTCATTCCCATTCAACTGCCAAATGCATGCATTTGAATTGCAGGCAAATCGGAAGTACATTGCTAGTCATTACTAGGTGGGTAGAAAGGAGCGCAAGAATTGGAGATTTGGAGAGAGACAAATTGATAGAATTATTGATATTTGAGTGGTAATAATGGGAGCTGCGTTGGGACTTCCACTAGAAGTATACCAAAAAATGCATACATCTTGACAGACTTCATATAATCAAGATGCAGCTTTTTTATGTTTAAACAGTGGGGAAAAAGTGATACAATGACAAATTTTCGTTATTCCTCTAATTTATCTAAATATAACAACAGTAGTCGAGTAGCTAATAAGTTGGAAGGAGAGCAGAGGTAAAAAAAGAGCAAACGTATTTACAATATCATAAATTAAAAGTGATCATCATACTAATTAGCAGAATTTGAATTACTTCATTACTTTGAATTAAAAGCAGATCTGAACATATGAGTGCGGTAGTTAATTTCAAAAAGAAAAATATTTTTTGTTGAAAATACAGATCAGGCTGAAACTACTAATAAAAAGCGTCCCCCAATAGCGAAAGCACATCAGAGGTATGTTGCGCAAACAATTACATTCACTTTAATGTAGGGAATCATGAAATCATGAAAATAGATAGTCGTTGCTGTAAGCAGAAAATTGTGAAAAAACACCGCACTACCTCACTATAGTGGGAATTATTCGATTCAATTCTGTGAGCATTTTGTGAAGGTGAGATCAGATGGAACTTTGATATTAAGTGTGCACTTTCGTGCTACCTCCAGAAGAACCTAATCAGAATTAATTGTCCACGTTTCCATTTGTTCAACCCGTGCCAATGTACGCTAAATCATTTCAAATGTGTTCCTTCCGTATACTTAGAACAGAACTGTCGAAACCTTTCTCATCAGGGAACTCATCGCTTTTGACTGAATGTAAAGGTAACAATTTCTAAAAATTGAGGAACTTTTTTGTCATTCTTTTTAAACATATTGAACCAATTCTTGATCACGTGAATTTCAACGACATCAATCCCTCACCACGCCTTGTCAAGCCTCCAAACAGATAATCTTTACGTACGGGTACTCAGTTTTTCTTCCATTGAACTCTGCAGGCGCACAAAAAAAGGATACAACTATATTAACTTCCGAGTAGTTAATATTGCATATCAACCGAATTGAAGGCGAATTGTATTTTTCGTTCTTAAATCAATTTGCTCAGGCTAACTACGTGAAAGTGATTGATCCCAAATGCATGATACAATATTTTAACCCCCAAGTGGCTCTCATTGGACCGAGTTTAGCAGAAAGGAACCAAGCCACATCAGCTTTTGCATACTTTCACTGGACGATTCAATTTTTTACAAGAGAACGATTAAACGGAGTTATTTTAAAATTTTAGGGAATTTGCTTCGCACTTTGTAGAAAATTTGCTGTTTGCACATAAATTTGCACAACCATTTGCATGTATAAAATTTAATTGCCCGATTAAATTTGGTAATAGGTGATGTGGCTTGGTTCCTTTCTGCTTAACGCGGTCCAATTGTGTCACCTTCGGATTAAAGTGCGCTAATATTACCGCGCGGGAATGCGTACTGTGTGATGCACGTCTAAATAGGGAATTTGCAGGTGTCTTGAATTTTGTGAATTTCATCTTCAAAATGATATTACTAGGAAAATTGAGCACGAGGGTATTCTTGGTTTCTAAATTGAACTACTATTGGAGAAAATATGACAAAATAACCTAATCTGCTAAAATACGCATGTTTTAATGGAAAATGCCGCCAGATGACGTCATGAAGTGGCACAATTTTTCACTTTTAAGTCTATTTTTCTCCAATTTCCCATGTCAGAAAAAAACTATGAAAAATACTGCAAACTCAGCTCATTAGGCACTCTCACATGGAGCAATAAGATTTGTGTGTGCAAATTCTCCATTGCTAGTTCTACAAATATTAATAAGGAGAAATAAAATAGATTCCACGCCATTGCGCAACACGGGTAGTATAACGGTTGTCAAGTCGCACGACTCCGCAATAAAGGCGCAACAAGTCCCATGATGGCGAAAAATGCCGGGTTAACGATTAGCGACCAGCCAGCCCGTCCTCCTCAAGTTGACAGGTTAAGTGTCGCTGACGTGTGTAGCCTGGAGCAGGGGTGGTAGCACGGGGCCTGGAGCTGGCAGATGGGCGGGAAGGCGGTCGACATGACGACTCGATTATCTTCGCGCCTCCCGGTGTTTTTTGTCTTCCTCGATGCTCATTTCGGGGATATAACGACGGTGAAACTACCAAACCACGTATCTCGTTTGCGGTGTTTGAAAATCTCCGCTCACATTTTATTTTTTTGAAGTAGACCAAATCAATATCATTCCTTGAAATTTTTACGGAATTTTCTCCGCATAAAGAGGAAAAATCACAGAAATTTTCAAGACTGGATGTTGAGTAGTTTTTCATTTAAAAAATAAAGTATGATAGGAAGTCTGCGACGTCGCAAACCGAGATACGTGGTTTGGTAGTTTCACCGTCGATAAGCGTGTCAAGTCAACGCGCGAAATGCGTAGACGAATTTTTCCCGCCGTCCGGAAGTCCCGCACGAATAATGCATTTGCATGTCCTATAAATCGCTTCGAGTCAGTTCCGGAGTTCAAGATAAATTGGCATGCGGGCTGATTGTTTGAATTGATGGACAAAGCTATAGACAAAGAAGACGAAAGGGAAATGGAAGGATTCTATTATAGGAAGCGGGTGGTTGCAATGAGGTAGGTAATAATGGACTAACTTACGGCAACCCACGAGAGACACTATAGTCAGTCCATCATGAATCCTCTTAGTCTATAGGAACCACCTATTTCAACCAATAGGATTACTCCATACTCCCTATGTCTTCTTTTTCTATAGCTTTGTCTATCAATTTAAACAATCAGCCAGCTATTCAGTACTTTTTAATTCTTGCATTTTTTAAGTAGAGACTATGCTCTTAGAGTACACAGGAATTTCTCCGCTTATTTTGAACAATCTTTAGCTATGGAAAAGAAATTCTACGTTGCGCATTTTCAGCTCCTTCTTAAACGCGCGTCG
Organism: Bemisia tabaci; assembly: GCF_918797505.1. Taxonomy (NCBI): domain Eukaryota; kingdom Metazoa; phylum Arthropoda; class Insecta; order Hemiptera; family Aleyrodidae; genus Bemisia; species Bemisia tabaci. Next base: position 40,851,205 of record NC_092795.1, read on the forward strand.
TCAAGGAAGTAAAGTTGGCGGCCGAAAATATTTTTCCAACCGCAGGTGCAGGGTTCTCTACCGTCTGTACGTTCCATGTGCTGCAATTTATACTCCGTGCAGTCGTGCATTTAAAAACGGCTGCATGTCCATTTACAACCCATTTGGAGGGCTGGGCCCCCTAAAATCATACTCTAGAATGCAAAATCACGAGAGTAACGTGTACCGCGTAACGCATAACGCGTAATGCATAACGCCTGAGATGCGAAGCGTTTCGTAGGGTTGAACCGCGAAGCGGTCAGGGAGCGTAGCGCTCCAGCGGGTTATAAAATCGTAATCAGATGCCTACTTCTTGTAGATTTGCGCTTTCTAAGTTCCGTATTTCTTTTCTTACGAGCAAATCCGGCGAAAAAGATGGATCCCCTAAAAACATCATTTGAGTAACATGCGCGCGCTGTAAAAAAACGCGCTGCACGCACCTTGTTTTACCCGCAGGCGTAAAAATTTTGGTTTTTCCAGGAAAATTTTTTTAAAACTTTTCCGATCGATTTTCGTCATTGATACTTGGAAGTTGGTCTAGAAGAACGTTTTACCGAGAACATTGAGAATATATTTTTCTTGGAAATTTTATCATGGTTCGGAAATGAGAGGAAAAATCTAAAAAGGAAAAATCTGCTCCCAACGTCTGCTGCCAACTGGTGCAAATAGATTTTTGAACTGCTTTAGGAGGTGCTTTTAGAAGAAAATTTTAGGAGGAAACCAATGGAACCACTTTTAGAACCTCAAAATTTTGAAATTCCGGAGTTATAAGATTTTAAAGTTTCCAAATGTTGTCCGACCTCTCCTATTGACTCAATCCACTGTGTGGCATAAGGGAGTATCTCAATATTTCCACATTAGCCCTGTTTTACTCATGAATCCATGCTTTTTGAGGCTCTTGCTGCAATTGTGATACACCCTTACGTCGAAAAGCGACGATACTAGCCCCAATGCCAAGTTGAAAAGACGTGACACATCTCGTGCAGCGCCTGCGACCCCCGACGCTTTCGATTTCATCACCAGTCGATGGATAGGGACGAGAAGGAACGCCGAAGGCGGTGCGGGAGAGGGGTGGAAGATGCAGGGATTAATTAATCTCATTCAGCGGTAAATTGACTTGCAACCCGGCTCCCGCCCAACGCATTATCGACTTGTTAAACGCTAAACAAGGGCTTGTTGTCCAAGTCAATTTGTCAACTACAAGACTACTTTCACCGACGGCTTATGCCTTCGCGTGAAGACGTCGCGTGCGGTTTACAGTTAAAGTTGCGACGTTGCTGTTTTTTTATCGCTCCAGTATAATCTCACAAGGCACCAGAAATATTTAGTGTCCTCATAGATTTTTCATGGTCCCAAAATGCCGTAATGTCATCATATGGATTGCATTTTGCAATAAAGAACCACTATTTCTGGCCCATTTTAGAAACAGCATACATGGCATTGATTTCCCTTTGCAGAAAGGTGTTTTTATGGAAGAGCTAGAGATAGTGGTTCCTTATTGCAAAATGTAATTCATGTAATGTCTGAAAAGAGTCGAATTCAATTAACCACCAAAAAAGCAACAATGTAAAAAATGATCGAGAGTCCAATGGAGGGAAAAATTCCGGTGATATCGTTTTTCTAGACGCGGAAGTTTAACTACGATTATTCTCTGGACTCGTTGGATGACTTCATAATGACCATGTTTTGCTTGTGTTTGACCTTGGTTAGATATATCAAAATATAACTATGAAGATTACTATGAAAACTTAAACAAATTAAAGAAAATGAGTTTAAATCGTTGCTATTGCACCAAATTTCATGGATTTTTTCTCTGTCCTGAGTTTATGATCTAAATTTGTAACATTCTCTACAAAAATTTAATAACAGGATAGGGAATTTTGAGAGAAATCTTGTGACGTGTTCCTGCAGTTTCTTGATGCCTAACTTTGAAAGACTAAGATAAAACTGGTTTAGTGCGACGGTGAAATAATTACGCTGAAAATCTCCTGTCCTACTGTAGGATTTATTGATTGTTTACTTGTATGACGTCAGCAGGTGCAAATCACAAACTGGTCACCACCTCCTTTTTTCTATGCGACTCAAGCGGGGAGAGGATTAATTTTCTTTCGTTTGAATGTACCACCTCTTAGTAAAAGAGCTGCCCATTCTGTAGCCACGCATTTTAATTAACACGATGTGCGAGAAGGAAACTGAAAGGAGTTCTCGCGAGCTCAGACTTTTCTGGATTAAAAGGGGTGCGTCTGAGTGGTCTCGCCAAAAGAACTGCGACTGTATCGATTCACAGGAGCCCGGATGTTTTAGGACCCGTTCAAGCAAAAACAACTTTCATGGCGGCGTTGTCGCGGTCGCTAAGAACCCCTTGCTCCACCAGCAAGATATTCATCGAAAAAGGAAAGGATTTCATCTCCAACCTCACGGCTGAGGTTCGCTCCTTTTCTTCATACTTTATTAGCGTTTCACGCCACGAAATAAGCTTCTGAGTAGCTTTTTACTCCGGGAAGTTCATCTGGGAGCAGCTGACTTTTTAACTTTCGAGTGGGCAAAGAATTCGAATCACCGAGTTGCAGGGTGTTCAGAAAATAGCCGGGCCGAGTGATGAGTAAATTACAAGGTTCCAAAGACGCAATGACACGAGAAGCTTAGAAAAAACGTACGGTTTATTTTCCTCTCTCAATAGCTCTATAAAGCTATAGCTCAAATATGACTTTGTTCGTTCAAATCGGACAAAGTGTTGCCTATGTCTACACTGAGAGTTTCCAAAAAAGGAACATGTGCAATCACTACGTCTAGATGTAGGTTCACAATAGGTAATTTCTTCGTAGTTTTGTTGAGCTCAACCTATTAAGACCATGGACGTGACTGAAACTGCTGAACTTACTATGTGTGCCAACCATGCTTTTAAACATTTTGGAGTGAAATTCTGTGCCGGAGTCCACGAAGCTCCCAAAACACCCGAGTGATATGAATGTAGAACGGATTCTATTCTCCTTCTGGAGTGACTTTCACTATCTCGGATCGGAATTTACTCTTTTCGCTGAGTACATTACGCTCTCATGGTTCTAATTTCACTTCGCATTCATATCGCTTAGGGTTTTGGGGCGCTGTATAGATTCCGGCTCCAGGAAATTCGGTATTTCCCCGATTTTTAACAGTGCACGAGGCAATTACTTCAATAAGGAAACAACGCATCAGTTATCTTTTTTTGGAGTCTAGTCAATTAATAAGCTGCATTGATCATTTTCCTGAAATTATACGTGCTCCTAATTCCTCGAACTGTTTGGTGCAGAGAGTATAATTCTATAATTTTTATCCTTATACTGACGTCAAAATGACGCAGTAAAAGCGACACATCAAACTCGCTCCTCTTTGCTTTTTTTTTTTTTTTTTTTTTTTTTTATTTTATTTTACAAAACATACCGTTTGATTTTCCAATTTCTGCAGAAATATTTGACGTCACTGACTGGGTATCAACATTCCAATAAATTCTCACGAAAGGCAATAAAAAACCGGAAAAACTGTAACATTACACTCTGTTCAGCGGAATCCAAATTTGGAGTTTTTTTTGTTATTGTTCAGAGGCGAGGAAGGATGAGAGGAGAAACATGATTTTGCTGCATTCTACAATACTATTGTCAAACGATTTTCTTCCTGTCTTGCATTGTTCTACAGCCTATCTCGTTGATTATTGACCGTCCTCACAATTTGGTGCATTACCTAAAAGGCTGAGGATTCACAAAAAAGGTGTAACATTAGAACCCCAGCGAATCATTTCCAATGCACCTGTCTCGGCTATAAACGCCTCCATCCCCCCTCAGTTTCAAACTGAAACGTATCGAAGTTGTTTCCTCATCCCTGACGCTAATTTTTACTTTCTCGCTCCCCTCGCGGGTAGAGGAAGTATCGCCATCGACTAAAAAAAAGTATAAAAAAAAACATCATTTCTAAGCGTTGTATGGTGCCTAAAGTAAAAAAAAAAAAAAAAAAAAAAAAAAAAATACTTGAAAAAATGTTTAAAAACAACGTATGTGCCATTAGTTTCCCTATGCACATAAGTGTTTTTCCAAAAGAGCCAGAATTTATAGTTCCAAATTGCAAAATGCAGTCCATACCATGGTTTCCTTTTTTTTCTTTCTTTTTTTCTTTTTTTTTGGGGGGGGGGATTTGTTTCAATCAGAACATCCTACATTCTCTGCTGTATATTTTAACATCTTATAATGTAAACATAAATCAGTAAAAGTCTTTGAATTTACATGGAATATACACCGACATGATGGTGAATTCTTCACTTTTTAGACATCTTGTAGATAGAGTAGACATTCAGCGAGGAAGGGGTGCACAATGAGCCCGAAGGAGCTGCAAGGCGGAAGGAGGGGCACAGCGAAATGGGCCAGCGTAAAGTGAGTGAGTGCATAATTGCGTATAATGACAAAAATAAAACACCTCCTCCTTGTGTTCCTCTCGCTCCCGTGCACAGCGGAACATAGGCGCTATTCTCCGCTGATCTTAATTAGTCTACCAGCCCGAGGCGTTACTCTGTGCTAAAACGCTGGATTCAGCACCGGTCGCACAGAAAACACGGATCACGCTGGTGTTTACTAACGCGAAACACGACTTACTAACCCTCTGCCTTTGTCAGCCTTGAGGCCGAGTTGTCAAACTGCGGCCCTAGCAAAGTTGAGTTGGCACGGTCAAGAGAACACCGAAAAAAAAGTCGCTCGGATCTCTTAAAAGCAAAATACAAGACAAAGTACTCTTGATTTAACAGGATTCTTGCTTGAATCAAGAGGAAATCCGCCTACATGAAGCGGCTTGGTTCTTCGATTCAAGCAGGGAAAATTCGATGGAATCAAGAGTTTTTTTACTTGTCGATATTTTTAAGAGTCTGGACTCTAGATCCCAGCGAAATTTTTTTCCAGTGAGTATCATGGCTTACAAATCGGAAATCTGGAACCCAAAATCGTTGACTAATCAGAGGGGCACTTTTTTGTTGCGACAGAATTGAGATGACGATAATATCTCTATAATGGTACTCCGTTATTCGGGTGCTTCAACTAACGACAGCTCCCGTGCATTTCTGAGGAAGTGAGAAAAGCACAAACGCCTTCAATTTTGAACATGCAATACGCACATCCTTGGAACACGAATAGTTGCATCAAGGCGCCGTAACCAATTCACTATCAAAAAAGTATTCGTAGGTTGAGATGATCACCGATTTGAATCGGGCATTCTGAAAAGGACTTAATCACCAGAAATTATAATACGAGAAAAACAGTATAAAGCGTTTTAATCCACCCGCTCTAAGTTTCAGCGCTTTTCTTTTTATTTTATTTTCTTATACACGATTCAGCTTTTTTGCAACTTTTCAATAGAGGGTATCATCGAAATCGAATAATATTAAAACCACTCTGCTATAATAATACCATGAGATTAATGTTCCTCATCCTTTTATCGGTATTTGTATTATTATTCTTCCTGCCTGAAGGAGAATAGCAAAAATATGCAAACTTGAATAGCTTTGATGATTCATTATTCGAATTTCGATCAAAACGCGCAAACTTCACAAGTTAATCCAAACAGCAAGTGCGGCAATATCAGTAATTAAGTTACAGCAGCATAAATTGTCTAAATCGATTATTTCCATCTCATTTACGAACACAGCATTGCACATTGCTCTATTTATATTCCAGCAAGTTTGCTGAAAAGCTTGCGCTGACCATTAATTTTTTTCATGGGATGGTGAGCATACCGAGGAATAGGCAACAGCAGGACAGTAGTGAGTGTCATTTCACGGCAAATCAGTCCGGGGGATAGGAATCCACATTATTAAGTTTATCTGTGACCTATGGGACGACAATAACCGGCGCGGAGGGGAAACTTCCTGAATCGATTACCGCGTGATTATTGCGGGATGCATCGTGAGCCCGAGACAACGGTCCAAATCGGAGGATTATCGAGTCACGCACACACGGGCCAATCCCGGGGTAGTGACTCAATGGTACGCACCAGCTACAGGGTGTAACTATTATGAACTTCCCGCACTTCTGTCGTCCCTCGAGATTGCCGGATCTTGTATAATATTAACAGCAATTGCACGTATTTCTGTCAAATGGAACTATGTATCATAGAATTATGAATCTCTCAGTCAATCATCTGATATGTGATTAATTAGAGTTGTAATCGCGCAAAAAAACCCGCAACAACGTTTTCAGGCCAAGTCACGTGTATAACTTTCATGGTTATAGCCACTGAAAAGTTATTTTTCAAAATAATTTAACGTTGATATTATTTATCGAGAGTTCAAGGAGATTACAATATTACAGAACATATGAGAAAGGCAAGCAGTGTAATTTCACAACCTTTATGTACGGCGCGGCGTATTTTCCAGCGTAAAAAGAGAGCATTGCGACAGTTACTATAATTTTCCCCTTTTGGTACATTTAATGATTAATATTCAATTTGAAGAAGCGCATTGATTTTCATGACACGTATGTGATCTCTAAAAATCAATTAAATTTTCCAGTCGGCAAGGCAATGATAGTTTTTTAAAAGAGGTGAAGTTGATGAGATTCAGAGCAGTCCAATGACAAGGCACCAGGTAATTCATCAAAGTTTAATCACGGCATTTAAACGCTTTTCCAATTAATTTTTGCGATCGTTTGATGCATGTTAGAGACGGAGAGTTTGATTTTTCAATGGAAAGACGTAACGCTTTTCGACTGTTGAAATGGAGATGTTGCATGTGTGAGGAATTTGCGATTTGACTGTTGTTTCCTATGTAAAAGTCTCAAGTTGAGGCCAAAATGGATATCCCGCGCTATCCTGAGAGTCCACGTCTACATCCAGACAAAACCTCCATGCAAGAATAGGGAGCAAATACATTGACAGGGCTGCCGTGTTTTCAGTTTTTGAGTCCCCAAATGAAGTGGCAGCCCTGTCAATGTATTTGCTCCCTATCTTTGCATGGAGAGTTCGTCTTGATGTAGAGATGGACTCTCAGGATAGCGTGGGATATCCCCTCCATTTTGACCTCAACTTGAGAGCTTTTTTTGAGCTTGGGAATTGATTTAAGAGAAAACCAGTGGTACCATCGTGTTTCTCGCGAACTCTTACATAAGAATCAATAGTCAAAGCGCAAATTCCTCACACATGCACATCTCCAATATGCAGGGAAAAATCGTCGCGCCTAAGAAAGGCTTATCCCTGTTTCCTCGTGAGCCACGGAAAGCCTAGATTCATACGGAGAGCAGGGTTTACATAGCAATTGAGATACGCAAGCGGACTCATCAGGGTGGGACGAACGGCTTCCCGATTTTTAAGACTGCGATGAAGTGCGAATTGGCAACGTCGAGAGCGGCGCCGAGGGGTGGCTTCGGCTCCGAGTTGGACGAGCCCCGTAATCGATTCGACAGTGCAAATAGATAAAGATATTAATCTTTTGAGTGTCAATTAGTTCCGGGGCTGATTGAATTAAAAACGCGTCGTTTTAATGATATTCATCGATGCAAGCGCGTAAACAACCGGGTAATGAAATATTTTCGCGCTGATGAGTCTCGGCCTCGCGGGCCTCGGATTTTGATGGAAGCATTAAGTGCTCAGCGTTTGCTTTCTTCCGCCCGACTGGGTAGGCCAAACGTATGACTCTAATTTTGACATAATGGGAACGAGCTGCTCGAATGAGATCGCATCGAATGCAGGCGGAGTTGCTCGGTTGCTCTTGTTACTAAGTGTCCGTTTTTTGTCCTGGCTCGCTCTGCGAAGCCGACTTTGAGAATCCCCTTCGTTTATTACTAATATAAACAAAGAAAGTATAAATTCTTGGGAATTGTGAGATAAAAACTGCTATTCTGAGGAAGAACGCTATAGGAGCCTCCCAGCGTTGGCAAATTTCCTTTGATAAAACTCGAATTTCCTGGTAGATTTGTAAATATTTTCCTTACAATTTTTCAGATAATTTTGTTCACAGTTTCACCAAAAGCTCCTGAAAATTTAAGGGAAAATATAAATAGCACTCCTCAGAAATAAACATTTTAGCGGAGGAGTTCTGGCAACTATCGAATGTTCATACTGCGTTTTTCCTTGGCACGGCAGAAAAACCGCAATATACGAGTTTGAACTAGGTTTCAAGAACCCCTATGCAAGTCTAAAGAGTTAATATAAATAGAGTCGGCTCATCTAGGGATGATCATCCGTCGATAGCCACCAAAGTCCCGGGCCCAAGAAGAACAGTAGAATGAACTGTGACAAAAAACGAACATAGTGGGTCAGAGAGGTTACAGTAATGATTTCAGAAAATTCAGTGTAGTTGCGAACTACTCTTGGTTCTTGGTAAGAATCGTTGAGTCTTTTAACGAGAAAAAATAAGATAGAGCCAGTTAAATTAATCATGGAGCTTTTAAAAAGGGTTCGAGAACCTGTAAGATGAACGAATCGCACATTCCGATGAATCGGGAGCGTTTAGCGTGCACGCACATAGAAGATGCTCCAGTTAATTTTTTGCCACGATTAAAAATCCCGAGAAACAGAACGTGGTGTTTATATTCAAACGTGTTAGGCACGATCTCCATTCCAGGGGCGCGTAGCCCTGAACAAAAGCGGGCACAAATTAAGTCGAATGAAAAAGAGCAAGCGAAAAAAAAGTGTTTGGATTACTAATTCAAGTGTCAACAAAACGATGCCGGAGTCCGCGGACAAAAACCGGGCTCGTAAATTTCGAACACCTCTGCAAGGTCACGCCAGAAACAATGAGCAACGAGGCTAATTTCTTAATTAGGGCCTCGAGCCCCCCGCATCCCTTCCACTCCTCCCGGCCCCCGAAGGGATGACTATTCAGGTTGCCCCGATCGAGTTACCCGTCCCGCATCTTCATATTGGCCCAGGATTACGTGGACTCCCTCGTTTCGATTATCGTTTCCGCGCTTCGATATCCAACAAGCACGGGCATAATCGGACGAATTTCTGCCAAACGGAATTATGTGCATTGAGACATGAGCCCTGAGGCCCATAAAAATATATGCATAACAGAGCTCACGTCATAATGCACGTAGTTCCGTGACAGAAATACGTTCAATTGGATTACATTTTGCAGTAAAGAGCCGCTATTTCTGGCTCATCGTAGAAACAAAATACGTAGCATCAGCTGCCCAATGCAAATGGATGCTTTTGGAGGCAGAAACAATACTACCTCATTGCAAAGTGTAGTTCAATTATTCTAATCAAGGCCAACCATAAGACGAGGATGTTTGTGGTTCCAACATTTTTTTGTGACGAATAATATTTTGCTTTTGGCTGAGAGCACCAAATTATTAATGATTCAATTAAGCTGCTCGAGATGATTTTGATGATTGATACAGGGCGTCTTGTACAATTGGACGTATTTCTGCCAAACGGAACTATGTGCATCAAGACATAAGCCCCGAGGCCCATTATATATATGCATAACAGGGTTCACGTCATGCATGGTGCACATAGTTCCGTTTGGTAGAAATACGTCCAATTATAGAGTGGAAATCCAAAAAGTTTGAAAAGGTATGTACCTACTGACTTTTTTATACAGAGATGACCTTAGTTTTACTGAATAATTGATGCGTCCGTCGTTTTTCCGGTAAGCTATAGGTTAATGATGGATCATACAATTTGTAGTTTAATTAATTTTTTTCCAGCTGCATGTAGTCTTTTTACAGACAGTTCACGTCAAATCTATGACCTTGATTATTTTTTTTATTATTTTTTAGATAAGATGAGGAGTGACCTTGCTAAGATACATTTTGTGGCACCAACAGCACACCAAAGAAATTAACGCATGACCGATTTTTAAGCGAGGATTACTCTACGACTTCAGCGAATAGTACAGACATTTTTTTGCATCCACTTGACGCATTTTTGACCTCATTTTTACAGTCCACGGCGACACATCGGTATGAATAACTGTATAAAGATGAACAAGAAAAAAAAGATAAAAAAAATTAAAAGCATCTTCAAAAACATTACAACATGTTTTTGAATGACGAAGGAAACATTTCGATCAGAGCCCCTATCGAATTTCGATTCATCACACACTCAAACCAGTCCTCACCTTCTTGATTTCAAAAGTGCGCTCGAACACTCGAGCCTAACTAACTCCCTGCTCTCGTCTTTCTCTGTCTTACGCTCGCTCTGGATAGCCTTTCTCTCTACCCTCCGGTTAACCTCCCCTTCTTCCCGCTTCTCTTTTGTTCGCCTGTCACTTTTTCTCCTTCTCTCGGTGAAATGTTTTCATTTCATACTTCACATGTTCAATGAAAATATTCCGGGAACTAATGAATCATAACTCTTATTAGGATCCTCGGGTATAATGACACCGCGATCTGGGAGGAAACGGAGGTCGGGGAATATTTCGGCGGCCGGCTCCCGGCACCTGGTTCGAGGACCAAGAACTTTTTAAGTTTCATTCCTGGCCGTAATGCCGCCTTGCGATGGATTGTTAATTTGAATTCGAAGCAAATATTGTGTTAACCAATATCTTTTAATGTTCATTTTTTTATTCGATTCAACCGGTTCTATTTGAACGGTTCAAAAACTTCGTCGCTGTCCTACAACGAAAGGGTGTAAGTGAATTTAAGATGAGCCCTATCGTCCGTATGACTCTATGCTCTCTATGGCTTACGTGAAAATGGAGAGCCTTCGATGCAGACAGGTGACAAGTTACCTAGAGCGATAAAAAAAAAAAAAAAAAAAAAAAAAAAAAAAAAAAAAAAAAATCAAGCTTAGATTTAATAAATAGAAATGTTGTGTAAATGTACAAATACCCTAATTGCGTTGTTGCCTTTTTGCGTCTATAACACTTTTTATACTGAAACAGTCTCAAAATATCTATTATAACTTTGTTTCAATGATATTTTTATATAATTTTTTTTATGCACGATGATCAATGACTCTTCAGCTGTTATGGGCTTAAAAAAACTCGGTGAAGTATATGAAACTTCGGGATCATGATTTGATGTGTAACAGTGTGTAAGATAACATTGAATGGGAGTTATAAAAAGAGTTGCATTGTTGCCAATAGCAATAGAGAAAATAGTTTTAACTAATCAAACGCGCATAAACTTCGAAAACCTGAGGATTCTGCAAATTACTTTAATCTTTTCTGAAAAATTGCGTGTCTTTGGGCCCACTTGGACTTTTCTGCATGTTGGTTGATTAGCTGATTGTTGAGAACTTAGATCAATCTTTCATTGAGAGCACCGATGACGTGACGAATTAGCTCTAATTGATTCGAGAAATTGACTGGCAGACGAGGAGCTTTTATATCGACGAATATGGTATACGCTTTGAAACTCGGCCTTGCTGTGTCAACAGGATTGCTGGAACTGTGACTGATTAACGTGTAGCCGCTCACGGCATCATTAATGTACGCAACTAGCTATCGTTGGGTGCCGAAGTTTCAATCCTTTAAAAAACGCCACGAGAGAGTATCCACTCTGTTGAAAAATTAATTGATGAATTTTTTCAATCAAGATCCATTTTAATAAGAAAATGGGAGAACACAGGAGAAATACCCTTCACCACCCGGGTTAGATTACACTTTTTGAAAACGTCGGGGAACCGCTATTTACAGATTTGTTTAACTTACTTCCGCAATATAAAACGGGACTTCTCTATTTCATGGAGAGTTTGTTGTGTTCCTCCTTCACAAATCATCAATATCTTTGTCAATCGAAATGCAGGGCGAAAAGAAAGAGGAAAGGCAAAAAAAATCGAAGGCACGTATAAAAAAGGAGGGAAGAAAGTTTGGACAATCCAAATTAGTTGTGTTCTCAGAGGTGAGGGATGGGGGTGGTGGCTGAGTTCACCGCCAATCAATCCAATACTGAGCATTTGACTCACCGATTAAACGCTCGACAAAAGATACCAATCCTCCTAACCTAATCCGATCCGAAGCTCAATGAATGACCGAGGTGGAGGAAATCAGATCTTGGCGAAAAAGGAGCGAAATTGGGGTGGGTTTGATTGACCGTGCAACCGGTAATGTTATACTTTCACGGTCTGAATGGACTTCCTTAAATATCGAGGTATAAATAGCGTCTCAGACGTAAAGTGATAACCTATTAAAACATTTTTGGACGCCTGGAACCTGGAAACCGAAGATTTTTTCCTGTTTTTGTTTGCGCAAACAGGGCTTCCGCGGGGGTTGGAGGCGCGGAGGGGCTGTGCGGAAGGCACCTCGCGAAGGGGGCGTTTCCAGGGGTTGACGGACACGAGGGGTGCGTTGTCGTGGATTCGATTCGCTCCCTTGTCACGGCGTATCGTCGATATTGTTTTATAACGGTTTGATCTTAGAGACGCCAGTCAACGCTTTACACGTGTGCGTGTGCGTCTTGTTCTTCGGAGATCCTATCTTGGTTCAGGAAGTGAGGCAGAAATTTCTTTTCATAACTAAATCTCAAAAACTCGGATTAATATATTCCTAAATTTTTATATAATTGTTTTAAATTAGTAATAAAGTAAGAAGGAGAAGAAAATACTAGGAAGTGGCCCAAATACTGTAAGCTTTTTGGAAAAAAATTTTTTCATTTTTTTTTTAAATTTTTTGGAACTTCTTGGCTTTGATTTCCCCGAGGAATGGTTCGGACCCAGCACCATTTCTTTACCTTCTTAGTAATGAAGATAGCAACCTTTTTGGAAGATATTCAATACCAAAAGAAAAGCTCACCAGAAAACATACACATCAATTTTAGCATAATCTAAAACCTGATGGTGGAGACCTTTTTTTATGTCACAACTATTGTCTCAAGATCTCAGCTGTCCATATAAATATGCTTGGAAAATAGACACTTTTTAAATTTTTATGAATGCTTAGGATAATCATTCTGCATATTCATGAAAGTATTGCCACTCAGTCACAAGGATGTGCCATTTTGAAACCTCATATTAGTAAGCTAGCCTTTACTGATATGGCTCTTTTGGTATTAGATACTAATAGTCCTTCATGTAAGATTATATTAAAGATTACACTGAAAAAGAGGGATGAGTTTGTCTGTGAAGAATGGGATGAGCTAAAAATCCTAGTAATTTGACGTTCATTGAAAGTGGAAAAATACCTAACCATTCGAATACAACTATTCCAGCTTCTCGGTGGTGAAATTGCATACTCTGCGAATTTGAAGGAAAATTAGAGCGTGAAATTGCATGAGCAAGAGCGTGTGGTAGTATTAAACGATGGTTTGTTAACCATGTGAAGAGGCAAGCTTCTTCCTCAAAGGTTGAGGAGTTTCTCATGACGGCACTGTATACTTTAAAAAGAAAACAAACCAGAAGGGACTTATTTAGATCAATTTCAGGATGCGGGTGATGCGGAAACTATATGGTTGCTTAAAAATCATCTTTACAATTCTTCTCTATTTCAGCCTATTTTATAGTGTATTTAAAATAAGTGACAATTGATGTTTGAAATAAGGGGGGGGGGGGAATGAGGTGGAGAGAAAGGGGGTGAAAGAGGGGGGAGAGAGAGAGGGGAAAATTCTCTATTTTATTTTAAAATAGCTTTGGTCAATATTATACTTGCGTGATAAGAATGAAAGGGAAAAAATTAAACATATGAATGATTTGACACTAAAGGAATTGGGATAGTTTAACACTTAAAAGTTTAAGCTTAAAAAATTACGACTACCATAATTAGTTCAAGATTGCATTGCAATTCAGACTTTTAGCTGCAGAGTCGTGTTCAAATTCCTTTGTCAAAGTTATGAAACTGACACTGCGAGTTGACTCGTTTCAGCATCTCGGTCTTTGTATACATTTTTTAATTTTGATATGCCTTTCTTCTGACATTTGACAATCACCTTTTGAAGCCTTCTCGTCCGAACTTGAGTCGTAAATATTTTTAGACAAGCGCCAAGAGTACTTATGACTAAAGAGCGTCTCAAAAGTCTAATCTGCACGATTTAAAAATCAAGAGACTCCTTTCCTTTTGAATGAATACTCTACTCCTACACACTTCCTAACAATCTCCACAGAAGGTTGCACTTTTTTTTCATATTTTAAATCCACTCCTTTAGATTCAACTTTTCGTATGCCTTATGAGGAGGGTGAAACAGCGTTGCTAAATGCATTCTACATGAGTTGGCTTATATATGTCCTTGCTCAAGGAATCTCTTTATACCAAGCATACAAATGTTCAAAATTTCATCAATAATTGAATCAAGATTCTGATGTTCCCTAAAGTCTTCAAAATTACAAAGGCCAATAATGACTCACCATATAAGACCTGAGGGAATCAGGCGTTCTTGTCCATCTAAGATAAATTATAGTGACTGAAATAAAGGAGAACCTGGACCCAAACTATCGTTCTTTTATTCGCTCAGGTGGAGCACTCATAATATCTTTTTAAACCTCAAAGTATCACCACCGGTTCATCAGCAAAAGACGGACTTGTTACGACAGAGACGCTTAGTGTAAGTTAATTGCACGATTTTAACAAATGATTTCTTACGACGAGAGTGTGGTCTGCAAAATGGCACCACCGTAGACAAGAACGAGTGCTATGTAAGTGAGGGGGCAGCGGCAGTAATTCGCCCCGCGTAAGTGAAAATAATTAAATAAGCCGTAGTTTGTTACGTCATCAGGTGAGAGCGGCGCGCGGCGGGGAGAAAGGTTGTTGCGCTTCATAATGGCTGGAACAACAGAATGAAGAGTAACCTAAGATCCTTGACCTTTTTTCTCTATTTTGCCTCCCCCGCAAGAACTTCCATCCCTCCGTCTAGTATGAACCATTGCCAACTTTCGTGGAAAGCTGACGAAAGCACCGATATGTGAGGGTCTTTTTCGTGTCAAGTCGGTAACATTACATCGTAACTTTTTCCACGTCCCTGCCTGGAAGAGGCCTCTCCCTAAGATAGTATTCCAGGAATTGATGAGAGCTGAACAATGTTGCCAATTTTCAGCAAAATTCCTGCTGGTAACAATGTGGAAGAGAGATTTTGCTCGCAAAATTTGGTAACTTCAGAGTTGAACTCACACCGTCTCTAATTAAACTCTGGATTTGAGCAATTGCGAGTGTGTGAGGAAGAGGGGAAGCTAGGAAATCGCAAAGGCATTAACGACGTTGAGGACACCCCGAGAGGCAGAAAACGCTGTAAATTTCCTGTGATTATTAAGGCAATTTTTTAAGGGTTGTGATGGCGCGCAAATGCGTGGTTGCCGCATTTCCCTAGAAATACTAATCGCCCTTTGTATAATCAGGGAAAAACATTGTCTCTGACTTATCAATTTTCAAGGGTATTGTATATATTTCTCCAGTTTTCTTCATTTGGAAGAATTTGGCAATTAGACGCAAAGGTAATAAAAACATTTTGTTTATAACATTTTAATGACATAATGTTTTATAATCACTCTTGAACTTACAGATGTAACTTCTTACTTTTTACCAAAAATTTTCAACAAAACGAAATTACTTATCTGTTTGTCCTAATTTAGCTACCGTTGTTGAACAATGAAACCAGATAGATTACTTGAAAATTTAAGTTTTAATGAATGCAACTTATGGTTTTTCCCTTAAACAACATTGCAATGTATAATGACAACAGTATTTAAACACAGTGTGCCAACAGTGTTAGTAAGCAATTCAAAATATGGGATTCCATTTCACTACTACTTCTAAGACACTATTTTCTTCCTATGTCTACCCATTTCTTCCAAAAACTTATCCGAAAGTTTCATGTGGAGTTTGTTGAAAGACAATGCGTTATCTACAGATCTGAATATGTTTTCTTAAGCATTTTTAAACCATATTGTGCGAAAGAAAAAAAAATAATAAATAAACGATACGTTTGGAATTTTTTCTCCCTTCCCAGAAAAATGACCCTTTTATCTTACAGAGAACTTTCAAAAGACGTCATACCTTCTACATTTTTGAGCTTTTAAGGTTAAAATTGCGAGAAAATACCTATTCATATTTTCTCACTCAATGAAGATGCATTATTACTCAAATTTTGAAATTTCTGGAAGATAAGGTATCTTTTCACAGATTCGGTTACAAAATTAGTCGTCAGTTGTCATTTTCTCTCAGTTTTCATCCTTATATGGAACAAAATGCCCTCTTTTCCGGCTTAAATTGGCGATATAGCCGCGGTTGATAAAATTTCATGGGAGGTATCGTGAAGGGGCCTCGGAAGTGTCCTGTATTATGAGCTCTCTTCATAAGCCGTTGCCAAACTCAATTCAAATTTCCCCTCATTCGTGTCTAAAAAATCGAGTTTCCTCGGCACTGTGGCTATACGGCCACTTCTTCCTGCGATACATACACTCAGTCTGGTAGTCGTAACTTGAGGCTTTGCGTTAGCACTTCTACGCGACCTACTCAAAACTTACCCTTTGGCTTATTTTTGCCCTTTCTTTACACTTTTGTTTTTGTTTTTCTGTTTCGTTCCCTCTATCTTAAACAGCCTGTAAAGGGTCGACCAACTATACGTGTATTACCACACAGTTTTAATATTAAAACGCGAGCAGCAGCGAGGTGTGAGTAATCGATAATCAATATTTCCCCATGTGAAGCTATGGTAAGGAATCGATTATCAAGGTGATCGCAACGAACACCTTGATAATCGATCTTTTCCCGTAGGTTTAAATGGCTGATCAATCGATACATCGCAAAGCACGCCACGACACTAAACGCGATATTAAGTTTACCTCGCGGATCTTACTCAACCGTCATTTTTTTATTATTATAATGAGCTTCGTGTATTAGAAACATTAAGCATGGCTTGTGGTTTGTTTCAAAAACGCAAAGAAGTATGATTTTGTTGCAAAAATTACATATTTTACGAAGCAGGTCATCAACTATAGGTTTATATTGTCGCTCTTGCGACGCGACGTAAGGGCGTATCTTAATTTTCGCGTGAGCCCTGTTTCACATATGAACGCATGGTTTCTGGGACTCATCCTGGAATCGAGATACTCCTTTACGTCGGAAGAGAGACGATATGTTGAAGATATTAGACCATTTACTGTGGTTTTGGTACAGCTTATTTTCAAATTATGACATCTTCGTCTTTAGTTCTCATAAATATCTATTTCTATCCCTAGTTTTAGTGTAACTACTCAATATCATCAGATTTTGAAGCACCATAAGTCGTAGTTTCTTGGACAAAGGAACGTAACTCTATTTTAAGGTTCTAAAATTGACGCAAACGATTTCATTTCTCAAAATAATGAACCCGTGCAATTTTTGTCCAAAATTGTTCTGATTTTTGTATAAGATTAAAAAAAATCCATGAAATTTTCAGTTAAAATTAGCAAGATTCTCCTCGTAAAAATTCAATTTTCTATGAGGAATTTGGCAACATTGAAATGCAGTTACGTTCTCCCGTGAGCGAAACGACGAAATGAGATAAGCGGCTTTTAAAGTTTTACCGCCGATAGATGTTTAATCACTCCTTTACCGCCAAGGTTGGCATCATTTGCATGTGCGCAACCTACGCAGGAGTGATGAGGAGATTAAAACAATGCTCAGGCTCTTCTTTAGTATTTTGCTTGTTCTCTCTCACACATTCTCTCTCTTTTTACTCGAAAAAGAGTGAGTACATTGAAAACCTTGCCCGTGCTCTCTGTTGGCTCCCCACCGAATGTCGCCAGTTGAAGACCGAGAAAAACAAAAAAAGCGAAAAAATAAAAACAAAAAGAGGAAGAAAAAGACTCCTCGTCTTTCATCCGCATTGACGTGATTTCGTTGTCGTTGTCGAATTTCTGGGGCTGGCATGTGGTCTCGATCGGTAACTGTTGTTAAATACGCGAGCTTTTTTGAAAAAAGCTCCGATTTGGCATCTTGTTCTTGAAGGATTTGGCTTAATCGCTATCGAGCGTTTTCAAACAAATACATACGTCAATGCCTAGTTGCCAATTACGTATACCCACGACTGATTTCTTCCTTCAACTTTATTGTCGCTTCCAGCAGAGATGTATTTCTTTTTTAGCCCCGCAAAAATTTCGTAGTAGTAGTAATAATTTGATAGAAAGATCACGGCTATCAAGTTGAAGTCGCTGCGGTCTTCAGACAGTATCTGAGGGATTGAGTCCGGGGATTTCGATTGCCGAGTCAATCGGAATGAGCTCGGAAATATTTTGTGTACTGAAGTACGTATCAACGGACGGCTCATGAAACGTATCTGGCTGTAATCAACCGAATGCCGTCACTATATTTTGTTTCATTTTATTGGCTGTTTTAAAGTGAAGTCAAATTTGTTTCTAAACACGTCTCCATTAAACCAAAATACATTCGCAATGAAAAGTCATCTCGCCAGTAATTAGAATCAATTTGAGAAAAAAAATTTGAGCCTCTCCTGCATTTGGCATACCTATAAATAAGGTTGCTAATTGCTGCATGGATTACGCGAGTGAAGCTTGTGAGTTTACTGAGCTAGATAAACCTATTAGAGGTAAATATGGATATAGTCGAACTAATGATTCTCGGTCTGTGAACCATACTGCTCTGTACCTAATTGAGGTACAGGTACCATAACTAAGGTATGTGCCCACCTCTTTATAAGCATAAAGTTTAGGACTCGGCCAATGCAACACTGGTTCCACCTCTGTAAGGAGTCAACGTCGCAAGTGTGAATTTTTTTTTTAAAATGAAGAAAAAAAAGGGACATTGAATTTAATGTCTACAGCGGGTGTTAATTTTTTTTCTTGCAAAAGAGGACGTGCGTCAACTTGTAATTTTCCTGACGTCAAATCGCCGAGACAGACGCAGATTAAACTCATTAGTTTGCTACATCGTTTAACACTTTGCAACAATCAGTTGATGTTGAATCTCAAGAGTACTCAATTTTTACGCAAAATTTATAAGGCTAAATGAGGAGCCAAACGACCCTATTAGATGATTAACCGTAGTATTTTACCTATAATTTCACCAAGTCAAATTTTCTTTAATGAAAATATAAAGATAATTTATGTTATCATTAAAGTAAGAACGATCAGATTTCTTTTCGTAAGTCTTAAAATTAGACCCCCTCCCCTTACGACGCAGAAAATTTGATGCTTTGTTTTTAACACGAGACCTGTGAGCTGATTTTTGAAATTTCATAAAAACATGATTCAACAGGAAAAGAAGATAAAATTAGATCGAGAGCAAGTTGTGTCAATGGTTTGATTGATATTGACCTATTGTGTTTTCTTTGCGCACATTTTGAATGGGTTAGTGGTTGGTTTGCCTGGTTGGATACAAATTAGAATTTCAAATCCATCCGGCAACCATGAAAGAAGTCAGATTTCACATTAGGATCTGCTTTGTGCTGTGTAATTTTTTTCTTGTTCGGGGGCGAAGCTACTCAACTCTTCAGAACACTTTAAAAATTACGAGAAAAAAAGTAACAAAAAATAACACACGAGTGTTCCTGCTCCTCCTGCAGAAAAAATTATCTCCGTTAAAAAGGTTATACCTGTGTCTGCACTCGTAGGAGAGAGCTTTTTTTTCAAATCCGCTGTGAAACAAACGAATAAAACGAAAATGCATACCTAATTAAAATGTGACAGAAAAATATGAAATAAATAACATCTACCGCTGAAAGAGGAGTGCAATATTTACTCTTATTGTCAGTAATGTCTCAATCAGGAGTTCCTTTTCTCTCCAAACAGAAGGGAATTTCAACTATCTCGAAAATGTCAGTGTTCCCTTAAGCAGCTGTGTTGCATATTTGCACATTATTTCATGGCTGCTCTGAAGTTTCTCAGGAAAGATGTATGTACATGGATTTCACTTCAAAAGTGGCAATGCCCCTTGCAGTGATGGATGATTGTCGAACAACTTTGAAACTTCGAACCGTTGGACTGGCTGACACGGTTGCGGAATTTTAGAAAAGGTTTTGTGTATCAACCTAAACGGAGTATAAAGAATTATTTTTAAAACGAAATTTTGCAGCATAGCCGATGAATCCGTCTTTTTTTCTAATTTTGTAAAACGGGGGTTGACGAAGGTATCCCAAATCCTGCTTTATAGCGTGGTCAGGGTCACCCCTTTCCTAAACCTAGAATTGTTTTTTATTGGACATCAGAACAGGCATTTTCAGTTCAACAAAAATAATACTCTAAGACTGTTTCATGAACTAATGCCAACTTTGAGTCTATTTTTTGAAAATACTTTCTTGGTAGAAAAATATCGAGTGTTAAATCAATGACGCTTGCCTTTGAAACAGATCTGAAACAACTGTTCACACTACCGGATAGCTCTTGTGCCTGGAATGAGGGACATCTGGAGTCATTGTCCAGAAAGGTACTCGGAACTTTTTTATTTGTTCCAAAGGCAAGTACTATTGACCTACGCTCACTGTTTTTACCAAGGATGCAGGGATGCTACGCTTACTTTTAAGATTTTTTTTTTTTTTTTTTTTATTTAAAAAAAAGCCTCTGTTCACACTTCCGGATAGCTCTTGTCCCTGGAATACAGGACATCTCAAGTCAATCCCAAAAAGATACTTGGATTTTTCTTATTTGTTCCAAAGGCAAATGCAAATGACCTAAGCTCCCTATATTTATAAGGGATCTTACGCTTACTTTTAAGGGTTTTTCTTGATGACTGAAGTGAATCAACTTATCTTATCTTATTTTCTTTTTTAAGTAAGAAGAGCACTTTCAGACAATCTGTTGACCGCTCATGCAACAGCATCAAGAGTGCTAGTCCACACAGCAGCAACAAACTGCGCGTTTTCTTTTTTCAGCAGGGGAGTCCCAACAACAACAGCCTCATTTTCGGCGTCCGTAGTCCCATCGAAAGTCACGGATAAGCTTCCCCCTAAGAGTAATCGGGGATGCGCCAGAGATAACAGCTCCCGACAGTTGGCGGTCGGTCCCCGAACTTTCGAAAGTCTTTCTCACGCGATCCGATCTATCAGGAGTGAAGACACTCGTTTGTTTTGTTCGCTCCATTCTTAGGGATGTCGTTGAACTACCCCGCGTTGTCAGATTCACGATGATATTTGTTTTCCGATACGGAAAGGTGGCGGTTTATGCCGACCAGCCGACAAATTCCGATCGGAACAATTAACGCCTCGTGGTCATCTCGCGGGGAATTTCCCACCGGCGCCGCTGGCGCGCTGGCATCGCCTCCGGTAACAGGTGTCACGCGGGGGCGTTGCGGTCCCACGGCCTACGCTCCCCCCATAGGAGTCACCCTCACCGGCAGGACCGTTGTTTAACCCTGCGCGGGGGTCAATGCCTTTAACTGTGCTACGGGAACTGGAGACGAATGCAGTTTGAAGATATTTAATTTGTACCCTCCTTAACATGATGAGTAAAAACTGAGAAGGAATTGAGCTGTTGCATGTGTGAGGAATTTGCGATTTGACTGTTGATACTTATCGACGGTGAAACTACCAAACCACGTTTCTCGGTTTGCGACGTCGCAGACTTCCTGTCATACTTTATTTTTTAAATGGAAAACTACTCAACGTCAATTCGTAAAAACTTCCATGATTTTTCTTCTTTGTGTGGAGAAAAATCTGTGAAAATTGTAAGGAATAATGTTGATTTGATCTCCTTTAAAAAAAATGAAATGTGAGTGGAGATTTTTAAACACCGCAAACGAGGTACGTGGTCTGGTAGTTTCACCGTCGTTATGTGAAAGTTCGCAAGAAACACGATGGTGCCACTGGTTTTCTCTGAAAACAACTCCCAAGCTCAAAAAAAGCTCTCAAGTTGAGGCAAAAATGGAGGGGATATTCCACGCTATCCTGAGAGTCCACAGTCCACCTCTTCATCGAAACAAACTCTTCGTGCAAAGATAGGGAGAAAATACATTAGCAGTGGTGCCGTGTTTTCAGTGCCGTGCGATTTGACAATAAAGTCTTATTTAGGCAAATACATTGACAGGGCTGCCGTGTTTTCAGTTTTTGAGTTCCCAAGTGAAGTGGCAGCCTTGTAAATGTATTTGCTCCCTATCTTTGCATGGAGAGTTCGTCTTGATGTAGACGTGGACTCTCAGGATAGCGTGGGATATCCCCTCCATTTTGGCCTCACTTTGAGATCTTTTTTTGAGCTTGGGAGATGATTTCAGAGAAAACCAGTGGCACCATCGTGTTTCTCGCGAACTTTTACATAAGAATCAACAGTCAAATCGCAAATTCCTCACACACGCAACATCTCCATTCTACTGATATCAATTGTATTGCATTTTGCAAAAAGGAACCTAGAGCATTCCAATGTCGCTAAGATGGTGCAACTTGGTTTACCTTGCAAATATAGACTGATCGTTTAAACAATATTCATCTTTACTGTCAATAAACTATGAATTCATTACGAAAATTACCTTAGTAAATTCAATTCTTTGCGTGATTTCAGTAATTGTATTGCAAAGAATGTCAATTGCACAATCTTGGCAACGTTGGAATTTTTCGTGGTTCCTTTTGCAAAATGAAATCCAATTGGATCTCTACGAATGTTAGTTGGATGGCATTAAGCAAAAAGGAACCAGCGTAATTACAGTGTTTTCAAAACCGTAAATTATTTTATCTTTTAAAAATAATGAATATATGTACAGTACTATACACCACACGCGATTATTTTCCTTTGAAATTAACAATTTTTTGGTGGGATGTAAAAACCATTTGCTATTTTTGGAGATTTATTAGATAATTATGAAGAAGCAACATTTTACCAACACTGTATCTGCGCTGGCTCCTTTTTGCTAAATATTCTATAGTTACGGTTGAAGACGATAATATTTATAATTAATACGACGAATACAGCTTTATATCATGTTTTTGCCGTATGAAAGAATTGCGTCGAAAAAATTCTCTTTTAGATCGATATTTTTTGGCAACTAAACGATATATCTCAGTAAGATTGCTCAACATTTTTCTACATGAGCCCCCTTATCCCTCGTTGTCTAATGAATTTTACAATTTAAAAAGGCGGAACCTTATATGTTTTTGGTAATTTGATCTCACTGAGAGGCGTCTGATTTTCCATGAAATACGTGTTGTAATGAACTTGAATGTAAGTCAAACTTGAGGCAGTATCAAAGTGTTAGAATGAAGTGCAATCTCCTTCTTTGTTAAAGCTTTTTGTGAGAACTATGAGGAAAAGAAGGTAAAAAATACAACACTAAGCAACACGTGGAGCTTTTAGTAAGCCTAAGTGCCAGAGAGTTTGCTATCCGACAAAGCCCTCCCACTAAAGTTGTAATTTTGAAAACACTCTGTATAGGAGCATGTGAAGAAATTCCCGCCATAGTCAGACCAGACGAAGAAAAAAAAAAGTACAGCTTATCACATTCACGCGCACCAATTTTTTTATGACCTTACTCTTAAATGCATAAAAGCAGGAGGAGGCAGCATGAGGTCAGAAGAACGATGAAGAGGTGTTCTATTTACCTTGAAGAACTCAGAAAAAATGCGAGATTTCAGATGTTAGAGGTCTCTCAAAGCGCGGAAGTGCACTGTAAAAGTGATTTATACCGATCTGATCTGAAATGTTTTGTTTGAAGTTACCCACAATTCAGTAGGTATACGTTGTTGTATCGTCTAACGTGATTTTAAAAAAAAATTCAATACTAAGATAGACGTCAGGAATTTGAAAACAATCAATTTAACGATGACTGATTTCCAAAAATTAACATTTAAATACCCATATAGCATTTCTATACACATAAAATTATGTTAGACCTTCTATATTGTTTATTCTCAACTACTCATGCTTAATTCTTTACTTAAGGATTTTCACTGCTGAGTGTAGGTGAGTGTTTACGCTCACAATGTGCCATAAATGTTTATTAATACATCCAAGTTTAACTTTCCTGTTTACATTTTTAGCTGATGCTCTCATTTGAAATAATATCCTGGTTGAAACTTAATAGGATATAAAAATTATTGTAAGGTCTAAGAAAGGTGTTGACACGGTTAATGCCGCATTTTGCTTGCACGAATATTTCCTCCTATTACCAATTCGAACACGTGGGAACCTGACACAGTTTCAGCAACAACCAAAATATTGGTGTTCAAGCTACTACAACTAGTTTCGAAATAAGGCTATGCTTTTGTACCAGCTATGATTCAATTGAATAGAATCGAATATTTTAAATTGTGAAATAATGACTGATGGCGGATATTACAAGGTCAATAGGAAAATGCTAAATGCGCAGTTGTTCAATGTTTCATTGCTACACTGATTATTGTACATCCCTTGCAATTGACCTGTGGAAACTACCACAACACCATTTATCACTTGATTTTAAAAGATAGAAAAAGTAAAACTGCTATAGCAAAAATAAATAAATAAAACAAAAAATAAAAAATAAAAAAATAAAAGCTAACAGTGCAGCTGATCCTCAGAGAATATTAAATGAAAAAATTAAACACTAAGAAGTGGCCCGAACTGTACGTAACAAGGTGGAGAAATGGTGCTGTGTCCACATCATTTCGCGGGGAAACAAAGCCAAGAAATACCAAAAATTAAAATTAGAGTCAAAAATACATTTTTAGAACTCTAATGCGCAAAATACCAATACGAAACTGAGGGGGAGAGTGTTTAGCTCATGCAGAGAATATTAAAAATTCATCATCACTGTTAATTCTACAAATTAAAAATTATATTCATAACTTTCAAGTTTACCAGACAAAATTCATGTAGAAATTTGAGTAGCAAATCTGCAAGCAAATTTAAAAATAATTTAATACCCAGTGCTAGAACGTAAATGCAAATTCTAATCAAAGTCTCAGGACGAAAGACATCGGCACCGAATCATAATATTTATTATTCTAATGATTGAGATTGATATCCTTGCTTTTGAATTTTATGTAATGGGGGGACTACTACTTTTAATTATTTTGAAAGTTAATTTAAATGTTTTAAAAAATTCAGGTGGCATAAAAACTAATTTAACATTTAATGTGAGCAATTTAAAATTTTTATTATTGATACATACTTTAAAAGGCTAAGCGAACAAATACTGTTTAGTAATTCTTAATTTCATTCTAATTGCTTAAAAATTAACAATTAAAAATGAAACTTGAAATTAATGATGATCAGAAGTGCAGCCGTAATATCACTCAAAAGATTTTAGTGTTTCTAAGTCAAAAGAAGTTTTGGCATCCCCGTTGAGAATAAAATGAACGCATGAATTGAATTTTATTCCAAAAGTGTTCTTAATGCAGAATCCTTCCATAGGAATTCTCAAAAAATTCTAATGGAAAGACACTTTTTAATATCAGTGACTTTAAAAAATATTAAATTTAATTAACTGTCCTTTCGATCCTGAAAGAAAATAATGTTTTGAACGATTCATTAATTCAAATCAAACAATATTTTATTAGTCCGGCTGATATTCTCTTTGGGGACTTGTTACTTTTTTGACTGTGCGGAATGTACACATTACAAATACTTCTATGATTGGTAAGAATTATTTATAAGTTTCGAATTTGTTTTCCAGCACCACATAATTCGCATGGATAGAGCGCAATATTATACTAGTAAATAGGATTGCGTCAGATTGCTCTTTTTCATTGGAAGTGAAGTGGCTTAATTACGGGGGAAGAATATTTTCAACTATTATCTCAGGAAATAGAGTACTATATTGCAAGATTGATCATATTTTTCTATTTTATTAGGTAATTATTATTGTTTACAGACATTTTGCTGCTGAGGCTATTGTCATTTACTTATCTATTAATGAAAGCCAATACTTTAGGAAAAACCTGGGCGGTTAGTTTAGAGCTGGCTTTTCCTTCTTGTATACATTATTTTAAGTGCCTATGAAATAATAGTTTGTACCGATAAATCATTCTCCACCTGCGTAAAAAACTAGTACAGTTACATAGCATGCAGCAGGTTCGAAAAGTTAAATTCTAAAAGATAAATCCATACCGAAGAAAAAACTATCATTGTTTTTATTTACTGATTCAGTGACTAATGAACAGGAAATATGATCTTAAAAAAATCCTTAGTCGATTGAAATTTTTTAATGTATTGCAAAATTGTGTTAGAAATTTTATGGAAAAAAGTGATAAATATGTGGGTGAAAAAGAAAAAAAGGCCTTCCATTTCGCGTTGCATTTCTAAATAGTTTTATTTGTGGGGTATGAGTAATTTTAAATATTACGACGAGTCGTGTTTGAACGAATATTTTTTGAGTATTATTAGTCTTATTGCAATACACCTAGCACGGCTTCCCCGGATAACTGTGCAAAACGCAATAGTTTTTTTTTCCTTTTTTTTTTTGCAAAAGACTGTTATCAATTGGGACTTTTATTGTGAAAACGTACAGGCTGCTGCGTTATCTATTATAGAAAATTTCTTGCTATTTTAGTGTTGCTCAGTGATTTTAAACAAAAACTCTCAAAATTGTCGCGCGTGTAAGTTGACTTGAAAATTTAATTGTTCAAATTTAACTTTAAAAATTCAGTTGATAAAACTTATACTTTTTTTAAAACCTTTGTATAATATTTAAGTTTTTATATATCTTTAACAATATTCTCTCCATGTCAGCATGTCAGTACCCTTTAGGATTAATTTAATTAGATTAACTGTTGTGGATAGGTACTCAGGAAGAAGTGTGGAAATCGAACCATTCCGATGTTAAATTTACCTACTCCAATCACAATTTTATTATTATCAGACCGCATGTAATTAATGTTAATTTATATTTTAAGATTTCTTCCAAACGGAGCATTTTTAATGGTGCCGCTTTCGAAACTCCTGCATATCTATATATGAATTTACGGCTCCTTCATAAGAATTTCATATTTCCTGATGTAGATGCCTCGGAATTGTTAAAATAATATTAGGCTATATAAAAGTTTGTAAAATCAGTTTTGATTTCTCGATCAAGGATACCGACTGAGGGTGAACGGTTGTTTTTCCACTGTTTTTTCTCTTCACTCCGCAATTAAAATTATATATCAATCTAACGGCGTAAAAATTACCGACTAATGTGCTTAAAGTTGTCCTACAAAAATACCTTCATTGAGGGAGCGGGGCATACCTTGACTTGATTGAATTATTAAACTTAAGTGCGCTGAGCAATCGATGCCGTATCGATCTATCGACTTGTTATTGAATTATGAAAAATTGTTGCTCGTGGAGCTGCCATAATTTTACTCGAAGTGAGCTTATGCCGTTAGTTCTGACGCCTTAAGGTACCACTACATTAGGAGAGCAAGTATCAACAGCCTAAGAGTATACGTGTACTGACGGTGTAAGTCGGCAATCACATCGGTTTGGGACGTCGCAGGCTTCCTGTCATATTTTTTAAACGGAAAACTACTCACCGGCAATTCTTTAAAACTGCCGTGATTTTTCCTCTCTGTGCGAAGGAAATTCTGCATGTAAGCCTCAAAGAATGCTGTCAATTTGTTCTTCTTTAAAAAATATCATACACTGGAAAAAAAACACATTGGATCTAGAGTCTGGACTCTTAAAAACATCGACAAGAAAATGGACTCTTCATTCAATCACATTTAAGCTTAAATCAAGAACCAAGCCTCTTAATTTGAGCTGATTTCCTTCTGATTTAAGCTTAAATCTGATTGAATGAAGAGTCCTTTTTTTTGTCAATGTTTTCAAGAGTCTGGACTCTAGATCCAATGTTTTTTTTTTCCAGTGTAGAGGCGGAGATTTCCAGACGCCGCAAACGAGTGATGTGATTGCGGACTTACGCTGTTGATACGCTCATTATTCCCTACGAAGATCAGAAGCGTTCACCGCTGACCGATCGTATAAACTAATTGGCTTATCTGCCGTCCATTACGGTATCTTATCAACCTACGGTACATAATTTGATCCCATGGGCTTACCTGCAGCCGGGCTCAGTGCGGGATTGCTGAGTGGGCCCATATTATGCGGTAGGAAGGCTGCAGCCACGGCGGCCTGGGCGTTGAAGTAGGCCATTCGCGAGGCGTTTTGCATGGCCGCCATGGTCATCTGGTGCGGGTGCGCGGCGAAGCTGGAGGCCACGCTGGACATGGGCCCCGGGCGGTGCTGGAGCTGCGGAGTTATGGCCGAAATGCCTGCCGTCGGACTTCGGTGCTGCGAGATTGGGTTCGAGTCCCCGAGACCCAGAAGCTCCTGGATGGCGAACGGAGATCGCTGCGGCATGGTCAGCGGCTTGTATTTGGCCTCGTAGTGGTCTTTGTCCACGCTGGGTGCGGCCACGCGCACCATATCACGCGCCTTGCGTGACTCGGAGAGCAGTTCCACCGAGTTCATGTTCAGGCCACGGTTTTTGCGGCTTTTCGGCTGGATTTACCTATCCATATTTCGGCCCGACTGAAGAAGGTTCTAATAATTGCAGCGTCTATTATATTGAAGCGCCCGAAAATTGTCTCTGTTAGGGTATATTTATCCACCCATCTTTGGAAGATAAAATCACCACGGAGGATTGTTTTTAAACTTCGCGTTGAAATACTTAAGCCACGCTAATCAAGAAATTGATTTTGACCCAAAGTTCTTGGATGATCAGCGGCGACAACAATCAAATCGGTTCAACTTTCCAAATTAGCTGAGCGACAAGTTCTCAAAAAAATATTTTCATAGAGTTCTTGATTATGATTTTGTCATCAAATGGACATATGCACTTCTACAAGTTTTTCACAATGCACGGTTAGTTTTTCAGCCAAATAATTAGGCAGGGCCAAGAGAAATATACTTGATCTAATTTTATCCACTGGAATTAGTGGATATTGTTGAACGGCAGTGTTATCTTTTGATTTTCATGAATCAACATGTTGTATTTGAATGTTCCGATGCAATTTTCCAAAGCTGCGATAATAACAAGTTTGTGAAACACCAGAAACAATTATTCTTGATGCCAATATCAGTTTCAAAAATACTTTGTTTGAAAGTCCGAAAGAAATCGATTGTTTTGCAGATAAATTTAACTATCAAATGCTGTTGGTATGTAGCTGCGTTGATTATCGGGAAAAACTTTTGGTTTGACTGATTTTGAGGATTTTTAGGAATTATTTATCTAAAGCAAAATCTAATTTCACTCGAGGAATCGGCACAATACTGAGATTTCAGGAACAATTTTTGACAAATCTTCAATCCAACTTGTATCAATAATTAGAAAAAAATCAAGAAAATTTCCTGGAACTTTTCACCGTAGAAAGTAGCCTCGCGCTACTTTTATTGCACATAACTTTGAAAACAGCAGAATTCGGAGTGATTTTGCGCGCACATAGATTCCTCCCAACGTGTTTATCTATATTCGGCGGGTTGCGGCCAGGAAACTTATTGCAACGATTTTCCGGCAAGAATAAACACTAGCGGGAGGATAATTTCGCAAAAAACACTGAAAAAAAAAAACACTTAACTAAGACCGAATATCGACCTTCGATTGCACTGGATT
Organism: Bemisia tabaci; assembly: GCF_918797505.1. Taxonomy (NCBI): domain Eukaryota; kingdom Metazoa; phylum Arthropoda; class Insecta; order Hemiptera; family Aleyrodidae; genus Bemisia; species Bemisia tabaci. The sequence continues at coordinate 40,880,534 of NC_092795.1, forward strand.
TAAAAACTAGTCAACAAGGATCCACGAGATCTCGACAGAGGGTACGTCCGCGAACGCGTCAAGCTCCCTACAGGAAGATGAAGGCAGCTTATCAGTCAACTAACCTTATCAGGTATCAAGTCAAACCTTATCACTAATTAGAGAGAGCGGCTTTCTCGTCGCCAAGCCGGGATCGCACTAAACTCGCGAGGCGGCCAAGGCGTGGTTCCGGGCGGTAGGCGGAGGGCGGGAGCAAGGGACCGCCTATGATATCCCTACTTCTGGGCCCGCACAATCCCGTAATGAAGGATAATGGGTCTGCTTGCTCCCCTCCGCTCGCTCCTCCCCGCGCCGCGCCGGGAGGGGAAGCCGCGTGGAGGGGGGCGGACGGAGGTTTTGTTTTTTTTCTCTCCTCCTTTTTTTCTTATTTCTCTCGCGCGGTTTAATGCGATGCCATTGGAGGAGAGCCGGAGCGGTGGGAGGAGAGTTCTTTCAGCGCTGGATGCGGGCGCGAGGCAGACTCCTGGATACTGCTGCCTCCTAGTGTCCGGGTTCCGCACATCACCGATGATCTTCTGAGCTTCTGTTCGAGGAGTCTCGTTCGGGTGAGACGTCGGGTTGACTGGCGAGAGGGAAATTGGTTCAAATTTGGAGAATTTTTACCTGATAATGGATGTATATTCAACTTTAAATTGGACTACATTTTGCAATTTGAAACTATAAATTCTTGCACGGTTTAAAAACATCGTACTAGCCATTTGTTATCTATGCAGATAAGTGTTTTTCCAGAAGTGCCAAAATTTATGGTTCCAAATTGCAAAATGGAGTCCAATTGGTCTACAGCGCGTGGGAGACATATTCAATTATGTTGACTTATTTTGACGTGTTAAATTTCCCGAAAATTACGTTGAGTACATCAGAAATGTCTAAAATCCTCGAAGCACGATTTGCGAGGTTCAATTTTTTCTTTTCTTTCTTTTTTTTTCTTTTCATTCTTTTCCAAATTTCAAAGCGAATCATCAGAAGCGAGCAGGTTTCCTCAGTGACCGGCGATGAGCTTTGCTCAAAAAGAGGCATATTGGAACCTAACTAAATAAATGGAAAATCACTCAACTATCTTTCCTGCGCGTAATTTCTATTAATTTTTTTTTGCGGCCCAAGGAAATAAGAAGGAAAGAAACGCAACATTTTAAAATTATTCAAAGCATGCGCGAAAATTTTTTGCGAGTTCATCTGTTCATTTATTAAGATCAGATTTTCTTAATTCCTGGGCATACCTGGTTGCTACTCTACTGATCAGTAACTGATTGCCGATGACCAGGAGAAGCTGCCCACTTTGTAGATAAAGTTGTGAAAAATGGTATACGCACTATTCTAATCTTATGTTGAGGAATGAATTTTAGACATCCCTGATATGCTTAGCGTGATATTTTGTGCAATATAATCCATAAAAATGATACTTAGTTGGATATAAATTTTTTGTACAACATACATATTGTCGGCTGTGCCTGCATGCCAGAAATTTGAAACTGAGATGCATAACCGAACTAAGATTACTGACATGACATTACTTGAGCGTAAATCAATGGTAGATCATTTTTTCAGATTTATGTATTTGGAAAAACTGATTTCCTCTGGATTATATATATGATTTTTTGGGGGGTGAGGCATTAATGCCTGAATTAATTATCTCTACTGTCATTTGTCTCAAAAGTTAATTTCTATTTTCGCTGTGTCAGAAAGGAAATTAATCAAAATTCCAATTAATCAACAGCAAGATTACGAATCGGCCATAATTTTTTCTCTCATTCTCATGTAATTTTAAAATTTCCAGCTTCAATTTGCTTTTCATGTCAACATTCTCCCTTTGCAGTCGACCATATTTTTCCATATTGCCTAGAACCTATGATACACGCATCAAATTTCAAAATTACCTCCCATGAGCTTCAAGTTCTTAACTGAAAATATTCTCACTGCTCACTCGGAATCAACAAGAGACAGTTTAGATGGCATGATTTTTTTTCTTGCAAAAGAAACGACGGGATTAAAAATGAACTTTCCTCACTTGATTAGAGTAAGAAGCGGGGGATTAACCGCAAAATATAACAGTCTGTTTTTGATCAGTATTATGAGTTGTATACTTCTTGTTGTACATTTTGTAATTGACCTACATGTTTTGAATATAATTTTGAACTGAACCGCCCAAAAAACACGAACTTTGTGTATTTTTTCTCATTTTCACAGAGTAATTAATTAAAGTATATAGGTTTTTTTTTAGAGGATCTTTAGTCCCTGCAGCAAAAACTTAGCCCTTACAATTACTGTGCATAGTTTTGGATCCTTCTCGTCACCATGCACAATTTTAAAAATTTGTTGGATGAAGTTCGAGAATTCTCAGCACTAAAGCCCAATATTTTTATTTTTTTATATTTTTTTTGTCGCACTAGGTGGTTTTAAAATTTCCATGGAATGAAATCCATTTTTTTTCTGGTACCGAAATCTTTTGAAAATTTGAAGGTTTCTAATAAAAAATTGAAAATTTGAAATATCCCAAAAATGTTCTACGCTATCTGGAAAAATTAGAGTCATTATCAACTTCAACAGCCAATGTATTTAAACGAGCCCCATCAGACTAAAATAGCCCTTCCTTTTAAACGCTAAATGAATGGATTTCGATGTTTGATTGAGAAATCTTCCTTTTCAGGAAAAATTGGGAAAGTTCTTAGGCATCCTATTCAGGGGTATTTTTGTCTATGTTCGTCTGCTGATACCAAGTATGACTTTAAACGTTACTCACCGCTTACCAGTTTTTCGGAATCTGATATTCGAACTTTAAAGTCTACTGTTTCCGGGAAAATCTTAATTATCGCACGATGGAAACAAATGGATGTCATTTAGGGCCAAATATTTCTTGGAAAACGTTTACCTGTTGAGTTATAAACACGTGCAGAGCAGATACCTAAGTTTACTATACATCATACAATTTTTCTAATCGGACGAAAACAAATTGCCTCAGGATGGGAAACCAGGAATCAAAGAGAGGGAATTCCTCAGTTTGGTCTCTTGATTCATTCTTGAAATTACGTATTCTGTGCATGCAGATGTTTACACTATATAACTTTGCTTTGAGTACAATAACTCTTATGGATTTGAGCAATGCTCAACCAGGGAAAATTATGTGCAAAAGCAAAATATCTAAAGTTGCTCCTCAACTGGCAACTTGAGGCAATATACAGGAAAAATGGTACTTTCTGGCTATGTAACCATAGGAACGCGACAGTATAAAATTTTTTGTGATTCATGCACAATTTACTAGAAAAATAGTTTTTTTAGGATGACAAACACAAAATAGCTAAAATTTTTGTTGATTATGGTACAGTTTGCAGTGAATTTAGCGGAAGAAACACAGGCAAAACCTACAAACCCCAGATTCAACCGAAGATTTCAATTACTTTGTGTTCCATTTTCCATATTAACCAAACCTTTGTTTACTTCTTCTCTTTCTGCACTACGAGCAGAACATGTTATTTTAAAGTGACTACATACAAAATTAATTATTTAAAAACTGAGTCAATAATCATGTTAATTTTAACACGTACCGATGTTCCAGCAAAAAATATGATAGCTTAATGTCATTTCATCATTTCAAAGCGTTTCATACTTTTTTCCTCATTCCGTTCTTCAATAGTGTGTGTGTGAGAGTTAGTGTAGTTTTTGTTCAAGTTTGATACGAGATCAATGCAGTGTATTTTTTTCCAGGAAACGTACCTCGTAAACCTCTGACAAGGTAGGCGAAGAGAGCGAGGGTGTATGCATGTAGGAAACACACCAGACGAGCACATGAAATTGTAGCATGAAAAAGATAGGAAAGAGAGCGGGTTCCTCTAATGAACGCAAATTGTCGCGGTACTTAAACGTACTCAGACACCGTTAAATTGCTCATCAAAGTTGAACCATTGCTTACTCTGTTCGACGAAATAGCGCTGCCTAATGACGCTTTTTGCTTTCATTGGTAATGTTTAATTAGCGCTCGCTACTGTCACAAGGCAAAGAAACATACAGTGTACCTGAACTGAAAAATCACTCCGCCCATTCGTTGGTTACTCCGCCTTCATTCCGGCAAGGAAAGGAGGAGTTGCGTTTTGGGCCTTTTCCGGCCCCACCTGGATTTTGCTAAATGTTTCATATTTTCAAAGTACTAGTTTTAGGTAGACTCTGTGCCAAATATTAGACCGAACGGAGCCCATGCAAGGGCGCAGCAGCGCCTCAAACCCAAAATCCTGGAATCGAAAAACAATTATTTTCGTCGACTTTTTCGACTGTTATCACTCTTCCAGCACATGATTCTTATGTATTTTTTTGCGTACTTTTCGTTTCTGGCCTTTTTAAAGGCCTCCGATAAATTTTAAGGGGCCTTATGGCCCATTGTTGCCATTTTTGGCCCATTTTTAGGGGTTTTTTCCATTTAACACATTCAAAACTCAACTTAATCCAAAAACTGTGTACATTTTTGAAAAGTACGTAAAAAAATGAATAAAAAATGTTCAGTAAAATTTTTTCCTATGTTGCCAAATTTCCGAGAAAATTGGTCCCAAAGTGTCGAAAACGGCAAAAAATCGATAAATCGCCGCGTCTAAGGTTCAAGAAAGTGGAGTACATTTTTCATACTGTACCAGATAACAGCTCTTATCCATCCATACAACATACTAAAATATCATAGTTGTACCTGGATTCCCACGATGTGAAAATTGACCGAGATGTCGATTTTAGCGGCCTTTTTATACTTGAAGGCAGCTCTTTTGAATGTTTTTCGACCTTAGTCACCCTCTATGGGTGTGTACTATATGTATTTTTCTACGTACTTTTCATATCTGGCCATAAAAATGGCTTCCTGTGAGTTTTAAAAGGCCTAACGGTCCATTGTTGCCAATTTTCACCAATTTTTAGGGGTTTTTTCAAGTTTACGTGTGTGAAACTTAATTTAATCTAGAAACCGTGTACAATTTCGGAAAGAACGTAAAAAAATACATAGAAATGTGATTTGTACCTTTTCCCTACGTTGCCAAATTTTCGAGAAAAATCGTCCTGAAGCGTCAAAAATGCCAAAAATTGGATTAATCATCACGTCGGAGGTTCCAGGAAGTGAATTTCAAGTTTTTTTTCACTACAAATAACGTATCGAAAATGGAAAATTGCAATGCATCTCAAGGAACATGTAATGGCGCAGATGAACGTGACAAAACGGGCCCTCAAGGTGCTTTTACTTTATCCTTCACTCCAGTTCACCTCTTTATTCCTGTAACCTCGAGATAATCCTTGGTTCTCAAGATGCTTGCTACAGGCCAAATATACCGAAGAACAGAAAATGCGTGGAGAAAGTGTCCCACGATCCACATGAATGTCATAATTCACTTCCTGGAACCTCCGACGTGATGATTAATCCAATTTTTGGCATTTTTGACGCTTCAGGACGATTTTTCTCGAAAATTTGGCAACGTAGGGAAAAGGTACAAATCACATTTCTATGTATTTTTTTACGTTCTTTCCGAAATTGTACACGGTTTCTAGATTAAATTAAGTTTCACACACGTAAACTTGAAAAAAACCCCTAAAAATTGGTGAAAATTGGCAACAATGGACCGTTAGGCCTTTTAAAACTCACAGGAAGCCATTTTTATGGCCAGATATGAAAAGTACGTAGAAAAATACATATAGTACACACCCATAGAGGGTGACTAAGGTCGAAAAACATTCAAAAGAGCTGCCTTCAAGTATAAAAAGGCCGCTAAAATCGACATCTCGGTCAATTTTCACATCGTGGGAATCCAGGTACAACTATGATATTTTAGTATGTTGTATGGATGGATAAGAGCTGTTATCTGGTACAGTATGAAAAATGTACTCCACTTTCTTGAACCTTAGACGCGGCGATTTATCGATTTTTTGCCGTTTTCGACACTTTGGGACCAATTTTCTCGGAAATTTGGCAACATAGGAAAAAATTTTACTGAACATTTTTTATTCATTTTTTTACGTACTTTTCAAAAATGTACACAGTTTTTGGATTAAGTTGAGTTTTGAATGTGTTAAATGGAAAAAACCCCTAAAAATGGGCCAAAAATGGCAACAATGGGCCATAAGGCCCCTTAAAATTTATCGGAGGCCTTTAAAAAGGCCAGAAACGAAAAGTACGCAAAAAAATACATAAGAATCATGTGCTGGAAGAGTGATAACAGTCGAAAAAGTCGACGAAAATAATTGTTTTTCGATTCCAGGATTTTGGGTTTGAGGCGCTGCTGCGCCCTTGCATGGGCTCCGTTCGGTCTAATATTTGGCACAGAGTCTACCTAAAACTAGTACTTTGAAAATATGAAACATTTAGCAAAATCCAGGTGGGGCCGGAAAAGGCCCAAAACGCAACTCCTCCTTTCACAAAATCATGACGATGAGTTTTGGATGAAGTTTATTTTGCAAGGTAAAATAGCAGCTCTGACGTTCTAAGGAAAAACGCCGTATGAGCCTCCAGACGTTGCCAAGTTTCCTCCGATAAAAACTGAACTTACTGGGAAAATTGTGAGTATTATTTTTTAAAAATTTCAGACAAAATTGTAAGCAATTTGATCTAAAATATCTGAAAATTTCACGGAAAAATATGCACGAATGTTGTCAAAAAGACATGTTTTATCAAGGGTTATTTGGCAACTCTCGAATGTTCATACGGTTTTTTTCCTTAGCACGGCAGCGCTCACAGACGTCTCAGGAAGAGGCAATTTATTTATGATTTTCCATTAAGTAGAAAAAAGTGGGGAAAAACTAGGATGTTATGCATTAAAGTTGATGAAATGACAACCGTTTATGATTAACAGAAACTACTCTGAGGATTACAAGAGTTAACTTTAAAGTTACGAGAGCACTCACTTGCACCAATTTTTATTGTAAACGAGACGCGTTTCGGAGCCGTTACCTCTCCAGCTTCAGTCGTTCGCAAATACTGTTCGTCCGTGTTCATGACTTCTTAAATACAAAAGAAACTTAAAAATTAAAGCTTTTCTTCAATTTTTTTTTTTTTAAAAAATTAGATGAGTGCTTCAAAACACTTCAAAGGAGACATAATAATAATAATCAAATTAAAGACAAGTACGAATAAAGATTTTCTATTTAGGTATTTGCAGCCTTGTGTCCATGAACTGAAAAAAAAAAAACTCCATACTTACGGGCTATATAGACATATACCGTCCGCAATCCAGTCTCTGACCCCGGAGCAGTCGAAGTTACGACTCCAGCACCCGGAATTTTTGGACTCAGAGTCCGGAACGGACGGTATGCCTATGTAGCCCGTAACTTTTCTTTCAGTGTATTAAACAAATCGTATCTTATTGTTCCTAATGGTCAGGTAAAATTAGTTAAATCGGTTATCATTACGTTACAGCTGCGGGCTGATTATTGAAATTGATGGAAAAAGAAATAGACGGAGAAGACATGGGGAGTAATGTAGCGATCTTATTGGTTGAGATGGGGGGGGGGGGGGGTTGGTGGCCCTTTTAGACTAAGGGAGAAAATGATGTACTGACTATTAGTTAGCCTATTACCTACCTCTTTTGTCTATTGCAATCGCCCGATTCCATCAATAGGATCTAGGATCCTTCTATATCCCCCTTGTCTTCTTTGTCTATAGCTTTGTCTATCAATCTCAAAAACCGGCCCGCTGAAGAGTGTAGTCATGTATGTATTCGCTAGGATTTTCTCCTTCGTTCGTCGAATTTCAACGAACTCCGTCCCCGGCTCGACTTCACATGCCCGAACAAAAAGCTTAGATCAGCTTTAGAAATGGCGATTTCGCGTCCTGACAATTACTAGCCGAGAGGAGGGGGGCAGGATTGCACCCATTAACGCGCGTGATTCGTCCCGAATAGGGCATTAACAGTTCCATTTTTCACGTCCAGCGTTATTTGTCATTGTTGTTCGCGTCTAACGTTGCGCCGGCACAATAAATCACGTTTTCATCTTTTTTCCCCCGCCCCCGCCACCGCTTCGTTCACCACCGCGGTGACTCTCCGCTTCGGGTCTTTTGACTCCGCCAAATGCGATAATTTATTCGCGAAAAAATTCTAGCGCAACGCTGTCACATTGTGCACGATAATACTTTGTTCGAGTGAAGGAATATTTGAACCAGATTCAATATGTATCACAAACCTCTGTTCTAAGATACACCTAAAAAGGAAAAAAAAACAAGCGGGAAAGCTGTAATAAAGAGTCGTTCAGCTGTTTTCTATGTAGGCGCCTTTTTAAGTTCTGAGAAGAATATGAGCTCCGTTGAAATGAAGAGACATGCTCACCGAAACTTCAACTATCGTTTTTGAGATAACTGCACTACCGCTCAAAAAAATAAAAAAAAAAAAATCATAGAAAAACGAGTATCGTCCTCCGTGCTTTGACATATCAGAAGCACTAAATGAAGGTAAAACAGATTAATCTATTCCAAATATGTTAGGCCCCTCTCCGCCATCTTGTTGTTAAGCATGCGCCATTTGAACGCATTGCCCCTAGTATATTAGAATTCTAGAGGCAGATTTAAAGCAAACAGCGCTATTTATCGGCTAAGCTCTTAATATTTAAAATATTACACTAAATTTCGCTCTTAGTATATTTGGTAATATATTTTGTTACAATGGTTTGACGCGATTACAGCAACGTAAGTTTCGAGGTAGAGCTAAGGCTATTGGTGTAGTCGTCTCTCGTTATGGGCCAATCAAGAAGCCATTTACCATTGATATACTTATTCATTTGCAAATTGAAATAATCATAATTGTAGGTACCCAAGCTGGCTTGCATAAAGCTGGCGATTGAAGATTATATGCTGCTTTGATAGATTTGATGAGTCCTTTATTTTTATTGATTTTTAACTTTTTAATATTTATATAGTTTATTCTGCTCGATACTAGATAACCTGATAAACAGGGCTGTACCCTAGTCGTTAGTGGAAGAAGAAGAAGATAATTGCAGGTGTGTCTTCCAGAAGTATGCAAATGTCTATTCGAAGTACCAATTTTTACTCGCAAACTGGCACCGTTTATTGCGCCCAAGGCTGATCTGCATGATTCACTGTTCTCTGCACGCAAGCTCGGAGCGCAGATAAAAAAACGAAAAATGAGAGATGAAGGAGGATACTTAATCTGAATTTGCTTGCACCGGACAGGAAGGGGTGAAGGGAGGAGAGCGGTGGTGACGGGTATGTTAAGGGAAAGAGGGTTATGAACCAGTGGCGTGGAGTGCTTTGCGATACATCGATTGATCTGCCATTTCAACTTATGGAAAAGGATCGATAATCAGGGTGCTCGCAACGAACACCTTAATAATCGATTCTTAACCACCATTTCAAATGGAGGAATATCGATAATCGATCACTCACGCCTCGCCACTGCAATATCAACCCGAACAATAATAAATTTCTCAAAAAACAGCTATCAGCGCTCGCATCCCCGATACGAGGTTGCGACTTGCAATTTTTCCGGAGAATTCACAAGCACGCGGGGGTGGAAAAGAGGCAAAAAGTCAGGCTCGAATTTAAAAGGCTCTGTCGTATCAACAAAATATGAAATGAAGGTTCACAATGAGGAAAAACACTGAAGTTTTTTAAGGAAAAACCGAAACCAATTTTATGCCAGACTCAAACATGACTGCCTTTTTTGTTCGATTGTTATAACCGACATTGAGTGACAAAATTACATTTTTTATCGTGCCGGGAAATTATTTTGTAATGCTGGGTTGAACAAGGTCAGGTCTATGGGAATGAAGTTATTGGAAGCTCGAAATCACAGTTTCTAAGAAGATCGTGACTTTTTCCAAGAGCCAGTGGCCTTTTTTTGCTCAACTCAAGGATAGCCGTGTATTGCCGGTTCATTGCTTTATGAGCGATTAACGAGAATTTCCCCATTTCAAAAATTCCACAAATTTCACATGTATCTGTTACTCTTCCTGACAGCATATTGAGCGACGGAGATAATTCCGAAGTTTAGAACATAACTATGGCACTCTAGCTGTGAACGGCAGGCAGGCTCCTAATATGCGAAATGCCTTACAGAAAATCCCTGAGGACACTTTAACATTGGATGGCTCTGTTCAGGCACATCCATAATTATTATTCTTTTCAAAAACGTACCTGTCAGTGACCACTATGTTGGTTTGAAGACTGGGAGTACCCGGTGAGTTCCCTTCTAAAGGTTATTGTAAATGCTAGATATTCAACCACGGTTTGAATATTGAGCTTCAGAATGTTTAACGCTATCAGTTATATTCGAATTCGAGTCCCCGTGGCTCGGAGAGGGAACCGTTTAACGAAAGAGATTAGATCTCGATCGACAAAACCTCTTGAGAATCAAATAAAGAAAAACACGGGCATCTCTTATTATTTGTGTTTTAGGGCATCCAACTTGAACGTGCCCCAGGATGGATGTGGGTTGTTTTCTGTCCGCGTAACTGACAGCGTCGAAGACCCTCTTGATGGCGAATCAGCCTCACAATCGAAGGTAAAATTAGTATTTATGCATTTGTATTCGTGGCGCGAGTATCTCCACGGGTGGGACCATCACGGCGTTGTGAAATTTATGGAAAATTACAATTCTTTGAGTTTTATAAATTGCGCGCTAGGAAGTTTTATAGAAAAAACCACAATTATAGTTTCTGCTAATGTTTGTTTATTTATTTTTGTCCGTTGCACGGGATATTTAATATTTTTAGGAAAAAAGACATGGTCTTTGGAAGATCAGAAACAGGCTGAGTTGGGGGAAGGTTTCTCAAGACCCTCGACGATAACAATTATCATTAAAATAAAATCAGAAAAACAGTTCACGGTATCTTATTACGGTGGAAAACAAAGAGTATGTAAAAGCAGCCCGAAACGGAAACGACAATCGGAAACACAGGAAAAAGCGGAAACAAGGCTAAAATACAAAATATAAAGGCAGGAAGTTTCGGTACCTTACGGCACCAATATCAACTGCAAAAAAGAATTAAAAATAAAAATAAAAAAGAAATTAAAATAAAAACCAGCAAACGGCGTTACATTGTGAAATTGGTAAATGAGACTGCAGTGATAACAGTGACTGCAGTGATGTTCGTTGCATATCGTACCTTGTTTGTTGATTATTCTGTTATCACTGCAGTCTAATTTACCAATTTCACTATGGAATGCCGTTTGCTGGTTTTTATTTTAATTTCTTTTTTATTTTTATTTTTAATTCTTTTTTGCAGTTGATAATAGTGCCGTAAGGTACCGAAACGTCCTGCCTTTATATTTTGTATTTTAGCCTTGTTTCCGCTTTTTCCTGTGTTTTCGATTATCTTATTACGTAATATCCTCGTTGAATTTCATGCAACGTTCATTACTAACCATTCGGTGATTAAAATGAACGATTTCAATTTTTTTCAGCCGTCACGCCGGTGAATCTGACAACGGCGAAGCGGTTGAAAATGAGCTCGCAGGGCGGCTCTGAGGGATTGCGACGTTAATCAAACAAGGGCCAGGTCCTTATTTATCCGCCACGGGGCCTCGGGCAGCCGAGGGTTGGGCCTGAGCCGACATTTTGTCTCGCTTTTTTATGGGCCAAATTATTGGTTCAGATGTAACACCAGCCCTAGGTGCACCGAGGGTCGAGGCAGCTGCGGGGCCCGCCATTTCGGCTCCCGGTGTGTGCGCGGGCCCGTTTGTTTGTTTTCGCGGGAAATCCACGTCAAAAAACGACGAGCCAATTGCGGGCGACAACACGCTTAGTAAAAAACCTGGGGCGCATCGTAAACTTTTCCACCGTTGCACGTGACTAACATTCAAGAATGACGGGAAAGTCAGAAATAGTAGTCTAGCTGTCGATTGCAAATATTCGTTGACCGTTTTCATTGGCGAATATATAGCAAATTGGCAACATTGCTTTGCATGCCGACGGACAATGCTAGTAACATTTTTTAAAACTAAAAAGGAATATTGAAATTGTATTCGGACGATATACAGGATGAGCGAAAAGTCCCCGACTCCCCTCTAACTTTTGAACGCATGCTTGTATCGAAACGAAATTTTGGGGATGCTCCTAGATCAATAAGAGCTACTTTTTGGCACATCCAAAAATTTGGGGGGCCGCCGCGCCCCCCCCCCGTGAGGGGCGCACACTAACTCGAAATTTGCCAAAAAGTAGCTCTTATTGATCTAGGAGCATCCCCAAAATTTCGTTTCGATACAAACATGCGCTCAAAAGTTAGAGGGGGTGGGGGGGGGGGGGTTGGGGACTTTTCGCTCACCCTGTAGGTTACGTTCAACCATTACGTTTTGCCATGGTCCTGATTCAAAGGATTTTTAAATTATTCTGAATTTTTGTATCAAAATGTTGGGTTCTCCCTCAGTTAGTGATTCCATTAGGAGAGAACAGGAATGCCCATCATCATATTTTTCATTCTTATTTTGATAGTCACTAATAGCCGCGCACAAACATAATACCTTTGAACTGGTTATTCACACTTAGTGAATGATTTCGACATTATTTCAGAACATTTCAAAGAAAACCGACCTAGGGCAACGTTTATTATACCCCCAGGAGCCAATATCAATTGAGTAATGTTGCCCTTTTAGAAGATAGCCACATAAATGTGATGATACCTACCTCGTTTCTTGACATGACCATTTTATAAGTTCTACATTTTTAACCAGGAGAAAGACGTCTTCCGGGTCGTCAACGTACTGGAAGGTCACTCAACTCTCTGATGTATACTATGCGAGCCCCTATAGGCATATACCCCCGGAAAATAACCTCAGCTTTTCCCTTACACCAATCAATTTTCCTCCAAAACGGGATTTCCTGGTAACATTCAATCTTCTGATAAATTCGTCCTTGATACAGAAAAACTAAGAACAGTTTGGATTTAGAAGCCCAAAATACTTGTTGAATTATGTATTAAATGCCTGAAAAAGTTTCCCCACTCTATCTAATAATATAAGGCTTTTTCGGTGAAATGACATAATCCGCGGTAAAATTGGTCCCTTTATTTTGCATCCAAGAGGACGGGAATTTTAGTTAATCATGGTATTCAGTGAAACTGTTTCTACTTATTTATGACTGCTAAATCTGGAGAAGGCTTTAGTTTTTTCCACCAACCGCCAATTTTCTGAGAAATTGAGTTTTCCTAAAAATGAGTTCCTTAGTGGCCAAAAATTTTCTTTTATGGAAGCTCAATTTTGCGGATATTGAGTGAGTTGTGAATAAAAACAAACACCATTTGGGGCTTTAGCAGCCAAAAATACGATTGAGGAGGCTCATTAAATATCTAAACTAAAGAATTTGTCCATTCTTTTAAATTTAAACTAAATGAACCAACTATATATTGAGATATATGGACAGATTTGCCATTTCACTGAAAAAACATTCATTATTAGATAAAGTAGAGAACATTTTTCAGGCATGCGACACATTAAAATGTATTTAGGGCTCCTAAATGCGAAAAAAACCTTTGTTTTTCTCTATCATCCACCAGTTACCCGGAATATTGAATTTTCAGCGAAAAATCTGTCATCGGGGGAGAATTTTAGTTTTCCGGAAAATGAGAGGGTATATGGGGAAAAAATTGATATGATTTTTGGACTCTGCGCTAAAAATTACACAAGACTTAACCATCACATCTGCACCGTTTTTGTTATGTGCAGATCAGTGTTATTATTACCGCAAGAATCTTTTCCCCACATGCTACTTAGATGAAAAAAACGATTTTTATGCAAACTGTCGACTTTGACGTTTTTTTGATACAAAATTCAACTTCTGCGTGAAAAATGACTCTAGAGAACATACATCCCTCCATCATGTGATGGTCGACAGTCACATGATAAACCTATGTCCGACCGGTCCGCCCTATCCTTCGGTTCATAGTGCGTATCTCAATTTTCACGTGAGCCCTGTGATACATAAAGATCCCTGTGCTCAGGGGCTCATATGGCAATCAAGATACGCCCGAGATACGTCAGGGGAGCGACGCAGAATGAACGACATGGATTTGTAAAGGAATGGACCACTAGACAGGGTACGAATTTCAGCATTCTGATACATGTTTCTTAACCAAAATTTCACGTAAAATGCGATGCGCACAGCAAAAATTACCGGTATAAACTCCTTACGAAGATATTTAATGATTCTTGTTGCGTGAATTCAAACCACCCGCTCATGAAAACTCAATGCTCTACGTGATTCACATCGCGTGCTAAACGTTTATCATATGATAGTCTCATGCGATATAAAAATCTGAGAACCTCAATCTTGACGCTTTGGCTCAGCTATAGCAAATTTCTCATGGTTTGAACAATACATGATGGGAAATGAACATTGCTCGATTGAGCAGCTTGCTGAAACCGTTGTAGTGCGCGATTTGACTCAAGTAGAGCTTTGAGTTTCTTGTGAGCGGGCAGTGCATATTCCTCGTAACCAATGTGAAATAAAAACGTTAATATCTTCGTTAGGAGTTGGTTTCAGTAATTTTCGTTCCACGAGTCGTGTTCTACGTAAAATTCAGGTAAAGAAACATGTATCAGATTGCTTAAATTCGCACCTTGTCTAGTGGTCCATTATAAGTCAGTGGCTGAGTGAATATCTTAGCTCACCAATAATCAGTTGGGATCCTGAAAGGAATACTTCAGTGCGTGAGTAAAGTTACCATTTTTTTTACGACAAACCCTCCCGGTCCCAAATTGTGACCTCAGAATCGGTTTCAATATCGAACATTTTAAAGTTCACTCAGAGCCAAAATTATTTTCAACAGTGTGGTAATAACTTCTGATGTATTTTACTCAAAAAATTGCAAAATTAAAATTTTTAGCTTGTAATATGCCCGCAAGACCAGTTTGATTGCATTTTTTTGTATTTTTAACATTTAACAGGGTACATAAGCATCGTTAGGACAGCTTTGAACGTATGATAGTCACGAGTGCCAAAATCCGGACTTTTGATTGGTTTCGAAGAATGTCACTTTTTGGCCTATCCGAGGCTTTCATCACATTTACATGCTGACGAAGATAGTGGTGATACGTATTCCTTCGGTAAAAAGGAGGAAGCAGAAAAAGTTTGAAATCGGAAAATTGTGGGGGAGCGATGCGATGAGGATGGTTTCTCGGAATCAGGTCCAATCGAAATTTTTTTTCTAGCTTTCATCATCAGTATAGATCATTTATGTTCTGGTTTTCCTCGATGGTTGAAAAAAGCATCAATTGAATAGCATGTTCGGAGGTCCTGATTGAGCCATAAAAAAATGTTACCTATTACAAATTTCAGAAAAGCTTTTATCGCACGTCATAACTTATGACTCCTCGTTTTCGTAACTCTTCATTTACTTGCAATTTGCCAAGTATATCCATTCTCTGATTTTAGTCACAATAGCCGAAATGAAACATTTTTGGAACATGACCATTGCATTTGCCATTAAACTTTGAGAGTTGTTGTAATAGTTTAAAGGACTTTTGCCTTCTCATCAAATATTCCCAAATGCCAGTAAATCCAATACAATCAATACTATTATATTTTTCCGAATTCTCTCCTTCCTATCCTCTATCATATAAAACCTGTATTGGTTTTTCATTTCGCTTGATATACTTCATGGAGGATAAAGAATAAAGCGTTGAGAGTAAAAAAATGAGAGATGGATAAAACGAAACAGGCCTCAAAACCGTGGTGAGAAAGAACAGTTTTCCGATGTCTAATTTTTTCGAGAAGATCACACGACTAAAATATATACATAAGATATGTAGAATTTTTTGAAAAATTTTGAGAAAATAAGAATAGTTGAGTTTTAAAATTAGTACGTTTTACTTATTAATCATACAAATAAAAATCAATTTTAAATTTTCCGACGTCTTGGGAGCAAATCGCTCCTATCCTCAGGGTATCCTAATCTAAAATACGTGCTGACGCACTGACATTGACAAACACACTGACCGAAATTCCGATCAGTTGAAAGACAACGGAGATACGTATACAGTTCCAAAAATTATACAAGAAATGAACTCGCCTCTATTTTCACGGCGTTTAAGAACCTCGCTTGGAGATATCTGCGTAACTACTAGATGATTCGTCATTAGAAATTGTGAAACTTTTTGAAAAGAAAACCTTTTTTTAAAAATTTTTCGACGGTGGCTTATAAAAAATTATGTTATTTCTTCATTATTTTGAATTTTTCCAAGCCATATCATAAACCATCGAAAATATCTAGTTTGTTTTATCAGCCAAGCTTGGCTCACCCTAACAGATAAGAATTTCATATTTTCAAGTGCTGAGCTGCACCGCGGTTTTCCTCGAATTTTCACTGATTAAAATATCAGTCATGTAAGCTTCACTATTGGTGAACTGTGTTTATCGTGGGCTAAGAAACAATACCGCAGGACTGACAATTTTGCCGAAAACGAGTCAGCGACTTAGACGCATTCATCAGTTTTACAAGCGGATGTTTTTAGTTTTTCCCGATTCCGCATGGGAGCGGTGTAAAGACGCTGTAATGTATAATAAAGTTTCCACGTCCAATCGCGAAATTTCTTCTTTGTCATGAAAAATCGCCAGTTTACAGAAAAGCTGTATCGTTCCTCAGCCATCGATATGGAATGACATTTAAAACAAAAAAAAAATAATAATTGCTGGGGATGGATTCAAATTTCATAAAAGAAACAATACGTGGAAAAAAATTAAAAATGGAAGTTGTAGGGAGTTAAACAACTTTCTGCGAGAGCGTTATCAAATATCTCGCGTTGCAGGATGCGCGGCTTGGAGTAAGGAACCCGGTAGCAGTAAGAAATTACGGCATGGATTACGGATCGGAGCCAAACGAAGGAGCAGGATAACATCTATTGGCAGGATATTAAACGTGAGAGCCTCCGGTTTCCTTTGACAGCGGATTTCATTCGTTACTTTACGCGGAAGGAGCAATAAACGAAACTCGCCGGGAACTCAGCAAAAGTGAATAATTTCGCTAAGTCGAATGCCTTACCTTGCACGTTTTGAAGTTTTAACTGCATTTCCTATACAACTCCCCGGCTTTATTTTGAATATTTATCCGATTTTCCTCTCCCCTTTTACGTGCTTACTTGCATTCTCCACAGAACTTTTCTTCTTATTTTGAATATTTCATCCGATTTTCACCGACTCTCTTACCGATACTTCTTCCCGCTTTTCTGTGGCCACAAGATCTACATCGATGACAAGCGGTCTACATTCTTACACTTACAAGTGAGCAAATTGAGGGCAGTTTCACATTTTCTCCCAAACCCGGCAACTGAAGTTCTTTCAATACACAGATTAATTTTATCAGTTAAGGAATCTCGACGGTAAAACTACTATACGACGTATCTCGTTTGCGGTGTTTAAAAATCTCCACTCCCGTTTTATTTTTGTGAAAGAGAACAAATCAATATCGTTCCTTGAAGTTATCACAGATTTTCCTTCACACATAGAAGAAAAATCACGGAGGATTTCAAGAACTGGCGTCGAGTAGTTTTCTATTCAAAAAATAAAGTATGGCAGGAAGTCTGCGACGTCGCAAACCGAGATTCGTGGTCTGGTAGTTTCACCGTCGATGTTTTAGATTTGCTGGGTGGGTCTGGACCCAATCGATAGCAAACTTTTAATGTTATGAGAGGGTTATGCTTTCGATCAAACCTGCTGAGGCATGTTTAAATTCCACTGGTAAAAGAAATCTCGAAGAGGAGATTTAAAAGATAGTAGAAATAATTTTTTCTAGTTCTGCATAATTCGACTAGAGCCATCATAAGTGGCATTTTATAATTAAAATAGAAATCGATCTTCTCAATTGAGGTTGCCGGCCAGGTTGGCCTAGTGGTCAGCGCGTCATACCAATAGGTCCTGCGTTGGACTCCCGGTGGTGGCGACAAATTTTCACGGAACTGACGAAAGGCTCTTCAGGAATAGATTCTACTAGACCTTAATCCCTGAAAATTTGAAAGCCGGAGCATGGGTGTACCAAAATCCTCATGATGTCTACTGACAATAAAAGTCTAGATGGCTGTAGATCCCTAAGAAATGGTATAAGCTATTAAACCTGCAAAAAAAAAAAAAAAAAAAAAAAAAAAAAAAAAAACAATAGTGGTTAATTTATATCTGCAATAAGTTTTGTACGGAAGACATCCAGCGTCTTAAGCTTGGGTAATAATGATTTTAATTATGCAAGGGGGTACGCCTCCTGACAATTTTGCAGTCCAACCTCCCATGCGCTTCTCACCTTCGCAAGCCCACTAGGTCTATCACGTATTTGCATGCCCGTCTGTCTTGCACGTTGGATGAACGTACTTACACGGTGCACGGATTAAGCACAGGCGATTCTTAAACGATTGATTATCGATTACTTCCTCATTTGAAGCAGTGGTGAAGAATCGATTATTCAGGTGTTCGTTGCAAACACCCTGTTTATTAATCCTTTTCCATAGGTTTAAATGGCAGATCAATCGACACATCGCAAAGTACGCCGCACGCTTTGGTATGAAGTTTATTACATGTGATTCTGGGCTTTACAAAATAATCTATCTCATGTATCAGCAGGGAGAGTTACAATCCCCAAATTCATTTCTGAACCATCGGAGCATTTCATGCCTCAGTGAGTTAGCGGAACAACAAGGGAGAGAGATACCAGATACGGAAAGATAAGTCAGGAGAAAAGAAAAAAATTGTGGCTGCCGGTCGTAACACCCTCACCATTATTAATGTAAAAAGAAACAGATGAGAAAACTGGTATGAAAGAAAATGCCTTCGAGAAACAAAAGCTATGAATATGAATTTTTTTCCTTTCCACCGTGCCTTTATTTGCACTCTTTCTTCTGCCCCGGGACAAGAGACGATTTTCATCTCCTTTAATCTTCTCCTTCACTTGGAATCCATTCGGAATATTTTAAACATTTTTACATAATATTCGCCTAGTAATTTCCAGCCAGTTCTCGCGGGGCAAAAGGAAAGCAACGTGGAGAGGGTTTCGGGGGAGGGTCTTGAGGCGAAAAAGGTCGGATAATTATTCTAAGGAGCTTTTTACCCAATCAGTTCAAGGATTTTTGTGCACCGTTTTCTTTTCAGGCACGTAAAATGTAAATGATTTTCTTCCCCTCCGTTTTATATGTAGGATGGCTTCCAACCCTGTACACATAAATCTACGCCGATTCCAAATGCTCCTTTTCATCAGTTTTGATACAAACTCAGGCGTGACTGCAGTTTGAAGGACTTTCGTCAAAATGGAAGCTGATTTCGTTCGATCAAAGAGTTGGGACTGCTTTTTAGCAAAGACTGCGCTCTTTGAGCTTAGCAACGAGACTGGGGTATGGATGAAATAAAGGCAGAGTTTAGCTTTCAGACAATATACAAAGGCACCCGACTCTCCCTTTTGGAACCTATAATTAATCACTGCTGGGTATTTTCGGATTATTACCAGGCGTAATTCTCATAATAATAGAAACTAGAGATAGCTGTAAGTTCCTGACGGACTTTAGAAAAAAAAGTCGCCTGGATCTATTGTCCAGACTCTTAAAAACATTGACAAGAAAAAATACTCTCAATTCAATCGACTTTTTCCTCAAATCGAAGAGCCAAGCCTCTTTATTTAAGTAGATTTCCTTTTGATTCAAGCAAAAATCCGATTGAATCAAGAGTATTTTTCCTCCTCAATGTTCTTACGAGTCTGCACTCTAGACCCAAGAGACTTTTTTCCAGTGTAAGCCAATGAGGACAAGAAAAAGTAAGTTTGATTTAGTAATTGTCCGAGTAAAGTTTTGTGATACCTTTTGGCCACATACCGAATTTTGCTTTGTTTTACAATTCTTTTTCTAACTTTTTGCTCCCTTCAAATAAGAAAGAAGAGGGTAAATATCCAAGCAGATCGAAATTGAAAAAAACCCGAATGTTTTCGGAGTTGATTCTATAAGGCAACTTGGTCTAATGAGAATTGGAGGAAAAAGGAATATAGACAACGCCCGGCGACGGTCCCCTTCTTAAACTCGTGACCTATTTATTTTAGGTATCATCAATGAAGGATGAAAAGTGAAAGTTGTATAACAGACGGTGGCTGGCTCATAAATAGTTTGAAGTGAAAGGAACGACGGTTCAACATACACCGCATGGTAATTATAAGACTAACAGTTTTATGCTCTGAATATTTTTCCCCCAATTTCTAATTCCGTCCTAAAATTTAAATACCTCTTTGTCCCTCTAAATGTATTCCTTTCCCTTTCTCTCTCTTTACGATTAGTTACAACTTATGCTTTCATGAAAAACCTTCAACAGATAAGACTTTTTCCATGGATGATCCGACCAAGTTTATTTTTTAGATTGTATCCAATGGGTGGAAACCGAGCCCCCACGAACGATTTGCGCATGTATGGAAAGAACTCGAGCCCCCCACTAAAAAAATTAGAAAAAAAAATATATATAAAAAAAATAAAATAAAAAAAAAAATTAAAAATTTAAAGGGCGTAAATTTTTCCGACGAGGTTGTGCGTGTCGCTGAAACGGACTGTAGATTCCAACATAAATTGTTCTAAGAATCATTAATTCAGTTAGAATCATACTCTCGCCGACTGTCTATTTCACGTTAAATCGTTCTTAGAATCAGTAATCTAGTTAAAAGTACGCTATCGCCGATTGTACTTTTAAGTTGAAATTCTAAGAATCATTAATTTAGTTAAAAGCGTCCAAGCTTTTACAGTACAAAAAAAATGGGACATTCATATTTTAATGACATCGGACGTGTCCGATGACATAAATGATGTCTCGATCTGTAAACGCTATGGCCACATAATATATTTGATTAAAAAGTCCAGCAAGTTCTGCGTAAAGTCATCAACGATTGCGCGAGGTCCTGATTTTATGACCCTATTGAGGATCAGCTATAATGATTTTTTTTGAACACGAGATGAATCAAACTCCTAACGAATGTGACCGCCGTCAGGGTTGAGATTTTTTTAAAATATTTTTGTGAAAAATATGTTACGCCTTAACTGCACGAATTAAAACGTAAAGTCGCGTGTGAAAGCCCCGTTTGCGTACTCAATGCTTCGACTGTTTCCCGGAAAAGAATTTTTTATTCACGAAAATCAGAGGGTGTCTGCACGCACCAAAAAAAGAATATCGAATTCTGGCATCGTAGAGTCTAGTCTAAAAAAGTATTTATTGCCACATTGTAACTAGACTTGCTTTGTCGCAGCAATTCAAGAATTAAACCGTCGTTGGCCCTTTTATGGGCCAACGGAGCGTTAAGTTACGACCGTCGCACCGACTTGAGTTGCCTACAATTTCAGCGCAAGCTTTCTGATTGGTTGATCGGTGAGCTAATTTAATAAGGTTATGTTCACTCGATTTGTTCCCCACCGTATAAACCAACAAAATTTGGGTCTAGGCTGGTAAGAGATGTCTTATTGTTCACTGAATATTAAGGGACTTGAAATTGTCTCTGGGATCGAAAATTTCTAATCCTTTAATATTCAGTAGCATCACTTGCATCAAGCAGGTTTCTGTTTGAATATAGAAACATTTTTTCTTCATGAAAGTTTTTGCTTCAAAAAGTTCAAGAGAATATTCGCTTCAATACTGTCTCTTTTTCTATTGTTGTACATACTCAAGGTCGCGAAGGCATACCACATATTTCTTGGCGGCTTACTGCTACTTTCCCTGCTTTTTGGCTAAATTATGTTATGACTAGACATCATTATTTGGCGAGAAATGCATACTCTCCAGATTTTTCGAGAAAAATCTGAGTGAGTGAACAAACAAGAAAAATATTCGTTTCGCCGATATATGGAGAAGAAAATACAATTTTTTTTTAAAAAAACAATTTCATCGATGACATCATAAAGAGTCGAAATATTCCATGTGCACCTCCTTGAAATCTGTGCAATTTTTTAAACAAACTATTCAATAACGAAGACACCATTTCCATCTGTAAGAGAAGGACCTTTTATAATAAGTCGCCTTTTGTGTATTTGTTCGACGTAACACCCGACCGCGAGTCGAATTCTGAACACTACCGGCTCCACACAGCCATTTTGTTTTGGTGGAGGCCCGTCGATTGGATCGAACAATTGATCAAACACAGACGTGATGTCATTTGATCGATTTCTGGATCCGTTGGTATGTTTATTCGTCACGGCTGGTTTACGCTGCCTACCTCTTATCTTTATCAAATAAAAATTGCCAGACTGCTTCTAAAACGAGTTTCTTTTTGCTTTCATCTTCTTTTTTAGAATTTATTCAATTTGATTTTCTGAACCAAGGAATTTAACTACAAAATAAACGTTTAGGAATGACCTTAATCGCAGTGCCTTTGATTTTCATCTCGTGGCTCTAAGAGATCAGCAAAAATTTCACAAAAAGCTTGTAGTTTCCCGTAAATCTATCAAAATCTACAAAGAACATGGTGATTGATTTAAAAAGAAATTGAGCTACAAACCAAAAATAAATTTAACAAGTAATATTTTAAAACTACATAGAGATGAGAAATAATGAAAAACTTACAAGAAACAAAGCAAACGTTTCGATCGCCAACAAACTGCGGTCTTCTTCAGTGCAAAAAGAACTAGTGGAAACCTTTTACAAAATAAAAAAAAATAAATATATAAAAAATCTACAAAACTTTTAGCAAACTAAGGAAAGCGATAATACAATTGAATCTATTGCAACTAAATCTTGGAATAAAATCAAAATAAGGCAAAATTTATAAGGAAAGAATTTTAATCTTGGCGAAGCCCGATTTTTTTTTAATCAATCACCATCAGTGTTCGAAACTCACAGGTGCCAACGCGCCAAATGCGCCTAAAAAATCGGCCATGGCGCCTAAAAAATGAAGGCTCTGCGCCAACGTGGCCCCTAAAAATTGCCCCTTAAAAATCTGAATTTTTATATTAGGTGATTATTCGAAAGCACTACAAGTGAAAGCTTTTTCTATTCTTCACGATTTCATCCTTAGTGCTTTTGTCTTCCCCAAGTTACAGCTACTTACTAGTTCTGTTACGAAAACATCTTGCGTCTAATTTTTCACTAGATATGCCGTAATATATAGGCAAAAAGTCAATTTAGCCCCTAAAAAATCTTCAATGGCGCCTAAAAATCAGGCTTGATGCGCCACATGGCTCCTAAAACTCAAAGGTGAGTTTCAAACACTGATCACCATGTTCTATATAGCTTAGCCAGCCAAGTTTGGCATTAAAATGTAAAATCTACAAACTTGGGTGGAAGCTCTGTACTGCCGTGCTAAGGAAAAACGCCGTATGAACATTGTGCGATGAAGGTATAGTGCATGGATTACCTCATGCGGTATCTTGAGTTGCGTTCAACCTGGATTCTCTCCCCCCCCCCCCCCCCCCCCCGTTCCCACCACACTTTCTTCGTCAGTAACCGCATTGTCTAATTGACTCATTCTATAAATACTAAAGAAAGGTGATACTTTTTTTTCCGTGCGCCTATTATATCTGGCTCCAGCTTTTGATGTTCTAGGCAAGCTTTGTGATTGGCTCTGTTTTTCGTTGATTTATAGAAACGCGACTTGAGGGACGGTGTTTGTGGCGGAAACTGCAGAAATGTCAATCAATCGGGTTTCCGGTTGCAGTGAGCGGTGTGCATAGAGCTGCTGCAGGAAATCGGGGGATATTGCACTTACCTGACTAGTAATATGAGCAATCCGGATCGCGGTTCACCTGCAAACCTACGTTGCCAGATCTCACGCGGCTTCTCAAAACCCTCAGTAATTCTAAAGCTGCCAACTTCAGATTATCTTTAGCGATTCCGAATAAGTATTCATGAGTAACTCATTGAAGATTGCTCTATCACACTTCATACATGACATTTTATTTTTTCTAGCTAATGATAAGGTGAGTACAAAAAAGCTCTTATCCGAAACTCGCATTTGAGAAAACAGTTTCCAAAATATATGGGGTTTTCATTTACGTAAATTATGACTACATTCAGTTTGTCAAACAATGAAAGTTCTTCTTTTTGTCTTTACATTTAAGTTTCTACCATTAGAATTCACTGATTTAAGAGTTTGGTGTAGAAATCAGAGGAGTATGGAGGATAAGCTCTGCTCTTTTTGAACAGATGAAAAACGCATTGTTTTAAAGTGCTTACTTTGAACGTTATCAATTTAAAAAAAAAAATTTAAAAAAATAGAACAAAACATTCAAGTCTTGACCCACATCCCAAGAAGAGTCTAAAATTGGACTAATGCAAAGGTTTGCTAAACTGAGTTAATTTGCTAATTAATTTGAGTTAACTTGCTAAATTAGCAACTGAGTTTTGTTTTCGCCTTTCAGCAGAGCGTGTCTCTTCTTTGGATTGCAACCCTACTAATCTGGCAAAAAAAGTGTGCCAGAACGTTACTAGGTGGTACCTATATATTTGACATCTCTCCGCTCTTGAAATATCTGTGGTCATAATTTTCATATTATTTCCCCAATATTCTGCAATAATCTGCAAACATGTACTTATCTCGTCTGCGTTGCTTGAAAGTCTCCGCTCCTATTTTATTTTTTTAGGAAGAACAAATCGACATCATTCCTTAAAGTTTTCGCAGAATTTTCTTCGCACAGAAAAGAAAACTCAAGACGTTTTTCAAGAATTGGCTTTGAGTATTTTCCCATTTAAAAAATGAAGTATAATAACAGGAAGTCAGGATAACGTCACAGACAGAAGTACGTGGCTGCGGACTTACACCGTCAATATTTTATTAGGATGAAAATGTTTGAAAGATTGTCTAAAAATTATTGGGGAAATAATATGAAAAATATGACCATAGATCTTGTAAAAGCGGAAAGATGTCAAATATATACCATATCCTTCTTTTCTCCATGAATGCTTCATTAAAACTACGTATATGAGGACTTATCTGCAGTAACAATAGCGGATGTGAAAAATTACCTTTTCAAAACACATTCAAAAAACTGTTTTGGCATCAAGAACATTTTGAGAAAATACTTGAGATGTGATCTTCGAGATCTGTACATTATGCCAGAGCTAAACATATTAAATTTGTGTGTGAACAAAACAGTTTTTTAAGCGTGTTTCGAACAGGTAATTTTTCACATCCGCTATTGTTACAGATAAGTCCTCATATCAAGTTTATGGCAGCTGAAATATGTGTTATTTTGCGCACATGCCTACATTTACTGCACTTTTACTTCGTCATCTTTCCAAGGCCGTGAAAACGCTAAGTTGCTCCCGAAGAACATAGTCATAAGTAAATGCAATACATTAAATTTAATGTTTGCAAATAAGTGAGTGATTTTAACGTTCCGCGTGCAGTACTTCCATGTCATCGGTGCCCTGTGCACTATGTAGCGTTGTTTAATTTAATATTTACCCTAATCCTGTCCCTAGTATTCACGCGTATTAGGATTTATGAGATTTGAACTTCTATTTTGAAGGACTACTCCCTCGCTGTTTATTTAACCAGCTGATGTTTCAGGAATGATATACATTATTGCAACGCATGCGGTACTTATGATTAAAAAATTGATCGTTTTGTCTCTGTTTGAAGAGATAGATATTTCGAATCTTAATTTAAATTGTTATCACAGATGGTATTGTAACTCGCATTTGGAAGCGTATTTGAATTATACCGAATGGATTATATGAAGGTAAAAGGATATGCATGAAGCTGCATCTCATACTGTATGGGCAAGTGAGCGCAGTGTCATGGCACGAGAGCTAAAACATGATTTACAGACCTAGTTCTTGAAGTGTGAGGGTCTCATAAGAGTCAGTGTCCACAATTTAGAGGAAACGCCTAAATGCCACTTATGAAAGTTGATGAATGAGCAAAAAAGCATTATTCACGGAAAAAAGTGTTGGGGTATTTTTCTAAAATTGCGGTACTACCCTGTTTTGTCGGATGAAATGGGCATTTCCAATAAATTATGGAAGTACCGCGACCTTTGAGTCAGTAACCTAATTCGTCGGGGTGCTACCTTTTAAACTCCCTAATCAAGTTAGAACTTAACCCCTAAATCTTTTTTTACGTGTTTAATGTGGGGAATGCATAATGCAGTGAATTGCCGCAAAACAAAAGTACTTATCCTATTGATTTCAATTGTTTTAGACTTTTGTTAGTTTCCTGTAAGTATATATGCGAGAGAATCATCTTGTACTGAGGCAATAGGCGATGGATTTACTCTTTAGGGGTTTTAAACGATCAATCCATGCACAATGATCTAGAACACGAACCACAAATTTTTATGAGAATTTACATATATATATTTTTTTTTTAAATTTCCAAAATACATGGGTACTGGCGAAAAAAAGGAGATACCATCATTTAGACAAAATAATGCACTATGATCATTCTATGTGAGAAATGACGGACAAAAGAAAAAGTTGAATTAAACCATAAATCATCACAAGTCCTATTGTATCGCAAGTGTATCTATAATTAATATATCGGATGATCTCTTGTTGATGAACTCCACACAGAGAGAAATTTCAACACAAAAGTTTGGTTAATAAGGGAAGTAAAACACAAAATAACCCTATCCTTCCGTTGAAAATGTCAAAAGAAAATGCCAGCTAGTATTCTTGAGGGAATTTAATAAAATACGAGTTGTGAATACCGATGTACTCATCGGAGAAATGCATTTTCCTAGTCTTTCCATTGTTTTCTGCGCTAAATTCACCGCAAATTGTATCAAAATTAACACAAAATTTGTGGTGGTTTGTGTTTCACTCCCTATATTTATCAAATTTTATCCCTTTCATTATGCAAATTCAAGTACCATAATGAGCTACAGCAGCCGATTTAATCACATCAATATAGAGAAAAAACAAACAAAAAAGCAAAAAAAAAAGAAGGAAAAAAATCAATTTAATGAGGTGACAAGGAACGGATGAAAAGGACGGTTCGAATGACAAGCAGTCCTGTGAGTGGCATCTTGAATGAATACCTTTGGACTTGTGTCGCCCAACACTCACACCAGGGAGTCTTAGGTCTCTGGTCTTGCTCCTCTGAAGTTGGATTTATCCTTGCACCTCGTGTCTCGCAAGTCCTCTCTCATAGAGCAACTCTATTTCTCG
Source organism: Bemisia tabaci (assembly GCF_918797505.1). NCBI lineage: Eukaryota > Metazoa > Arthropoda > Insecta > Hemiptera > Aleyrodidae > Bemisia > Bemisia tabaci. The sequence continues at coordinate 40,907,572 of NC_092795.1, forward strand.
CCCTCACCTTCGCTTTTTTGACATTTCTCTAAAAATACATCTTGTTTCTGTCTCCGTTTAGGTTTTTTGCTAGCTTCAGCATTCGCTAAGACCATTGAAGGCTACAGAATTCTGTACATCAGGGTATCAAATTCATCCAACTGTTTTCGATTGAGAGAGCTCTGACGGAATATAGAGTCCTGCGGGGAAAACTATTGATGCTCAACATAGCTTTACTTTTGATCAGAGAACAACCTCATTCAGTCAATAAGAGGGTAAGTATTTATAACAGTTCAATCAGAAACTGCGTTATTAAAATGCCCTAGCTCATTTTGAGTATTACATTGCTCGGAAGAATTAGGTTTTCTAATTTTTAAAATGGAGTAGAACATATACAAACCATACGATCTAAATACTTTCTTTGTGTGTCAGTTCTACTGCTGAGGACACTATTCATGCTTACTTAAAATTTTCTCTTGTTTTGCTATACTACATCCAAACGACCGCAAGTCGGTGAAGAAAGTCGGACTTTGGACCAAGAATGCAGATTTTATTGATTCGTCTTAAAAGTGTAGAATTATTTCAATGAAGAGGACATATTACTGACCGTCCACTTATGCATGAATTCGGATACCACTATTTTAACTTTTAGGTAGCCGCTATTGCCTACCCTGAGACATGAAGGCAAATCTGTTTGCCTCAGGCACACTCTCAAACTTATCAAAGAAGCCTTTTTCTTTACCCGATTGTAGAGATCCAAGATCATATAATTTCTGTCAAGACAATGCACCAGTGAGAATTCTAAAACAAGTCGATTATTTTAAAAAAATGTCTCAATAGTACTCGATTTTGAACATGTTAGAAATAACCGCTTTGAGATTTTGATATTACAGCAACGTATTTGTAGACTCCGGTGCTCGTTGTTCATGCTTTTTGTTCATAATTGCCCGGTATCCTTTAAGACCCACGTCAGATTATGTACACCACGGATGAATCCATATTGTAACGTGATAAAAAGAAATGAAAGGTCTACAGACAAAATAATGCTCGGAATTTCGCCAATTTTGAAAATGATTATAAGCTCTAAAGCAAAAATCGTGAATGATCAGCATCTTTATTCTTCGTTTTTAATTATTCTTTTAAACAAGTAGAGAGCAGTTGATGCCTGTGTTATAAACCAGCAAATCATGGTCAAGAAAAAAGAGTCCTGCGTTGTTTTTCAAAAATTTGAAGAACACAATAAAATCGGACCGAGAAAAAAATGAAATTCCTGTTGATTTGACAGTGGAAATGTATCAGCTATTCAATGATCAATTTTTATTCTAAATTATTTATTAATTTATTTTTCCATATTTCTGTACCATTTACCAAAAAAATTCTCACTGCAAGTAAAAAGAAAAAGAAAAATCATTGATGGAAAGAAAAATCACGACTTTAATCCTCCTTTTGCACCCAGAGGTGCGCTTTCCACGCTGGTGGCAAAGTTCGTATCTCATTAAGAACATTTTTTAGGAGCCCTATAATCTATAATAGCATTGATCCCCTACGTAAGGATACAAGTATATTTTTGGCGCGCTATATACTTTTGACGAGCAAAATACTTGTGTTGTAGTGTTACTTCGGTAAATTTAGTAAGTGAAACACAAAGCAACCAAACTCACTGCTCTTAAAATTTGATCCATTGCATTTAATAGAAGACTCACTCCTCCACAAATTGTTAACCCAATTCGTTCGTATACATTGCACCTCTTAGTTTGTACCGGTAATATAGAGATGTCGCAGGCAAATAGTAAAATATTCTTACCTAGATTGAAACGTATGTTCTTTTTTTAACGTTAGACAAAATAATTCATTCCTCCTGCGAGAAAGAATTTTCTGTAAAAATGTGCATTACACAATGTTTTTTTTAACAACTTCCAGCTGCTGAGCGAACATTTGTAGCGGAAAATTTTCAGCGTTTCTAAAAAAAAATCGACCGCAAACCGTGCAGGCCGCACTAGTCGTCTTTCACTTTTTAGGGGGAGTTTTATAGGATTTCGTCGCGGTGGTTACGGCCACCTTGAATACAGAATTTTTAAAATTTTGACATTTAAATGTATCAGAAGAATTTGAAGAGGAAGGAACAAGGAGAGTTCGTAGATTTGATGAGTTTTCTCTCCAAAATATTGAAGACTTATCAGCTTTTCGTCTTTAATTTACAAAATTTCGGACACTGTCAAAATTTGACTATCTGCCCAGGCGTTTGATGAAATGCTTGATTTGACTAATTGCCGGCGACAGAGATAAATAACTAACTCCGTTAACTTGGCCTTTTCATAAAATCGACAACCATAAAAACATGTAAAATGAAAGTCATGGGATGAATGATCAAGTCATGGTCATCCCCCTCCGCGCACATTGGTACAGAAGGGTACAGAGAGCTGCAATGAGTATTGAAAACCACCAGCTACCGCCATCTATCGTGGCTTTGTTGAACTGCTCATCGTTCTTGCGAGCAGATGGATCTGCAATCTCGCGGGGTTTCTTCGTACTCCCGCCGATGGTTATTTTCGCGAATTTACTCTCCCCTATCTCATTCGCAACCGATCGTTATAAATGTCATACAATTTTGAATTTTTCTTATGTGGTTTGTAATCCAGGATTCCTTTCGATTTGACTAAATTTTGCGATTAGCAATTACAATTTTTGGCTTATCTGTAAAAACATTTATGTGCCTAGGGAAACTAATGTAACGTATGTTGTTTTTAAACTGAGCCAGAAATTGTAGTTCCTAATTGCAAAACGTACTTAGTCCAATTAGTCAGCATCTTACTATGTATTGAAATCCCCGGCTAAAATTTTGAGCGCTATTTTGACCACACCAGTAGTGTCATAGTTTTGTGCCTATCTCCCGGTAACACTACTCAACAGGAATATCGACGATGAAACTACCAAACCACGTATCTCGTTTGCGGTGTTTAAAAATCTACGCTCACATTTTATTTTTTTGAAGTAGACCAAATCAATATCATTCCTTGAAATTTTCACGGAATTTTCTCAGCACAAAGAGGAAAAATCACAGAAATTTTCAAGACTGGATGTTGAGTAGTTTTTCATTTAAAAAATAAAGTATGACAGGAAGTCTGCGACGTCGCAAACCGAGATACGTGGTTTGGTAGTTTCACTGTCGATATGTGTCCCAATCCTTTTTTTAAATTTTTAATTACAGCCCCAAAAAAAAAAAAATTATAGGGGAGCAACCCGCCTCCCACCATACACGCGTCACCGTTGATACATACAATCATGGGCAACTGTGCGTAGCAATGGCAAGATGCCGCTGTAGGGCTTTTCTTGATATTTTAAATTGGTGGAGCCGAAGACACAGAAGAACAAATCAAAATTGGGAACGCAGTTTTCCAGGAAGTTCTAAGTTAGGCGCATGGACTAACATAAAGATAAAATCATTAACAAATGGAATGTAATCACAATTAGACTAAACTTTACACTATAAAGGTACTAGTTCTGAAACACTTTTTCAACTCATACAACGCGAAGAACAATGAAAGAATGTACGAAGTTGGGTTCGAACCCAACATACAACTATTTTAACTCCGCGATAGGCCAAGTTGCATACGCTAGATTTTGCGGGCGAAATATGAGATCTTATTATTTCCTTCGATGAACTTTATTCTATTTTTTCAATTTTTTTCTTATAATCATGCCATTCTGTCTTCAATTTCTTCCTGAATCATAAGTTTCTCGATGATTCTCATTATGCACGCAGAGACAAAAATCTCCGGGATTCAAAAGCTCCATGGTAAAATTGAATTGTCCACGAAATTTTTGCCTGTAGGAAAAGAATTGCTTATGGGATCATGCTCATGACTTTAATTGCTATTTGTCGTAATAATGCTCAGCAACCCCATAATACATACTCTGTTAATTTTTATAGAGAATTGTTCTCACGGTGATATAATTGGGTCGCATTTAGCAAAAAGGAACCAGCGCGATTACAGTGTTGCAAAAATGTTGCTTCCTCATAATTTTCAAAAATGTCCTCTAGAATAGCAAACAAAATTGTTAATTATATAGGAAAAAATGTTTGTAAATTTTCATACTGTACATATAGATTAGTATTTTTAAAAGAAAAGAAGAAATTGCACGGGTTTAAAACAGTGTAATTGCGCTGACTCCTTTTTGCTAAATGCGATCCAATCATGACTGTAAAAGTTTTAATCAGCTTGGATGTTTCATATTTGCATAAAATTAGAAAGTTGCCTAGAGAGTAAAAATATTTTAATGACTTTAATACTGCTCTACAGGGCCGGATTTACTTACATGCCGCCCATGGGCCGCCTGTATTTTTCCGCCCTGTTTTGAAACATCAATAGATCGTATTCGACAGTGGTTCGATGTATCGTTTGGTTCAAAACAATAGAGCATAACCTTAAACAAAAACTTTAGGATTTAATTTGGAGAAGGTGAAAATAAGAAAATTCCTAACAATTTCTTTCACTTTATCTTTATTCTGACACTTTTCATTGCCATTTGGTACTCGAGAGAATAACAATTTGAGCACATAAGACACGTTACCTCAGATTTCTAAATTGACTTTTGAGGCGTTGGTTACATTTTGAACTAATCGATATCAATATAATCTCACCTGTATGATCTGTCGAATACGATCTATAAAAACCATCAAGTTTATAAAATTACATATTACAATTAAAATTAAAATTATAAAATCCCAATTAAAATTACATTGTAAAATAATACATTTTTGTAAAAGCCCTGTCAACACTAACAAAAGTTCAGTACCGTTAACCCATCCCTGTCTGGACAAGGCCTTCTATTTATAAAAAAGAACGAAAAAATTATGAAAGAACAAACATAAATGTGGTTAAAAATTTTAACTTCCACCGCCGCGCCGACCGGCGACCGCACTGTGTTAAATTGGCGCAATGCGTGAAGTATTTATGCAGTCTTGTAGGCGCTATGCGTTTCACGCCGACCGCTGCTGACCACACTGGCGCAATGCGTGAAGTATTCATGTAGCCTTGTAGGCACTATGAGTTTCAAGCCGACTGCTGCTGATTGCTGTGTTTGACGCAATGCGTAAAGTATTCAGCAAGGGGGAATAAAATGATAAGAAAGTTTTGAATTTTAATGATGGTACAAATTCGGCCAAATGGTTTCATCGCGAGCATAATATTTTACACGGTTGACCGAGTTTAACTTTTCATTTGTGCCTGATTCTTGTGTTTCTATTTACTCTCTTTTCCTTTCCGAGACATCTTCATCCACAGGCATTGCTATATTTCTAAGGTGCTTAGGGTCAGATTCAAAATAAGAATGTATTCGTAGAATGAGGGCCAGTTCCTTATTGGACGTTCACACTCGTGTATGCATACTTTATATTTTACCATCAGTCAACTACACTTGAAAAACGCAGAAACATCAAGACCCATCTGGCTTCGTCGCGTTCCCGGGCAAATCTACCTTAAAAAGCACGTAAGGCGTTTGTCTTCGATCCACTCCCAGAGGTCCCTCCCCAGAGTAAATCGACGGGAGCCTATTAAACTGATTCACATTAAAGTACAAAGACCCGTTGGCTGTCAGACTAAACCTAGCCACAAAGTTGATCCGCGTATCGTCGACCACAACCACGAGAAACCCAGTCTTAGGGTCATACATCTGCACAACATTCTGCTCGTTCTGTCCCAGGTAGACTACACCATTCGAATCCGTCGTTACATCGGCAGAGACTCCTATCTGGCCAAGGCTCCTTACCGCCGCGACAATCTCCGTCGCTGGAGTGTTAGGATTCCTCAAGAGGGATGTCGGGACGGAGTATAAGGTTCGGCCGAAGGGCGCAACGTAATACAAAGTCTCGAATTCGGGAGACAAGGCGACTCCATCGACGCCGTTCGTCAGGAAAGATGCCCCGACGGGTGTCCCGGCAGGACTCGTTACGACCTGGTACAAGGGATAACCGTTCACGAAAGCCACAAAACCAGGGAGAGCCCTGACTGAAAAATCACGCGCCAGAGTTCGCCAGGAGTCGCCGGTGCGCAGATCGACGACGATGATGGCGTTGTCCCGGGTCGGAGTCGAGTCGGAAATGTAGGCTGTGCGACGGAAGGGGTCCACGCGGACGTTGCCGAAGAGGGATGTGGGCCTGGCGACATCGGTCGGAAAGACGTAGGTGTCAACGACGGCGTCGTTGTTCGTGTCGATGGACACTAGTTTTGGACCTCCATATGAGGAGTCCAGCGTGACGCCCTCGGATACAACACGACCGGTGTCCAGGACCCACAGGACGTCGAAGATATCTATGAAGAGAGATATCACACCGAGGAAGTTATTCGAGAGTCCTTTCGTCTTGGGGAACGGCCCCGAGTTGTCGACGGCGCCTCCTGATGGGTTGTTGTACTCTTCGTTAGGATAGGGTGTTTCGCCGTAGAGATCCGTCAGTTCAGCGACTGCGTAGACGTTGTTGCTTCCGTTGTTGGTGTTCAGTTCGTCGAGTACCGCAGGGAAGCACGCGAATTTACGACCCGTCGATGAGACTGCAATGCCAACCGGCCATTGTTTTTCGTAGAGGTGGATGACCTCAAGGCTGGGGTCGAAGCCTAGCTGATCTGAGCGAATGGCTACCTGGGAGTTATCATTACATGTCACAAAGCCAAAGAGGATGATGATGATAAGCACGAGGGCGATTTCCTCCATCCTGTCAAGTAGCCAAAGGATTATTGAGATTAGAGATGTATTGAGAAGGCGGATGGGAGGAATTTGTTTAATTCATCTGAATAATTGGGGCATGAAAAAACTGACTGATATTTAGGCAATCGCTTCAGAGTAAATTACGATTTTAAATACCTAGAAAAAGCTGTATACTGCTTTGCACCTTTTGTAATAAACCATATCTTAATCTATGACTGAATTTTTCTCACTTTTTCTGAATGTTGTCATCAAAGTTTAGCAAGTCTAGAGGTGGCTCTTGAGAAAATATGATCGTAGTTTTAATTGCAATTTCCTTTCATCGAAAATTTTTGCAGGATTAAGCTTTTTTTAAATTCTCATTCAGCTGATATTTAGAATAAAGAGGAATGAAACGTATGGAAAATTCGTGGGAAAATTAAGCATGTGTTTTTTATAACATTTTTTTCTGAGAATCGTTCCGTAAAGTGATTGCACCCAGTCAAAAAGTACAAGCTAAAATTTTGAAAAGATCGGTTTTTTGTGCTGAAAGTTGTTATTTTTTGGCCTTCAAATTTTCCAATATTGTTTAAATGATGAGCAGTGCTTATTTTCATTCAATCCAGGTAAGCAAAATATCGCATCATATAGATTAAATCAATTAGTAACAATCATCGTTGTCAAATTGCCCGATAACCTCTGAGAGGATATGCACATGTGGTGTTTGGGTGTCGTAGAGTGTCAGAAAGGGGCTGTAGGAGCGAAGTAAGTATGTGTATGCAATAAAAATAATTTTCTCTTTACTTACTTGAATTTTACTGTGAGCTTTGAGGAGAATGCAACATTGACGAACTTATGTGGCATGATGGCCACATTTTTACTGCATGAAGTTTTCAGCAAGTTGACATTTTTTGAGTTGTCGTTTCCCTGTTTTTGTGCTCCCACACAAAGCGATGCATTTACGTAAATTTTTTCAGCTCCCAGTGACCATGAGGTAATTTTTTCTAATCGCACGAGTCGGGCCACGCGGAAAAAAACGGTTCACTGCTCTTGTCTAGAGAGGCGAGCGAAATGATATCACCTACATTTTTTGTATGAACCAGCCTTGCTCAGATAATTGTCTAGTCTTGCGGAGGTAGGGCTGGCCTACCCAAAATCCAGGTGATTTCATACTAGGAACTAGGACCCTGTCCAAGGGTCGTTTTTCCAGGATCTCGTGGGCTGCCGACAAGCGGTGTATCTTCTTACATGTGTACATCAGTGGTTGATTTGTAATGTTGATCTGATTTAGGTTGATTGTATGTTGATTGCTTAATTTTATCAAGGATCAGGAATCGTAAACAAGTTTTGGACACGATGGCAATTCAATTTTCTGCAAATCAGTTATAACATACCTAATATTTCAACCTTGCATCAACATTAGAAGAGGAAAAATACTTAACCCAAAAAAGCTACTTCATTCTCAATTTATACCATACTTACCACCTCCATTCGTGGCAGCTAGACATGCACCATTGAATGTTGAATAGAATACACACTCAAATAATAGATCTTGCATGCATATTTTTTACCTAGACTGAAATTTACGTGTTTAGTAAGTATGAATGCGCATGCGTAAAACTAAATGTATTTTATAAATGAAACTTTCAAATCAATCACCTTGCATATTCAAAGAAAAATGTTTTGATAATGGAAGCATTATGCCCCAGGCCCTGTGGTTGCATTTCCATATAATTCCGCTCTAAACAGCACATACGGTTTCTGTCTACGATCCATCCCAAAAACTCCTTGGCCAGGATAAGTCGCTGGGAGTGAATTCAACTGATTCACCGTGAAGTATAAAAATTCCTCGGTCACGCTGAGCGTATCCGCCCAGTTGATACGCTTATCTCGAACAAACAACATCGTCATGCGCGTTGAAGGGTCGTACATCGCCACCCCAGATTGTTCGGCTTGACCCGCGTACACGATACCGTTCGAATCACACACCAAACCCGTCGATATTCCTTTCTCACCAAGATTCCGAACCGACGATACGATCTCGGAATTCGACGTGTTACGATCACGCAGCAGAGCCGTCGGCACCGAGTACAAGAACCGACCAGCGATCACGGAATAGTAGAGCGTCGTCAGGTCCGGCGACAAGGCAATACCGTCGACCCCTGTCATAACGAAACCCGCACCTACAGCCTCACCGCTCGCGTCTCTAAGGACCTGGTAGAGTGGTTCACCCTGTATAAAAGGGACCGTCCCATAAATACTAAGTACGGAGCGGTCGCGTTCTAGTCTTCGCCAGGACTCGCCGGTGTTCAAGTCCAAGACGACGATGGCGTTGTCCGAGGCGTCGTAGCTCGTGTCCGTGATGTACGCGAACCCACGGTCGGTGTCGAAGCGCACGTCGTCGAAGTACGAGGTCGGTTTGGCGATCGTCGTCGGGAACAGGTAGGTTTGGGTGATGGTGTTGGTTTCCAGGTCGATTGAAATCAGTTTCGTACCGCCGGGTGACGCCTGGAGCAGCAGCGCCTCGAAGAGCACCCGACCTGTGTCGAGGATCCAGAGGACGCCGCGGGCGTCGATGACCACGGCTTGGACGCTGAGGAAGTAGTTCGAGAGGCCTTTTGTTGTGGGTGGGTTGGTTGTGAAGTCGACGGCGCCCCCGGGTGGGTTGTTGATGGCCTCGTTTGGATACGCTGTCTCGGTGTCGAAGTCGAGGAGTTCGGCCACCTGGAAGACGTTGTTGCTACCGTTGTTGGTGTTCAACTCGTCGAGGCCTGCTGGAAAGCAGGAGAACTTCCGACCGGACCTGGACACTGCGATACCCACAGGCCATTGCCCTCCGTATAGATGAGCAACCTGGAGCTTGTTGTCGTAGCCTAACTGGTCCTGGATGATGTTGTGGTCGTTCGTAGTTATCACCAATGCGGGCATCAAGCATACCATGGCGATGAATATGATTTTATCCATGATGCAGTATCGATATCTGTACAAAAGAAATTTTGAATCAAGAGGGTTGAATGGAAAAAACTTCAATTACAATAATTGGACTACATTGGTATGGACGCAGAGTTACCGGAAGTTTATTGATTTCTTATCAGAGAAGCTAGCCAAACAGGGATTTGACCCCAGTCAAACAGGTAGAGGAAATAGATAGACGGACTACTTTCAAATATTTTTTCACTATTTGGGGGGGCTTTAAATGTATAAAATCGAAACATTTTGCGGCTGAATCTGAATTCCGGACTGATACATTGCAGCTTTTGTCAGCTTGACCATTATTTCCGTCTTTAGTTGGCCATATTTTTTGGATACAGCCACTAATTTTTACATTTTATCTGCGAGTCACACATGAAAAGTTAACGAGTTAACGGATGATAAATTGAGGTTGGAACATTAAAAAAATCGATCAAATAGGGAAGCCTGCAAAATAAGCATCCTTGTTGTTACTGCATCTTTAAATATTTAAAAAAAAAAAATAAATAAAACTGTTCTCTTAGTTGGTGTAGAAAATTACAGCAAAAACTCTTTTGCTTGAGTCGTTGTCGAATCAGCATTGTTTTCTATCAATTTCATTTTTCTCAAAAAGAAAATAAAAATGCAAAAATCTGTCATGAAAATTTGGGTGTATAGGGTATAAAGATCGACTTTCTATGGCTTGTTCTGAAATAATGACATAAACAGACCCCTACTCTGGCTCTATCACCATAAGCTATCTGGGTATAATTGTGTTGATAAATTTTACATCACATACTCGTGCTTTCCAAAATTAAATGAGTCTCACTTAAAATTGGCAATTCTAAAATAAAAATTGCAGCAGATTAGCAGATAATCATCCATGTTTACAGGAGTATATAAGAGGAGGATGAATATTGAATATTCAAAGATGAGAGAATTGCCGGAACGATTCAACCTGAAATCCTTTAAAAACCAGCACGGCTACTTTGGCCGCTATAAACATGCTGAGACAATACGGTAAAATAATATACAAACAATGTAAATCAGACAGAAACTGCACAGGAACTTACTAAGACAAATATTGGTAGCCTCAATCACGCACAGCTTCGACTTATAACTAAACAAAAATATTCAGTTTTAGCAAAGACGATCCATTACGAGACTGCGATTTTCCTCTTGCTTCTTTCCTGCTTCACACTATTGAGATAGAGCACGTTAAACTGCTAAAAGTATTTTGGTATCATGCTTTACATTAATGAGTATTGTTTAGTTCGCATATTCGTCCATTTTAGTGACATCAGCTTCGAATGAGTTTCGTTACTTTGCTTACTAAGGTAATCACTTAAGTTTAAGTTTCGGCCACACTGTGCTAGCATTTTATAAGTTCTCACACACTTCTTTTTACATCCAAAATGTTAAATCGACTTCACTTTTTTTTCGGTGTGTGTCAGTGACACATTGATCAGAATATAATGAATTGTCGTTCTCTAAAGAGAATTATTAACACCAGATGCTCTTAAGTTTACTAACGTTACCCGAACTCTAAGCGAATTTTAAAATGCAGTGCACTAAAGTTCAGTTTAAAAGTTGTGTCATTCTATCTTTTTGAGACTCATATTTTAAAGATTTTGAAACTCGGAATTCTCTCTGAAATCTAATTCAATTGTATTTTGCAATATTCACTTACAGTGCTGGCAAGTCTTGGGGATCAATTAATGAGTTGCCGTCAAAATCCCTTCTCGGGTGAATTGGAAACACCGGGCTGGACCGTGGGTTGCTGCTCAATTTGGGGGAGCTTTTGGGAGGACCAACGGAGAGGGCGTCCAAATCCGGAGACCCGAGCAGCCATTAACAAGGCACTAATAGGTGGGGGAGCAGCTCAACTACCCTAATAGGGTTTATCCACGGGTGTTTGCCTGGCGGGCTCGCGGGTGTCAGGACCAATTAGAACGATCAAAAACGTGTGCGTGCAATCGTCTGGCCCCCAAAACCTCCCCTTCTTCAGCCGCCTCTCAGCTATGAGGCTCTGTAGAGCTTTTCTGCCAGGGGTTTTCCTCAGGTTGTTGCCAGATTGGAGATCGTGTTGTGAAGCCTACGGTCGAAGTTGAAAGTTTAATCGAGTAACGAGTTAATAGAATCTGCTTACGAACAGACATATTTGAATCCAGATTGGATGCTCGTACTCGTTTGGTTTTCCACAATCCCCTATCTTTAATGGTGGGACGATTAAGATAGTTTAGCTAATTTAAACCAGAATTTTAGGAAAAGTAAAAAAGTAGTCATACAGTTACTTACGAGCATTCTGGCTTTCTTTGTTATTGGTATTCATGGCAAACGCGTTTCACCCCCCATATGGGGCTTCTTCAATGCCGATATTGTAACTTACACTTAATCAAATTGTGCGGTGCGAGCTCGCAGAGCAGTCGATTTTTATTTATTCTAATTGTTTCTTTTTAAAAATGTGACACAAACTTTTGAAATATGCTGAGTTTCGCGAGGGTCATCGGTGGATTTTTTTTAGCGCTTTTAGTGATTTAGTGTAAGTTATAATGTCGGCACTGAAGAAGACCCACATAAGGGGGGGGGGGGGGTGAAACGCGTTTGCATTGAATTTTAGTTACAAATAAAGCCAGAATGCTCGTAAGTAACTGTATGATTACTATTATACTATCGAATTCAACGCTTAAAAAAGTAGTGTTCCATAATCCAACCGTTCTCTCAACGTTTGATGACTGCAATAAAATGAGAAACAATCTATGAACCAATTGAAATTTTGCTTTGAAACTGAACTGCTTAAGGTGCATGACCATCATGAAAATGTTGGCAAAATCAGTTTGGATTTGACTATTTTCGAGTCAATTTCTTTATACAAAAAAATACTATTTCTTGAAAATATCATTTGTTGCTCGGATATTAAATTACTGCGCTGCCGAAGTAAAAAATTACACCTCACACAAGTGTGATTAAATATACTCTTTAGTGATACATTATAATTATGTATGAAAGTTTTGTTTTCGCGGAAATCATTCAATAGTAGACGGTTGAAGCCAAGGATTGGTTCAATGTCATGGAGAATGAAATTCCAATTTTGGACCCTCATTCTTTTTACGGCTAACGCAACCGGTTTTGATTTAATCTTCACCGACGTAAATGTATTGTTGTATCAGATTCGGTCTGACCTTCCTTTTTTTCACATTTTCATTAGAACACTACTTTTCAAAAAGTAAGGCGTGTAAATTTATCCTCACTGGAACACATTGGATCTAGAGTCCAAACTCTTAAAAACATTGACAAGAAAAAATACTCTTGATTCAATCGGATTTTTGCTTAAATCAAGGACCAAGCCTCTTAATTTGTGCGGATTTCCTTTTGATTTAAGCAAAAATCTCATTGAATCAAGAGTATTTTTTCTTGTCAATGTTTTCAAGAGTCTGGACTCTAGATCCAATGTGTTTTTTTTTCCAGTGTCCTCAAAAAGATGGGTTTTGCTTCAGTCTATGCATTCCCTTTTTTCCTTATCAATGCTAATCTGACTCACAAATTAATTGACGATTTGGTCATACGATTATTTATAAAGCAGAATAAAAAGCACGCCCTGGTAAAAATAAGCCATAAAGGCGATAGAGAAATCTTATGGCCGGCTGTAGGATTTTCTATAGCTTTTATAGCTGGCGATAGGATTTTCTTATTGCACTTATAGCCGGCGATAAAAAGCTCTATCGTCCTGAATGGCCAGTGATAGAACGCTCAATAGCCGGCTATAGCCACGAATGGCCGGCGATAGAACGTTCAATCGCCGGCTATAGCCACGAATGGCGCGCGATAGAACGTTCAATCGCCGGCTATAGCCACGAATGGCCAGCGATAGAACGTTCAATCGCCGGCTATAGCCACAAATGGCCGGCGATAGAACGTTCTACAGCCGGCGATAGCCATGAATAGCCAGCGATAGGACATTCAATAGCTGGCCATAAGTGGCTATCACTAGATAGTGGTGATAGGATAACGGCAATAACCATCCGCTGTCAAGACAGCCATCTGTAGCCGGCAACAGAATGTTCATGCAGTATCCGACGATTGGAAATACGCGTGTGCACGAGGGGCAATTAAAAAAGTAATTTTTTTCGAAAATCATCATAAGCGCCAGTGAATCTACCCTGGAAATTTATTTTCTAAAAATATGTTTCTTCAATTTTTTCTCAATAATTCTTGCTTTTCCACAATTTGATTTGTTTTTGATTTTTTTATTTGAATCGGCCATATACACTGTTAAAAATTGTTGATTCCGTCCAACAGAAAATCCGGAGTGAGAATGAATAGGGGAGTGAGATTCAGCGCATAGGTGCTGAGATGTGTCGCATGAGTGCGCAAAGCACTCCGCACCGGAGCTTCAGTTGGGTCCTAAGTCATGCGCACCTCTCTCTCTCTCGCACTAGCGCTATAAACTGTCTCTTCTTCCCTTTAGGCCTACCACTCCCATAATGAAAATGAAAAATTTAAAGAGAAAAAAATGAATAAAATAATCGAATAGTGGAAATAATAGAATAGTAGAAATAATCGAATTACAGAGACAACAGAAGAGAAATAAAATAAAGTAAATTAAATATATGATAAAATGAAGTGAAAGACTAAATTGAAGTAAAAAATTAGAGGGAGCAAGGAAATGAGGTAAAAAAATGAGGTGACGAAAAATATAAAGTATAAGAGAAAAAACTAAATGAGGTTAAAGAATAGAATGAATTTAAAAAGTAAACATGATGAAGTATTAAAATAAATTACAGTAAAAAATAAAACAAAATCAAGGAATAAGAAGTAACTAATTAAAGAAAAAAAATGAAGTACTTGAAAAAATAAAATAGAGTGAAGAAAGAAATAGAGTCAGCAAGGAAATAAAGCAAGTAAAACGATAAAATAAATTTGAAAAATATAGTAAAGTAAAAAGTAAAATAAATACACGGACAAATCCAGGCAGATTGAAAATATCCTAGTTGCCCATTCAAATCGACGTTAAATACCGGTTTTGCGTCGCATGAAGGCATCTTCTGGTAAAGCTCAATCGATAGGGTCATCTGTTAATATTAGGTAGGTCCCGGGTTCAATCCCCAAGGTGGGTAGAATAATTCTAATCTTCAAAATCAATTTAAGTACGTCCCAGTAGTTTCATTATTTTTATTTTTCATGGTTTCAAAATTTATTTCCACAATTAACCCTTTTCCACCATCCCCTAGCTGCGAACTCCTAAATTTTCTATAGCCGGCGATTGAGAATTCCTACAGCCAGCCATAGGAATTCTCAATCGCCGGCTATAGAAAATTTCTATCGCCAAAAGGCCATGTTTCAATTTACCATACGATTTTTCCTATGGCCGGGCTATAGGTAATTTGTATGGCTTATTTTTACCAGGGCGGTAATATGGCCACGAGAACATTGCCGATATTTGTTCCGAAGGAAATTACATATCAGATTTCTGTCGCACTGAATTTGAGTATACGCGTAAAAATAACTTTGGGAAAAAAGTTAAAAACCGAGGCCAGACTACGTCTTATCTGCATTCGATTGTTTTGCTCACGCAGTCATTGAGAAATCACCACAAATGGGACAAACGGAACCAACAGAACATGAAATTAGAGCTTAAAAAACGACGAGTGTTGGCGACGGCGCAGGGATACAACTATTCGTGCTTGATGGATGTCTGCGTTGCGTCTGCGAAATTGAAGGCGCGATGGCGCTAGGTGTGAACTCTAATCGCTCCGCTCTTTGCTGCCAATGAGATGTCGCTCAGATCCGGGAGAAAAGTTAAAAATTGCGGACCGATTCTGCTTTTCCTACCCTCGGCTGTCTTGCTAACGTAACTCTAGAAGCACCACTACTGGTAAAAAGAACGGAAAGAAACAGAGTCGGGAAATAGAGCATGGGAAACGACGCGCTTCGTTGACGGCGCAGAGATACAACTATTCGTGCTTGATGGATGTCCGCGTTGCGTCTGCGAAATTGAAGGCGCGATGGCGCGAGGCGTGAACTCAAAATGCTGCGCTCTTTGTTGCTAATGAGATGTCGCTCAGATTTGGGGGAAAGTTTAAAAAAAACAATTACCGACCACATCTCTCCTATTTGCTGATGTTGTTGTAACTCAATTTTTTCAATTTTATGTCTGATCCTCTTTTCGGGAGTGAGTGTAGAACCACATTTAGCTTCATAGAGCTCGTATATATTGACCCTTGGACTCTTTCAGAAGAGATAGACTTGCCTCGGCTTGACATTTATAGAAGTAGTAGTCGAGAAATATTTTCTGAAACTCAATTTTGTTTCCATTTGATGTCTAATCATTTTCTTACGATGTATTTGTAAACCTCTATTCAAAGCTCGTGTGTGCCAATTCTATGTAAATCGGGAGGCACGTTTGTTAGCAAACCCCGGGTCATTTCGACGCAGGTTGGGCATTTAAGAGTTCAATACCGCAGACGAGGTTAGACTGGCAGACATGGTCTTGTAGTTTTACCGTCGAAATGTAAATTTGGATTGGCATGTTTACTTATTTATGAAGAAGTTCATGAATTGATTTTTACAGTTATTGCTGCGTACATCGATTTCTACCTGAATTTCAAAAGAGGGATCATTTTCGTCAACTCTTTTAATTCCTATTGTATCAATGCCTTTCATGTTTTTGTGAAGTTGATGAAACATGACGTTTCCCGCTGCTGTTAAAACTTAAAATATCAATTTTTTCTGAAGAATAATCCTAAGTATAAATGCATTCAATTTACTCTTGTTTTAAAAATATGTACCTACTTGAAAAAAATGCTTATTCGATCTGGCACCAACGCTGATAGGCTAGCTTGAGGCTTATTTCAGCGAACGTGCCGAAAGGCGAAAAGTCCAATCTGCGGAGCGTGCATCGCGTGACGCAGGACAAGGCTCGGCTTCAAAAGTTACTTTGTGTCGAATTTAACTTGCCGCTTTGTCAAACTAATCCCGACGCGCAAAGTGGCGCCCAAATTAAGATACCACCCGTGGCTTCTTCCACAGTCTTGGAGAGGACTCCCCTTGGTCTTTGGGATTTTCTCCCAAGTAAAAAGTCGAATCTGATCAAGCACGTCTGAGAGTCAAAAATGACATGGATGGTTAAAAATCGCAAGACATCAAGGCATCATCCTATGATGATGCCTAAACAGCACAACTAGCACAACATGCAGCTTTTAATCAACTAGCACATACATGATGGTAGACTTTACCCAATATTGATTTTAAAAGGATTTTTTTTTTTTCTTCAAATTTGCTGAGAAAAGCTGCGCTCGATTAAATTGATCTACTGAGCTTGATGGGCGGTGCGGTGGCTCCATACAAAGAAAGCACTTGTATTTTCCTGTATTTTTCGTAACTCTGTGGCCTCTACCGCTGATTCTGATGATGTTATGATTTTAAATTGTGTTCTCGATTTTTGAATGAACGTCGCGGAAATATAACATTCCTGAATGAAGAGTTTGCAGGTGTCTTTAATTTTGTTGAGTTCATCCCTCCAATGATACTGCTAGGAAAACTGAGTACGAGGATATCCTTGGTTTCTAAATTGGACAATTATTCTAGAAAATATGACAAAATAACCTAATCTGCTAAATTACATGTGTTTAAATGGGAAATACCACCAGATGGCGTCATAAGACGGCAAATTTTTTTCACTTTTAAATATATTTTTCTCCAGGATCCCATGTCAGAAAAAATTATGAAAAATACTGCGAACTCAGCTCATTAAACACTCTCAGATGAATCAATAAATTTTTTGTGTACATATTCTCCATTGCCGCGGTCTGCTTATTTTCCATCTCTTCTCGCCCTCTTGCCTTGCGGGTGGGAATTGTTCCTTTGACATATTTTAAACAAGATGGAATCGCGAACCCATCGCAACAAACATGTAAAACCACCCTCTGAAACAGAATTGGAATTGAATATATGGGATATGGAGAAAATGAGTGAGGTGAGATGTGAAAGTTGATCACTCAGAGACAGGACACTTAAATTCCTCAGACATCCTGCCTTGTCGTGCTGAGAATTAGATGAGTCACAACTTCGCAAAAAAAAGGGTGGAGGGAAGAAGGATATTAAGGGAATGCAAGAAAAAAAATCGGCCTTGTCTAGTTCTAATCGGTTAGAATCTTTACTAGTCATAATCAAGTATAAATGATGCTTTCAACAAGAGTCATGAAAGAGGTAGAAAAGGAACCAGCTTGAGCGTAAAACTGTAAACAAAGAGTACACTGATGGTATTTTTCAGACTAGAGAGGGCGCTTCAAGAAACCCCTTGCGTAATTACCCGCATTCGCAAGAAGTTTTTTTTAGACAATAGTTGGTGCCAAATGCTCACGTGGAATGTCAAAATAAGCCCCGATATCAATTCCAATCGGAAATTAGTCTCCTTTTGAAATCCAATCCAAGTTCGGATTCCTTCAGCCCTTGGATTGTTCAATCATTATCGAATTTTTTAATCGATAGGTAGCATTGCTAAGATAGGGATTTATCGATGTATGACGATTCAACAATCGACCAACAGGTTCAACTCAAAAATGGACGTATTTCTGTCAAACGGAACTATGTGCAATGTAACATGAGCCCTGTTATGTGTATATTCTTATGAGTCTCAGGGCTCATGTCCTAATGCACATAGTTCTGTTCGATAGAAATACGTCCAAATAACCCTTCCAAAAATCATACCGAGCCCTCTCTCGGACGAGCCTCTCTGAGTCATCGAAATTCCCAATATTAAACGATGCCTTGACATGTGACAGCTCTGCGCCACTCTCTGTGATTCTTGCGGGAATAATCGCAAATAAGAAAAGAAAAAGAACGCGCTGCGACTGAGAAGGATTCCAAAATTAATTGTGAGTAAAATGAATAGTTTTTAAACACAACAGCAGTTCGTATATCAATCCCTTTGAAGACACTCTGAGCCTAGATGACTCACGGCATGAGTCATCGAAAGTATTGCTCCAGAGCCGGTTGAAGTAACTCAACATACACACACTTGTATTGCCGTGCTAAGAAAAACGTCGTATGAACATTAGAGACTTGTCTTTTCTCCTATGCAATTTTTATTCTTGAGGAGAATAGGTTTATTTTCTCAAGAAATTCTCAGATAATTTAAATTAGGTCGCGAATCTAATTCTCTGGAAAATTGTCTGAAAAATATTTTCAGATTTTCCTGGAAATTCTTTTACTATCAGAGAAAATTTGGCAACGTCGGAAAACTCAAACGACGGGCTTCCATAGCACGGCAGAATTGTTTTCGCGGTGTAGTGTTCCACTTCACGCAATAAGGAAATATTTCGATGTATTTTCCAACGATTAGATGCCAGTTTATATAATTAGTGCGATTAATGGATAGTTTAATACATTTCTGTCCTGAGATTTTGGGTATTGAGTGACAAACAGATACAGTTAAATGGAATTTAAGATAACAAAAAATATAAGAACATCCATGTAAGGAGCGCTGTTTTTTTTGGCAAACGCTTTCGGCAAAAACGCAATAAAAATATGGTAAATTTTTCTATCGTAATTTTTATCTTCGTTTGAATCGGACAGTTACGGCTCAGAGTCATATGAAAGTCATATTTAAGTCATATTTTTCAGCCAAAAATATGTTTTCATCTTTGGCATCCAATTTCATTTCACTAGGGGGGGCACACCCCTTAATCGCTTCGCGGTCCAACCCTTCGAAGAGCTTGGACGCCTCAGACGTTTTACGTGCACATTACTCTGACAAGTTTACGTAACTTTTTTGTCAGAATATTTATCAGTTTACTGCCTTAAATTAATTTTGAATGTTCACAGGTTATAAAAGAAAATACGCTTAAAATAAATAATTTGCTTAACCCACGTTACCAAATACTTCCTAAATATTCCATAATATAACAAAGAAATGAATAGTAGTTTTGCAATACACGCTAAGCTGACGCTAGAGTATTCCAAATAAAAGGTATCGTGAAATTGGTGGTTGTTCACAAGCCAACATACTGAAATTCCCTTAGTCTGGCACATCTAATTCGATTAAATCGAATCTGACAGAATGAATGACTGGTTAGAGATGAAAATACAGGGCAATAAACAAATACGTGGTAGGCCAACAACCATTGAAAACCACCATGAGGAGCTGAGAGAGTGACACGATGAAAACCTGGAAAGCTAATAAAAATGAAGCAGAATAGAGGAAAAGGGGTGGGTGAGCGATCCGCAGGGAAACTCGCGGATTTTTGTGGATAGGAAGCTGTCAAAAATCACGCCAACGCTTTCACAGCGCAAAAATTGGGAATGAATTATTTCAATGGCGGTGACGTAATAGCCACGAACAAAAAATAAAATATTATTTAGAGAGGAAAAGACCGAGTGGAGGAGAAAAAAATAATTGTGTGGAAGGAGTCTTTGGAAATCTCGCAAATTGTTCGCGCGGATCCGTCTCTAATTTATTCGGTAAAAGTCGTCAGTTTCCGGTGCCGCCGGGGAGAAATGGAGGCGACACCCGGCTCCGAGCGTCAAGATTCGGAGATTCGGAGAAGGGAAAAAAGTAGGCGGATTTAAAAATGAAAGAATCACCGTCAGCGAGCATAATAGGCGTTATATTTATCCAGCCACCCGATCAAAACCGAGGGAAATACAATTAAAATCGTCAGGCGTACGCAGAGCGTGGGCGGAGGAGAGTAGCGACGGAGGGAAGGAGGGGGGGGCAGGCAGCCCGGAACAGCGTGTGCCTGACTCAAACGAAATTAAAAGCACCTTTATTAGAAAGGAGGGAAAAAAGTCTTCCCTCGCGAGGCCCGGAGAAAACGCTAAAGGAGGAAAATAAAGAATAAACATAAATAAATAAAGTATGCAAAATAAAGAAGCGGGATAGATTTCACCGGGAGGCGAGGGGTGGAGCGAGGGCTCTCTCGCGCTTTACCCTTCCTCGTTAAGCCCCCCTCCGCGCTCGGCCCGGAGGCCCTTCATTTATGCCACACTGCTGAATATGTAAAAGTAGTCGAACGAGGGATACTGATTAAAAAGAGGGAGCTCGGCGAGAAAGGGTGAAAGCTGGAATGAGCCCCGATTGGACGCCGCATCTTTTTCGGAGTTTATTTTTTTACCGAGTGCGCTCTTTCCCGATTTTTTTCCCTGCTCCCATTTTGGAGCCCCTCCCGCGGGAGTCCGAGCCTCTCGAGTCAAACTCCGCCAGCCGCACATTACGCAAATGAGGATTTTTAGCCGCCGCTCCGCCGCCAAATCCACCGAGTTTTCCACTGAAAAAATAATCTCGGTGTATTTACTAAGATAAGGGTACAAGTACCAAGAATTCAGGGTTCTATTTGATCCCAGTTTTTTCTTGGTAAAATTACCATTTATGGGATTGGTAATTTTACCGTGAAATCCCGGTAAAAGTATCGGACTTTCTCGGTAATTTTACTGGATCTTGGTAAAAACGCCAATACTTTTTATCGACTGTGGTAGAATTACCGAGATAAAATGGCAAAGTTACCGGGAATCGATTACCAATAAAAGTAGTATTCTTACCTGAAGAAACAGTAAAAATACCGGTTTTTAGATAAGCTTGCCAGTCTGTCTTGGTAAAATTGCCAATAATTGGTAAAAAAAGCGAGATGGTAAAGGTATCAACGGACCTTGGTAAAAACGCCGAGAATGTTTTTTCAGCGTCTTTTCATTTCCCACATGGAGCAGCCAATAGACCGTATTCGCTAGTGGTTCGATGTATCGTTTGGTTCGAAAGAATAGAACATAACCTCAAACCAAATAATTTAGGATTTCAGTTGAAAAAGCTAAAAATGAGAAAACTTTTAAACCAGTATGGACGAAAACACACCGACTCGGAAAAAGGAAACTAATCAAGACACACACACAACTGCACAGTAGATGAAGAGATTAGTCTGAGAAGAAGATTTTTGGTGCTGAAATACAAGCACTTAAGGACATTTTAAAGGTCCAAGTGGGAACAGATGCGCTAACTTCAATGACCTTTATAAAAATTGACCGTCTTTAATGAAAATTGAACATTTTCGAGTTACCGAGTTGATGTGTTTTCGATCTCACTGATTCATGTTACACTTTTCATTGGCATTTGGTACTAA
This sequence comes from Bemisia tabaci, assembly GCF_918797505.1. Lineage (NCBI taxonomy): Eukaryota > Metazoa > Arthropoda > Insecta > Hemiptera > Aleyrodidae > Bemisia > Bemisia tabaci. The sequence continues at coordinate 40,929,288 of NC_092795.1, forward strand.
AAAGAATAAATGATCTGTCACAGAGGACCCGTTCCCTCAGATTTCTAAATTGATTTTTCAGGCCATGTTTACATGTTGAACCAATCGATATCGATACAATCTCACCTGTTTCATGTATCGAATCAGTGGTTGTAACACACGCCGATTGTAACAGCAATTTACCCGTAAGGAATCGCCTTTGGCCGCTAGGAAATTAAACTAGCAGTCAAGTCTGGCCGCCAAGAAAATCGTTGTTAAATTCCGTTTTTGGGATTTTTCGGCGTATTCCTGACTTAAGGCGTTTCGAAAGGGCAACTTTTCATTTTGGTTCCTAAGAAATCTGAGATGGCCCCTAAGAAAGAAATTTTCAGACCAGATAGCTGCCGAAACTTCATGCCGAGTTTCAAACACTGTATCGAATACGATCTATGTGTTCAGTCAAGTAACATTCGATTCTTTTAACTCGCTTAATTTTTAAAATTATATCCAATCAAAGCTCATGATTACTAAGGTTTCCTTAAATTTTAAATATCATTATTTAAATTTCCATCATTTTTTTGAAAAAGCACTGGCAACAGAGGCTCTTATCCTCTATGTAAATGTTTTCCACTTGCATCACTCTGAGATAAGTCTGGGGGGATGGGGTGAATGTGTGAAACACTCAAAGCAGGGCTTAAACTACTTCAGATTTTAATGATTGTCGTTCTGACCGTAGGTGCCGGTTTTTAAAACCCTCGAAAAGACAAATAATTTTAATAAAATTGCCGCGTATGAAAGCTCTCTTTAAAATTTGATGGAGCGAGAGACACAGCGGAAAGCCGACTAGTACCACGATATTCTAAGTTGTCCCGCACATTTTAACTGCTTTGTTTAAGTCAGTGCGAGACGATAAAAATATTCTGAAATATTTAAATAATATACAATAATAATGAGAGGTAAAAGTTCCAGATAATTTTGACCTTCTTGTCCCTCCTAGCCATCGCCCACACCTCTCTTTCCTTAAAAAAAGAGAAAAAGATGAGGAGAATGGATCGAATAGCAATTTAAGGATCCTCGAATCTACTCTAAGTTTATTACTAGTGTGACGATTTTATACTGAGATTTTTCTAAACTGTGTGCAATTTAAAGAAAGTATGAAAATAGCAAGTAGTTAACGAATGAAAACAAATTATACTAGAGGGAGCTTTTAACTGTACCAGTTAGGCCCTTATCCTCCTATACCTTTACACAAAAAACGAAGTGAAAAATGGTACGAAATTCTTCAACTCTCTTTCAAAACAGTCAAGAATGAAATAGGAGCATTTTTAACTCACCTTGCATAAAGGATCTCACATTTTTCTGGAAAAGATTTAAAATTGTCTGTATGGCTTAATGGTGAGCTTCAAATCACATTCTCAAAGGCAAAATGATTACACCCAAACGATGTTATGGACGCGGATTTAAGTTCATGTTCGCTGGGCACTCACTCAGAATATTTTAATGACTCTCATTCTTTATTTGCTTATGTTCTTTTATTTCCCTACTTGTTATTCATGTAGGTTAGAGAAGTTAGAGAGAAAATTTCGCTTTTTTATTACTTGCTGACATGTTGAGAGCCATCCGATGTTGCAAACCAAGTTTCATATTAAACATTACCACAATCAATAATTAATTGGAAACAAAAACTTCGACGTTATGACATAAAATAAGGCAGACTTAGACGTTGAGCTCCCTGTCATATTCAATGCTATTAAAAAAAACCTAACCGCATTCTAAATGACCAATACAAATAGCGCAAAAATAACTATAAAAAATGAATAAGTTAAAGGTAAAGAAATGAAAAAACAAGTTTTTTTAAATTAAGAAAATAAACCGGAAATTCCGTGAAATAATTGAAATTGGAGTACAAATAATATGTTTCTTCATTCCACCGACAATGAAAAGTTTTTCTTCAGATTAAACATTTTCAAGAAATTATGCGTAGGTCATAAAATGTAGAGAGTAACAGAAATCAGAAGGAGCATTATTTTCATTGGCACCTTCTTCACCCACGTGGATTTTACAGAATCAACAACAATTTAACCATTCTTCCAGCTCATCATAGTAATGAACTCTGGGATTTTGCTAAGACTAATAAAATATCTTATCTTCCATGTCATGTCAGCTAATAATTTAACTATATTCTAATATTTTTCCTATCCTGGTTTTCATTAGCTCCAATTTTTATGTAAAATTTCAGTAACGAGCTTCAGGAAAAATCAAGGAGGTTTTATGAGTAATTATTCTAAATTATTTTTTTTTAAATTTTAATCCTGTCCATCTCTTGTTTTCAAAATAATAATTTGGATTAGTTTTGTGCTATACCGTCGACTGCGTCGTTGTTTAATGTATGAGTCGAGATTAGGTAATATCCGGCTACAAACACGTGACAACCCTTCTTCCTCAAACATATCTCCCTCTTTCCGTTCTTTTGTGCCTTTTTGGAGATTACAACACACAAACATGTGCATTAATAGATTAACGCGACGGTGCGGTGTCTTTGGGACTGGATCAACCACATATTTTTTGCTGCTATCTCGCTGATGCATTATTATTCTTTCTACTTTTTTATGCCATTTGTTTCCACTTAAGACCTCAGGGATCATATTTTATAATTCTGATATTAAAAATGTCTCCTTTGCCATGGTAACTCGAATGCATTTTAAGTTTCAATATTGAATTGCCGTTTACTTTTGTATGTCCCTTTCTTTTACTTTCATTTTCTACAAAACAAAATATTTTTTCCCTGCTTGAACTTGTTGACTTTTATCAGACGGTGTTCACCGTTATTCATTTGTTTTCCTATTTTTTTTTCTATATTTTATATTTTTTTTTAAATTTATTTTTCATGTTTTGTGCATAATCACAATTTCTGTAAAACTATTCTATATTTAGGCTGCTATTTTTACAGCCAGTGTGTTGTTTGATATTCTTTTCAATATTAATTCATTATTTTATTTATATTTTGTTTCAATCGTTATTTGAAATGTTCATTTAGGTTCATTTTTTATTCAAAGGAAAATTTTCTCGATCGACAATTTCAGTCACTTTTTTCAGTGCATTACACAACGTTAAGTATTTTTCAACACAATTATATCGAACATTACTCATCATATAAATCCCTCTGATATTTAAAGTAATCGTCAAAAAATAGCAAAAAAAAAGAAAAAAAGAAACAAGAATCATATGTAAGTGATGATAAAAAAATAGAAGCTGGTAGCACCTTCTCTCTTTACATAGCTTCAAAGTTTTTCCTAGGTAAATTTATCAGAAATCTCTCCTGCAACTGCGCCATAAAAATAGACACCGGGTACGGTACAATCTTTCCATCCGCAGTTCTACACAATACCTCCAAAGTCAAAGTGGATACTCAAACCATCGTGTTTCACACATGAAGCCCCCGTTATGCTTCGGTCGTTACATGGTATAATCAAGCGCTCCTTTCACACTTTCTTCAAAAGCGCAGTCGCCGTTGGAGAACTAGTCTTGAGCCCTGCGAAAAAGTTACATCCCTCTATATTTCGCCTGGAGTCAATGGGAAACCGAACACTGCTGGGGAGGGGGGTCAGAGTAACATGCATCCGTCGCCTGCCTCTGCCATTTGCATTCCCCTCATAGGTGATTATAATCTCACTTTCTGATTCCTCCATTTTTATCGTCGTCTGCGCTTTTTGACTCCCCCGCTGATCCATGGAGAGGAGTTGGACGCCATAAAGAGGGCTCTAATGGACGAGGAATCATTCCGCCGGGGGAGGAGGGAGGCGTTCGTTAGCTGAGAGGGAGGGTGCATAATTAGAGAGGGAATCGAGACGATTTTTGCTAGATTGACTCCTTTTTGTCATTATAAATCTCATTAGGGCTGCGCTTATCGGTCGAGGGGTGGTATCCTGCGGTCGGTAGGCGCTCGTCTGACTCGCAACAACCGGGACCACCAGTCAAGTCAAATCGAAAGAAATTCATGTTGTGGTGGCTGAGGCATCGGCGTACAGTGAGTTCTTTACGGGAGGGAAATATTATGTTTCAGAGGAAGAGGAACAGGGAGAATAAGAAGACAACTTGACGTTATGAGCCATAACCAAAATATATCACTCCTCTCATTTTGATAAAAAAAATCATTTGAATTAATGATAAAAAAGGGAACATGCTAGGAGGTAGATTGCATGTGAGAATAGTCAATGATGTATGACGACAGTTGCGATGATTTTCGCCCAAGAGAATGAGCAGATGCTGGATGGATTTTTAGTTATTGAGATTGGTGAATGATTTAACACCACGTTCAGGAACTGTGTGAAATAAAATACTGAAAGGTAAAGTCATCTAATCTCAATAAACATCGAAGCTTTTATAATCCTTGATTAGTGTCTGAAATCCAACATTAAAATATAATCTCACGACTCAATATCATAAGCTTGATTAGCTCCAATTTACACATGATAAAAATTTAAAAACAAGCGGAAAACATAGGTCATCGAAAGGATTACAATTTCTGGGTCTATGTGTACTTTTTTACAGACGTATGATACAAAATTACCTAGAAATAGATTATATCAAACTTTAAGGACTTCCCTCTATCATTCGCTTCTCTCTTTAAGACTCGTGTTTTTAAGTGTAATTTTGGTAAAACCTAAACATAGATCCTTTCATCCACTGTGATTTGGTGTAGCAGAGGAAAGAAAAATAAATGGTTTCCATCCAATTGAAAATGTGACAATGGACAGTAAGATTAAGAACTTAGATTGTATGATTGTTTGCCACTCTTCTTTGATTTAACCACGTGTGCGGCTTAAATTCAGAGATGTTCCTCTGAGAGCCCTTTACGTCTCAAATTTGAATATCAACTTTAAGGGAGGAAAATATGGGGGAAGCCGACTAGAGGAAAGAAGTACCCCTTGCAAAAGCCGAACTCATCGATAATTTACAGTGCGGGGTTTTATTAATGGGATTAGAAAGTTCGGAATCGTTCGTTGAAAGCTCCCCTTAGTATCGCGTAAAAAATGGACGTGGATTGAATAAGGGGAGGAGGGAGGCTGATGAGAGGGAAAGGGAAATTAACGCAGGCATTCACTGGAATTGGACTCAGCTGGGTGTGAAATTTCAAATCACGCCTAATTTTTATGAACCGGTATTAATTGGTAACGCAGGCTCTGAACGTAGACGGTCATAGGGTGATCTTCCGCTGTGATTTATGAACGGAAACGATCATATTATATGAAAAGTTTACCGAATTGTGAGAGAACCGCAACTTATTTGCCATTTAAGTACCTTTGTTCAAAATGTGAATATTCCAAACTGCAACTTGTCATGCAATCATAGTATTTTATTTTAAAATCTTTAAAATCCGCTTATGAGTATTTCTAGGTTCATCCGCACGTACCACTGGTAAAAGAGAATAATATGCCTAATAATGTTAGTACATGTTACGCTTTTTAAAATTTGTTGACCTTCCTACCCCTTAGAGACATGAACTCCTATACGTGAATGACACAATACAACGTTCTTTTCTCCATCCCCATATGCTTTTGGAAAATTTTTCTTTCTCTTTTGGTCGAAATCCTTCTTCTCCAAAAGTATTTTGATTTACTTGTCAAAGTTACTTGCTCACTGTCTGAGAATGTCCTGGTGTCGAGCTTAAATAGAGAGCCAATCTAGTACAAACCTCTCAGCGGAACTCTAGCGAAATATCCCAAAGCATCTACCTGGGCTAAATAACCACCCTCCTCCATGCTTGTACTAAAATCGGAGTTAATTTTTGAACTTAAACTAAAATTTAAGGTTTTTCTAGTTTTGATCTTCTCGCAGAATAGTTTGAACCAAGTATTATTCCACCACCCTGCTACTTACTTGCTAATTCCCCATTCTCAGGCCAGGGTTTGCCTATAACGCTATGTTAATAGCTGCCATTTCCAAGTTTAAGACATATAATGAAGAGCTTGCAAAGTTAAAGGGGAGAAAAATACATCAAAATTAGCATACCATAACAATTTTAAAATTGGTTTACTTTCTGAATATTGTCTAATAGTTTTGTGACCTTAAATAATCGTATATTTATAACAGTCCCCATTCAGCACATGCAAATTCCTACTTACTATTCATTTTCTTGGATCACGGTCACCATTCAGACTAGATAAAGGGTGTGCAAGCAATGATCAAGGTCATCTGTCACACGCGTGCAATTTTTTTTTGCGAACAATACTGTGGCACACTTCTCCGATAACACAATGAATGTTGCAATTTCCTGCTCGAGTTTCTTAAACAGTTAAAAGCGTCAGTTTTTCGCTCATCCAGCTCTTACCAAATGTTTGTAGACCAACAACCAGATGAAAGTTCTACCCTGGATTCAGTGTCAAAGAGAATCGCGTGGACCTCAGGGACTCCACGATAATAGTATGTACACATTTTATTTACCTCTTGATCATATTTTAGTATCTAGCACTGCCAAATATTTTGGACAATAGAGTTTTTAAACATGAGATATCCGTGGATTCCATGGTAATTTACATGAAGGTTTCGTTTTGTGAAGCACTGCACGAACAGCCTCCTATTACAAAGCATCTACTTAGAGCCTGAGTGGCAATCATACTTAGTTAGTTACATCATTTAGAGACATTCAGCAACTCAGGCTATTAATGTCTTTACAAAGAATACGAAAGATGGGTGCAAACAAAAATTCAGATTTTTAAATTAAGGGAGGCAAAAAGTTTATTATATCTGTAGCTAAACTGATAAAGAAGTATAAGCCATAGCTGCTGATCGTCTTATTAAATTAACTAACTTACTATAAGTAAATTTTAAACGGTCCGAGTTATTATGAAACATTTGACTTGCAGCGCAGTTACTTCTGACAAACTTCACAATAATTGTCGAAGTTCTGTATTGGATGCCACGCGATCGGCACCATCTTTTTTTTTTTTTTTTTTTTTTTTTTTTAGAAACATGTAAAGCCTCTAACGATCGAAAGCCACGAAACGAATCAAAAATACTTATAAATCTTCAATTCCGCTGACAAAAGGGCTTCTTTGACATTTACTAACAGATATAACTATTTAAACATTTTAGTTAAGTTGTATTAATCTTTGGAATATTTGTTGCTTTTTACAAACACAGAACCAAAAAAGTGTAATTAGACGAAGTTTGCATTTTCCGTAAAAATGTCACACTTTTTATTATACTTTAGTAGTATGAAGTTATACATTTTACGGAAATTATCAGAATTTTATTTTTCAGAACGTTGCGAATGCAAGCTAATGAATATTCATACTTATTTATTTTTTGTATTTTCACGCTCGAAGCCTCAGAGTAAGAAAAGCTGCTCGCGGACTCTTGGGTCAAAACTGTAATTTCATTTCATAAGTGTTTAGATTTATGGAGTGCTCTTTTTAAACATGTCTTTAATCATCATTAAATAAAATCAACTACTATAACATAATATTGATTTCAAATGGGTTTTGAGGAACCTCCTCAGGCAAAAAATACTTTCGGCAAATTGTACCCTTGACCTATTCGCTCCTCATATTTTGGAACTCCTCAGCCCTCTTTAATAAGAAAAAGGAAATAATAAAAATTGGAGACAGCACCGTTAAGAGTGAATGGACAGAAATAAAGAAACAAGCTCGCCTTGGGTTTCATGGTGTGGGGTGTATTCAATTTGTTGATCCGCCTATGCAATTTACCCGATAACAAGTTTTCGTTAATCCTTCGAGTCGTTTCGTCTAATATTTTCTGTGTATGTTCAAAGGAAGTTTGATGACATGAGGACAAGGGGACTTCTGCTTGTTTCTTTCGTTGCCTTATGTCTCGGAGTATTAGCATGTAGCGCCACACCAATTATTTCGGAGATGATAGATTGGCTGAAATCGACTGGTAAAACCGATGAGGTTCCCTCGAAGAGCAGTATTCCGCCGCCGGTTGTGTATTTACCACGATACAGCAAATAATCTCTTTCTCGGTTGGAGAATACCGAGGAAATTGTAGAATTTGTGTTTTGAAGGAACGAAGGGTGGACGTTAAGCGTTGACTATGGAGCAATTTGTACGTATTGTGGTATTCGTTGCGCTCATTTGTGTTCTGTCCTTTACCAATGCTTTACCAATTGCAGTCTCGTCAGAATCATCCCCCTGGACGACAATATATAACCCTAGTGATACAGCTGGAGTCGGATGATGTCCGGGGGACTGATAACAACATGAACTGGGAAGTTTTGAGAATAACGGGCAGGTTACAAAAAAAGAACATTTGATAATATCTTTGATAACTTATGATTATATGGTCATTCATTTTCTTGTTAATCTCTGTTCTCTGGTATCCGATTGCCTGTACTTGCTTTGGAATCAAATAAAATATTTCCTCCTTCTGTCTTTGTAACAAACAGCCTGATGCGTAACGAACCCGTTTTTCCTTCCCATCTTCAGTAGCGAGGCGTGATGATCTGTAGTTGCTTTGAGGACGTACAAAACCATGTATATAGTTGCCACAATTGTATTTAATTTATTCATTTTTATGATGCCTTCAATCTAGGCTTTAACTGTTCTTTTGCTTGGTCTGCTTTAATTAAGTGCCTTGATACCGTACAGTTTCGATAACTTAAGAGCTAAATAAACTGCCATAACAATTTTTAAATTTATGCATTAATTCAATATTTGTGCGTGTACTTTATTCCTATATACCACATAATTTTGCTTTTCCGGCTTCGCACAGCCAATTCTCCAACAAAATTATGGGATCCCCGAACAAAGTAAACTATCTATGATGAAGTAGCTACCTTTAAACACGATAAAAATTGGAAGTTTCAAACACTAAAGTTAAGAACTATATCGGCAAAGACTGTGCCCTTTCAGATATAGGCTACTTCATGAATTCCAATGACGGTGCAAATTGCTCAGTTCGCTGTGAATATTACGAACCGAATAATGTAAATAAAAGCAAAAACAATAGACAGAATAAAAAATGAAGATGGAAAAGTCCAAAAATGAAAGGCTTAAATATCGTGCAACTATATTTTGCATTCCTATGTTTATTTACATTATTTTTCCACATCACTTCTAAATTATTTACAGCGCTGGACAATGATATATTATTGCATTTTTTTTTTCACCAGAAGATTGCAGGAGAATTTTGTCTGTGCGAATTTTAATTAGACACACTGAATGTCAATATTATCGTTCACAATAATGCCGACTTGATGCTTTAGTTTATTTACGAGGAAGTGAACGCTGTGAAGCCAGTACTACACTGTAAAATTTGAATGAAGTACCTAAGGGTGAAAACTTGTCCTATCAAGGTATCTGACAATAAAAAAGAAGAAGAGAAAAAGTGACTCTCCTGTCTCTAGTTGGTGCTGCACACTAAAAAATTGATATTTTATAACAAATAATTGGTTCCGACTATGGATGTATCAATTTAATCTATGCATAGCACAAATTTTGTCCGTGTACAGTACTATAATAACTCTACCATTGGTGCAAAACACCAACTTTTCATTAGCTTGCGTGCTTGGGGGCACTGAAGCAGCCTTCATTGTGAGATGATATACTTAACACTTTACCTCGCAGTTAGTTTAGTTGCATTGCCAATTCCAACCCACTCCTCGAAAACTCTCACAAACTGCCCCCTTTTCTGAACGCAAATTTTTCACGCAGTTGCGCACTATATGGGCTTTCGTGGCGTCAAAACCTCGTGGCTCTTTTTGGTTATACAAACAGGGCCGGATTCACCTACTTGCCGCCCATAGGCCGCCTATATTTTGCCGCCCCCTTCTCATTCGTTTTGAAATTCAATAAAAACCACCAAAAGAAAACGCCAGCGGGGGAGGGGTGCATAAGACGCAGTTACTCGTGTTGAGCACATTTTTTGGGAAAGCCATGTCAACACTACTAGCAAAAGTTCACGGAACTTTGCGCGCAAGTTAAGTTTTGTAAACCTATCTCTGTGTGGACAAGGCCTTCCATTCATAAGAAATGAACGAAAAAATTACAAAAGAACAAACATAAATGTGGTTTAATGCTTTTAACTTCCGCCGCTGCGCCGCGCAGACCGCACCGTGTATGGCGCGATGCGTGAAGTATTCTGACAGTCTTGTAGGCGCTATGCATTTCACGCCGACCGCTGCTGAACGCACTGTGTTGAACGTAATGCGTGAGGTATTCACGCGGTCTTGTAGGCGCTATGCGTCTCACGCTGACCGCACGGTGTTTGTCGCAATGCGTGAAGTATTCGTGCAGTCTTGTAGGTACCAATATGTGTTACATGCCGATGGGCCGAGGGCTTCTCCTTTTCATCTCAAGTCCTCGTCATCATTTCTATCTATGTCGCGCCGTTCCAGGCCAAATTGCGTGTTATGTTTCTCTCTTAACTCGACTAATTAAAGGTGCAGTCTCTTGTATCACTAAGAGACGACAAAATGATAAATTACATAGGCTGTCCCAAAACAACTGGCACTAAGGCTGTCATTCGGAAACTACAATAGATATCGACATGCGGTTTGCGAGAGATGATAGCTCATACTCTTAGCTCTTAAACGAGCTTAAGTTGAGCTAGTTTGGTTAAAAACTCGACGAGTTACATCAATTTTCCCGAGACGTGTAAGAAATACCCCTACGGATTTTTCGGTAATTTTTCATTCCGTTAACTTTGCCTCCGCAAGCTTTGCAAGTGGTTCAGACGTTATGAATCAAGTTTCCACTTGTCTGGATGCAAGTTTGAACTTTCCAGCAAGTGTTTCGATCACAGCCGAGAAGGTTTTTTCTATTTGCAAAGTCCATTTAGTGAAATTGTCCGGCCTGATAACGCGTTTTTTGGGCGCTTCTGGGTACCAGATGCGCCCTTTCCAACCGTTCGACTCCCCCGATGTAACATGTACTATACTACATGCCCTTTTGCCTTATGGGTAATGACGCCATTCTGGTACACCCGGGAAAATTGGATTTTTTTCTGCATCTGGTATTCGTAAAAGTTTTCGTGAAATGTTTTGCTTTTAAGCATAACAATCTCGCACGGGCGTATTACCTGGTTAAACTATTTTGGGGCTTCGTTATGCTTAAATGCCTCATATTCGAGGTTGTAGTTTCAGATTGATTCGAAAAAATCAAGAACAGTCACGTGATCTCTTCATTTTAGTGACGTATTACTGTGCTATTTTGTGATTGGTTCATTTTCTCGGCGCAGCATCGTCAAGCGTCAGCTGTTTGCGGCTCTGGGTTGAAGGTTTAAGGTTATGTCAGAGAGAATAGAAAGTTAGAGGCCCGACTCGATGCTAGGTAACTGAAACAGATGCGCTCGCAGCGCGCTCGCTGGCAACGTACGCAACTACTATTTTCTATTGTTTTCCAGAGACTAGCGGCGGGTATGTTGCTGCCGGACCACCTTCACGTAGGCAATTTGTTATACATCATCCATCCGCAATACTCTCGCTTGGCCGTATGAAAACGTTCCTCGCATGCGCAGTGTTAAAGAAGCGCCCTCCGACGCTTTGGCGTTGGAACTGCTTGTTTGTGTTTCGTCATGAGTTCACCCGCGCAGTTGAAGCAAGAGCAACGATACGCAATTCGATATTGCGTTCGTCGTGAATTATTTGCTTCTGAAACTCTTCTGAGCCACTGTCATTTCTTTCACAGTTTCAGAGGCATGTAATTCACGACGAACGCAATATCGAATTGCGTATCGTTGCTCTTGCTTCAACTGCGCGTGTGAACTCATGACGAAACACAAAAAAACGCGTTATCAGGCCGGACAATTTCACTAAATGGACTTTGCAAACAGAAAAAACCTTCTCGGATGTGATGGAAACACTTGCTGGAAAGTTCAAACTTGCATCCAGACAAGTGGAAACTTGATTCATAACGTCTGAACCACTTGCAAAGCTTGCGGAGGCAAAGTTAACGGAATGAAAAATTACCGAAAAATCCGTAGGGGTATTTCTTACACGTCTCGGGAAAATTGATGTAACTCGTTGAGTTTTTAACCAAACTAGCTCAACTAAGGCTCTTTTAAGAGCTAAGAGTATGAGCTATCATCTCTTGCAAACCGCATGTCGATATCTATTGTAGTTTCCGAATGACAGCCTTAGTGCCAGTTGTTTTGGGACAGCCTATGTACTATAATCTCAGGAAATGAGTGATTTTGTCGCCTTTTCTCGTTTGTATTTTTTTTTCTAAATCCGATTTTTTTTATACCTACACTTAAAAAAATTGCAAATTTTTGCCGCTCCTTAGATTTGCCGCCATGGGCCGCGACCCATTTTGCCACCCCCTTAATCCGGCCGTGTATACAAATGCATTGACTTTTAATATACCGATTAAAATGATTTAGAAATTATAAAGCATATTGACGGTGAAACTACCAAACCACGCATCTCGGTTTGCGACGTCGCAGACTTCCTGCCATACTTTTTTTTTTTTTAAATAGAAAACTACTCAACGTCAATTCGTGAAATTTCCGTGATTTTTCCTCTTTGTGCGGAGAAAAATCTGCGAAAATTGTAAGGAATGATATTGATTTAATCTCCTTCAAAAAAATAAAATGTGAGTGGAGATTTTTAAACACCGCAAACGAGATACGTGGTCTGGTAGTTTCACCGTCGATATGCTATCGAGTGGCTTGCCAGATAAAGTCAGTGCATCGTATTCCTCTCAATGTTTCTCTGTTTTCTGATTTTCTCTATTTCAGTCTTTTCCTTGCTTTCTACCGTCTTACCGACTAACCGCAATACTCATCAGGGTGCCGTGGCAGACGGTTCGCCTCCATCCAGCCATTTCTGTCTCTAGATGCGAGTTACAAAGTAAATTGCAGGCTTATCTATTGCGATGATTAATCTTTTTGCGCAATTTTGAACAAGAAGCAACCCTGAACTTTGCAAAAGTCCTTTCCCAAAACATCGAGAAACACGGATGAGGATGACGATCCTACGGAGATATATTTTTTTCGGAACAGAATTCGAAGCGAATGATTCAAACAAGTTACATGGTACTACGGGTTAGTTTTACCAGAATACTTGATACTGGTATCATTTTCGGTAATTTATTTTACAACGCGGCTCAGCTCCGACGACGCGGAAATAATGAAAAATGTGCACTTGAGTGTAGGAATGAATGGTCGACATCACGCGATAAGACGTCCGAACAGCTTATGGTGAGATTTTAAAATTACATTGTTTTAAAAGAGAGATTTAGGGATGCCCAATCAGAGAATAGAGAGAAAGACAATGTCCCTCGAGGACGTTAGCGATTTAAAATTAACACACAAAAAAAGTCTGCGAATTGAGGAAGAGTCTCATAAATGGCAGACTCGTATCTCACATTTATTTAGCATCATGACAGCAGAATCTCGAGGTTACATGAGAGGGAAAATGGACGGATATTTACAATGTATAAACCAAGACTTATGATAGTGACACATAAGCATAGACATTTCAGGAATAACCTCGTTTTCCATTTCAAAGAGGAGCTCCTCGCGCGTGATCTTCGATGAGGTATGTGTCTTTTTTCCGGGTAGAATATTACCATTCCAAAAAATGTTTAACTATTATTAACTGAGAAGCCTCGCATGCGACAGGATTTTTACTCTCCCGTCTCATTCATAGAATACGGCGTTTACCCCCCTAAATTTACAAAAATGAATAATATCTCTACGGCACAAAATAGCACAAAATTAAAGCAGAAGCATGGCATACTCCACTTTCAAGAAATCGAAGAGGGGGGCAAACATTTCCACAGCCCCCCCAATTTTGAAATACCAATTTTTCCCCCTTAAATTTGAAAAAATTGAAAGTCTCGCTACGGCACAAAATAGCACAAAATTAGTACAAAATTATGGCATACTCCTTTTCCGATAAATCGAAACAGGGGGCAAACATTTCTACAACCCCCCCAATTTGGAATGCTGCTACCCCCCTTAATTTTGCGGCACAAATTTTTTTTCTTGCGGCACAAAATAGCACAAAATTAGCACAAAATTATGGCATTCTTTTTTTTCGAAAATTCGAAAGTGGGGGGGCTACCGTTTCTACAGCCCCCTCCAATTTTGAGGAGCGTTTCCCCCCTTAATTTTGCAGCACAAAATTTTTAATTTGCGGCACAAAATAGCACAAAATTAGCACAAAATTATGATATAATTTTTGGTTTAGATTCGAATGTGGGGGGGCTGTAGAAATGGAGCCCATCAGATTGCTGTTTTCATCCACATTCAATAATCTGTTCTTCGTAGGAGACATGACTGAAATCTATGCTTTCCATTTTCAGTGGCGTTTTTAAATGTTCACGATGCTCAAGTGCCAATTCTACCTACTTGTTACGGCTGGTGTCACTTTATGGTTCGCATCCCTATGCCATGCCAATACTCCAATGGAAGATGCAATACTTACCGCTGGAAAAATTATGATGGAAGCGGCACAAAATGATGTAGGCAAAGTCCCTACACAGTCCGCAAAACCTAATGTAACACCTGTTGGAGCGTCAATTGCTGAAGCGCCACCTGCTGTAGGTGCAACCCCAGCTCCTACTGGAGCACCTGCTGGATCACCTGCTGGAACACCTGCTGGAACACCTGCCGGAACAACTGCTGGGACACCTGCTAAAGAATCTGCTGCAGCGTCAGCTGCTGGAGCACCTGTTGCAGCGTCAGATGCTGAAAAGCCTCCATTACGTGCTGCGGCACCTCAAGCACCTGCTGGAACACTTGCTGGAGCACCTGCTAACGGATCTACTGCAGCGCCAGCTACTGGAGCACCTGTTGCAGCGTCAAATACTGGAAAGACTGCTTTAACTGCTGCGGCACCGCCAGCACCTACCGGAACACGTACTGGAGCACCTACTGGAACACCTACTGGAACACCTACTGGAACACCTACTGGAACACCTGATAATGCAGCTGCTGGAGCACCTGTTGCAGCGCCAGATGCTGAAAAGCCTCCATTACGTGCTGCGGCACTTCAAGCACCTGCTGGAACACTTGCTGGAGCACCTGCTAACGGACCTACTGCAGCGCCAGCTACTGGAGCACCTGTTGCAGCGTCAAATACTGGAAAGACTGCTTTAACTGCTGTAGCACCGCCAGCACCTACCGGAACACCTACTGGAGCACCTACTGAAACACTTACTGGAACAACTGATAAAGCAGCTGCTGGAGCACCTGTTGCAGCGTCAGATGCTGAAAAGCCTCCATCACGTGCTGCGGCACCTCAAGCACCTGCTGGAACACTTGCTGGAGCACCTGCTAACGGATCTACTGCAGCGCCAGCTACTGGAGCACCTGTTGCAGCGTCAAATACTGGAAAGACTGTTTTAACTGCTGCGGCACCGCCAGCACCTACCGGAACACCTACTGGAGCACCTACTGGAACACCTACTGGAACACCTACTGGAACACCTACTGGAACACCTACTGGAACACCTGATAAAGCAGCTGCTGGAGCACCTGTTGCAGCGTCAGATGCTGAAAAGCCTCCATCACGTGCTGCGGCACCTCAAGCATCTGCTGGAACACTTGCTGGAGCACCTGCTAACGGATCTACTGCAGCGCCAGCTACTGGAGCACCTGTTGCAGCGTCAAATACTGGAAAGACTGTTTTAACTGCTGCGGCACCGCCAGCACCTACCGGAACACCTACTGGAGCACCTACTGGAACACCTACTGGAACACCTACTGGAACACCTACTGGAACACCTGATAAAGCAGCTGCTGGAGCACCTGTTGCAGCGTCAGATGCTGAAAAGCCTCCATCACGTGCTGCGGCACCTCAAGCATCTGCTGGAACACTTGCTGGAGCACCTGCTAACGGATCTACTGCAGCGCCAGCTACTGGAGCACCTGTTGCAGCGTCAAATACTGGAAAGACTGTTTTAACTGCTGCGGCACCGCCAGCACCTACCGGAACACCTACTGGAGCACCTACTGGAACACCTACTGGAACACCTACTGGAACACCTGATAAAGCAGCTGCTGGAGCACCTGTTGCAGCGTCAGATGCTGAAAAGCCTCCATTACCTGCTGCGACACCTCAAGCACCTGCTGGAACACTTGCTGGAGCACCTGCTAACGGATCTACTGCAATGCCAGCTGCTGGAGCACCTGTTGCAGCGTCAGATGCTGGAAAGCCTCCATTATCTGCTGCGGCACCTCAAGCACCTGCTGGAACACTTGCTGGAGTACCGGCTGTAGTACCTTCACCACCAGGGTTGGAAGCAGTGATGAACCAAGAGGAATCAGTTCTATTGGGAATAATGTCAGCTGTAGTACCGCAACCTGCTGTTGCTGCCGTAGCACCTGCCAATACTGCCGCAGTACCTGCTAATACTGCCGCAGCACCTAATAATACTGCCGCTGCACCTGCTAATATAACAACACCTTCTAATGCAACTATCGATAGAGTGCCCGATAATACTATCCAAAATGGAACCTCAGGCCAAAATCTAGGTAGCGTGTCATCTGCTGGGAATAAAACCGCCAGTAACGACTCTTCACAAACGGAGCCGGATAAGTCACATGCGAAAAACACTAGACATAAGCACCCACATCCCACGACAAGTAAAGATCAAAAAGGAGCCTCCACGCGCACAACGACCGACCCGAACGAGACGACTCACGGTAATACACAGACAAAAGCCCCGCCGAAAGAAGTCACAACGGCTGAAGTTACTCAAACTGACTCTGCAAGTAAAAACCAAACAAGAGCACATTCCACCAAAGCTCACCATAAGGCACCCGAAGGTTAGACGTCATGCGCTCAGAATAAGGAAAACGAACAGTAGTTCTGAGCCTGTTCAAGTAACTGTGCGTATGTTGGTATAGATGCTACGCTAACGAAAACATGCTCCTCAGTTCCTGTGAATAAAAATTTTACGAAGGTTGGGCTATTGAATACCAATTGAGGTTTATCCACTAAAATCGCTAGTGATAATCACGTGAGAAATTGCAGACTTCAAAGGCTGTTCAGGCTGAAAATGTAAATTGGCATCCTGTAAATGTTTCACATTTATTAAGCAAGTGACATCTTTAATCATGAGGGTTTTTGCAAGGTTGTCATGTCCGTATTGACGATACAAATATTCAGAATAAGTTCTAGTAAGTTTTGAGGATCTGGGACGTAAAATCAGCGGCTATTCTTTAGAGTTGGCAACGATGTTTAATTGTTTATCTGCCTTTCAAATATATGTAAGACGATCAGCATTTCTAAGCAGGGCAACCTACTCCACCGAGAATCAGTATTTGTGAAGGATTTGATGGAGGTAAAAACGTTTTGTTACGAACTTGCAAAAATTGCCACTGCGTAGGATGAAGTGGAATAAAATAAAAAATAATGTAAGGAAGTAATTGCCCAAGATTACTATAGAGAGGGAGGAAAAACATAGACACTTTCGAACAGAGAGAGTTTACTCTAATTTTTTGGATACAATTTTTACCCATTAATGCGACGAACAATTATTTTAATTTTTACTAATATTTCACTCAAATATTTATGCGTTATGGTAATTTATTATAATGTTGAAAAACAATAAACTCTTCAAAATTTGTCGAAATGTTTTTTTTTTTTTTTTTGGTTTACATTCTCCATACAATGCTTTCGTTTATTTTAATTGAAGTTAGTCATGAAGAATGAGTTCGTTCAGTAATTTCTAATTCTTGCATCTTCGAAAATTAGAGAAGGCACACAGTTCACAAGACTTTCTCCTGATTTTTTCAACAATATTAAGTCACGAAAAAAAAATTCAGGTTACGCGTTATAAAGCGTAACGCTGAGTTATCTCAAGAGGCAGCCGCGCAGATCGATTCAATTTTAGCCACATTTGTTATGGCCTAACGTTCCCTCTGGCGCGATCATGGTCTGTGTGCATGCATTGATAACGGTTGGAGTACTTAAACATAAATACATTCAAATTTTCTAATTTTCACGAAAATCACTGTTAGAAACTTCATTAATGTCAAAACACTCATGATATTCATGGATATCAAAAGATTTCCATGTGTTCATGTTTACGCCTCCTCTTATGAATAGAGTACCTTTACAGATTGAGTATGGCAACTGAGGGTTCCACTCATGATTGGCTCAGCCATCTTAAACGCTAAAAATAGCAAACGTCACATGCAGACCATTCCCAAGTGCAGATAATGAGGGTTTTTTTAATGTATGACTATGAAATTTACTCAAATTCCGAGGGTAGACGTATTTACTCAGTTTTGAATCCATCAAAATGTTAAGTTTTATATGAAAATATTTTTTTAAAGCTAATTTTAAACCATGGTGTTTCTAATCAACTTTTACTGCGTAAGCATACAATATGATACTCTGGTTTAATTATTTCCTTATGATCCATTCATTTAACGAAAAATATGTTTGATGCCAACTATGCTTCTTTCGAAAAAAAGGAAAAGAAATTGTGTACAAGATTAGTTTCTTCGTCATTATTTCTGAGTTTGCATACACTGCATTTACTAATATAAATTGGTAACTAGATTCAATGAAACAATCGTCAACTCACCTGGTCAATTAATTTTTATTTGTCTCTTTTTTAAGTCTGAAATCCACCTTTCAACACGCTTTTAGCGTATTGTTCGCATCACACATTTTCACATATTATGCGTTGTTGACCGGGACTTAATTCTTTACCGTGAGCAACCGTGTTGGTTAAGATAAGAAAACCTATGAATCAATGTTACGAATAGTCTCACACGCAATTTCCGATGTTTTATGTCTATTATTCCAGTTCTTTCAAGCATTTTTCTTTGTCTTCCTTTCTATGTAAATAGAAAAATAATGCTTTAAAAGAACAAAAATCACATGAAAAAAAAAATAAATATATTTAAAAAAAAATTAATAAAAGTTTGTGAGATCATGAATAGTAGAACTAGGTTTTCTAATCTTCCTTTTTGGACTTTGGTTGCAAAAACAGGAATATTTTTTCCATGGACGCAAACATTTGAAAATTCGCAGTACCTACAAACCACGGAAATTGTGAATTTAGGAGTGAATTTCAGACTTATTAATGTGCTCGTGGTTTTTATGTGATCTTATTTCTAAAACGCCTATCCCTGTTTTGTAACTCTTGCGGGCGGCAAACATACATCCTCATTTGAATGAAATATTGTGTTGATTTTAACACAACACAGCAGAATTAGACATATTTGGACGTATTCATACTAAAAGGAACTATGTTACACGTAGATCCTGTGCATATAGTTCCTTTTGGCATATATAGTCCATTCTACGCCACCTAAAAGTAATTATATGCAAAGGGTTTGCGTGGAGCATAGTTCTTTTTAGCATAAACACCTACGCCTAATCATAGAAGCTTTCAGATACACCTTGCGAATGTATTCAATTCCAGTGACCATAGTGAATGTATGTATCTTTCATGCAATATTGGCAAGATTATTAGAATTTTTGGCTATTCTATTTTGAAGTCCTTTAATTTTAACACAAAGTGAAATAGGAGAAACATTAATGAAAGCGTAAAGCAGTAAGCTTGCCATTTTGGTGCCAAAATCAAGTGAAATAGTCACATTAATCGGATCTTAAAATGCTTTGTTATATGGACCGAGTTTATCAGAAAGGAACCAACCCACATTTTCGAAAAAATTGAGTTAAGAATGTTTTTGAGTTCCGCTAGCCGTATATATTCTCCTGCCAAAAACTGAAATTCGAAAAACAGAGATTAGTCTGTGAGAGGAGGGGTTAAAGTTTACTTTCTACATTGAGCCTTATGTAGGAATAAAACTTCAAACCTCTTTTTCTCATTTTCAACTTAATGTGGGTTGGTTTCTTTCTGATTAACTCGGTCTACATGTGCGTGTAAGATTAGAATGACCTACCTATACGCTTGACCTGCCACATGAAAAACAATGATTTTAAAGGATAAATTCTGTACTTTTGGAGACCCGTTTTCCGACCCTCTTAATTTCCTGCTCAGCGGCCTTCATACTCAATGTTAGAAAAACTATTCTTCCATGAAAAAACAAATTTTACGTGACTAAGATAACATAGAAGTATCCCAAAATTCGGTCATGGTTGAAAAATAGAAAACAAAAACGATGGCAATGGCTGAATCACGACGATTGTCCAAAACATTGTCTCGTTGTCTGGTTGGAGAAAATATCAATCAGAAACTTGGATGTATGAGACAAGTTGATACCAGGAAAAAAAAACTTGGTTGATTTTTTCCTCCTATTTTGAACGCTGAAAAAGATATGTATATATTTTGGGTCCAAGTCCATTTTTTGTTTTAGTTTCTTCCCTCTCTGTTTTTTTACCCGCGCAATGACTATCTGGGTTCTGTAGGTTCCTTGAGCTGGTCGCAATTTTGCTCCATGACGAGTACCAAAGGGACTTAATCCAAAATCCTTAAAGATAAGGGAGTACTTTCAAAATGTTTCGGTCGAAAAAAGCCTCCAAACTCCCACCTGTTTGGCGATATATCGCCTCTCAATCTCGAGTACAAGTTAAAGAAGTGTATTCCACATGGTCATCTTGATTCTTTGTTTTATTTTCAACATATGAGGAATTTCCTTGCAACGCTCTAATCAGACGATTGAGGCAAGTTGAATCACTGAATGCTTCCATGAGATGGTTCGCAGGAATGAGCAAATGGCTATAATAGTAGGTCAGACTACTTGACTAATGCTGCCGTTACTCGAACAGACACGAATCTAAAAAGAAAACGCTCTAAACAGGAGTTTTGGGCCGTAGAAATTGAAGTTCAGAGAAAAATAGCAGGCGTTCCTCTCTAAAAAAGGCAAATCAACGAAACCATTTGCAATATATGCCAAATGCAAATGTCACAAATTGGACGTATTTCTGTCAAACGCAACTAAGCGCCAATTTGAGTTTCTTTTGAGGAATTTAGAATCCCGGTTAGCGCATATGCATCCTGTCAAACGGAACTAAGCGCCATGGAAAAGCATTGCGAGTGTAGGACGGAACGAGCAGGACGCCCGTTTCCGCCGCCAATCCAAGCCCCCTTCTACCTTCCTCCCCCTTTGGGGCTTAGTTCCGATTATTGAGTGATGATGATTATGACGATGATGTTTTTAGAAGTCTTCGAAAGTCTACATCTAGGAAGTTGATCGACGCCTGTGGAATGGACAGTCAGTAACTTAAAGGCAGCATTAAAAAAAAAAAATTAAATTTTACTAAAAAAATTTCATATTTTTGACACAATCAAACTTTTGGGCACAGGTAATAGCCTTCCGGTAGAATTTATCGGAGATTGATGTTTGAAATGTTCTCAAGTATGGTAAGGTTTATCCATACTACCAGGAGTCTCTCAGATTTCCACACTTGCATTACTTCGTCAAAGTATCATACAATTTGCATATTTTTTCAATATGTGCATTCGCATCGTAGTCACAATGGATACAAATTTTCTCGTGTGGAATTCCATAAAATTGAACTCATCTAAACTTCAAATTGAATATTTCTTCTGGCAGAGGATCATTGAGCTCTCCGTTCCGGGCCGACCGAATACAAGAGGAGGTTAGCGCGGATTCAGACTCATATACAGGGTTATTCAAAAGTCACGAACCACTGACCATGAGGGAGTTGGCCATTTGAAAATTTTGAGTTGCCCCCCCCACCCTCTACCCCGAGTGGATCAAAAACTGGAAAGTACCTAAAAAGTTTCCCTCTCGATATAAGGAAAAACGTCCTCTAGCTTAGAACCTGATCTTAAACATTTAATGAAGATGCCCCGAACGTCATAATTTTTGGAATGGCAGCGACAGTTCACTCTTCACTCATGAAGTAATGAAGCCCACGAATATGCTATAACGAGTTTCTTGGGTTTGTAGGGGCCGTGTCCGTTTCAATGGCATGACCTTCCGGCATCAGAAATCGATGTCAGCATCTGTCAAAACAAATGTTCAAAACTTCAACTTAAGGAAAACCTACAGGCGGAAAAATGGGGATCAATAGATTTTTTTTCAATAAGAAGTAGTTGCGCAGATTCTCACTCATCAGTTGAAGCTTTCGCCATCTCCATTCACCACATCTACACTACCCAAACCTACGTTTCTCAGCTTTTTGTCGGGGGCGCTTGTTTTCTGAGGTGCTTTCCTGAAGTTTAGATTCCAGTGTCGTTCATTTCCATTGTGATTCTTAAAGTTCCGAATCGTTACTATGAAAGTAACAAATCTGTTTCCAGCTATAGTGTTCATCATTATCGTGATTGCACATTGCGATGCCACTCCTCAAGCATCAGCCGATACTACGATTAATACCTGCACCGATTCTGTTACAGCATGCCTACGAACCATTACGAACGCTGTCTCAGTAACAGAAAATATAAATAACACGAAAAGTGTTCTCGCCACTGTCTCGTCTATCCTTAGTCCCGATGCTCTACTAAGATTGTTCTCTGCGGTTATAACTGGTTCTAAAATTAACGCTAACGCTGTGTGCTTGAAGTTGGAACCGCTTTTATTAATAGCATCGCTGAGTTAGAGGATCCAGTAACTGCGGCACAGTTAGGTGTCAAATGCGCTGAAAGGGTTTTCCCATGTGTCATATCGATAAGTCAGGGCACAGACCTGGTTAAAAATTTGGCTTCAATACTTTTGGCGATTATTGGATTACTCTCCGAAGCGGCAAGGATCATATTTATGCAGTTATTGATTACATTAATAATACCTAACATATCTTCATTTTGCAAGCAATTAGCCGCTCTACTCGCCTCATAATCTCAATCGAAAGTAACTTTGAATTTCTAGCCAGAATAAAAAAAATTTCCTAGCATAGAACATAAGAATATATGTATTGGGTTTTACTTGAAAGCATCAGGAAGTTGGCCATAAATAGTTAACCCCTACAGTTTGCATGTAATCTTTCACGAAAACGTCTCGTCAGAAACAATATAATGATAAAAAGTTTTAAGTAGCCTATAAACCTGCAAATCAACTAGTGTGTTAAATGTAACTAATAAAAAGTTTAAGCCAGTTTAAATCGATTGTATTCACCAATATAAGAAAAAACACTACAAAAGTGGCTCGAACTGAGCACAACAAGGTAGTAAATAATGCTGGGACCTAGCGTTATTTTCCACCTTATTGTTCACCAATGAAGTTGCAGTTCATTATTTATTTTTCCCGATTCTCCCGATCACTTTCGGTTTTTTTGCTTTATTAAATTTCATTTCATTTTACTTCATTTTTTGGAAAGGGAAGAGGTTATCTCCCTTCACCTACACTTTTAAATTATTATCATGTTTTTTAAAAGAGTGATTCAGCTCAGTCAAGGGTGTCTGTTACACTACGTAGTTAATACGTCGGTAGACGGTAAGTAGTACTTTTTAGTATTACGGTCAGTTCTATACGTAAATACGAAGTTAAATATACATGATTGACTCAATAAATGTCTGTTACTAAAAAAAAAGAAAAACTGAAAATAGACTTAAATTTTTTTTAAAAAATGCAGCACAGAATAGATTTATAATTTTCTGGACTATATTCAATGTTATATATTTTAATTATATGTTACATGTAAATATTCAACTATTCTCTTTTTTGTCTCACTGTCAGTCTCGTGTATCACTTGTGTCACTGTCTTGTTGTCTGCAATATTCTTAATACAACACTTTTGATTAATATTATTATGTTTCCATTCGGCCCTCTGTGATTATTTGTAGGAAAGAAATAGCAACGCTATATTCTCACGTTGATTATTGTAAAGTCAACACGTTTTTTAATGTTGCGAAATTTCCTTAGGAAGGCTATTAATTATTGTTGAGAAAAGATATGAATAGATTCTCTTAAAAATTTTACATACTTTAAATCAAATTGTGCATATGGTTTTCAAGAAAAAAATTGAAAAAAAAAACACTCTCATCAAGTTTCTGATTAAATTTGCGTTTTATGAATGAGAATTTGGCAACATCTGGAGGCTCAAATAACGTTTTTCTTCAGGCATGCAACATAGATAGCACAAATCAATGATACAGGCGTAGCTAGAGCATTTTTCCGAGGGTACCTGACATTTACTTTATTTATATCAGGAGTTGTAGAATACCTTTGTGTGTACTAGTGGTTTTATAGATCCCAAAAAAATTTTGCAATAGTATATCCCCAAGTTTAAAATCATTTTGAGGCAACTGTTGTTGCGCAAATTTCAATAAATTTTAATCGGTGCATATAATACCTTATGAACA
The DNA here is from genome assembly GCF_918797505.1 of Bemisia tabaci. Taxonomy (NCBI): domain Eukaryota; kingdom Metazoa; phylum Arthropoda; class Insecta; order Hemiptera; family Aleyrodidae; genus Bemisia; species Bemisia tabaci. Next base: position 40,953,407 of record NC_092795.1, read on the forward strand.
CCTTTTCAGCCCATTTTCCTGTTCGGCGAGGAAAAGGTCTTCCCAATTGTCATGGTTTACACTAATTTGAATTCTGGGGGAAAATGACGCAGGTCAGCAAGTATCCAGAAATCTACGCCCAAAGTCTATCTTGCTGAGAAATTCAAACTACCTCGTATTAATTGAATCAGTAGACTGTGTTATCGTACATACTAAGCTTAATCAAGTCTATGGAATGATTAGCTCTTAGGTCTCACAATCGTCTTGACGAAATTTGTCGTCGATACCGCGGTTTTAGCTCTGAGGATCCTTTTCAATTTGATGCATGCCAATTTACGTTCTTTTTTTCTTATCTTTATCCCCTTTATTGTCCCTTTTTATTCATTTTGACAACTAAATCACATTTCTGATTCTTCATTCCAAATTGTTTTTAAAGTCCGCTGTTATTTTACAAGTGGGCGTCTTAATCGTTAAGTAGGGAAAGTAGCTCTTTTTGGCTTTGTATCATATACCTTCACGACAAAAAATGCACACATCGGATCTTTGAAAAATGTCTTCAATTATAAGTTTTCAAACGACATAAGATGTTCAAAAAATACCGGGACTGGCTCTGTAATTTAAAAATCATACTAGCTAGAAAATTGATCTTGGTTTCATTATGAGGATTAACTCAAACTCTTTCGATTGAAATCAAGATCGACTCATTTGGTCAAAAATTGACAAAGTTATGACAGTTTTAGTGAAAAAAATTGGGACCCCCTTCCGTTTTTAGAGAGCATTTTTCCTTACCCTTTCATGATTCGTCCTCACTTCCCTCCGGCGACTCTTTAAGATTTTCCCTCTGCTTCCGATGATATTGGCTATTAATATACTTTTCTATATTCTCTTGCCACTTTTTCAACATTGTTCTTCAAGTTTCTCCAGATGAATCCCTGTGAAAAACTTCTAAACCTCCGTGCAATTCTTTGCTTTTGGCTCAATTTCGCGAAAAATTGTGCCCATTCAAAACGTTAGGGGGTCCCAAATTTTTCCCCCTCAAACTGTCATGACTCAGTAAAATTTTGACCAAATGCGTTGATTTTGGTTTCAATCGATAGCTTTCGAGTTAATCTTCAAAATGAGATCAATATCAAGCCTAGTACAAGTTTTTGAATTACAGAATCATTCTCAGTGCTTTTTTGACACCCTATGTATTTACTTGCTAAAGATCCAGTGTTTGCTTTTTGATTTAATTTGAAGCAATCAGAAGTCTAGCATGTAACATCTAAAAGTATCAGTTAAACTTGTATTTTGAAGTGTCTTCTCCGCTCGCTAAAGTGTTATCCCTGTTTCGGTCCCCTCTTAATATCCCTCATCAAAGCTTTCATCACTTTATTATGATAATTTTTTAAAACATTGATTACTTCGCCATTCTGTAATTTCGTAAATTATAGCTGATGATGAATTGTTAATATAATTCGGAAATTAAATTCCTTTAAATGTTGCATGAAGCTCCTCGGTATGACTTTTATGAGAAGTCTGATGCAAACCATAGCGATGCTCTATTATTGTCTCTTGATTCTCGTGGCAATTGGCGTTTGTTTGAGTATTATTTTCATGTTTTTCGTTTCAAGTTTATACATTTTTACTCGTCGATTTGTCACACAATGATTCCTGATTGTACGCTTTCTCTCTTATCTTGTGTCCTTCATGTTCGACGGATAAGATGATTTCAAAATGTCCAGGGAAACATACAAATCCATTAATGACGTTTTGCCAATCAAGAAAACTTGAGAGGAAAACATTTTGAATTTATCTGGAATTAATTATGGGGAGGAACAAAATTGCTCAGAAAACACGTATTAGCAACGCGTATTCATATGACCTTGAAATATGCAAATGTAAAAAATAAGTTCCGGCTTGCAAAGGCGGCGCGTCGGCTTTTGATTCGTGGGTGTAGAAAATAAGTTTACTCACTAAGGGGTATGGAATACCCTTCAGGGCAAGGGGGGTCCGGGGACCTCCCTCGGAAGATTTCGAAAATTTAGCCTATCTACAATGCAATGTTAAGCCATTTTTTCTAGTTTATGCCATTAGATTGTCGCATATGAAAATCGCAACATTATCGCCAGAAATTCGACTAACACTTCCTCAAATAGGGTATGAAATAACTATAGGCAAAACTAACTATACCTACCGCAATAGCCAAAAACATTCGTGAAATTTGTGACATGAAAGGAGTTTCACAAAAAAATTATCCTTGGAAAGGTCCTCTTATAGAGAGAAAAAGAGAAGGGAAGGCGGGAGAGATAGAAGCCAATATAGAAAGTTAAAAAAGTGAGAATTTTCTCAGCATATACCTCGATAGTTTCAAAAGAAATCTCAAAGAGAGAAAAACGGAAAGGGGGAAAATCTCTCAAACTCTTGCGGGTGCAACTGCACCCATGCGCATTCATTACGCGCCGCCATTGCCGGCTTGATAAACATGTTTAAATATATCATGATCATTTTAACCACAAAATAAGTCTACATTTCAATGCCGAAATTCTTTATCATAATATGTCATACCAATTGACTTTGCTGTTATCTTCCTCGCCGTCTGAGAACGTTTCCATGCCCGTGAAATAATATCTATTTATTTTTAGTTTTACAACGCAAGGATCAAGTAACTTTACCTCACGAGGGAGAAAATGAAAGTATACGCCAAATCGTCGCTCCTCTGACGTAAGGGCGTATCTGTATCTTCGCATGAGACTCGGAAAGCATAGAGCTATACGGAAAACAGGACTCACGTTGAGATCGGGATACGCCCTTACGTCAGAAAAACGACGAAATAGTAAGCAAAATAAACTAGCCGAAAGGTTTTCAAACCAGTTTGACATCAGTTTAATTTTGCATCGAGATAGACCACCAGTCGCGTTGCTGATCGCAATCATCAGCAGGCAAAAGCTGGCAACAATTACAACAAGTATCTCTTGTATGCTTGAAAGCTTACAGTGCGTCTCGTCGTTTGCGAGCAGTGTTCGAAACTCACCTTTGAGTTTCAGGAGCCATGTTGTGCATCAAGCCTGATTTTTAGGCGCCATTGAAGATTTTTTAGGGGCCAGATTGACTTTTTGCCTATATATTACGGCGCATTTAGTGAAAAGGTAGACGCAAGATGTTTTCATATCAGAACTAGTAAGAAGCTGTACCTTAGGGAAGACAAAAGCACTAAGGATGAAATCGCGATAAGAATAGAAAAGGCGTATACTTGTAGTGCTGAAAATTTCAAATAATCACCTGATATGAAAATGGAACACTAGACAAGGCACGAATTCAAACATTTTGATACATTTTTCTTAACTAGAATTTCACGTAAAACACGATTCGGGGAACGAAAATTACTGAAACCGACTCCTAACGAAGATATTAACCTTTATATTCCACATTAGTTACGCGGATTTTGAAGTACCCGCTCACGAGAAACTCAAAGCTCTACGTGAGTCAAATCGCGTAGTACAACGGTTTCAGCAAGGCTCTCAATCGAGCAATGTTCATTCCCCACCATGTGTTGCTCAAACTATAAGCAATTTGCTATAGCTGAGCCAAAGGGTCAAGATTGAGGTTGCCAGATTTTTATATCGCCAGAGACTGTCATGATATAACGTTTAGAGCGCGATGTGAATCATGCAGAGCATTGAGTTTTCATGAGCGGGTGGTTTGAATTCACACTTCAAGAATCATTAAATATCTTTGGAAGGAGTTAATTTCGGCAACGCTTGTTATGCGCACCGTGTTTTATGTAAAATTTTGGTTTAGAAACATGTATCGGAATGTTGAAATTCGTACCTTGTCTAGTGGTCCATTCGGATTTTTAGGGGGCAATTTTTTGGGGCCACGTTGGCGCAGAGCCTTTATTTTTTCGGCGCCATGGCCGATTTTTAGGCGCATTTGGTGGGTTGGCGCCAGTGAGTTTCGAACACTGTTTGCGAGGAAACTTTTTTATTTCGGACCCATTTATTCTCACCCCGTATCTTGTCTCACAGCTCCAATCCACAAAGCCAGTATTGTGAAATCATGTGCGACCGACTTTCCTCATTTCAAAGTGGCCTTCGAAGTTTCGTGGATACTGGCAATTCAGGTCAGAAGTGAGTGATTAGATATACGTCATAATTTTGTGGGGCACAAAAATAGGTAAAGCTCGGCAACAATTTTGACGTTAGTTCCTCGGATTGGAAGATGGGCTATGAAGATGTCAGCGGACGGCAAGCGCATGGTCATCATGATAATCAGTCAAAAGTAAGTTAAAATCCCATTCACCTCGAAAATATTTTACTTTTTAAAATCTGGTGTTAGTAAATATTGCCACACTGCGGCTAAGGCTGTTGACCTGAGCCAAGCACCGAATAATGGAGATGTTGCATCTGGGGAATTTGCGATTTGACAGTCGATTCTTACGTAAAAGTTTGCGAGAAACACGATGGTGCCACTGGTTTTCTCTGAAATCAACTCCCAAGCTCAAAAAATGCTCTCAAGTTGAGGCCAACATGGAGGGAATATCCCACGCTATCCCGAGAGTCCACCTCTACATCAAGACAAACTCTCCATGCAAAGGTAGGGAGCAAATACATTGACAGGGCTGCCACTTCATTTGGGGACTCTAAAACTGAAAACACGGCATCACTGCTAATGTATTTGCTCCCTATCTTTGCATGGAGAGTTTGTCTCGACGTAGACGTGGACTCTCAGGGTAGGGTGGGATATCTCCTCAATTTTGGTCTCAACTTGTGAGCTTTTTTTGAGCTTGGGAGTTGATTTCAGAGAAAAACAGTGGCACCATCGTGTTTCTCGCGAACTTTTACATAAGAATCAACAGTCAAATCGCAAATTCCTCACACATGCAACATCTCCACTGAAGCGCTGGAGCGAGTGCAGAAAGGGCATTTCTTGGTTGTGGTGGCTCAGAATTCCAGCTAACGTTTCACCCATTATAGTTAAGGCAAATTGTACGGAATTCGTTGAAACTCTACTGAATTTTCATCATGCTTTTACAATGCTGGAAACGAAACATTTCAGAAAATTTACTCAATAGTTTCCTCTCGAAAATATAAATTAGCGGTGAAGATTTTGAGACACCGCAACCAAAAAATGCCCTCTCTGCACCCAACACCACAATTTTTGTAACTGAGATGGAACAAAAAATTCATATTCCACCTGCTCTTTTTCTCCCCCCCCTTTTTTTGAAAAGTTTGTATCCACATAAATTCCTAGTTTTTCTCACCGTGCGCACTGTCACCCTGCAGCAAAACATCGTCTTATTATACCTGACGAGCTATTTGCCCATAACCATTCCTCTGAAAATCCTTGCTCATCCTGATCACTAAGAGAGCCCATCTCTGTTGGCTAACAAATAGCTTAGTTTTCCTAGTTCAGATGAGAAGCTAGCATACAGTGGCAATTTATGATAAGAGTTACCAATACTATTTTACAATTCATTACTATTTAAATTCATTAAAAATGTCAATTTTAGGTGAGAAAATTTGCCTCATTAAGAATCGATTGTTTTACATACATTTAACTGGAGATATAATAGTGTTGCCAGGGCCGGATTAAGGGGATGGCCACACGGGCCACGGCAAATGGCGGCAAATCTATAGAGGGCGGCAAATTTTGCGATTTTTTTAAATGTAGGTATACAAAAAATCGAATTTAAAAAAAATGCAAATGAGAGAAGGCGACAAAATCTCTCATTTACTGGGAGTATAGTAATTTCTAATTTTGTCGTCTCTTAGTGCTACAAGAGACAGTACCTTCAATTAGTAGAGTTAAGAGAGAAACCAAACACGCAATTTGGCCTGGTACGGCGCGGCGCGACTTGGAGAGAAATGATGACGAGGACTTGAGATGAAAAGGAGAATCCCTCGGCGCGGCGATCGGCATGTAACCTATATTAGCGCCTACAAGACTGCACGAATACTTCATGCATTGCATCAAAAACAGAGCGGTCATTGCGGTCAGCGTGAAACGGATAGCGCCTACAAGAATGCATGAATACTTCACGCATTGCGTCCAACACAGTGCGTTCAGCAGCGGTCGCCGTGAAACTCATAGCGCCTACAAGACTGTCTGAATACTTCACGCATTTCGCTAAACTCGGTGCGGTCTGCGTGGCGCGGCGGCGGAAGTTAAAATCATCGCAATCCACATTTATGTTTGTTCTTTCATAATTTTTTCGTTCATTTCTTATGAAAGGAAGGCTTTGTCCACACAGAGATATGTTTACAAAACTTAACTTTCGCGCAAAGTTCCGTGAACTTTCGTTAGTATTGTTGACAGGGCTTTCCCGAAAAATGTGCTCAACACGAGTAAACGCATCTTATGCACCCCTCCTCCGCTGGCACGTTCATTTGATGGTTTTTATTGATGTTTGAAAACGAATAAGAAGGGGGCGGCAAAATACAGGCGGCCCATGGGCGGCACGTAGATAAATCCGGCCCTGAGTGTTGCCAGTCTTCAAGACTCGTCACTGCAGCATCCATCATTAATTAGATTTTACACTTAAAACTGCAGCATCAGTAATCCTCCTCTGATTTCTTCTTATAATTGGTTAGTCTCAAAGAATTTAATATAACAATACTCCACCTTCCTCTCCTTCTATAGACTTCTCTTTGTTCTTCATGACCCGATAAATCTTTTCGTCGCAGATTAATCTATCAAATAAGTGCATGTAACCTTCGACGCTTCTACACTCCTTCACTATGCCGTGGAAAAATCCAAACTTTGGCAAATATTCCCTAGTAAAATGTGTATTTATGAGAAAAATGAATATTTTCCTTTGAATCTTTCAGATAAATTCAATAATTTCAAATTTAAATCTTTCTATTTCCAGTTCAGAGTTCTCCTCCCATGAATCTGGAGCATATCAATCGAATAAAATGAAGATTGGCTGCTTACTTTTCCTCACTGTCATTACCGCTACAGGCATGTTCCCCGAGTGTGACGCGACTGTTGGTGCTTTGCCGATCGTATATCTGGGCGGCGGATATTTTGACAAAGCTCTTGAGGCTCACCATTTTTTGAACGAGAAAAAGACCGAATATTCGGAGGCAGCGAAGGATAAGGCCCAAGAGCACATTGCAAAATTGTCTGATACTAAAAAATGATACTGAATAATACTAGATCGTGCATCTACATACATACGAGTCGCTGTTATAGCGCTCTTTGGCGCTTTGCGACACCTAATCGCCACAAAGCTCGGTCCTCCCACAGGTTATCAGGGAGTTGACACTCCCTCATCTCACTTAACACCCCCTGTCGCCAACCTCTCACTGGGCGTCCCCTACGCCTCCTCCCAGGAGGAACCCAATCAAGCATCTTTTTTGGCAGCCTCTCTTCCGTCATCCTATTGACATGACCATACCAAACAAGTTGTTTGGTCATGACGTCGAACACGATGTCATTTTCGACTTCCATTATCTGACGCACTCTATCATTACGGACCCGATCTCTCCTAGAAATTCCTGCCGACCTTCTCCAGAAATCCATCTCCGTTGCTCTGATCGTGCATCTGCCATCTATAAAACGCACAATTCATGTGTTTCAATGAAAAGTACTGAGTTCTCAGGCAGCACTGCTGGGGTCGATTCTTGAAATTTGGCACCACCGTTTTCCCTTCATCTGCATGTATGTAAAATAATCGATTCTTTGTGAGGCAGCTTACCTCACATAAAATCGACAGTTTTAAAGGATTTAAATGGATGAAAAACAGTGTTATCAACTTGCAAAATTGCCACTGAGCACTAAGTGGGAAAAAGGAGAATAAAAAAATAACACGGACATAGAATGAATGAGCGACACTGTAATTTCTACAGACGGTCAACTGTTCAAACGAGGAATTTTTCTGACCAGTCTTTTATGGTTTACATCATTCGTAGCCGCTCGTACTTCACCTCTAATTGTAAGTTCTATGATTGGCTCAACCCGCTGATTTTAAGATCATGTTAAGGCGGCTGACCGCCGGCCATAGGTAACATAATTCGGACTTGGAACCATTGATTACACTTTGATTTAAAATTATACATTGTATAGTGTTCACGAAAAAATTGGAATTTTTGTGACTACTTGAATCCTGGTTACACATCAACCACATAACCTTTATAACATGTTCCGCTTTATTTGCGAGTGACGGACAATGTTAATTAATGTCAACAAATATGCATAGTTTATGTTATATTAACATATTGTTATGTAAGTACATTACAACTTTGTTAATCAATTTCTGTCACGTAATGCATAAGAAATATATATTTATAATCTGTCAATGTGTTAAACTTCCTCATTAACCATGTCCAATAGAAATTGTCAAGACAGATACTGACAGACATTGTTGCTCACGCTTATCTTAGTCATAAAATGAAAATTCTCAATATTCGCACACTTACAATATTTTCACAATAAACCGTAGAATTCACTTAATTTTTTCAGATAAAACTGAGAAATTTTTTCGGTATCACACAATTCTCGATATGTGATAAAATGCAATTTATGAATATGGTAATTTTTTAATTCAACGGTGCTGAACTGCTGTTTTATTTTAAAATGGTCCGGCGCGGATTTTATAAGTATTAAAAAAACACGAAATAACGAAACCCTAGTTTCATCTCTAGGATGTACAATCAGAAAATACAGTTGATTATGAATTTCAATCAACCTAAAAGATTAAAGCGTAGGTAACTTTCCTACAAGCTTTCAACGATTCAGAACGAGCCCGCCTGTCACTTTCCGGTAAGCAACTCGGGCACTCAGTATATAGTATTGAGTAGGGGGTTGAAACGATCGGAAAGGCGGTACAGTACTATACGCGCCAAAAAAAAAAAAAAGTGAATGTTTTGCAACGCCGAATAAAAAAAATGTTCAATGCTTCCCTTACGCGAATCAATTCCGAGAAGTAGATAGTTTGATTTATTCGGGTCTAAGTCGGAAAATCGTCAAGCATTGATTTTTCACAGAATGTAATTTTTTTATTCCACGCAAAGAGGCTATCGGAAAAACGGGATAATTTTTCTGCGCACTTTAGTTTGACATTGAAAAATTGCAAACATCTATTTAGCAAGGCCATGAAATCTGCTACATTTGCGCAACAATTGCGTACTATCGTTATCATGTAAAGGAGGGGTATCGTTAAGGGCCTTTTTTGGCCCCACCCTAAAATTCCTCAACTCCGCGATTTTTTGGTCATTGAAGGTCTATATTCTACGGAATGCACAATGGTTTTGTCATTTCCGGTCTATTTCGGGGTCTACCACTAGTCTAAACATGGGTCTGAAGGCCAATTTTGGCGAAAAATGCGGGTTTTTCAGCATTCGACGCGCTGTTTCGTAACGATCCCTTCGGAGGACAAAAAAATCCTTCAAGTATGTTCATTAGGGATGTAAGAGAGTCACTTTGGCCAATTTTCGTCGATGTCAAACTTTGCGCTCATAGTTAAAAAAAACTTTTTAGAATTTTTCTTGTTTTTCATCATTATTTAAAATGGCTTAAAAAAGGCGACTCATCTTACACCAGAATTAAACTTTTTTGGCAGAAAATGGTCGTGGGTGGTCAAAACCTTCCTCTAAGAACTTTTTCCGATTTAGAGCCCCCCAAAAAAGCCGGTGCTGCCATATTTCATTGCCTAAAATCATAGAAAACCGAGTACTTATTTCAGTATTTGGGGGCTATTTCTCGTCCAGCTCATTCAGAAAAGTCCAAAAACCTTCATTTTTCATATGTTATGGCCGAATCACCAGTAATTACATACATTTATCTAACTACAGAACCTCCCATCGCGGCACGGCGTTGCCACACATCGGGGAAAAATCGAGAAAAATCCACGTTTCCCTGGATTTGAGCCATTTTTTCGGATTATGCGGATGGAATAAAGTTGAAAGACTTAAATTGCAGTATTCAGAGCCGCAAGTGGATCATACCTTGTGCCGGTATTTATTATTTTAATATATTGCGCTTATAGACAACCCATATTCTTACGATTTCTAGGCACGATATTTGCGCAAGAGGATGCGACTTTCAAACATTGGCCGTGATCTGAAGTCCGAAAGAAAGTAAGCCATGTGTCAGAATCGCGAGTCCTCAATGCTGAATTTTTACCCGCCCTGACAACCACCACCATCCCCCCTCCCTCCCCCAGCCCTCTCATCGGCAGCGATTGTTCAGAATTCTACTTCCTGATTTTTTTTCTCAATTTGCATACTTAGTAGAGGCACAAAGCACATGGAGGATGAATTACGATATGTGTGAGATTTAGGATGCTTAATACTATTTCCTTTAGAAGACATATGATTGTACGTATACAAAGTCGCGCATATCGCGTATTGCGAATACGCTGATTTTCAGTCTGCGAGATGCTTAGAGTGACGATTACCGTAGATGTATATTAACTGTTATCTTTACGGTAGACTGAAGATAGACTGATTACTGGGTGTTATAGCGTATCTCCAATCCACCGAATCTTCAAATCTTCGTATCACAGTAAGTACTTTATCACTAACAATTAGTAAATATTTACATCAGATGCGTTTCTTCAAGATTCCGCAACGGTACCTCCAAATGAGTGGTCTGATGGAGAGGACGAGGAACCTGATGAAGAGGCGACAGATGAAGATGCAACTGGAGAGGAGTGAGGGAAACCTGAGAAGAGAGGAGGGGGCAACGAGGGCAGCAGTATTATTCGAGGGTAAGGACAATTTTAAATGCAAGTTTAATGTTGCTAAATGAAATGTGCGAAATGCGATATTAATAATATATGCGATAATAAATGCTAATTTAGGTGGAGTAGATAAAAAGTTACCGTTTTAAATTTATTTAGGGAAGCAGAATTCTGAACAATCGCTGCCGATGAGAGGGCTGGGGGAGGGAGGGGGGATGGTGGTGGTTGTCAGGGCGGGTAAAAATTCAGCATTGAGGACTCGCGATTCTGACACATGGCTTACTTTCTTTCGGACTTCAGATCACGGCCAATGTTTGAAAGTCGCATCCTCTTGCGCAAATATCGTGCCTAGAAATCGTAAGAATATGGGTTGTCTATAAGCGCAATATATTAAAATAATAAATACCGGCACAAGGTATGATCCACTTGCGGCTCTGAATACTGCAATTTAAGTCTTTCAACTTTATTCCATCCGCATAATCCGAAAAAATGGCTCAAATCCAGGGAAACGTGGATTTTTCTCGATTTTTCCCCGATGTGTGGCAACGCCGTGCCGCGATGGGAGGTTCTGTAGTTAGATAAATGTATGTAATTACTGGTGATTCGGCCATAACATATGAAAAATGAAGGTTTTTGGACTTTTCTGAATGAGCTGGACGAGAAATAGCCCCCAAATACTGAAATAAGTACTCGGTTTTCTATGATTTTAGGCAATGAAATATGGCAGCACCGGCTTTTTTGGGGGGCTCTAAATCGGAAAAAGTTCTTAGAGGAAGGTTTTGACCACCCACGACCATTTTCTGCCAAAAAAGTTTAATTCTGGTGTAAGATGAGTCGCCTTTTTTAAGCCATTTTAAATAATGATGAAAAACAAGAAAAATTCTAAAAAGTTTTTTTTAACTATGAGCGCAAAGTTTGACATCGACGAAAATTGGCCAAAGTGACTCTCTTACATCCCTAATGAACATACTTGAAGGATTTTTTTGTCCTCCGAAGGGATCGTTACGAAACAGCGCGTCGAATGCTGAAAAACCCGCATTTTTCGCCAAAATTGGCCTTCAGACCCATGTTTAGACTAGTGGTAGACCCCGAAATAGACCGGAAATGACAAAACCATTGTGCATTCCGTAGAATATAGACCTTCAATGACCAAAAAATCGCGGAGTTGAGGAATTTCAGGGTGGGGCCAAAAAAGGCCCTTAACGATACCCCTTTTGACCTCTGTTTCCACTTCACCGTATAACCTGAACCTTCAAGATATTACATTTTCTCAATTTGTTTCATCTATTACGTAAATTATTTCCTCGCTTATTTCCACGGGCAGTCGTGATTGACCTCCCCAGATTTCCGGTTTTTCTTGTGTTTAGTATTTTTCTCCGAGCTCTGGCATTGTCAAAGCCACTCGATCTCTTTGTATCCTCCAATTTTTCGCCTCCAACTCAAAATAAGTAAGTTATTTTGCATTTTATGCACATAAATGCTGATAGGCTCATATTATAGAACCACTGATGACATGGCTGTTCTGTGTAAAAAAAAAGTAATAACTTAGAATTTTTGCTTTTTAGTTTGGGCCAATACGAGCAGATTTCTCTTGAGATTTTTTTCATATGTTTCTTTCTTCCTTTGTTACAAGAAACAGTGGAAACATTCTTATTAATTAAAAAATGATCGTAGTATAATTATGCAATACACATTCATCACTCTTTTGATATAGATCCAAAATTACATTTACTCAGACTCTGATGAAGATCTAATGGACGGAAAATGACGAGTCCTCATCCAAGTATAAAGCTGATTAAAACCACCTTCATTTTATAAAATTAAGAGGAAGGGGGGGGGGTAAACGATTTTCATCACAAGCTTGAAGGCATAGTCAGGTTTTTCGGTTGTATGATTTTACTCCTTAAGTACAAGTGTATATTTTTCGATTTAATCAGCCCCATACTTGGACGAGGACTTGTCATTTTCCGTCCTTTAGATCTTCATCAGAGTCTGAGTGAATGTAATTTGGATCTATATTAAAATAGCGATGAATGTGTGTTGCATAATTATACTACGATCATTTTTTAAAACTTACACTAGGTTCAGCAATTTTTTTATTGAAAATGGAGAACGGTGTAAACAAAACTGAAACTAGAAAATCAATATCTTTCGGAGGGTTTGTCTCCTCTAAAAATTAGTTTTACCTAAAAAAAGTAAATAAATGAATGACACAAAAATAAATTTAATAAAAACCACAAATTAGGAATTCGTGATAAACACAAATAGCAGCAGGTTTCTTACCTTTTTAAGGTTTCAACCTTTTTCTTACTTCATTTTTTATTTGTGTTTTTAACCCATACTGCAACTGCAATCCACAACAAATTCATCCCTATTCGTCTTAGTGATCAGTTGCAATTTTTGAAATTAAACTAAGTTATTAATATTTTCTCATCGAAGCTCATTATTTATCTCGCCAACAAATGCTATTTTTCATAGATACACAGTTACCTATTTCCTCATTCAAAAAGTTTTTACCGCAACATTGCACTTTTTTGCAATTCAGTATAGAGATTAAACTTTCCAGATTTTTTGTAATACTTATTCAACTTTGATGCGGAAGAAAGGTAGCTAGTGCCATATTTTCACACTTGAACAGTCTTTGCTGTCGAAATTTTTCGACTTTAAAAAATTGGCATAATGTGGCACTCAAAGCGGTAATCGAAGATAATACATTTATGAATGAATATCTTAGCTGATATGGCCCATTGTATCAATAAGAAAAATACAAAAAACATATCGCGCCCAGTTTTCTGAATAATTTCTGTTTGAATAGTTGGACTACATAGAGCCTTTTTGGATCATTCCGGTTGATACCCGAGACATTTATTCCTTCCAAGAGAGTAATCAATCATCTATACTTCAGTTAAATTTTCACACGTGTAAACTCAAAAAACAAGCTCAGTGAGTACTTTCTGATAAAGGTTTAAGAGTAAGAAACCTTTAGTCGAGTGAATATCAAACCGAGAATAGAGGTTTGAATTTTCATTTCTGACTGGATATTAGAGAAGCTCGGCGCCTACTTTATTGATTTGCCTAAGTACAGCACCGAATTGGATTGCATTTTGCAATTTGGACCCATAAATTCTGGCTCATCTGAAAAAACACTTATGTGTATAGGGAAACTAATGGTACATACGTTGTTTTTAAACTGGGCCGGAATTTATAGGTCCAAATTGCAAAATGTAGATTTGCAATCATGAATGCAATTATGAATTGCCACCCGCCAGCTGTTTTGCAGTTTTTAAGTGTCTGATGAAATGCAGAGCATCCAAAATTTAGGTTTTATTGTATGACGCCAGGGCCCCCTTCTCCTCCAACTTACGACCGAAACTCCGTGAGATTCATAAAACTGACTAACCCTTTTTTTTGTGCCAGGCGCCCAGTCAAAACCACAGTTGCCATGCAGCTCCTCAGCTTTAGTTTTGCCGTTGCTACATTGATGTGCTGCTTGATATGCTTGTGCACCGTCACGGCCAACCCTAATGGCGTGAAGCAATCGCAAACCACGAAGACGAAAACGACAACGACATACGCTGCATACCCCGGATACGTCGCGGCGGGTTGATACGCGGAAAACTTGGAATCAAAAACATGAGACCTGGACGGCGAATTAAAAATAATTGATAAATCACGTTATTGTTCTTATTGCTCTCTTCATCTTTCATTCCTTTCACTAATTCTATCGCAGAGCATAAATTAAGGGATATTTTGTGAAACCTGATCGTTTCTCAACGAACTTATTGTAATTTCATAGAGTACATAGAGTCGTAATGTAAATGGGAGAGCTGGCGCCATGTTCTGCTCGACGAGTTCCGAGCCCGGCGTGCGCCGAGTTCGGGTCACTTTTTCGATACATATTCGATCCAAAATGGCGGTGTGGAATACGTGGTGATTCCTACCTTCTTTGTTTACATTGGATGGCCGGGTACCCGTGTATCGCAAACAATCGATTATGTATCGAAAAAGTGACTCGGCGTCACACAGGAGTCTCGGAATTCGGGACCTGGAAAATGCTTAAAAGTGACGCCAGCTCACCCACTTACATTACGACTCTATGTACTCTTTGTGTAATTTCCATGGAAGTTGGGCGTTGATGATGAATCCTTCTAAAGGTGTAGCCTCCAGTGGCGCCGCATGCTTTGCGATATATCTATTGATCTGTCATTTAAACCTATGGAATAGAATCGATAAATCGATGGGAAATATTGATAATCGATCATTCACGCCCGCCTCGTCACTGGTATAGGGTCAATCAATTTTCTCCTGCCTCTCTTCTGCTGTCCTCGAGAAACTTAAAAATTCTCACGCGTCAAATAAAAGTGAGCTGCCCTATTCTTAAATCTTAAAATTAAAACACGAAAAATGACTAACCACGAATCGCTTGATTAAAAATCTTAAAAAGGCGGAGATCCAGCAATTCTTAACCCACTTATAAATGTCATCAATTTTTTAGATATAGTAACTTGCACAAATTTTAATTGACTAATATAAAAGATATTAGACTCTTTAAATAAACTACATAACCACCAAACAGGCAGACAGTACAAGCGACGAGCAAAACTCCAAGATATGTTATCATACGGTAAAGAAAAGAAGAGAAGACACTCTGTCTGAATATTCGCCGTTACAGAGCAATCTTAACATTCATTTATGTATAACAGTCCAAAAAATGAGTTGCGCAACATAACAAAAACCAGCAGTATGTGCATGTATAATGCCCCCAGCAAAATATCCTGGACACTCGCACTAGCGCTATATACTGTCTCTTCTCCCCTTTAAGCCTACCACTCTCAGAATGAAAATGAAAAATTTAAAGAGAAAAAAATAGAAAAAATAATAGAATAGTGGAAATAATAGAATAGTCGAAATTATGGTATAACAGAGACAATAGAAAAGAAATAAAATAAAGTAAATCAAATATATGATAAAATGAAGTCAAAGACTAAATTGAAGTAAATAATTAGAGGGAGCAAGGAGATGAAGAAAAAAATAAAATAAGGGAAACAACTAAATGATGTTAAAGAATAGAATGAATTTTAAGAGTAAAGTGAAGTCCAAAAATTATGATGAAGTATTAAAAGAAATCACAGTAAATATAAAACAAAGTAAAGGAATGAGAAGTAAATAATTAAAGAAAAAAAAATGAAGTGCTTGAAAAAATAAAATAGAGTGAAGAAAAAATAGAGACAACAAGGAAATAAAACAAAGTAAAACGATAAAATATAGTTAAAAAATATAGTAAAGGTTGACAAGGCAGAAGAGACTTTAAAATCTTGATAGAATACTTTCACCCCCAACCTTCTTCAGGTACAAAGGGGGGTGTAGGGGGCCTCCCCCGAGAAATTTTGAAAAATTGATTCCATTTCAGGTGCATTTTGCGACAACTCCGATGAACATTTTTACTTAAAATGGGTGTATTTTGAGATTTTATGAAATTATTCTCTGTATATCGTCTCATTTTGCTTTGCGTAGCAATCGCACATTTGAAGTCAACATTTTCAATAAAAGGTAAGGGAAAATTGTATAATTTCGAATTCTGGAAAAGAGGTCTACCGGCCTTTAAATAGCTACGCCCATGATCCTTACTCGCATAAACTTCAAGGGAATATCGATATGCGACAATACTTACAAAATAATACCGAGTAACCGGCGGACTAGAGCAAAAATTAAATAAATGAAACTTGTTGGGGTTGTAAAATATAGGACTCGGCTGTAAAATGATAGAATATATAGTAGTTGATCGCAGAAGGTCACAGTATACAACAACATTTAATAGAGCAAACTGGATGATTTTGATGTCAAAATAGGAAAGATGATCACGAATAGGAAGCAAAATAAAACCGAAAATACAGAGAGGACTTCTGCGAGCACTGAGTAGTATTGAAGTAGCAGGCACTGTACATTTAGTAGGTCAGGTGATCATTGGCACTGGTCATTGCTTCGGTTGTGCAAGACGTGGTGGTTTTTGGTTTTTATATGTTAAAGAAAATGTCGTGTTATAATCGTTGGTCCATTGAAACCTTCCTGTGCGTGTATACTTCTAATTTCTAATTGAAAAAGCAAGGTAGGCATCTTCTTAAATCACCTTATTATTGGTGAAAGTAGGGACAATGTAACTCATGCCGTAAACACGAGTGCTACTCCAAGCTTTAAATCGCAATTTTCCTCTTTCGGAGGTAGGGCAATATTATCTTTTAGAACCACGGAGCACAATAGAGTTGCTAAGTAATAGAGCGCTGACGAAGTCACTTTTTGAAGCTGTTTTGTCCAGTGCTTCTGAGACTAGTGTTCAGCGACTGGCAATGCCTCATGCGCAAGGTCCCAGCTCCGAGCTTCGCCGAGCGATGGCATATAAATTTCATGAAAACCGGACGTTTCGTACATCTTTGAATTTGCTACGACTTAGGCCAACGTGGTTTGTCAAACTCGAAAAAATAATAACCGAATTGAATTAATTAATCCTGAAAACTACTCGCAGATATAGCGATTCTTCCAAAAGCCACCGCGCCGTGTTAAAAAGTGCCGTTTGGTTCACACTTTTGGCGAATGAGAGGCCGGAAATGCACCGTTCAAGGATTGCCTTCAGCGGTTATATAGTACATGGCGACTCAATCGTAGTCAGAGCGGCAGTAGAACCGTAGTAGAATCGCAGTCAATGTTCAGAACTTCTCATGATTTTTTCAGTTTCTCAAAACTATTTTTTGGAAATATATTGAAAAATGTTGGCCAATAACCTCTCAAAGAATCTACAGCGCATGAAAATTATGAGTCATCGTAGTTACGATAAGCAATGCATATATCCCCGTTAAATCAAATCTTTAATCTTGGAGGCTTTTTTCGGCTCATGACGATGAAGATCTCGGCATGATAGAGTAAGACAAACGCCAAGCTGGATGTAATACCTTAAAACAACTGTGGTTTAGATTAGGGGAATAAGAGGAACGGAATAAGAGAAGGAGGGAAAACCATTAAACTAAAAACCTTTATGCTATAATACATTTAAGAAAGAAGGCAGAGAATTTACAATTCCTGTTCTTTTAGATAATCATAGTATTATCTAACGTTAACATATAAAATTAATGCAGTTTGTTAAGTTTTAGTTTTAAGCCACGTAGATAGATACAAGAAACACTTGTAGTAGTTACGATATATTTAAATAAAATTTCTTTTTAAAAAAAAAAAAAAAAAAAAAAAAAAAAGAAGGAGGGTGGAAAGTGACAGCAAGTGGAAGCATCGTCCCGGTTGCCGCGGGCATAGGAGCAGAAGCAGCGCCTTCAGTTATTCTCATATGTAACACGCATATCCCTCACGCACGAATGGTTGTATTTAGACCCTAAGTTCATCGTTGCGTTTGCATCGTTGCGGGTTTTAAAATTTGTACTAAAACCGTTTTCCATTGTACTGATAGAAAGTAAATTCAAATGAGCTTTTGTACTGTATACTTAGTATCATAAACTTTGACTTTTAATCCTCTTTACAAACGTTTTGTAACAGCGCAGCAGCGCCTGTTGTCGAATAGAATCAGCAAATGATAGAATGTTTAAAATTGTAGACTCGAAGCGTGAAATTTTCCTTGTTTTGGATGTGTGAGTTGCAATTTTAAACAAAGTAATCAGCCCACTGAAATTTTGTATGCATTTAGACGACGAAAGAAGACGACTTTAAATTTTCTTTTGAGTGTCTTAGAAGAGGAAACAAATTAAAATATATTTTATTCTGTGACGATTTTTAAGGTGATTACAATCAAGAGACACAATCCATCAAAAATGATTATTAAGTCAGAGCTACCTGCTTCGTTACTTCCACTTCCTGCTCTTGAAACACACTTAGGTTTGATTGATTCATTTATATAAGTTTTTTGGGAAAAGAAGCTTACACGGACAAATAGAGGCAAAATTCTCATTTATAAAAAACAGATTACAATAAATAGTACTTCCTATATTGCCAAAACAGTTCGAATTAGTGTCCCCCCCCCCCCCTGAAAACTGATTATTGACTCATTTCCGTCAATCGTTTTGAAGTAAATCCAGAGTTTTAAGTTTATCACAAAAATTGTCTTTTGCTCTGTTTAGCAAATACCTATGTATGGGATGGCCTCAGTCCTTGAATGCATTGATGACAAGGCCTCCCATGAGAAGCAACCGATTAGATATGATGTTTTCCTCAATTAACTCGGGTGATATGGCCTTGCGATGTATACTAAGAGGAAGTCACAAAAGAAAATGGGAAGTTATGTAAGAGGAAAATCAATGTAAGAGGTTTAAAAGTAATTAGTTTGCACGCGTCTTCTGTTTTGCATAATTTTGTCAGTCGTCTACTGCAGTATTATCGAGCACTGAGCATATATTCGCAGTGAGTAAAAATCACATGCCATGTTTTGTGGGCGTGTAAGGGTGGGTGCATGTGAGGGTGAGGGTGTGTGTGTGTGTTCATTATGATAAGTACATAAGCTCGTAATGATCTATTTAGATGTCAGTAAATGTTGTGGCTGAAGCAACAATACTAAACACACCAGTTCTATTTTAAATATGAATGAGTCCTTAATATAGCGATGCTATATGGCATTATGCCTCCTGCGCTGTTCAAAATCTTGTGTGAAATTTGGAGTTTTTATTCACTCTGATCATGCTCAAGCAATTGGAATGATATGGGCATGTGCAGAGAATGGCTAATACCAGGTTGCCGAAGAAGGTGTTGGAGTGGGTCCGGGTCCCCCCAGGTAGGCGACGGAGAGAGCGTCCAGCCAAACGGTGGGTAGAGGGCATCCGTGAAGAGATGGAGAGATGCCAGCTTCCGGAGGATCTCTACCATGGCAGATTCCTGTGGAGAGTAGGCGCCGCAGAGCGCCCTAGCGCGCCGTAAAAGCGGCTTATACATACATATTCACTCTGGAGTCTACATAGCGTTCAAAGGATCCAAGAACTCACGGAGAAGAACTCACTCATATTGCGGACTGTCGAACCATCTTCTGGACCAAATTTCACTTTGCACTCATATCACTTGTGTTCTTTAAGCACTATATAGACTCTGGAATGAAATATACACGCAATTTTACAGAGATTGTTAACAGTGTAATGAGTTTTGAACGAAGTAATAAACGTCGGTTAAAATTCATCACGATTTTCATTATTTGAATGCAACAAAATTTTCAACCACCCCAAAATGATCGTGCCTAATAATTATAGTCGTTAGAGAACATTCTAGGAGTATTTCAGGTTTCAGCTTCAAAGTTTTGGTTGAGAAATTTTATTTTAGTTTGTATGGAACTTATTTCATACCGAAAGTGATATTGTGGACGACGTCACGTCTAGGCAGTTAGTGTGCCGTGGACACGCGCAAAGCATGTCAGGGGAAAAGTTGCCAAAAATTTTTTTAGATCTAGTACCATCTGAGAAATGGTGACGGGGACGTCCCATGAGGAATGGTGGTATGGCGTTGACGAGGAGATGTTGCGTTGTCAGTTGCCCGATAACCTTTGGAATAATAGGCATATCGACGGTGCAAGTCGGCAATCACATAACTCGGTTTGCGACGTTGTAAACTTCCTATCATACTTTATTTTTTCAATGGCAAAACTACTCAACGGCAATTCTTTCAAACTGTCATGATTTTTCTTCTCAATGCGAAGAAAATTCTGCAAAAACTTCAAGCAATAATGTCAATTTGTTCTCCTTTAAGAAAATGACGTAGAGGCGGAGATTTTCAGACACCGCAAACGAGTTATGTGATTGCCGACTTTCACCGGCGATATGTGGCGTTTGGGCGTTGCAGAACGCCAGAGTGCGTTGTAGCAGCAACTTTCATGCGTTTTGAATATCGAACTTATTTGAGAAGAAATGACGGTGCCATAGCTGAGCGCTGGATCAAATTAGTTGGCTTTACGCATTATAAAATTTTTTAAAAAAAAAAACAAATTTAAAAAAACATTTATCAAAACGATTTCTAAGCTTGGCGTCTCTGTACTAACGTAAACTGTAAAAATAAAATAAAAACAATTATCTGTTTCAGATATTCATTTGGTGACAGACGTAGCCAAAAGCTGTCATGGATATTGGCCATGGAACACTGATTGTCATAGTTTCTATGAC
Source organism: Bemisia tabaci (assembly GCF_918797505.1). NCBI lineage: Eukaryota > Metazoa > Arthropoda > Insecta > Hemiptera > Aleyrodidae > Bemisia > Bemisia tabaci. The sequence goes on from NC_092795.1 coordinate 40,974,182, forward strand.
ATGCTTATTCCCCGATACACTCCCATATCCGATGTTGTATTCGATGACCAAAATGGTGAATAGCGTCTCGAGCAATGCCATGGCGATGGGAAGCGATGGCATGAAAGTGGCCGGTCAGATGGCAGGTGGGGTCACGCCCATGGCTAACGGGGTCAACCCCGCAAACTCACAATATGCTTCACAACAGTATCAAAATCCAAATCAACAATATCCGACGAACTCTCAATATCCGGCGAGTCAGCAATATCCGGCGAGTCAGCAGTACCAGCAAAATCCCCCGAACCCCGGGAGCCCCCAACAATATGCTGGTGGAACAAGTCAAACACCTTATCAGGGGAAAAAACGTTGAGTACTTCATGTTCCAAGTACCTATTTTGATCTTGTTGCTTCGACGTGATCAAGTGGACCGGCGTTCAGCAGAAAGGAACCAAGGCACATTAGCTATTGCCAACTTTAACTGGGCGATTTCATTTATCACAAGAGGAAGTTTGTGTTGATTCCTTCGAAAATGTTCAGTAATTTGCAGCTTTGTATGCGGAAAATTCACTGAAATTTGCACAAAAATCCGAACAACCCTATTCATGTAAAGGATTAATAGTTGCCCAATTAAATTTGGCGATAGCTGATGTGGCTTGGTTCCTTTCTGCCTAAAGCGATCCAGTTCAATGCACAAAAAGCAATAAGACGCAAATCAATAAAAATAACGGTCGAAGCATCTAAAGGCATTAAAAGCAGATTAAGTGCTGTTTCAGAAAACCACGACAAAATGAAAATATTGTTTGTCAGTAACTTTGGCTATACTTAAAAATAATAAATGCATTTTTCAAAATTGAACAAAAATCTCCACTCTCATTGATAAGAAAAATATAAATTTTAATACTTCTGCAGTGGGTTTCGGCGAATTTGCAGCCTTCGGTGTTCTGGGATATTTAATTTAGAATGTGAAATAAAATAATTTGCGAATTACAAAATGTGTAAATTTGCCTTCCTTTTTTCACTCCTCGCTACTCTCGCAACATACATTTTTTAGGATAACTTCCTTGAAAGAGAAAAATATTAAAAAGTTGGCGCAGGTCTTTAGGTTGAATATTAATCAAGGGAATATCAAGATGCAATATCAACAGTTCCTTTAGTGAACCATATTCGAGTAGTTATTCATAAAAAATCGATTTCTCTGATCAATTTCAATACATGAAACAGACCCTCAATATTGGCCATGCGTCAACTCAAAACTTCTTTTTATTAAGAGTATTTCAATTTTATTCACGGTGCATGGGTTTTTCAAATGCCTTGAAATGCAAGGCACTTCTAAAAATAATAATATGCTTTCGTCTAACTTCAAAGAAAACGAGTCAATTGCCTCATAGATCGAGTCAAATAAGAATCCCACCTAAAAGCAATTAAAGTAAGCTAGGTTTAATACAGGTCATTTTAGCGAGCCAATCCGAATCATTCAGACTTTCAGTGTCAGAAAAAACAGAATACTCGGAAAGTCAAAAGCTACTCGAAATGACAGTCAAAGTTGACTTGCTCTGTAATGGGAATATATTTTTACTTATAAGTAGATAAATACACTGTGGAAAAAATTTCTCACCAGAAACTGTTCAGCTGTCATTCGTCATTTTTACTCGTATTTGCGGTATATCTTGAATGAAAGTTTCTCTCCCATATTTTCTCTCTCACGCTATTTTTAGAATTTAAAATAAGTGTAAATGAGAACAGCAAGAAAATTTTATGCCGCTAGATGCTTGAGTAAAATGGTGTGGAGAGACGCTTCTTGAACAAAGAGATTAATACGTTCGAACTTCATACTTCATCATATCAAACAACAACTCTCGCAGTGTTGAAAATATACGTCTTAAAAAAAGAGCCAGATTCACTATGTAGGATGGACAAAAAATTTACCTCGGGATGTATATTTGAGAGGCAAGGTATGATGATTAAATGGATCCACTAAAAAAAATTCCCTGGGGAGTTGCTTTGAGCACATGGATGGGATGTGAGACGATGGTGAAAATCTGTATGTTTGGATTGACACAGAAGAATGAGGGATGCCTAGACGATCACCTATAAGGAATAGACACAGAGCTGGTTTTTGCCCTCGCAAAGATGATTTAATATAACCTTTGACGACTGTGCGTTTGGATGCAAACTAAATTTTCCTTTAAAATGTTTGTACTACTATGCTTGTCTGGCATACTTCAGGCCGGACAAACATGGCTTTTGCTCTAGTAATAGAAAGAGATAGAACAACAACACATTAATGAAAGTCCACTCTTCAATTACAAGTCGTATTCGTCGTAAGTCAATAGACTCAAAATTTCAGTTTAATATAAAAATAATAATTTTTTTCCGATGGATTATTTTTGGTGGTAGAAAAATTGCCGGCACAGCCTAATTAGCGATAGAAAAAATTCCTAGCAGAGCCCCTTCAATGTTTAAAAAAAAAAAAAAATGAAAAAGAGCGTGGAGAAAAAAACTTTGTACATGGGACCTGAAGTTAAGGTCGTATGGATCTCTGAAGTTTCCGGATCACGCATCCGTAAACTTGGAGTCGAGCTGCTGATGTTCGAGCCAGACATCGAGGCACTTCGGTATGTACCGGAATACTTCAGATGTGTGACACGAACCCTTCAGTATAAATCGAAGTACTTCAGATGTCTGACCCGAACTTCGGCGGCTGGACCTCAAGTTTTCAGATACGTGATCCGAAAACTTCAGAGATCCATATGACCTCAACTTCGGGTCCCACGTACAAAGTTTTTTTCTCCGTGAAGAAGGAACCTAAATTAGCTTGGTATGATTTAGAAGACCTAGAACCAGTTTCGTCCCAGAGAGTCCTCGAAATTTAATTTAAAAAAATTGCCATTTCAGAAAAAAGCTAAAGTTATACGCTAACTAAAGTGGATTGATCAAGTCCTCCCATTCCAAGAACAATCTCAAGGTATTTTGGGCTAAACATGTCAACTAACTTTCCGTACGTTCTGTATTTTCCTTATTACCTCTGCGTTTCCTGTTTGACCTATTTTTGCAACAATTATCATAAATTTAAAAAAAAAAAAAAAACTTGCGAGTAAAATTCCAAACTTCCTTATTTTGCACTTAGCGTGGAGACACAAAGATGAAGGTTACCGGAAATGAGCAAATCGTAAAGATTAGGTTCTTCCTCACAGTCAAGTCCCGGAAATCCAAGAACAATTGAAAATAAACACTTCTTATTGCATAATCGCGACTATAAAATTCAACTGAAGACAAAAATAGGTTTATTCTATTGTTTGAAGTCGTCAGCGCAGTATCCATTCATTCGTAACTACTTGTGAGTATTGTTTAATGGCTTTCGTCCTGAATTCTACACATTTTTTAGCGATTTCGGTATTGGGAAAAATAAGGCAGTTCCTTCAAGAAAAAAACGAGTGCATCGTAGTTCCTTACGTCTAGCATCTTTAATTCAGAACTCTCCGTCGTTTCTCAAACGAAGGAACATCATCCCATCCTGAGATATAGCAAACTTAACTCAAATAATTCTTTAATTTCTTACAGGGCTCTGAGCGTGCAATTTATGTCCTATTGTTCGGCGGGAAACCAGAGAAACAACAAGTAAAATTGTGAGTTAGAACAGCCAAAAAATCTCCCGAGAAGACGCACGATTTGTAAATGGAAATTTTGCATCGTTGAAATGTAGTTACGTGCCTCCGTCTGGAAGACGACCATGTGTCACGGCAATGGCGACGCGTGAACAATCGAGTATCGGTATTTCCCTATTTAAAGCTGTGGAAAAGAATCGATTATTAAGGTATTCTTTGCGAACAGCCTGTTTATCGATCCTTTTCTATAGATTCAAATGGCAGATCAATCGATAAATCGCAAAGCACGCCACGTCACTGGAATTATGAGAATGAACGAGTAATACCATTTCGTTGTTTTTCGGGCGAAAGAACGTACCAAGCTACCAGCTACATTTCAACGTTGGGTAATTTTCATTGTATAGATTGTATTATTGCCATGAAACCGTTGGGACCTCTGACTGAAAAGTATATTGATTTTTCTTTGATAATATGTATACGCCCAAAACTCAGGGAGGTTTTGGAAAGATATTCCTCAGTCATGTTCTTTTGTCAAAAAACGTGTTATTTGGGGTCAATTGAGCGGAAATAGAATGAAGTTACGTTCCTTAGTTATAAAATGAAACGATGGTTTGGAAAATTGGACCTAGATGACCGGGTGTAGTTCTCTCATTTTAGTACTGACCTTTTCAGCTAATGACTTTAAAAGGGATTTCTCCCCTGCATTTGTAAACAGCTTTGTAATAAAATTATCCTGATGGCCGAAAAAGTTACTTCAGTGGAGTGACTCCGAACCTCAGCCTAGTACACGAAGAAATAAAAGGTCTTTTTTCGATGAAAAAATATCGTATGCCTAGTAATTGGCCCTATCGATTCTACTCAAGGTGCGTTTTCGGTAGAAACCTTCATAAATTCCCCAGGCAATTTCGCGCAGTGGCCCGATATGATGAAAAATTGGAAATTTTCATCCAATACTCACCACAGGGCGAGAAATAAATTTAGAGTTTTTTCTTCCTGAAATAACCGTAATTTTGTCTACCCTCCAAAGATGTTTTAGTTTTAGGTATGCGTCAGTGAACTCATTAAGAGCTCTGAAATCAATGGTAGAGATTTCATTATTTTGGCCACGCCTTTGCGAGGCACCTCTTATCATCTATTAATTGCTCAAGTATTCAAAATCGCTTCTCTAATATTCCTGTTTTTTTACATTAGCGACGATAATATATTTTCAATGAATCAAAAGCCACTCGAAGGGAGAATAATTCTTGTCGAGCCTCTGCTTGAAAGATATGATGTTGTTGTAAATAATTTGAAAACCGAATTGTTCCTTGTTATTGTTGACTTTTCAGTTATCACCTTATGCACATAATTAGAATTACTAATTATGTCTACTCCTTTCGTGCGTTTAATCTACATTTTATGGTTACAGTGTGTTTCGCAGCATGATGTTCAAAATGCAAGTGGTCGCCATCGTGGCCTCAATATGTTTGATCCTTTTTTTCAATCCTCCTATCGTTGAGTGCGTTCCTGTGCCAGACAATTTCGTCACAGGGGCGGGTACCACGATGCTGAAGGGTTTTAATGGTGTGGCGGGTTAGGGTTAAGGAGTGTCAGCGACGGACTCAAAATTCGCATCAAATCTCCAGTGACGAACTTTAATCCTCTTCAAACTCGATCAAACTCCGACACAAGCCACCTAAAACTCACTGCCTGAATATAATTCTGACTTTCAATTCTGTTCCAAACCAACAAGAGCACTCATCAAAATATGTTTAAAGATACGACTGTTACCTACTCTTAAGAATAACAATAAGCTTGTGCTAAAATTTCAATTTTGTTGGATGATCATAAAATATTTTTCAGTTCTGAATTAAACATTTACAATGCTTTTCATCACATAATTTTGTTACTTTTTCACTCCAAAAGTCAATAGTAGTCCCTCATAAGTTACTTTTAAGATACATTTTACGGCGCCTTGAAACTCTTTTCAGTGCGAAGTCTGAGAAAGCATGCCCTTTGGCAACTTTTCAAGACCTTTTCCTAAGAGATATGACAGAATATACACTTAAAAAAAAAACCAAAAAAAAGACACATTGGATGTAGAGTCCAGACTCTTGAAAACATTGACAAGAAAAAATACTCTTGATTCAATCAGATTTAAGCTTAAATCAAGAGGAAATCCGCTCAAATTAAGAGGCTTGGTTCTTGATTTAAGCTACCTACATTCTGATTGAATCAAGAGTACTTTTTCTTGTCGACGTTTTTAAGAGTCTGGACTCTAGATCCAATGTGGTTTTTTTCTAGTGTAACAAATACGTTCAGAGCGGAGGTATGTTGGAGATGGTTTCATGCGTGATAAAATAAAAAAAATTGGAAAAAAAAAAAAAAATGCGAAAATGTCACGAAATAATAAAACAGTCCCGTTACCTTTTTCTTTGGGATAGGAAAAGGACTGGAACTTCAATTCGGCGAGAGCAGCTCAAAATTGCTCCTTTGACGGTTTATTTTCTAAAAAATTTTCCGGCAAAGGCTAGAGAACCCATCTTTAAAGCTAGGGATTTTTGAAATTCTAATTAGCGGTTATATATATAGGACTCTTGGTCCAATTTTCCGCGTCCTTTAATTTTTTCGTCCAATTCATTTTGTTCACCGTTTTTCGCCCTCGAAATCTCGTCCAAGTACATAGTTAGGCACACGTTTTCGTTCGTCCTGTGTTTTTAAGTCATTTTTTTTTTGTCCTATAAGGCCTAATGTCCACTTATATACAACCAACGATCCATTCATCAAGAGACGGAGATTGTGAGTAGTGGCACATGATGTACATTACAAATCAGCAATGATTACGAGGGCTGTCCCAAAAGAAACCGGACTTTTGTCATAGAAGGCGAACCGAGCGTCGTAATGAAGTTTTCTTGGGCTTGTTTGAAAGCTGATAACCTACTGGAGATGCTTGTTTTTACAGAATGCAAAAATTCGTCTTGGTAAGGAAACTGCACGCTTTGGAATAAAGGAAAGTCAAACTCGAGTTGCGATTTTTGTCTTTATTTCAAAAAAAAAAAAATTGGATACAACTTAAAAACAAGAAGAAAAAATCCAACATGAGTATGTTGGAAAAGCGTGCCGAATAACTGAAATGTTGGACAAATACCTCTTATTTTCACGTCTTTGCTTTTTGCATCAATTGGTACTTTTTGCTAAATTTGGGAGAAAATGAACGTTCATGAACGTTGAATGTAAATTAATTTTAAAGATTCCGTCCAATTATCTTGATTTTAAGCTGATATGCGGCATTTGCGCACGACCGTGATTTGGGCGAACTGCCGTGCATCGAAATCGCGTTCATTTAATCTCTTTGGATTTCGAACTGTAACTTCTCTCCTATTCGGCCGATTTGTACAAATGAGGTCTCTTTTTAGTTGTACTCCAACGGAAAGTAAAGAAAAACTCGCTAAATAGACGGAAAACAATTTTTGAGAAAATTTGGTGGATCCTGGCATCACGGTGAATGGTTAATCGGTTAATCGCCTCGCCGTCTTTTATTGCCTTGCTCGAAACCGGACACCCAAAGCTATATCGCGAGATAACTGTAGTGGTTTAAGTGGATTGCGGCAGGGGCCATGGTTAGTACATAGTATAATGAGTCACGAGGCTCATCACAGATTGCACTTACAGTGCAAGACGCTCATTGGCTATAGAGTTTTGGCGGGAAAGAAGGTTCTAGAGTTGAGTCCTCCGAGCGTAAGAAAGCTCCTATGAGGTTTCTGTCAAATTGAATAATACGGTTTTGACAGAAAAATGTTCTCAAGGGTTTCCAATTAGCAGTTAATTAGATTTTTTGGTAAAAAACCATCAGGGCTTGACAGTGTAATGGTTCAAAGACAAAGAAACGGGTGCGAGGAAAAAAGTATTTGGACGACCCGTTGAATAGCATTGGTTGATCTGTGTGCTGTACTATGGTACATCCGAGTGATTTCAAAAAGCGAGCCCTACTGGCACGCTTAAAAATAAACCCAGGTTTTAAGTTAAAAACTTCGTTGCTCTCTCATTCAAATGCTTAAAAATGAGGAAATTAACATTTTAAGCAGCTTACCAAGTCATCACCTATCCCCTTCAAAATACTCGCCAGCTTTGTCGATGCATTTTTGCCACCGTTTCTTCAATTGGAAGAAAAACTGTTGAAAGGTCAGGTTTGAATGATTGCAATTCCTTCAAGGTGTTCTCTTGAATTTCCGGAATGGTTTGAAAACGTCAACCTTTTAAGGTAGATTTAAGTCGTGGAAGTAAGAAAAAATCACACGAAGCCAATTCCTGGTTTCTGCATCACGATAATGCACCTGCCCATGCATCCCTCCAAATTCGCGAATTTTGCACAAAGAATGCCACGAGTGTCCTCCCCTCCCTCATCCCCCTTATTCACCTGACCTGGCTCCGTGTGATTTTTTCTTATTTCCACGACTTAAATCTACCTTAAAAGGTCGACGTTTTCAAACCATTTCGGAAATTCAAGAGAACACCTTGAAGGAATTGCGATCATTCAAGCCTGAGGATTTCCAACAGTGTTTCTTCCAATTGAAGAAACGGTGGCAAAAATGCATCGACAAAGCTGGCGAGTATTTTGAAGGGGATAGGTGATGACTTGGTAAGCTGCTTAAAATGTTAATTTCCTAATTTTTAAGCATTTGAATGAGAGAGCAACGAAGTTTTTAACTTAAAACCTGGGTTTATTTTTTTTAAGTTGTATCCAATTTTTTTTTTTTAAATAAAGACAAAAATCGCAACTCGAGTTTGACTTTCCTTTATTCCAAAGCGTGTAGTTTCCTTACCAAGACAAATTTTTGCATTCTATAAAAACAAGCATCTCCAGTAGGTTATCAGCTTTCAAACAAGCCCAAGAAAACTTCATTACGACGCTCAGTTCGCCTTCTATGACAAAAGTCCGGTTTCTTTTGGGACAGCCCTCGTAGCAGCATTGTCAGAAATTACAATCATTACAAGGAAATGAGATCGACTAAACTCCGACATAGAATACGAGGACAAAGACTGAGTTGAGCTGAAAGGCTCTTGTAAATTTTACAAGCACGTTTCTCTCTTCCGATTGGGTTTTGAACTTAAATTTTGGACCTAAGTCTTTGACCTTACTAGACAACAAAAATGTGGCATAAAGATATGTCTTTATGCCACATTTTCGTGGACGAACGAAAGTGCAGGACTTACTATTTAGCAGAACCAATATTGAGGGGCTTGGAGGACAAGGCGCACAAGTACAGTTTTTGCTATTTCGAAAAATATGTGTTTGAAATTTCGAAATTGTATGGATCCTTGTGGCGGAAAGAATGTTCGAACAGACTTTTTGATGCCTAAAAATTGTAATTCGGGAGCGAATTTTCCAGAGAATACCTATGTATTAAGACTAGTTTTACTTGGAATCGTTCATACGATATCTCAATTTTTTCAAAAACTGCACTTATGCGCCTTGTCCTCCAAGCCTCTCAATTTCACTTGGGCAAGATTTCGAGGGCAAAAAACCGGGGGCAAATTCAATCGGGCGAAAAAGTTTATAGACAAAAAAGTTGGACCAAAAGTCCTATAACCTTAACTAGCTATGTCAAAACGCAGCCATATTATCTGCGCTGTATCATCGATTTTTGATTGGTGTCGTGCCGACATAAATTTCAACAATCAGGCTGCTGGAGCTTTTAAACCGGGCCGGAATTTATAGTTCCTAATTGCAAAATGTAGTCCTCTGCCCGTGCAAAACTGGTCGGGGGTGCCTGAGAAAAACTGCCCGCAGATGCGGGAAAACTTAAATAGCGTGATACAAACTACGGAAATTGCGTTATTTACGAGGGATTTAGGTTTTTTTGGTTTTTAAGTTTGGCTGTATCTCTTGCATGCAGTAGAAACATTTGACCTAAACCCAGCGATAACAACAAATATCCCTGTCCGCCGGAGTTGCGTCCCTCCTCGAAGGGTTGTCGCGTAAGATAATCCAAAGGCTTCCTCGTGCTTTTGTTTCGGCCAAATTTGTAAGCGGCCTACTCTTTTCTCTCTTTTTTTGTCAACCTTAGAATAATAAATCGTCGAAAACAATGGTTTATTTCATTCACTGTTCTTATCATTTCGTGTATTTCACGTAATCGTGTGTTCATCTTCATGTAAATCAAGTTTCAATGGAAGAAATACCTACACAAGAGACATATACGCTATTAGATAATTTCGCGTTTAAAAAGTTTTTTCCCCCGTCTTTTAATTTGAAAAATCAATATATAACTAGGCTTTAAAGGGGAATCATTTATGTAAAAGGAAGTCATAAAGAGTATACTATTGGAAACATTTTGAGACAAAGCACAATATTGTTGCAATCCCACAGAAAGGATGCAAACCAGTCCTGTCGACCATCATTCCCTGAACCTTGCTTCAAGCTGGAGTTAAAACCTTGGAGTAAACATTGTTTTGCAAGCTTGCAGCAAGTTGGATATTCGTTGCATATTTTGCAAGTTTGCAATACAAGCATATGAATTTCCTAATTACCGATCTCTCAACAAAATTTAAGCTAGATTGCATTGTAATGCAAGCCAGTGGTAAACACTGTAATCTTCAGGATGCTGACCAGGAGAGAACGTAGGCTTTATGTTAAAAATATATTCTACGATGCAATATGTATATCCTAGATGTAAAATTAACAGCGATGGAGTTAAAGCAACATGCAAAATTGTCTCACATGATTCTAAAATCCTGGTTGTTGGGTAAGTAACTTCATTGTTTTCGACGTCACTCGTCTTTAGCTATTGCATTCTTATTTCCTTTGTCCACTTTCTCTTCTCATCCGCAATATATTGACCCATTTGCATAGTTTTTAAAGAAGATATGAATACACAAATATATTATACTTTCGAAATAAGCTACATCGAGCATGAAAGGACATTCGCGAAGGTTGCGAGGATTGGTTCAAAGGTAATGGTCATACCATCGATTTTTTATTTGTTTTAAGATTTTCGGGAAGTCCGGGTAGCGCTAGCGTCTGCCAGAATGATCTACACTCGATACAACCTAGTTGGCTTAATAGGCGACTGCTGAGCAGCTGAGCTTGCAAAAATTGAGTCAATAGTACTCTTTAGTATGGTCCAACTTTGGAAAATACGGGATAAGCGACGGCAAATGCCGTCTGTTCCTGGGCCCCTAGAGGGTTCCTTGCCGGTAAGCCAGGCTCAGGCTCACCAGTATCAGTAATACTACGGCTGATTATTTTGAGAATATGAAGACAATGGCAAGAAAGACGCAGGCTGCAAGACAAATAAAACACAAATTCAAATGTTCGCTCGTCGATTAATAGTTACTAGACTGGAGCCATTGGCAAAGACCTATGATTCATAGGTGGATGAAAGAAAATAATAAAATTATAATTTACTCGTTATTCAGCTGTCCCGCATCCTGCATCTTTTAATTTCAAGTGAGTATGATGAATCTCAAATTTGTGTTTCGAAACATTCCTGCTTATTCAGTGCAGATTTTTTCATTGAATGCAGAAGTTGATTTCAACTTGCGTGGGATGGGATCAAGTTCAGAGAAGTACGGTTCCAGTGTAGGTTCAGCCAAATAAAACAAAAATAATTGTGTCGTAATTGATCTAAACAAAAACGGCTCGTAAAAATGTTCCACTTTTGGAATAACTCCTTCATTTGAATGTAACGAGCTGATCTAACCGTCGCGTCGGTCGACCGCCAAAAATATAGGTCACAGCCATTAGAAACTAACAATATGCAACGAGATTACGTTACGCGGAAAAATTAAGAGCCAGGAAATGCGCAATGACTATGCGCGAGAAGGATGACCTTCTTATTGCGCCCTCGAATTTTCCTCTCTATGCTGTGTAGCCAGTCGCGTTTCTTACATTGCTGAAAGTAAATCTATAATAGGTAAGTAGCCATGCGCTCCTTTTTTGTAATTAGTTTGTTGCGTACACACATACATGCAGCCGACTAAAAATACTAAATAGCAAAGATAAGATTTTCATCAAAATATAATTTAAGACCCGTAATAGCGGGGAATAGAGCCGCTCTTCAAAAAATTCAAGTTGTCTAAATCTACGTAAAAGTTTGGAATAAAGATGTTTACATGGGTAATTGACCCCAAAAACTCCTTGTTTAAGGTCTCGTTGGCTTTTGATGCCTTTCAAATGGGGCAAAAGGGGATTCTGAACTCGTAAATTTAACCAATAAGGGATGCCTCCTGCGCCTTATAAGAGAAGCTCTCTGAGGTGACAGGCCTCTAAAATTGTATTCTTCGGGGTCGGTTGTCCACGTAAACATCTTACCCCCAGCATCTACTTTTTAGCGAACTTTCATTTTTCGAAATGGGGCTCTGTCTTTCACGTAGGAGATAGTATTTTGGATGCAGATGGGCTGATTTTGAATTTTTTGGTGTCAATTTTATTTTACGATAATATTTACAATGTCTCTATGATTCCGTCTGTGCTGAAGAGGGAAGTCTGGATTTCGTAATGATTCCAGAGATAAATTAAGTTGTTTGCTCACCTTTTCCTTATTTCTACCCACAGAAACACTGCTTGGTGAGAAGAAGGTTTATCTCAAAAGTTACCATCCACATTCACCAGTCCAGCAGCTGATCCAGCTCATTCTATCAGCATGAAGTCCTCGAGAGCTGTTTACGTACTTTTCGTTGCTGCGGCCAGCTTACTCCATTTTTGTTCCGCCGCGCCCATCTATCAGCAAATAGCACAGCAAGGGATGGCCATGGCTGGCCAAGGCATGGGTATAGGCATGAACTACGCTGGAATACCTATGGGGGGCTAAAGAGACACCCACATACATGTACGATGTCTAGAAGTTTTGAATGAAAGCACTTCGATAAAACGAAAAAGGAAATGTGTAAATGGGGATGATGTATGATCCAGAATTTGCCATGTAAATAACTGCACCGGCCGTAAATATTAGCGAAAACCCCGCTTCATCGCACTGGAAAAAAAAACACATTGGATCTAGAGTCCAGACTCTTGAAAACATTGACAAGAAAAAATACTCTTGATTCAATCGGATTTTTGCTTGAATCAAAACGAAATCCGCTTAAATTAAAAGGCTTGTTTCTTAATTTAAGCTAGATTCTGATTGAATCAAGAGTACTTTTTCTTGTCGATGTTTTTGAGTCTGGACTCTAGATCCAATGTGTTTTTTTTTTCCAGTGCGCTTGAAAAAGCAACCATTTTTCCTTCTTTTCCTTACCGAAAGAAGAATCTTAAACTGTAGTAATATGAATAACCCTTCTGTTCGGCCTAAAGCTGATACAAAGGCCGTCCTCTCATCGGACGGCTTTTGGTTTTAACCTTGTAATAACCACATATCCAATGTAATTAGGCCGTCTCACATTTCTCATCACAAATAAACTATTTAATATTCATTTATTTATTCATTCGTTCATTTATCCTTGTTTTTATAAGAAAAAAACCCGCAAAGATATTTTTTTTTCAAACGGCAATGATATCGCGGGTCCTCAGCTACATAACCAGTTGTTAAAATTAATGAACAGACGTGAATGAGAGGACACACGGCAGTCGATTCTTCATGCGAGTGGATTGTTGAATCGTTATCGAATGACCTTGATCGATAACTCCCTATCTTGACAATGCTATATATCGATCAAGGTCATTCGATAACGATTCAACAATTGAGCCGGAGAGATCACGAAATCTCTCGGTACGATATTTTTACGTTTGAAATGAGGTCGGACTTCTTGGAGATTTGGCGAGACAACAGAAAAGCGCTAATATAATCGTTTATTATAAATATTTTTCGAAAACGCATTTTTTTTAAAAAAAAAAAAAAAAAACGTGCAACATCTCCATTATGCAATATTTATAATTCTTTCTTTCGTGTTAATTTATTTTAACCTACTTTGTTATACCGTTATGGGTTAGCCTCTTCATCTACCTATATACTTATTAATTATTTAATTTAAAACAGTATTTTTACCTTAAGCTTCTGTTTTTTCTCCTCTTAACTTGACGACGTCGCGTCTGCGTTTCAGAACTGAAAATCCTGCCTTTCTCTTTGTTGATCGCTCCCCGTCATATTTCAAAAAATTAAACGGATGCAGGGGCGGATTGAGGGGGTGGCCACATGGGCCGCGGCCCATGACGGCAAAATGTAGAAGGCGGCAAATTTTGCAATCTTTTTGAATGTAGGTATCAAAAAGAGGGAGAAAAAAATCGGATTCAGAAAATAAATTACAAACGAAAAAAGACGACAAAATCTCTCATTTCCTCAGAGTAAAAATATAGTAATTTCTAATTTTGTCGTCTCTCGGTGATACAAGAGACAACACCTTCAATTAATCGAGGTTAAGAGAGAAACCAAACACGCAATTTGGCCTGGAACGGAGCTGCGCGGCGGTCAGCATGAAACGCATATCGCCTACAAGACTGCATGAATACTTCACGCATTGTGTCAAACACACTGCGGTCAGCAGCAGTCGGCTGGAAACGCATAGCGCCTACAAGACTGCGTGAATACTTCACGCATTGCGCCAACACAGTGCGGTAGGCGCGGCGGTGGAAGTTAAAATTTTTAACCACATTTATTTTTGTTCTTTCATAATTTTTTCGTTCGTTTTTTATAAATGGAAGGCTTTGTCCAAACAGGGATGGGTTTACGGAACTGAACTTTTGTTAGTGTTGACAGGGCTTTCACAAAAAATATACCCAACACGAGTAAACGCGTCTCATACACCCCTCTCCCACCGGCAGGTTCACTTGATGGGCTTGGCTAGAACGACTCCTCTCACGAAATTTTCACCTGTGCCGCAGTATCGTTCTTGAGGCGGGAAGTTTAAAAACGCATATTTCTCACGCAGATTGTGAGGTCAGAGGTGTATATTTTAGAGGTTCTCGATCGCTCATCGTGATTTTTGAGCCATTTTCAATACAAATTAACTCATCTCTTTGCACAAGCTGAAAATTACAACAGGCCAATTAAAAACTCTCAAATTATTTTATGAATGAATAAAACGAAAAATGTTTGTTCTCTCGGACGGTAAATTTCATTAAATACAATTAGGTCATTTTAAAAAGGTTTAATTGATAATGTATAATGATTTTCTAAGGTAGCCAAAAGACGAGCAGAAATTTACACAACTTTAAACACACATTCGTGTTTTCACCGATGTACCCAGAAACGAATACTAAGGATTTTTTACGCGAGTCGAAGGATTTTTGTCAACATATTTTTCTTAGATTTGTTGTTAAAGCCCTAAGAGCCTTATAAAAAGTCAATACTACAGTCCAAATAGATATAGGTGAGATCCAGGTATCTTAAAAACTTGTATTAAATGCGTTAAAGATATCCACTTCAGAGAAAATAGGTAAAATGCATGCATGACAAACGAAAGATAGGTGCTTGATTCATGAAACTGATGCACGTGGAAACCTAGTTTGAGATGGTACTGGCCGAGTTTAGGCAAGAGAAAAACAACAATTGATCATTTTCGTGTTTTTTGCCCTAATTCAAGATTTATTGAAGGAGAAATGATCATATCATTGCTTTTAATATTGTATGCGCAGCGAATTACAAAGTTCTGTTATTTACAAATAACTTTGGATGGTTTATTCTTATTTACGACGCATTATCAAAGCTTTAATCTAAAACGTCTCGTTCGACTAGTATTACTTCATATCATCTATTCATTAGCTATACGAGTACATCTTAGTTTTTTTGACATGGTGAGTTAAGACTAGAATATATTTTTAAAATTCTATTGTATTTTCTCAACATTTAATCACTCCCATTTAAGATAATCATGGACTTAAACATCTCCTCTGCACCTAGGGCCAACAGCTGTGGAGACTGGTCATTTCATGGCAACGCCTAAAGGTAAACCTTTCCCCTTTAAGGTGATACAGGAACGCCAGCAGAAAATCATTATGACAGTTGAAGTGAAATTTTCTGGTCCAAAAAAATATTATGCAGGTAGACGAAAATGCAGCTGGGCACGTCATCTGAAAGATTTAGAACGGAGAAAAATCAAAATCAAAATCACCAAGATAAAGTAGCAGAAGTTGTTAAACTGAAATATTTTTTTAATTGTGCAGAGGAACTATGCTCATCCGCAAAAATTCTTATTTCGATAAGCTTTAAACTATACATTCATGGAATGTCCATGTAAGATGGAAGAACGAACGGAGAAACGGATGACGAAGGAAAAAATATTATCAAATTGGTGAATGATATACAAAATATTGAAACTACTTTTAATTATGACAACCGTCTTATATCCTCTGTTTTGAACTTTTATACTCCTCTGTGCATTTTGTTCTCTCTCCCCCTCTCATGAGGGGGGGGGGATTATATTATAACAGGGAAGAACATTGATCCATGACACGCATTCCATGAATGTATCCCCTTGGCCGCCCCACCCTCCCCCTTCCCCCAAATAAATTAAATGAATAATTTCAAAGGTAAATAATAGCAAAATTATGTGTAAAAATTGATTGACTTGCGCTTGTAAAAATCGCTCTCTCAGTTTCAGGTATGCAAACAAGGAGCACTGATATATTTACTGAAAATTATGAAAGACCCTCCCTGCTACCCCTCTCTCCCTGATTTATAGATCTCCCTAATAAACCGGAGGGATGAAATCACTGAGGGTGAAAATAAAAATTAAAATAAGCGAGGAAAAAAACAGGTTATTGCAAATAAGGTTTATCGAACTAGAAGACATGTCAACTAAGAATAATTGGTAGATAATAAACTTTACAAAAGATGAAGACAACCTGGAGACTAATTTACCTGGCGTTCTGAATTCTGTGATCGGAGTGCTCATATGATACCGGATATGTAAGGCTTAGGTTAAGCTCTCGAAGTATTGGATGGTTGTAATTCTACACAAAAAAGAAGTTACACCACTAAAATTGCGATTGAAGATTTATAAGATAGAGAAATCTAGATTAGGAAAATATTTGGTAAGTAAAAAGCGGGTTAAGAAATATATAGCAATTAGGAACACGATTGAGAAAATGAAACAGCACATTTTTTTTGTGACAAATAACTAGGTCTCGCGTATGAATCTACAAAAATCCTTGTTGGCAATTTTTGTCTATAGGTGTAGGGAAGGTCATTATGCTTATCTAATAAACTCAATACATTATCGTTACTATGGAAATGAAATTTGGAGGTTAAATGTAACTCAACCTTGGAGTACCAATCAACGCGTCAATGCTAATGAAGTCGGTTGTTTTTAGTGAACTCTCAACGTAGATTGTTGGTGGTGAAGGTATAGGTGAGTCCATCCATCGATGACTTTCAGCGTCCATCATGTTTTACAAAGGTTTATGAGAGTATACACAGAGAAAGTATGATTTTGTGTATGCCACTTTAAACAGGTGTTAACGGTGCTCTTACGCGGCTTTAAGCAAAAAACAATATGACAACTTAAATTTACACACCCTTTTGATTTCAGCTAGAAAGATTTCAATGAATAAATAAGTAAATTTTTATTATGAAAAAGGGAGAGAGAGAAAAAATACTAATTCTGGTCTATTGTAACAAGTCAATTCAAAAGAATCAATTTGCTTCAATTTGCAAGCTTCAATTTGTATCGATCCAAAAAAAAGGTTTATTTTTTCGTAAGGGAGGGTTGGCATGACCTTTCATAAATCTCTCAACCAGTACTGCCGTGTTAAGGAAGAACGCCGTATGAACATTCGAGAGTTGCCAAATTTTCTTCGATAAAATGTTTATTTACGCGGAAGGTTATGAATATTTTTTCTTGAAATTTTCAGGAATTTCAGGTAAAATTGCGAAAAAAATTTTCCAAAAAATTAGAAGGAAAATATTCATGAGTTTACCAGGAACTTCGTGTTCATTCCATTCCTCCTCATTTTTCGTGCCTGAGAGCATCGTCAATTTCATGTTAGTGCCATTTTTTCATCCAAAACTCGGGTTATTCGAACCCAAGTTCTGCTAAGAATGGGGCAAATGGTAGAAACTCTTATTGGAATCCAGTTAAAAATGCTGCAAATAATAATTGCAGAGCCCTGTGTTCCTGGCAAATATGTGCGCATACCAAAACCGGAAATATTCTTAGATCATGATTTTTGATCACGTGAGAGCTTAGTAGCGATGCTTCGTTAGTGAGCTCAATAACAGAAAATGATAGGAAAATGAAATACAAAATAATAATATGAAGTAGAAGGGGGGAAAACCTACGGAAAACTTACGCATATGAGAACGATAATGGACCCATCAGCGACCGTCTGACGATTCACGGAAGTAAATAATGAACACAGATCAGATACTATCAATCGTAAAAGCGTACAACATAATCGCCGTTGTTGGACGGGTGCTAGATGAAACGAATGATTGGAGTTACCTCCTACCTCCTCTATTTAGAGAATAATCATATTTTTCTTTCGCTGAATATTCTTCGTCGAAGCTTCTTTGTACTACATTCATCATATACTCTGTTTGAATTAATATATTATCAGGTGTTCAAAAAATAATATGTTACCTTTCCAATGAGTTTACTGCTCTCTTTATTTCTCCTTTTTATCAATTGGTCTGTATCAAACCACAAACACAAATTTTAATATCTATGATTTTTCAAAAAATATCTCTGAATTATTCCTTGCTCCTCCTCTGCAACTTACTGAATGAAACAATTTGATACGGTAGCAGGCATTCAAATTTCGACGAAACAGTACATTTTCATGAATTGAAAGTTTCAGAGTTTGCAGTAACTAATTTCTGAGTCACAATAATTGTTTTTGATCCACAATTTGTAATCAGGATCCAATTTTTCTGACTCATTCATGAACGCAGCTACCTGTGGTAGGAGACTAATGGTAAATAGTTTCTTTAGCTATAAGTATAAAAGTCCCTCATTGAATTTTTTTTCTTCTTTTCTCTTTTTTGTGTGTGTCTCGCACTGGGTGGTTTTGAAATTTCCAAGGAAACACCTAGATCCGCAGAAACATTTTGCCTAACAACAAAACTGCACCAGAAAAATTTTGAGGAAAGGAAGAGCATAGTGAAACTGCAGTCCAATTAATTCGTTAATATATTAGCCTATTTTATCTGACAGGATCATTATTTTGACCGATGTGTTAAAAATCCTTCATTCTGCTTCTCCTTCTATCACGTGCCTCCATTCTATCCTTGTTGATCGAAACTGCGAAAAAAAGAAAATGCGATCCTAATTATTGCTCGTAAAAGTTTTTCTTGGGGTGATCAAAAAACCATAGTTTCAGGGCGTCAATCGCACACTTTTCCCCAATATGAAAAGCGCTTTAAAGAGAGCTTTGGGGGAAAACCATCGCATTACGCCATTCCCACGTCCGCCATGATGGCACTATCGCGGGGATTACGGGGCGCGAATCGCACATCGCGACATCTCCCGGGGCTTTTAATTGGCGCGCTCCCTTTCGAAAAAGTGGGAAGAAAAAGTGAGAGGAAAAGAAGGAGGGGGAGAAATTATAATAATGTCCATGGAATGTGGGTGGAGAGTGTATGTTCCATACACTCTCGACGGGGTAAAAGGAGAGAGAGCGGGTTCGTCGATGTATTTCTCCATAGAGCAGCGGATGTGGGGAAGGGGCGCAGCAGCGGTGGGTGGGGTTGTTCGATGCATTTGCTCGCAATTCGATTTATATCGAAAGAGGTTTTAAACTCGCAACGATTCCTCACTCCGCTTTGGTGGTGTTCCTATTAAAACAAAACCTGCTCTGTTTGCTTCGTGGCAGGCCAGCGAAACAACATAGTCAGTGTGGCATTCGATAATTTCTTTCAAATTCACCAATCCCTTCTATATACGCACACCTTCCGGCCAAAGCATCACAAGCGCCATGCGACGTTTCAAAATTTCCGCCGCCATTTTATTTTTCTACAGAGAGATTGTTGATTGAATCCGTCCAAAAATTTCACTGAAGTTTCTTCGTACTGCCGATAAAAGTTAGTGTTTTCGGACGGATTCAACCAATAATTTCTCTGTAAAAAAATAAAATGGCGGGGGAAATTTGGCGCTTGTGATGCTTTAACCGGAAGGTGACGATATAAGTTGCTCGTGCAACGCGCTTTGACGTTCTGCGACACCCGAGCACCGTGCCTATCCTCCCAGGGGTTTTCGGACTGCTGAAAACGCAGCATCCCTTCGTCAACACCCTGCCGACATTTCTTCGTGGGATGTCAAAATTCCAAAAATCTCCAATTTCCATATTCCAAATTCCGAAAATTGCCAAATTCCATATTCCCAATTCCAAAAATCTCCAATTTCCAAATTCTATTCCAATTTTATCGTGTGCAGTTTTTTTAATTGGCAAAATGCTATATTGGCGGATCTGGCTGTTTCCTCGGAAGTTTTCATTCCCATCGAAGAGAGGGGGGGGGGGGAGAGAAAAGTATAATTGTTTTTTAACCAGTAAGTGATGACTATGGTGATCTCTTATTAAAGCCTAATTGGGCCATTTTGGGGCATGTTTTATTGTAACATTGGATTAAAGCTTCTCTTTGCCTTTTATCAAGACTGTTATCAATGTGCATGCATTACGTCGCATACATAATAAATTACGCAATCGTCGTGTTAAGTATGGTGTCCTCTATAGAAATCAAAGGATCTCAAAAACAAAACAGAATGATACACAACACGATTTTTGAGAGTGATGTAACTCACGAGTGTAAAGTATGGGCAATGCAACAGTGGATCCGGATTTAAAGGCAACAGAGATAGACTTCTGGCGTAGATCTGCTGATATTTCTAGAAAGGATTGCGTTAGAAATGAGACGTTACAGCAGACCATGGATGCAAAACGGACCATCGTAAACAACTTATACGGTAATGGTCATGCTCAGAGAATATTAGGGCACAGGTTGCCAAAGAAGGTCCAAGATTGGTTTCTCCAGGGAGAAGGCGCAGAGGGCAACTATTCGTGTCGCACGGATGTGCATGTTGCACATTCACAAATTGAAGGCACTCTCGCTTTTCTCCTTTGTCAGAGATACACGGGACTTGTCAGTTGTAAACAGAGTACCTTATAGGGAGATGTATTGCCACTCACTGATACGAGGCCAGAGTGTCTTAGGCCAATATTGCGATCGATCATTTTGGAAAAGACTTAAGCGCCTGAAATGAAAACACGAGAAAAACATAAGAAATTGAAATAATCGGCCCGTTTTAAACCGTGGATCATTTAATAATGTGATTAAATATTTCAGAACGCTGGAACTTATAACGGTCTGATTAATTTTTTTTACTATTTATCTCGTATAAAAATTTCTGGTGTTTACATCTTTTTTAGAATGACCGATTTAAATCAGTAATTATTTTGACCTACGAATACCAAAGTGATTGTGAGTTGGTTGTAGCGCCTTGATGCAACTATTCTTGTTCTGCGGATGTGCGTGTTGCATTTTCAAAATTGAAGGCACTTTCGCTTTTCTGACTTCTTCAGAAATGCATGGGAGTAGTTGTTGTTAGTTGTTGTTCCCGAATAACAGAGTGTCTATATAAGGTATTGTATCTCAATCTTTCTAATATAAAAAAAGGTGCCACTGTCTGATTGGTCAACGAATTTCAGGATTTCGTGGTTTTTCTGATTTCCAACTATTGAAATAATTTCTGAAAAAAAATTGATGGATACTTGCGCCCCACATTAACATTTTCCGATTAGTTTCATTCATCTCTCTCTCAGTGAAAATACTTTCCATTTATCGGTTTTGTTTACTCGGATGCCGGGTTTGTAAAAAGAAGACTCGTACTTTTTTCACTAAAAACTGCGATCACGGTGATTTCCTGCTGTAACTATGTTTTGCATTATTTGTATGGGCAAAAGTGATGATTTTACTTGCCTCCTAGGATTGTCAATTAATTTCCATTCAAAGTTAGACTACTTTAATTTTTATTCACAGAAGCTGCAGCATAAATCTCCAAACTATGAACGCCGACTTTAACGTGATTTTGCATTTCAAAATCACAGGGTCGTTGAGGAGAAAATGTCCAAGGGGAGAATACGTTATACTTTTCAGCGCACAAAGGATGAAGCATTTCCGTTTAGTGGCAGTATTCATGTGGGAGAGATTAAACGACAATTCACCGGTTTGCAGATTCCATGGCCTTATGACGTACAACTGCCGCTTGGAGTTGAACATGGCTAAGCTCTATTACACCTAGCTGCGTAAAATATATCATTCAGCTTGTCCCATCAAATTTAAATGACCTTATAAAAACAGCCTGCAAAGCCTGGTTAACTGTTTAAGTGGTTGATCGAGTGTATATCGTGAAAAAAAGTTAAAATGAAACGAACAAATTTATTACTGGGGGATGAACCCCCTGATCGCTTCGCAGTCAAACCTTCCAAAGCGCTTCACGTTTCTGGCGTTATGCGTTGAGCGTTACTCTCACAATTTAATATTTTAGAGTACGATTAAAAATATTAATACTTTTCCAGGGTATAGTTTTCCTCTCAATATAAAGCATATATACGCTATTTTCCATCCCATATCTTAAATCATACGTCCCACCTTGAGTGATGATATTCATGCACCCCTTTTGAATTTCATGTTACAACGAGTGTAAGATCTTTCTTGCGGCAGCCTGAAGGATTACCGAAATGAAACTCAAAAATGCTGAAAACGTTAAGGATAACATTTTCTGAGTTACTTACTTTTACAACTTGAGAGAATATTATCTGGAGAAAAAAAATGGATTTACAATGCAAATATCAAGAGTATATAGTAACCTCAGGGTGTAAAATATGTGTTCGATGAAACAGCAGATCTGCGAGGTTGTAGCGGCGAAGAATTATTCTTGTCTGAAATAAACAATACGAGAGATTAAGGATGTCAAACATCCTTTGTAAATGATTCAGGCACTGAGTGTATGATTTCAGGTATGATTTCAGGCATGATTTCAGTGCTTGATTTCAGGCATCAGGAGTCAGACATTATCAGCTTCAGGTCGAGGATTTGAATACCCATGTTCCTTCTTAAATTTTTTATGGTTCGGGATCACAAGAGGCTTGAAAAGCAAATATCACTTTCCACTACGATTTCAAAGGTATGCAATTTACCCAAATCCATAGGTGAAATTCTTCAAACAATCTCCTTTTGTCTGAGTTTTATGTGACATAAAACTTTGCAAAACTTCATAGGTATTGAAAGGTTTACCTTTAAATGAGCTTCATCCCAGTAAAATCAAAGTTGTCAACGTACCCCGCCTAATATTCGAACAGAGGAGGTTGATACAACTCTTAATCACTCGTAAAAATTATTTAAATACGCTTAAAAGTTAGTTTAAAATTACGGAGAAGGAAAAGAGCTCTATATTTATCTAAACGCTTTCCTGGTAGACGCCAAGAAATCCTTGTCCAAAAGTGTTTGTTATCCGGCTCACTGTGAGATATGCAGAAGAGGTGCCCCCTCCCACCCTCGCAAACCCTTCACCCTCCCACCACCTCCTGCACGGATCGTTACGCGCAAAAAGCTATGGACTTTTGTATATCATAATAAGTAGAGGAGGAGATGATTCATTTTCATATTTCCCATTTCTCTCCCCCGTCAGATTTCATTCAGCTGTTCTCCTAAAACCCGAGCCTCCCTCCCCCCCCCCCTGCCCACCTCCACCACCACGAGGCCCCGTAGTCTGCTGCGTGCTAAGGTTGACAGTGTTGTGGTGCAGAAATGAGACTTTTTTTCTTGCCTTTCTTTTTATTTTATATTTTGCGGTGACTTGAGAAAATAAACCTCTCGGCTTTCGTGAGTAATTTTTCCGGCACGACTGTTCTGCTCCCTCTTTCCTCTCCTGCAACCCCCACCACGATTTGCCTGATTTACATGCCTGTCTCGTCACAACGTATATTTTCTCCTCTTTTTCATATTATAATTTTTTCTTGTCATTAAATCTTTTAGAGGGGAATATGTACACATGATTAATTCAAAAAGGAGACGAATCTAAACTCCACCGGGAATGCGGCCAAGGAGTATTTTCTCTCTCAGTTTGTACTGGTGCAAAATATGTACGTACATAAAAAAAAAATCACATAAACATACTCATATATTCATGCTATACATGAGTGTACTTTCTTACTTTATTACGATTACTTGAGTATTTAAATTTTAAGTTTTTTTTCCCCCACAAGTAAATGAGTTATGTCACAAACGTGTAAGGGACTTCTCATCATTACAATTTCTATTAATACCCTCGACTACATAAGTAAATCATAAAAGCAGTTGTTTTTTCCTCTTCTTTTTGTAAAATTGTCCGTTATAATATTATAATCAATGGTCTTAGAAAAGTGGTGAATACCTTGACATCACACAACGTTTTAGACATTTTGAAAATCCTGTCACATCCATACTTTTAAAATTTATTTGTAAATGTCTTACAAAAACTTGGTCGACTCCAGGAAATTTTCAAAATAATATTTGGTGTGTTTTTAACTCAGCTTCGTGTTAACACTTTAAAGGTATAGTTGACATATCGATGGTGAAACCGCAGAAATGCGTACCTCGGTTTGCGGCGTTACAGACTTCCTGTCATACTTTATTTTCTACGTGAAAAACTACTGAACGTAACTTTTAACAAATTTCAGTGAGTTTCTTTCTCTTCACAAGAACTATGCTGTGAAAACTTCAAGCGATCACACCGGTTCGGTCTCATTATAAAAAATAAAGTAGGATCGGAGATTTCGAAACATCGCAACCGAGTGACGCGTTTTTGCAGGTTATTTTAGAAAGCATCTCAAAAAATTGTTAAAGCTTTTTTCGGAGCTTTTTTCAGTGCCAGCACAGGTATTGGTTTTTGGTGCTGTGATTTTAGTTCACTGGAAAAAAGACGCTTGGATCTAGAGTCCAGACTCTTGAAAACAATGACAAGAAAAAATACTCTTGATTCAATCGGATTTTTTCTTCGATCGAGAACCAAGCCTTTTAAGCGGATTTCCTTTGATTCAAGCAAAAATCCGATTGAATCAAGAGTGTTTTTTCTTGCCATTGTTTTCAAGAGTTAGGACTCTAGATCCAAGCGGTTTTTTTTTCCAGTGTTTAAGGCCTTATCCAAACGAGCGCGATTCATAGAACCTCGAATGAACTTGGATGGTGAACTTATTCTCGGTGCCGCTTATAACTCAGCTATGACTCATTCCGCGGGACACCCCATTCGTTGAACTCAACTCATTTTCCCAAAAAATCCGCAAACCGCTTTTATGTGGACAAGGCCCAAGGTTCATTTGCCCTGCTGATAAATTTAACGATGATTTCTAGTAGAGACTTATGCGGTGGCCTCCTCTAACTGTGGCTGTCCTAATAAGCGCTACAGATAGTGGCCCCACAACAACAGCACAAATGAGATGTCTGAGATCGTCCCCACACTGGGAAAAGAAACACATTAGATCTAGAGTCCAGACTCTTGAAAACATTGACAAGGTAAAATACTCTTGATTCAATCGGATTTTTGCTTGAATCAAAACGAAATCCGCTTAAATTAAGAAGCTTGGTTCTTGATTTAAGCTAGATTCTGATTGAATCTGATTGAATTCTGATTCTTCTTGAAATGAGTATTTTTTCTTGTCGATGTTTTTAAGAGTCTGGGCTCTGAATCCAATGTGTTTTTTTTCCAGTACTTTTTCTTGTCGATGTTTTTAAGAGTCTGGGCTCTGAATCCAATGTGTTTTTTTTTCCAGTGCACAGAGTGTGGCGCCACACAGCAGCATTATTCTGAGAGCGAAAAACGTTTTCTGCGGTTGATCGTAGCCACACATCTATATGTGAAGGGGGGAGGGATTAACCGTTTTTATGATATTTTACCAGAAAAAAGAAAAACATCTTACGTTGTTTTTTAATGTTGATTTTTCTCACGCACTTGTGCGGGGAAGGTAGACAGCTCTAAAAAATCTGCAAAAATGCCTCGTAGACATTTTCCTTACGGCACAACTTTGGCGTGTAAGTTCAATCTAAGAGTTCAAGTAAAATGACAGCTAACATACTTTAAAATTAATAACACTAGCTCGGTAAGGTCGGGTTGAAGCAGGTTAAGTGTCTCTTTGGTGCCTGGAGAAAAAATTACTTGTCATGAATTCATCGTCAGATTTTTATTTGAGACAGCTGGAATTACCGTTAACTCAATGAGATTCTTGATGCGGCGATGAGAATCCCATTGAAATAACAGGAATTTCGATTGTCTCGAAAAGAGATCCGATAAGAATTAATAACATAGACATAACTAATGGCGCTATAAGAAATGTACTTTGTTTGAAACCGGCAATCATGCCCTCATTTTACGACGAAGACAATGAAAACATCATTTCATTGGCCGTCAATTGAAAAAAGAAAAAAAAATGTGTTGCCTCCCCTAAATGCTCTTTTAGGAGAAAATTGGTCAAACCGCAACCCACTATGTGTCAGCACGGAGGGCCATAATAACATTATTCTATTATTTATTCACATTAAAAAAGAGTGTACAGTCACGTGCATAATTTTTTACTGAATCAGGAAGTAATTGCAATCAACTACCCTAAAATGCTTTAGGGTGTAGTGATATCGTCAAATCACTTTATTCCACACGCTCACTCAAAATTCGAAATTGTGTGGGGAGTCAGAGGATTAATAGCCTCTTTGCTAATTAATAATAAAAAATGAAAGTTCTGTCATTCAAAGTACCTTCCGTTATTTGATGAAGCAACCCATCGCCGGTGAAATGATAATCTCAACTGTCAGAGAATCATTGTGTTAAATTTTCTACCGTTACTTTCGGATATGTAACCGCAGTAATATAGCCGGCGATTATTTTCAAAGGATTTGACATTGTAATACAAATTATTTTACCTTAAATACGCCTTAAATTCAGGTTACTGTCTGCATGTTGCGTAAATAAGCCTGAAAAGACACACGCGAGGAGCACAAGGATCACAGATATGATGCCTTACTTTTTTATTGTTATTTTTCTCATCTCAAAGTAGTTGCTGCTGGTGGACAATTATTGAGGCCAACAAAAGATGATAGTGTCAGAGAAATTCAGTGCAAATAAAATGTTCTTTGGAGTAATTTTTCAGTGATTAAAGGTAATTTTTCTTCATTAATTAGTACATTGCTCAGACAGCGAAAATTCTCTCCACATGAGAAATTTCAATACAAATTATGTAAAGTGAGATATCGACGGCGTAAGTCCGGAATCACATATTTCGTTTGCGGTGTCTGAAAATCTCCGCCTCTATGTTATTTGTTTAAAGGAGAACAAATTGACATCATTCCTGGAAGTTTTTGTAGAAATTCCTTCGCACAGAGAGGAAAAATCATGGCAGTTTTAAAGAATTGCCGTTCAGTAGTTTTCCGTCTAAAAAATAAAGTATGACGGAAAGTCTGCGACGTCGCAAACCGAGTTATGTGATACCGACTTACACCGTCGACATGTACTTTGGATAAATAGTTTGAACTATCGAGATTAGTAAATTCCCCCCTGCAAGTTGCCTTCGCAAAAGGAGCTTAACTTTCGCAGAGAGCTGCCGTACCAGCCCAAACAATCTCAATTAGCATCTCGCAAGTCCAAAGCCATGTTCCACACGTAGAGGACGAGGGGTAGAATTACGAAACAAGAGAGGGGAGTAAAAACATGTGAAAAGAGGACGGAGGGAAAGGGCGAGAGAGATGTCCTGCACGCCGAACTTTCCTCCCTCTTCTTCTCTTTTTAATTTCAGATGAACCTCATTGGTGGTGAGTTTTCTCCGCCTCCTAATTTCATATGCACATTTTGGATTTTTATTTCCCCCTTTTTTCCGCTCCACGTCATAAAGGGTTGGAAATGAAGCTCTTTGGAGCGGGGCGAGAGAGGAGGTGCGTACCAGGGTTGGCAAATACACCCGATACTCGTCTGTTTTTCTGTTGGTAGAAGTGAGAGAAATGTTGAATTTTCTGCACGTTACTGTACCTGTGCCAAGAGGGTTGGCTCGCCACGCTTTTGATGTATAATTTCCAGCCCGAACGGCGGGTCTCAAAAGAAAATTGTCACATTAATTAAATGTTATTATGAAAATTAAAGTTTTTGAGCGGGGCTCCGGAGACGGAAGTTGAATTAATGACAGTAATTCAGTTTCATTAATTAAATTTCAAGACGGAATTCCGCAAACAGGATACTTGGCTATGCAATTGATTCAGTGATTCGAGGTTTGCTTGTTAGCAGGGAAACAGTTTTGCTTTTTTTCAAAATTTGATTTAACTGCACAGTTATAGCAATGCCATGGTTTATAATAAAAAAAAAACATACATAGCTTGAAACATGTTAGACACGAAGCGCAGTTCATTTTTATACATACTCACTGCCAATATGAATAAGTGCCGTCATTAAATGTTTTACAAACGTAAGTGTTTTTTTTTTTTTTTTTTTTTTTTTTTTTTTTTTTTTTTTTTTTGAGGCGTAGGGAATATTTCATCGTTATTTTCAAATGCATTAGGTCTCAACCTAGTGAGCAACTTCAATTTTTCTACAAATCATGAGTGCAATTTTAAGTCGATTACATCCCCATCTCTACTGCATCTTACATCAATGCGTCTTCCCTTTCTTTCTGTCTAACCTTTTCTTTTACACCCGAACATTTTTTTTTTTTTCAAATTGAGACTCATTAACACATCACTCACTTACTTTCAGTTTAAACATAGATTATTTACTCCTCTACAGAGGGTAGTGATTTATTTTTTAACCCATGATAATCTATCCCCCATGAGTAGGAAGAAGAAGTTTTTCTTGGAGCTCCTCTAAAATCATTCAACTTGCAATTCTATGCATAGCGCTCCTGCTTTACATACAAAAAAGCATTCTGTCGTTCTCCTATTTTAATTTATCGTCCTTTGCAGACGGCATAAAATCGTCCGAATGTTTTCCTAATATACACATAGGTAACTATTCGAGGTTTAAAATCCCACCCCAAGGAACTCTTAGCATGAAAAAATCAAGGCTCTTCCTTAAACCCAAACAATCTGATAGTGTTGAAATAAGATCAGTAACCCACACCGTGATAGAGGAGGGCGGGATCGAGGGATTTGAAATAAGTTCATTAAATTCTTGTCGGTCCAAGCGACGATCCACTCCGATTAAATCGATTTAATAGATATCTGCAGACGGTGAACTCGAGATGTTTGTTTATAATAGAGGCTCAAATGACGGGCCTCCCCCGTTCACAGGTGAAGATGCTTCGTCTAGAGAGACCATCACATCGATACGAACTGCATCGTTGTCAGATGAGAAATGGTACATGAGCTATTTTTATAGTTGCTTCGTGAACCTACCTTTTATCCCAAGACGTACACAACAGTTAGAACTATAGAGGAGGTAGAGTCGGAGTTTTAAAAATGTTCGAAAATTAATAGGATTTTCAGTGAAATACTTTCAAACTTACAGGCTGGATCTATAGGAGCAGTCGAAGAGATGGTGCGGTTTTGTCCTTATCCAAAGATGCCGGTGGGATGCACGGTGGGCATGCCATCCTTCTCTCAATCGTAGAATTTGGAAAAATATCATCTGGCGCCCCTAGAAAAACTGCGCACATTAGAAAATTACCTTAAATCCACTGCACTTCCTCCTTTTTTTAGGTCCTGTCCACACGAGCGCAGGTTCGCGGAACTTATTCCTCGAACTGCTCAGTTCCCGGAACTTATTCCTTGAAACGAGGTATGCTGTCCACACGAGTTCGCCCGAACTGGAACCGGAACTTCAATAAAACTTTACAATTATTGCAAAATAATAGATTATAATACGGCCGCCAAAGTAACAAAAATAAATGTCAAGACGCATGTAAAGGACGTAAAAAACAAAAACGAACAAATTCACATCAAAAGAAATATATGTAGAAGCTCGGAGTACAGGGGAAGTTCCGGGTTTTGGAGGAATAAGTTTTTAGCTCAGCTAAAAACTATTGTTCCAGGAACAAGTTCCTCGAAATAAGTTCCGCGAACCGCGCTCGTGTGGACAAGGCCTTAGAGAGAATCCCTGTGTACTGCGAAGACCCAGGCATCTCTATTGGGATAGTGGGAGCCACCGAAAATTCCTCCTCGACGATGAAATTACCAGACCACGTATCTCGGTTTGCGACGCT
Source organism: Bemisia tabaci (assembly GCF_918797505.1). Classification (NCBI taxonomy): domain Eukaryota; kingdom Metazoa; phylum Arthropoda; class Insecta; order Hemiptera; family Aleyrodidae; genus Bemisia; species Bemisia tabaci. The sequence continues at coordinate 41,003,825 of NC_092795.1, forward strand.
GTAGACTTCCTTTATACTTCATTTTTTAAATGGAAAACTACCTACTTATCGATAGTTCTTGAAAACTTCCGTGCTTTTTTTGGTCCCGGTATGAGGAAAACTCTATGTGAAAACTTCAAGGAATGACATTGATTTGTTCTTCATCAAAAAAATAAAATGAGAGCGGAGATTTTTAAAGACAGCAAACGAGATTCGTGGCTAGTAGTTTCATCGTAGCACAGTGGATCGAGTCAATAGAAGAGATCGGACAAAATTTGGAAACTTAAAACACTTATAACTCCGTTTATACAAAACCTATAGGTTCTACACGGAGAAGAAAACTTCGTGCGTGAGACCCGAAGTTTAGGTCATATGGATCTCTGAAGTTTTCGGATTGAGCATCCGAACACTTAAGGTCTAGCTGCTGAGGTTTGGATCACACATCTGAAACTTCAGCTCTTACGTCTGAAAAACTTCGGTTTTCACATCCGAAAAACTTCGGTTCTCACATCTGAAGTACTTCAGATGTAAGGACTGAAGTTTCAGATGTGTGATCCGAACCTCGAAAGCTAGACCTTTGGAAAAAACCTTAAGTGTTCAGATGCTCAATATGAAAACTTTAGAGATCCATATGACCTAAACTTCGGGTCCCTAGCACGAGATTTTTTTTTCCGTGTAAAAGTGGTTCCATTGGTTTCTTCGTAAACTTTTTTCTAGAGACATCCCTTAAAATTAAAATTTGACGAAATAAACATCAAAATTTTCACTTTCAGTAGAAAAATTCATGTTCGAGGTCCGATCTCTCTGATTGACACGATCCACCGTGCGTCGTCTTGCTATATCATTGGTCCCAGAAAAAAAGCAATAATGAGAAATGGTAAACATGTTGCAGCGACGCCGCATCGTGTTGTGTTTGTATACGATAACACCACGAACACAGGGATGAAATCGGGGGCAGTGTAACCAGAGCTAGGGGCTGAGCCGGGGGCCTCCGGGCCGCGACTATGTTGCTTTTGTGGGGACATCTGTCACTGCTAACACCGGCGACTCACCACTCAGCGGCCGACGCGGCGCGGCGCGGTGTGGGGACGACAGATCACTTTAACAGCCCAGCGCCCTTTTGTGCCCGCTCCGTCGCCTCCTGCGGCGAGGTGTCAAAACATGACATCTTCTCGTGATGCGGGGTTTCTTCGGGACATTTTTTCGTCTCTGTGCCTTTTCACGGCTACCGGTTCTCACCCACTCGAACGGCGCATTCTCCGCGTCATGTATGCCACGCAAAAAAAAATTCGCAATCGCAGGGCTAGGCTGCGCATTTGAAAGCCCTCTCTTTTTTTTCAAAACCACGTGTCTTAAAAGAGAGAGGATTGGACTGATTAGTTCGGTGACTAAGAGACCGTCAAATTTAAAGCTTTATTACTTGAAGCACGGCTAAAATAGGCGTAAGTAGCAAGAGACATTTTATAATCTTTAAGATCTTGTCTCCATGGGCCGTTTCACGGGATTTGTCCCTGGGAAAAATATTGAGTTAATTATTGAGTTATCAAACACTTCCCGAGAAGACTCGTAAGTCAATTACAAATCATTATATGTCATCATAATGTCATGTTCCATGGCACAATCCACCATTAAAAATAAGAGCGAGAAAACGTCTGCCGCCTTTAATACGGTATCTATGCAATTTGGGTACCTACACTGAGACGTTAATATAGTTGTTTTATATATTTATGTTCTTTTTGCGTAAATTTAGGCTTTGAAGAATGACTGGAAGCTTGGTTCTGACAATGCGTAAATGTCGCGTCGAGAAACGGTGAGGATGTTATTTCTCTCGACAGAATTTGGCACCCAGGTAGCACGTGTTTGCAGAGCGACGAGAAGCGCGTGCGACTGAATTTCTCAAGAGATGCAGATCTAAACAAATGCCTTAAGATATCAGGTCCACCGGGATGTTAACGCACTGTCAGATGGATCGATATTTTAGAATAACAAACATGTTTCGTTTTAATATATGCAAAGTGCTCGCTGTCAAAATAATATCAAGAGCTACAAGTACTTACGTCGTATTGTGCCTCATCTCTGAGCGATTCAATGAAAACTTGTATGCCCCCCTTGAAGAGAGGGATCGTCTAAGATTGTTCAAGCTATGGTCTAAGTCGCAGAGCAAAATGCATATACGAAAGGCCGCTCATAAAATACCTAACACTAAACTTCGGGGTTTACATCGCAAGACAGAAAAGGCAAAAAGAGGGAGAAAGGGGGCAAAAGCTAACTTACTTAGGCACCAGTGGCGTGGCATGAGTTGCGATGTATCGATTGTAATGTCATTTAAACCCATGGTAAATAATCGATTATTAGGGTGTTCACTGCGAACACCCTGTATATCGATCCTTTTCCATTGGTTTAAATGGCTTAACAATCGATATATCGCAATTCACGCCACGTCACTGTTAGGTACTCGCAGGCTACTTAATTTATCATTGCTATCGTCTACTGAACCACCATATTAAATGGAAGGTATAATGCTGACTGGAATTATGTACGGATAAACTAAATCAAACCTAGCTTTAAGGCACAAAAATCAATCTTGGAAGTCTCCTTTGATTTACCTGAATGAGCGCATAGACAAGGTCTGAGTTAAAAGAAAGCGTTTCTCTTCAAAATCTTACGTAGAAAACTATTCACGCGACGGGGTATTATCAGAAATCAGCTCCTGAACGAGATATTAACAAGTTTTTTATAAAAAGGTCCATTGGAAGTTGGTTCATACAAATGACGTCTTTCGTATGTCTCTAACTAATGTTAATTGTCACTCCACGTATCTTGTTTAGAAGGTGATTTCTAGACTCCTAGTCGCGTGCTTCGTTTTCTTCGTGAAATTTTGAAGAGGAATCGTGTTACCAGGGCCGGATTAAGGGAGTGGCCACATGGGCCGCGGCCCATGGCGGCAAATCTATAGGGGGCGGCAAATTTTGCAATATTTATAAATGTAGGTATAAAAAAAATTCGGATTTAGAAAAAAATTACAAACGAGAAAAGGCGACAAAATCTCTAATTTTCTGCGAGAATAGTAATTTCTACTTTTGTCGTCTTTCAAAACAGTGATACAATATGCAGCACCTTTAATTAGTCGAGTTAAGAGAGAAACCAAACACGCAATTTGGCCTGGAACCTAGACTACCTAGAGAGAAATGATTACGAGGACTTGAGATAAAAAGGAGAAGCCCTCGGCGCGGCGATCGGCATGTAACACATGTTAGCGCCTACAAGACTGCACGAATACTTCACGCATTGCATCAAACACAGTGTGGGCATTGCGGACAGCGTGAAACGGATAGCGCCTACAAGAATGCATGAATACCTCACGCATTGCGGCAAACACAGTGCGATCAGCGTGAGACGCATAGCGCCTACAAGACTGCGTGAATACTTCACGCATTGCGTCAAACACAGTGCGGTCTGCGAGGCGCGGCGGCGAAAGTTAAAATCATTAAACCACATGTATGTTTGTTCTTTTGTAATTTTTTCGTTCATTTCTTATGAATGGAAGGCCTTGTCCACACAGAGACATAGGTTTACGAAACTTGACTTTCGCGCAAAGTTCCGTGAACTTTTGCTAGTAGTGTTGACAGGGCTTTCCCAAAAAATGTGTTCAACACCAGTAAACGCGTCTTATGCACCCCTCCCCCGCTGGCACGTTCATTTGATGGTTTTCATTGATGTTTCAAAACGAATGAGAAGGGGGCGGCAAAATACTAGCGCCCTATTAACTCATACCTTGTCCAGTGACCCAAAGTTCATTTAAAGCATAACTGAATATAAACGGCATCTCTAACATATTCAATGAACGTATTGGCCCACGTTATCTTTAAGTACTTACTTTTTACAGCGTTACGTACTTTTAGGACGGCGGTAGTTAGTATACTGATAGGAGAGGGGGTTGGTTCAAAACACATCGGAAAAATTTTACGCAATCCATCGATGGCTCTGTATGAGTCATCAAACATCACCAAACATTCTCAGGCTGTCAATAAAAGAGGAGGGAGCGGGGAAGGAGAGGAATGGGTCTGTTGCAAACTTCAGCTAGAGCAAAATGAAGAGTTATTTCTCATAGAAAATGGCTAAAAAATCATGAGGAGCGCTTGAGGAAAGTCTGATTGACACCGCTGGCTTTACAATCTGCGTAAGAAACATGCGTTTTCTTGAACTTCCCGCTTCAATTAGATACTAAACGGCACAGGTGAACATTTTTTAAGGGGAGTGGTTCCATCCAGCCCTTGCGCACTAGGATGCCATGCAATATTCAACATGGCTGGTGCTTCCGCGCACAAATCGTGGGAAACCACTATGATCAATATCAACGCAAGGAAATTGTTAATATGAACACGCTGGTTGATAAAATCCCGTATCGTCTCGTGTGTTTTGGTGGATTGGCGTCCGCCATGTTGAAAATTGCGTAGCATCCTTTTGCGCAAGATTGGGTGGAACGACTCCTCTTAAGTCCGTGTTCCACTATCAAATGAACTCAACGAATGCAAGATGGCGGAAATGCGTACTGGTTTTCGCGCAAGTCCGCTATCAAAAGTTGGCGGGCCGTCAAATGGACTGCATTTTGCAATTTGGAACTATAAATTCTGGCTCATCTGAAAAAACACTTATGTGGATAGGGAAACTATTGGTACATACGTTGTTTTTAAACCGGGCCGGAATTTATAGTTCCTAATTGCAAAATATAGGTCAAATGTTGATAAACCAGTACGCATCACCTCCATCTTTCATTTGATGAGATCATTTGATAGTAGGACACCGGCTTTACGAATTGTTCACCTGTGTCGTGGTATCTTTCCTGAGAAGGGAAGCTGAAAAAAATGCATATTTCTTACGGAAATTGTGAAGTTAGGAGTGTATCTCAGACTTCCCCGATGCGTTCATCGTGATGGATACAAATTTTAAAGCGCAGCCCGAGACAATGATGACAGTGGAAAAACAAGGGAGGAAAAACGGGAAACAAGGCTAAAATACACAATTAATAAAAACCGAGACGTTTCGACTCACAACTGAGTCATTCTCAGTCCGATATTTTTAAATTTTATTTATAATTATAGTTTTTAAATTTTTATTGTTTTTCCGACTGAAAATGACTGAGTTGTGAGTCGAATCGTCTGGGTGTTTATTAATTGTGTATTTGACCTTGTTTCCAGTTTTTCCTCCTTGCAATTCCACTGTTCATCGTGGTTTTCAAGCCATTCTGTAAGACATATTTCTTTGTTATATTTTCGTTGTTGTATTGTCTTTTCATATAGAGTCTCGGTCTCGCAATAACAGCGTAGCGGCGGCTCGTTTTATTTTTAATTTATTTTCGGGTTGAAAATGAAATTGTAACGATTTTGAAACGTTCCGGGTTTTGTTTATTCTTTGTTCTTTATTTGCAGCCTTTTCCCCAAATTAAGTTGTTCTTATATTATGTGTATTTTGGCTGATTAAGCTGTTTCTCAGACATATGTCTTCTTTTGCTCTAGGTGAAGTTTGCAACAGGCCCATTTCGGCCGCTGACTCATGTTTTGTTGCCTGTTGGGGGTCCACGGGTCCGAAGACCACTTCTACGTCGCGCCGTTTCCCGCGGACAGGAACAGGGATAGTGGTGGGGTGGGGGCGGAGGCCCGAGGATATCTCCCGGCGATCGATTGAGGAGGCCCAGGAGCGTGAGAATACTAGGGGGCCGGACTCAAATTAGCCCTTTTTACCGGTGGCCCACGGAGCATCCCACGAACTCCGAGCTGCGGGTTGCATACCGCGCGATTTCTGCCCGATAGCCCATTCACAGTGTCAGACTCGTCCATGTCAGCCAGATCCCCCCCCCCCCCCCCACCACAACACACCGATCTCTACAATCTTACCTCTGTTGAGTACAATCAACTCGAAACTATTTCGGCCGATCCACTTTAAGAGACGCGGCATTCCCGATGGTGGCCGCGGAGGACTGTTCGGTGGTGATGTCAAATTGTTATGAAATTAATTTAGGCAAATTATTCTATGACATGATATAAATTACATGATAAATGAAATGAATGAAACAAAATATGATAAATAAATACATTGATAAATGATAAATACACACATAAAGAACTGGAGAAAAAAACACATTGGATCTAGAGTCCAGCAGCCGGATTGTTGAAACTTTAACTGGCTACGTCGGTATGTACAATAAGACAAGACAAAGCCCTATCTGCGCCGTATAATATATCGATTTTCGATTCTTGTCGTGCCGTCATAAATTTCAACAATCAGGCTGCAGACTCTTGAAAACATTGACAAGAAAAAATACTCTTGACTCAATCAGATTATGCTTAAATCAAAAGGAAATCCGCTCGCAAATTAAGAGGCTGGGTTCTTGATTTAAGCTTAAATCCGATTAAATCAAGAGTATTTTTTCTTGTCGATGCTTTTAAGAGTCTGGACTCTGGATCCAAATATGTGGTTTTTTTCCAGTGAAGGGGAAATTCATTATTTTATGTGCAAAAAGCTTTTCTCGGAATGGACCGAGTTTAATGGGAAGGGACCAAGCTAAATTAAAATAAAACCGACAAAAATATTTATAGGTTTGGCCCCAGTATAGAATCACACAGTCTGAGTTTCTCTTTTTCAAAATATTCCTTCTTAACTTTGACTTTCCGAATTTTCCCCCGAAAATAGGTGCGTTAATTGAATGAATGAACCCGCACAATCATATAAGCCTTCCACGTCAAGAAAATTAAGGTGAACCACCGCCAATAGATAAATGAAAATACTTACAAGATATACACGTTGAGAAAAAGAGGTAGAATTGATTTTAGTTCGATATTTATTTTAAAAATATCTCAATCTGACAATGAGTTTCATAGACTTGTTAATACTGATAAATACAAAATTCCTATGGCGTGCCTCACTATCCTATTGAGAAACGTGGGTAAAGCATTCCTATCCTTATTCATGCTTGCGCCTTGACCAATATTTCAAGTGCAGTGAAGCTAGTAATATATTGGATTTCTTACAGTATATAAGCCATTCTTATTCAATATATTAAATTAAATAAATAAGTCCTTAGAAATATTCGCGCTTCACTGTCACCTTGCACCGTGGTTTATTTTGCCGAGAGATGTACGAGGGGTGCTGGGTGAATAAGGTGACGTTGAGTGTGTGGTATAATAACATTTTGAAGGCGTGCCGTCTACCCCAGGGCATCCCAATAGGTATATTTTCTTATTCGGTATCGCACTCACTGAAGGGTGGGATTAATCGCATATCTACATATGCACGCTTCGTATAAACTGCAATATTGCCAAATTATGGATCTAAAATTCAAAATCACGTTTTAAAACGAAACATTTAACGAAATAACTTAAAGAAGGGGGAAAAAGCTTTAGAAATGCCACTCTTTCCGCGTGTAAGTTATTTCAACACTGCAAGATTTCCTTCGCAAATCATATGTTTCTTGAAAAACTGTGAGACACATTTAATAAAAAATTCCACTTAGTTTCTCGTTTAGGTACTACACGTAAAAATCAGCATAATTTCTAACGGAAAGGGCGCAGTAATTTCACATAAATTGTTGAATGTAACGATTGAATTCTTTGAGTCAATTTCACAATATCAGAATTCATTTACTTTCCTTTATCTGGGAAACGACAGGTTAAGGGATATAAGCGTTTCAAACTTACAAAAGGAGATAGAGAGAGGAAGAATGAAAATCCCTAGCCTCAATTGAAAAGCCTAAGTATATATTCATTTGAATTTTTCTGCTTCGTTGCGCAAGAACTTGAATACAAAATGTTAATTAAATGTCTTTTACCTATGTTAATGATGCATAACATCAAACATTGAGATAAAATGTTATCGGAAAATAGGTTTTAAAGTCGATTTCAACCTACTACAATTTCATGTTATTCATAAAATTTGACGCTAATTAATGTTGATACGAGTGATAGGGGCCCTTAAAGTAATGAAAATGGTGTACAATATTATGTATAATTTTTGTTCTAAAAGTTAGAGGAGCATTGAATGTGCAATCTGCATCAGGAAATGAGCTAGTCAGAGGAATAGACACGCGGGATCACTAACTTATAAAATTCAAACTAAGTACGGCAATAACTTCTAGGTAGGCTGGTTGATTTCCCAACCTCATGGAATTCTAAATTGTAATCCGCACCTCCCATCTTATGTATTTAATTTATTCAACTCTAATGACGCCACGCCAGCTCATTAGAAGTGCCACCTCGAGAAACACGTCGCTTTCAGGGCTTTAAAGAGCCTGCTTAATTTTTCAACCTGCATCTCGATTGAAGTCTGGAGTTCGAGATAACACTCATATTAAGTAAAAGCTCGCAAAAAAATATCGCAACCAGCCTAACGTATGTTATGCTCACACGTTGGGATAATTAGAGACGCGAAAATTTTTTGCAGTGTTGAAAGTTTTTGCGCTTAAAAGGAACATTTTTGAAATGAGCGTGTACGGACAGGGACGTATTTGATACTTTTTTATATTCTTCTTCTTCCTTCTTTTTACATACAGAATATTCTTTTCTTTCTTCTCTTTTCTATTCTGTTTAATTTTTTTTTTTGCTCATGCAGATGCCTCACGTATTTGACAACAAACTGTGTTGTGTGTGTGTCTAATTCTATGAATGATCGATGAGAAATCGACATTTCACTTTCATCGAGTTCAGATTGTTTTGGATTTGTACTTAATTTGTTTCTCGTGCATTCTTTTACTTGTATGTACATTTCAATGACCCAGGATCAGAATAAGAATATAATTCTATTAAAACAGCTAGCACAAGACTGCGCACTGGTTCAGACAAAAATCCAACGAAATCTTACAAGAATCACACAAACTTTTAATATCGTTGATGCTGACTTATGCTGTCACACCAACTACTGCAGTCCTACCAAAAATTTGTATACTTCATCGGTTTTTACGACCTCATAATGCTCATTAATGCTAATATATTCCCGTTCGGTTCGTCGTCGCATTTCTCTCAGAACACTGGCAACTCGCGAGTTTTTTCACATTAGTGTGAAATTTTAATTAAAAACAACCCCCGAAAAGGAAAAAGAAACTCCGACTCGGAACGCGAAGGGCGTGGAACATGTCCGTACTTCACTCCTCCTCCTCCTCGCCCTTAAATCACATGCGAGGTTTTTTCGCCACCCTCCCCCTCCCCCTATCCGTTCCCCACCCCATTTAGACTCGAAGAGCTGCGACGGATTCAAATTCTCGACTCTTGAATTTAATTCAGCTTAATTCGATCAATCCAGAGTGGGAGCTGATTTCAGCCGCGTACTTACGCCATTTTTTACCCTCTCCCCTTCCGTTTTGCTCCCTTCCCCTCTCTCCCGCCGCGGTTGTCCCCTCCTGCGGGGCGACGGAATCGATCGAGGGTTAAGTAACACAATTACGCCGGTCTTGTGGCGTAATTCGATTCTGTATCCGACGACCGCGGCAAGTTTCTATTCATGCAAATTTTGAACTTCTCTGGGTACCCCTCTCCCTTTTTCACTCCCTCCTCTGCTTCGAGGTGGGAGCAGACGATTGTGTTGCCAGTTTACCTCCGAAATTGGCCGATTTTACGTCGTTCCTGTTTCGCGCTATGAAATAGACAGAGTCGCAAATGAGCAAATAGAACAATTGCTAGAGATTACAAACTAGAGTATCCCGAAGCTTCCAAAATTAACCTTCACCTCCAGAGGACTGAAGTGGTTTGAAACTGGTTTTACGATGAAAATAAAGTTTGACAAATATCCTGAGTATAATGTTCGCATTGACGCAAAGGACAACCCCCTCTCTTCCCTTAGACTCTGCTACGGAAAAGGATCCGCCACTGGGATTTGTTTTCTTTCTTTCAATGTGATTTAGAGGTTTTATACCTTTGCACCAACTTTGGGCATAGGCTCATACTTAAAATCGTGTTTTATCTGATTTTTGTTAGTTCATTTCCTTAAAACAACAACAACAACAACAACAACAACAAAAATTAAATAATATAAAATTAATAAATAAATAGATTACATTTACATTCAGAAATAAAATTTTATATTTGTTTTTATGTGTCGTTCGCTGAAAGATGTTTTTCTTCAAATAAACGCTCATCTTTTTCTTTAACTTGTCGAATTTTGAGCCTTCGAGCCCGGTTTAAAATCCTCAATGGCCCTAGACAAGTCCTGCACATTTCATACTTAAAAATATAATCATGTTGTTTATAATGTCAAGTTTTTTATTTATTTTTTATATTTTTCTTTTCCACTAGTTTTTTCGAAAATTTCTTGAAATATAGACGTAGATGATTAGGGAGTTTTGGAGTGAAAAAAGTTGCGAGGCGTGAATGATCAATTATCGTTATCTTCTCATTTGAGGCTATGGTAAAGAAGAAATCGGAAGAATCGATTATTAATGTTCGTTGCAAATACTCTGTCCATCGATCCTTTTCCGTAGGTTTAAATGGCAAATCAATCGATGGATCGCATATAGCACGCCTCGGCGCTGAGTGAGAAAAGAAAGAGAGCGAACGGACCAAACATCCATTGCGGATTTGAAAACGCTAATCCGTCATGGAAACTGCAAAAGAAACAAAGAGTTTATCGTATGAAAATCACTGTAAAATAATTCAATGAAATGATTTTTGGTAACCAAGATACAGATATCTATAAGAGAGGAAAAGAGTTTAAGCAGCAACTTTTTTCATGATTTATGCACGTTGGTCAGGACGGAAGCAACGCGTGAGAATTTTTCATTTAATAGTTGATCAAAAACGTTAATTAGTATGGCCACAGATGTTTTACCAAGCGATGCCAATAAGCCATAAAAATAGTCGTAAATTGTACTGATTTCGTCGTCCGTGTATAGTATTCAGTTTTTAGAAAGGCCTGTTATTACAAATGAGTATGTATAATTAAACCAGTACCTTGAGCGATATTTTTGCGCGAATAAATATTTCCCTGATCACCAACAGGGACTTCCCTTTTATAGTTTCCTTTTTCGATATTTTTGTTCGAAAAGTCTTGTAAAAGCGTCCCTATAGATAGTATAAGAGATTACTCCACTACTCCAGAGATGGGAAGAAAAATAAGCTTTTGGTTGAGGAATCACGTAGAGCCACACGGCCGGACTAAAAATTGTGTTCTGAAGATTTGACTTTTACGCTTTGAGACTGTAGCTCAATCTGAGAAATTTTACTTTAAATACAAATGTCCTGGATCCATTGATTATATACAACTCTCCTGATCCTGGAAATAGACCAGCAGTCCTGCGCTGTAGGAGTTTAAGTCATATGCTAATTTCCAATCAATCAATAAAACTATTAAATTTTGATATTGCTTTAGATATTTCACCATTGAATAAAAAAGCAATTGTTGCCAATACTCAAATTATCTATATTGCTCATCAAAACCAAGATATATGCCATCAAAGAATACAATTGAAACGTTGCAAATATTGCTCACACTACCATGAATCTTAATGCGTGATTTTTCTCCATATATCCTGTTTCGCCTTAACTGCCTTAAGCAGAAAATTCCTTCCTATACTCGAGATTAAAAAACAATTAGAGGGAAAACCTAGCAAGGAAAGAATGCGCATAGAAACACTCGAGCAAAAGAAGTGCAAACAAGTGAGGCAAATTAGAATTCAAGGATATCGCGGCGGAAGCGCAAAATCACTTGAAATGGAGTCTAATGGTTCGTTTTATTTCAATTGGGCCAGTCATGTGGGACTCCATGTGTCTCTGATTGGCGTCAATCAGACTGTGTCCGGCTTCAGCCCATGAACCATGAAGGTAGATACATCGCAGACACTGGCAATCAAGTGACTTTGTTTAGCCACGTTTTGTCAGTATTCACCTTTCATCATTTTCCATGTGAAACTTAATATGGGAATATTATGAAATGAAGCTCGTTTATTTTTAATTAAAAATAATTTAATTAATACATATACATATAATTAGCAGCTGTGATACATCTAAAAAAGGCGAATATTCGAAGTGAACATTTTTCCTCATTATTTTTAACCTTATTCTAAATATTATCAGTCAACATGTGAAATCAGAGTCGCTTAATACAGTACTGTAGTCGCGACGGGCTAACCAAGAGAGAGAGGAAAAAAAAATCAGTCAACATAAATTGTGACAGAGTCGGGAAAAATGACCCGTAAGAAACAAAGAAAACTAAGAACTATATCATAGCTTAGAGGGATCATTTCTGCATCATTTGACTCAAAGCGCACCTGAAAATTCCAAAATTTTAGATTTCGAGAACATTCTAATGTTAGAAAATGATGAATTAAGAATTTATGAGAAACTTAGATACCGTTTGAGGACACCTTTACCAGCTTCAGTATCGATTTTCAACCACTTATAATAACATACATGATGTATATTAAGGCTTGAAATTTAGACCCATGTAACTCTTGAAAGACTGATACAAAAGTTTAGAAACGAATAATAAAAATTGACTTATTTTATTCCAACTAGATTTTATCTCTGTACTGAACAATTTGAATTTGCACCGTGAAACTTTTGACTTTGTCACTTTTTTTTAAACTTTTACAGAGTAAGATGGTATATCTTATGAGATTCTACTAAATTTGCTGAGAAACTTAAATTGAAATTAAAGCAACATCAGAGACATGATATTTTAATAAGTAATCAGACATATTTACGAACAGAATCGTACTAAGAAAAGGAGAACCAATTCCATTATCCTTTGAAATTAAGAAACTGAGAAACTCTACTTTCATATCACTCCGCTTTTCAAGAATTTCATAAAGTGATTATGCAAAAGAAGTAGGAGAGAAAAGAAATGTTTATAACCACAAAAATTTCGGTAATGTTGAGGAGAGTCAGGATCAATTAAATAATTAATGTCAGCGATGAAGTGTTTAACGCAACTATCGGAAGTTGAGTGTCAGTAAAGTCCCCTTCAATAGGTTGAGATACCATTTACCCTTCACTGCTGCACAGCTCAATCTCAATGGAAGGAGCGGTCGTATGCTATGTGTCTCCACCTTCTTTGCTTAATTTATTTATAAATAAATTTACATTGAATTTTTATTTAAGTTTAATTTTTTTCACTTTGCTTAATGTTCAATAAATTAAGTGAGCTTAAAAATATTTCAAACGAATCAAAACTCGAATGAAAGAGGGTCATTTTTGTTTCTCAACGTTTGTTTAAGGCAGAAATTTTAGGGCATATGGATCTTGAAATCACCTTTTTTTGAAATGCACTTGGGATTTTGATATGTGTGTAGAAATCTCTACATTTAAAGAGATTTTGAGGAGATTCCAGTTTAAGAAGGTTTTAAAAGCGTCCTAAAATTTTGGCCTTTGTTGTGGAAAATTCCATGCAGATTGTGGCAAAAAAGTCCGAGCGAAGTCTTAGAGATAAACTAAAGAGTTAGGAAAAACACTGCCAGTTATTATTCTCTAAAAAGAGCCAATGACAGAGAAATGATGACGCTGCCAACATTTCAGAGGCGCTGGAACAAAATAATTCAGGATTAGGGTTTTTTCCGTGTGGTAATAATTTCGTTTGTGAAATGTACACTTTGCTATGGGCTTTGCCAATTAACTAAAGAGTAATTCCATGGTTTGAATAATGTACACCGACTTTTCCGAAAGAAAGAAATGATTATTACGCTTGCTTTCACACGATAACTCAAAGAATACAAACTTTTGTACGCAAGAGGAGGTTCAGTCGTGTGAGGCCAAGAATAATAATTATATATAATTTTTAACTACTTGTATTGCATACACAAAATCCAAGAATAAATATCAAATATGACTTTTCAAAGCCTTGTTGTAAATTTTCTTATGGAAATATCCAAGTAAGAGAGAGAGAGAGAAAAAAAATTCTTCATAAAACGAACAACAATTTTGACGGGTCGGAGGCCCAAAATAGACTCCAGCAACCGGGATAAGGGGACGAAATGGTGGTCGGTGAAATTAGTTCCCGGCAGGGTCTCCCCAACTTAGCCCCACCCCCCACCCCGCTCTCTCGGCACGAGCTTTCCAGTTCATTAGATACGATTCACGCTCTTCTTTTTTTAATCCATTACCCAAACACTAAACGAACCATTTTACCAGAGCCGAGGGAAAAAAGAGGAGGAAAAAATAATATGACCGTGGAAATGAAAGCGTCGCCAAAGTTTCATCTCACTCTTCCTCCACAAAAGTGCATCGGTCAGAGAAGGCCGGTGGGTTTTTTGTCTTCGTCCGTCGCGTGCAGGATACGACGGAAAAATGCGTCCGAGAGCGAAAAAGAAAATGTACGGCTGACATTTAACCTAATGGAAACGGACACAGCGGAGAAGAATGAGAGAGGAGGAGGATCTGAGCAGCGCGGTGACGAATGAGGGAGAGGGGGAGGGGGGCTAGGAAATAATAAAGCTTAAACTTTAACAAATGCGATTATTCCCATTATTCGGATTCCCGAGCTCGTATCTGTTCGGTTTCCTCCGGCCATCCTCTTTTGTAGGTTAACTCAATCAAACGGCCAGCGTTCACATTTAATCACGCCCAGGGTACCGGGGAAGGGGGGCATTAAAAATGTACCTGTCCCTCCTTTACACCACTTTCCTGCACTTTTTCTGGCCTCACTGCGAACAGGGTTGCCTTTCATGGGTGTTGATGGAACTTTGTCCGACAAATAATTCTCCAGGTTTTTTAACGAATTCTAAAATATCAAAATAAAAACGATTTCAACGAATAAAAATTTACCGGTAACGTCAATCAGGTTTACAATTATTTTTTTTTTAATTTGCTCCAGGAATTTTTAGTAAAATTTTACGAGTTTTTTTTTTTTTTTTTTTTTTTTTTTACAAAAACGGTATCCGAGTCAACAAAACCTATCAAAGATTATCGTTTTATCGAGGTAGAGATGAATGAAACTTCCAGAAAAATGATACTTACCATCTTTGGTTCCAAAATTATTTCAAAAGTTGGAAATCAGAAAGTACCTGAAAGCCTAAAATTCATAGGTCAATGAAACAGTGGCACTTTTTTTTAGAAGTAAAAAGATTGAAGTGCAATACCTGGTTTCTCTCTAAATAGACACTCTTTTATTCGGGAGCTAAACTAACCATAATTTCCATGCATTTCTGAAGAAGTCAGAAAAGCGAAAGTGCCTTCAATTTTGAACATGCAACACGCACATCCGGAGAACACGAATAGTTGCGTGAAGGCGCCGCAACTAACTCACAATCATTCTACTATTCGTAGGTTGATATAATCATCGATTTCAATCGGAAATTTTGAGATAGACCCAAGCGAAAACAGTAAATAACGTTATAATCGACCCGTTATAAATTTCAGAGCTCCGCAGTATTGACGCGATGAATTATTTAATCATCATCACATTATTTTATAGTCTACGATTTATAACGGGTCTTCTACTATAATATCTAATGCTTTTCTTGAATTTTCATTTCTGGCGGCTCCAGCGCGGACTTAGCAACGGGGGTGACAAGTGCACTGCACAGCCCGGACATAAAAGTTGCCCACCGGATTGGGCAGTTTTGCCAGCGGGGTGTAGGTAATATATATGAGTACACACCTACACACGGTATATTACAGTAGAATAAACTAAGGCAGACAAGGGGTGGAGGAGGAGATCAGAAGGTGCCAATTGCCTGATGATCTCTGGGAGGATAGGGGGCAATGGCGATTGGGCGTCGCAGAGCGCGAGGCGGCGCTATAATCGCGACTTTATGTATGTATGTATAAACTAAGGCTATTTACAAACTCCTGAAGTTTTTACGTGAAGCTTTCATTTCTGGTTGTGCCTGATTATATCTTTGACCTTTTAACATTCACATACTTGATTTACAAATATACTGAGATTACAATTGCTCAAAAAGGTATGCTAGTTAAGAAGAACATTATGAAAAATGATGTGTTTCACGTATCGATGATTTGTTGAATTCTTCTTCTAATGACTAGGGCATAGTCCTGTTTGTCAGGCCATCCAGGATAGAGCATACTATATACTATGTATGTAAGTATTTAAAAATCTAAACATCTAAAAATCACTAAAAATAAAGGACTCGTCAAATCAATAAAAACAGCATAAAATTGTCCATCATCCTCAGGAGAATCCTCATGTTAAATTCATAACTTACAAATTACTGCAATTTAAAGTTCTTAAATCCGATTGCGTCGGAAAGTTTTAAACAAATTCATAAGCTGAGACATGTTTAGTGTATCAGCAGAGGAGACATGCTGAGAGCGGATGAACTGGTCGTAATAATCCACTTCCTTAAACCGGGGATTGAATCGGATACAGTACGGTAAAGGTTATTGAAGCCCGCAAATGACGACCTAGTGTGTGGCTCTGCTGAAGTCAGATTAAAGCAATCCTCACATATATATAATAAAATTTGGACATTTACTTAAAATATCAATAAGTTTTTTATCTAATAATACAGCTAGAACTTGAGGCAACGTGTTTATACCTCGTGAGGATAACACCTCGGAGGTGACAAACTACGTTTGATTGCGTGAAATATATTGCAGTCTCTGAGTCTCTAGCCATATAAATAATGAAGTAAAATTAATAGTTGGCAATGCTACCTAAGTAAGCTTTACATTCAAAATCAACACTACTTGTGGAAAACTACATTTACAACTTTACATTGAACTTAATTTTAGAGCAAGTTTTCAAAAAAGGGTTAATTGAACAAATAAACACGTAACCACATGAAGGCCCAAACATGCATGACGTCAGATACCCAGGGAAGAAGTTGGCTCAGAGGTGCCTCACGTTATCTATCATTGATGACTGTGATTGGGAAAGAAGGGGAGGTAAGAAAAATCGTAAAAATTACATCAGCATCAGACCCCCCAGCATCACCCCCTAGACAATTCAACCGCCGTTGATAATTTGCATTTGCTAATTTTCCTACGTTCCTCTTCGCCACAGGAACACGGGGCAAAAAGAAAGTACTCTCGAGAGAAGGGTTATCGATTGGCCCCTGATTTACCAGATTTAACGAGACCGAATTATTCATAGAATGCGGCGTTTTCCTTTGAATTTCATCTCCAGCATGTCCCAATGAAATACACAAAAACGCATTCGAGGACTGATAGAGTCTACCGCTGCGAACACAGTGTGCTTCAGAAGCAGGGGATGTTGCGTAATATTTCACGACCGTATTGTAGTCGAAGACTCTTTGTCTAAAATTTCAAAGATTTGTAAATTCCATTTTAGTGGCATTTCATAACATTTCAGTCTTTAGTGAATTTCATAGCTTAGAAATGAATCTAACTGTCCATCCGAAGTTGACGAAAGTCTAAATATAGTATGCATCTGTATAAATCAAACAAAGCCATTGAAGTTTAATATTCACATTTCAAGCAATATCATATATAATGAAGTGAGGTAAATTATTATTTTTTTCCAAAGTAAGTTACATATTAGAAATGAACACTACATGAGCAAAACTTTTTTAAAACTTTATATATTCAACTTCATTTGAAAGCATATTTTCAAGAAATTAGCGTCCCTCCGACGAAATACGTGAATAGGGGAACAGAAATTGAATAATTGCACCCCTGAATAACATGCATAATTAAATAACCGATCTTCCTACAAAAATGTGTGTTTTTTTGTTGTAAATTTCCCTTTTCATTTTTAAAGAATTTATTATTTAATCATCCAAAAGAAGTCAACTTTCTTCATAGTTTTAACACCCTCGGTGTGCTTTTCCCAAACATAATTATACAAACTTCGTATACCAAATGAGACACGAAAACCATCTAAAAAAATACGTAAAAATAGTTTGATTATTTGAAAGCGTTGAAGAAACTAGTCAAACTTGCTCATCGGCGGGAAGCATAGAATCATGCAATTTCTGCCACGAAATTGGGATGCATTAAATCCAAATATTATA
Organism: Bemisia tabaci; assembly: GCF_918797505.1. Lineage (NCBI taxonomy): Eukaryota > Metazoa > Arthropoda > Insecta > Hemiptera > Aleyrodidae > Bemisia > Bemisia tabaci. The sequence goes on from NC_092795.1 coordinate 41,021,715, forward strand.
GCTAAAAGCGCTCGCTGAAACTTATATTATCTTTCTAAACCTACTTTCCGATTTTTTTTCGTCATAAAATTGAGATTTACTGAATGAAATTAGCTTCCATATTTCGGTTTACTCGCATGATTTTTTCGAACAATTTTTAAAAAAGTATTTTATTATTATTAACTATTATTAATTCCTGTCAAGCGTTTTTACAGGAAAACATATTGAAAATTTTTAAGAGCCAATTAAAAAAGAGAAATAAGCATAAAAGGGGAACAAAAGGAAACAGGAACGAGTTTAGTATGTTGCTCTTGACGTCCGCCAGCATGACCTTGACCTTCTCCAAAATATATTTGGGTGCAAGTTCTGATTGTCTGTTAATGTGTAGCACTAATACTGTCCCACCGCTTTTCTTTGATCTAAACTCGAATTACTCAATTACCCATAGGCTATGCTGTTGGTTTCTCTTAGACCTTGTCCGTAAGAGTGCGGCTCCTGGAACTTCAGGCGAACTTGTTCCAGGAACTTAAAATAACTTACCTATGACTTATTCCGCGAACCCTCAGTTAGTGGAACTATTTCGCCCAAACTGCGCTCGTGTGGATAAGACCTGAGAAAGTTCAGGATTGAACGAGTAAGTGACACTTGATCCTTTGATGTCACGTTTAGAAGGTTTATTGGACGGAAAACTTAAAAAAAAAAAAAAAAAAAAAAAAAAAAAAAAAAAAAAAAAAAATAGCATTTATGCTTATTCCATTTATTGAAAATTGATTTTTCCAGTCGTTTTTCGCTTGATGAATCAGATTCTTCAAGTTATGAAATTTCACGCTCACAGGTTTTCCGTTTTAAATATAAAATTGTCTTTTGTACGAGATTCATAGCCGCCCGAGCTATCTTATGTTGTTCCAAGCCCTCACTTTTCCGATTGGAATGTAAGTAGCTCTGTAACAGTAAAACACGATGCTCGAAAAAAATCGATGATTATCATCTAAAAATGCGTCATTCCACTGCAACATTTAAGAATCTCCGATTATGTTTCATATTTCCAGACGAGAAACAATCGATATCTCTCCTAAAAAGTTCCTGGACATTAATCTGAAATAGGTGGAGATTATATTCAAAGAATTTCAAGAAAAACAGTCAATTGATTTCCTCTAAAAAAAATGAAACACGATCGGAAATACACTACGTCGCAATTGGACCTAAGCAATTCTCAACTCTAGCCATCATATCTGAAAATATTGTGACGCGTTACCCCCTCCTCCCTCTACTCGCGCACAAATACCATAAAAAATAAAATATTACGGAAAACCTGTGTTGTGCGTAATTTGTGTCTCACTTATACAACTAGTTTAAAAAAGTGCAATGAAATCCCACATGCTAACTAAAAACGCACACAAAACTAGAAAAATCCTACATCAACAACTTTTTAGAAGGGGTTGGAAAATATCCCTCATAAAAGACCCTCGGAAAGCTAGAAGGAGGTAATGAAGACCACGCCTACCCCTCCGTTCTCGCGCGCCGTCCATGTTTGCATCCTGACGGGGTTGAGAAACAATGGGCGATAAGTGCAGGTTTTCAACCAGAGGGGAGCTAGTTTACGACGGCCATGAGAATTTTCCATGTTGGTGCAGTCGTAACTTTTTCACTAGTATGAGATATCACAGGCGTAACGGCAACACACCACCTTGCATATTTGTGGGATTTTCTTTAGATTTTTACAATTTGTTACTGGAAAACTGGAAAAACGCATCTCGCGTGCTGTTATGATAAAGATGAAAAAGATGAAAGAGTATATCAAAACACGCATATTGTTGAATAAGTTTATTAGCTTGGATGCATTTCGGGCTCAGCCCATCTTCAGCAAGCAGTTAAATTCATAAAACACAGCAAACAAGTTAATTACAGTGATGAATTGTCACAATGCATGGTGCATGCAATGATTGGTTGTTGCTGTTTTATCCAACTGAGGGAGGCTGAGTTTCAGCTGAAACGTTTTGGTGATATTTACGTGAAAATTAGCCTTGTTATCCGCTATGTAATTAGTAATATCATTGTTTATTTTGTCACGGGCTGCGGAGCATCTCATATCTCATATTTTGTCTGACTTATTTGCAGGGACGTCTCATCATTTCCTCGTAATATGATGATAGGTTATAAAAAAAGATTGAAAAAAACTACAAAAGCATTAAAAAATCATGTACTATGCTAAGATTAATCAGAAGTTACGTTAAACTAAAAATGTATCAAATTGATGAGTTAAAAAGAGTAAAGAATATGAATAATGTAATGACGAGGAGAGTTGATTAATCCTCCGTCAAAACCCTCGTGAGGTATATGTAATTTGTTCAAGTCCTCTCGTCAGATATCCTGATTTGGGTGAGCTGCCATCGTTCAACGAAAGTGCTTAAAGTAGAAATAGCCATGCTTAATTTTAAAATCATATTTTGTTCTCATTTCAAAATTTGAGAGAATTAGGGACTCATTTTGTGATTTGGGTACCATCACCGAGGCAACAGGTACGCTAAATGCAATTTTTTCTTGAAATACATTTTTTCCCCAGATCTCTACGACTAATTGCTGCTGTGATTTGGATATGAGTAAGTGAATATGCTATCATCTGCAAGTCAAATATTTGAAAAAGAGTTAATCAGTCAAAAATGTTTTTCTCCATAAATATTCTTAGGAGAATTAATGAGTCATTTACCTAGTTCATCAATATTTAATACCTACTTGAAATTTTTTACAATGATCTACATCAATGTATGTGTTACTCGATATTGTCTAGGGCGCGTTGCACAGAAAGAGTACTTTTTGGTTGCGGTGTTGCAGAATATCCGCCACTTTTTTACATTTTGGAAAGGTAATAAGAAAGGACTGGGTGATTATTCTGGAATTTCGGTTTCGAGTCTAAGAAACTCATTTCGAATATTCATGCAGTAACAGTTTCAACGAATTACATTTATTTGATTTTCTTAACGTGTGCGGCGTTACTGAAGACTGAAACGCTGAAATAAAGAAGTGCATTTTTACACCCAGTGCCAACGGCTCGTATCAATTTTGAAGGGTTTTTTTTGTCTCCTTTTCCTCTAAGGAGCCGTATAACAAGTGTCTAAAACTGGGTCTAATAACTAGCCGTATTGCAGTTGACTGACGTATGTGAATACAAAAAAAAAGCTCTATATGAAAGTTTGTAACATCAGACAGTAATTTTCCTTTGATTAATCAGAAACAGTCAAATTATCATGTTCAATTTCTATCATTACATTAACTCAACACATCTGCGTGAATTTTGACAGCAAAGGTTTCGGTATCTCAAGAATCACTATAGAATCGTAACTTTACATAATTTCTACTCGGGCTTTTGAGTGTTAAAATTATTGCCTTATTCAAAATCAATGATGGAAAATGTAAACCCTACATTCATGACAGCGTTGTGCTAATGTCTTTTTGTTCCATTAGGTATCATGAACATCCTTGCTGACACACGAGAAGGCGTATTGCGTAACGCACCTTTTAGGCACTTTTAACGCACCTCTCTCATATTTTGCAACTGAGGTCACATGTACTTACGTCCCTTATACGGTCACATACACATCACATACACGGCACACGGTAACATGAACGGTCTTTAATACTTAAAAAAAAAATGACGTAAAGCTCTCCTCGGCCCCCTCCCCCCTGGAGCGCGTTACCTAATTTATAAACGGCCCTGATCGCTGCCTCGGTCGACTTTCAAAAGGCATCTTATGCCACCAACAGGGACGGCCTTTTTATGTGACCGCCCATGAGTTATTGGTCCTAAGTTCGTAAAAACAGAAAATTGGCGTGTTAATTTTGTAGCAAAAGGGAGTCTTTTGCAAAACTTTCGGGGCAAAAATGCTCAAATCTTTTAACTAAATCGTAGTGATGAAAATTAGAAGTTTGCAATTCAAATAATGTAGTTTTAAGAACTTTTCATATAAAATTCAAATCCGTCCTGACCAGCACCGTATTATAATGCAAATGTAACGCCCTCTAATTGTACAAGAATGACCAACACTACCCACATATTATTGTTCACAACTTAATGAGGAGAACATCTTAATCTCATAATTACATGTTCGATCAACCTAACTAAAGGAAAAAAGCTTTACTGTAATTTTTACCTCCATTACATTAGGCCCCTGTAGGCAGTTTCATATTGTTTTTTTTTTACCCTATGCAAAAAATAGGACAAAAATAGAGAATCTGAACATCATCGGCCAAGCTCATGCAAATACCAAAATTTGCTCATATAGTCACGAGAACCATCAAAACTATTAAAACTTTACCGCAGTGAAGGGCCTGCGAAGAAGGGGGTATATGGGGAGAAGATAGAAGGTGAAGGAGAGAGGTATTTAAGCAGAACATTGAAAGCTGTTCTCTTTGCCAATTTAAGCGTGCAATCTTCGAGTATCGATATTTTCCTGTTTGAAGCTGTCGTAAAGAATCGATTATCAAGGTGTTCGTTAAGAACACCCTGGTGATCGATCTTTTTCCATACAATTAAATAGGTATTCTAGTTTGAATAGCAGATCAATGGATGTATCGCAAAGTGCGACACGCCCCTCTCGTATCTCCATGCTTAAGGGTTCAAGCGAAAACGGCGAGTTACGCCTTGCAGTCAAAGAAGCGACACCATGGGTTAGAATGAAATTTTGAATTAAAGCACAATTTCTGATAAAATTTCAAGTTGAGGCAGTCTGTTTTAAGCTGTATATTGCTGCCAAATTCTTATTTTTTAGATGCTAGTATATCGATTATCATGTTGGTATTGTGGGTCTGTATCATTGAGTTGGAGGATGGGCAGCAGATAAGCGGCTGCGCGGATTATAAGTACTTGGGAGTGCAGTTGACCCAGAATGGAAGGACAGATCAAGCTATCAAGGAAAGAAACACCTTAGCAAGGAAGGCTACAGCGATGTTAAATGGAATCCTCTGGGATCAGCCGATTCCCAAAGATAACGAGTGGAGAATATACAACGCTGTGGATAAAAGTACATTAACATACAGATATGAAGTTTGGCAGCTGAAGAAACGGACACAGGATATGTTAAAAGCAACAAAGATGGATTTCTGGAGGAGGTCGGCAGGAATTTCTAGGAGAGATCGGGTCCGTAACGAAAGAGTGAGCCATATCATGGAAGTCGAAAATGGAATCGTGTTCGACGTCATGACCAAACAGCTTGTCTGGTACGGTCATGTTAATAGGATGACGGAAGAGAGGCTGCCATAGAAGATGCTTGATTGGGTTCCTCCTGGGAGGAGACGAAGGGGACACCCAGTGAGAGGGTGGCGACAGGGGGTTTTAGATGAGATGAGGGAGTTTCAACTCCCTGATGGATTGTAGGATCGAGTTTTGTGGCGATTATGCGTCGCAGAGCGCCAGAGAGCGCCATAAAAGCGACTCATATATATATCGTATGATACAACGGACTAATTTCCTGGGGCTAAATTCTGTGTGTGTTTTAGCAATAGAAGTGCAACACCCGTCGATGAGTTGAGACCACACAGCCACCACCAATTAGGAACTCAACTGGGACCAATCAAAACGGACTTAAGTACGGTTGCGGCGCATCCTTATGTTTGACTGCGTCCGTTTTTCCAAAGAAAAGTTGATCCGAGGCTTGAAGACAGAATCATTTTATTCAATAGTACTGTCTTTGAATGAGGTCAACTTTTAGAAAAGAAATACAGTGACAAGACTTCATAAAAATTCAATTATTTAACCCTTCACTCCTCCTAATGATTATCAGTTGCATTCATAGGTCTACGCACCAAAATAGTCCCTCAGACCACGAATATTCCATTTATCCGCTGATTCACCACCTCACAATATTAACTTCACGTTCCCACCCGATCTCTATCAAGTCCATCTCCCAATCGGACCGAGGATAGAAACAATCGATACAAATTAATTCGTCGAAACTCCAATTATACCCAGGTCGCCTTTGTCTCCGTAACCCGGTTTCTACCGAGTCCTTATTTTCCGTAGGATCTCCGGAGGCTTTGTTTGCGTCTGTTTGTTTGTTTATGCCATCAAGTGTGTGTACACATTGCAGGCGTGATCCAAAATAAAGGGCTCCGTAGGGAGGACAATCCCCCTCGGAGGCACCGGGAAGGACCGAGGCCTCGGAATGGGTGGGTAATTAACATGATCGCTCGCAGCTTCCCGGGAGTGGTTTCCGAGGCTGAGGCTTGTCTTTCATACGTACTTGACGCACATGAGAGTATGTAAGGAGCGAGGAGATAAAGGAGTGACGGCCAACATCTCGAAATGCTCACCACATGCCGAGCCCCCGAAAAGACTCTCCACGACCCCTTTGTTTCGCGATGACAGCCCTTTCCGTTTTTTCACACCTAACCTCAAAACATACCTGGAACACACGCGAGGCAATCCTTCCATCACTCTAAACGTTCCTTTGTTGCCGATATAATGTGGATTAATATACGAAAATTGTATGGAACATGCGGCTGGTAACAAACTTTGAACCTATTTACTTTGCAACAATCTCAAACTTCACTGGAAAAAAAAAAAAAAAAACATTGCGGATCTAGAGTCCAAACTCTCGAAAACATTGACAAGAAAAAATACTTTTGATTCAATCGGATTTTTGCTTGAATCAAAACGAAATCCGCTTAAATTAAGAGGCTTGGTTCTTCATTTAAGCTATAGATTCTGATTGAATCAAGAGTACTTTTTCTTGTCGATGTTTTTAAGAGTCTGGACTCTAGATCCAATGTGTTTTTTTCCCAGTGTTTTACTTTTTATTTTCCCCTTCTTTCCCTGGTTCCTGTGTTTCTATTTTTTCCCGGTATTGGTCGTTCATCTTTTATTTTCATGATTTCCACATCAATTATTCATGTATTTCTGATTAACCACATGCGCTCAATGTCAGCGAAGCTCATCATCGTTGAGAGAGTCTGCTATGAATACTGAAAAGTACTAGACGGAGTGAAGATTAACTATCATTCGAGGTGGGGGTGAGGGGAGCGAAACATCTAAAAAATCTGGAATGCATGGCCACTTTTCTGTTTATTTAGACATTTATTATCAAATGAAGATGGACAAATTTCAGCCATTTTGACAAATTTCAGGAAAGAGGCGAAGCAAGGTATGGTAAGGACGATAGACGTTTTCGTTTTTTCTTCGTAAGTATACTTATACAAATGTAAAAGTATTTTTGGAATAAAATACTAACCCAATGCACGAAAATATATATCGACGGTGAAACTACCAAACCACGTATCTCGTTTGCGGTGTTTAAAAATCTCCGCTCACATTTTATTTTTTTGAAGTAGACCAAATCAATATCATTCCTTGAAATTTTCACAGAATTTTCTCCGCACGAAGAGGAAAAATCACGGAAATTTTCAAGACTGGACGTTAAGTAGCTTTTCATTTAAAAAATAAAGTATGACAGGAAGTCTGCGACGTCGCAAACCGAGATACGTGGTTTGGTAGTTTCACCGTCGATATTAAGATTATCACTTTGTTAATCAGAGAATTATAATTTAATGAATCTGCTTTGGGCAGCAGCTCAATTATGTATGCGTTGAGTCTCGTCTTTTTAGACGTACAATACAATTTTATGGATGACAGTCTGCCGTAAGTATTCATTTTCCGGTGAAGCCAAGTTCACGTGCATCCGCATTCATCCGTGGAGTCATATTTGTTTCTTTATTTTTAAAAAAAAAAAATTGTATATGCGCCAAAAAGGAATCAGTGGCGAGGCGTGAATGATTGACTATCGACATTTCCCCATTTGAAGCTATACTAAAGAATGGAATATTAAGGTGTTCGTTGCGAACACCCTGTTTGCCGATCATTTTCCATAGAGTAACTTAGAAGATCAATTGTTCTACTGCAAAGCACGACACATCACTGAAATGAATCTATTTAAGTTATTCTTCTCTACTTAGTTCTTCAAAAACTGACAGCCGTAGTACCATTTGACAACGTAGCAAAACTCTCTGATTTCTGCCCCTCCTTTTCTCCCTCTCGATTGCGCCCCTCCTGAGATCGATGCGGTCGATGCTGACATCAATCTACAAAAATCATATTCAAATACAGTGGGACGGATCTCGGTGGCCCCTAAAATCAGATCCAAACCTGGTGAATTTTGTTGAAGTGCGGTGTGATGTTCGCGAGGACGGATCCCTCTCCGGAGGGATGCTCTTTTGGATCATTTAGGTAACTGTTTTTCTTCTGTTAGATAGTAGATCTATACATCTAAAAAGGCCATTGAGGTCTAACCTAACATTATTATGTATTTGCTTATACGATTATCTAGTTTCCGATTAGTTTTAAGCCATTGCCGCACCAAGGGATCACTTTTGACAGAATATTTAATGGTATGTTCAATGTAATATTTCTCAAAGGAGGGCGTATTATTTATTTTGTTCTTATCAGCTGTATCTTTTTTTTATATTGGTACTGAGCCGTCCCTCAGCCGAAGTGTTCGATGCAGGACGCTACTTCATGATAGATAAGTAGCGGTTAAAATCAGAAGGGTTAGGTCCTACTGAAAATAAAAAGTAAAAAATATATAAAAAACAAAACTTGATCCAATTTAAATTGCGATCAATTGAAATTTGAATGAGTCGATAATTTTGCCGTGTATGCGAAAGATTCAGCATACAGCTTAAATTCTCATTACAGAGGGTAAAAACTCATCCGCGCATTGTATTTCCTCATGGAGGAATGCCGTTTGGAGCAACACTAGATACATGTTTTAATATATATTACACAAATTAGATACGTTTATTCCCTATTCTCGAAATATTTCGACCGCCATAGTGATAAGAAACTTTCTTTCTTTTAGCTCATGGTTACAAAAATTGAAATATTTCTCTAATAGTTTGGATTTATTGCCGCATCAAGAGATCATTTTTAATGGAATATTTAAGAATCTCCTCGAAGTAATAATTTAATGTATCTCTCCAAAAGAGTGAGAGAGTACGAGAGAAAGAGAGACGTATTACTTATTTTATTCTCATCATCGTGTGTGTGTTTTTTTGTGTTTAAAAGTACAGCTGAGATATCACGAAAATTTGTTCATTATTTTTCTAAACTCAAACCAGCCATAGAGAACGTTTTTTACATATGAAAATGCCATTTTTAATCACACGGGACACACAGAGCATGGGAAAAGTTTTCCAAACGCTCATTTTGGGTAAATTACAACGAGGAGGGCATAGTTCTTCAAAGTGTGCTAAAACGTGCTGTAACGTTTATTACATCGCACTGCTCTTAAGATTAAATTATTATTCTGTCTGATGTCAGGATTTCATGCTTCATTACAAAAAGTTCTTATTTTATTATTTACCAGTAAGTTTATTTATTCCATCAGAATAAATTCACCTCGTTTCAACCAATAAGAAGTTTATGGCCGAACAGCTGTATCTGTTTGTTCGTTAGTTGACTCAATACGACGATAAGAAACGATAAGGCTATTTACGGCGAAGACCGAGAAATTATCGTACATTTTGAGATTATTTTGAATGAGTATAATTCTAAATTATTTCGTATGTATTCTATAAGTATGCTCAATTTTTTACAGTGAGCAAGACCGCACACTAAAATTTTTCTCGCGTTTACTGATGACTTCGAGCTTTTAAAGTACTCATACTAACAGCATCCCAATCATTATGATTTACAATTTATACAAACTCCTATTTACAACTGAGTGAGTTCTACGTTGCTCGTCAAGTCAACATTCTCCCCTTACAATCGACCATATAATGCTATATTGCCCAAAAACCTATGCTATACGCATCGAAATTCATAATTACCTCCCTCCAAACATCCAGCTTCTGATGACCCGAAAGTAACTACCGAAATTTTAAAGGTCTTTAAACAAGTAAATTTCAAAGTTTAAGGTAATTTCCTGGTTTCTGACGTAAATTGCATAATTGCTGATCGTCGTAATTAATTGACTAGCTAACTAACTGTTTACTGGTGAGTTTCGAGCAAATGAAATGCCCAAAACTTCCAACAAACTCGAATTAGGAGCCTTAAGACTTAAAAGAAGAAATGAATCCAAGCATTTTAAGCAGGACACTTATCCATATTATATAAAGTGGTATCATAAAACGAGAACACGAAGTGAAATAAGGGGAAAAATCTTTACGTGGCGACGAAAAACGAATTTATAAAAATATCGCAAAGCATTAATGAGATTTAAGGGGCACTGAAATTTTTAACCTCGTTAAGAGGTGTAGATTTTCGTTCCACCGCTACCGCGCCTCTCTTATTCCACCCTAAGTGCTTCCCAGAAATTATGATAGCCAAGTTTATCGGAATACTTCCGTTTGGGTCATTTCCGGACCTTTTAATTCATCAGAATCTCTTTTGCGGACTTGGCACTTGAAGCTGCAGCGCAAAACTTTAGGTTTTGATAGCGCCATGACAAAGTTATATGTTAAATGAAATTGAATTTGTCAGTTACAAAAGGGCTCAAGTGCCAAAACTCAGAATTCAAGAAAAATGTTAATAACCGTTTTAATTGACCTCTTAGAAATCTCAGAGCTCTAAAATATTAAAGAGATTAGTTAATTAATCACATTATTAATTAATCTGCAATCTAAAACGGGTTGGTTCATACAGTTTCTATACTGTTTTTTTCGTATTTTTATATCTGGAGCTTGAGCCCTTTTGTAACTGACCGATTCAATTTGCTACATATCTTATCACTTAAGAACAACACATTACTTACTAACGAAGTATTGGTCGCAAAATAGGTAATTTGGATACTCCTTTGCCCAGTTTCGACTGGCAACAAGGAAAATAACTGATAAAAATATCAATCAAATGATTGTAAAATTTTCTCATTGGAGTATTGGAAATCGCAGCTTAAGCGTTTGGGTAAATAATTGAAAAATAAGATACAGGTATATTGTGCGAAAATTACGTATACCGAATATGATTTTTTGAAGTGAATGTTTCCTAGCCTTCTGAGGCGCATGGAAATTTTCTTCTGACTCCCTTCTATTCTACGGATACAAAATATGAGCTTTAATTTCAGGAAAATATCGTATAATTCAGCCCGGATGAATTGAAAATGAGACACTGAAGAAAAAAGTCGCTTGGATCCCGAGTCCAGACTCTTAAAAGCATTGAAGAGAAAAAATTCTTTTGATTCAATCGGGATTTTTGCTTGAATTAAAAGGAAATCCGCCAAAAGGCTCGGCTCTTCGAGTCAAGGAAAAATCGGATTGAATCAAAGAGTATGTTTTCTTGTCAATGTTATTAAGAGTCTGGACTCTAGATCCAAGCGACAATTTTTCCAGTGGACGGGTAAATTCGTGGCTAAACTTTTAGATCAGTAACCGACTTTAAATATTCTTAGCAAATCAGTTAAATTAATTCAATTTAAACAAAAACATAATTATTTTGCAACAATATGGCCATCGGACAAAAAGTCGAATCGCGTCTTCATTCGGTTTTCATCAAATATTTAAACTTACATTTGGCAACCTCGATTCCACAACTTCAACCGCATAGACGCAACGACGAGAGAAGAAAATGAGGAGAGGGGAGGTAAAGCAGACCAAAGGGGAGAGGGGTCCTCGAGGAGGGAGAGGGGAGTTAACTTATTTTCATATATTAGTTTAGATCTTGTTGTGAGGCTCGAAGCTCTAGTGCGGACTTTTAATTAATCCCTGTCAACGAGCCTCATTCAGGGACAATTGGACGTATTTCTGCCAAACGGAACTAGGTGCACTAAGACATGAACCCTACGACCCATAAATGTATGTTCATAATAGGGCTCACGTCATAATGCACTTAATTCCGTTTGGCAGAAATACGTCCAATTGGATGGCTAGGAGTTGAACTATCCATAGCGACATAAGCTCATAAACTCTGCGATATACTTTAATTTATGGAGTCTAGGGCTTATGAACTATTTACATCCAGGGTAGTTCGGCTCCCAAGTATGGAATTATACCCTAGCACGTGTGTGTGCAGGTATCAACTTTGCATTTTCCTTCCATATCTATGTACACTTTTCATCTTTCCCCCCGACTTGGTGTGGATCTCCCGAAGGAGAAAGACTAGGGGCGAGGGGGAGAATAATTACTTCGCGGCGGAGTGGTGTTTCCTTTTTTTCTGCTTTCTTTTTCTAGGTTTAGCTCCCCGATCCCTTTTTCATTAGCGAGTGTGACTCTAAGTCGTCAAGCGTGAGGGAAACTACTCGTCCCGGACAGGGATTTGCTCATCTTGCCCCCAGAGCCTGCAGGTTCATGAAAGGGAGAGAAGGGGGGGATTATTACCTTTCATGAGATGTTTATTAACCTGCCCTTTTCCAAGGGTAGAAAGTAAGATTGGACACTCTGTATCTATATTCTGTGCTTTTTACGTCATGGAGGGCGCATTAGGAGTAAACGTTTTGAGACTCATGGACAAAAATGGTCGTCGCTACAATGTATATTCCAGGTTCCACCTAATTTTCAATTCATAGTTACAAAGTTTTCAGTGATAATTATATTATGGTCCCGATTACGATGCTGCATTTTTATCGCGACTGAAATATTTGTTAAATTACCACGGAAGTAATATTGGAACTACGGCTGGAAATGAAGAGGGACCTGTAATCCATACTTCGAGCATTTTATGAGCGATTATAACTTCTTCTCCGTTTTCAGCATAGTTTAAAAATTTAGTTCTGGGTAGAGACCGATTTCAAAAAACATCTACCCTAACTTTCTATCATTATAATAGAGCAATGTATATTATTTTATTTTCTTTCCGAAGGTTTCCATTTTATCTCCCCACTAGTTGGATGCTGCAAACTTTGAAGCAAAATCATGTTCTACATTGAAAAAAAAAAAAGGACATTGTTCTCTGAAAGACACGACAACACAGTAGGCGTGCCGCAGAGTTCCAAAAAGAGGTGAGCATATTGTCACAAACAATTACATTACATCGGTTTTTATTTTATTTTTTGGCTAGTATGAGAATTATGACACAAACTAATCTGATTTTTGTGTTGATTTTTCCACAGGTATTATTGATTCTGTTCAAATGAATAAAGAAAACCGAGAAAAGGCAGATACAAGTATGGGCTCATATTCTATTTTGTTTTTTTTTCCGTATCAACCAAATCTCGGTGTTATTATTCAGTGAGTGTAGATCTCATGAAAGTGGTGTGCTATATAAACCCTTGGGCATCAATATGTTTAGTCAATATATATTTCGGTAATATTCTAACTCTTTGAAGTTAGGGAAGGATAATTTCATCATCATGGCCTTTGACGGAAATAAAAATCAGCGATGGCTTGTGTAATCCAGTCTGGATTAGAAGACCATCTAAATGCCAATTCTTAAAAACTTCTATGATTTTTCTTCTCTGTGTGAAGAAAATTCTAAGCCTACTTCAAAGAATGACTTTGATTGGCTCTCCTATAAAAGCATCGCAACGGTTAGTGGATTGGGAGTTCCACCGTCAATGTGTACTGTGTTACTAATCAATTCGTCGCTTGGCTGACATAAGGGCGTAACTACATACTCTGTAATGAACCCTGTCTTCCATACAATTCAATGCTTTTCCAGGCTCACCTCAATGTGTGGTTACGCCCTTATGTCAGCCCAGCGACGAATTAGCTTCACGTAAAAACTGCAGTGTATTAACAAAGTCGATTTCCTTTCATCATGAAAGCTGAAACTTAGATGCTCAGGACGTATCTTTATATTGCCCAAAAGGCTTTAAATTAACTTTTAAAAGAGGCCAAATTTTCCTTCCTCCCAAAAATTGAGTTAAGGATTATCAAACTCGCATTTGTCCCAATAATTTTTTACAATCGAGAGTGAGCACTGATAAGAAGTTTGCTTGTTCTCTCTTTTTTTTCTCGGACGGTGGTGGTGGGTTAGAGCTCCTCCCCTCGGATGGGAAAATGGGCTTCTACGAGGCCATTTTCGGCCCAATTCGCGCCCACGTCCCCGCGTGCACTCACCCTTACGGCATCGTCACCAGCGGCACGCGAGGAACGAGGAAGTTACACTCGTCAACTACGTGACTCCGAACAAATCGGCGTTGAGCCTCGGGCGGAAAACAAGGGGCCGTCGTCGCTCTAACTTCACTCATTATACCACGAACTGTTGCAAACGCTTCCAATATCGGGGATGCCGTATTTCCCTCCGAATTCGGCCTCACATCGACGGCTAAAGTAAAAGAAATGCATTTCGATGGCTAAGGAACAATCACTGGAAAAAAACACATCGGATCTAGAGTCCAGACTCTTGAAAACATTGACAAGAAAAAGGACTCTTGATTCAATCAGATTTAAGCTTAAATCAAAAGGAAATCCGCTCAAATTAAGAGGCTTGGTTCTTGATTTAAGTTTGAATCTGATGGAATCAAGAGTATTTTTTCTTGTCAATGTTTTTAAGAGTCTGGACTCTAGATCCAATGTGGTTTTTTTTCCAGTGAATACTGCAAATCTTCCAAACGCCGATTCTGTAAGGCGATGAAAAATTTCGCCATTTTTGAAATTTCGAGGTTAAATTCGCAATTTTTTTATACATTATACACTGCCATTACAGCGTCTCATGACGGAATAGAAAATCTAGGATCATCAGCTTGTGGATCCTGTACCGTAGAGAGCGGCGAAGCCGCTGACTCATTTTCACCAAAATTGTCAGTTCGGCGGCATTTTGCCGTAGCCATCGGTATCTTAACTGCAACAAATACAAAGTTCCGTTTTTGTTTTGTGTTCATCTTTTTATATGAAAACTATACAAGAGATCCATTTCAAGCCACTCGAGGTTAGATAATAGATTGTTTCTGAGGAATTTCTGAATATAGCTGTCAAACACTCAGCAATTGAAAACTAACATTTTTTTTTTTTTTTTTTTTTTTTTTTTTTTTTTTTTTTTTTTTTTTTTTTTTTTTAAACTTGATTGACATGTGTTGAAATTAAGTTTTTTGAGGTACAAACCACATTCCGTCGCATGGAAAAGCATAGTTTCGCTCTAGAAATCATGGATTTATATGTGAATCAGGGCTCATGTGGAAAGCGAGGTACGCCCTTCCGTCAGAGGAGCGACGATTTTACACGTACCATAAGCTAAAACTCTGCTTATGTACGTACATAATTGGAGAATAAATAAATAAATAAACCAATTTAATGAGGAACCTGATTGAATATCAACATATTTATTTGCACCGTAAACTAAACTCGTCGGTAAGATACCGGTATCGCTCAGTTCGGCGTCAGTGTGTCCCACTCGTAATATGATTGTGCCGTCAACGCACCACCGCTGCAGGGCTAGCTGAAGCGCGTCCCACCTAACTACCGCTTGCGCCTCTCCCGCTGAAAGGCTGAAACCCGTGTAAATGACAATTATCCGCCAGTGTTCGCTATTTGCTGCCCGTCTTGGAGTCGCGCGCGTTAATAAACGAAATTAAAGCGGCTTATTCGGGCGCCCCGCTGAGAGGTCACGCGGGCGCTCATTAGGGCTGTCAGGACGGGCGCCACCTCAAACAGCTCCAGGCCAACAGTCCGATTTCCTTTGGTTTCCGATTTAATTGGAGTCTTGTTATTTCATATCCCCATTCGTTCGGTTAAATACTTTTTTCAACGACCCCGAAAAAAATCAATAATTTTTACGTATTACATTTAATCACACAAATGTGCTAAAAAATACAATTTTAAGAGAAATAACCGTGTAGTCTCATTTTTTCTAATTTTTTTTCAGCATGCATGTAATTTTTACATTTGAACAACCACACATGACAAGAATAGCTGATAGCCTCTCGTTAAGAAAAAACTCAAGCAAGAAGGATTATTTTCATCATCTCATTGAAAGCAAACTAGAATAGTATTTGATTTATGTCTTTCTTAACCTTTATTTTTTCTTATCATTGGCGTCAACCATCTACCAACATTGTTTCAACACATGCGCAGTATACATCTTCGGAGGTTTCACTCGCCCTCTCCCTGTCAAAGTCTCGATCGATTGCATCCTTTTCCTTGCGCGCCAACAACTTCAGTGTCAACTCTCTAAGCGATGATGTCAACCAGTGGCGTGGAGTGAATGATCGACCATCGATATTTCCTCCATTTGAATATGTGGTAGAGAATCGACTTTTAAGGTGCTCCTTGCGAACACCCTGTTTATCGATCCTTTTCCATAGGTTTTAATGGCACATCAATCGATATATCGCAAAGCACGGCATGTCACTGATGTCAATCGCTATAATTATCTAGAGTACCGCCTAAAATTTTCAAATACACGTAAGAAAATTATTAGCTCCGCCACAAATTGCAAGGGGAATGAAGCAACTAGCCACCTTTTCAAAGGTTATACTATTTGGAATTGGGAAAATCTTCACTTCTTCCTTTTTTTGCCTACTTTGTAAAATGCGACCAAGGAGCTTGAGGTGAGCGAACTGTCATTTTAGCATAAACTAAGTAAAGCCAGTTTGGTTGGAAAGACAGTGTCTCTTGATAAACGATTCCAATTTTTTTGGAAACCCTGAGGCACTTGTTCGTGTATTCAAAAACAATTGAAGGATTTGAAATCCAAATTTTTGAACAATTTTTTCCCCAAAATGCTCAAAACACGCTGGGAAAAATGCAATTTGCCCGGGTTACAAGGTTTGACCGCAACATATGCAAACAAGGATCGGCAAGTCCTCCTGCCTTTGTTTGCCCCTTGACCAATGCTGTCGTGCTAAGGAAAAACGCCGTATGAACTTTCAAGCGTTGCCAAATTTTCTTTGATAAAACGCAAATTCCTTGGTAATCTTATGAATATATTTCTTACAATTTTTCAGGAAATTGTGTTCGTATTTTAATCCAAAGCTCCCGAAAATTTCAAGAAATAATATTCGTAATTTTCCTCAAAAATAAACATTTCATCAAAGGAAATTCGGCAACCCTCGAATGTCCATACGGCATTCTTCCTTAGCACGGCAGAATGGGCCAAGGCGCAAGATTACCCCCACATAATGAATATTTAATAGATAATCAGCTATTTTCTAACCATCTGACAACAGGAGACTCCCGTCGCAGGCATTCTTTCAGTCAAAAGGGCGGTATTTCCTAACTCCCGTGTAGCGTGTTTACCAGCATACCAACAACCAACATGACTCCAACCCTTCCTACCCCCTTCTCTCGTCCCTCCCTCCCTTTACAGTTTAGCGGCCATGTTAGCAGGAATGGAATTAGTCAAAAGCTGCTTAGTGGGGGAGGGAGTCTCCGGGAGCCGGCTGTGTTCCCCCACGAAGGGGAGTGGTTTTGAAAGGGTTTAAATTTTAAGGCGGGAGGGGCCGATAACACCCGTTTGACTTTGCATGCGGCACTCGTGTGCTTGTGGTACAAACACAGACGCATTTACTTGATTGCGTATGTGTACATGCAGTCTGCCGGCATCTTTCTTTTATTTCTTACCGTCACATTTGCATAATTTTGAAAGATATTGAAAATACTAATTTTTCAAGTCATTAATGACATGAAACTAAAAATATGAAAGGTAATTAGGTATAATGTTTGTGTTACAAAATGATATTGGTGCGCTTGGTGGTTGTAAACATGATGAATATGTAGCTATAAAGACTAAAATTAACGCTAAAAGTATCAGATTTTGGTAAATAATCCCGCCCAAAAATGAAGTTGATTGCATAAAAACATTAACGAAAATGAGACCTCGAAGTTGTTATTTGAATCGAGTGAAATAGTTTCCGACTGACTTTTATGATGATTCTTAAGGTGATTCGATGGACGCCACAGGGCCGGATTTACCTACTTGCCGCCCATGGGCCGCCTGTATTTTGCCGCCCTCTTCTCATTCGTATTGAAACATCAATAAAAACCATCAAGTGAACGTGCCAGCGGGGGAGGGGTGCATAAGACGCGTTTACTCGTGTTGAACACATTTTTTGGGGATGCCCTGTCAACACTACTAGCAAAAGTTAAGTTTTGTAAACTTATGTCTGTGTGGACAAGGCCTTCCATTCATAAGAAATGAACGAAAAAATTATGAAAGAGCAAACATGAATGTGGTTTAATGATTTTAACTTCCGCCGCCGCGCCGCGCAGACCGCACCGCGTTTGGCGCAATGCGTGAAGTATTCACGCAGTCTTGTAGGCGCCATGCGTTTCACGCTGATCGCACTGTGTTTGGCGCAATACGTGAAGTATTCATGCATTCTTGTAGGCGCTATCCGTTTCACGCTGACCGCAATGACCGCACTGTGTTTGATGCAATGCGTAAAGTATTCGTGCAGTATTGTAGGCGCTGATATGTGTTACATGCCGATCGCCGCGCCGATGGCTTCTCCTTATCATCTCAAGTCCTCGTCATCATTGCTCTCTGCGCCGCGCCGTTCCAGGCCAAATTGCGTGTTTGGTTTCTCTCTTAACTCGACTTATTAAAGGTGCTGTCTCTTATATCACTGAAAGACGACAAAATTAAAAATTACTACACTCTCAGGAAATGAGAGGTTTTGTCGCCTTTTCTCGTTTGTAATTTTTTTTTCTAAATCCGATATTTTTTTATACCTACAGTTAAAAAATTGCAAAAATTTTCCGCCTTCTAGATTTGCCGCCATGGGCCGCGGTCCACGTGGCCACCCCCTTAATCCGGCCCTGGGACGCCATACTTTGAGTTAAAACGAAATGCTATACATCGCATCGATTTGTTCCTATTTTTCAGCTACTTTTCATCTTCTAGAATTTTGAGATCGCATATTCTGTTGTCGAGAGACTAAAAAATTAACTTACCAATTTTGACAAACAAATTCAACGTAATAAAAGCGTGTTTTTTTAGAGGAAAAATATCACATTGCGATATATTTCCTCTAAACAAACCACGTCTTTTTACATTGAATTTGTTTGTCAAAATTGGTAAGTGAATTCTTTAGTCTCCTGACAACAGAATTCGCGTCTTGTTAAATGTGTACGTGTAAGTTATGGGGGTACTTTGCAAATTGTCTAAATATTTAATAAGGATCAATGCATCACTGAGAAGCAGAAAATCTTAATTTTACGCTAACTATTTTAAAGGCTTACGTACTTACAGAACTATCGATAATATACATACTGTTAACTAAAGTGAACATTTGCAGACGCAAATTACACAAAAAGAGCTAATGATTGAAGAGAAAGAGTGGGTATCTATTATGCATTACAGAAACAGGGAATCACGGTGAAAAACTTGACTCATGGCGCAGAAATAAAAGTAATATCTTACAGTTAAGAATGTGATAAATTAACTGTGTGCTTGATTTTAGTCGGTTAGTTGGAGCTTACTAGTTTCTATTGAATTTTTTTGATTTGGTAAGTCGTAAAAAAAGTTAATGTTAACTACTAAGCTACAAATAATTCTAAGAGGCATCTTTGGTACGTGATATTAATTTTGTGTAGTGCTCGTGTCTATACTTGCTACTTGCATTTATTTTAGACAAGTCTATGTTTGGATATTATTTTTTTCCAAGTATATAAGCTACCATAAAGTAATGATCCGAGTAGGAAAAATTCAAGGAAATACCCATACTTTTACTAGCAGCAGTTTTTTAAAAGGAAGTTATTATCATTTTTCTTGCTTGACGAATTGGTATGTTGTGTTAATTTAGGGTTATAATAATATTGATAAAGCTCAAAACTGTACGATATTTTGTTTACTGTTGTATTCTTTCTAATATAGAACATCAATAACTGTACGAAATGTTAATACTAGCCATGGACTAATTGTAAAATGTTATTGTAAAAAAGGTTAGTCGAAGAAAAGAAGGAGAGTAACTGATGTCGGAATGACGAAAAGCAGCGCAAACTGCTGTGAGAAATTATTTTGCCTGGTCGACCAATTGAAGGCGCATCTGATGGTTCTCTTGAATGACTGCATCAAAGAATTTACTTGCTAATACTTTTACTGGTCAAACATATATTAGGTGATTGTCATAAAAAAATATGATCTTTTTTGCGGTTCCAAATTGTCTTACTCAGTTTGAAAATTTCATATTTCTTCTGAATTTGATTTTAATGTAGTTACGCTTATGATTTCACTCTACTGAAAGATACTTTTTTAACTCAATATTATTGGAGCCCTTAAAAGTTTTTGGAGGATTATCTCTTTACCAGAAATGAAAACGTCAAGCAGCGGTGTTTCTGAGGGAAGGGGAGGGGGAAGGAGCTCCCGGGTATGAACCCGCTTCATCATGACTGCAAAATTTTCGCGAAAAACATCAAATTTCCTGATTTGTGGGAAATATTTGACCGCAGACCCTACAACGCTTCTGGCTGCACCCCTAACATCACAATACGCCTCATACAGAGTGTTAGATTTTATGTAGTACATAGAATGGAAATAGATTAAACATGCGTGACTGGTAGACATTCCCTTACTGGCCATTCTAGTCTCATTTTTTCTGAGAATTATTCTTTTAAAGCATGCAATCGAAGTTAAAACCAAAAAAAACACACTTATCAATATGACGCGAAGCAAGGAACTTCTCTCCATACTCCAGTGTTTCAAAACGTCTATTCAAAGTTTAGTTTAGATATCATATCAACGGGCTTTCGCCCGTGAATCTTTAGTGAATACTGCCTTGCTAAGGAAAAACGCCGTATGAACCTTCAGGCGTTGCCAAATTTTCTTTGGTAAATCACCAATTTTCGGGGAAATTTTTAAATATTTTCCTTCTAATTTTTCAGATAATTTTGTACGTAATTTTCCCTAACGTTCCCGGAAATTTCTACGAAAATATTCATAACTTTCCTCAAAATAACCATTTTATCGAAGGAAATTTGGCAACTCTCGAATGTTCATACAGTGTTCTTCCTTAGCACGGCAGAATACTGAATAGTCGCACAAAATTCTTTTCATAGGAACACTATTCACAAATACCTATCCTGTTTCCGACTTCGCAGGACTGTCTATATGTAGAATAAAGTTAACTATAATTACTCTAACTACTTATATACAATTTATTATCTACATCTCTTTAAAATAAGGTTAGCTCGCTCAAATTTGACAGCATAGCCATCTGTCCTCATAAGCTTGGCGATTAACCTGTTTCCCGGTGGTTCGTCTATTCTCCACTCCATCTGCTTACTCAACACTCAATTTGCGGTAATGAGCAATGTAACGACGTCTCAGTTCGGCGTATAAACGCTCTATAGCACCGACACTGCAGAGCGGGAACTGTGCGTTTCATAACCAATAGCATCCTCGCTCCCCGAGATCCATATCCGCCTGTATGGTACGACCAACGCCATCTGCCGGTAGCGAGTTCAAAATCTAGCACATAATGCTTTCTCAGTCCAGCATAAGGTAGCGTTAGCTCAACCTCCCTCGCCCAACCTGAATCTACACCGATTATTTTCTAAGCGCTCAAAGCATTATTGACACGAGAAGCATTTTCTATAACTGGGCGACTTTATTGTGACGGAGGCAAGTCAACTATTGTAATAATTTCGTTTTTATTCCCCTTCCGTACCTATAATTTTTTTTTTTTTTTTTTTTTTTTTTTTTTTTTTAGAAAATTGCCGATGACTGGTATTAAATGATCTTTCCCTATTTTGAAAACTTTAAGTCAAAGCCAAGTTGGAACTTTTTAATTCGGATTAAAGTTTCAACAAACTTCTTTTCTTTTGGAAGTATAGGCGCATGAATATAAAGGGGTAAATGCAAATACCATGAATGAGAACTTTTACAACTTCTCCTTGTTCATTCAGACAAGAAAGTATGCCTGTGTTTAAAAGTTAAGTTCTTTGCACACAGTTCGAGTTAGATTGTTTTATGAAGAAAGGACAGGATAAAACATGAGGAAAATATCAAAATCTAAAAATCGTTGCATTAACACTCCATACACACACATACACTGTCATATTAAACATATTTTTATTTAATTTCTAATCCTCCCAATCGGAAGTTAAAGATACTTTTATATACTGATAAAACTGTTGATTTTACTTATGAAAATTTGGTAGCAGCCATATCCTTCATCAATTGATAGAGATATATAAACAGAGTCAAACAAGATCAACAATGTTCAGTAGCAAATAAAATACTCAAGTCCATATGAATTTATCAATCTAAATCTTTCGTTAGTTAGCTGTTTTATTATTTGTGGAAAAAACATCTTTAGTAAAAAAAAGCCCTTATCTCTGTAGGTATGGATTTTTCAAGACGTATTGTCAGAATCTAAAGAATAGTAGTAAAAAACTGTGTATATTTTCAAATTCTCTTACCCTTAATTCTTGACTACTCAGAGAGACGGAGACATAAAATCGTATTGTGATTTCTGCGAGTTCAAGTCGACTAAATGCAGTTCTAATGTAAAGCATGAACGCTAGAGTATCTCACCGATACTTTTACCAATGCAAAGTGGATAAACTTAGGTTTGAAGAAGAAAAGAAACAAGCATAGCGTCCTTAGTTGAATGCATCGAATACCATGCAAATAAACTCCTGGATACAACTATTCGGGTCCCATGGATGTCCGCGTTACATACGCACGACAGTGAAGGCGTTTTGACTGTCCAGGCACCCACTACACTACAACAGAGCACTTCACCAGCGGCGCGGTGGCACACAGTAGATCGAGTCAATTAGAGAGGTCGGAAATGAAATTTCTTACTGAAACTGCAAATATTGATGTTTATTTCGTCACTTTTTAAGATTCAAGGGGTGCTAACAATTGAAAAATTCACGAGAAAATCAATGGGACACTTTTAGGACCTTAAAGTTGTGTATAAAGGGATTTAAAAGCGTTTAAATTTTCCAAATTTTGTCCGACCTCGCCTATTGATTCGATCCACTACGTGGCGAGGCGCGAAGCCAACAACGGGCTTTACTGCGAGAATCCAAAATAGCAGAGAACTTTCAATTTTTCGTTTATACTACAAGGGTGATTGCCCCTTTAACGAAGAAAATGAAAACAATTTTACCTCTGCCCCCTTCTCTATTTTAAAAATGAATGTATGAATACCCATCCCGAAAATTTTTCGAATTATTTGCTCCACTAAACTCAAAAACTAATATCCTCCATCACACTTCACCACACATTGCGTATATCCAGCGATGGACTTTTCCTTACAATAAAGTAACGCAATATATAATTACGTAACACTGATTCTTTGAAAATTCAGCGGGGACCACTTGGCCGATCCGGGCGCGGGTGGTACTATAGTCTGACCGTCCCGGTCCCCCGATGGCGGGAAAATAGAGGGATCGGGAGGCGTGCCGCGCGTCCCTTGCACCCTTTGGAAAATCGGTTGTTCGTCCCGTTACGTCGGGAGATGTACGGTTTATCGTTATTTTCGGGCGCTTTCGGTCAACTGGTGGTTCGGCTGCCCGAGGTGGTTGTTGTCATAACAATCGCCGCGCCGTGGGTGATGGATTTTCGGATTGGATTTCGGCGGAAGCGGCCCTCATAATTAAAATGAACCATATTCGCACAATAGGAGGTTCACAGATCAACTTTGAACGAGATAAAAACAATGCGATGATCAAAGTGCGAAGCCACGGATCTCCTTTTGCGACGGTGCAGAAGCAGACTCCCTGCACTCAACGCAATTGATTTAAAATTATCATCATTTTTCTTCTCCTTCGGCAGAATAATCTGTGCATATTTCAAGCAATAAAGTTAGCTTCTTTCTCATTTAAATAAATCTTCTATACTAATAAAGCAGACTTCACGTTGATTGACTCACTCACTGACTGACTCACTCACGTATCAGCGGATCTCGTGAACGGGAGGCCGTGTGACCCTGAGATTCCGCACTGGGATCCCTCTCTACCCCGAGGCGCCGGATAAGGGAGGATTTTGCGATCCGCCCGCCGGTTCGCGGGATATCGCGGTCCGCGTGTGTCGATTTTCCCGTAAGGACAACGGGTGCGAGAGAGAGTGCGAGTGAGATGGAGCAAGTTCCGCGGCTCGCGCTGGAAGACAGCTGATAAATTTTACGTGTGTTCTTCTGGTACGCGCAACGGGTGCGAGGAAGATGGAAGGAGTTAAGCGTCCAACGAGTGCGAGGAAGATGGAACGAGTTCGGCGTCGCGCTGTTGGAAACGAGGCGCCATGATTTTTGCGAGCTCCGACTCGTGCATTCGTTGCCGGGCTACTCTCTCAGGGATGTGAAAATCTGGAAAATCTGTCTATGCATCGGCATAGAATAAAGAGACTGACGTAGTCTCTTCATTCTATGGCATTGGTTCGCAATTTTCGCGATTGGTTCGAGTTTCCTTCCGTTTTTTTTTTTTTTTGCAAGATTAGTGAAAAATGTGCTCCGCGGAACCTTTCGTTTCGTTTTGTTTTTTTTTTTTGAAAAAATTTACCTGCTCAAATTCGAAAGTAAAAAAATTGTTGTGATTTAGTCTTCACGTCGCCTGGGGTTACTTTTTGTTACTTTTATCTTGTTTTGAAATGATTAAGGCAAATTCTCGGGAAATTTTGAGAGAAGCTGTTGCTTGGCTTCAAAAATAGAATAAATAAATAAAAATGGAACATAAAGACGGTGTGCAACGCTTCAATCGGAGGAGAAGCGGGGGTTTGACAGCAAGCAGAATTGAAGCGAGCAACTATTTGAACTCCGGAGTGGGTATGTGGTATCATACAAAATTGAAAGAAAATCATACGTTTTCGCCCATCTCAAGTAACAGATGTTTATGAGTTTTATGCGCACATGCGCGTCTTAATTCAGTCAGAAATTCGCGTGTAGGTATGCCACGATATTGATGTGAATAACGCGCAATTGTAATGATCTTAAAAATTCGCTAGGAACACGACGTATTTGCCGTGATACCGAGGTGATTATCGTGTAATTTCTAATTTGTTTTACAAAATCCCTGGATAAATCAAGTTTTCTCCGCGATGTAGATGACAAACCCGCCATTGCTGTGAATTAAACGAAACCGCTGGTTAAATCCCGTAATTTTCGCGGCTGAAACTCACCAGCTAACTTCAATTGAACATTGAACTGACAAAAGTAACAAATCTTCATGAAAATAACCAACTTTTGATTGGGTATTTTTTATTACTATAACTATCATGTGAGCTTATTGCAGAACGGACCACAATAGCAGCATACTTCGAATCTCTACTTTTTAATCAAACCAGTGCGTCTCGCCAATTTTGAAATAGTAGATAATAATTCAGAAACACAATTAGTAACTGATCACTAATCACAGTGATTGCTGATGGTGGGGTTTTCCTGTGCGTAGCACGGGTTTCCTGCTAGTAAATAAAAAAACAAATGAGTAAACAAACAGCTGAAAAATTTCCGCAATCCTTCGATCCCAAGATTGCAGGCTCGCGGTGTGAACACCAATAGGCAACGAGGATATCCTAACCCTACATTAACTCCTAACCGTGGTAATAACGTATCTTATGAATAAATTCAACTTTTCCGCTCATGGAAGAAAGAATTATTTACAAGGGTTAAATTGCAAGCCAAAAGTCACTATCAAAGTCTCATAAATGTGAAAATATGGCAACATCAATCTTGACGCTAAGCTCATGCCGTACACACTTTGAATTCAGTTCCCTTAATCAATGGATATAAAAACGGTAATAGCTTAGCTAGAAGTTGATTTCAGCAGTTTTCATTGCGCGAATCGTGCTCTGCATGAAATTCTGTCGAAGAATCATGTATCAGAGTGCTTAAATTCTAAACTTGTATAATGGTCCGTTCAATCTAAAAAAGCGAACATTGAGAACTTTCCTAACTTTTCTCAGAAAAAATATTTTATCGGGAGAGATGAAGCAACGTTGGAATGCTCATACGGCGTCGGAACACAACATGGGCCTTTTAAGCCCCATTGGTCGATGCCGCTATTATCCTAACGCGAATAATCGCGGCAAACACGGTGCGGTTGGAGTGTCGTCAAACTCATATCAGCGCCTGCAAGACTGCAGGAACACCTCACGCATTGCGCCAAACAGTACGGTTGGTGTCCGACGCGTATTAGCGCCTACAAGGCTGCGTGAATACTTCTCGCATTGCACCAAACGCACTGCGAGGGTTTATTTGCGATAACTATTCGACTACGGGTATGGGCATACATTGCCGGTAGCTGGATTAAAAGCGCATTACAGTATGAGGGTTACTGATACTCAACCGTGCTCCCACCCTGGCTTGCGCGACACTAAAATCGGTGCAAAACTAGGACCACGCGTTATTTCTTCTGACGATACCTGCCCGGTTTTTCACACAATTAAAGGATAACAAAGTATCTTAATTACAACGATTCAGCAACTCGGACGATGTTTAAACGATGCAGCGATTCTGAAACTTGATTCGCGTAAAATTAATTTTGGTTTACTAAATAAAAAAACAGAGCAAACGGAAATATCGCGTCGAAATTTTTTGTGATTTTATTTCGAATCATTCCAGGAATTTCTCGGAAAGTTCTATCAAAACTGTGTGTAGCTCTATTAAATAAAAATTGATTAAAAATAAAAAAAAATGATTAAAGATTTGCAACGTTGCAATCGAGATAAGAACTCTTTTCTCTGTAGGCGTCGATTTTTTATTTCATTTACGACAGGCGTAGCGAGATAACTATTCGACCCTGGGTGTAGACATATTGCCGCTAGCCAAATGGAAGGCGCGTTACACTGCAAAGATGACTCCACCGCGTTCCCTCCCCTGGCTCGTGCGACGCTAAAGTCACCGTTAAACTAGGATTACGTGTCAGCATTCTTGCCTCTCTCCTCCGGTTTTTACCATAAGTAAAGGATAAATACATGTGCTCATTGTAACGATTCAGAAACTCGGAGAGTATTTAATTTTTTTGTTTTGTTTGACCGAAGTTCCTCAGCTAATTCATTTTGTACTAAACACAATGTGGAAACGTCCGAAGGCTCATACGTCGTTTTCCCTCACCTCAACAGTATTGCACAACGCATAACCTGGTCGATGCCGTTGCGGAGTCCCCCTATTTTTGTCAGTGTGCCGAATCTATAAATATTTTCGTATCTAAGACAGAGGTGCCCCCTCCCCAATTTCGTGCAAAAATTTACCCGCGCAGACGTGCCAGGGCTCTCCTAGTCAACTCAATTTCGGTAAGGCTCCTCTGTTGCGACGACAGCGGTGGCAACGGTCATTCTTGCCAGATGATGCCGTAAAAGTAGCAGTTTCCCTATTAAAATATCCACATTTCACCGCAAAATCTGGCAACGTCGGCAACGGCGGAGGACGGGCGCGGTGCGCCGTTAAGTGGGCCAGCCACTTTTGAGCGGTCCGGTCGCGGTGTTGGCGCGCGCGCGCCACGCCGGGCCGGTTCAGTGTACCGCCGCCGACCGGACCAACCGGACCGCTACTTGTGCGCGACCCCAAGAGTGCGTGAAGGAGTGCGCGCCGTGCCGACCGCGATCCGATCCGCCAACAGGATAAGCGCCGACCCGCAGCGCCGCCGCCGACGAGTGAGTGCGCGAGAGTGATAGTGTTGTGTTCATGCCATTTCCGCCCCGGCACCGGGACGCTCTGCAAGCATGGTGAGTTTTCACAATTTCCCGCCAAACTCAACGCCGACGTCTCGGAGAAATGGACCGTATTATCGTGTCGTCACTAACCATTAGCATACGCATCTAAACAAACTGAACCATGATTCCTCTGTTCTACAGTTAAAGGAAGACTCCATTGCATGAACTTGTGAAGTGTACTTCTGGTGTGTTTGAGGAAATCACGAATTTCTCAAAGATACTAGGTCGCATTTAACTCAAAAAGAACTATATCCAGTGGGCTGATTGTTGAAATTGATAGACAAAGCTACAGACAAAGACAAAAAAAAGGGATACGGAGGGATCCTATTGGTGGAAGTGGGTGGTTGCAATCGACAAAGGAGGTAGATAATAGACTGACTAACGACAACCCACGAGACACCCTATAGTAATTCCATCATGTTCTCCCTTTGTCTATGGGAACCACACATTTCAACCAATAGGATCGTTGCATACTCCTTATGTCTTCATTGTCTATCACTTTGTCCACCAATTTCAATTATCAGTCCGCAGGGCCGGATTAGCCGGGGTGCCGGGAAGCTCTAATGCCCCGGGCATCGAACCCCATGGGCCCCCTTGAGCGACCCCCCCCCCCCTCCATTCTACATACTCCATGTATTTGGAGTCTATAGAACAGGTTTAGAGAGGCTTTAAGACTGGAATTTTCGGTGTCATGAGGCCCCTAAAGTTTAAGATTTGGGGACTCTAATGATCAGCATCCTTGGACCCTATACCCATTCTGATATGAGCCCTGAAATTCAGAGGAACACATACATAACAGGTCTTGCGTCAAAATGAATATAGTTCATTTTGATTTAAATGCGTCCGATAATATGCTGCTTTAGCATCTATGTTGCCAAAAAGATATCAGGAGATGTCCAAAACTTGGCTTGACTGCACCCACAGGTGAATTAACATTCATGGGATTTGAAGTTAACTACAGGTGCAGTTGGGCCAAAATTTAGAAAAACTCCAAGATAAGTTTCACTCACAAGCGAATACTGCCAACGAAATGAAAAGATTTTACACGTTTCCTCGAGGTAAAAGTTGCGAAAACTAGACCGCATATGTAGATGCCGGTAATGCCTAGTTATTAGCAATACTTACATCAACGACTGATGAACTTCATAACGCGTTATGAGCGAAAGTGCACTGCTTAAAGGACCGAGTTCCTACTTCACGCGTAACAAATATGTAGCCAGTTACCAAACTTCAACATATGTTAGAAGTATTCACCATGAGTTGTCAATCACTCTGATGTCTTATTCTTAGATGGACTGCATTTTGCAATTTGGAACTACAAATTCTGGCTCATCTGAAAAAACACATTCGTGCATAGGGAAACTAATGGCACATACGTTGCTTTTGAACCGGGCCAGGATTTATAGTTCCATATTGCAAAATGGCAGCTAGAATGGCATTTAGAATTTTGCAGCTGCAAAATTCTATGGAGACCGAGAGAGGGCAGTGATAACGTGCAATTTTATTGTGGACTAGACTGGAAAGGACGAGGATTGGGAGAATCAAGGGGAAGGAATCATGCAGGAGCCGTTCTGCGCCTCCTTGTATCTACAACCCTTCTAAACGCATCAGTTTGTTAGTTGCACATGGCTATTTTCATTTATATTCATGAGTTTGAATGAAATGTCACTCCTGTGTCTTTGCATGTTTATTTTCCGATCATAAATGACTGGCTACTGATGAGATCATCGTCTACTACGCGGACTGACGAAAATTCGGGTAGAGACCGGTGGAGGGCTCACCGCACATTAATTGAATCGACGAATGAGAAAACGTTCGTTGTCCAATACAGGGTTTTATAATTGCAGTGGTTCATTTTGCCCCACGACACTGATGAATAAAACCGATCTCTTTTGTGAACGTTTATTTATACTTAAGGGATCATTTATAAAACTGTTCCACATTCCTAACGTCTCAAACCATCTTGTGTCTTTAAGTTTCAACGAAAGCGTTCACTCAAATTCTGAAACACTGTATTGGACATGGGACGTTTTCGCATACGTCGATTAAATTAGTATACCTGGCGATACTTCTCCCTAACTGTATCAAGACGAACTCCGTGAGAAATTTCGTACCGTCGAAGGTTAACTTCACTGTTGACATCGTCGAACCAGTTTCAGCTGCGCAAAAAGTAGCTCGTCGAACTGGCAGTCCTCAGTTTCGTGAACTACTTCAGCCAGAATTCTAAGCAAGATCGCTCGTAGAATGAAGAAACAGTTTCGATAGGCTAAATAAGCCGACAAATGCTCCCATGCTTTTCTTTCACAAATTTCGGCTTAGTAAGATGACAACTGCTTTTAAAAAGTTGACAATTAAAGTAACTTCAACACCATCAGTTTTTGAGTAAGAGCAAAAAACGCGAATATGTAAGTCGGGAGAATTTGCATAGATAATAAATAGACACCAATCCCATGGAATATTCAATTCCGAGTGAAAATGACACCGATTTCTCATCGATGAATGGACGCTGGAAACGCGTGATTACGAGCGGCATCTGTGGTGGTGATTAACGTGGCTGAGGCCGAATTGAGGTTATGGCAGGCCTTGAGCGGTAAAACTTGCGGTCCGCGGCACGTGAGAGTAGCTTTTGGAGACAAACTGATCAAAAGGCTTCATGTCCATAATAAAGATTGGAATCTAGTCGGTCAGCTGATCTTAATAGTGGAATGCATGGATAAATCAGTTCTCTTGTGGTTCTTAAAAAATCTGATTTTCCCCTATCAGACCATCCATAAAGTCGCGTAAATACTTGGTCGAAGCAAGGATGAAGATTTTGGGCTAGAATGATTAAAAAGTAGTTAGTGAATTCTGCAAAAAATTTTCATTAATTCTTACCGAAATACGTTCTCTCGGCTTAGCCACCCATGTTCTAACTCGTTTAGCTCATGGAGGTCTCTGCATTCGTTCCAAAATGGTTCTAATTTCATCACCAAAGCTTTTGTAGTGTCTACATTTACCCGAATTGCTTTCATTATTGTGGTCACTTAACCCATGTTTGAGCCCTCGTGCAATGTATACCGAACATTTCAAAAGGCTCCAGAAAAAGATTGGTAATGCATGTGTCGAAAAATATGTCTAGGCAAAACAGAGACTGCTTTTTTTGACGCATTATAAACGCATTATAAACTCTCATCGGCATCATATTACTGTTTTAGAGGCTAGACAAACAGGGCCACGGCCCTAGTCAGAAGGCAGAAGAAGAAGAAGATAAACTGCAATTCCTTTCATTTCTAACATAACATCAAAAGTATTTACTTCTCTCTCGCCGTATAAATTTTAATTGATTTAAAATAAAGCAGGATGAACACGAAATTAAGTATATTAAATCATCTGTTAATAATTAGAACTTTTATAAATTAAGAGGAGCCGACAATGCTGCAATGTTTGATATCAAACAAACTGAACATCCGCATAAACATGAGGAATCTGTGCTCTATTTAGAAATCCGCCGGTAAAAGATTTAAGAGGTTCTTTGTCGGCATGCGGGCATGAGCCGTTGTTGCAAAGTTTCGATCGATAATTTAGTGACGATCCACATCTTTGCCGGAAAAAGTTACTTTATTTGTATTCGACCGGGCATCAAAGGTCACAGTTTTACAACAAGGAAGTTGCCTTAGTAGAAGAGTTGAAATGTAGCCTGTAGCCCCCTTTGACGTCAAAGTTTCGAATCGGCATTTTCGAGCTGCGCTAGATTTTTGAGTGCCCGAGCATTGAACCGATGAGGGTCAGGCGGCTAAAAACATCCGGTTCGTATTGTACGCGGTTATTTTCTCTTCGGTTTATGGTTTATGCCCCTCTTAATGTACATACATGGAGCTTTTAGACCATAAAAGGTCAAGATAATTCTGACAGAAGATTTCAGGGCTACCCAAATGGACGAAAAAAATATATAAAAGATCAAAGCTACATAGCATTTCATTTTTTTCGTCAAAAAGATGATCGAAGTTAAGCCCTAAAAACATTCAGATTATTTTTCAATCGATTGCAATTCAATGTACATACAAATCGATGGGTTCTTTTTAAATATTAAGAACAGCAGTTTGATGCTGCTACGATATCTTTCATGGTTCTTCGAAAATATACGACCTTCATTAAGTCAAGTTCTTTCTTGGTTACGTTTTACGCATTTTTTGTACATCTTACACACGATATATCTTTGTCAGATGAGCTCAATGATGCATAAAAACGCAAAGTATTTAAGAGCTCCTCTAGAAATTGTCACAACCTTGATTGAATTCAACGTGCAACTCATGGCACTACATGTATAAGCAAAAGTGGTAAAATTTTAGTACGTGAAGACTGGAGATTGAATCAAGGTTGATAAAATGAAGGGCAACTAAAAAATATTCAGGCCCATATTCCTGAAAACAGTTGACCAATGATATTGAGTTTTTCTTTTAATATCCCATTTTCATGCAGCCTCATTTTCCCTCCTTGGTTTAGTTTGAGACATAAATTATGCAGCAATGTATTGCAAGGGATTACGTTTGAAGGTAGACATTTTGCTTATTCACTTAATATCCAGTGCGGCTTGTTGCAGTTCACGGTTTGCATCTACTTATCAAGATTTTTAACGTCATATTGATTGATTAACTGTCTGCTTATTCTCATTCTGCATTTTAAAATGTGAAGAGAGAAAACGAAAGGACCGATACTTTCACTACACGCATGCATAGTTATGAAACTGAAAGAATTAACCGAAAATGTGTAATGAGTGGGCCGATTAGCATATAACGCAATTAAAGAAACAAAAGTAAGTGGTCTGGAACGAAGAAAAAAAAATGAAAGAAAATCCGGTGTAAAACAGAAGTTACACTTCTGAATATTCTTTACAGCATTGATATAAGTTGAATATTTTAAGATGAGCAGGTTCATGACTTTCTACTTATATTGGAAACAAAAATTTCAAAGAACAATTAGTAACCGCCAAAAATTTTGACAGGATAATTTTTATGACTGAAGACCCTTGATTAAAACTGTTTTTGTTAAGAATATACACCTTGCTTGTATGCCGGAGCTTTTGTAACGAAACTCTTTTAAAATGATGAAATTAAAGGATTTAATGGAAGAATTCATAACATCTGATGGAATTTCAAACTTTTAAAGTTTATGAATTATCCACAGGTTTTATCGAAATTTTGAATTTTCAGGAAAAGTCCGTACAGAATCACGTTTTTCCCCTCATGAGTTAACCGCACCGTGAAGTCACGACTGAAAATTTTCACAAAAATATGTAATCTTTAACGTATGTGATAGAGCAAACATGTTAAGTTTGCAAAACGCTCCCAATTAATGAATTGTCCTAATTAGAGACAGCTTGGGGGCTAAGCGATGACTTGCCTCAGCATTGAATTTGAGTTTGTTTTCGGAGTTTAACTGGCTCCTAATTCAAACGGCAAACCGCTTTAAATTGACAGGATCGGTTCACCTGTTTTGCATTCTAATTAATTAAGAGCATCTGAAAAAGAGAAGGTCGCGAAAATCAGGTGTGGTGAGGTGTGAGGCAACTCTGTGGTAATAAAAATATCCACCGTGTACAATTGCGCATTCAAACATTCATTAATACAGTTAGCTCAAACAGACGTAGACCCTCGAAAATGAGCATGAGAGTGTTAAGTATAAAAATTTAACAACTTTGAACTTTGCTGATAATCTTTGCAGTGTTTACCTACTTAAAATGCAACTTTTCTTCATCGGAATGTTTGGCAACCGCTCGTTCAATTTACACTCTTCAAATTAAGGCTCATAAAGGAACAATCACTAGCATTCGTCTGTTGAGCAACACTCGGCTGACCTTTCAAATTTCTAATTCAACGTTCGGCACTATGAACAAGATTTCTCTCTTTTTGTTATCAGTGCAGGCTCCGTATAGTGCGGTGCCTTAAACTCGTTGCATGAAGCCAACTATCGTATATATTCGGTGAGAGTGATTTAGTGCTGAGGCTACCAATGTGATTGTGATAAGTCCCTGATTGAGAGAACTCTCATGCCCCAAGACAGTTAAGTGCTAGCGCAATATCAAAAGGACTTCATTTGGCATCAATGAACAACTTTTTCTGGTCCATTTCATGCACCTACAATCCTACATGCATATGGAAGCTTATGACACACGTGTTGTTTCTAAACGAAGGTGGAAAAAGAATATCCTTACTGAAACTTTTAGTCAAATAATGAGAGTTTTATATTCCTCTTGGATTCTCTCTTGAAAATGGTCCAACTAGTATACCGTTACTCCATAAATCAAACCAAATTTGAAGTTTCATCACTCCAGTTTTTAGATTTTTCAAATCTCAAATATTCATACCATAAGTGCTTTGAAAAACGTTTACACATTCCCCACAATTATTATGGGAGCATCGCTTATACACAGAACTGACGTAATGCTAGTTTTTTTCCCTACTCCTGCGTTAAAGTCTCCGCGTGTATTGAAGGTCCCTCTATTTTTCAGAGGAAAATCATGTTGCGCATTGATTATCGATGATATGAATTGAAAAAATTCTAGATATGAAACTTGTAAAGGAGTCTCGAAAAATATTTATTTACTTTCATTCCTATTTTTCGTATGATAAAAGAAAAAAAATGAATTTGAGATTAGTGCGGATTTGGTAACGGAAAGAATACGCTACTACGATTTTTATTGCAGTGTTAATAATTTATTTAGAAAAAAAAAGCAATATAGTTATTTTGTGTGAGCAGTTTCTTCTTTCTCCAAAAAAATATGCAGTTAAAAAGTTACAAGATCTTTATTTCTAAACTTTTAATTGAGGAAACTTTATTCAACTTAGAGCTTTAGAGGAAGAGAAGTGTTTACATGAGTTCTCGTATGTGAATGGTTTTCTCACTAGACGACGATGATGCGAGGAAAAACTGTTTTCTGAGTGTTAAAAGTATATCATGGAAGGTAAAAATGTAGGTTATATGATTGAAAATTTTGACTCGTCATTTCTCACAACCGGGCAAGTAATTTTCGGGGCTCTGAGTGAAGCAATGGTATCCAAACCAGTATTGAAATGTCAATTCCAAACGTGCTACTTAATGCCAACGTACTACCGATGTTATTTAATGATAGGTCGCAATCAAGCCCAATTCATAACCTCTTCATCACATCAATCATTCTGAATAAAAGTAGTGAGTCCAAAATTCTTGAACCAGAAAAAAAGTCAAGCGAAAATCATACCATTACTTGGATCACGTTATGCAATCAAGAACTACAATTTCTGGCTTAGCTACAAAAACATTTACACAGTATATCATTTTCATTATAGTTTCCATTTGCAGATATTTTTATAGATGAGCCAGAAATTGTAGTCCCTAATTGCAAAATGTAGTCCATTTCATAGAAGTATAAATAAAATCAAACACGACAACGCTCAATTCGCACAAAATAAAAATGCAATGAAAATGGTAATCTTGAAGATCCCGTTAAATCCATCTAAAACTGAAAATGAGTCAATAAACTGATTAACAAAATAATAATTATAAAGTAAAAGTAAGTAATATACGTTAACAAAAAGTATTTCATTCAAATTAATGATCCGCCGCCTTAATGTCTTCTAAATCAAATTGACCGCTCACAAGAGGTGCGTACGTAGTCCATAGAAACTAAAGATTTAATCATTGATTCAAAAACAACATTTTGGAGAATCAATGCCAAATTCGATAAATTTAATTGAAAAATCGAGCTTTTGATCCAACTAATTGGGAATCTTATATGAAAAGTGTTGCCTCCATAGCCGATGGCCCTGTGGGCGTAGACGTTCAGTGGACGTGAAGTATTAGTTGATCGTCCGACCAAGTTCTGAGGCGCAGATGCTGACAGTTTCGTTTACCAAAATCCAAGAGGATATCATCAGAAGAGTCGAGCCCTCGTTTAAGAATTTTTAACACTTCCCCGTCAGCGAGTCGTGAAACACCTCAATTATTTTGCTAATGACTCCTAGACACGGCTCACGCGAGCACTTACCCGCTCCGTTGCACCGCACAGCGCTCAGTGCGACCAACTTGACTTCACTGAAAAAAAAAGAATCTTAAATTTGCCGCCAAGAAGTATTTCCTCTTAAATCAAAAATTTTTCTGGTTAATATAAGCTACTTTCTTGCTTTATCCAAGCATTATTTTTCTTGTATCAAGAAAAACTCAGCTTAAAGCAAGAAAAAAAATTTTCTTGGCGGCAAATTCAAGAATCATCATGCTTGATCTAAGCTACTTTTTTTTCAGTGTTGCATCAAATTAAAAACCTAACTTCAGCTACGCATACCGTGATAAAACGTCAAGTTACCTGGTAAATCAAGGGACTGATGTCAGGGCTGCGTCGCTCGATATATCACCAGTGTGCCGCCTTTAAATTGTGCGGCAAAGCGATCGATATTAAAACGGTCCATTTGTTCTGGGTGGAACCATTGAATGTATCGTATGATAAAATCACGAAATTAGTTTATGGCTACAAGCAAATAGCAAATGGTATACCGCAGGGTATTTCAAGCGCTTCTTCTGTTATTTCAAAGAGACGTCTCGTCACTTTAATGAGATTCCCGGTTGACTCATTCAGCAAAAAAATTCTCATTCAGGGATCCTTAATTAGAAAATTTTTCTTAATATACGATTTTCACCCCCTTTGCGGCTCAATTGCTTTTGCGTCCACCGTTGGTATATCGTTACGACTAACCACAAAGCATTTGATAAAAACATTCTAATCTTTTTATAGATACGTCATGAAGATTCCTTGCAAGATAACAGGTGAAAATAATGCTGCGCAATTTTTCGTTTCTATAGTATGATTTCGGTTTCATCATAAGTGCTAAGTGCGATCGGCAAATGCATTATCGTGGAACCTAAATCATATGAAACCACTTAAGACCGCCTAAAGAACGCCTGACAATTTTAAAACGTTGTTTCAAAATGTAACTTCGTTTGATGCAAGGTAAACGCATCTTTTCTGATCTTTAAAGGGATTGCTTTCCTATGAGCATGTACATACATACATAAGGTCGCTTTTAAAGCGCCGCCTCGCGCTCTGCGACGCCCAATCGCCATTGCCCCCTATCCTCCCATGCAGGGCTGGGAACCCGAATGGATTTTGGAACCGGTTCCGGTTCCGGTTCTCATGGTCCAATGATTCGGGTTCCGGTTCCGGTTCCGGTTCCGGGGGTCCGAAGATTCGGGTCCCGGTTCCGGAACCGGTTCCGGAACCGGTTCCACTCGGGTTCCATGGTATTAGTATTCGCGAAAATAATTTAATTTTAAAGTAAATTACTCAAAATGAGAGAGAGTTCAAAACTGGGCAATTTTAATGAAGCAATCAAAAATGATTAATTTAGAAACAATAATTTGAATCAAGCAATTGAAAATGATATTACTTAAGCATACCGGAGCAACAGGATACTTTCCAGCAAGTCCGGCGCGATGCTGGCTCTGAGGGGGGATAGAATGAACGCTAGGCCCGAAAACAGTCTTTCAACACTAACCTGCGTGGCAGGAGCTGATAAAACCACCTGAGCAAGTTTGTACAATACGAAGTTGGGATGAGAATCCGCCTTCTTTGCCTTCCAATACAGCATGGGACTAGCATAATTCTTCAGGTCAACGGGTCTCTTTTGAGTGCTGTAATTTTGCAGGATGCGCTTAATTTCATCAGAGTTTTGAGGAGTCGTTTCTGCTGAAGACGCTGCTTCATCTGCTTGAGCTAGAAACCCTTCCAGGGGATCGGCAGACGTTTGGGGTAGTTCTTCTGCACATTCTGCTGCTGAACCAATCTCTTGAGAATCTTCGACCGGCGCCTCCAGTAGATTGATGGTTTGCCACGTAGTGAGTAGATGAGTAATAGCTTTTTCTTTCTGCTGCTTGCTCAGGAGGCCCTTATATCGCGGGTCCATCAACACCGAACTGCAGAAAATTGCATTTTCTAACAGAATATCTTGCCTTTTCTGCATTGCTTTATATAAGTCTTCCGAGATGTTGGTACCGACAGAAATAAGGTGAAGAACGCAATTGGTCCAAGCAGCGAGTAAGTCACCCATGAGTAAGTCCTCTGACTGGAGTTGCTTTGTTGCAATGTCCAACGGCTGAAGAGAGGTTAACATCTCTGTGATAATATTCCAAGTGCCCTCAGTCAAGTGCAGGTTAGGGAAGGAGCCTGCATACTCCACGCAAAATTCTCTCAGCGAGATTAGCCGTTGCAGCATAAGGTACGTGGAGGACCACCTCGTTGGGCAATCTATTATGGCCACATTCAACTTCTTTAGTTTCAGTAGAATCACGACGTTTGTATTTTTCAACTCTTTCACAGCTCGTCGGACTTTGGCTAAGACGTTGGAGTACTTTCCACTTTTCCACACATCAGCTATAGTTAATTGTAGGGTATGAGCCGCACAGCGAAAACCTCGAATCTGCCCCATTTCTTCTTCGTCGTTTTGGAAAAACTGATTGTCCAACCCGCATTCTTCTTCTTCCTCTTCTGTATGCTGCTGCACCATTTCTTCACGTTGTTCAATCTCTGCTGCTTCGATGTCAGCGTCCATTAATTTCACCGCCTTTACCATATTGGATCCATTGTCAGTCGTCATGCAAAATATTTGACTAATATTTATCGAGTACGTCTTTAAAGTTTTCAACAATACAGAAATAATGTACACACCTGTGTGTCGTTCGGCTAAATCAAACACTGCCAAAGTTCTGATGTACAAATGTCCATCGTCTGCGATAAATTGGGCGTTGATCCCGAGGACGCTCCTACCTCTTTTTGTGCATATGTCAAGTTTTAATGAAAACATTTTCCCGCGCAATTCTCCGCTGATTTTCTTTCTCTGTGCATCTGCTTTCTCAATCACTTTCATTCTTATGTTTTGCCGATTGATTTTGGCTGTTGTCTTCAATCCCTCTAATATAGGATCTATGATACTATGGAATGCTGCATCGTCCATCAAAACCAAAGGACGTCCATTTATAATTAGGTTTATGCAGGCATTTTCGATAGTCTCCAGGTTAATCTTCACCGTCACTTCGTTAAAGAGAGCCGATCTTATGTCGCCTTGCTTCAACTTTTTTGCTGAACTTCCTGCTGCAGCATCTTCGTCTTCTCGATTCCGTTTTTTGTTTTTGAGGTTATCTTCTTCTTCGGTCTTTTGTTTGTTTAACCACTCTTCGTATTCCTCCTTGTGCTGCGTTCGGACATGCTTTTTTAAGTTTGTTACATGATTCCCTCCTATTTTTTCTTTGCAACGTCTACAAACTGATTTATTTTCTTCCTTGATGTAGTCAAAAAAAATTCCAATACTTCCCATTTTACTTTTTAAAATTCCACTTCACTTAAAATGAGTTCGCTCAATTAAATTGATTTTTCACCGATAAAAAATTTGTTACAATTTCCTTGGATACGGGGCCGTCTCAAACCCGGCGTTGCTGCAACATCAGCTGTCACGGAACCGCTACGGAACCCGTGTAGGAACCCTGTTCTCGGATTGTGCCCCGGCGGTTCCGGTTCCGGTTCCGGTTCTGAAGGTCCGAAGTTTCGGGTTCGGGTTCCGGTTCCGGTTCCGCATAAACATGCGGGTTCTGAGGGTTCCGGGTTCCGGGTTCCGGGTTCCGATCGGGTTCCCAGCCCTGCTCCCATGCAGAGATCATCAGGCAATTGGCACCTTCTGATCTCCTCCTCCACCCCTTGTCGGCAACCTTTCACAGGACGTCCACGCCGTCGCCTTCCGGGAGGAACCCAATCGAAGACCTGCTTGGGCAACCGATCATCTGCCATCCTTCTCACATGTCCATACCAGACCAACTGCTTGGACCTGATATCGTATTACGTTGAGCATGTATAGCACTGATGTATACTATGAGCATGTATTGCATGCATTTTCATTGTATAGGCTGGCGTAATTTTTATTCTTTTAATTAAATTTTTAAATTTACATCAATTAATTATTTATATCGATGCAATAATTTTTATACGCTCATAAATGTGTCAATAATGCAATACAAATTTTTGTCAGTCATAAATTTCGACATGACAAGTGTGGGATTGATTTAAAATTTGTCTCCATTTTGGAGAGTAATTAATCATATTTATCATACCTACACAGGACGCATGGCCTCGAATTTAATTATCTTTCCCTGCTCAGATGAATCTTCTTGGTCAGACCATGCAGGCCTGTAAAATAAGTCACATTTTGTGGCTTTAATTAAAAGCTCTACATGGACATCATTTATCTCTCAGAAGACGCGCAGAAGCTACAGCAATTTGGTCAATGCCAGTGTTTAGTGGACTTGTATTGCTGGGTCATAAATGCGGAATTAGTCTCAAAAATTCCCTTGGCATCCAATTTAACCACTCATATTTTAGCCAACCATCAAGAAAACTTTATTTGGTTGAATTGACATTTTCTCACATGAAAGGCAAATGGTTCTTAAGGATCGATTGCTCAGGACCTTTGCTGTACCATCTTTATTATCTCGATTAAACGCGAACTGTTTTCTTGCTGCCAGTGTTGATCACTTCGGAGGAAGAAAAAGAAAAAAAGATTTTGTTTTCTCTACGGGAAGCAATATTTTCAGTAAGAGTAAGATTTTTTTTCGGAGTACTTTCTTACTCTAAAAAGAGTAATAATTTTAAGAGTAAGAATTTTTAAACCTCGCATGGCGCTTGTGATACTTCGGCCGGAGGGTGACGAGATCAGCATGAGAAAAATTTAAGTATTGTCGCATTGTCTGTTTTAACAACGAAAACCGGCAAAAATTAAAACGTTTCAATTGGTTTTTCCTTGTTTGTTTCAGGTACGTGTTCATGAACCAACTTCTCTTTTACTCTCACACGTTGAAAAGTGGTAAGCCAAACTCCAACATCGACTCTGAAAGTCACGTTTGGCTTCAAATGTCGCGCCTCAAACGATTCAGCCGCTCTAGAGCCAGCTTTGGGCAAACCTCTGTCCACCACTCATTCTAGATGTACCTACAGCCTGGACCGTTTTAGCGGTAACTCGAGTGACGTAATTTCGTTTGTCTGGGGAGAAAGTGGTTGCACGCCACGTCATCGCACGGAGATGAGACAATGCCTCTGCTGCTCGCGACTTTGATTTTCAGGATGCGCATATTGCGCATGCATGATCTGCACTTCCTGGTCAAATGTCTGCTTCTGTTTTGACGACACTTCATGCTGAGGGCATAGATGGTATTAGTGGCGCATCATCATATGGATTCTCCATAATATCGAATTGGATCCAAACAATAACATTGGTATAACCTTTTTCAATGCTACCAATGCGAAAAAATCTATATATATCGCTTTTCTGTGACGGGGCACTAATAGCGTCTATTGGCAAAAGTTAAATGAACCGCGTTAAGCAGAAAGGAACCAAGCCACATCTGCCATTGCCAAACTTAATTGGGCAATTTAATTTTTTACATGAAAATAGTTGTGTGGATTTTCGTGCTAATTTCAGTGAATTTTCTCCGTAATACGAGGCAAAATCCTTAACATTTTCAAAAGAATCCGCACAAACGTTCTCTCGTAAAATATGTAATTGCCCAGTTAAATTTGTCAATAGCTGATGTGGCTTGGTTCCTCTCTGCTAAACGCGATCCAAATGGCATTTGCATCCTGCCACTGTTATTCTGCTTTGAATTTTACGGAATCGAAAAAAATGTCAACGTTTTCGATGATAATGTGTCAGAAATTGAAGTTTCATGATTTACGCAAACATTGAGGATTATTTGGACTTCAATTTCCACTGGAGGATTATTATACACTAAAAAATTTTAGCTTGTTTGGCTTAAACTTAAGATCTTTTTTAGACATTATGGGACCTCCTCACACTTTGTATCCCATCTGTTTAAAATCCATGCGTAGATGGATATTAATAGAATTTTGATAGAGCGCATTGTCTCCCCGGCCTCCAACTTTCTTGCTCGACAACACAGCAACTCTGACAAGTAGGTTTATTCGAAAGCCACTCATCTTTCATGTCTTCCCTTCATTTTTGAAGACCTGCAATTCAGTGCGTTTGGCTCATGTATGACCTCTAACGACGTCAACTATTGCATAAATTACTTTCCAAAGAAGATACCTGCATTAACAGCTTACACGCAATACTTGTTTTTTCCTGGAGAAACTAAATGTGTATCTGAGGATCATCCCGGCGAAATCAGTTCATTGCACGGAACGTGATGGGCCAGAAGCACAACATTCTGCGATCAGATCTTTGGGTTCCGATCTCAAATTTTTACCATGAAATTTGACCCCCGGCAGGTGAATTTTACGAACCTAGCTTTGATTGATACGCAGGCGAGGGTCAGCATGCGGAGAAAGCTCCAGACACTGCGAAGAGTTGCCAAACTGGCGGATAAAAGACGGTGAATGATTCATTCTCGCAAAAAATACCGGGAAAGGAGCGTTAGTCGGACAATCGCTCCTCTGTCTTGAGAGCGTATCTTTATTTTCACGTGAGCTCCGAAAAGAATGGAGTTACACGAACGATTTGTCTCATTTTGAAAAGACGTTACGGCCTTTTGTCAGAAATGTGACGAAATATACATACTTATGAAAAATAAGAAAAACGAATGAAGTTTCTGTATTAACCAATTATACGTTTAATGAATGATACTTTCATTTACCTCGAAAAATCGCTCAATAAAATGGAGTGGGCTATTCATTTCAAGAAAAGACGAAATTAAGGTTTGAATTGATCGTTATTGATACCTAGATAAAATTATTTTAAGTTCGAATTCCTAAGCCAAAAATTATCACTTGAACATGAAGATGAAAGTCACTATCATCACAGAGGAGGATGATTTTTTTTCTTAAAAAAAAGTCGTTGTACATATGCACATGCTCGGTATGTGGAGATTGAAAATATCAGTGAGATATGATTTTTGCTCATCATTAGTCAGCGACTGGATAGGTACTTCGTTTGCTGATGAGTTTACCTATTGGATTTAGTGGCGTGGCGTGAATTGCGATATATCGATTGTTATGCCAGAAAGGATCGATAAACAAGGTGTTCGCAGCGAACGCCTTAATAATCGATTCTTTACCATAGGTTTAAATGGCATAACAATCGATTTATCGCAATTCACGCCACGCCACTGATTGGATTGCATGGGTATGGCTCATTCAATTCATTGAAGATATGCTTGCTGGAAGATCTTAATTTATGCGTAATTTATTACTTAGTGAACAACTAATACCATAACTTAGACACTAAAGTGAAAGACCTGTTTGCACTTCTGGCGAATTCTCAGTATGAATGTAAAACGTAGCTAAGATAATAATTTAATTCAGTTTCAATTTAAAACTCGGTCTGCATACTTTAATCCAGCATAGAACAAGTTGCAAACCTTTTGACGGTCAG
The DNA here is from genome assembly GCF_918797505.1 of Bemisia tabaci. Lineage (NCBI taxonomy): Eukaryota > Metazoa > Arthropoda > Insecta > Hemiptera > Aleyrodidae > Bemisia > Bemisia tabaci. Next base: position 41,064,525 of record NC_092795.1, read on the forward strand.
GCTACGCAAGGTAATTTGACAACGTAGCTCAAAAGTTTCTAAGTGAAATATATTTGTCCTCGAGTCGGCGGCAGCTTATTCAAACCTCTGCGCATTCTTTCCCTCTTCTTTCTCCTCAGATTGGGACGGGTAAAAGTGAAACTAAGTGGAGATGGAATGGCCATTGATCGGGCGAAGTCTAAAAACAGACAGACCAACAGACCAGTCCAGCGCGCCTTCGTCGGCGGGATGCTGAATGGATCCAAATTACGTGTCAAGACCACTTTTACTCCGAAGGTTACGCGGGGTTAGATTGTGCGCGCGAACCCTGCCCGGGTGGGAGGGAGGGGATCTTCAGGAAGCTAGGTGTGATTCGTGTTTTCTGTATGCTGTTAGTTGTCTCTGCCATAATCTACGGAGAATGAGGTAAAGACAACTTAATTATAGAGATCTGCTGTCAGCAAAAATACTCGAGTCGCCACATAATTACGTGTTGCAGATTTGCCCCATGATGACAATCATTTTCATTTTCCGACTCACTCGAAGAGTATTTCTTTGTAGTTTACAGATTGATTTCAGTAACTAATTATTATATTAATTGGACGTATTTCTATCAAACGGAACTTAGCGCCATAGGGGGAGGAAGGTAAAGGGGAGCTTGGATTGGCGGCGGGGGCGGGCTTATTCCTTCCTATACTTGCAATGCTTTTCCATGGCGCTTAGTTCCGTTTGACAGAACGCGCTATCCGGCATTCTAAATTCCTCAAAAGTAACTCAAATTGGCGCATAGTTCCGTTTGATAGAAATACGTCCAATTCACAAATAAAGAACCTATTTATAATCAGAAGTATTAAGGTAACAGATTACCACAAGTAACTTTTTCAGCCAACTTACATGAATGTTTTGTAGATCGAACGTGCTATTTTAAACAAAGACCATTTTAAGGCCTACCAAATCATTGTTAGGTGATCAAGTAAAATACCATTTTTGAACAAATACCTCGAAATCAACGTCGCGCGAACTCATCCTTTTATTTTTGTAAAGTGATAAAGATATAGATATTCATATTTTCGCGATTTTCTACGGGACAGTCCGTCGAAACGCCTCCCCCTCCATACGGGAATATTCTCGGTGATAAGAAACGTATCTCTGGTAAACTGCGTAAGCGTAACCTAACGTTGAGTTATGTGAACCGAAAAGCTCAGCTTCCATAAAAAAACCGCGTATTATACCAGAACTGGGCACGTTCCATATGAAGTTCTAACCAATGTTTTTTTCTCTAAGTATGGATGTGCACTTCAGGACTTTTTTTTTTTTTTTTTTTAGTTTAATTTTTATCTTGATTTATGAGGACCATCATAAAAATATCAGCCAAATAATTATTCGCATTCCAAAATATGCTTATTTGAAAAATTTAATCGTTAAATGCCTGCGGGAGGCTTCAACACAACGAGGAATACGAGGTTGGATTGCGTGATAATAGAGAGACGGCGACTCCCACGAAGGTATGACGTGATGACAACTTTGAAAGGTAACAACCGTAACGTCAGTAGAGTTGGGAGAGAAAGTAATTTCGTCGATTAACTGCCAACCCTGCCCTCTTTAAGGAAAGAACTGTGAGTTCATGCAGGTTGCAGTTTTATAATTAACATTTATCAGTTTTAGAGGAGAAAGTGATTATCGTGGCTCCTTAGGTATTCTTAACATTCCTTCATGTCCTTCACTTCTCCTTATAGACATGCAAATGTTTGAAGAATATATATAATGTACAGGATGTATAAATATGATGCACAAACATGTCTTTTTATACAGTATTTTTGTTAAATTCACACTCTGCCTCTAGCCCTAATCACATGCTGCCTCAGTAAAATGCTACTATTGAGAGACTTGAACGCAAGGTTATGAAAGGAGGATAGATTTTTTTTACATTGTTAAGTCGTAAAAAAACATAGAGAAACAAAGTAATGGACTTTTTGACAAAGATACAGCCTAAATTAACGTCACGTACCCAAGACACACTGAAAACTCCCAAAATTAGAAGAACTTAGTGTTTCGTGCTGTGCCATTATTTCTATCTACCCAGGACGGTAATTCAATATGTAAGCACTGAACTAAACATAGATGAAAACTTGATTTTTGTATCATAAATCTCATCATTTCATTTGAAAGGCTTAGAGGACAAGACCCATGAGTAGGTATATTTTTTGAAGAAATCAAGATATTGATGATTTCAAGTAAACCTCTATTTTCTGTACTGCATGTATAATTCTGTATTGTAATTTCTGTAACCGCGTATTTTGCGAAAAAGTTGCTCCACAATTCCAATTTTTAAGCATCAAAAAGTCAGTTTGAGTTTCCTTTCCACATAAGGATCCATATAATTTCAAAACTTCAAACACATATTTCTCGAAATAACAAATACTGCATTTATGCGCCGTGTCCTCCAAGCCCATAATTTTAGAGTATGCTTGTCTGAGTTGTTCTTCTTTGTGAATTATTGTTGATTTAAAAAACTAAAAACAATCTATACACAATAAAAGGCTCGCTCTGTCAAGGTAAACTGTTTGACCGAAATGTCTGAATTGCGCACACCGATTTGTATTTTTCTTCCACTTGTTTCGTGACTAAAGTTCTCATTGAATCTAAATGAGCGTTCATTTTTGACCACTGAACCGTACCGACGTTCATCGCTAGGTTGAAATTCAATCGCGACCAACAATGATGGTTGCAGTTCAGCCATCCTAACTCGAGAATCCGGTCTACTTCGTGTACCTATTTTTCCGTGTCGCCCTCCAATTTACAAACATATCCGATCATGGGCTCCTCATTTATCAAATGGCGTGTCCGGTCTACTTTGTGACAATATTACCGTAAAAATAGTTTTGATTGGATGGTCGTATTTGATCAATCAGTCGGATACCCCCCCCCCCGTATCCTTCCCTCCCTCCTTTCTCTCTCCATCTTTCATCCTGCTAGAAAAATGCAATCGCTGGTTCTATGCAGACGAACAAGCTGAGCACGCGATTGTGCAAGGTCGCCAGATTGTGCGATTAAAATGCTGATATTTTACATGGGCTCGAAGAGGGAGAGGTGCGGATTATTCAGCACTATCTGGCAACTTCGACTGTGGATGCTGCTGGTGCAAATTGAGTTGGTGCTGGTTTTGCATCGCAAGTGCTGGATTGATGCATGCCATTGGATTTCTCCCGACCACCGCTGACCGAAGACATCACTTGACCGGAGCTTTATTGCGATGACCAGCGTCGCGCCGCACCGCTCCGCGACGGGCGCTCGCGCGCGTCCGGTCGTGATCAAATATGACGCCGCTCGTGACGCTGTTGCCAGAATGTCAACCGCGCTCGACGAAAAGAATCAGAGCAAACGACGTTTGAATGTTAGCCAAGAATACACTGGAAAAAAAAACACATTGGATTTAGAGTCCAGACTCTTAAAAATATCGACAAGAAAAAATACTCTTGATTCGATCAGATTTAAGATTAAATCAAGAACCAAGCCTCCTAATTTGAGCGGATTTACTTTTGATTTAAGCAAAAATCTGATTGAATCAAGAGTCCCTTTTCTTGTCAATGTTTTCAAGAGTCTAGACTCTAGATCAAATGTGTTTTTTTTTTTTTTTTTTTTTTTTTTTTTTTTTTGGCCAGTGTATTAGGGTGAATTGGGTAGGGGTAAGCAAAACAGTCCACATTGCAGTGCCTCAAAATCTCATCCCATTTCAAATTTTTGGAAAGAAAACCAAACAACGCCCCCAATCGAAAATGTTTGCATGTTCCCTCACTCATACGAAGATTTCTTCCACCAAATCTTAGAACCTCTTAAGTCTCCAGGGGAAGACGTCTTCCATTTATTTTAGTAACGGTAAAGAACAGGTGAGAAATCGACTTTCTGAGTTCTAATTTGAGTCGCCAGAGCGCTGCACTGACACACTCGAATAACTCAAAGGCGAGTTTTAATGTTCTGTTTTATGCTGCAAAACAGAGATTAAGTTTTTTGCAACTTTTGACGGTAGGAAACGTAAAAATGCAGAAAATTAAAAAGGGCTTAGGACTAAAGCACTATCAATATTTTAAAATCTTCGAGTTATAGTGGGTTAAGCGAAAAAGTTGGTTGGTTTTAGTCCAAAATATTAAAGTAGGGGTTGAGGTTCTGAAACACAACGATGTGAAAACAACGGATAACCCACTCTCACTCTTCGATCATATCAGCGATTTTGCTTATTTTTGTGCCAATGAATGGAGCGTGAAAGTATACGTTGCGGCGATAATTGTTTGCCCCGAACATGCAATCTACTCTCCAAATTAAAACTCGCCGGCCAAGTTAGCCTAGTGGTCAGCGCGTCTGACTATAGGTCAATAGGTCCCGGGTTCGAATCCCAGCGGTGGTGGCGTTTAATTATCACGGAATTGACGGGTAGATCTGCTGAAACAGATTCTCCTCGACCCTCATCCCTGAAAATTGGAAAAGCCTGGAGCATGAAGATCCCACGATGTCCACGGACACTAAACATTGCCTAAAGTTGGCTGAAGGTGCTAGACACAAAGCCACTAAACCAGCAGGAAAAAAAATCAAAACTCAGTACTTCTCCAGTACGTCAGTGTGAGCTCCGATTTTTTTTCATGCTATCGGTTTGTAACAATTTTTAAAAGTGTAAATGTAGAAATTAGAGAGTTTCGGGAATGTTCTATTAACAATCAGGCAACAGCGGTTCGGCAAACTTGGGCAAAGCTCCGGTCTACACATGTGTACTCACCTCTTTAACGCCAAGGTTGACTGAACATTCACTTGAGAAATCTTTGCAAGGAATTAATGTGGATTAATCCTTCACAGCATTGGACAAGATCTCATCCACGCACCTGGTTTGTAACACCGGACAATTCAATAAGCTGTCACCCTGATTGGAAAATATTATTTGGCGTCATGGTCCAGGTCCAGGCACACTGGCAAAAAAAAACACATTGGATCTAGAGTCCAGACTCTTAAAAACATCGACAAGAAAAAATACTCTTGATTCAATCAGATTTTTGCTTAAATCAAGAACCAAGCCTCTTAATTTGAGCGGATTTCCTTTTGATTTAAGCTTAAATCTGATTGAACCAAGAGTATTTTTCTTGTAAATGTTTTCAAGAGTCTGGACTCTGGATCCAATGTGTTTTTTTTTTTCTAGTGCAGACCCTACAACTCCGATATTCTACAATGCTAAGCCGTCTTGAAATTAAGTTGGAAAGGAAACATATTAAAAACCACACATTTCGTCGTCACAATTTTCGAGGAATTCCTGTCTCAACATTTTCATTGTCTAGGCTTTCTGATTACGCCTGATATTTCATCAAACATAAATCAAAAACCCTCATTTGAATATGTTTTCACAGTGGTTTGTGTCAGTGGCGTGGCGTGCTTTGCGATATATCGATTTTTATGCCATTTAAACCAATGGAAATGGATCGATAGACAGGATGTTCGCAGCGAACACCTTAATAATTGATTCTTTACCATAGGTTTAAATCTCTTAACAATCGATACATCGCAATTGTTTGTGTTATTATTTACTTCAAACAAGATTTCAAAACTCAAGAAATTTTGAGTCACATCGGATCTGCTTTACTCCTGCTGTTAATGGATCTTGTTAGTATGTCTAAGCCCCTTTAAGATTTGCTCATCCGTAGGATCAGTGGGCTATAAAGTTAAAATAATAACATTTCTCATGACTTGGATAAAATATCAACGATGTATTTTAAAGGTTAACACCGCGGAGCAAAATCTGTAACTGAGTTTGAGATTAAAGACAGAGCTCCTTAAAAATATCGCTTCAACGCGTCGTCGCCTCGCCGCAGTATGATCGACTTAATTTAAAATCAGGTTCGCTCCTGGAATCAAGGGCCCTTTATGACCAGCGGCTGGAGAAAGGAGGGGGGGGGGGCAATTGCGTAATGGAGGCTGAAGCTGGTCTTCTTGTGCAAGGGCCCTGTGCCTTTCTTGCCAGTTTTCGTGAAAAATGTTCAGGTTTTACACCGGAACTGAGAGGAACTTGGAAGTTTGTGTGAAGTGCGGCAAGTTCGGTTGTCCATACTCTCGATGCAGTTCATGATGGGTGAATGATCTAACTTCGCCGTTACGAAGCGATATAATGACGTCACAAGTGATACATATTCTCGATTTCCTCCCTGCTTGGTTTAGTACTATTTCATATGTGAGGAACTTCTATGCGTATGATTTTTTCATATTATTTTAGCTTTAATTTTCCACACGGTGGTTTTGACTCCGCGTTATCTTAAAGCTCTTAGCTTAAGCCTCTTTTCTTAAGTCTTATCTTATGCCTTATATTGTAAGTTACCCAGCAGATTTTCCTTAAGTTCATGCGAATGAGTTGAAAAAAACAATTAATAAACCATACAACATAATTTGAATTGAGCCGACAAATACTAGCCCCCCCCCCCCCCCATCATTCTTAAATTATGATGACTTCCAGGTAATGATGATTCGGAAGTTTACTCAATCAATGTTCTTGATTTGCATGTGACCCTGAATTTAATTGCAGTTTTCCGACAAATAAGCGCAGAATAGTTTCTTGAATGATACTATGTTCAAATCATTGAACAGATTTCAATTTCTGATCCATTGAAAAGATAAACTATGAATTTTAAATTCGGTGTATGCGGACAAGAGTTAGAAATAAAAGTTTAAATTTTGCAATTAACTCCCGATGATTAAGAATATCATGATTAAGAGCGCGGACTCAAATGTTTACCAACAAGGTGTTCTATATTCTTTACAGCACAAAATGTTGCATTTGATGAGCATATGAGGGAAAAGGATGCAACAAAATAATATGGAACCATCGATTTAATCACATTACTCATCAATGAATGCGTTTTATGCAAGTTTCAGATTATAAGGAGAAATATTGAAACGTCTACATGAACGACCTATTTCTTTTCTATACAATATTTATACACTTTGACTGATACTTGCACAATGCACATTCAGTCATCATGGAGTTACCTCTACGCTTGCCGGCGCTAAAAGAGCTGATTCATTGAGAGCTACACAAACAGAGGTTGAGTGGTATGGTAAGCCGCGTCTATGTTACACGCATCAAAAAAGCATTAGATATTAAATCATAAAGGATCGGTCAACCTGTTCACCATTGCAAAAATCTGAGACTTGCAATATGAAATATTTCCAATAGCTTTGCTTTGCACGATTAAGATGGGAGCTTACATTGGATGTGATATGAATCGATGTGGGGCGCCAACTTTCGAAAATACGCCAAACTGTAGACTCCAGAAGAACGAATTACTTTGTTTGGATATACTTTTAAAGTGTAGACCAATGTTGCTCAAAATCCTGTCGGTTGCAAAATTTTGAATCTCAACACTCATGAATTGCGAATAAATATTAACTTCTCTAAGTCTATGTTCAGGCCTTTGATGTTGCGGCTGTCAACACTAATTACAACCCCTTACTTTGATCTTCGGTAACGACCGTATGTTTCATTGAAATTCATTCAAATATGTTCATCAATGGAAGAGACTTAAAAGACGACTGATGCATGAGGGGACAATGTATTGTCTAAGCCATGCGTCGCAAACCAAGTAATAGCGATCGAAATTTTGCTCCAAAAATTCTTAAGAAAAAAAATCAATTAAAAAATTCCGTTCCACGTCGCCGCCTCTGATTCTGAGCGAGATCCCTAATATATTTTCATAACAACGCTGTTCTTTCTTCTTTAAAAAAGAAAAAAAAAGAGGGAAACCCGTTTTGAGATGAAATAAAGGTTGTTAGATGAAATAGTATGTACAGTTTCTTAATCTCTTTAAAAAAGAGGGGAAAAACAGTGTGCTCGTTTCAATTTCGCTCCTTTTTTTGGTTTACATTGTACACATGGTAAATTCTGCAAATTATGACTGATATTGCAACTGACCAAAAATCCGATGCTTTTAATTTTTGTGTGTAAAAATTATGAAAAACTAAAGCTTCACCTCCTTGCTTTACGAAGTTCTAGTTGTGTATCATCGCATGACTCACAATCAGTCCTCAATAAGTTTGCTCATTCGAGGTGTTTTTCGTTGAAACACCTGCCTCGAAACATAAATCAGCTTACACTCACATGTAACAAAAGTCTGCCGGCTTGCCTGAGCTGATTTTTTACCCACCATGTTTTATCCTCCTTCTACAGCAAGAGCCGAGCTCTATATTTACAGTTCAAGGAATCTGGGTCACTTAAACCCAAGGTCTTTTCTTTGTATAAGTTACCTGATTTACAGACTGATACTTCATTTTAGAAAGAAAAAAACTTGGGGTCAACACCCAAGCTGTTGCCGCTCTTGCTGCCGCATTGCGTATCCTCATACTTAACATCAGTAATCCTTGAATCCCGTTATTAAGGAGGCAAAGTATTTGCTACGTGTTCCACTTATTTCAGAGTGCGTTTTTGATTTCGGCGTTAGTGCATTCTTTAATGCGTTTGTATTTATTGTATTCTCATACGCCTTAAAAGGAAATTGTTTAAGTATGCTACATTTTGCTCAAGATGCACAATATGAAAGACCATCAGAGGCATAATACAAGTATACAGTAAAAAACTTTATAAAACAATTTAAGTTAAAAAATATTTTATGTGCAATTTATCTAGCAAGAATAATTATACTCGGCCATTTTTAGCTACATCTCCTAGATTGCGAATGTACTCGAAGAAAATTTTAAAAAATCATTTTCAATGAAATCCGTATTCTGTTCCATGGAATCTTAATGACTTCGAAGATCGTCATTGTTCTTACATTAATTCTTAAAGTGAAGCTGTTAGACGGGGCCTGCTGATTTATTTTATACGTTAAATCATGTTCCAATTACAACTAAATTTCAATTGAATTGTCACAAGTTAATAGATTTATGATGTAGCTCGTATTATTGAAGCCATGGTAAGATTAAACCCACTCATAGACCTACTGTAAAATTTGATTCTATAAAGGAGATGAGAGGTCGATATGGATCAAAATTTCTTTGTGAAATTGCTTGTTATCAAATTGGTATCTTCCGAGTCATCTTTTAAAAAGAAATACATCAACGTACAGTCTTACTATAGGTCATGTTTTACGTTTTTTGCGATAAAGAAAAGCAGCTTTCTTTTCTATTCTCCCTCACTTCATCGAATCTGGAGTGGAAGCTAGTTCCGAAGATAACTTTACATTTTCTAAGTTCATTTGTGTCTCGGTTAATGTTTTGCGATATTCTGCGTATCAAACTCATTAGCTTTGTCATTTTAATGGATGATTTCAAAAACCTAATTTGTTAACGGTTCCATCTAAGTTACTTTTTTGTTTTGACGATTGAAGCATGCTCCCTGAACTTTCGCTACTTAAAGCACTCTGCTAGGTCATCCCTTTCACAGAGACGGAACCTGCAACCTGACAACGTCGAAAGACTCAGCTGTTCGGATAACGAGTAATGATTTGAAGGAGGTATGGGAAGGGGCTGCATCCGACATTGGACTTCTCTTACAAGTCACGTCCACATTTTTGGGTCCTGATTTCCCATTGGTCATTTCAGAGGATACATCATGCATGTTCCTACCGGGTGTTCCAGAATTTGTGTCCTGCACGGTTAGGCTTTGGTCACGTGGATACCTATCTCAAATTCGATTTATTCCTACGCTTTACATTTGCTCAAGGAACTCAGTTTTTCAGGCGCGAGATAAGTTCCATTCACTTTTCTGTTCTTATGAATCATACTGCAAAGTTTTGGGCGAAGAAGGGCCCATTCCTATATGTTAAAATGCGTATGCACTTGAGTGGGTAATTTTGAAGGGCGTGACGGACCTAAAATGCAGCCTCGTGTTGTATACGGGGTTATTCAAAAGTCACCTACCACTGGCCATGCAGGGGGGTGGCCATTTGAAAATTTTAGTCGCCCCCCGCCTTCTCCCCCTGAGAAAGTCAAAAACTTGAAAGTACCTAAAGAGTCTACCCCTCAATATGAGGAAAAACGTCACAAACCGCAAGTCGATATCTTAATTAGAAATTAAAATTAGGGCCAGTGGTGCGTGACTTGAATTACCCTGTATTTCAAAAAAGTTTTCAGAGTAGGCACACCTTTACCTTTTGAGTGTTTTAAAGTGCATCGCAGTCAAAAATGCGAAATTCCATGGTATTTTGTGAAATTTTCTCAGCGAAATGAAATTTTATTTTGCATCTCTGGTCGCTGCTAATTTTGCAGGGATCCCTTCACTCCCATCACCATCGAATTTAATGCATATTTTAGGGCCTTCGAAATATTTATCAGAGTTTTCTTCTTTATCAAGGGTTAAGGATAATTTTTATTTTGCATCATGATGTTAATCCTGCCCGTTGAAGTCTTGGTCTCGATCGTGCACGCGTGATCAATAAAAGCTGTCGATGATAAATAATTCAAACAGCATTTCGGGATTTGTAGGACGAACGCGGTTGCATTCGCGCGACATCTATGTAAGCCTTGCTAACGAGTTGACTCTAACGGTGCCTCCCGGTTGCTTTTTGTATAAAAATAAAAAAGAAAAAAGTTCGTGATAAACTAACCTGAGATTTTATATGACCGCACGTTTGTGGGTCGTTTCAACGATGCCAGCTGGCTAAAAAAAAACCTGAACTTCGCACAAGAAACTATTTCATGTGATTGAAATATCCGCATTAGTTTCTAATAGGACTTCAGCAGGTTTGCAGGTAGCAAAATGATTGGGCGAGGAGACTCGAAAACCTACGAATTTGAGCAAGAAAGGTGAGGTGTTTTGGGCGAGCAAAATATGCGAGTGTAGGAGGGGAAATCGCAAAAGGGAGGAGGTTTTTAAGTGAGTAGAAAATACTGTAATGTGTGTACTGTAAAATATATTATCTCACCGTTGATGGCAAGTGGTCGATTAAGAGGCAGGCCCATTTGAAAAATTGTGAGGCACTTAAACAGCTGGTTGTAATTTAAAAATTCAGGAAATTAATACCACAGCAAAAATCAAGCAAAAATTGTGTAACCTAACTTATCCATGTGATGAATATGCTCACACGCTGGAAAAAAAACGCTTTCGTGCGAAGAGTAAGAGCTTCAGAGTTTCAAGACGATTGGACAGTTCGGTTTGTGAAAGCGAAATTTCGGTTCGTTGGATTGAACGTTTTGTTGATAATTAAGGTGAATAAATAAAAACAATTTTATTGAAATTATCAAGTATTGAAATTTTAAGTTTCATGCACAAATTTTTCATCATTAATAGTTTTTATTCGTTATTTTTCTTAGATAAAAATGGATTTAAAAATAAATATTTTCATCAGTTTTCTGACATTGTCTCCGAAAAAGTGTTTGACATCCAATAATTTTAGTAAGTTTGTGAATGCGACTGCGTGATTGAGGAGTGTGTTATGTGATGTATTATCCCTATCGACTCAAAAAATGAATGAAATAAAGATTAAGAAATTTGTGACATTGGATGAAATACTGCCTAGAAATTTGAATTATTTGCATTATTCCTTTTAGCCTAACAATTTGCATTTGACGGGCGAGTGGGTAAAAAACCAAAGATAGGACCATTAATTTATACTGTAACGCTATATTCATTTAACGCTCATTTATTAAGTATGCATGCATGAGCTCCTTTCTAACTGGCATTAACGACGTCTGCTTATAAACTTGACCATCAAACCATCTCCTCTTGAACGTCGTCGAGACAACGATGGTTGTATCATGAGCTTCATTTTTAGAGGCGGTCTCAATACAAATGGCACGACCGCATCGTGGCGTCTTTTCTATTGTATAACTCTTCCGATCGACTGTCTAACCACTAGTTTACTCTATGGCAGTGATGGATAACACGTGGGAACATCTAATAGCAAATTACATGGGCATCCGTGCTTGAAACAGACCATAACGGTTTTGTTGTTGTCATATTTTGCGCTACTTTCGTTGAAGTGCAAAAATTTAAAATGTCAATCACTTTTGCTCCGGAGGATTCACAGAGAGGTTTTTTTGTTTACCTCTTTTCAACCTCTTTGGACATCTGTTGCATTTTTTGGTATAAATTTAATAATTTGATCAACTTGGGGGAGCTATGAACTTTTTGTATGAGGAGGGGCCAAAAAGGCACCTCATCAAAAGGATCCACAGAGTCACACAAAGACATTTTACCGAAGAAGGTTAAAACTCTCTAACAGCTCCAAAGGGGGGCTCGTCAGCTCTTGCGAAAGGTCTAAAGCTACCCCGGATGAAAATGTAGAGAGACATATGAAAAAAAAGTCACGCCAAAAACAATTCAGCTGAGCTAACCGAAAAGTTGACTGAAATACAATTCTAAGGATGGAAGATAAGTCGCGCATTCATTCAGCAAAATTTCTTGCCTCAAAAACCTAACCTAACTCGAGGCAGCACACTGGAAAGAAAAACACATTAGATTTAGAGTCCAGACTCTTGAAAACATTGACAAGAAAAAATACTCTTGAGTCAATCGGATTTTTGCTTGAATCAAAATGAAATCCGCTTAAATTATGAGGCTTGGTTCTTGACTTGAGGTAGATTCTGATTGAATCAGGAGTACTTTTTCTTGTCGATGTTTTTAAGATTCTGGACTTTAGATCCAATGTGTTTTTTTCCAGTGTACGCGCACAATATTCCATTCAATATGGCAGCAATGGAGACGAGACAAGATTGAATGACTGTCCCGAGTACTCGCGTACTACACTCATGTAAGGCTGCCATTCATGCGTCCCGCCCTCGGTCCCTCCCCTCCCACCCATGATCGGGACCTTGCGATCAGCTGATCGTTCGTCTAGCCCGGACTCGTCCGACGTCGACTCGATAGTTTCCGCTTTCTAAGCTCACCGACTCCGATTTCCGTGCTCGCTTTGGCCCGTGGCGCCAAGTTTCGTCTTTCCGTCGTCTCCAATTTTCACCGAAAGCTCTCTTTTGGGGAAAAAATACCTGGCAATGGCTTCATATTCGTAAAAATTACATAAAAGTAATTGAAATAGTGCTTCAAATACGTACATTTTCGCGGAAAGAGGGACTTCAGTCGGCAAACCCTCATAGAGCTATCGATACTACAGTGTAGAGGAGCAATTTCCAAACATTGTGACAAAAAACACGCCCTGAGTAATGTCAAACTATACCAGAGTTATAATTGGATTAAAATGAAATTTTGAGCTTTGAAGAAAGAAAAGGAGCCTGATAATAGTCTTCAAGTCTGTGGGTGAAAAATCATTTTAGACGAAAACTTGTAATTCACTAGTTCACGTAATATATCACGGAGCATGTGATATAAAATTATAAGAGCAACGCGTATAAAGCAAAACGACTGCGACGCGACGTGCTTTTGGGGGTTGAACTGAGAAGTGGTCTGGGAGCGCACCCCCTATGCAAGACATCATATGTATGCTAAATGCATCCTAAATTGTACAGATGATTTCTCTGTGAAGACATAAATATCCATTACATTGCAGTTGAATGATCTGGACTTAATTAATGCATTACACCTTGGAGACTTCAACGAAAGGATAGAAAAGTTGGCGCAATGATTTAAATTTAGATTGGACAAAATCCTGTGATCTGATGACGTGAAAAGAGTTTTAGACTTTTAATGAGGTTTAAATTAAATCACACTCAGTATCATGAAATCATATGAGTAACACGTAACGCATATTGTCTAAAGGCACGAAGCGCTAAGGAAGTTAGGGGCTCAGGGGCGTAATCCCTAGTTCTAGGAATTCTAGGTAATCTAATGCATCTTTTTTACAAAGTATTTCTCCCTAAAGACATGGTATTAATTGCAAATGAATGGCCCTGAAGTAAACTAATGCATTATCTCTTGGAGACTTCAACGATAGGATAGAAAAGTAGGCGTAATATCGATTTAAAGTTCGACAAAACCGGGGGATCTGATAAGGTAAAATGAGTTTTGACCTTTTTAATGACGTCCTTTTTAAATTGTTTTTATGACCTTGAATGCAAAAGAGAGGCAGGACGTAAATTTAGGGACAGTAAAGAATAGAGTAATGGAGTATCCCAGCAGAAAGAGTATGGCTACTGCAAGATCTATTTTTGACGAGTTCAGCCGTCTGAAGCATTATGGAACTCTCCCGGTAAGCAAATACGGAGGATGTTGTATGCACATGATTTTAAATTATAGAAAATTCATTTTCACTTACTTACCGCCATGAAACGTATCCAAACTACGTAGTTAAACACGTTTACTCAGTTTTGAAACTGATGTTGTGCATTAGACTCAGACAAAACTTTTCAGTCCAGACCTCTACTATGAAAAGGCTGATACAAAGTGCACCAGTTTATGGACATCAAAGGTTGCCAAACCCTCCTATCCAGGACCACCACAATTTTGATCGTGGTATCCTGCATAAAGATCTCCATTAAGGATCTCCAGATAAGGATATGTTGAATCCCCGAGAGTAACAGTTTTCACCTGACGCCAAGAGGCTAGTGGAGGGTCTGTCTTTACCATTAGTCTCCATGGGACCCACCGTCTCATTTTATGTGGGCTTTCCATTAGAGACGCAGGAAAACTCAGATTACGACATCTACTCAATGGTGCGAGAGAAGCCAGTGGTCACCAACCCATGCGTTATGAAACCCACCATCGGAGCCTCCTGTGCACCATTTACATCATCATTTTCGACTCCAGAGGGCAATCACCAGAACGTTACGTGGCGGTAATTGTCCTTCGCTTCACTTACGAGCTTTTCGGCCTTGCAGCTGATTCCCGGGATCCCGAGCGGGGGGGGGGGGGGGTGTTGTCTGCCGCCGCGTCTGGCCGGGTCGGGGAGTCGGGGCTTATCGCGTGAACCCCGGCCGGCGTCTTCGTACCTGAACGGTGGCGGCGGGCGTCGGTGTCGGTGGGCCCTGCGCGGTCAGGGGCCTTGAGGCCCCGCTCGCTCTCACTTTCTCCCCATTGTTTTACTTTCTTCCAAGTGCGCCCGTGTAATCTTGCCACGTTGCCGCCGCCCGGCCCGGAAGCCATCCAGCGTTCTGCCGTGCTAAGGAAGAACGCCGTATGAACCTTCAAGCGTTGCCAAATTTCCTTTGATTAAAAACATATTTTCGAGAATACTTATGATTATGTTTCTTCCAGTTTTTAAAATTATTTGTTTCATAATTACACCTTTTCCTGACGATTTCGAGGGGAAATATTCATAAATCTTCTTGAAAATACATATTTTATCGGAGGAAATTTGGCAACTTTCGAATGTTTGTACGGCGTTTTTCCTTAGCACGGCTGTGTACATCGTGTTGGATTGCTCGAAAGAGTATTGATTTTCTGAGAAATTCATGGGTTCTGATTGGGAACGATCTGAAATCAGGGGTGTCATTGCATTTTTTTTTTTTTTTTTTAGAAATTTTTGGTGGTGAAGTTGGTCCCTGTAACGAAAGGATCATTTTTTTCTCCGAAAATTTTTTGATACAACGGAACGGAATCTAATGTACAGTCCTACCGAGGAAATAAGTGTTCATCTCGGCTTTGAGCTTACATTTCATATAAATACAGGGTTTGTGTTTAATAAACTATTGGATTTCTTCAAGTGCAATCAAATCTTAGGATAGAACGGGGAGGGGCGAAGGAGAAAAAGGGGGCAGGGGGCAAGGACGGGTCATGAACTTGGCTCCACGAGGAAGGGAGGAAAAACTTCTGCACGGAGAAAAAAACTTCGTGCATGGGACCCAAAGTTGAGGTCTTATGAATCTCTGAAGTTTTCGGATCTCCGTCCGAAAACTCGAGGTCCAGCAGCCGAGGTTCGTGTCAAATGTCTGAAATACTTCGGATTGTACCGGCGAATTTCAAATGTGTGACCCGAACCCTTCGGTATATAACAAAGTACTTCAGATGTTTGACCCGAACTTCGGCAACGGGACCTCAAGTTTTCGGACGCAAGATCCGAAAACTTCAGAGAAACATATGACCTCAACTTCGGGTCCCGCACACGAAGTTTGTTTCTCCGTAAGAGAGTCTCTTAAAATGCTGCTGAATTGATCAACATTGTACGTACTGGTACTAGGTAGAATCATGAACAAAAATAAATAAAACCGAAGAATATATGAGGCGAATCCTGCATCTACAGTTTTGCTTGATTAAGTTCATTCGTGCATTAACCTTTCAGTGTGTACACGTCCAATTGACGGAGGCTCCCTAAAACATTTTCCTCACAATGAGGGAAGACCTTAAGGCCCCTGTCTTTCCCAAAGGACGTCCCATTTGACTTTCCTCATAAATTAAAGCGTACCGACGGTAAAACTACCAAACCAAGTATCTCGTATGTGGTGTTTAAAAATCTCCGCTCTCATCATCAGAAGAAAAGCTATCAACGGGACTGTCTTGTTGCATCACCGTTCACCATTCGAACAAAACCCGAATCACCGAAAATTTAGCCCCTGTAGACTAAGGTTCTTTTCCCCGTAGATGGTCAGATTCAGAGCGTTAAGCACTTCATTAAAGCGTTCCGAGGCTTAATGCCCGAATTCAATCAGAGAAGAAGAAATTATAACGCCTAAGTTTTAACGAGGAAGAGTGGGTCATTACCGACCGGCCGAATCATAACCGTGACATTTAATTATTTATGGGCCGAGAATTTAACCGGCCAGTGTTCAATATCTCCTTTTTCCACGGAATTATTTTCGCGCCTGATGACTCCGGTGTTTCATGATGACTTTCACATGGTTGCCGAATACTGGTCATCTGAGTCCTGCAACACAAAATGGCTTTTAAGAGAATTAACTGTTCATGTAAAATTTAACTACAATTAGGTTGTATTGTTCATGTTTTTTCTTAATAAACCAGTAAAAACTGATGCATTTAATATACATGCACAAAATATTATAAGAATATCGTCGTGAAAACAAATTTAGTTGTGCTGCTGCGGCATACGGCACGTATTTCCCATACCAACCAAGCAATGTCACTCAGATACACGCACTATGCCCTCCACAAGCCTTCCCTGTGGTTTTAAGATATAGGATTTTAATTAATGATATTGTGGTATGAGATATATATATAAAAATAACACAAAAAATCAGTGGGAAACAATGCTGAAATCAATAAACACAAAATGCAGGACGTTTCGGCTCCTCACCCGAGCCTTTATAAAAATACCGATATACCTATAGTCGTGGTGCCGGTACCTATAGTACTGGTAATATCTTTAGTTGAGGTGCTCTAATATCTCTACTAATGATAATGCGTGTGACTAGTTTCAAGACGTTGCTGCAACTCTCATGATAACTCCCCGGAAATTTTGTTTCGCCGGATTTCGTGTAGACTTTCGATTACTTTAACCAAAGACATTGCTCTCACAGTCATGCGGAAAATGCTTTTAATCCTAAATGTTTTTAATGTTTCCGTGCTCGGCGATGTCACGACGTTTATTGCGTGACGCTGTAAATCATTTGTTACGCATTTTGTCAACGCAACGCGATGAAGACGTGATGTGTCGATGTCCTCGTTAGTGAAAGTGCTCCTCTCCCCCAGTCATGCCCCCTCTTTTCACTCCTCTCTCTTCCTTCCAGCCAGCCCTCTCTTTTCCTCTCTACTTTACGCTTATGCCTTTTTTGCCTGCACACCATGCAGTCTCAGAAATCAATGACATCATGTTGCTCAATTAAACTTGATAGAGGTATGCATGACGGTACTTCCCACTGAGGATCATTCTCTTGCCATTTAAATTTTCTCATTTTTTAGCGATTTCACGTTCTTCAGTTTCCGATCACGAGCGTTAGGTTTGATCAAAATTTTAAGATCAAACGATGCTCAATGATGTTCATGTTTGCTTCGAAGTGGTGAACGCAGAACACATTTGAATCAGTGAGAACGAAAACACACCAACTTGAAAAAATGAAAATAATCAATACACACACAAAACTGTATAGTACGTGAAGAAGTTAGTCTAAGAAAAAGATTTTTGGTGCCTAAAAGCAAGTACTTAAGGAAATTTTGAATGTCCAAGTTGGAACAGATACGGTAACTTCAATGACCCTTATGAAAATTGTCCGTCCTCAGTGAAAAAGGAGCATTTTCAAGGTACCGAGTTGGTGTGTTTCCGTTCTCACTGATTCATTTGTTGACGGATGGTACTGTCGTCCAATAATTATTCAATTATTTAAAATTACAGAAGGAAACTTTGAACATTGGTATTGGAGTATTTATTTAGGTAAATTATCACATCATCTGTCGACCTTCTTTCTTTGATAGACCAGACCCCTCCCCTCCTCTCCGTCATCTCATTTGTTTTTCGACGAAATATGAGTCAATTATATATTTCACTTAAAAAATGGGAAACTTTATAAATTTTGCTCCTCACGTAACGATGGACTTGGTCTAGACTCCGTACCCCACCCCCTCCCATAAATTACCGTGACGCAGACACTGCCCCTCTACCTAATTGTGGCATGTAATGTTTAAACGTTCATATATTGACTCGATTCATCATTCACAGTACTTGTGGCGCACTCATTATCTACTGATAGTTTGGACCACAATTTGGCAAGGAAAGAAGGAGAAAAGATAAATTGAGAAATATTGCTTGAGTAAGAACACAATTTTTACTCAAACACCAAAATTCATTCATTTATTTTTAGTGTCATCATTTCAAATTATTCTTACAAGAAATACTCCCAAATTGCGCAATTTGAAAAAAAAAACCTATATATGCTAAGTTAAAATTATCGTAAAAGTGGTGCTTCGCATGAACTGTTGATTAATAGTAACCATGATCAATAAGATTGGTAATTTTACCTACCTTTTTATTAAAGTAATTTTACCGTTAAGTTAGTAAAATCATTTGGTAAAATAACACACCATTATTGACTGGGACTGCTATGAATTAAAAGCCAACGCTGAACACCTTTAAAATGATAATTTCAAACATGGTTTTTTCCCTCAGCACGGGTAAACATTCATAAGGTAACACGTGCAAGCTGGCAACAAGATCTGACTTGGAGTAAGTCACTGATTCATGTTGCGCGAATGCGAGTTCACATCCTGGCTCTTCCCTTGGTCGTCGGCCAGATCACTTAAAATCCCAAAATCGCTGCCGATTCCTGCACTAATGCTCCGAAATCATCAACTCACTCTTCGTCGATTCTTCGATGGGTGGTGGCGGGAGGAGTGGAGGTATTCACGAACTTTCTACGGTTGCGTCACTTTGAATGTCGCTGACGTCGGTCGAGTATTGGTGCCCGAGTGATCGGAGTGAAGTACGCAGCTGCAGCAGTCGGCTTATTGGGAGCGTGGGACTTATTCCGCCAACACCGGGACTAAGGGCAATCGCGAATGTTTGGCAGCATAATATTAAAAGCAGGAAAGCGGGCGCGTGGTACTCAAGTCAAAACGGCTCATTTTTCTTATTTTTTATGCAAAACTCGGGTTTTTACACAGTTAAATTTTATGGTATTATCATTTGAGTTTGAATGAATGCCTTTGAGAAGATGAACGTTGTTCATCTCTGGTAAAAATTGGCAGTAGAATGTGTGTTCCAAAATACTATAGACCTAAAGCCGGCTGTAAGATTTCCAATAGCTCCTGTAGCCGGCTGCACAATTTCTTATAGCCTTTTATAGCCGATGGCGATTAAGCAACGGCCAGACGAAAAAGTTTATGCTAAACGTTACTAAATACGGTCACTAGGACTTAGTTAGTTATTGGACTACCGCTCTCTTTTTGTGCCGTAGTATCTTGATTTATTTTGCGAGGAAAGCTCCGTACTTCTGAAGGATGCCTGTCATTCTTAATATGTTGGAGCGCCTTCAATTTCTTATGATACTGTGCAATACCTCTGGTGTGAAATAGTTGCTTCAGACGCCGTGGCACGATTCGGCGCGGCGGGCGGGCAGAGAGCGCGAAACGCGCATTGGCGCCTAAAAACCTAACAGAGATACTTCACGCATTGCGCAATGCGTGAAGTATCCCTGTTAGGTTTGTAGGCGCCAGTGCGTCGCCGCTCGACTTTGTGTTAGGCTCAAGTTTTTAATCTCGCGGAGTCAGCGTTTTTCAACTCATGATTTTGAAATGTTTGCACACTCTGTACGGACTATTCCCATTTTAATTGATGGAAAAAAATGTATTAAAGGAAAATATAAAGTGTCTTTTGTAAATATAAAAGTAGTTCCGTATCAAACTTAATGATTTCCGAAGCACAAGAATTTCTACACAATTTCTTATATCCTTTCATAGCCAATGGCGATAAATTGTAAAGTCCGGCGATAGGAACTATAGCCCGACTGTATACTTTTTATAGCTTCGTATAGCGCGGCTATATGATTTACTCCGCTTTCTACAGCCAGCTATATGATTTTCAATAGCCTTCTTTAGTCGGCTATAAGAACTCCTATGGTATTTTGAAACGCAGCTCCTATCGCCAATTTTTACCGCACGGATATGAAATATGTGTGGATTTTAAAGCTTGCCATCTCAATTCAGAAGTGATGCAATGTACATACAGAAATTGTACGTTCCTGCGTAGTTTTAAAACTGAGATTAGGATTAAGGTGTTTGGATGTCTTCATGTGCAAGATAATGAAATAGTATTTACCCATAATGAATGTAAATATTTGTAGTTTTAAAACGCTGGCGTCGTAAAATAGTTATGCGTTAACTTTCTTAATTCGATTAAATTAAGTCTGTAGAATTGATTAAGTCCACTGAAATAAAAATACGCGTCTCATTTACAAAAAAGAAGAAAAAAATTCGAAAATTGGGATTGGGATTTGACAGCTGGGAGCACATAATTTTGAAGGCAAATAATTGTCAATAATTTTATGAAAAGAGAAAAATTTCTTCGTTTAATTTGTATGCAAAAGTCGATTTTCTGGGCCCTTCATCATGGATAGGTATACTGCCTTCTTCCTCATTATATTGTTCAAGTGTTGTCCTTCCTCGACATTAATTACTCTCTTTTGGTCTGTTGCAGGTTTACATTTCCACGAAAGAACTGCTGCTCCCTCTCCTGATTCTGTTCTCGACAGTTGCAGCAGCAAATGACCAACAACCGATCGACAACAATCTCCTCCCAGAGGCTATGAGGCAGGTCGATGTCAACAAAACAATCGAAGAAGTCCAAGCCATCCTTGCTAGAAATTCCTCACTGCCTCGACTAACACGTGGTGAGATCCTTGCCCTTTTGCAAGATGTCACAAAGAACGCCATACCACCGGCTGTACACCAGCGAAAGGAAAAGAACAACAACCTTCTCCTAGTTATGCCGGTCAAGATCAACGGTACAAACCTTGATAATATCTACTCCATCACACCTGTGACTAAACTTGTCCGCCCTGGTCAAGAAACGGAAGCAGCTAGCTTCGAAACCTCGACGAAGCCCTACAACAAGAGAACGCAGAAACCCACAAACAAACCCGCCAGGCGCAGGAGACCATCCACCACGACCGAAAGCAGTAAAGGCTTCTCCCGATTCTCGTTGTCCGACCTCATCCGAACCACGACGCAAGCCTTCACCAAGTCGCAAGCTTACATGCCAGTAACAACGATGAGACCGAACGTCGGCATGTACCTGAACTACGTCACGAGGCAGCCACAGCCATCTTCGACAGAGGTGAGGGGCCAGAACTTCGAACTGCCAGACAGCATAAAAACCAACCTCCAAGCATTCGATCTTGGGAACAATAAGTTCAGTGCGAAGAACAAGAGTGCAGATAACTTCCAAAACAACTTCCAGCTCATACAAAACATATCATTTGATTCTCCACCGCAAGACACGAAGTTCGGCATGGGGGCTGTCTCAACAGCTATCAGGGTCAGTGAGAATGTGCCCGGACTCGATCAAGCCAGACCTGTTTTCACGCATCCTACAATGATATCTCTGACTGATCCAAATGACAAGACCGTCGAGAAGACGGTCTACAACCACAAACCTAGTGAGAGCCCTGAATACAACCACAAGCCCAAACCCTCGGACTTCTCTCTGAACCAATTCGCAGAAGAGGATTCTTTCCCAAGCTCCACGAAGACGTCGAAGATTAAGATGAAGGTGACAACCGCGCCCCCAACATCCACCACGACAGAATTTTCGATGTCCGTACCGCCCGATGCACTCACGCCAGAGATGAAGAACATCCTCGTATCCCTAGGATTGTTGAATCCCGAAACCGGAAAGATCATTCAAGAAACTCCGAAACCTACCGATACTCCTGATCTGTCGTCGAATCTCTTCAACCTGAAGCCGATGAGTCCCTCAGTAGATCCGGAATCTTACTCGAAGTTCAAGCCCATCCCTGTGGACGACGCAAACCCGAAATCCAATAACATGGGTCTCAGCAGTGACATGAAGGACTTCCTCTCCCAATTCGGTCTCTTGCCTGAGTCTTCGAGCGCGAAGAAGAGCCATGAATTTGACTACTCTCACAGGGGTCAGAAGGCTCTACAGTTCAACCGAGACTACTTGAACAACGAAACTTCTAATGAATTCCTAAGCGATCTAGCAAGTCTTGAGCTAGACTCAGCGAATGACTCGTTCAACGACCCCTCAGACGAGGCGTCTCATAATGTCAGCCTCAGCACAGACATGCTGTCCGATGACATGAAAGACGTTCTTCAGAACCTCGGGCTAATCGAGGAGACGATGGCTCTGAAGGGAAATAAATTGTCGAAACAGCACGTCTTCAATCCCGCTGTCCACACGGCGCTCTTGAAAGACTCGACAGAGGCGAAGAAAATTAAGAAGCTCTGGCACGCCATCACGGATCTTTCGAGAGACAACAAAACAAATGACCTCTCGCAAGATGAGCTGAAAATCAAGATCGATAACATCACGACGACCGTGTTGACTTCGAATCAAACGCACGAAAGCTACATCATGAAGATCCTTCGTCAGAAGAAGAAACCTGGCAACGAAACGGCTGCTATCGAGAGCATCAAGGCAGTGACGAAGAATATACCGACGGAGGAACCTAAAGACCCGGAGAAGGCTTTGGAAGAGCTGGAGAATTCTGGCGTGGAGGACTTCGAAACGGAGGCGATCGTAAAACTGGACGATGGTTCGGCAACGGAATCCGAGAACCCCAAGGATGACGACGAGATGGAGATGATGAACTCAAGCTCAAATCCTAGCTTCGTCCCTCCAATCGGCTCTTCATCGGGGAACCTGAACCAAGTCATGGACCCGCCAGACCCTCTCTCATCCCATGAGTTGCAGATCCTCTATGAGAACCACCAAAAGACCGAGTTCAAGCGACAGCAGCCATCGAATGATTCCGACACATCTTCAACGACCGTTACGGAAACAAGCCCCACATCCTCCATAACCGAAACCACCTCTGGCGACGTTACCACCACCTCCGGGGCATCTACCACATCTGGTGCATCCTCCACTTTTACCTCAGAGGGGTCCTCGACATCCGGTGACTCAACGTTGGAGACCTCCACAACCCGTGGCGATGACGAGAAGGCCGAGCTACCGTCCGGCACAGACAGCAGTGCTTCCGCGTCCATCGATCAGCTAGCCGATTCTTTTGGAGGAGCTAGTGTGGCCAGCAACCCACCAACGGACGAGGAACTCCCCGCTGCGACACTGAGGCCGAACGGTCTCTACTTTTACGTCGACTGGAACACGTTTTTAAACGTCGGCGAGGAAGACAAGAAGCCTGTTAACCTGAAATTCGCCCCTAAGGTGGGGAACCCACGGTTGTTCTTACCCATCACTGTACCTTAAATGAAGTGCCATTCGAAATGAGTTTTGCCAAAGGTGATATACACCATGTTGGTTGCTGCGTTACCTCCAAATTAGGTTTAATTTCCTAGGAGGAATAGCAACTAATGTCTGATATGAAAGTTCTTAAAGTTTTTGCGAAAGTATCAGTACTGGAAAAATCTTTCGAGCCTATCTTTTCTACTGTGTCGCTCTCATATTGAGAATACAACATTTTCTACTATTGATTGTTAAAAAATATATTTTTCTCTTAGAGCTTTTTATTCTATTACTCACAATTATTTAAATAGGAGTTAAAATGATTCGTGGGTTTACTGACGAGGCGTTCCGGAAAGTCAATAAATAATTTTAGTAACTTGCTATTCCGTCTTGATGGAGGTATAAAACATGATTCATGTTATTTATTGATCTTATGAATGCATGCTTATTGTTAAGTGATACCCAAAATATTGTTTTATAGAAAAATGAGTGGCTGCAAAAAAAAAAAAACAAAAAAAAAATTTTAAACGGATCCATATTGAGTCACAATAGTTAGGTATCGTCAGTATTTTTCCTAAAAGGATAAATATTCGATGGATTGGTTTTAGTTGGATTCAGCCGATGTGAGTTGAAAAATTTTTCACAGAATAATTAATTAACTCACGTAAACTCAAAATTATCTTAAAAGCACTGAGAGAAAATGTTTTAATGTTGTATATGATAATGTTTGATCTATCCAGAAAAGATAGGTTTCCTCGTTCTTTTATTTCATCTGAGAAAAGAGTAGAGATTGAATTGTTTTATTCAGCGTGCCATTCCTCAATGACAAGTTGCTGAGTACGAATGGGGGTACTTTTAAAAGTCGGAACTGTATTAAAATGTATTTGAGGGTTACCCCTCTATATCAATCTACAGGTATTTCTATTGTAATGTTTTTAATATCCCGGAGAACTGTTTTTATCTACCCCTTCCTGTGTCTGTTAGAAATAACAAATTATAAATGCCCGGTGCTGAAAAAAAGGCTCGTCTTCAGGTTGAGATGTCCTTCATTTTTTTCTACCCAATGTGTTTGCGAACAATCATTTCGCAAGGTAACCATTTTGCACGGAGTCAGAATACCAAAACTAAAGTATGTTTAGACATACACATGTTTTTGGCTTAGGAAGCCAAATGCAAAATATGATAATGACTTTCGATTTTATCCTACGGCTTGACATTCAGTGATTCGCCAGGGAGGTTTCCTCCTTCGTCGAGAATATTGGCCAACCAGATTCATGATTTGGAGAGCCCATAAAAACACGACTCAACCTGAACAAATGAGACTGATTTTCCTCGGGCGCCTTATACATAAAACTGTGATATGTGAATGTTAGTCAAGTAGTCTGAGTTAATAAGTTATTATTACGTTCATAGACATTAAATTAAAGGCAAATATTTATTTTCATAGTGAAGTAAGTTAGTTTATAGAGAAAAAAAGTTCAATATTGGTCTTCGTCATTTTAGGGTAATTTTTTTGTTGCTTAGCTTTGTGAAGTGACCGAGATGTTTAGTCATTCTTGTAAAAGATGTATGTTAATGAGCAAAATCTGACTTCAGGGTGATTCAGCGTTACTTTGAAATACACTTCATAACCAGTGGCTTGGTGTGCTTTGCGATATATCGATTTTTCTGCCATTGAAACCTATGGAAAAGAATCGATAGACAGGGTGTTCGCAGCGAACACCTTAATAATCGATTCTTTACCATAGCTTTAAAGGGAGGAATATCGATATATCGCAAAGCACGCCACGCCACTGTTCATAACCATTTGATAAATCTAAAAATTTACATTCCGTTTCCATTTTTTTGGTCAATCAATGACCCGTGAGAAACTAAATATTTCTTATAACGTAACGATTTTTCTAGGTAAAAGTATTAACGTGTTGCCAAATTGTTAGTTTTTATTTTACCGTTAAAAAACGTGCGACTAATTATCATTGTGCTTATTTTTAGTCCCTAAATATCAAAATCACTCGTCATTAACCACTTCAGCAAATCGAAACTAGAAGAGGCATCCTCAATTTCGTTAAATGTTATCTCTTACCCTACCCGAAATCTCCTCGCGCCAAGAAGTATGTCTTTTCCAATTTGATCTGGCTAAACTACCGTCGAAAAGCAAGAGTAAGAGGCGGGAAGATTGAGAGTCTCGTTACATCATCTTGACTTTTACGTTAGAGACACTTGCTGTGGTTAGCGGGTTAATTCTGACGATTAAGTGATCTAGTCAACAAAAACCGTGACCGATACGTGGTGTTCAATCACTTCTTCCGTCTCATTCTCTGCTTTTCCCATGGCTCTCATCTACTGGTGAATGGCGTGACAGCCCTGTTGCCGAGTAGCAAACGGCCCATCATCTAACTGGAAAAAAAAATCGCTTGGATCTAGGGTCTAGACTCTTAAAAACGTTGACAAGAAAGAATACTATTGATTCAATCGGACTTTTTGCTTGAATCAAAAGGAAATCCGCCTAAATCGAGAGGCTCGGCTCTTCGATTCAATGAAAAATCTGATTGAATCAAGAGTTTTTTTCTTGTCAATATTATTAAGAGTCTGGACTTTAGATCCAAGCGACTTTTTTTCCAGTATAGGGCATCCTTCGTCGCAAAGCGGTTCTCTCGGCATTTAAGCCTGGCTTCTAGTTCCGCCATACTGGAGTCAACGGTAAAGACTTTTTTTACCGCAACTACCTACCGTTGACTCAGTTGCTCCATCAGTTCATTTCAAACCCGGTTTATATTGAGCGAACGAGGATCAAATATTTACTTTGTGCAGTTCCGTTTTGCGATTGGCGAGTTGAGTGACTAAATACTAAAAAACGAAGGGACAAAAATAAAAAAAATTGCAAAATTAAGATACAACAACATACCTACATTTAACAATATTTGAGTAGAAACTTCTTGAATCCATAATTTTCTTACCTGGAATAATAAGTCATAATGATGGCAAAGATTCAACATGATTTTAAGTTTTTTTTTTTTTTTTTTTTTTTTTGGGGGGGGGGGGGGTCATATTTGGTCTTAATTCAACGAATCCATACTTGCTTAGAGGTATTCTAAAGTATTTTAGCTGATTATGTCATAATTATTTTATGCACATAGAAAACAAATAACCATGAATTACGAATGACGAATGCCCAAAAGTACCAAATCTTTACGCTCAACATTTTTATATTTATTATTACCGTTTGCTAATTCCATTGTTGAGTAATATTTGAAGAGTGGTAATTCAATGGTAAGTGTTGTCAGGTGTTGGATTGTGCAGTTGTTGCGCTCATTTCATTGAAATTGATCAGCTGAAAAATGAGCACTCTCATGATGAAATTAAGGCCGAAATTTTAAGAAAATTCTCCAACAAAAAGTGTACAACTCATAGGTGTATATGTTACTTTATAGTGAGAAACAAAATGCACAACCCTAGCAACGCCTAATGGCGCTTACAACATTTCGAATTTCCCCTCTTCATTTCTTTTTCAACAAAATGTTATCGTTTTGGACGGATAAGTTAGAGGGAATTCTTATCAAAAATTAGGTAGGTAACTTATTGTACATTTTTATATAGCACAATTTTGTCCAGAGCCGGAGTATTGGTGAAAATGTACGACGCAACAGTGATAAATCTGGAAGAGTGTGACATATTCCGGGAAGTCAAATGTCATCAATAAAGGTGAAAGCATATTTTTGAAAGAATTAGGTATCAATCTTTTGACAAATTAGACAGAACTCGACAATTTTGGGCATTCAATTAAAGAGAGTAGAATCCCTCAAGCACGCCTTTCCTTTCAAAAGACGATGTAAAATATACAAAAATAATTCAGAATGCATAAAATAATTGTACCCACACTGCAATTGACGGTCTGGATTAGAATGAAGTCTTTTGAATTTATGAGAAAAATTTAATCAAAATATCCGTTGCCCATTTGATATGATCGATTGATTCATTTTTTTCAGAAGATGTCTATTTAGTTTTAAAAGGTCACAAGTAGTTACGTTACGAGTACGCATCTCCCGAAAATGTGTCCAACTTTTTCTCCGAAAAGACAGGACAGCTCTGAATAGAATAGTCTGCTCAACCTGCTGATCGGGAGGTTCGGATACGAAAATTTCTTGAATTTGTCACTGTTAAAAGTCTTCAGTGCTGCCATTACTCCATCCATAGAATGTTATGTGTTTACAGTTTGTGAACGAATAAATCGATGTTGGAATATAAAACGTTAACCTCGTCTTTTCATTTATACCTCGACTGTTGTCATTTCATTCTTTTATTTATCCACCTACTTCTCATTTTATGTTTGATGCTACGGACCATATCAGTCTAAGTTAAATAGAGTAAAATAAAACCAATTACTTTTCACAGAAAAGCCGAGAAAATGACTTTAAAAGAATCATGAAAATTTACACCAGTAATGAGTGTGATAGAATCAGGCTTGAATCAGTGAGAACGAAAACACACCAACTCGAAGAAATGAAAATAATCAAGACACATACAAAACTGCACAGTAAGTGAAGAAGTTGGGCTGAGAAAAATATTTTTAATGCAGAAAGACAAGTTCTTAAGGACACTTTAAAATTCCAAGTTATGACAGATGCGCTAACTTCAATGACCTGTATACAAATTGACTGTCTTCAATGAGAATTGAGCATTTTCAAGTTACCGAGTTGATGTTTTTTCGCTCTCACTGATTCACCCCTGTCTGACGTTTTCAACACATAACTTTATGACAGGCTCCATTGAAAACTTACCGATTGGGATAAGGGTGACTGCACCACTAACCAAAAGGAGAAGAAATATTGTGAATATTATAACACTCCAATTATGTCGAGAAAGACTGCGGACACTATTAAAATATAAAAATGGAGATGAGAACTATAAATACAAATTGACGGTGAAACTACCCGACCACGTATTTCGGTTTGCGACGTTGGAGAATTTCTGTCGTGCTTACTTTTTCAGAGGGAAAAATACTCTCAACGTCAATTCTTGAAATTTCCTTGTTTTCCTAGAGTCCCTTTATACTGAGAGTCAAGACAACACCCCCTCATGGAGTCACAAACGGGAATAAAGATTACAGAAATTGAACGTTTTTCGTAATCTTTGATCGGCCCATTCTCCAATTTCTTTCTCCGTTCCTTCTCTCATTCTGTTTGTTCCTTGCCGAACCCGTAATTCCCTGGCCCATTCCAGATTATAATCTTTGCAATCGGTGAAAATGTAATCTTCATTCCCGTTTGTGACACCGAGGAGGCCTAAAAATACGGGAACCAATCAGAAATGGATTCACGTTGTCTTGACTCTCAGTATAAAGGGACTCTATGTTTTCCCGCTGTATGCGAAGGAAACTCCTTGAAAATTTCAAGCAATGGTGTTGATTTGTTCTCCTTTAACAGAGTAAAATGGGAGCGGAGATTAGATACGTGGTCTTGGAATGTCACCGTCGAAATACAATTGTCACAGCAAGACCTCAGCACACGATCCTTGGGTAGCCTACTCTTCTTGCATTTTTATCATTGGCTAACATGTTGTCTCCCAGTTCTAAACATTGTTCTCATCAAAAGTCGTGAGTGAATCCTATGGTAAAGGCAACGAAAATATCTGAGGATCTAAAATCATCTTTCGCTTGCTTTATCGCCCACTGATTCCTACCGGTTGTTATGAAACTTACGGCACAATGACCATTTCGGCTATTTTAGCGATCAAGAAGTTCAGTATCGTGTTCAGCTTTAGTCATCACTTACTTCTCGTCTTCGTTTTTAAGGCACCCCGATGGTGGCAAAAATGGTCCTTTTATTCTAAGTTTTGTGACAACCAGTAAAAATCATTGAACGAAAACGAAAGCGGAAGGTAAATTATTATTCCTCATAACAAATGATAAAATACAATTGGAAAAATTAAAGGATATCGGGATTTTAATGACAAAACACAGCAAATGAAGATGAAATACAAAATATCCGGCATCGTACTTGATTTAGTTAATTCCATTTATTTTACACTTATAATAACACGATGGAGGTATTTCTTCACTGGCAATAAACAATACAAGAGTTCCGTGGGTCAAAATTCCAAAAAAAATTCCAATTATGACCTCCTGTTATTCTCACACCTGCGAAAAACAAATTTTAGCCACTTTGAAGCCACCCTGCATCCACTGAATAGCAAAGTCCTCACACATGTAACACCTCCATTTGGCCTGGAACGGCGCAGGGCAGAGAGCAATGATGACAAAGGACTTTGAGATGAAAAGGAAAAGCCCTCGGCGCAGCGGTCGGCATGTAACACAAATTAGCGCCTACATAACTGCATGAATACTTCACGCATTGCGTCAAACGCAGTGCGGTCATCAGCTGCCGGCGTGAAACGCATAGCGCCTACAAGACTGCATGAATACTTCACGCATCGCGCCAAACACACAGTGCGGTCAGCGCGACACGGCGCTGCGGCGGCGGAAGTTAAGATCATTAAACCACATTTATGTTTGTTCTTTTATAATTTTTTCGTTTATTTCATATAAATAGAAGGCCTTGTCCACACACCACACAGAGATAGGTTTACGGAACTTACTTACGCGAAGTTTCGTGATTTTTTGGTAGTAGTGCGTTGACAGGGCTTTCGCAAAAAAGGTGTCCAACACGAGTGAACACATCTTATGCACCCCTCCCCTGTTCGTTTTTATTGATGTTTCAAAACGAATGAGAAGGGGGCGGTAAAATGCAGGCGGCCCATGAGTAGCAAGTAGGTAAATCCGGCCCTGTAGGTATGTGAGAGGAAACTCTACATATAATGCTCAAATACTTAATTTTTTGGGATTTCAATGGCTGGTGATATTTTAATACATTTAAATAATGAATTTATCGGAAAATAGACACTGTCGTGATAAAAATCAGTAATATTTTACTTCATCGGCACAACAGGCAACGCTGGGATTAGGTTAAGGAGTAGGAGAAACAGTCAAAGCCTTAGTTAGTTCCGCACACGGCGGATACTAAACGAATTCTATTATAACGCCTGGATACAACTATTGGGGTCCATGGATGTCCGCGTTGCATACGCACGGGATTGAAGGCGTTTTGACTTCAGACACTAACCGCCTCAGTGGAGCACTCAATGAGGGAGTCATACAAAAATTAGAAGCATTCAAAGCTCATATCGATGTTAATACGGAACGTAGAGTTTTTAGAAGTGGTTTCATTCATTTTCTCGCGCACAATTTTCTGATATTAGCACCCCATAAGCTGTACATATATTGTGAGGAAATTACTGTCTTCACATTTTTAGTCGGAAATTTCATGTTTGACCTACAGAGGTTCGTTTTTTTGTTCAGTGAGCTTTATTGCGAGGATCTAAAATTAGAGGATTCCTTCAATTGTGCATTTTCACTCTATCACAACTATTGTTTGTGGACATTTTTGAGTGTTACTTCAATCATAAAGTTCGCAAAACTCTCTTTCTATGGTGCCAAGGTTTATTTTCCAATAATGGGTCACAACAAGGTTAATTCTTTGGACTCGATCAAGCGAAGAGAAACCAAAAATTGATACGAAAAACACCTTTAAATAAAATAAGTCAGGAGTGCGAAGCTTTAAGTTTAAATATCCTCACACAATGTCCTGTTAAAAACTTAGAGTAAAAATACAAATCATCAATAGTGACAGTATAATTGATTACTCGTTTTCTTTGTTATTTTCGGATCCTGCGTGAAAGAGAAGACCGAAACTTCTACGTTATTTTGTTTTGCAGCAGTTCTCATACTCGAATCATAAACAATTCACATTCAACTCGATGTTTGTGCAGCTTTCAGGTACTCGTAGTTCTGTCAATCCGTCTTTATTAATAGCTTGCAACGACGTCGCGACAATCCGTTATTCGTCATATGCTCACAATTCTTCCCTCACAGTCATAAATTTATCACCTCGCATAACGTGCACATGTTTCGCAAGCATACACGATGTAATTTTGCAGTAGTAGGTAAGGATTGCCCCAAACCACCACGGCGAACCTGTCCAACCTTCTAATTCACGTGAAGGTACAAATATCATTCGCCGTTAAATAGGTAAGTTATTAGCCTCGGCATTTTGTAGTAAGACCATAAGATAATATTTTAAATTAAGTTTTTCTAAGGTTCCTCTACGGGTTGAACATTTTAGCTGCGTTTAATTTACCATTCTAAATGTATTTCTACATGTGTATTTATATTATAATCGATGGCTGGACCAGGGAAGCTCGCAGGTACCTTGGATTACGACGCTATAGGTACATAATAAACTGACTTCATAGAATGCTATAATTTCCAGTCTGACGAAAGTCATCGACGGAATTTCTCGAAAACTCCCTTGAGATTTCATCTTTATTGGAGAATATTCTACATAAAAATTTGAAGCAAAAAGTTCGCTTTAAAACAATGCCTCTCGCCTCCAAAGTGAACCGCGAGTTTTGAAGAAACTCACTATGTCCCCCTAAGTTTTGAACGAGAAAAAAGTGCTGTTTGAATTGAAGTTTTGCTCCTCCACAAGACACAATGTTTGAGACATTTAACGACTGTTTTCACTTGGACAAAATTTTGTCTCGCTTTTGAATTTTTGAGAGGAAAAAAATCATGACCAAAGTTGAATTCAGAACTACACTAAAAACTCATTTTTCTTTTTACAAAATTCGATTTGGTGCGCATTTCTACTCTGCCGTGCTTAGGAAGAACGCCGTATGAACATTCGAGAGATGCCAAATTTCCTTCGATAAAATGTTTATTCTTTAGGAAAGTTATGAATATTTTTTATAAGATTATATTATTTTTTAAGATAATATTTTTAAATTTTCAGAATCTTTAGATAAAATTGCGAAACTAAATTATCTGAAAAATTGGGAGAAAAATATTCATAAATTGATCAGGAAATTTACATTTTATCCAAAGAAATTTGGCAACACCTGATGGTTTATACGGCGTTCTTCCTTAGCACGGCAGTACTGAACTCGTTCCCAGTAGAAGCGTTAATTTCTCTTTTGATGACCGGCTTCTTTGCGAAATATTTTGCAACAACAATTCCTTTTGTGTAGATCGAGAAGTTTGCGGTCCGAGCTTGAGTCTAGAATGTTTGGTTCCGCCCAAGCCTTTACTTGCCTCGCCATTGTTGGTTTCTTGGTGGCATGTTTCCCGAAGCTGGCGCTGGGAGTCGTACATTTCGAAGGGATGCTCTACACGAAGGTCAATTACACAGGTTCAGAGGGACCCTTCATCTGCTCTGAAGAAGTCAACAAATGTCAAAACTGCGCAGGACTGTATAAGGGTTGGCGGAATAAAGCCATGTCCATCAAGACGAACAATACCTGTATCATGGCGTTCAGTCTACCAGACTGCGACAATCAATCTCAGATTTACATGATCACGAAAAGTATCCCGGATCTTGGAAAAGTTAAATGGGCCAAGAGGATTCAATCATTAGGTATTTGTCTTTGAAACGCTGGGAATTTATGCTGGAAATCTGAAATGTTGAATGAGATTTTATTAAAGGAAATCACAGTTTGTACGACGGAATGTTCGTTATTTCCCCGATGAAAAATGGGTCCATAAATACATGAATACGTTACGTTCTGAAAGAGGTCAGTGATCAGGTGACCGGTGCGTGACGCGAGGTAGGACAATATCTCCTCGTGAGAGGTTTCCGAGTGATCAGTCGCCTTCGATTGAGGAGACCGCACCAAGAAAGGCCTATAACTGGAAACTGCGTTTTGAGAAAAACGCATTTAAAGCTCTGTTTTTGATGTACTGCGCAGACTTTTCTATGCAGGTACCCTGTTTTGGTGTTTTTGGGTGACCTGACCCTTCTATTGAAGGATGCCGGGTAGATTTTGCGATAGATTTTGGGTTTCTACTCTCATATATTTAAAAAAAACGCAGTTCATAGGCCATTATTACGCCCAACAGTCATTGTGGTGGCAATATGAAGTATAAACCATTTTAATCACGCATGATTAACGCAAGATGGAAGAGTATCAATAGTGAGTAAAGGAAGGGGTAACTAGTACCTTACAGACCCGTTTATAGGTCGTTCTTGCACCCATCGATCGAGAGGCCTGACTTAACTCGGAAAAAAAAAGGTTTTTCGACCTCGAGCCGTTACCTATCCATATTCTATCGCAACCACAGCATAGTCCAGAGTACGTAGATTCCGAAAAGCAGATGGGCGTAATAACGACCTTTACGCCTATAGGCTACTCTAGGTGCAGTGTCCTCAATTGTAATCTTCCGTCACATTCTTACGGCGCAATGATACAACTATTTGAACTCTCCGGAATGCGTGAGGTATCACACAGCATTTGAAGGCGTTTTCAAAACAGCCAAGTTCCGATACTCGAATTGTCGTTTTGAAAAGTTCTTATTATTATGTCTTATTTCCTACCATTTGTTTGTTTTCAATCCTCCTATAAAAACTGCACATTTGCTGAATACACTTCTGGCTAAAGCGCATTTTAGCTATGCATTTACGACTACGAAAATGTCACAGGAAATCGGCAAGACTAGCGTTTCTGAAGGCTATTTCAATTATGATCTGCTGTCGCATTTCTAAGGCGCAATGATACAACTATTTGAACTCTCCGGAATGCGTGAGGTATCACGCCGCATTGAAGGCGTTTTCAAAACAGCCAAGTTTCGGTATCAGGTTTGTAGTTTCGCAAGAAATTGGAGCACAAAATCAATAGAATGACTGATCTTACGAGCTAATGTACCTAACTCGATAAATTTGTGTTTTATTTGACGGAAGCGTTAGAAAACAGTTCGGTCAGAAATTTAAAGCAACCTACGGTTCATTATATAGTTCATATTCTTTTGTTTTGATGCGTACCACTTGTTTATTTTTAATCCTCGTATAAAAACCGCCCATTTGCTAAATACAATTCTAGCTTGAGCGCACATAAGCTATGCATTCACCACTGCAAAAATGTCAAAGGAAATCGACAGGCCCAGCGTGTTATTGAAGGATGCCGGGTAGATTTTGCGATACATTTTGGATTTATACTCTCATATATTTAATTTAAAAACGCGGTTCATAGGCCATTATTACGCCCAACAGTCATTGTGGTGGCAATATGAAGTATAAATAATTTTAATCACGCATGATTAACGCAAAATGAAAGAGTATCGATAGTGAGTAAAGGAAGGGGTAACTAGCACCCTATAGGCCCGTTTATAGGTCATTCTTGCACCCATCGATCCAGAGGCCTGACTGAACTCGGAAAAAAAAAAGGTTTTTCGACCTCGAGCCGTTACCTATCTATATTCTATCGCTACCACAGCATAGTCCAGGGTACGTAGAATCCAAAAAGCATATGGGCGTAATAACGACCTATACGCCTATATGCTTTTCTTTGTGCGGTGTCCTCAATTACGCACGTATGCAAAATTGATAACGAAAGATCACCCCTCTCATATCACTACCTTAAGTCTTAGAATAGGTTGATGGCTACGTTGTTAGAGGCAAGATCGAGGCACTAAAGGCAGTTTCCCTAATTTGAATCAGTAAGAGTGAAAACACACCAACTCGGAAAAATGAAAATGTTCAAGGGACATAAAAAAAGTGCACAGTGGGTGAAGAAGATAGGGTGGAAAAAAGTTTTCGGGTGGACAAAAACTTATCGACACTTGAAGAACCCGCGTATATCGACGTTGTAAGTCCGTAACCACGTATCTCGATGACGTATCTATACGTAACTTGCGTTTTTGATGATGTTATAAACGTTTGGAGTGAATCGTGTTCAAGATTGGCTACAGCACTGGCAAACTGTTGCAGAGGTCTTCTTCAATTTCTTTTCTTTTTTTTTTTTGGCTCTCGAATTTTCTTCTTTGAGGTAAATTTTTTGTATAATTTTTGCGCCAAATGATGTAGAATTAATCCGCCTATGCTGTGGTGTAGTTCGTTCATTATTTTTTTCTTCACCTTAAGGCACATTTTGCCATGCTGCGATGGTCGCATGTTGTACAAATCTCTAATAATGGACTACCGAGAGTTCGTTGACTGGTAGGTAGCTCATTTAAGAGGGAATTTAAACGAAAATATGACTAAAGAAGTCGATTTTCATGAAAACGCAGGAGATTCTTCTCCAATGATACGGCCCCTGTTTAGGAAGTTATTCAAACTCAGTGAAACATTTTTGGAACAAAAAAGCAGTTTAATTGAATAAAGTAACAAGGACTTACAAACATTACAAAAAATACAAAATACTACTGACTAATTTACACGCAATTTCGATTCTCAGATCCTGTATGAGTCAGATATATAATTAAAGCTGGGAGAAAAAATTAATTACTGGTACCTATAGATAACTAGTTTTAAATCACTCTCTGGGTTTTTTCACTCGAATTTTTTCTCAGAAATAACTACATTATGAGTTGCCAAATTTTCAGTTTTGTATTGGTTTTCACTCCCCACAGCCCACAGCAGGTGATGATTTTTCCGAATGCTGAGATTAATCTACCATCCCCCTCCAAAACTTAAAAAAGAAAAAAAAAAAAAAACTAAAGACTTAAAATGGAGCATTAATTGTTTGATTTGATTCGGACTGCTTCTGAATCAGGAAGAGGAAAAGAGCTAACAACAGAAGGAAGCAGCAGAAAAAGAAATCTTCAACTATAGAGGAAAATTCGTTATTTTACAGAACAGCTTTTAATCCTATTTAACTCTGTAAACAAAATCACCTTCAAACATTTCTGGGCCTTCCTCCAAGGGGATGCTTAATTTGTATTGTTGATGCCTTATGATTAGACCATTTGTATGAGGTCAAAAAGTCTCCAAAAATTTTAATGTGATTTTCATTTAAAATGCATATCATGGTACAATCATTAACCTAATCAAGCGATAGAACAACGCGAAATGTTTCACGGGGGAGGCAACAAGGAAGTCTAGGGCAAAGCATTTTTTTAGAGGGAGGTCCAAAGGTAAGGGTTGCTCCAAACTCCGCTTTCTTTAGAGGAAAATTTTGAATTATGAGGAGCATGAGGAGAGCAAGACCGCCTCTTCTCTTCTCTGACTGTTGTTATTTTAGTTGTGGTGTATTTTATCACTAAAATAAGAAAAATGTGGGACATTGGACGCATTCAGAATTGGTGAAACACCGGTGATAAGGAAAGTTAACACTCCATCTAAATGGCGTAGTTCCTTGACTTATTAATTATGTAATGAACTTAATAAATGAAAAAGGGGAAAGATAAGTAAAAATGAATGAAAAAATGAATTTAAAAAAAGGAAAAAATCTCCCAGCTGTATAACTAGACATGTGTTAACATTGATTGTTCGACATTTCTTTTCAAAAAATAAAATGCCAATTTGCACTTCTTGATGTAACTGAAAAACGAACAAAAAATTATAATAATGAATGAAAATGCAAAAGGGAAGAAAAACATTTTTACAAATTACTGGCAAATACTGATTGATGATATAGAACAAAAATTACAATTTCTACACTTGATCATAAAATTAAAGTTAAGGAGGTATATTCAAACAGTTTGACATTTCTATATCACATACAGACTACACTAGAAGTGACACGAGTATAAGGAAACTGTACATGAAAACATGGCAACCTTTTCAAGTCTTAATAATTTAGGTACCTAATAAAATCACTTTTTACAATTCATTCATTTTTCGGTTGATCCCACAAGAAATTTAATTTTGGACCAAATTGCATTTACATTGTCTTTTATGTGTGAAATGTTCAAATAAAAATTGTAAAAAAAAAGAACAATAATTCTGAACTTGCCTATTTGAGTATCGTCATTGTTTCTGAAGGCTTGCAAAACAAAATAAAATGACATTAAAATGAGTGGTAAAGTATTTGAGTGGTACATATTCAAACTATCTTGCAATTGC
This sequence comes from Bemisia tabaci, assembly GCF_918797505.1. Lineage (NCBI taxonomy): Eukaryota > Metazoa > Arthropoda > Insecta > Hemiptera > Aleyrodidae > Bemisia > Bemisia tabaci. Next base: position 41,102,056 of record NC_092795.1, read on the forward strand.
TGATACATATTCTTCAAGTTTGTTCTTTTGATGTATTTGAAAAATGCATCATCTCCAGAAAAAATTACTTTCCTACCAGCAGTCACAAGTCAATTAGGTATCATAAATGACCCATAAATATTAAAGGTCCAAACTTGTCACAAAAATTATAAAAATGCATGGATTATGAAACTGATTTGTTGATGCAATCTCCCACTCTTTTTGCTGACTACATTACTTGGGTAAATTTTAAAGACGATTTTACAGAGCTTCTAAATTGCATCAGTTGGATAGGTTTTCATTATTCTGTGTAATGTGTTCATATTAATAAGAATAATTTTGAGAATTCTGCAAAATTTTGTTGCAGACTATTTTTATTTCATAACTTTTTTCAACGAAAAATTGACATTTATACTACACAAGAAATTCCAGAAAGGATATCTTAATTTGGAAATATTATCAGTTTTGAGTCCAATGTAGCTCTTACTGGTAGCACAGTTTCTAAACTTAACTGAACTTCAATTTTTCTCAAAGGTTAGTTTAAAAGATGGTATCTTCTTTTCTTAGAACTTGGAGAAATGCACTGAAAGTTACTGTCAATGTATTTTTAACATGTTAATCACTGACTCAGATTGGTGAAATAGTTAGTTCATCATTTAAAATGCAAATAATGCAGCTCAGTCCTGATTAATGACTGTTAAAAAGTACTTTTGGATGACTATTGAAAAAATCGTCAAAAATTAATTTTCAGGAAAGCCTTTTCTGATATTTTTTTGAGAAAATGTTATGGCTGATAAATTTACATTGAAAAATCTTTCAGAGAAAACTGCTATTTTTAAGCGTTTTTTAACATTTTTCAAACATATTTAAAGGGTTAAAAAGAACAGTGAGTAGATCTTGTAGAAGTTATTAAGATTTTAACACTTGAATTTTACCCCTGGTAAATTTATCTTTAAAAAAAAAATGACCCAAAAGAGGTTTCCTAAAAATACATTATAACAGTTTTTGAAGACTTTTTTCAAAATTACAAGGTTCTTTTCAAAAGTTTACCTTTGACTGTCTTTACTACTGGGGAGCTCAGACTTTCACTCATTTCAATACAAATAGACCAAGATTGATTAAATAAAAACCAGTTTTTCAAGTGGTTTTGGCTCAATTACTCCTGCAGAAGTAAACACACAAACTTCAAAAAATGGTGGACAAAACTTTACTCATTGCCACTCAATGGATGTTTCACTGGCCTCTGCGTGGGTGACTTAAGATCCGCTCTCTGCTGTCATCTCTATTTAAGGCTGGAGGCGAGTGTCGTGATTTTCTGCTACGCTTGATTTTAGCAAGACTATCCTCACAGAAAACATCGCCTGTCCTCAAAGCAGAAATCAGGTCATCAAATTCACCCTTTTCACCTTTCACAACTCCATCTTTAAGCACATTACCATTGCTAAGAACTGTGTTTTGACTGTCTTTGCTCTTGCGGTCGATTGTTCGTTTCTTCAGCTGAAAAAAAAAGAGGCAAGCGGATGAGGAGCAGAAAAAGTAACAAAGGATAATCATACGCAGGTAAGGGACTAACTCATTGAAGAGCCTGTCTACATAGATTTTGTGTAGGAGACTTACCTAAATTACCATCCGAATGTTAATGGTGGCTCAGTTTGAGATTATTTGATCAGAAAGGAAAAATATACAAAAGCAAAGTAATTGGCAATATACATGAATGGGAGAATGAATATTAAATTTAATGGTATCAAAAATTTTCATGTTGGACTATTCTCTTTTCAACTACCCAAAAACGTTTCTCAGTCTGTTCGCTTAAAAAATGAAATTGTGCTCCTTTGACTTTCATCTAATAAATTATTATGAGCTGATACTTTTAGCGTACAGTTATTGAGACGTCTTGAGCAAAAACTAGATGACTACTTCCTTAATTGAAAGAAAAAAATCAGAAATCTAGAACATGTATATAACATCATTTTAAAAACTTACATCAACCTCCTGTTTCATTCTTTTCTCCTCCTCTTCTCTCCGCCGCTTCATGTTCTCATTATCATGACGAGCCTCATTCAGTGAAGATAAGAAATGGTCAAAAATACCGAAGAAGTCATCAGGCTGTATTGTAGAATTGTCCTCTCCGAAGAGTCTGACGGCTCTGTCAAACTGAAATGTAAAAGTAATATTGAAATTTTACTTTTTACAAGAAAAATTGAAACGGTACATAAAAATACAAATAAAATACTTATCTTGTGAATCTTATAAATTAAAATTAATAATCTTATTGAAAAGCATAAAAATTTCCAGTGATAGCTGCATTAAAAAAATATCAAAATGTAGTGTACAAAGTAAGATGAACACTTTTTACTCACTTTGTGTAAAAATTTGCGCATGTAAGTAACTTCATGAGTGTTTAAATTTTTTAGAAAACTTAGATTTTAATAGCCATACATGTTCAAAGTTAGATCTTGTGATCTTGCTTTTTTGCATGATTTTTTTGTGTTTCATCCACAATGATATGAACAATTTTGAATCTCAAAGGAAGTTAATAAGAATTTTGTTTATTTTTTCCAGTCCAATTTGTATGATGTTTACCTACCAATATAAAAATTAGACAAAAGATTTTCTACGCTACAAAATTCCGAAAAGGCTGGGGAAATTTTTAAGCAAGCATACCTATATTTTTTAGAGTCATTGTTAGCTACTAGGGATGCTAGGCTCTAGAAGTCTAATTCAATTTTTATTCGTTACTATTTAATTGGTACGATCTTACAAGGAGGAGAACTAGATCAAATCAAGGAAGAAATCCAAAGATGCAATGCTGGCAATGCATATGTGAATACTTTCCAATTCATGAATCCATGTTCAAAGTTAATTTTTTCAATTCAATTCTGCAGTTACTTGCTACCAATACTTTCTTTCCTGATTGATACCTGGTCAAAAGACATGAATAGAATATGATTTAAGAATACACATTTTTTGTTAATATTAATGAAGCAAGCTCACCCTGGTTTTCATGTCATGGAACAAGTCGTCTAATTCTGACAAGCGACATGTAGCTGTGGCATGGAATTCCTTCATGACAGGTAAAAATCGATCACCGTTTATGAGTGGCTGAACTCGCTGGAACTCAATTTCTCTTGCAACTTCTGCCAAATTTGTTCTTAGTTGGTTCATGTCCTTCTCCAATTCGCTTAAGCTGAAATAGTATAAAACATTGAATGTTAAGATGGAAAGTTATGCTTTAGGGTTTGTAATTTATTAGACATAAATTCCTGTCAAATCTGTAGGGTGTATACCACATTTTTCGAAGCTGGGGACTTTTTTTCTCAAATCACAGCAAATGGCAACAATAGGTGCTTACTTCTTAATTTTCTTCTCTTAAATTTAGGGACATATCTCATGTTGAGTATTTTTTACCTATCTGATGTAAGATTTGTGTTAGAACTTAACGATCGCAAGGGTGTAGTTGGCAACCGGAAAAACATTTTTTAGGTCGACAGAAATGCCTGTTTTAAAATACATAGATATAGGTGCGGGACAGGTGCATCCAAGACCCAACAGCTCTCAGGTATCAGCCTATCATGCATGAAGGAAGTAGACTAATAGGAAAAATGCGGCCAAAGACAATCCAACATTTTTGCTTAAATAGCCTGGCTTAACTGGAAGTTTTAGCCAATCTGACCCCACTTCTTCTATAGCAGTCCAGGTGTAACTATCTGCCCTCTCCACATAGTCAGTGCCACTATGTATTTTGTACTAATCATCAAAATAAAAAGAGGATACTTACTTGACTTTTGAAGCCTCTCTAACATGAGGGATATCTTCTTCCAGCCGTAGAATATCTTTGAACTGAAAATATGAAAAAAAAAACTGGCGTCAAAGAAGGGAAAAGTTGTACCTATAAAAAATTAGGATTTTTTAACAAGTAAAGACTTTGGTGAATGAAAGAAACAATTAAGGTTTTTTACTGGTGGAACCCGGTAGATTTTGGTTTTTGGCTAAAGGGAAATTTGTATCAATGAGAACATCAAATGCTGACTTTGCACTTAAGTAGGTACCTTGAGGTACCTAAGTTGAATTTGAAAATTAACGATCAAGTCCAACTTAATCTCCATGAAACTTTGATACAAGGATGAGTGTTGTGTTGCAACACTTAATTTTTCATTCTGTCCAATGGTTTATCATTTTACCAGCCTGATGATTTTTTATTCACTTATTTTTTTTAAAAAAAAAGTTTTTAATAGTTAAGCATTTTTCTAGGAAACCATTAGAAAGTCAGAGATAATTGCAAAACAATAAGTTATACATTCCTCCTCCAAATCAGTGGCTAGAAAATATTAACGGTAGGTAATTATGTGACAAACTCACCTCTACGGAAATTTTAAGAATGCCAATACGAGATATCAACTTGTTACTTTTCCTATGTAGGTATTCTCATTTATCTACTTAGCTCATGTGAAATGGAGATCATCATTTAGAAATATTAAAATAGAAAAATTACCTATCTTTTTTTTCTCTATACTACATTGAAAAAAATATATACATCACTGAAAAAAGTACCTTTTTATCCGAAATTTCAACAAGATAATGAAGAAGAGTGGTGCCTTTGGCTGCTGATGATTTGGTATCTGCTAACCGATTCAAAGAGGTAAGCCTAAATCCAACTGCATTGCCTCTAGCACCCCTGTTCATGTAGTTTCCTAGGGCAAGAACAACCTCTAACAATCGTCGCAAACGGCGCGATCTTGCAACTTCCCTTGAAGCCTCCATGACTGCCCGGACACGAGGTTCAACCTCGCCAATCCAGACACTAAACCTCTTTTTGTAGTGTAAGCTTCTCAGTCTTTGCTCATAATGAGGTATTCTGAAAAGTAATGAGAAAGACAAAATTTTAGATGAGTCTACCAAAAAGATTACTTTGTGCAAGAGAACATTGCTGCTGAGATTAAGTCAAGAGAGGGATAGATATTTAACAGTCAAATATATAGAGTCAAGAATTTTTCCAACGTGCAGCAAACTTTACAATAAAAAACTTAAATTTTCATTACGAAGGCAAATAGTCGTTCAAATAATCAGATTTTGAGATTTCTAGTGTCCCGAAGAATAAATTCATTTTGTGCTAGAATGAGGTGTGAAGTTGCATCTTGAAACATTAATTTTGCATGTTTGTTTGTACCTATTGGTACCTATGTGTATTGTGTACTTAGGTTTGAGGATACTTACTTTGAGATCTCAAAAAGAAACCGATCAGCCCTTGCTAAATTCTCAATTTCTTCGCTGTGTTCCTCCAATAATGCAGCCTCTTCAGCACTGGGAGTGAATTTGAGCAGCTGCTCAACCATGTCTAATGGCAACTGATCACGGCTGTCCATACTCAGGATCACTTTTGAAATATCCTCATCCGACATTTTCAACTTAGACAACAGAATTGTGCAATTTTGCGCCCTTCGGCCATCAATCACCTGTAAAAGCAGATTAAAATGAATTCATTTGAATTTAGACAACTTTTCTACATTTTTAACTGATTCATTGTAATATTTGGATGCTGAAAATTTTAGAGAATATGGCGTCCATGCACAAATTATTACTTTTTTTTTTGTCATAATCTTTAGATTTACAGGAAGCAAAGTTCTACAGGGCTCATGAGTGAGTACAGACCATACTTAATGGTAAATATCATACGATATGTTTTTACAAGACATGCAATGATGAAATTTTGTCTCGTAATGTCATCTCTCTCTTAAAATACCTTAGTAAATACAATTCATGGTTGTATGACAGTAAAAAGGATACTGACCGACAATATTTTTGTCTTTGACTTGCCCAACTGCCGCAAATCTTCCACAGAACCGTCATTTGCGACTCCATTCTTTTGGTATGCACAAAACAGTCTGTCAATATTCTCTAGCTCCATTGCACTGTACAGTTTTGTGTCGTCCAGCTCAGTCCAGATGGTGCCATTAACCTTGGCATCTGGTAGTTTTGACCAGTTGAAAGACTTTAGTGGGTTTGATGGTTGAGGAACATTTTTGGTGACAGTTCGTACGGGCATGGCTGGTGGAGGAGGCATTGGTGCACAAGGAGGAGGGGGAGGAGGACAGGGAGCAGGGGGAGGAGGAGGTGGAATAGTCGCCGGCGTTGATGGTGAGTCTGCTTTCCCATTCAGTTCTTTCTTCTCAGTTTCATCAGCTTTATTTCTGTTTAAGCCGACAACCTGAAGGAGAAAAATTTACAAATTATTATTCAAGCTTCAATGGCATTATGTTTTTCACTTCCCTGGAAAGTTAAAACTTTTTTTTTAAAAATAAAAAAAATAAATAATAATTGTATGATAAAAGTTTTATTACCTAAATATAAAATTTTGACCATGGTACCCGTTCAAATGGTTTAAATTAGGTAATTTTGTTAAACACTTAAGATACCTAATAATTAAAACCGTTCATAATTTTAAGCTGATTTGCACTACCAATACTTAGACATGCGTAATATGAAAGCGACAGATATAAAATCTGATCAGGAATTGAATTTCACATGGTTTTTTCTCTAATTTCACTCAGCTTTTTTCAAAATCAGCTGACAGGAGCCATCATCTCACACATAATACTATATATGTACGGCTACTGAGTACGACAATTTTTCTGATTATGAAGAGATTCGACCTTTGATCCGTCATGAGAGACCTTTCAAGACTCCACGACACATTAAACTGAGTAAAGTGTTGTATTAAAACTTTCGGGATGGCAATAATACAAAATTGATCACATCTGAAGCACCCTTATTATCTGTTTTGAAAGTCAGTTTTCATCAAGGCACTCTTTACTTCCAACAGATGTAAAAAAAATTCTTACAAATCACATGGAATTACTATCCAACTAAGTAGATAGGTACTTAGGTTCTTAATGAAAATAGAAGAATATTAGCACCAAATCAAGAAACACAGAGGTTCTGTTTTAAAGTTATGCATAGATATTCTGACATTTTTAAACTTTAAAATTGAAGATTAATTAAAAAAAAAATGGAATTATAATTCCAGATTTTTCAACCATTCAGATGAATTATACCTTTGCATCATCAGGAAGACATCCTGAGCTTAGAAGTGTTTCAAGCCTCTTTCGTTCTGCCGTTTCAAAACCTGCTTTGTGTTCCAACTCACTAACTTTGTCTTCCAATTCCAAAACCCTCTGTTTTGCTTCCAGACAGTTGACGGTCTCCTTCTCCAACCTATCTTTGACTCGGATCAAATTTGACTCGATATCTTCCTGTACACCCAAACAGAAAAAAAAACCATGAGGTAATGAGAAAAAAGTGTAGAACAGGTACAACAACTAAAGATACGTACATCCAAAACAGGAACTGAAAGCTATTTTCTGAGCCTCTTGTGAGAATTTGCCAGAAAATGTCAGTGGTTTTTAAATGTTGATAACGATTTACATGATTGACTTTACACAGTGTCAGGTAGGTAAAGTTTTCTGCAAGTGGTAGGTAAATACATCAGTCTCAATCCACGAATTTACACAAGCTGACATAGATTTTATAATCGGTAAGTAATTAGTTCTTGAAGTACTTAAGATTTTTCTCCAAGCAGACAAGGTTCTTTTATGAAAATCTTAAGTAGGTACTTGATGAATGATTAAAACATATTTTCGAACAAACTGCGATCAAATTACTTAGAGACGCAAAACATATTCTCAACCAGTACCTAAATGTTAATTAGGGCGAAACACTTGATTTTTTAAGGCATTTTAAATGTAAGAATCCTTGCTCCCTCAATTCAGATGTTTTTCTTTGACACAAGGGGCACTTCTGCATGGATAATAAAATTAGTTAAGAAGTTTCATACATCTAAAAATGGATGTAAATAAATGTTTAGATAAATGCTAAATAATTTGCATCTATCAAATCTTGAGAATCGCCCTCTAATTATAATTGGGACACACCTAAGTAAGTAGGTAATAAAAACATACAAAACATAAAAGACATGTATGATCTCACAAACCTTTTCTTGCGTCCTTAGGTCTAATTCTTGTTCTTTCTTTGCTAACTTGGTGACAATCTCAGTGTTTTCTTTCTCCAATTCTTCTGCTTTCGTTCTTGCAGCAACGAGTTCTTCCTCTTTAGCAAGTCTACAAAAAAAAAATGGATAAAACATATGAAAGAGACAGTAAAACAGCTCCATTCAACCCCTCCTCCATGAAGAAGTCAGAAAAAATTGAGACAATGCACCCTCTTATATATTTTCTATGTGTATTATATTTTCTTAAATATATGAAAACCTACATGAATATTCCCTCATATTCATTTTTTTCTCTTAATTGTACCACTCCTTTTTTTCGTCAAAAATAGGTAAAAAGTTTGACTTCTTAAAATGATTTATTTGTAAAATTAGGTAATTTTCTTTTTTTGTTTTTTGATGAATTTGCCCATGTTGTATGTAAACACAGCATACTTACGCATACTGACATCATACTCAACGTACTCATCATCAAAATTTTATTGAAATAAGTAAATTTGAGGGAATTTTAATGCATGATTGATACTTACAAATGTACTATTTCCTTCACATTTATACTAAGTGGCGAGACATCTGTATCTTCTCCATTTTCTGTTTGCATTGTCAGCTGTTGAACGATCCTGTCAAATAAGAGCCAATGCTGCGGTTGACATCCATAGTCCACTGAAAAATAATGGACATTTGAGAAATTTTTTCGAAAAATGATTATCGAGTAGGAATGGGAGGAGAAAAAATTTGGTTCACTTATGTTCACTTCAATTCAAAAGCCCTTGATATAGAATTCAACATCATAAAACCTGATTAAGTTCCAAATTCATGAAAGAAATGGTTGAATTGAAAATGGAAAAAAAAAAAAAAATGAAAAGACTTTCCCGTGTCTCTCCCTTAGAACTCAATTTTAAAGGAGGGTAAGAAACAGCAATATTGCTATCAATGTACAATGTAGATGGCTAAATGCAAAATATGCATATTTTAACTGCAACATCAAAAACTGCAGATTAAGTATGTTCCATTTTCCTCAATGAAAACTAATAAAAATGCCTTTTTACAATTTTGTATGATTTTCTTTAGGACGAGTGGAGAAAGTTTGCACAAAATTTCTATAGAGACTGTTGGTTGCTTTCTCTTTCAAAAATAAAACAATGGCGGAGACTTATAACATTGCGTTCTGAGATACCTATGCACATTTTGACTTTAGTTACCGACAGGTATATAGCACCAGCAATGGAAATTTTTTATTGAAAATAATTTAGTGCAAACACAGTAAGTTCAAACTGAGGACTTTGCTGTGTTGCTGTACCTATTTTTTTGTCATTTACTTTACTGTAGTGTCAATTTAAAACCCTCATACCTTACTTGGGAGATTACTTCTGAATTTATTTGTACCTACTTCAGTCATACCCTGTTCGAATTTCAAAGAGATTTAGATTTAAATCATGCCTCTTTTTTTCGTTTAATTTTACATTTGTTCAACTGGCATATTAAGTGCAGCAGAAAATCCCCCACACAGCAACTTTAAATTACATTAATCTTAATAATAAACACGGTTTCGAAAAACTTGATGCAAGTAAATACTTACAAGGTAACAATGTAAAGTGATGTAACAGGGACAAGAAATGAGGGTATGCGACGGAATGACTAAGTTTCCGTCGTAAAAGTTCAAACATCGCAGTCGCACTGTTTGTATCAACTTCCTCCTGAAATAATGATAGATAAACATTCTTTATGAGATGAGTTATTCCAAAAAGTACATAAATAACCCATGAAAACGTCTTTGAAGAATATGAGTTTGCTCTTCCCTTCTTTGAGAGATTGGAAGACGGATAGGTATTAAATGGAGGCACAATTTTTAAAAAGCATACTTGCAGAATCAATCAAATGATCAAATTAAAAAAAGAAAATCGGACAATGTTCCATTGAAGTTCTGCTTAATTTTTGTTTGACATAAGACTTAACATACGGATTGTCGATAAGAGAATCTTAAAAGTTGAAATATGAGCGAGAAATCAAGGTAAGGTATAATAATCTCATGAGAAGATTCAGAATCTTGCAGAGCATGGCCGAAAGAGCACAGAGGAGAATTTCATGAGCCGTCCTTTGCGTCTGCAGCGCGCATGGCGCACGACCCGCCTTTCATTATTACACTTCATCTGGAGTTGAGAGTTCACTCATTACTTCACAAGACCAGTGTGTAATTTCAAAAAAAAAATTACACGGTAAACTAGTTTCTCCGCCAGGGAGCTCTTCCCGCAAGAAATTGATCACCACCTGCCTGCCGGGAGAGCCGCGGCGTGCTGCCAGCGCGAAGCGCGCACCGACGCCTACAAACCTAAGGGGATATTTCAAGCAATGCGCAATGCGTGAAGTATCCCCTTAGGTTTGTAGGCGTCGGTGCGCGATTCGAGCTAGCAGCACGCCGCGCCGCGCCGCGCCGCAGCGTGCCATAATAATCGAAATATATCGTGTTTGTAATTGTGGAATTTATAGGTCAGGGTATTAAAATGCAGGCACTGTGACATCAAATTTGAAATTAGCGACTTAAAAAACATCTGTTACGAAACTTTCGTGATCTTTCCGTCATAATCCGACTTATTTCCTCCTATTTTTGAGTTTTGGATCACAGTGCGCCGCGGGTGGGTGGCGGCTCATGAAGTTCTCCCCTGTGCTCAACCGGAGCGGAGCACGGCTAGAGAGCCCGCTTTTTCGAATTCTCGCGCCATTTACATCGCGCAGATTCGGCGCGCAGTGGACGGGAAGCCCCGTCTTAGCGCGCGCGCGAGATTCGAAATGACGCTCCTCTCCAGCCGGAGCGCATACCCTGCCCCGCCCGTGCATCTTTGCTGAAGTCGGTGACTTTACGGCAATATACAGAATTTTGGAGAAAACAGGAGCGCGCACTGTTCGTTCCGATTTTTGTGGAGTTAATTGTTGTCCTCCTTAACACCTCAAATACATGTGTATTACTCAAGTTCGTTTTCAATTTTTTTTCCAGTATGAAATTTTTTTAAATAAAAATTGATTTTTACCTTTTCAAATTTTCTGGCCAGTTCTTTTTCATCTTCTTTGTGAACCATTTCGAAGAAATCCAAATGCCTGTGGAAAGAAATGGAAGGATTACAAATTGGCATGGGCACTAGATGCAATCAGGGATATGCACCGAAGATTTCATACTGTTTTGGTGCTAACCGCCAAAAATTGCATATGTAGGACTTCTTTTGTTAAAATTAAGAGGATTGACAACTACACTGCCCAAGGACAGGATCATGAAAGAGTAAAACTAGAAAATGGGTTAACTTTAAAAAAAAAAAGTCCGTTTTCTTCCGTAGTTTTACTCTTTATTTTCATGTTGATTTTTCCAGAGGAGTAAATGAACTCTAATGTTAAGGCACCTTGTACAAATAAAGTCATTCTACTACTACTTCATGATTAAGTACTTTTGAAAAAGGTTTTTTTTTTTTTTTTTTAAAAAATAATTCAAATCAAACAATCAAGTTTTAACCACAGATAGGTATACACAACACACCTACACAACCAATACACAACATACCTATGCATAAATATTTGCATAATAATACTTCTAATGGTGTCAAAGAATGATGAAAATAAAAAAAAAAAGGTTTCATAAACATCACCTTTCATGGCTCAATTCTTTCCTTTCTTACAAACCAACTATAACAATACACAACAATAGAGAATCTCAACATATGAGATCTGACAAAACATTTTAAATTTTTGGCATTATATTTATGATTTTCTGACATGGTTTTTGTGCTCCACACTACCTTTGAGCTCTTCAGCTGTTCAAAGGGGATATTAAAGGCTCACCCATTCATTTCATTATGTACTTTAATCTCTAAAATTTAGGATTAAAAAAATGGATCGAGCTGTGCCAAAAAGAACGTACCTGTCAAGAGTTTGGTTCTCATGGCTGCGTAGTTTGTTAATGACAGGTTGAATTCCCAGCATAAGGAACTCGTAGCGCAGATGAAGCCTGAACTCCAGGCTATCCTGACCGGGCCCATAGCTGAGCACGGCGTTTATGAAAGACATTATAGCCGTTTTCAGGTTCACTTCTTCCCGATAAATGCCGGTGCTCCGGTCCAAGTCATTTATGATACCCTGAAAAATTATGGATGAAACAGATCGTTAGTTAGATGTTATTTCTTCTGTTTTTTAAACGTAAGGTCCTGCTGAATTTTTTCCTTTTTAAATCATGAAAATTTTTACAAAGCCTCATCAAGACAAAATTTTTTGGGATTATAAGTACTTGTCAAATGAGAATGTACTGTAACTGTTAGATATTGATTGATATGTACGCATGCAGACCTTCAGGGTTTATTGAAGCATAGGCGTATACTTCTTCTTGAAAATACAGATATTTTAGGTACTTCAAACAATCAGTATTTACGAGAAATTTACAAAATTTATTATTAATTTTTGGTTAAAATATTTCTCTTCCTTATCCATATTTTTGTAAAAAATTTAAGTAATGATTTAATTTCTGACCCCCTCTCCGTGAGTAACAGAATAGTAGAAAAATCGTCACTCCAGGAAGTGTTGAATAGCTGTACTCGAATTACAAAGCCTCATCTATCAATAAACACCTACCTGAAACCGGAGTCTTTCGGCTGCATATCGTTGGTAGTGGCTCATGGCCTGAAGCACTTTTTTGTGGCCACCAGGCACAAGACATACGGCTCCGAGGATTTCTAAAGCAGCCACTTTTGTCTTAATATTCTCTGTCGATAAACTCTGAGCTATTGTGTTGATTGCTGTCGGATGTGCCAGCACATGCGCCCGTCCAGTCTGGAAAGGAATAAAAAAATACGATAAAATAGAAAAGTTCCTAGGTACAACAGAGAGTAATTTCAATCATTTATTTTTAAAAATAAATTTAACGATTAAACTGAAAAAGAACCAATTTCTTATTACGATGTTTCAAAATGCATTGCCGAACAGAGACTAAAAGTGCCTTCAAACTGCGTGGAGACAACATTACGTTCATGCCACGCATTTCATCTGCTTTGCAATCTGAAGGCGTTTACATTGATTTTTGCTGGTTACTAGTAACTACGTCGCGGGTCGCAACGGTAACACCTCCTGTCCGCGCCGCGGACTCTACCATTAGTTCGTATCGTGTCGTAAGCATTCTACTCTATGATCCTGATACTATAAGCGAAAGTCTGCGAATCAGAAAAAACTTTAGGCGATTTCCGATAAAAAATCTGACAACTTCGGATCCTTTCCGGACTTTCAATGAGGCTCAAATTGTAATTTTTATCATACGATAAGGACTGAAGTCAAAGAATGCAGCGCTTCAAAATTTCCGATCATGTTTTACTTTCTTCAAAGAAAACTGACCGTTATTTCAACCTGAAATTAGCTGTGAATATTTTTGAGTTGGTTGAATGCACAGAAAATTTCGAGGAAAACTGATGTGTAGTTTTCTCTTCAAAAAATAAAACATGAGCAGAAGTTTGCAATGCCACGACGGAGGCGGGCATTTTTCGACTTTATCCATTGACCTTCGTGGTAAAAAGCAGTGATTATGACCCATGCATGGCCTTTGGTCTACTTCTCCTAGACCTTCACTTATTTTTCCATATTTCTTCTTCGTTTGCTTTCATTTTGCTATTTTTTTTCCTTCTTCATGTATTTTTTAAAACAAATTTCAGTTCCTGCAGTGGCGGTTCTTGAAAACTGGCAACATTGTTTTTCTAAAAAAAATCGATTTTAGGTGAAGTGAGGTACACTGCTTTGCCTTCAATCGTTTGTTTAGCGTGCATTTAGGTAAATGGAGAACAATCAGGGTTGCAAAATTACAAGCATCGCTATCGAGTCCCTGTAAGTCTTCTTCTTGTTTTCCTTTCCAAAAAAGTTTTCATTGGGTTTTCCAGTGTCAGCACTGCTGAGTTCGCCCTTGAAATTTCACGTGAAATTTCAGTGAAATTTCAAAAGGCCTCATAAATTTCAATTTTTTTGAAAAATTGATTTATTCGCCCCTTAATTCCTTTTCTTCGCTGATGTTCCTAAATTTAATAATATACATTTTCTTATTGTTCCTCACGCCTTTTTTTTCTTTCTTTCCGATTAGCTAGTCTTGTTACTCTCCTATGAATAATATGGCATCGTAAAACAATTGTGTCCCGCAAAAAATAGTCATGATTGTGCTATTCTTTTCAGTAGGTAAAATTCTTCTCTAAGATTAGAATAAATAGTATGTACCTAAGTACCTTTCTTTTCTATCGCTCTAAACTTTATTTGCATTTAAATGATAAATTTCAAGAATTATAGATGAAGAGCCCAGTACTCAGTGCATTGTATGTAACGTTGGAGTACATATCTCTGCTGTTTTAATTTGTTTGGTTTTTCTACGGTTTTTTTTATTTTATTTATTTATTTTTTTCTTTTACTGAAAATCATTTTCTTCGCAGTGAATACATGAAGTTTAGAGCCAAAAGAATACGAACAACGAAAAGTAAAGGTAGGAATTTTATGATCATTTTGTCTTAGTTGACCGGCAAAAATCTACAGTACCAAAAATCTATGGCACGAATGCGGACGAAACAAACAACGACGGTTGAATCATTTCGATTTTAGCCGCCATTTTGTTGCGTGACGGCAAGAGGGCACGAGATACGACTCCCTAATACTCCCTATGCATATTCGTCTTGTTGTGGCAAGCAGTCGGGCAGAAAAAATTACTAGAATCAAAAAATTACTGAAAATCACTTAGATTTTAATTTTTCACGGTTTCATTGAAATTTCATGAAATTTCAAAATCTTATTTTTCATGAAATTTTCCATCTCAGGTCAGCAGTATTGTCTGTGGTTGACTTGTCCATCGGGACAAGTTGTACGCTATGTATATATCTCTTGTATGTATCTATGGTTACGCACCACCACTTGTCTTTTCTGATCCTCTCTCACGTTCATACACGCTTTTCCGATCCCGATAGATTTGTCCTTATTTCCTTCCCATTCGCCCTTTTCCTTACACAAGTAAACCACAGTAGACAATGCTGCTGATCATTGATTCTTTTTTATCATTTTGACGACGCGTTTTGAATAAAAGTTTACCGAATTGTTCATGAGGGCTTTGACGCATCCAATGAGAGAGGTGTGGACGGAGGACTGGGCGGAGAAGTAGTCGAGGTCCGCGAGGACTTGAAGGAGAGTGACCAGTCCATCACACTCGACGAAGCGGAGCACGAAGCTGTTGGGCTGCGTTCGCAGGGCTGTCCGCAGGGAGTCCAAAAGCCGCGTTCGGGTTAGAAGCTCCTCCTTGTCTGGGCCCGTCTCACTCGGCTCCCCTGCCTGTAAAAATAGATGCAAAAATTAGAGCTTCTTGGAGAAATCTGGACAAGAGGTCCACGTCGAAAAAAAGAATATGTTAGCGGTTACTAGATTCCTACGAAAATTGATAGTGACCAGTTTTGGATTTCAACATTGCTTATCACGCGGCTGGTAAACATTTACATAGGCGGTTCTACGGGGGTGCCAGTGGGTGCCGGGAACCCCCAAGCAAAAATTAAGTACGGTTATCGGAACGGTGAAATTACTGCTTTTAAAGACTCTGTATTCGCTTACACTGAGTAAAAATCCCAGCAATTAATTGAAGATGTTTTAAACAGAATTAATATTGATAGCCGTGTTTTACAAAGATTCTACTGTTTTTTATGGTAAGATTGTAGTTTTGATGGAAAGTTTTGCTAAAAATTTTCTACATTGAATTTATAGGTATTTAAGTAGAGAGGAAGGTGAGAAAAAGAGAAAGGAGGGTAGGAAAGGGATAAAACTTGAGGGCCGAAACTTAGGTCTCCCCTGAGCGACCGTCCTCTTCGGAGACGGTCTCCGACATTTTCCACCTCTGGGCACCCCCAAGCATGAAGGTCTAGAACCGCCTAAGTAAACATAGTGAGGTACATGATTAATACAGACAAAATTCTAGTGCTGGATACTAGATTACCAGGGCATTATTCATGATTGGGAATCTGAGTAGCCATTAAAATAATTTTTCATTCGTTGAATGGGTTCGTTGAGAATGTTTCAGAAGCATATGTTTCAGAGAACGTAGATTCGAGAGCAAGGAAAAATGATAGGATCCACATAAAGGGATGCATGGATGTGAATAGGGTTTAATATTAAGCCTAATCTATGAGTCTCGAGTATCAAAAAGACGATTTAAAGATAACTTGAGATCTTATTGATAAAAAAACTTATTTCATTAAATTGACATTGGAATAAAGATTCCAATGAATATATTAAAAGAGAGTGGGCATGCATTTCTGTTGGAAGAGAGAAAAACAATAAAGAATCACACATACATGGAATGAGATTTGGGCGTTTTGTCTGTAAAATTTATCGGTGGTAATCAACTTCAAATTTTGAAGTGGATACGGAATTTTTTTACGATAAGGATTTTGTTTGGGAAAATCAGATTCCATTTTTACTTTTTCTCCAATGTAAAAAAAAGAACTTTGCTTTCTTGCTTGCAAAGACGTACCTGAAAAGTGGCCTTCACGCGGTCAAGGTAGTGCTCTGGCTGTTGATTCAAATCAGTCGTGTTTTCTTCATCCTAAAAAAATAAAACACTTAGATAAAGCATTCATTTTTGTTGGGGGAATGAAATCAATTTAAAACATTTATGAAATAGAACCCATTGATGAACTTTTTTGCAATTCCGAGCACCAATAAATACGGAGATTTATCATGGTCCCTAATACACATTTAACATTGACAGTGCCCATTTAACAGTGCCCAGTACGTAGTTGTCAATCGCCTAGGATCTCAGTAAGTTCGAAAAAGCTGATAAAAGCGTAAAAGGAAAAGTTTTTCTGGAGCCAGATTCTGGTAAGCGTGGTAAAAAAATTGTTTCAAAATCGCAGCGAGTAAATATTTTGCGTGAAAGTATTCGCCTCATATTGACGAAAAAAGTGTGCTTCTACCACAAATTCAGGCAATAAAGCACACAGAGAAACACAGACTTGATCAATACTTTGACTTGACGCAGACTTGATCAATATTGGTTTCGAAAATACTACATGAGTTTAAATGAGAAAATTTGCCTATCCAGAAAATGGGTATATTAGTTCGGATGATAGTAGTTTACTCATGCTATTCAGAAACGAAATTCTGACTCATTATTAAGTAAAATTTGATCATCAAAATTTAGTTTTACATGTAGATATACTTCAAAAAACTTCATTTATCATGTTTCATTTTAACAACCTCTTCACTCTTCAGAGCTGTCTACTGTTTTTTTCCACACCATTACCATGTGTTCTAGTATACTCTTTTCTTTTTTTTATCTGAGAAAAAACATTTATCCAGGTTTTACCTTTTTTCTACTGCAATAAATTTGCCACTTCTTCTCCGCTGGTAGGTCCAGCATTGCAGCTTTGTTCGGGGCCGTGAGATCAAGTTCCTCCTGGAATAAAAATATTAGAGTGTGCATTCTTGAGATATTCAAAATTGTTTATTATTGAGAGTAGAAATTTTATCGTATACATTAATGTCCCTCACACACCAAAATTACATTTTTATTTTATTTTAAATAAAGCAAAGAATCAAAATGATGGTTCCGGAGAAGGATAATCAAACCGTAAGTCCAGACGTAATAATATCCAAACGACAAAATTTTCATCAAACAAAGGGAAAATCTATGATCCAATTTAGGATTTTGCCAATAAATGCGTTTAAGTCCAATGAAATATTAGAGTTTAAATTGTGAAACAGCCATTGTGTGGCCAAACAGCCCTAATCTCAAAATTGCTTGTTCAGGTACCATCTTTTTTATCCTGACAAAATGAGTTAAACGTGGCATAATGTTATTATTTTCAGTCCATTTAAAGAGCTTGTGCTGAAGGCACAAAAACGATAAAAGAACCTTAATTTTGTGCTTAAAAAATATGTTTTCTCATGTCAAAGGAGATACCAATTTAAGTTTCTTTCTATGACACGGTGGGAGAGAAAAAAGAATGAAAACCCGAAGTTTTTCGTTCTTTCACTTTTCTACCCGTGCGTTTGAGTCTCCAGACATACATGATGTTTCTTAAGTTTGGCTTGTTTTTTTTTGGTGACCGCATAGACGACAGTGCTGCCGTGCTAAGGAAGAACGCCGTATGAACCTTTGAGAGTTGCCAAATTGTCTCCAATGAAATGTTTATTAACGAGGAGAGCTGTAAATATGTTCCCTTGAAATTTTCAGATGATTTAGACCTAACTACGAAAAAAATCCTCTAAAAAATTGAACGGAAAATATTCACCAGTTTTCCTGAAAATTCGTAATGAATCAAAGGTAATTTGGAAACGTCTGAGGGCTCTTATGGTGTTCTTCCTCAGCAAGATAGCCTGGTCTGATCGTCACCTCGACTCACGGAGCGCCGAACAAAGAATTTTCGGACTCAAATTCAAAGAGAAATTTCAAGAAAGAAAAAGGAGCAATCAAACCATAAAATACAAAATACAGTATTAGCGAATGATGTTATATTAAAGTGTCATTATAAAATACGTAACGCTAAATGTCACAGTATTTGACCTACCCTCCCTCCCCCCTATTCTCGTAACACTTTGCCTATATCCTTCGCCACGTAAAAATAAAATGGCGTTAGGTACTATCTCCTCGATCTACCCTCCTCCTCCCTACAGTGAGAGAAATCTATGGCTTTTTTAACCAATTAGCGGACCATATGGAACACCACTAATAGCCTCAAATGAACTAATGATTCTCGGTCTGTGAACCATAATAAAGTATCTCGTACCATGCTGAGGTATACCATAACTAAGGTGTTGTGTATATATTAAGGTGTATATAACTAAGGTGTTGTGCTATTATTGTATGTTGCCTTTACTACTATCATCGGTGTTCCATATGAACCACAGATTGGATTATAAGCCATAAATTTTTCTCTGTGTAGAGCGGCACGAATTTTATGAAAGAATGACGCCAATTTTTTCTTGTTGAGTCGGATGATTTTTCTGTTGAGTAGAAAGGGTGCGTGGACTATGGGATATTAAAAATAAAAAGGATCACTTACGACGAGCTCAGCGAACATAGTGTTGAGCTCCTCTTCTGCGGGCATGGGTTGGGTGGGCGTGAGGGTCTGTAGGGACAACGTGCCCTTGTTGTCCACCACACAATACGTAATCTCCGGTGGTTCGTCATCCTGAAACACAAGTAGGGAAAAGTATAAATAAAAGGATACATTTTTAATGCGATATATTTAAGCATTACTTTCTGGAGGTGATTCGATGGACGCCATATTTTGTGTCAGAACGACATGCGATTTATCGCATCGATTGGTTCAATTTTTTCAGGTACTCGTCATTTTCCTCGAATTTTGATAGCACAATTCTGTTGTCAGGAGACTAAAGAATTCACTTACCGATTTTGACAAACGAATTCAACGTGATAAAGGCGTGGGTTTTTTAGAGGAAAAATAGCGCATTCGATACTGATATCGAAACTGCACTCGAATGCGATATTTTTCCTCTAAAAAAAACCACGCATTTATTACATTGAATTTGTTTGTTAAAATTGGTAGGTGAATTCCTTAGTATCCCGACAACAGAGTTGCTCTCTCAAAATTCGAGAAAAATGACGAGTGACTGAAAAATGGAACCAATCGATGCAATGTTTCGCATGTTGCTTCGATACAAAATATAGCGTTCATCGAATCACCTTAGTTCATCTGGTAGGCCAATTTTCATTCAAATATCAAAATTGTTCTGTGTATTCCAAAAAGCTCCTGGATTACAAATAGTTTGTGTGGCCACTGGCCATGAAAGACTGGAAAGCATCACTCCCGTTCAAATTCGGCACCTACCACCAAAATCTTTCGTAAATGCCACAATGGAAAGTGACGGCGTTAATCTAAACAGTTATCCTTTTAAAACGCAACACGTCACATACGGTTATTACTTAATCTAATTTTCCGGCACGCTCCTCCGGACAAGGGGCACTTTCGAAGTGAGTGCCGCGGGATCGTCCATTTGTCCGCTTTGACAAAGCGTCGATACATCCGTGACTGTCGTTTGTCTACAGTTCCGTGAATGATCACTCGCGTGTCCTTAGTTGCCTGAGTTGTCCTTCCTGGGAGATATTTCACCCAGTTGAAACGCTTTGGCCATACAACTCCTTACAAATGACCCTTTGAGGAATTAAGGTGAGCTTTACGCATTGTTCAAAATTGAATGCCATGCTTTGGCAACTGACTAACTTGGTAAAAGGGAAAATTTCGTTTTATTGCAGGATTCTTGTTTATTAGGGCCGCATATATCTTTTAATTATTTATTTTTTTTTGGTTTTACGCAGAAGAGATAGGCATTAATTTTTGTTGATTAAATTGACTTAATAAAATCCTCCCGGTAAATTCTATACGTATTTGAATACATGAAAATACATCTCTCTAAGGTAAATACGTCATTTTGTACCATCAAATGTTACTCAAACATGGATTAAATCATTTCGAAAGAGAAGGTTGGGGGGGGGGGGGGGGGGAATATTTTTAATCTCAAGAATAGAGTAGCGGGAGTGAACATAACATTTAGGACCACGATAGAAAAGAAACCAGAGTTCACAAGGTTAAATAAGTACAGCAATTTTTGTCGAGTTGGATGAAAAAAATTGTATTTTTAATTTTAAATGGAAAACTCTCTTTGGTGTTTCAAAATATAGGTTGCAATCGGTTTATTCATTATTATCGGTTTATTAGGTACCAACAATGTCAACAGTAGGTATCCAACAATGTCGCACGTCGAATAATTATAGGATTTCAATTCAAACAGCTAATTCGTGAAAATACGCCTGTCAAATTGCTAACTTCAAACTATAGTCGAATATTAATGACTAAATTTAAGGGTTTCACAGACTACACTCTTAGACATTCTTGATGATTGTGTTAGTCCGTGTTTACAGGCAAACGTGAATTTTTGACGCAGATTCGATACTGGAATTTCCAAAGCTTCTGTTGTTTATGATATCAACACATACAAACACAGATTACTATGATAGAACCATCCCATTTTGATCCACCGTTTTTAGCACAATACGGTGTATGGTCACGCCAAGAAGTTCGTGTTAATCTTAGAAATCAAGTGCTTTAAAACAGTAATCGTTTTTATATGACATTTGAAATTATGACAAAACACGATGAACAGTACTTCAAGTGATTAATTTAGGGGTAAGCTTAGCTTCTAAGATGCTTCGTGGGTTTTCAAAACTTGGCGCCGCGGGACGGTTTGGTGGTGGAAAGCAGCGTCCTTGACACGCCGGAAAAACGGGACCGGTTTCCAAATCGAATCGCAACCGCGCGTTCGTCGTTTGATCTTACGCGTACCGTTTCAAACACGCTTAATTAAAGGGCCACAGACGGAGAAAGTATTGGACATATGCCAAGTTGGGCGAAAAACCCGGGGTTCCAGCGATCGAGAAAATGCTGGATCTAACGAATTACCACGTGACGGGAAACTGAAAGAAAAGTTTAGGGAGATTTTTGACATCTTTATACTTGCGAGATAAGATCAAATCCTTAATTAACGGACGTTTGCCGAAATTAGATAGACGGGAAAGGGATGTACCAGTGGCGTGGCGTGCTTTGCGATACATCGATTGTTATGCCGTTTAAACCTATGGAAAAGGATCGATAAACAGAGTGTTTGCTGCGAACACCTTAATAATCGATTCTTTACCATAGCTTTAAATGGCATAACAATCGATATATCGCAAAGTACGCTACGCCACTGGGATGTACGTCCAAGATAATGAGACCAAGTTAAGAGGCAGTTTGAGACCCGAGTGTCATTCTATGACTAAGATTATGTCGTACTTCGCAATACTTCGGCAATAACTTTTATACTGTACTTCACACTTCAGTAGCGAATAGAAATAACCTCACAGAGAAGCGATGTGGACAAGTATAAATTATTCTATCTCTTTCACCAAAAAAATGAGACTTTAAGAATTAGATTAGTAAAAGCTCTCTATGGTGATTCTATTCTCACACCTTCGTTTAACTATTTTTCAGTAACTAAAACATTCTAATTCCTCAAGATAAGGTGTAAACGACAAACGTATGTACATTCATCACGTACCTAGTGCTTAGAGACTTACAGAGGGAACATGAAGTGTTGTATGCTACTGTTTTACTGATGACTTAAAAAGTTCTTCCTTTACGTTTCAATTTTTAGGGACGATGTTTTTTTTCTCTCCAGATACACAGAGCTCTAAATTTCAGAAGAACACGCGCCACGCAATTAAAAATTGTGTTACTCGTATATCGCTGGAGTAAGTTGTAGGAGAAGTTCATTGTCCAAAGTCTTGACAACGCTGCACCAAGAACCACGCTCGATGTACAGTCGGATAAACACACGCTTGCTTCGGAGGGGGAGGTGGTGTTCAGGGACGAATTATCGAAAGTTACGATTGGGCGATTCGATTTGGTGCTTCTTTTTCTCGCTTTCCCACTCTTGAGGATTAGGATAACGGTAGTCACGTGGCGAGGTAACTATGAGGTGTAATGTGGATATTGAAGTGCAAGACAAGAATCTCGGGTGGAAGAATGGAAAAGCACCATAGACACTGAAAGTATGAGGCCTAGGTTCAGTTTGGCCTTGACTGAGATGTCATGGTGATATTGATATACGAGTAATTGGAGCAGGCTCGATCTTTGGTTGAAAAAGCGCTAGTACGATTCTAGTTTTACGCTTCGTATGAGTACAAAATAAGACTTTTAGTTCAATGCTTTGAATTGTGGGTTGGTTGACCAGAGGTGAAGACGTTTCCTACTACTTGAAGTTTCTTTTCTTCAAGTACTTTCTTCAAATTCTCTTCAGAATATTATGAAGGGTATGTATTTAATGACATTGAATTCTGTTTCAAGATACCCAAGTAATTTAAGAAATGTGGTGAAAAAGAATCGTGCGGCTGCAGCGGTACGATTCGCGCGCTGATCCGCTGATCGTAGGATCATTATGGAGTTTTTCGAACTCATTACTATTACTGTTTTCTGCACACTTTTAGCTTACATATTCCTCTTCACAGCTCCTCATCTAAGAGTGCACTGATGACGTATTAGTACCGTGGAAATGGGAGCTCACAATCAGTCATTTCCTTTTTGTATCTTTTTCTTGAATTCGTATTCGTATTTGGGTTGTACTCTTCCTTCTATAGATTTTTTACCTATTGGCTCAATTTGTTTACCATCTGATTTTTCGCTTAACCAAGCGGCAAGAGTACAAGTCACCGGCAGACTCCGGAGTCAACATACAAAACATTTGCTCACGGACATCTTACGCACAGAGCATGTAAATCGACGAACAATACGCTTAGATACCGAGACGAATCGACATTGGACGTATTTCTGCCGAACGGAATTATGTGCATTAAGACATGAGCCCTGAGACCCATAAGAACGTATGAATAACAGGGCTCATGGCATAATGCACATGGTTGCATTTGGCAGAAACACGTCCCATTGCAAGCTACACTGCCGCCAAATTTACGGGAACGAAGTTATTACCGCAAGTCTAAGGATGCTTCATAAGGCGAGAAAATATTGTGGGACTCTGAAACATTCTTAGCTCAATAACAGCTAGTATTTATGGGCGAATCAACTTAATGAGAGTTGAGAAGAATTCCCTATTATTTTTTTATAATTTCTACTTTTTTCTTCTTACATTTTTCTTTTTTTACCATAGTAGGAGTAGTTTGGCTGGTAAGCAGTACCGCTGACGGGCCATTCGTAAAAGTCAGTAGCTCATATTTGAAACTGTGGGTAATTTAGTTATTTTAATTTAACAAAACTAAATAAAGAAATGAAACTTAATAAAAGCAGAGAAATGCAACCGGATATGATCTAATCTAAATTGAGAAACGATTGAATGTTCCTGAGCGCACTCACTGTGACACGCTTTTGCATTAGGAGGAGCCGTAAGTCTCAATATCAAGCTCCTCGAAATGTTTCAGCGAGCTTTTTGGAACGATCGTCGTGACTGCAGGTGTGAGTGGACAAGATGCTCGAATTTCATAGACGTTTGATTTCCACAGCAAGGGGTGTCCATATTTTACAGACAATTAAAAATCAATGCTCCCATTCCACAACCGTCAAAAGTTCCGGAATTCAGAACTTTTTTGTTTTAGTTACTCCCATTCCATGACCGTCAAAAGTTCCGGGATTCTTTTTAGATTTTTTTCAAAAGTTCCGAAAATACAAAAGATCCGGAACCTTTCGGGCATTTCAAAAGTTCCGGGAAAAATTAAGGAAAAGCTCAAAAGTTCCAAAATTTGAAACAAGTCCCGGGAAATGGGAGCACTGCCAATAATTCTGCACCCAACGCCTTAGATGTTCATGAAATTCCTCAAAAAAGAATGTTCATAGGGAAAAAAGGTAATATCTAGATGTTTTTACAGCGTATTACCTTATTGCACGGCAGTACACTACACTGGGAAAAAAACACATTGGATCTAGAGTCCAGACTCTTGAGAATATTGACAAGAAAAAGGACTCGTGATTCAATCAGAGATTTAAGCTTAAATCAAAAGGAAATCCGCTCAAATTATGAGGCTTGGTTCTTGATTTAAGCTTAAATCTGATTGAATCAAGAGTATTTTTTCTTGTCGATGTTCTTAAGAGTCTGGACTCCAGATCAAATGTGGTTTTTTTCCAGTGTATGAGCGACTCTGCGCGGGCACTCGTTTTAAAGCACTCACATGCGTGGACTGGACTTACAGTTGCAACTTCACTTTATATCCAGGCCGAATCCTCTCTTTCCACTTTCCGTTTCATTCCCCCGGGACGGGTGGGGAGCTCGGGGACTAGGGTCAGGGGGATCATCCAGCCGCCTCGGATCGGATCTAGATCACTTCAGGGACGGGACTTTCTCCTCTTTTGTTCCAATCGGGACCGACCACCCTCAGGCGCCTCATCTCCCCATCTCCCGATCGAGTACTATTCCGAGGCATACTACGATTAAATCTATTATTCTACCCAACTGGACAAAATATCTGTTCAACTCGCGCTGCTCGTGTGGAAAAGGAATGACCGACGGGCTTTCATGACAAATGGACGTATTTCTGCCAAACGGAACTGTGTGCATTAAGACATGACCCGTGAGACCCATAAAAATATAAGCATGACAGGGCTCACGTCATAATGCACTTAGTTTCGTTTGGCAGAAATACGTCCAAATCATGGGTAAGCACGATCGAGGGACACTTTAGAACAATCGAATTATCGGATAAGTACGCTGCCATGCTAAGTGAGAACGCCGTATGAGCAATCCAATGTTTTTGTTTGCCGCCAGGAATTTTTGTTTTGTTTATCCTGATTTAAGCTGAATTTGTCTTTATACAAGGAAAATAAGACTTGGGTTGAGCAAAAAGGTACTTCACATTGAGCAGGAAAATTCTTGATTTAGGAAAAAATACTGCTTGAACGTAATGATATAGGAAAATAGGGAAAGGAAAACAGGGAAAATAAAGGGGTGAATGACAAATATAATATGTAGGAGCGACCGTGACAGGACAAGTAGATGCAATATAATGGAGAGACGTAACTATGGAAACGCATACACTTCTTGGCGGGAAATTTAAGATTCCTTTTTTTTCAGTGTATTATTTACTGATGGAAGTCTAAGTTTTCTTACGGTTTCAAGCAGAGACAAGAGACCCTCCACTGACCTTCTA
The DNA here is from genome assembly GCF_918797505.1 of Bemisia tabaci. Taxonomy (NCBI): domain Eukaryota; kingdom Metazoa; phylum Arthropoda; class Insecta; order Hemiptera; family Aleyrodidae; genus Bemisia; species Bemisia tabaci. The sequence goes on from NC_092795.1 coordinate 41,127,723, forward strand.
GCGACAGGTGGAAGCTTTTACTTTCGGGGTTTCAACAATTCCTTGTAGACAGTTATTAGGGAGCAACAGTCATCACCCTAATTTCGGCTGTTGACCTACCTACATGGTCGATGATGAGCTTCGGGTGACGTCATGAGCCAAACAAGTTTCCCAAACGTTGGCCATTTTCGGCTTGTTTGCGAAACGAAACTGCCAACACGTTGTTGAACATCAACCATGTAGGTAAGTCAACAGTAGAATGCTGAAGTCCCGAAAGTAAAAGCTTCCACAATGGCCAAGATACTAGTGGAGGGTCTCTTGTCTCTAGTTTCAAGGTTGTTTAACCCTTTAATTTTGGTCTCATATTTTCTAATATTTCTCATATATTCAAGAATTTCTATTGTATTTATACCGTTCCTTGCTAGGTTTTGTTTTGTCTTGTTTCATGTCTGACATAAAATTAACTAGTGGACAAGTGTCTGCAGTTATCCAGTACATTCACAGATTACGGCTGGCGAGGAAGTTACCGTACAGATTTAGGTCTAACGGAAGCACGTTACCTTTTTCGCGAGCGAGAGGGCGTGATGCAACGGGCAAATTGGCCGCTGTCGTATAATAATAGTACTTTAATGAAATTTCTTGTTTACGATGTGACAGGAATTTTTATCACGTTTGCCGTAGGGTGTGCTAAGCGTGTTAGCAAGTGAGAACAACCGACGACAGCAAGCGATGCAACTTTTCGATCAGACGTTGCTAAGTTTGAACGTTATACGATTTTTCAAAAAGAAGGGGAACGAAGAAATATTTGTGATATGCATGCATGCATACTATAGTAACATTTTATATTCCGTTCTGAGGAAAGCAAAAGGGTTTAGAAAGATTAATGCCATCCAAAAAAACTTGGAACTTCGAGCTGATATAAATGAAAAAAGGAAGAAGGAAAAAATTCTAAAAGTTACTGAATGTTTCATTTGACCTCTTTCTTGTGACACAATTATTAAAAAACTCGAGGTTTCATTTGTCAAAAGTACTATCTACAGATTACCCACACAGGCAAACGAGCAAAAAACGCCTGGCTACTCGTTCAAATTTTAGAGTAAATACTTCGTAGGAAAAAAAAAAAAATGTAATAATTTTTAAAAAAAAAATGTTGACAGGTACAAGCTAACTTCATTGAGGTTACAGATGAAAATTGTTGCTTCATGTTTAAATATCTAGTTTAAATATTAAAACTTGTCTCCTATTGCAGTTGCTATACTTTTCAAGTGTCTATGGTGTATAATTCAGATCTTTCAGGTCATCTACACAAGCAAAACAGCCGAAAACGCATAATTATTAGATTCAATTGGGAAAAAAAATTGTTGACAGGTACAAGCTAACTTCATTGACGTTGCAAATTAAAATTGTTGCTTCGTGTTTGAAGATCTAGTTTAAATATTAAAAATTGTCTCTTATTGCAGTTGCTACTTTCCAGGTGTCTATGGTGTATTATTCAGATCTTTCAGGTAATCTACACGGGCAAAACACCCGAGAACGCATAATTATTAGATTCAATTCCTAACAGGGTGAGTAAAAAATAAACTGCGAGGTGACTAAACCTTGTTCACGAAACGCCGATCATTTTTTCATGGCTCGCATCAGGTACCAAGTTGGAATAAAATTATTTTTTCCTGGTTTGTTTGCATTCGAGGTGACCTGAATGAACCCGGCTCCGAGGTGTCACGCGGGGCAACTGCGCGAAATGTAACATTCCTCGGGCGGGCGAGAAAGTAAATCGAAGAAGGCCCTAAAGGGTAAAGAGGGGGGCCCGGGCCCTCTGCGAGAGTAAAAGTGACCCGTCGCGGCGCCGCGCCGCGCGCCGGGTCCGCAGATGACTCCACTGGTCTAGTGGTCCAGTGCCGATCCCTCCTTCAACTCGATATCAGACAACCAACAATGATGCCAAATTTCCTCATAAAAGCAGTTTATCAGTGACGAGGCGTTACAGATCGAGTCTGGATATTTCCTATATATTATGGATATTTTCCGTTGTAAAGAGCCAATTGGACCGCGTTTAACAGAGAGGAACCAAGCCACATCAGCTATTGCCAAATTTAATTGGGCAATTTTAGTTTTTACATGAAAATGGTTGTGCGAATTCTCGTGCAAATTTCAGTGAAAATTCTATATAGTTTGAAGCAAATTCCTTAAAAATTTCAAAGGAATCCGCACAAACGTTCTCCCGTAAAAAATTTAATTGCCCGGTTGAATTTTGCAATAGCTGATGTGGCTTGGTTCCGTTCTGTTAACTCGGTCCAATTATTCAAGTTTTCATTGCAAACACCCTGTTTTTTTATCCTTTTCCATAGATTTAAAAGACAAATCAATCGATACATCGCAAAAGACGTCACGCCACCGCAGTTTGTATCATCCTCTAGTCCAATTAAAAAATTTATTTAAATGCGCACCAAACGGCAACAGCCACAATCAAGTTTGCCTTCGTCTCAAAAGCTGCGTATGCAAAAGTCCGGTACTTAATTAATGACGGTCCGATTTCGGGCAAACATTACAATTTCACGAAATAATTCATTCTTTCGTAAACATTCTTGGGCGAGGAGAATTTTGAGAGATGCATAGGAGATTAAAACGTCGTAATTTCGCTGCAATAATGTGCACTACCTAACGCCAACCTCTCTCTAGTATACACTGAAAAAAAAGGTGCTTGGCTCAAGCATGATAATTCTTGAATTTGCCGCCACAAATCTGTTCCATCTTGATTAAAGCTGAATTTTTCTTCAAGCAAGAAAAATAATGCTTGGGTTAAGCAAAACAGTAGTTTATCTTAAGCAGAAAAATTCTTGATTTAAGAAAAATTACACTGGAAAAAAACACATTGGATCTAGAGTCCAGACTCTTAGAAACATCGACGGGAAAAAGTACTCTTGATTCAATCAGAATCTAGCTTAAATCAGTAACCAAGCCTCTTAATTTAAGCTGATTTTGTTTTCAGTCAAGCAAAAAGATCAAGAGTATTTTTTCTTGTCAATGTTTTCAAGAGTCTGCGGACTCTAGATCCAATGTGTTTCTCCGCGAAACAGCTCATTTTCAAGGACTGTAAATTTGAAAAAAAATAAAAAAAAATGCCTTCAATTCTTCGAAAGTTGGCATAAGAGCACCACCTGGTTCATTAATTTAAGTTCCTACGAGGTCTTTGGACTAAACTAAAAATTGAAGGGTTACGCGTCATATAGCGAGGAGAGCACTTCGGTCACACGGAGAGCTCATGGACTGTAGATTTTGAAAAAATGCCTTTAATTCTTTGAAAGTTGGCTCAAAAGCACCATCTGAGTCATTAATTTAAGTTCCTAAAGGATTCATGGACTAATCTCATAATTGCAGAGGGGCCGATAGGAAACGCTCAATTCTCTGATAAATGAGTCGGAGCGCTTCTAGATAATAGCAGCAAACGCTTTGAGTCAGGTGAAACCTAGGAATTCAAATGCATTATATAATGCATCATATACTATTTCCAAAATTACTCCGTAGGTAATCACAAAGCAAAATTAGACAACTAATTAGATACATACTCACATTACAAAGGTACTATGAATCATCAAGCTAACGCCAAGAACTGACACTTAGATCTTTATTAAAAACTAATATGTTTGTTGTTAATGAATTTAGAATCCCGGCAGATTCCATCTTTTGCGGTTCCTTTTTACGAGGTACTAAGCACAAATATAATGTAATAATTCGGCACAAATATGACTGATTTAATGCTTGTTAATGAAGGAGGTTATAATTGTTATAACGTGACGTTTGTTGACTTGTCTCTGGTTGACGTTTGTCGATGGCGCTCTCTATTGTTTTCGCTTTGAGTTACGGGGATACGCGGTAAGGAGATGGCGCTCCTGGCGGGCGTGTCGTGAACCTTCCAGCAGGTAGATTCGCCCGCCAAATTTAAAATTTGGGAGATGCTAAGCGAAAACCGTTTAGTTTTAAGACTATTTGAACATCGAATAGTCATTCTACCCATTCAAGTAGATATTTGATGGCTTTTGACCGTGCTTAAGGAGAGATTATAATATAAAATCGTATTTTTTTATTTTCAGTGTACTTCTTGGCGGTAAATTTAAGATTTTTTTTTTTTCAGTGTACGGTGCCCACAAATAATATCTACGGTTTGTCCATGATGGGTTGTTTTCTCCCTATTTCGTTGAAAAGGCGAAAATGGCCGTGAGCTCCTGTATTAAAAGTAGCAGTTTTCTCTAAAAGCTGATGAGGTTAGAAAGTGGCATTTGGCATGGGGAATTCATCCATCAGGGGATCAAGCCGTCAACTTACCGAGACTCCTAGACGGAGCGCGGAGCCTATTTGCCAGATGTATAGTTTCATCGCATCATCGAAGATCGAAACACAACGGCATTCACTATCATTTTTTGAGAGAACCTGTTGTGTCAAAAGACATCATACTTGTTGTAACATATGCACCAACGAAGAACCAAGTTACCATCATTTTAACAAAAGGGGTTCTCTGAGCTAACAGTGAGTGTATGTCTGGAGACCCAAACGCACGGGTAGGAAAGTAAAGGGACCAAAGAAATGCAGGTTTTTAATTTATTTTTTCTCCCGCAACGCCATATGTTCGTTTTTATGGGTTGAAAAGTTTGCTAGGTGTTTTGATCGAAGGGAGAAGGGTTGAGCGTAATTGAAATTTTGTTGTCTTGTTGATGAATTTATTTAATTAGAAGCAACTACAGTAATTTACGAATATTTACTCCCACATAAATTGAAAAATTACTCAACGCTTGAAAAATCAAGATTCTTGAAGTCAAGAGATATTCTCCTTCGTTTTTGTTCGAAGAATATATTTCTTGCGTACTTATCACCTCCTTAATTAGGAGTGCAAAACAATTTTAGCTGCTCACAATTTCAATATTTCCAGCGAAAAGGAACGAGTTGGTTGAATCATCCACTAAAACTTGCCCACAACTTTCGAATTTTACAACGGCTATTCAACGGTGAAGTGCTAATTGCTGCATGTGCCAAAACGTCTAGACGGTATGGTCACTGCGAACCGGTTAAAATGTCGAATTCATCCTGATCCAACATTCAAGTGACCAGAAATGCGTCAAACGGTTCCGGTTACGCTCAACGTTAGCGACTGGATGCAGATTATCGAATACTGGCGTGAAACTGATCAATTGCAACCTGCAGCCTGCAGCGAGTGGATAGATTAACCTGACACTATCGCACAGGGTGTCTAGTAAAGCAGGCTGCCCAAAACTCAGTACTTTTACAGTACTTTTTCAGCACATACCCAGGAAATTCAGTACCTCCTCAACAAAAAAATTCAGTACATTGCCTTTAAAGCAAGCGAAGACAAGCAATTAAGCAAACTTTCAAACTGTCGTTTTTATTTTTGCGACGTTGGATTATTTTAGATCGACCTTTCCGTCAGTGTCGGGTCGAGAGCAGAGGTGGCGATCACCACTGAATAAGGTCGAAAACGCCACTTTTTTCACCCAGGAACTTAGATTTGCCTCCTCTAGTGAGGTGACTGATGAACTCACCCTCGAGTCAAATCGAATTAAACGAAAACCATGAAGCTCCTTTCCCATAGAGACGGAGCATTATTCCTTGAGGTAGTAGCACTGATGAGAGACGAATGTTGATGTTAAATTGGGTGGAAACCGCAGTTGAATCGCATTAAGTTCCCAGGGCCTACTGCCCTCCTCAACAAGTCGACAATAGCTCCGATCACAGAGTTTGAGTTTACTAATTAGGCCGACGCTGAGTAATTTTTATGAGCGACTCGACACGACCATCATTCACCGGCGGCAAGTCTCCCAAACATGACAACTGCTCTGTTGCCGAGCTAATGTCAATTATTTACTCTGCAATGAGCTCCGGATTTTCAGCATCGCGGAAACATCCATTTTACACATCGTGCCATATCGTAGCAGCGCTAAAAATACTATGCCTCAACCTGAATGATTCGAACCAGATTTTTGGTAAAATTGTCTAAGACGCATGCCTATTGAAAAAAAAAAAAAAAAAAAAAAAAAAAAAAAAAAAAAAAAAAAAAAAAACTAAACCATAATGAAAGATTGAACCATGCCTTTGCTTTGGTTGAAACTTGAACAGCAGTGGATTGGACAAATCTGCAATCTACGAGTACCTATCACCAATCATTTTTTGTTTTATTTGTTGAAAAAGAAATTAGGAAAAAAGGAGATACAGGTATAAAAGAAATTTTACAGCTAATTTTCAGCTAGATTTAAGCTAATTGTTCAGTATCACTCTCAGTGGTTACTGCGGGACTAGAAACGACTTTTCTCACCATAAAACTAATTGTAAAAAGGACACTAAATGAAGGCGACAGGACTGATTTTGAGAAATCATCTTGTGATAAACTTGCGTAGCCCCGCACTGAGAAAAAATTATTGTTATAATTACCATATTAGTGGTGTTCAATATGAACTCTGAATTAGTAGTTGCCATGACGAATAATAGAGATATATGTATTTTTACCATTAAATGGTAATTTTACTACTGCACACTAAATTACGATTGCTCCAGTAAAAATATCACCATTATTGGTTATGGCCACTACTAATTAAGAGTGCATATTGAACATCACTAATATGGTAATCATAACTATAGTTTTTTCTCAATGCGTGTTGGTAGGGAATCATTAAAATGGAGCTCTTCAATGGAATTGATTTTTCGTACTTATCGCTGGACTTACCCTCAAGAGACGGAAGTCTGAAGTGTTTCTTAAACAGAGGGAATCAGAAATTTCGAAAATTCCACACATCATTATGTAAAATCGGGCAGATCTGTCTATATGGAGGGTGAATGGGATAAAAAAGTAAATATGTGCTGGTACATATGGCAACGGAGGGAAGAAGATTCAGAGTTACGGCGCACGCGTACGAGATCAAAGGCGCCGAGTTGATTTTTCATCGTTGTTACAATTAATTAAACTGACGACATCCTCAAAAAATCAATCATCCCGAAGACCCCGAAGATCTTTATCGTTGGCTTGCAGGCTGATTCTTAGAATACGAAGTCATGTCTTCTTGGTTTTACTTTTACAAGAGGATGCAGTGAATGAAAAATGATTTTTGGACGATGAGTACTTTCTCTTCCATGGCTGGTAGACCTTCTGAGAAGCAAGACCTTACGCGGAAGAAATAATCGAAGTCCTAAAGAGTCCTTGCTATATTTAAACTTTAACCTCATGACGACTTACACACTGAAAAAAAACATAGTGGATCTAGGGTGCAGACTCTTGAAAACATTGACAAGAAAAAATACTCTTGATTGAATCGGATTTTTGCTCAAATCAAAACGAAATCCGCTTAAATTAAGAGGCTTGGTTCTTGATTTAAGTTAGATTCTGATTGAATGAAGAGTACTTTTTCTTGTCGATGTATTTAAGAGTCTGGACTCTAGATCCAATGTGTTTTTTTTCCAGTGCAGATTAAATAGTGTGCATCAAAAATGATTTCTTTTCAAAAGAGGTTTGATTTCTAGTCAAAGAGAATTTAGACAGTTCAATTCCGAACGAATTTCTAGGGTTCATGAAGAGGAGGATCGATTAATGGGATTTATTTTTTTTCTAACTGATGGGAGATCAATTTAGGCACTCCAAGAAGGAAAGGGAAAGAGTTTTTTGGGGCATCCTCTTTGGTGGTTTCACAGGTTGCTTTTCAATGCTTTATTTTATGGTAGGAATCACTGGTTGAGAAGCTTTCTTTAAAGTGAGGTCACATTGTGGGGTAGAATTTTTCTAGTGCTACGTCTCAATAATGAATGCAGGAACTTTTTAGGAAAACGTGTCATTGGAGGAGAGATACTTTTTCAAAACATAGTCATAGAACATATTTATATCGTCCCGTTTTAAATATCCCTCCCCTTAGCCCCCTGCCCTGGAGGCACAACTTATTTTAATACCCTTGACTTAAGTTCTTTAGTCTTAAGTCAAATATATAGTATAAAAATATTTATTACTTCTGAATAAGAAGGCTACATTAATAAAGTTAAAAAAAAAAAAAAAAAAACCTTTTTCAAGCGTACGTTCTACTTCATAAGGGTTCCCTTTATAATAGGTAATGTTTGCACTGAGATTGCCAAAACGTTGCGATTTTCTCTTCTTTTTTAGATACTTCTGATTCCTCTCTAAACCCACCCTAACGTTTTCCCCCCTACCCCCTTCCCACTCACCGCAACCCGCGACAGGCTCTAATGACTAAGATATGTAATTGTGGATGGCCTAAAGGAAAATCAGAAGTTTCTAGGAAAAAAGAAGAAAAAGTCGCGACGCTTTGGCAACCTCAGCACGAACTTTTCACTAATTCCCGGAAAGAGACGCCCTACAAACGCGGGCGGGATATCGCGAGTAAAAAATTCATGAGTATTCAAGGTATGGCGGCGCGTTTTGCGTTTTGGCGCGCGCCGCGATTGATTTGTATCAATCGATCATGAAGCATGGATGTCGATGAGTCAGGTGGGGCTGAAGCCTAGCGAGGAACACGGCCTAGTTCCGCCGCGCCGCGCCGCGCCGGCATGGCATCGGCACTGATCTTAGACTTGGAATCAATTACCCACGTCAAAAGTGATGTTTCGTTTGACCTGCGTCTGTCGCGGCGACTCGTTGTTTTAGAAAGCTCGCTAGTGCGCGCATTCGTACTTTCTGCCTTGTGCGTCTTTCAGGTGTCTTGGTGCCCACCTGCCGGCGCCGACGCGAGGTGGATGAGACGTCGAAATTTGAGCGCCATGTGGGGGATGGTTTAATGAATGGATCTTAACATAAGTCAAAATAGCGATTTTTCAACTTTTCTAAAAGCGTACATATTCTTACAAGTATATCAAGTATATTTCGACAAGTTTAGTTCTATTTCCATCTTTCATCCGAATCTTCATCATAATTTTCTGCACTAGTTTTTAGTAGGTCTGGCTCAGTTGGTATTTTGGTCCACTTTCAATGACTCGTCACCTTGAGGTCTGATATTTAATTTCAAAGCATTAAACTACACTGGAAAAAAAAAAAAAAAAAAAAAAAAAAAAAAACACATTGGATCTAGAGTACAGACTCTGGAAAACATTGGCAAGAAAAAATACTCTTGATTCAATCAGATTTTTGCTTAAATCAAAAGGAAATCCGCTCAGATTAAGAGGCTTGGTTCTTGATTTAAGCAAAAATCCGATTGAATCAAGAGTATTTTTTTTTGTTGATGTTTTTAAGAGTCTGGACTCTAGATCCACTGTGCTTTTTTTTCAGTTTAATTTCGAATTACAGTTGCCTCTAAAGTCTAGAGCACAGATGTTAATTTAAAAAAAGGACATTTCAGATTTTCCGCACATGGAAAAAAGTGTTAGGGATTATCCTCTAAAATTGTGGTACCACTCCAATTTGTTGGATTATATGGGCAATTCCAATTAATTGTGGTAGTACCGCAATTCAAGTTGGGGTAGTTCGGCGACATTCCGGTTCGTATCTTAATTTATCGGGGTACTACTGCAACCAATTGGAAATGCGCATATCATCCAACAACCCCTAACTCTTTTTCCGTGCTGAGTCCTGTCAGTGATATAAATGAAAAAAAGGGAGACGAAGAGAAAGAAATGGACTGTGGAGTGGTAAAACCAAGATATCGCTGTTCCTTTGAAGTAAGAGTTCAACTTAATTTCATGCGAGCTCTGGAAAGCATAAACACACTTACGGACTACGCTAACTTCAAAAGGTAGTTACACCTTCTCGTTAGAAGAGCGACGATATATGGTTTTAAGTCTGAGCTTTTATAATTGTTCTCGATAATGTTGAATTTAGGGGAAGAAAACTTACTTGGAGACAGCCGCACCAGCCTTTGCGGCCTCTTACGGCCGGCATACTCGGCAGCAGTGACGCTATACGGTCGGCCAAGCCAGCTGCGTTCAAGGGGCACCCTGACACCGCCTGCAACATAAAATATTCACTTTTACCAACACGTACAAATGATGGAATAGGTTATTCATGTTCAAAATTGATTCAAATTGCATTGCATGATTAGAGTCCCTTTATACTGAGAGTCAAGACAATGTGAATCCATTTCTGATTGGTTCCCGTATTTTAGGCCTCCACAGTGTCACAAACGGGAATAAAAGATTACATTTTCACCGATTGCAAAGATTATAATCTGGAGTGGACCAGGGAATGACGGGTTCGGCAAGGAACAAACGGAATGAGAAAAGGAACGAAGAAAGGGATTTGAGAATGGGCCGATCAAAGATTACGAAAGACGTTCAATTTCTGTAATCTTTATTCCCGTTTGTGACTCCATGAGGGGGTGTTGTCTTGACTCTCAGTATAAAGGGACTCTATGCATGATCAGAGCATGGAAAAATCTCATCAGCACCCAGCATTTAATAAATGATAACTTATTCAATACCGGGAATAACCAATACACCGTATACATTTTTGCATGATTAATTCAAGACCTATGTACAGTGATTTTTCAAATTGAGAGATCATTAATGTCACTCTCGCTCAAAGATGTGCTTGATTATCGCGGTGCATTTTCAGTTTTCGATTACTCCTTAGTTTCTTCATAATTTGATCGTGTCAAAACCACATACTCATGATCATCTTTGGGACAGAATTCCGAGATCAACACGTGAGGCCCATAAGGTATCCGTTATCGCCACCTGTTTGGGTCATGAGGAATATGAGTGATTCAAGTCTCTATCCATTACGGGTAAAAGAAAGCACAAATTGCGTACGCAATTTACAACACTCAGAGATTAAAGACAGGTTGATGAATGAAGAGCTGGAACATAAAAGCCGGGCACCCGGACTTAATCTCTCCTAGATTTCAAGACTGCTCAAACTTGAATTATACAGCTAGGCAAACATAGATGGTTCACTAATTTTTTAGACTTATTTTTTTGGGTGTGAGTGTCACCTCCGCCGGACGGCGGACGACTCGCCTACAGGTGTCCGATCTGATTGAAGGCGACGAACTTTTACCCGCCGCGTTTCTTTTCGGTGGGAAGGACAGGACATAAACAGAGGCGCTTCTTTCACTCTGGACGTGATTTGACAAGCAGATAAGCTAATGCACGCTCCCGCGGTTAAGCAACCCGTCGTACGAGCGGCTATTAATGAATGCAGGCGCCGTATTAACTAACCGACGACGACGCACAAGTGGATATAGTCAATCGGAGAGGTCGCACATAAAATTTAAGACTAAAACTGCAAACTTCGATGTTTCTTTCGTCACATTTTTAATTTTAAGGGGTACATAGAGCAGAAAATTTCACGAGGAAACCAATATAACATGGTGTCTAGAATTTTTGACAAGGACCATTCCCCGATTTTCAGGAGCTCATTCCCAGATGAGAAACCGAAGTTTTCTCCCACTTCCCCGGGATTTTCTGGGGGAAGAGCATACAAATTCTCCAGAGTTCCATCGGTGAATATCGATTTTAATTCATCTTTCAGCCGTTTCTTTGGCGCACATTCAAAATTTGAATTTCGATAGGGTTCCTGATGATTATTATCATCTGCTCAACCAAAGCTTCTCCATTCTTTTGATGATTTGAAGATTCGAATGTGTCATTCAAGAAGTCAATGTTAGCGCTTGGTCAGATTAGACCGCCAAATTTGAGAACGAAATGATCCCAAAGCGGTAGAAGAGATTCCCGGTTTCTGGAACAGATTCCCTGATTTTTCCCTGATTTTCCCGGTAGATTTTCATTCCCTGATGAATCCCGGTCTTCCCCGTTCTAGACACTATGCAATAAAACCACTTTTAAAACCTCAAAGTTTTGTTTAAACGGAGTTATAAGCATTTAAAGTTTCTTAAGATTTTGTCCGACCTTTCTCATCGACTCGATCCACTGTGCGACGTTCTGCTTGGTGACCGACAGGTCGGTCGGTTCTTTTTCTCTCTTATGCCTTTGCTCCTCTGTGCTAGGAGCATCTTGTCCGAAACTAGACTCGGTGACTGATGAGAAATTGATACGGTGTAATTATTACTCCTTCGACTGTACTTTTGGGATGATCCTGGACCGAATGTTTCTAGTATTGGGGCCAGCTTACATAATGTGCCTGAAAAGGGGAGGTCCTGTTCCTGAGTCAGCGTTTCCCTCTATTCTGTCGTGCTAAGGAAAAACGCCGTATGAACCTTTAGACGTTGCCCGATTTACTTCAATAAAAAATAATTTTCTTGGAGCAATGCGAACATTTTTCTTCAAATTTTATAAATAACTTTGTTCGCAATTTGATCGAAAGTATCTTAAAATTTCGAGAGGAAATATGAATAACTTTCCTTACAAATACATATTTTATCTGGAGAAATTTGGCAACTCTCGAATGTTCATACAGCGTTTTTCTTCTCAGCACGGCAGTATTGCACTGTAAGGAATATCTGACAGGGTGAGAGTGCATCACCAGAGTGCATTTGAGTATGAAGCCTATTTCTCCTCAGAAAATTGTCGTTTGCCGGTCGAAACAATATAACGTAACTCCGTTCCACGGTTGCAAAATTGACTCGAAAAACATAATTTTACAAGAGTGAACTTGCACAATTTTCGTTGAAAATTTTTCTAATTTTTGTACGAGATACGAAGAAAAACTAGTCTGATGTTCAGCTAAAAATTCTCAAGATTCTTCTGGTAAAACAAAAATTTACGCGAGGTTTGGTAACATTGAAAAGTAGTTACATTCTTTTGTCCAGGAAACGACGAAATGTGATATGAGCTGCCTCCTCAAAGCGGAGTTTACGCTACAGCTGAACGGTGAAAAAGTTTATATAAGAAAACTGATGGCGAGTACCTAAAACGCTAGACGAAAGCACTACTTGGTATGAATGAAAGGTGTAAAAAAAGTTCGCCTGACGCATGCGCACATAAACTTCATGTGTTTTACACTCAGTTCAACGTACTGAAAAATATTGTACTGATAGAAATTATGATGTGAAAATGACAACTGACGCATATAGGTACTAAACAGCCGCATTAAAGGCTTAGCCACAAGTTCCTTATTAAAGATACCATTACTTCCACTTTACGATCGCAGCAAGGAGACACTACTACGTTTTCAATTCAGTCATTCATTATTTACAGTACGGAGGAACGGTTTTCTGGGGTGTCACTGGATCTTTGCAACACGTTTCTTTAGCACACATTCCAAGCTTCGTCCTCAGCCGCTTCTTGACACAGCATTGTGTCATGTTGCCTATTAGCTAATGACCTCTGGAGCTAATTGAAGTGTCAGCGGCCCTGTTAGAGGGATGAGGCTACAACGCTACGCGACGTGAAAGCGAAAAGCAGCTTTAAAGAAGTATTGAAACTTGCGCGAGTAACGAGGCCCAATGGAAAACGTTCATTTCGATTAATCGATTGCTGTTTGTGGTCACTTATTAGCAGATGAACCGTGGATTGAATACATTCTTTTCAATGCTGCTATGGAGGCGGCATGTTCTGTTAACCTTTGGTAACCGGTCCCGCAATCTGTGAGTGGTTAGGCTGGGGGTGAGTATTCAACGCTCGCCTAATTAAAACCCGTGCCAATATTTTCAGGACGTCTCAGAAAATTGAGAGAGAGGCTGGTAATAGTGACAGCCCAGGTGCAAGGTTCAAACGAGGCAAAATTCCTCATCACGTATTTTTGAAGTTGAGGATTCTGTCCGGCTGCTAATCGGGAGAAATTTAGTTCTCACATTAAAATCGGATTCAGAGAGAAAAAAAAAATACAAACATGAAAAGATGACAAAATCTCTCATTTCCCGAGAGTATATCTCTAATTTTATCGTTTTTCTGTGATACAATAGACAGTACCTTTAAATAGTCGAGTTAAGACTAAGAGAGAAACCGAACACGGAATTTGGCTTGGAACGGCGCAGCGCAGATACATATGCCGATGATGACGAGATCTTGAGATGAAAAGGAGAAACTCTCGGCGTGGTTGGCATGTAACACATATTAGCGCCTACAAGACTGCATGAATACTTCACGCATTGCGTCAAAGACAGTGCGGTCGCTGCGGTCAGCAGCGGGCGCCGTGAAACGCATAGCGCCTACAAGACTGCATGAATACTTCACGCATTGCGTCAAACACAGTGCGTGCAGCAGCGGTCGGCTCAGTGCGGTCAGGGCGACGCGGCGCGGTGGCGGAATTTTAACTTATTAGACCACATTTATGTTTGTTCTTTCATAATTTTTTCGTTCATTTCTTATGAATGGAAGGCCTTGTCCACACAGAGATAGGTTTACGGAACTTAACTTTCGCGCCGAGTTCTGTGAACTTTTGCCGGTAGCATTGACAGGGCTTTCGCAAAAAAATGTGTCCAACACGAGTAAACGCGTCTTATGCAACCCTCCCCCTCCGGTACGTTCACTTGATGGCTTTTATTGATGCTTCAAAACGAATGAGAAGGGGTAGGAGAAAGAGAGAAGTGGAGAGAAATGAGAAGAAAGTGGAAGTAGGAGAGAAAAGAGGAAACTAAGAAGAGGAAGGATATGAAATTTTATGAAGAAAAAAGATTCAACTCAACTACTTAACTTACTTACGAAATACTTCAAAGTAGTCTATTTCTTTCAAGAAGAATGCTTTTTCACATCGCGTAAAACGAATCCGCGTTAACTCGAAAAACGTTAAATTATACGCAGCAAGATAATTTAATAATATACTGATAATTCTTTTGATCCACATTGGATTTGATTGTAGTACATCTTGACTAAAGTATTTTATTTGGACCGACAATGAGTGATAATTTGTCCATGTATTTTTATTCTCTCTTTCTCCCCTAATCCCTCCTACTTCCTCCTTTTCCCTAGTTAATTTTGCGAAGATACTAGGGGGCTCCGCCCCCTTGCCGCTTTACACTCTTCGAACTCCCCTTCCCCACCTCGTTCATCGAGCGTCTTAAAAATAATTTTATTAAAATAGAAAGGATTTCACACATTTTCTGCAGAAGTTTTACAGTTAACACTACTAGGATCCTACGACAATTTTAATAATTTCAGTGGTGTATATAGCTGGCATTGAACATTGATTTGCGTCACAAATATAGTGGAAAATTTAATTTTCTAGATTGAATTTTCTAAGAAAGCCTTTGCGTCACTGCAAGAAAATCTCACGGGGGAATTACTATAGTTTAACATTTCCTGCTCCTACTATGCAAATACGTGGTCATTGCTAATTCCTGAAGTTCTGGACGCTTTTGTCGGCTAAATTACAAAAAACAGACGGCGAGCACAGACGGACATACATAGTTCTAATGTCAATGAATATTTCTACATAATTTTGTTTGGTCAACTCAAATAATAGTTATTTTGGAGCGGAGTATGTGGCTTGCATTACTCGGGATTCGATTGTATGATGAGACCTTCTGACATTAGAAACTCTACCGCGGCGGTGCACCTTTGGACGGGATTACCAACCTTGCGGTGGCAGCTCTCCAAACAACTCAACCGGGAAATCGTCGGGCGCGCGAAGAATTTCTCCGGTAAAAAACGAGAAGTGTCATCTATGATATGCCTCCAGGCGGTGCTGCCATCTATACCATAAATTCTAGTACATAAAATGCACTGGAAAAAAACACATTGGATCTACAGTCCAGACTCTTGAAAGCATTGACAAGAAAAAGGACTCTTGATTCAATCAGATTTAAGCTTAAATCAAAAGGAAATCCGCTCAAATTAAGAGACTTGGTTCTTGATTAAAGCTTAAATCTGATTGAATCAAGAGTATTTTATCTTGTCGATGTTTTTAAGAGTCTGGACTCTAGATCCAATGTATTTTTTTTTCCAGTGTGTAAGTATTTGTTTCCGAGGTAACTATCGGCTATAAAGGGCACTTCAAGAGACATGGAACATACAAATTTTGAGTAGTTAAGTGGGGGAAAAGGGTACATGCATTTCGAGAGAAAAAAATGACGGAAGATGTCGGGGATAATGTAGAAATTAAAATTTTTTTTTTAAAAAAAAAGAAATTACTGGAATATTAAGAGTTTGTTCGGAGGCAACACTTGCAACATGCTGTGAAAACAAGCAACAATCGCATTTTGTTCGAAGTTGTTTTGTGTTGTGGCGGCGGGGCTTATTTGCGGGCGCAAAATTTGGGAACCCCTACAGCATCATTGTTGTACAACAACTGCAACGTGCTCAAAACAGGTCGTTCTTATGTTGTTCAAAAAAGCAACGCTGTTTTCTAACCTAAAATTGGAAGTTGCTCTCTCATTGGTTGTTTAAAATCGCGTAAAAAAAGCAAGAAAAAAACGGAGACATTTTGCTGTTTTGAACAAAACACGATTGAGATAACATGAGAACCTTAAATGTTCTATGATAGAGTATTAAACATTTATAAAGTTTTGATTGTTCATCAATTTTGGTTGTATAAAGGTCGAAAGGTTGAATTTGAGGGCGAATCTCGATAAAAAGTCGTTTAAAATTAATTAATTTTTCATGTAAACTTATGATGCAGTTAGTTGTGTAATTTTAACACTGTGAGGAATTGGAGATAGTTCATCCCTTCCAATTCAACAGCATGA
Organism: Bemisia tabaci; assembly: GCF_918797505.1. Taxonomy (NCBI): domain Eukaryota; kingdom Metazoa; phylum Arthropoda; class Insecta; order Hemiptera; family Aleyrodidae; genus Bemisia; species Bemisia tabaci. Next base: position 41,144,222 of record NC_092795.1, read on the forward strand.
CTTTATTTGATGGTGCTGATGACCCCCCCCCCCCCCCCAAAAAAAAAAGAAGATAATTCTGGCAACTATGTGCATACATTCACGGGGGTTGAAAGCCGGATCAACAAGTGACACTGCCAAGCCTCAATGGATTTAGCCGTCAAGTAGCATCTTACGCCGAGGAGCCTAGACCTAGCAGATTCCGCTTCGACTTGACGCGAAGAAATCTTAAAATCCTGGTTCAATCCGACAACGTTAAACGTGTTCACTCATGTCACATTAAATAGTGGTTATGATCGTTTCGCCGCATCGAAGTGGGCGGAGAGGTTTTGATTTTTTAATTTGCGGTGCGGCCCATAAAACGAAGAGCCCGGAAGAATTCGAAAAAGGCACGATTCCTTGTCTTAAGCGACTGTGGCAGTGATGACAATGCATTTATTTACGATAAGTTTTACTTTACAGTTCATTGCAAAAATCGAAGAGTGATTCGTTTAGTCACTTAGCGGACTAATTTTTGGGACACTCCGACGCGGTGCTTACAGGAGCAGGGAGAGAAAGTAAAGGGCAATGAAAGGCAAAGAAAAGGATCCCGAGCTAGAGCGGGATCGGATCAGGTTAGATCGATACATCGTCGATTTGATCGATATCGATGGTGAAAGTAGTGAATGCCGAATCTCGAATTGTAACGTTGCAGATTTCTTGTTGCACTTCGAAAAAGTGATAAAAACTATCTCTTGGAATTCTTTAATTTTTACCTTTGGATCATCCTCAAGAAGAAACTCATTAAAAGGAGAACCTTAAGAGTTAAATTCTGATTTTTGCTCTTTTTTCCCCCGACATTGTAGGCATCTGAACAAAATAAAAAAAGCTTCGTAGGCTTACTAAGAGATTCTAGCTTTTCAAATGCGTCCAACAAACTTGGTTTTAACTGCAAGAAAAATATGTGCAGCATTACAATTTGTCCGCAATTTTTTGCGACTCTTGAGCCTTGACGCGGAGAAAAAAGAGTATCCACTCATGCGATGCTTACGGTGGATTCCACAACCTACCAACTTTTATAATTGATTGTAGTAACAATGTTAAGTTTGAGATAGCAATTATTTCAGTCCCGATCAAAATGCTGCATTGTTACCGGAAACTAAATAAGCCGTAGCACGAAAGTAACGTGCTAGAAAATCACAACCCAAAGTTTGAGATGGCAATTATTTCACCCCCGGTAAAAATGCTGCATTGTGACCGGAAACTAATAAGTCGTAACACGAAAGTAACGTGCTAGAAAACCACAATCCAAACTAGAAAAGAGGTTAGGGCGTTGAATTTATTATCAGCATCGTGATAGCGCCGATCCTCTTTTCTTCATGATGGTAAGATGGGCGATCATGATGTCAGAACGAGAAAATGGCACATTCCAAACTATGCTCCATCGAGAGACTATGGTCCCAGGAGACATCATGGAAGCCGATCTTTATAAGGCTACATTTCTCAACAGTTTTCTAGAGGAAGCTTTGAGCTTTCCTAGAGTGTGCGAAGTACTTTACACTGGAGCAAGAGTTTTTGGAATTCGGTTATTTAGCGGGAAACCGCGGCAACGTGGCCGCAAATTGAAAGTGTCTTATCAGTGTAAGGCGTAATTAAGATAAGTCTTGGCCGGTGAATGCAAATGCACCAGCAAATCGAAGGGCGCCGCCCCATCGCGGCGTGCGCGCGGTGCGCCGGTGAGGACGGGTCCATAAATTTTAGCTTCGTGGCGACGGGGCGCGGCGGGTGCGCGGGATTTGCGCGAAAAATGAAACCACTTTCGTCGGCGCATGCGCAGGCAATAGTATATGATCTCAGCGCCGCTCTACACAGTGAATTCAATACGAGCTTTTCGAGGCAAAAAACCAGGACCTCAGAGGATTGTTAAAATACCACAGTCCTACGCTACGCAGCAAAATCTCCAGATGCCGCTTCGCGTCATCGAAGAGCCGTTTTCTGGGTCATATTATTGTTACCTTCCGGCCAAAATATCACAAACGCCATGCGACGTTTCAAAATTTCCGCCGCCATATACTGTTTTACAGAGAAATTGTTCAAACTGAGTGCGGTAAACACGCACGGGTCGTAAGACAATGATGGAGTTTTTTAGGCATCGTGCGTAAAAAGTTCAGCGTAAAGCTGATATCTCATTACAGAGGGAAAAAGCTCCCTTACAAGTGCAATTTTCCCTCAAAGAGATGAGAAATTTTTGGTTGAATATGTTTGAAAATTTCATGAATTTTACCGACAGCACGAAGAAAATTCAGTGAACATCTCGAACAGTCTCGTTGAACGATTTCTCTGCAAAAAAATAAAATGACGGAGGAAATTTTGAAACGTCGCATGACACTTGTGATACTTTTGCCGAAATGTGACGTATGTTTTAAACATTCAGTGAAAGTGGGCTTATTAGAAATTATAATGCACTGACAGCCATACAAAGAATAGGATTTGGTCAAGTATACCTCTAAAATGAACTACGATAAGAATGAAAATTTTGGGTGTCGCGCCAAGCTCATTAATACACGATTAAAACAAACAAAAAATTTAAGTTTTGACCAAATCAATAGAAGAAAAATACGATTATAAAACTTTAAGAGCTTCATGTGTATTCCTTAAAACAGAAGTGTTGAAATAGAACAGAGAGGGGAAGAACGTGCTTCACGTCAGTCGACCTGAAGTCAGTTTTTCTTTTGAAAAACTGAAATGGAAAATTTCCATTATTTTTCGAATTTTGACCAAAGAGATAAGTTTTTGTTGCAAAATTCAATGATCTTGATGGGCCGAAATTTGATTTGGATAATCAGGCCAGGAACGCAAATCAGAGTTAGTTTGTCTGATTAAAACAAACTCACGTTCATCGGAAGCGAAGTCGTGAGTCCAATAAAGAGGACTCCATATTTCTAATAATTAACTTCAAGTGACTGAGATCGAAACAAAAAGACTCACTTCTCAAAACTGTGCACTTTTGGCTGCTGAGAGGATTTTCAACCTCGTGTGCGGTGAACGGAAGAAGACGGAAACTTTCTAGCCGGATTTATCAACACTCTCCCTGCTTACAATTTTGAGTTTCCAAACATTTTGACTACGGTCTTCGCTGGGAAGTTTCACCGGAGAAAAATATTGCATAATACTTTTGCATTGATATCGATAATAGCCCTTAAAGAAATAACATTGGATTATCACATGATCAGACGAAAATTTGATAAATGAGAAATCCTAACTTCAAGTCCTTGTTCAATTCTTGCTGCCCAACTTGAAATCTTCGTTCAATTCTCGCTGGGATTCTTTTATTCGTTTTATATTAATATTTTTTTGTGATGCACTTTTCCGATTGAGTTGGATGGGGGATTCCTCCCCCTTCAAGCCATAATCTTTAGAATCTGATAATTTCGACATACTTTTCCATAGTTCCAAAACATTTGCAAAATTAATTGTTTTTAAAATTGAATAGGGATAAAATTTACACCCAAGGCAACTATTTGAAGCGAACAAAAGAACGTGAAATTGAAAAATTTTACGGGTGCTCCAAAAATAGATCAGTGGGACGGTATGGGAAAATACACTGTTTCAGAGGCAGATTCTATTTGGAGCAAGGGGATAGTCATACTCTCACTGAAAAAAAAACTTACGGACTATATAGACATACCGTCCGTCCCGGGCTCAGAGGCCGAAAGTTCCGCGTGCTAAAGCCGTAGCTTCGATTCCTCCGGGTACTGCGCCCAGAGCTTTCGTCCTCTGAGCGCCTTCTTCACGATTTCATTCATAGTGCTTCTGTCTTCTCCAAGTTATAGAGACTTAATAGTTCTGTTACGAAAACATATTGCGTCTAACTTTTCACTAAATGCGCCGTAATATATAGGCAAAAAGTCAATTTGGGCCCTAAAAAATCTTCAATGGCGCCTAAAAATCGGGCTTGATGCGCCACATGGCTCCTAAAACTCAAAGGTGAGTTTCGAACACTGATATATACAAAGGGTTACGGTCAAAGTTGTGAGATTTTTGTAATTGGGAGCCACGTCGTGTTCAGACGATTACGGACGGGGAATGTAAATATCTGGAGCCAGAATGCAAGACGACGCGACGCACGGTCGGCATGCTGTGCGGCGTGCGTCACGGTCAATGCTATGACCACGGCTGCACCGTAGGACGCCGCGCCGAAGACGCCGGACCGCAGAAAAACGCGAGGCGACGCGACGCGCGGGTGAGAAGGGGGCGCGGCTTGCACGTCCGCATTTGCGTTGGTGATTACCGTAACACGTCCGATTAACTTTCTTACTATTTTCGGGGAACCTTTTGTTCCGACAAGGCACTGTTGCCGCTGCTCTGCCTTTAGAATGCAGTAAAGTCTCGGTTATACGCGATGATTGAAAATCGCGGGATCGCGAATAATCGAAATCGCGGATAAAAAGTAGGAATCAGGCACTGAAAAAAAAAAACACGTTGGATCTAGAGTCTAGACTCTTAAAAACATCGACAAGAAAAAGTACTCTTGATTCGATCAGAATCTAGCTTAAATCAAGAACCAAGCCCCTTAATTTAAGCGGATTTCGTTTTGATTCAAGCAAAAATCCGATTGAATCAAGAGTATTTTTTTTTGTCAATGTTTTCAAGAGTCTGGACTCTAGATCCGATGTGTTTTTTTTTTCTCAGGGGGCCCAAATTTGGTCAGTTTTTTCACTTAAAGGTACAACATCCATCGATGAGTCCAAACCGCACCGCCGGCCAATCAGAAGCGCTGAGCCGGACTCTAAGTTCAGTTGAGACTCGTCTTAAGTATATTTGAGTACGGTGGAAGGACCAACAAAATTCGGCCCCAGGACGTGGTTGATAGTTTTCCCCATTTTCTGCATTCAGACGCTTAGTAAATCATTAACATAGTTCCCTTGCGTATAGGGAATACATGTGAACAATAAATTTGACACGACAACAAAACACAGTAAAATGGGGTAAAATCTTGAAAACCCATTTTTTCAGCCTATGCCCTGTTTTTTTGTGTTTTTTCGTTTCGTATTACGGCGGGCTCTCTTTATCAACTAGAAATTCCTCTTTATCAACTAGACTTTGATCACAATGAATCAGCTGAAAAAATCTATAATATTAAAGCAATTTTGCACACAATCGTAAAAATAGAACCCATTAAAATTAACCCCAAAATCATCCCTCAATGCAAACGGTGCTGTGGATATTTCCATACAGCAAACTTTTGCCAAAAAAGCCCTCGCTGCGTAAAATGCGCTGGCAAACATTATTCTCATGAATGTGAGCATAAAGGGATGATTGCAAATCCTAAATGCGCAATCTGCGGCAACATCGGACACCCAGCAAGCTATAGAGGCTGCCCTGTAGCAAAAGAACTACAGAATACCAGAAAAAAGCAACTAAAAATGAAAAAACAAAATTCAACCTCAGCTCATACAACTAAAACAGTCATAAAAAATTCCCAACCAAAAAAACTGGAAAAAACTTTTGCTCAAGCAACCCAAGGAAACGCTAATCCTTCAGAGAAATTAATAGAAACGCTCTTAAAAACAATAGAGAGCTTAAACGAACAAATTATATCCTTAAATAACAAAATTAGCAAAATGGAAACCTCAGGCAGGAGATGAAAGATTCCTTTTCTATATCTTCATTATCTTATATGTCTTTTCTCATTTTGTCTTATTATTATGTCTTTTGTAATCAACAATATGAATGTCTTTTCAAACACTAATATTGATAATTTATCGATTACAGATCTAAATGACGACATTGACTTTACTGATGTAATCAAGTTAAAAGCACGTGCCAAAACGGAAGCTTTGACAATAATAGCTTGGAATTGCGGAGGACTGACACGGACAAAGGCCGAGGAACTCAACGTGACGCTAAGAGACTTCGGTGTGGACATCGTCCTCATATCGGAAACATGGTTCACCAAAAACGATTTTAAAAGATATTTCGAAGGGTATAAAATGTACAACTCTTTCCATCCCTCCAACAAAAAAAGAGGAGGATCATCAATCTTAATTAAAAACAACATAGAGCATAATTTAATCAAAATCATTCAAACAGATATCTTCCAATCAGTAGTAATCAAACTGCCATCTGCTATTGGAGACTTTAATTTAGCATCAATATACGCTCCACCAAATAACATAATCACCACCGCAAATTTCCTAGAACTCTTCAGAGAACTAGGACAATCTTTTTTAATAGGCGGTGACTTTAATTCAAAAAACCCTATCTGGGGGTCTAGACTGACAAACCCCAAAGGTAAAAATCTTTTTGAAGCTGTCAAAAAAATAAACGGTAATTTCATTTCACCTGGTAAACCCACCAATTTTCCATATAATCAGAGTCACAAGCCCGACATCATAGACTTTTTTATATTTAAAAACCTAAATCTCATAAACAAAACAGTTTGTGATACTCTCCATTCCCCAATAGTTGGACATGCAAAAATTAATCTAACTATTCATATGAACCCTATACTTATCAACAAACCTCCAGCAATCTGTTCCAGGAAAACAAACTGGACCAAATTTAGAGAAGACCTAGAAAAATTAATTTTCAACAATATTAAAATAGACACTCCAGCAAAAATTGATGAAGAGACAGAAAAGCTGGTGGAGCAAATCCAACATTGTGCAAAAATTAATACTCCAATAGCCATCAATGAAATTAGACCATACAAAATTCCTAAAAATCTTTTAAATCTAATTCGTTCAAAGAGAAAAATACAAAGAAAATACTCATATACCCAAGATCCTGAAGACAAAGCCCACTTTAACAGGTTGAACAAATTAGTTAGAAAACATACTCAATCTTTTTTAAATAACAAATTCGAAAGATTTTTGTTGTCATTATCTGATAAAAAAGATAAAGACTACACGCTCTGGGCCGCAACTAAATACCTTAAAAGACCAAAACAACTCAATTTTCCTATCAAAAAGAAAGATGGAACATGGGCTGAAACAGATAAAGATAAAGCAGAAATTCTAGCAGACCATTTCGAAAACACTTTTAAACCTCATAATTTCGCAGAAATTGAGGGTGAACATGAATCTGAAAATGTGGGTGATGAGTCACCACCGAAGTCCAAAAAGGTCAAGAAAATACCGCCATCAAAAATCAAAACTATAACTCCCTCAGAAATTAAAAGAGAAATTCAGGGCAAAATAAAAATAAAGAAAGCACCCGGCTTCGATAAAATTTCAGGATTACTTCTTAAAAACTTACCGAATAAAGCCATCATGAAACTGGTCTGCATATTTAATGCAGTTATAAAAATAAAATATATACCTCAGCAATGGAAAATCGCAGAGATTTTCGTACTACTTAAGCCAGATAAATCCCCCGCAGAAACTAGCTCTTATAGACCAATTTCTCTACTTCCAGTTATAAGTAAATTATTTGAAAAATTATACATAAAAAGACTTAACGAAATAGTAGGTAAAAAACACCTAATAATAGATGCTCAATTCGGTTTCAGAGCTAAACATTCGACCATTGAGCAGCTGCACAGAGTCACCAGTTACATAGAAAATGCTCTAGAAAAGGGTAAATTTTGTGTGGCGGTTTTTCTTGACGTAGCGCAAGCGTTTGATAGAGTCTGGCATGAGCGTCTCGTCGAGAAACTATTTAAGATACTCCCATGTAATCACGTGGAACTCTTATCTTCATTTTTAGAAGGAAGACAATTCAGAATAAGATATGAAAATGCCATTTCCAGCTTAAGACCAATAGGAGCGGGAGTTCCACAGGGTTCCTGTCTATCCCCCCTCCTCTATTCTCTCTTTACATCGGACATCCCACAGCCGAGAGGAGAAGGGAAGATGGGAATCTATGCCGACGATACGCTCGTGATGGATTCATCCAAGAGTTATAGGGAGGCACGACAAAATGTCCAATTACATCTAAATAAAATTGATAGATGGACAACAAACGATAAAATAAAACTCAATGCTACAAAATCCATTGAAGTAGTTTTTACAAATAGAAAATTCATCCACAAACCCCTACACTTGGGAGAAAATATAATTCCAAGGGAAAAAGTTTCTAAATATTTGGGATTACACCTGGATTCCAAGCTCAGATGGAAAGAACATATTAAAAAAAAAGTAGCACAAGTAAAACTCAAATTTCTAAACATGTTTTGGCTACTTGGGAAAAAATCAAAATTGGATTTAAGGTTAAAACTTTTACTCTACAAATCGATGTTGAGGCCGATATGGAGCTATGGCTGCCAATTGTGGGGTTGCGCAGCCGTAACAAACCTCAATCAAATCGAAATTATCCAAATGAAAATCTTAAGAAACATTGCTAAAGCACGCTGGTATGAGAGGAACGTAGATATAAGAGCCGACCTCAACATCGATTCAGTAGAGGATTACTAGGGGGCTACGCCCCCTGGCCGCTACGCGGCCCAACCCCCTGAAGGCGCTCCGCGCCATCAATGGGCCGCTTCGCGGCCCCATTTTTACCCTCCTATCAGTGTTAGTTTTATTTTTCTCCTAAAAAAATACGATATGAGGTATACTTTAATTTTAAACTTTACTTTAAATTACTTTAAAATTAAAAGGACGCGTTTTGGAATGACTGCTTGATGAAATATTGCAATAAAACAATGAACAATGATAGTCAGGTAATAATTCAGATTTCATGTGTCGGGGATCGAACCCACGCTGCGGATATAGATTACGCATTCGACGTCTTAGACGACTCGGCCACCGCTCGCCATGAAGTCGTAGGTGCGAATCTTGTGTAGATAAGTGTAGAGCTGATGCGCAGGCTACCCAGCTACTGCGCAACCTCCTCGACCACTGCGCATCCTCCCGCGCATAGCGGCAGCAGTCCCGGAGCATTCTGTAAAGTTACTCACTTTTATAACGTGATTTTGAAAAAACCTGGGTCCTATTTCCAAAATCTAATTAGAGCGGGCACATCTAGGGCCAATTACCTGACGATCTACGCAAAAATCATGGAAATCGGCCCGGTAGAACGCTCAAACGAACTATGACAAAAAGTATAAATTTACATTGTTCTTATGAGAGAATTCGCAACTTTACCACGTAATATAAAAAAACCTGGGCCATATTTTGAAAATCTGAAAAGAGTTGGCTAATTTAGAGACAATTGCCCGTCGATTGCCGCAAAAATCATGAAAATCGGCCCGGTAGAACGCTGGAACTAAGCGTCACCAGTTTCGTAAAATTAGGAGGTCTCGGAGCTTATAGTATAGATATCACTAAATTATATACCTCTTATGAAAACCGACTACATAATCACCCAAACCCAGAAGCCCTCGCCTTACTGGAAAAAAGTGAAAATGTGAGAAGACTAAAACGAAGGAAAACCTTTGAGCTTGGAATCCAGGGTTTTTCAAAACTTTTCCCATAATCAACCTCACGTGCCTCCTTATGATCCTTGGACATATCAGGAGTAACTAGGTCTTTGGACGGGTAGCCCGTCGTAACCCAAATAAATCAAAAAGACATTCTTATTCTGTAATAAAAATGTTTTATTATTTCACACACCTGTTATAAATTTAGGTAGTTATTAAGTTAAAATCAATAACAACTTAGTATAATTTAGCCACTAAGATTTAAAATAAGCTGTTAAAAGACTCAAGTAAGTCTAATAGCAATTTCTTGTACATTGTTCTTTATTTTGTGCAAATAAAAAAAAATAAAAAAAAAAAAAAAAAAAAAAAAAAAATTACGGCGGGCTGATCAAATGTATTACGCGAATACAAAAAATAAATCGATATTGCAAAAATTATACAGTTTAAACGTAAAAAGTTACAAGCTCTTAAAACATTATATTTTCCGTTTGTTCAACTGCGACCACTGAATCTGGTGGAACACTTGCCTACCTATTTTATATGCTTATGAAATCTGGAATATCTGTTGCATACCTTAAGTTTGCAGTACTCCGCAAATTCCCACGAGATATTAATTTGATCTTTCAAAAATCGGTTCAGTCGGTTGGTTATTAAAAACTAGAGAAGAAGTGAAAAAAACCAACAAAAAAACCACAAAAAACACGTTCTTTGCCAAAGAATTAGCAATAATATGTTATGGTTATAAATAGATATGAATAGAAGTGGCAACAGTCATTAACGCCGGTCAAAAAGTCGCGAGATTTGCCGCGATAAAGTTGGGCGGGTTAATGGTTTGATTAGTGGGCAATTGGTTCGATTAGGATTCGACAGCGATCCGGCCGGGCCCAGCGACTTAAACGCTGCGATAGAAAAGAAAGCGTTTATGATCAGAGATTCTCCACTCACTATCAGTATCAGTGATAGACTCACGCATTTCAGCCCATGACCAAGGGCTACACACTCTCCTTTACTGTGAATGGAGAGGAGCAATAATAATACAGGAAACAAAATCTCCAAAAACAGACTTAAAAAAGTTGCCCAGACTTAAATGCGGTCGATCCCTCTCATTTCATTTACGGTTTGCACTCGATAGAATTTGTATTGTTTCTTAGAACTCTTGCATACAGGTCAGTGGCGTGACGTACTTTGCTATATATCGATTGATCTGCCATTTAAACTTATGGAAAAGGATCGATTAACAGGGTGTTCGCAACAAACACCATAATAATCGATTCTTTACCATGGATTCAAATGGGGAAATATCGATAGTCGACCATTCACGCTTCGCCACTGATTCAGATGAGCGAGCTCATGCAGCAGGTTAAGACTTCATATGCAACGACTCAAACCATTTTCGGAGATTCAAAAAAAGGGAGGCGGGGGATATAAAGATCAAGAAATTCGTCAAATGAGTTCCGTAGCGGGAGATTTTATTCTGTGCGTTTCCGGATATTAATTCTTCCACAAAAACTGTCTTCCAACACGCAATCGTGCTAATGCGAGCTCCGATATTCTTTCTGCGCGGAGGAAAAAACTGACTCATTATCAGATTTCTTCCGAAAGTCTGGCTAAACGACGAGCTCGCGTGCTCAAAAATCGAAATATTTGGGCGCCGAAACGCAACCACCCACACATGCACGCACGTATAATGACAGTTCCCCTCCTACTAAAAACGAAGAAAAGAAAAACCGCCTACGCCAACTTCGTGATGCGGTGAAGCAGTTCACGGGTTCAGAACTGTATCACGACCGTCATATTCTCAAACTGGGTTCTCTACGGAGGATCTTATTTTCCGTTTGAAGAGGGGAGAAAACTGGTGAGATTAGTTCCGGAATGCCTGGTTGGTTTTTCTGGGTTTCCGCTGAATTTAATGGAGTCAAAAAACCGGGCCTAAAATCTGAAATGAATGTACGTATGCTTTTAGACGGTTATTCTGTAGCCCGCATGCGAATGAACTGATATGAGGATCGCTAACCTCCTTGGACAGTCCGTAAGATTATTTTTAGACCATACTTCTGCGGTTTGGTTGAAATTCATTTCTTTCCAACATGCAGCAATGCAGCATCCCTGAGAAAAGGGACTCAATTTTGATGACTAAGAAACTTTGAAAATGTATTAAAGCTACTTCTGAATAATAACTTAAATAAAAATGGATACATTGTTCATTACAGCAGAATGCAAAGAATAAGAAAATGCAATAAATAAAAAAAAAATTGAAAAAATGAGTTATGAAGGTAGACTTCCTGCTGAAGGGGTGACTTGGAATACAACTTTTTCAGACTGTTTCTTCCTTGTTGATCCAACGTCACTCGAAACTCATTTAGGATGGATGGATCGGACCGTGAGCAATTAATCCCCCAAAATAGATATTATGATACTCGTAGAATGGTTCACTACTAGCCCTTCCGGCGATTTATTTTCAGCTTACGACCGAAGGACTATTGGTCAGAGTAGTAAACAAGAGGATATTGATATCTCAGCTTCAGAGGACGCAAGACATGATCAGAGGTGCTACTAGAGCGAGTGATCCAGTTTTGCGTGCTAAGGAAGAACGCCGTAACAGCATTCAAATGTTGCCAAATTTCCTCCGACAAAATATGCATTTTTCAGGAAAGTTATGCATATTTTTCATTAAGACTCTCATATATTTTGGATTAAATTGCACGGAAAATCGCCGAGAACGTTGACAGAAAAATATCCCAGAATTGTCCAGTAAAAACTGTTTTTATCGAAGGAAATATGACAACATCCGAAGGTTCATACGGCGTTACTCCTTAGCACGGTAGACTTCTCCGCTGAGATTGTTGGTATTGCGCCGCGCGGATGCGTTTGTCAATCCGTGCATCTTCAATTCAGAGACGTTGCATCAGTAGCGTGTCGTACTTCGCGATGAATCGATCGATCCGCCACTGAAACGCGTGGAGAAAAATCGATTGTAGAGGTGAACCGTACTAATCGATTCTTTACGACGGCGTCAAATGGGCGAATATCGATGACCGATAATTCACGCTTGGCCACTGCGTTGCGTAAGCGTTAACGCATGCAACCGCACGCCACACGTCACCGCGTCCGTCGCCGTTAGCGCTGGCTGCTAAGAAAAAACGCCGTATGAACTTTCAGGCGTTGCCAAATTTCATTTGATAAATTGCAAATTTCCTGGTAAAGTTATGAATATTTTTCTCCCAATTTTTCAATTACTTTAGTTCGCAATTTTACCTATCGATTCTGAAAATATAAAGGAAAAATATTTAGGACTTTCCTTAAAAATAAACATTTTATCCAAGGAAATTTGGCAAAGCTGGAATGTTCATACGGCGTTATTCCTTAGCACGGCTGCTACGCCTCGCGGCTCCACGCCGGGGTGTTATCACTGTCTGGCAAATCCTCTTCCGGACGAATTCCGTTCCGCAATCGATGCATCGTTGCCAAAAGCGGAGCGAGGCGTAACGAGACGAGAAGGCAACGGGAGGAAAGTATAGCACATCATCAATTTTAGAACAATGAGTCGTAAAAGTCTTGAGAATAGTGCCATGAGAGACAGTAAAATTTCGGAGAGGAAATGTTTGGTATACGATGTGATGTGTTTAGAATGGTTGTGTTGCGAAATTTCGCTGAAGCGCAAAGAAGCGTGGCTTCTGATGGTAGAAAGTGATTCGAAAATCACGATAAGCACTTTGGGCAAGTCTGAAATTTAGGTTAACCAGAAACTGCCTACGAAAGTGGTTATTTTCGTTTTAGTGACTCCAAATCCAGAAACTGCCTACACTGGAAAAAAAACACATTGGATCTCAAGTCCAGACTCTTGAAAACATTGACAAGAAAAAGGACTCTTGATTCAATCAGATTTAAGCTTAAATCAAAAGGAAATCCGCTCAAATTAAGAGGCTTAGTTCTTGATTTAAGCTAGATTCTGATTGAATGAAGGAAGAGTCCTTTTTCTTGTCAATGTTTTCAAGAGTCTGGACTCAAGATCCGCAATGAGTTTTTTTTCCAGTGTATAAAAATGGTTCTTTCCGTTTTAGACTCCAAATTTTCTGAATGCAATAATAGTGATAGTGATGATAGGGATGTGTACATAGAAAAAATGGATTGCTGATTTAACGATTCAATTGTTAAAAAATATGTCCGACATGTTTAAAATGTACATTTTACAATAGCGGAAAGCTAATCGTGGTTAAATTAGCACCTCTTCATTGTAAAGTCTACATTGAAACATGTCGGATACTTTTAACTACAAAATTGTTAAATAAATTGTTGATATCATTTTGTTCCGTGTACCGGTCCAAAACCCGAACCCTGTACGTGGTTCAAACCCTGTTTCTTACTAGACCCAGACCCGAACCCGACCCCGAACTAGTTTATTTAATTATATTAACAAATGTCCTCAAGAAATATTTTTGGTTGTGTTGAATTTGATATGAGTGGACGTACATTTTGGATGAAATTCACAATTTAACTTCTAGGAATCAAGAATATTGGAATAACTTACAATGCAGGAACTTATCAGAAAGCATCAAGATAAAATGTGACGCATAAAGGTAAAAAAATAAAACATTAATGAAACCATCAACAGATAAAAGGAGCAGCCTAATTGGCGTTTGTTGTACTATTATCGACCGGATCAATTGATATAGACATTGAGTGCCTCTGCAGAAAATTACCTCGGTACTCCATTACTTCACGGTGTTCTGAGCACCGGTGTAAGCACGCAGCCTCGGCTCATAAAACAGCGCCATCTTCGTCATCTTTTATATTAAAAAAAGGATTTCCACATATTGTTGTGGTTTCTAACTTCTGGCTTGCAGGTGAGCAATACTTATATCAAGATCGTATTCAGGAAGTATTAAAGTCTGGATTAAAGGGCTCAATGATGTGATTTCATACTATACTAAAAAGCACAGAGCTTTTATGCAAATTGATTTGATTTAAGGGACACCATTTTTTCTACGTTAGTCACTGTCACATCCCGTAATTTTCGAGTAGTTATAGTTACTGAGTAAAATATCGACGCTTTTTCCGTGATCATGCTATGTCCTTGAGTTGAACATTATCATTAATTAAATCGATAAGTTTATGCAGTTTTTCAATTATTTTGCAGTAAGTAGTATACATTTTTCGTATTTTGACGTCAATAATTGATCATTATTTCATAAGATCTTTCCTTCTGACTGTTCTCGATTTGCATTTGCCCCACTCAGAACAAGAATTTTACCAATTTTTTTCCTCATGCGACAAAATCTTATAAAATATAAAAATCCAAGAACCGAACTTTTGTTCCTCTATCACTTCTCAGCGGGTCATCCGATTCTCACGGTGGTGTTATTTATTTCATCCTCCTAACCGCCTATGAAATGAAAACCAACGAGGTTAATATTTTAAGTGAATACTTTCTTTCCAAAGTCCTAACAAGGAACAAATGTTAATTTCTCTCCTTGCTGCACGGCGAGTTCGCCTTCAGTCATTGTGATGGCAATGTGAGCGGCTTAGGAGGTCGAATAGTTGCGTGCAGTGGTTTTGCCGCACAATTGCACAGTCCTGGCAATCGGAGGGGACAGAAATTATCAAATCTTTTCCACGCTCGCTTGAGCTCTATGTGTTACACGTTGGTGCCTACTTGTTGTTTTTTTTTTACGTCACTTTACTGTTGCTTTTCATTTATACTTTAATCACTTTCTTCAATGACAGTATATAGTCAATAGGTCATTCGAGGCACCAGTAGTTTCGCTGCACACTGAAAAACAGTAATCGAAATTGTGTGTTGATAAGGAAAGTAAAACAAAAAATGACCTAAACCTTCGGTCGGCTTTAGGGTTTTCCGGTTTCTCCATTGTTATCTGCGCCAAATTCACAGCGAAATGTACCAAAATCAACACAAAATTTGGTTTTTATTTCACCTCCTATATTAATTAGAAGTAATTGTAACACAAGAACACACATATTTTTCTCATTGCAGAGCGAAATGATTCTGTTAACTTCGAATGGATCAATCTTATCGAACGCCAGTCCCAAATTGGCAGGTCTCTCAAAGTTTAATGAAGCTATTTTTGCTCCCCTCTCGGCTTCATTTCATGGACTCATCTGTACTAGTGGTCGAGCCTGGGATTGCAACGGCACTTATCAGCAACCACAAAGCTGTGCTTCAGAAATGCAGTTTGGCGCAAATTGGAAGCTGAGCTTAAAGACAATGGATCGTATTCGATACATCAAACAGGTATCGATATCGATTGGTTGAAAATGTAAACATAGCCTCAAAAGTCAATCGAGTACACGGAAAAAACGGGTGGAGGATCGGGTACTGCGGCGCAGGGCCTGGCCCCAAACCCGGGTAGGTGAAATTGCTTCACCTAAACCTCGGAGGGTCAGGCCCAAGCTGAAGGTAGGGTCCAGCCCTACCTTCATATCGACGCCGAGCGTAAAAAATCCGTGCTCTCGCATGGATTCGAACCCGCATCGCAGAGATGGTAGACCAGCGCGGTACCACCAGGCTACGAGGCCTCGATACTCGAGGCGGCGAATTTACGCCTCTTGAGTGCAATTCCCCCTCTCGGCATATCAATGACACCTGATCATACGGGCATCAGTCCTCAACTGGCGTTCAGCGAGAAATGACGTTATTCGCTACTCCTGCGCATGCGCGCGCATGCGCAGTAACTAAAACCTCAAAACCCAGTCGGTGGCAGCGTTCGCAACTAGCTCATGGAGGTGTCGTGCCTGTAATCTGTAGGGACGTGAGCTACCTCTCACTGCCCTACCTCTAGTTAGGGCCCCATCCTAAACTCTTTTTTTCCGTGTAATCTAAAGAAACGAATTTTTGTGATGAATTTTCAAATTCGCTCTTTTTCAGCTGTTTTAACTTAAATCCTAAAATTTTTGTTTGAGGTTATGCTCTTTTGTTTTGAGCCAAACGATACATCGAACCACTATCGAATAAGATCCATTCTTGTGCGCTTCTCCGATCGGTAGAATCGCACACGCGCGACCACAAACCCGCGTTTACAGAGATTACAATTCGACGCGGAAACTGGTGAAGCACATCTTAACGACGCGGGAGTAACCTGGTTTGCGGTTCGGGGATCTGAAATCCCTGTCGTGATTAACCTTACTTCTACTGAGTCGATCCATCGTTTTTTTCCTTTCCTCGCGGGAGATTGTAGGTACGGTTTATCTTAGAGGCGTGATTGGCGAGAGCGGGTCACTTGACCCCGGCTATTGCGATTGTATTCGCGTAAGAGGCTGCGATTGATTGTATTCGCAAATCGACGCACGATTGTTCTGAAGGTGTTACAGCGCAGCGGCTGCCGGAAACCGATAGACGCGGAAACACTGGGCACTTCGTCAGTCGCTCTTAATGAAAATCATAGGGTGCTTTCGATAATAGTACTTAATTTTATAACAATATTTGCCAATATAAATTGGACGAAATTAGCAACATCATGAGAATTTTTTAGTTAAGTCTTTATGTTCATGTCAGTTGGGATGGACTGGGTCGAGAATGGAGGAGTTTCTATTAGATTGGTCTTGGAAGTTGCCGAAAAAATCAAAAAGATTTGTTATTTTTTTTATTAAATTTTGTCATTGAAAGTGAATCCCTATCCCTTCCAAAGTGGGTAAATCCTGTTTATCAACTCTTCATAAGCGTTCAAACATGCACACCACTCATAGGATAAAACATATATATTTCAGAAAAAATCCACATAATATGGTGATACTTTTTGATTACTTAAACTAAAGATGTACTTATACGCTGTAAATAATTATTTGAACCTCGAATATGGGTCTCCACGTCGACCTCGTTTCTCTATGCTACGATTTTTTCCGATTTGGGCACTTTATAAAAGTTCTGGAGGCAAGAACAAGTGCCCAAAGTATAGTGGATATTTTTTTTAAAAAAATGCCTTTCGTAATTTGTGGACGGCCCCTATAATATATTATACCGTTGACAAAATATTTATGACAATGTTATACTGCTCACGAATGTATTCTGGTTATTCCTCCAACTTTTAGTAGGTTTCCTGATCTCCTATTGTTAAAACAATTAGTTTGAAGAGCGTTTCCATCTCTCACGTTAGAGCGCTGCATTTGCAAGCCTCATATCATATTTCATACAGGCAGTTTCGCTACCGCATGCGCTATTTCTCATCATTTTACGACTCTACGTGCCTCCAATTCTCATGATCCCTGCACTACGACAAGCCGATCCGATTAGCGCGTTTTCATCGGTGCACCGTTTCTCAGATGTTTAGTAGGGGTTCCCTCACTTAGACATTTTTGTTCGAATTCCGGACCCAGTTCTTTGCCGATGAGAGCTGGCTTAAAACTTCGCTTTGATGCTAGTCTGCTTGCAAAAAAGGGGAGATAAAACCAGTTTATGCTTTTTTTAATGCCCCCCCCCCCCCCCCCCCCGTAAACTGAATGATCTCGGACGATTCTACATGTATTTGCTCCTGGCCACGTACGATGCTGCCCTATAGAAATGTTTGAAGTTAATTTTGTAGTATTAATTCATTAATATATCATAACGTTAATTAATTAAAATTTGCTTAAAACCGTTGCACATTCCTTTTAAGAATCCTCGCATGCCGAGCTTGTCCTAAAAAAATAGAATGCCGAGATCTTGCAAGTTCCGAACGAACGGGCGTAATGTAATCAAAAGACTAAATCACGACCAAACTCCAGAAAGGTGTACTTCATTTTTTTCTTCTTTAAAACCAAAATTGAAGTCTTTAGTAACAGATATCTCAATGCGGGATTTGATGGCACTCGATTCCAAGCAAGTGGAGAATCTAGAAAACTACGCAATTTCCAAGCTGAATCAAACGCATTTCTAGTCAGTTAGTTAGTTAATTTATTTAAAGACATTCAGCATCTTAGGCGAATAACTTTATACAAAAGTTTGGAAGATGGGAGGTTCTGACAAAAAGTACGGGTATACATATACGCTTGCAGTTGATCAATTATTATATAATTCTTGTAAGAGGTAAGCGGGTGATGTTGCCATTATTCGTGTGTGGAAGAAAAGGAGAGCACAGGGAAGTGTTATGCGACTATTCGAAAAAAAAGAGAGAAAAAACAGACACACGCTTTTCAACAAAAAGCCCTAATAAACAGTGTCTCCTCCGTTCCGTGAACTGTCTCCAGCTAAAAAAATTGTATTGCAGGATCAGTGGAAAGTACTTTTCTTTTCATTAAATTTTACAACTACGGGATAAGCTCATTACTTGTGCGAGGTGCTCGATGCATTTCGTGCTGCTTATGCGGTTGCAGTGTTTATCTCCGAAGGCAAGGATGCTTGCAAAAAGTTATCAGGCTTCCACCAATCATGCGACTCGGATGACCTGCGTGGGAGTTCATTTCCAGGACAGTGACCTACAACCCGTTATGTGAGTTGAAGCTGAGTCAAATGAAAATGCAACAAAGCCATTTCATTAAGCAATACCTCAACGGAAAGATACTTGAGATCTCAGACTGAGAAAATAATGTACTGAGTTCACCGATATAATTTGTGGAATTAAGATTTTGGCGTTTATGTACCGTAGTAGATACAGCGGTATTTTCCATAAATGTATTTACTAGCGATGGATTTTAGACCAAAACCGTTCCTTAATGGAAAAAAATGAGCGGTAGCGGGATATGCAACATCTAGGAAATAAAATTCAATGATGAAAACAAAAAATAGAATTCCATAATCACATCATTAAAATATCTGGGAAACCGTTATGCGATTGCTCTAAACTTACAATCCTCATTTCAAACTTTAAAACTTCCTAACTTGCCGTGAGTGGCCTCAGATAGTCTGACATTGATTACGGTGCAACTGAAGTTCAGAAAAAGTTGTTTAGAGCAAAGCATTTGTATCATTTCCACCGTGGTAAAAAGTGATACAAGCTCTGAAAGTTTAGGGAAGTTTATCGATGGCTGAAGCTGAAAATTGCGTACCTTCATTTTTAAAAATCTCCGATTCTTCGTTCTTTTATTTTTGTGTACATAAAAAATAGGATTTACAATGAAAATCTCCTTGAAAGTTTCTGTGAATATTTGTCGATGAACGAAAATCACAGAAATTTTCGAGAAAAACAGGTTTTTAGTTTTCTTTCAAATGGGTATAAAACACAAGAGCGGATCGGAAACTCACAACATCAAAATCGGTAAAACGCATTTTCTAACAATGACCATCAATATTTAGGCAGTCCCTGTTGTTCCCTAATAATAATTGTCTCATTGTAACAGAAAATCAAATATAAAGAGCATCTAGTTACGTAAATCAGAAGATAAACTGTAGTAACAGAGGGTGAAGTTATGGTTGCATTTTTCTGCATCATGAGCAATAACTTGCCGCAACGCCTTGCCTCCCGCTTTTATGAAAGCTCAGAGGAGAAAAGACCTTGAAACTGTCACATGAAAGACTCTGTATGTCACCTTTATCTACGATCCCATAGCTCCTCGCGATTCGTGCGCTATTTTGCGCTGCAAAACGAGATGAATGTTTGCAAAATGAAAATGAATCGCTCTCTTCATCACACCGCTAAAAGAAGAGCCGGAAGTTTCATTCACGCTTTTCTTTGTCTCTTAAGTGCATTTTCCTGCGACGTTCTAAAATGTATTGACCTAATGAGTAATCGTTTGTCTCGGTTGAACTGTGTACGTATATTTATATTTACAAATCGCTTGAAGTTAAGAACTTCCTTTACTCCCAGAATATATAGCTAAGAAATATTGGTGTTCATTTCATCTGGGCCTCTCTAATAGGAAAAAGCTCCGTTTAATTTAGAGGGCGTGCTTCAAAACTGGCAAATTTCCACTGATTACGATCGTTCCTGTTACACAAGTTCGAAAACAAGCCGCAGTATGGGGTCTGCAATTACGTCCCCGCCCCCTTTGCTAGGATTGAAATAAAAAATTGTGGACTTCTAACGGTGGGGGGGATGGGGCTGTATAAGTAAACAAGATCACTGCTTTTACCTACTTGCTGAAGTATTGATTTGCCTTGCATTTGAAATAAGGTCACGGAAAGTGCACTTTTGGCGCCGAAAAGGCACTCGCTTCGTCCTTGACTTACTTTCCCATCCGATTTAATCGCGCGGCCTTTTGACTTCGCTCGGTATGATTGTAAAAGTTTTCGGATCGTTGAATCTCATTCTGGTCTACCGATTAAAACGAAACTTGAATGGCGCCTCGCTCATCACTTTTTTCGTGATATTACATTTCATTGGGAGAGTTCCAAATCGAACACAACAAGGTCCTAAAACTTCTGCACAAGGAAGCTACCACAGACTGCAATTTTAGTAACAGCCTCGAAATATGTGCCTATGATTCTAATTTCCAAAAATGTTTCCTAACGTAGAAATAAAACGCAAAGTTAGGTAATATATTTACGGCAAACCTAACGCAAATAATATTCATTTTTTAATTATTCCAAACAGTAATACTAGCAGTGATACATTTTTGTGTGACGATCACACTGATCTAACTTCATGATTGAGGCCGACATCGGTGTTTTGAAGGTAATATTTTATACGTTACTGCAATACTGCCGTGCTAAGGAAGAACACCGTATGAACATTTGAGAGTTGCCAAATTTCCTTCGATAAAATTATTTCGATTTATTTTTTGGGAAAGTTGTAAATATTTTTCCTTTAAATTTTCAGAATCTTCAGGTGAAATTGCCAACTAAAGTATCTGAAAACTTGGGAAGAAAATATTCATACATTTACCAGGAAATTCGCGTTATATCAAAGGAAATTTGGCAACGCCTGAAGGTTCATACGGCGTTCTTCTTCAGCATCCGTTGCTAATCCGGCCACTGATGTGACGCCTTTGAAGTCTGATTTGCCGTTTTTATTCCCCGAGTCCTTTAATATCCCACATTCTGCTCGTTTTTATGGAAAAAAGTCGGTCACTCCACGCGTGGACAAGTGCGGTGCACGGCGTTTGACAGTTGGTCACTTTAAACAATGGCCCTACGTTGCGACAGAGCATGCGAAGGTTATTGACCAAAAACGGCCTGAATATACTCTCTTCAAAGGTTCCACTAAAAATGACACGCGCAAATTGTGGTCAGCGAATATCTACGTTGGACCGACCGCAGTGAAAGTTCACTTCATTGCACAATACGAGGAATAAATTAATTTTTATTGACGATTCAATTGGTATGCACGCGCCGATAACCGGAAATGGTGCAGTCACTCTTCGGCACTTAAGATTCGGCGCATCGTAAAGAAATTACACTCACCGTAAGAAAAGATACTTACTCCTTGCACCGTGAGAAAAAGAAAGTTCATTTATATTTTTTATTATAATAAAATTAAGGAGGAACTCGGAGTAAAGTTCTCGAATTTATTATTTTACTTAACATGCAGAATTAGACGACTTATTCCCTCGACTGTAGAAGAAACAAGATGGTCCATTCAATCAGTAAAATTGCCATCATTAATCAATTACGACATTCTAAAATGTTGTGCCACGGTATAAGTACAAATGCACTGTATTTATTTAAAAATTCCAAGGAAAATATACTATTGGAAGGAACTCAAAAACTGTACGCTTGATTACAAATTGAAAAAAAAAAATTTGATTAATAATTAAATTACAATTGATTAAAAATGTTTAAATGATTACAAATTGGTTAAGTTGGGCTTCCTTACCCTTTTTCACATGACGACATGCGATTATTAACAAGAGCAACATGTCATTGAATTTTAACCAATGAGTAAAATTCTCAGGCAGGCACCACCTCTTCATTACAATACACGTAGAAGTAGTAAAAGTGGCGAGTAGCATAATAGTGTTGGAGATTGCAACAAGTTCTCACAAAATCGAACATGCAAACTAATAAGCACGCGCATCACTCCACCAGTGTCTCCCATAAATCGCGCCTTGCACTTTTTGGCATTGTTGCCATCCTCCGAGGATACTTTATTTCCTAACGAATACGTAAAAATGATGGAAAAAAGATAGAATTTTAAAGAAAAAATGATTTTGCGGGTGAGTGCGGCACGATGAAGTTGGTACCTAGCGCAACTTTAAGCTCTCACGGTCTCACGGCAGCATTCGTGGAGAACCGATTCCGACCTGCAATGGAAAATTTGCAGGTGTCTGAAATTTGATGAATTTTGTGTTTAAGTGGACTACGGAGTGTACTGAACACCTTTGTTCGTATAACCAACAATTATTGGATAGAATATGACAAAATTATCTAATCTGTTCAAATAATTGTGTTTAAATGGAAAATGCCACCAAGTGACGTCACTGGACGTAGGCAGTACCCATTTCCTGATTTTTGACTCTAATTTTATAAACTTCCTGTGCTAGATAAAAAATCACGAGAAACACTGCGAAATCAGTTTTTTAAGTTTTCTCCGATGGAGCAATAAAAATTTTGCATTCAAATTCTCTTTTGGGCGAATTGAACCAGAAAATTTGAAAAACAAATGTTTTTCTCAGTTTCACGACAACGGTATACGGGATGAACGTGCTTGTTGCAAAGTTTGACAACTGCGCTGCAACATGAGAGGCCCCTGCACGCACGAGCGTCGCCTTTGGGCTTTTGGACTCGTCGCGACAGAAAAGCACCATATGCGACCTTGCGATGGAAACCCGGGTTTGCTCGGGATACACTGCCGCTACAAGAACGGGGCGGGGGACAAAACCATGTCATCGTCGCGAGAGAGTAATGACGCAACCTTGAAAGGCTGCGCAACAGGAACTCATAGCCTTTTCGATACTCCGGTGCTTTTATGGCGAGCTGAATACGAGAGTATTGTGCGCCCCATCGTGATGCTACGTAAAGGCTTGAATAGTTCATGTGATGTGGGATCTCGTATTCTAACAAAAGATCACAAAAAAGAATCCCTATGGAAAACTGTTAATCGTTTGTCCTGGAATTGGACACGCATTTTGTAATAAGGAACCACTATTTCTGGCTCATTTTAGAAACAGCATATGTGTCATTGGTTTCCCTGTGCAGAAAGGTGATTGTTATGGCAGGGCCATAAATGGTTCCTTATTGCAAAATGTACTCCAATTTGTGCTTCGGTTATTGCAATTGTTTTTGGTTTTTTAAAATGAGATTCTGTCAATATTATTGTACTAGCTGCAGCATGTGTGTCTTGATGGTACAAATATCGATATCTTGTCCTTTTCATTTTTCTTCCAATATAACTACACCGAAAAAAAAGTGAAGTTGATTTAACATTCTAGATGTCAAAAAAGTGTGCGAGAACTCACACAATGCAAAATTACCCGCTATGGCAATTACCTTTACATATTGACATTGCTGAAGTAGCAATTCAGCATTTCGTAAGATCTCGCACACTTTTTCTCGCACATCCAGAATGTTGACGTAACTTCACTTTTTTTCAGTGTACGGTCTGAGTTGGTCTATTTTGTTATCACCAACCTGGGCGCGTACCTATCAAAGTAGATAAAATTTATCTGTGTCTCAGCGGATGGTAGTCAAAAATTACAGCTTGAAATGCATTTAGTAATTTTCGAATGATAAGAGGCAGCCAGCTCTGTGTTTGTCCCTTCGTACTGACCTCGGGCCAATAGTTGTAACAAGTAGCAACGTTCTTTGCGAAGTAACATCTATGTTTGTATTGGACGTACATTTTACAAATCTTCCATTCATCAGGTTTTCTTCGTAAACTTCATCAGTCAAAACGACGTGATCCTTTAGCTGACCTATTTTTCCGACAGAAAATGTGTCAAAATACCACGAGGAACTTTGTTGTTAGATTTTCTTTTGATTAAGAAAATGATCCATGCATAAGTCAGACATTCATTTCAGATCCATCGTGATTCACACTGACAATGGTTTCTCAGAAAATCATTGCTGACATAAAACCTGTAGCGAAAATAAAAAAAAGTACCATAAACTCTTGTTTATTCTGACAAAAAGCTCACAGATTAACCGAAACCATTGTCACCGCCGGTATATATGAGCAAATTCATACCACGTCCCTACGCTTCACCGGGAAAGTAGGTTCCAAGCGCCTCGACTTGAAAGAGTCATCCGAAATTTTAGGAGGTAAGTAGATTGGACAAGCGACAAAAGGAGTCCCCTCGGTAGATCGACGAGACTAGATACCAGGTTCTGGTTCTTTAAACAACGGCATAAACCCAGTGTTGTTGCCGAGATTCTGCCGATTTGCACCGTCTCGAGAGCCAGAGAAGTGAGATTAGCGGAGTAATTTGCACTTAATGGCAAGTTTGCTTCCAGGCGCACGTGCAACTGGCGGTTTTGTGCCTGTTAATTTCAAGCACTTCGCAAACTCACTTCTTCGTCCCGTGTAAACGAGCTTACCAAAGTTGCCAAACCAAATGATTGAACGTGTCTGAATAATTGGAATCTAACAGGAACGCACTAATTCCCCACTTGGAAATAAAGAGTTGGGAGTAGTTTTCAATTCGTAAATTTTCTTTTGATAAAAATTAAGTCAAGAACAAATATTTTGAACGTGAAAAAAGGCGTTGAAATTTGTCCGTAGCGTTTGAGGACTATGCATGACTAAAGCTTCAAACCTTTTTCTTTGGGAAAAGAGGTCATCCTGAGTCCAAACTCTCAACAATTTTGACATGAAAAAACACTCTTGATTCAATTGGATTTTTTAGTGAATCGAGAGGAAATCCGCTTAAACTAAGAGGCTTTTATTTAAGATTTCAGCAAAAATCCGAATAAATCAATAGTTTTTTTCTTGCAAATTTTTTTAAGAGTCTGGACTCCAGATCCAGGGTCTTTTTCGCCCAGTATTTTCTCCCTTCTAACGGCATGGCTCATAATCTACAATAGATGTAATTTAAAATTTGTTAATTATACTTGAAAAAGTTATATGAGTAGATTGAGGGCTTACGTGTGGTACCAAAGCAAGCTCAATAATTTATGAATGACCGATTTTTCTTTATTCATATTATTTAGGTTTAAATTTTGAGTAGAGGAAAACTAAAGAGTTCTCCGTCGAGATCGACAAAGGTGGAAAAAGAGGGACAAAAGCGTGGTATTTAGTGGCGTGTGGAGACGACGACGGCGCCGGCGTGGTTACCAAAGATCCCGTAGATGCTTATCGTTGCTCAGCTCAGAGGATGCTGCATGCTCTATTGGTAAATAGGTTAGAGTTTAGTGCAAATATTGTCACGACTTGGTCGACTCGTCCCCGTCTAGACTCCCTCTGGGTCCCTTAATCACGCCCTGTTCTCCTCGGTTATTCTTGTGTGCTCTTTGGGTCACAGCTCACAACACTGTTACACATGCCAATAAGACTCACTCACCGTAAGGAATAAGAGATTGCGCTTGCAAGTTCTGAAAAATTCTCGCGGGCTACCGGATGTTAGAAAAATCTTGAATGTTTCTGGTTGAGATGAAATATTGCGTAAGTTATACCTACTCCTCCAGATGCCAGCTTCCGGAAGATCTCTACCATGACAGTTCCTGTGGCGGGTAGGCGTCGCAGAACGCCCTAGCGCGCCGTAAAAGCGGCTTATATGTATACATACCTATACCTACTAATGAAAGTAAGTTGGAATTTTTTAGCCAAAGAGAGATCCGCTGTCTGATAACGCGTCTGCTGCTGCCTTTATGAATGGTCCTAAATAGTGATGCACCACACAACGTATCTCTTCGATGGAAAATTGTGCTCACATGAGCTTATTCCCTCTGTTTTCAGATTTCCAGTTTTCTGGATTTTTAACGCACGTTGGCTAAAGAATTCCATCTTACTGTCTTATGACTCGTGCGTCTACCGCAATCAGTTTGTACTAATTAAGGGGCTGAACTTGCCACACAGGGGCTGATCAATTTATGCAAACCAAAGAGAGAAGCAAACAAGTCAACCTACTCGGGGTTTCAATCAAACCGTTCACGATAAAAGACCTCTGACGGCGCGTTTGTGGGTGTATTTGATACTGCGTGCATTGACTTAATGGGACATATTGATAGTGAAACACAAAAACCACTTATCTCGGTTTGCAAAGTTGCAGACTTCGCGTCATACTTATTACTTTTTAACTGGAAAACTACGCAATGTCAATTCTTAAAACATTCCGTGGTATTTCTTCTCTATCATACGAAGCAAACCGTTAGAAAATTTCAAGGAATGAATATTGCTTTGTTCTCCTTTCAAAAAATAAAACATGAGCGGAGCTTTTTAAACACCGCAAACGAGATGCGTGGTTTGGTAGTTTCACCGTCGATATGCAAATAGTCCGTAAGTTTTTTGGGGTTTCTTTTCCTCCAACTTGTAACTATGTCATTCTCATTCGCGGTGTCGATCACAAACAAGTTCTTGTGAACATTTTTTGAACGGGAAGGCGCATTGCGTTCTCGATCGCTCATCGCCCACCCGTTTATAATGATAATCGGATATTCAAGATATTCTGGAGCCTTATCTAATGAGTTCAAAAATCAATCAGTTTCGGAATTAATTAACAGATCCAGTTTTAAGCCTGCTCAACTCATACAGTTTCGAAAGAAGATTTACACCCACGCGAGACAAAGTTTGAAAGTTCCGTACAAAGACCTAATTTCAGCTTATTGTTAGTCCAAACGGTTGCAGGTATGTAGGTGTCTGAGCCAGTGTATTGTAATAATTGGAGCCGAAAATCAGGGATAGAAACAAAGATAAATAGAGAGGTATGGAAAAGTGTTGAAGAAGTATTGCATGTTTATCAACAAGTGGGGAGAATATTGTCCTTTCTAAGTACGGTAGGACCTCTGTTATCCGCGATTACTGAAACCGTGGCACCGCGGTTATTCGAAAACCGCGGGTAACCTGAGCCGCGAACGGTCTTAGTCTAAGAATTGGAGTGTTAAATCTGACCCATGGTCAAGAGGTGAATTGAGCCAAACTCGCAAAATAACTGCAAATCCAAAACCGAACACCACTTCCTATAATTTCTCCGAGAGAGATATCTGTGCGGATATAAAGGAGTCAACCCAGCCAATCAGTCATTCAGTCACCCATTGCTGATAGAAAACATCAAGGAACCGTGCCATTTTGACCCCTGCCACGCTGAGCGCGAATCCGGTACGAATGACCACCTCCGGTTGCCAACTCGGGTGATCATAAATCCGATCATTATAAGCAAGCGTTATAAAGTTAATATTGAAGTTAGTTTTCAGCAATAATAATCGGGATATGATGGAAGGAGATGACAACTAGCCTGCCTCCGTTAGTTTTGACATATTCGCGCGAACCGCATATTTGGTCTGCTTGACAGAGCATATATCACGGAAGAGAGCTGAGCAGCTGAGAAAGTTGAGGCGGGCGACAAGAAAATGAAGCGGTGGCGAACCGTGAATGATCGATTATCGATGAGTCCCAATTTGAAGCTATGGTACAGAATCGATTATTCAGGTGTTCGTTGTGAACACCCCAATTATCGATCCTTTTTCATAGGTTTAAATGGCAGATCAATCGATACATCGCAAAGCACGCCACGCCACTGAAATGAATTTATAATGAGAAGACATTTTTTGAATGTTCTTTTCTTTGCTCGCGAATGGTTTCCCGACAAAATTCCGCTATTTTGAGTCATTAGTGCCTCCCCAATTTTTTCCCTCCCTCTTGGTTTAAGTACCCACAAAGTTTTAGAGGGGAATTGACATTTAAAAATGAAAGGATAATCCAGATCGTGATGCAATTGCAGTGAGTTAATCACGTAAATATCAAACGAGACCCCAAAAAATACTACCGGACTCACCTTAGTCAGAGCGTAATCTTGGCACGAGCTTTTGGCACGGACCACTTTCCTTCGTTCATATCTACAGTTTTTCCACCCATATTGTAGTTGAATATTGTGACTTTAGAAAGTTTGCTTACCTAAAACAGAGAGAAACATAAGTTCGATTAGCAAATTGTGCAAAACAAATCAAAACAAAACAAAAAAAAAAACACATGTAACGTTTGATTTTTTTTTACCTCCCACTGAAGCATTAAACGTCAAAGAGTTCAGTGGCGATGCGTGAATGGTCCATTATCGATATTTCCCCATTTGAAGCTGTGATAAGGAATCGATTGTTGAGATGTTCGTTGCAGACTCCTTGTCTATCGATCTTTTTCTATGGGTTTAAATGGCTGATCAATCGATACATCGCAAAGCATGCCATGCCTTTCACTGGAAAAAAACCACATTGGATCTAGAGTCCAGGCTCTTAAAAATATCGACAGGAAAAAGTACTCATGATTCAATCAGAATCTAGCTTAAATCAAGAACCAAGCCTCTTAATTTAGGCGGATTTCGTTTTGATTCAAGCAAAAATCCGATTGAATCAAGAGTATTTTTTCTTGTCAATGTTTTCGAGAGTCTGGACTCTAGATCCAATGCGTTTTTTTTTTTTTTTCCAGTGCGATTTGATATTCGATTCGGGTTTTAAGTGTATTCAAAACATTAAAAAGCGCTTCTTCCGTCAAAACAAAGGAGGTTGAAAGCTAGGAGTTGCCGGAGGCCTAGGACTTCCGAGGACAAGTGAAAAAGTGTTCGAAACTGATGAATCTGAGTCCCCCTTTCTCCGACCCAAAATAAGATGTCCGTCCTCGAGCCTGACATGACAGAACAATGAGAGACCTAGCCTACTAAAATCAGCCGCGAGCTAATTTAATAATCAGAGTAGAACCCGAGGAGGTTGATCTCTCCTGCAGCGCTGACAACCAGCTCATCACATCACTTTCTTTGCTCCGTATTCTGAGTCTAATGGCAAGTTTGTCCGCGATCATGCCAATTTCAAACGACCGCTCGTCACATGGTTACAGGCATTTTTATGAGGTTAACACTCTACTGTAAACAAATATCGGTCCTGAGAAATGATAGGTAACAGAGAGATAAATGAGCGTTTATTAAAATTTTGACTTTAAATTGTTGAGCTTTTATAAGTTTTCCCTCCTGCACTGGAAAAAAAACACATTGGATCTAGAGTCCAGACTCTTGAAAACATTGACAAGAAAATGGACTCTTGATTCAATCAGATTTAAGCTTAAATCAAAAGGAAATCGGCTCAAATTAAGAGGGTTGGTTCTTGATTTAAGCTTAAATCTGATTGAATCAAGAGTATTTTTTCTTGTCGATGTTTTTAAGAGTCTGGAATCTAGATCCAAGGTGTTTTTTTCCAGTGTGGCAAGTAAATGCAAAAATAGAATATGAGCATAATAAGGGGGAAAAAAGATATGTTCTCATCTGAAATATAGGTTTAGAAAATTATTTTACTTGAGTGACGAAGGTTTCTTACAAGATGATCACACATCGGGGAAAAAACGAAACACAACATACCTTAAAGCAATAGTTCTCATTTAATTTGCAATTTATTTGTAAGGTAGCAAAGGGTTAAGTACGTAAAATGACTATGCAAACTCATGTATATGTACATTATCGGGAGAGAGTAGCAACAACTGGCGTAGATGAATAATTTGTTATGTTCCTACAAAGCAAAATGTAGATATTCATGTCCTCAACGACACTGTTTGATGAGGAGCATCCTTGACGAAGGGCGCACAGCTCATGTGAGGCGATGCATGCAATGCAGTGACAAAAGGATGCAGCAAGTCAAAAACACCACTTAGAGGAGAACGCCACGGAAAGTAAGTATCACAATTCCAACAATACTACTCACTAATTTTGGTACTAGGTATGAGAGTAGTTGCACCAGTTAGAAGTACGGCAATTGAGTCTGCCTAAAGTGCGGTTGGATCAGCCGTACCTCTGGCTAGTACTACTCTCATATCTAGTGCCAGGTTCGGATTAAGATACTTTTTTCGGTGTGAATTTTCTAAAAGTGTTATGTCATTTTTCATGGTGCGTGTTGAAAAATTTTAAGGCTTCAATTTTAATTTTCTTACCATCACTGATTCCAGTTATCTATATATTTAATATATTACTAATTTTACAAGGACTTGCTCGCAGGAGAAATGATAAATTAATAGATTTGAAATTTCGTGCACCCCTCCTCCCTCCCTTTGGCCGATCGTTAAAAATTATTATTCCGCCAAACAGCTAGGAAGTTTTAAAATTATCTTGATGGCGCGGTTCTCGAACTCAAAATTTATTGAACGTCAGTTTCCTATCATGATTTATCCTACTCGCGGCATTTTTAATTTTCTACAATGATCATTCGCTTTGGCTCCACATTTTCCGGGGAAGAGGGGGTTGGGGTGAGAGGAGGAGATTGGGGTCAGAAAAAATCATCGAGATTAAAAAATTGTGTCCTGACAGAAATGACCACTAAAAGCGGAAGCATGGTAATCGAGCTACCAGCCAAAAATAAAATAAACAAGTAATATTTCAAGCTATATGTAGATAAGAAATGGTTAATTTTTAATCAATTAAAAATTTTAATATTTTAAAAATTTGAAACTTACAATAATAATATATATAATAATATTTTAATTTGGAAAAATTGAAAAAAATTTAAACAATTTTAAAATTGTTTAATCAATTACCATGTTCTACACAGCTTAGCCAGCCAAATTTATATCAGTATGTACAAAAGCAGAAACTTGGCATGAATGGGCATTGTTGAGCTTTTTTCACTTTCTAGGCTGCCGTCATTTCCACTAGGTTATCCAAATTCAGGAACCACTTTCAGGCGGCGCAGCACGGGCATAGATCTCGGGCCGGTGACGTAATAGCCGCGAGTAAAAACAACAACAAAGCCTCGTCGGTCGTGGACCCAAAAGCGGAGGAGCCGGCCCAGAAGGCGTCCGAGTGACCCAGTTCCCTTTTTCGGATTTTGAGCATCCGAATTCCCGAAATATCCGCGACCGGTCGCCAAATCTGGCCCTTTTCGTTCAGTCTTCCAAATTATTTGACTTTCATCTGTCGAGGTAATTAGCTCTCGTGACTGATGGCCGATCATCATCGATTTTCAGAACTCGGAAGCAGTGGCTTTGCCTAAAATACACATTTCTAGACTCGACGCGAATTGAGTGGAGCGTGCCACATACAGACAAATTGGACGCCGTTTCGAAAAAAGTGATCTATCCATTTAAGACCTCCGTTTCACTTTTCTGCTGAGTGGCTGAATTATTGTAGCCGTTCCCGGTTTTATGATGTTTCAACTCGTAAATACTCATGTTAATTCTTAACCCAATTTCTGTCAACAGGAAAAGTTTCATCCAATATTAAGAAATCTTGGTTTACTTAAAATTTCAGTTCAGACAATTCATTGCCTACCTAACATAAGGGCGTGACTACAACCAACAATGAACCCTGTCCTCTGTACAATTTAATGCTTTTCTGGGTTCATCTTAATGTGTAGTTACGCCCCTATGTCAGCCACGCGACGAATTAAAACCTTTAGTCATGGAAACCGAAGTTTTTGTTAGCCGGACTAAGATTTGTATTCTCCACGAAAGACTTTCGGTAACTTGAATTGAATTTCTGGCCCAAGGACTAAAAGCTTCGGTTACTTTTACCGAAAATTCGAGTGTTCTATATTGACTGAAATTCAATCATGGTAATCTAAGTTTTTTTTCCTCGCGAAATGCCTAATTAGATCGATAAACAATTTCACTCAAGAGCCAATGCATACAAAAGCTCTTACAATTTTTCACATAGGATATTCCACAATTAAACAATAATACGGAAGTATGATTGGTGAAACCAAAGCTGCGAGGAATGTAGGAGGGCGAATTTCATCACCGTTGTACCTTGTCTTTATTAGGAATTCAAACTTTCCTGTTTGACTCATTACCATTTATTTAAAAAAGTATTTCATTCTTATTTTTTTTCCTGAATTGCAAATCTTTTGAGCTCATTGTCACTATAAGTTCCCGTACCTAATAAATTTTCATTTTTCGTAACAATTTGTTCAACCGTTCTACGAGGTCAATTTCCATGATTTTTGCTATTGACCGGCGGTAATTCCTAAATGTGCCGGCTTGTGTAAAACCTAATCCACGCAGGGACCCGCGAAGCGGGCTTTAGAGGGCGCGAGGTACCTTCCGGGGGTTGGGCTTTTTAGCGGCCAGGGGGCGTAACGTACCCCCTGTATGCGTTTCCCTAGCTCCTTTGTTTCTATTTTATTCTCCCTCTTGTCAGGTACGTGTTTTCTTATATATATTTGTTCTTCTTCTGATTTCCCTCTTCCTGACTTCCATAAGTCCAGGAGTTATACGACAAAGTCGGCCGGATACAACGGAAAAAATTAATGTAGCTCACTGTGCCAAAAATCCCCCATTGGGTTCCTTATGACCCCCTGAATCCCTCCAAAAAAGTCCTTATTGATAGCGTGCATGTAACTACAAGGAACCTCTAATTTTACCTAACATCGCCAAGTCACGCCGAAAAATTCCACATTTTTCATAAAATATTGCAACAATGGCACCGTCACGAATCTCGAGGTAAAAGCAGCTTGATTTTCAGCCGGATGAAATCGTAGGCTGACCGGTCCTTCTGCGACGTTCCTCGCCCGACTTGGCAACGGAGGAGGATGTACAGAAGGAATACTGGCGGCTAATCATATGCAAACCACTGGATCTGGGATATGCGATTGCTGCGCTAACTCGGCTTGCACCGGAACTAGCCGCCGGCCCTCGCGTCGCCGCGCCGCACACTGGACCGAATCCAAGAGACAAGTCGGACAAAATTTGGAAACTTTGAAAGCTTATATTTTCGAAAATACGAGACGAAAAAGTCCAAGAGTGGTTTCATTGTTTTTTTCGTGAAATTTCCTTTCAGTGACACTCCATGAAATAGATTTTGTGATAAAATGACCATAACAATTTGAAATTTTAGTCAGAAATTTCATGTCCTACCTTTTCTGTTGGTTCGTGCGCCGCCGCGTTGGCCGCGGTGCTGCGAAAAGGAAAGTAGTTACACCCGTAACGCACGCTGCGGCACCACTACGGACCATCCGCGATTGCACCGATTAATCTGCGATGTTGCCATGCATTAAACGAGGCGAATTTCAACACGAGAAAGGAGAAAGGGAATTGGACACCCGATTGACCTTTCGGGCAGTTGAGCGAATTAAAACGATCGCTATAAAATCAGGTACTTCGGGTGCCCCGAAACAACATATAATGTCGATAACGTCGAGTACAAAAATTACAGTGGCGCGGCGTGAATTGCGATATATCGATTATTATGCCACTTATACCTGTGGTAAAGAATCGATTATTAAGGTGTTCGCTGCGAACACCCTGTTTATCGATCCTTTTCCATAGGTTTAAATGGCATAACAGTCGATAAATCGCAAGGCACGCCACGCCACTGAAAAATTAGTTTCAGGACTGTTATTCAGTTTTACCGGGACCTCACGGAATATAATAAATCTTCCCTGCGGTATACTTTGATAAAGCCCACAGACTAATATTTCAAATACATTAACATATTTACATATGATAACAGTTCAATTATTCTGATGATCGTGTTCATAATCCATCGATAAAAATCAACCTCACAGTCATAAGAAATTTAGTTTTCGGGGCTAATGTAACCTTCACTTATTCGAGTTTACTCAGAAAACCAGCCTCTGAGCTCTCAGCTTTACGCAAGTTCCATGTTTGTGGAGATGTAACTTGGAACGGACCGAAAAAAGTAAACCTCAATCGAAAAATTAAGATGTTGGTAACGGCTTCGATAAAGACTGGACTTCGGATTTTGATGGTAACCAACGCTTGAAAAATCTCCAAGAGATACGCAAATTAATGCGTTAAGTTCGAGTTATTTTCGACTAATATTCTGACGGTTAGAAGACAATCAGGCTAAAATTTTTGTACAATATTACAGTGTGCAATACAACATCCGTCAAGTTTGCAATGATGTTCCGGATCCGACCGCTCTCCTCATCAAAACTGGTCATTCTACATTATTCTACACGCGTGATAATGGAGGAAGGGGATGTATTGAGAGGTGGTTGTTTGGTAGGAGAATGGTAGAGGGTGAGGAAGGAAGATGAGTGGCGACGGTTCTGCACCGCAGTCTACGGATCAGAGAGTAAAAGAAGGTACGGTACGGCTACAGACCGAGCGTTCGGCATCGCGGTACGGACCGAGCGTTTGGCTTAACGAATCAGTAATGACCGACTGGATGCGTAGATACTGGCGCACCGGGCGTCGAATGCCGGCTAGAGGATATTCCCGGAAAACGGTAAGTAGGCCGCAATGGAACTGGAGGGAAGGCCTCATGAGACCCAGATGAACACAAACAGACAAAAACATGGCCTAGTAAACGAGCGAAACGTTTGTCAGAACTACTGCACTTGATGTAATTCTCTCTTTCCACGCGCCACAAGTCTACTAACATGATTGATGAATACAAAAGAGGGACTTAGTTAAAATCTAATCGAACCGTAGGGATTTCAATGTTTTTGGTTACAGTTAGTGAAAGAAATGATGTGACTAAATGACAGTGCCCATGTGCATTTAGAATATTGGCGGTAAAAAGTATTGTCACCTTCCGAGAATTGCCACCGAATGACAAGGGCGCGTTGCAAACTAACCCCAGCAGGCTGATTTTTGAAATTGATAGACGAAACCAATAGACAAAGAATATTCAGTGAAAACAGAGCAATTCTGTAGGTGGAAGTGGGTGGTCGCAATGGACAGAGGGTGCAATAGTCCAACTAACAACAAATCACGAGAAAGAGAGAGGTCCTGTGACAACCACCCGTTTCGACAAATTAAGGATTGCTTTATTTTCTCTTAGTCTTCATTATCTTGTTGTTTCGTCTTAATCTCACTAATTAGCCTGGAGATCAGGTTGAAAAGCTGAAACCTCTCCAAACTGTCAAAACAGCTCCATACGTTACACGAAAAAACATGATATGGCTGATTTAACAATTTTGTAGTTAAAAATAGTGTTCGACATGTTTCAATGTAGATTTTACAATAAAAAAATGCGGATTTATCCACCCCCAAGGTTAAATTAGCTTTCCACCATTGTGAAATGTGCATTTGAAGCATGTCGGACATATTTGTTAACAATTTAATTGTTAAATCAGCAATCCATTTTTCTCCGTAAATATTGTATTTTATATATTATATCTTTTCTAGATTGGTACGCACTTTGGTGCAAGACGCCTATTAAAAGCTCTTTGGGTAGAAGGAAATGGGAAGTTGAGAGTGCCCTAGCCGCGGGACCCGGGCCGGGCCGGGGCTAGGCCAAGGTCAACAGTGCGTGACCCGCAACCGCGCGCGTTGATTGGTCCGATGCCAGTCAGGAGTCAGGTTCGGATGCAATTCGTTCTGATCACGACTCAACCACCGAGTCCGCAATGAAATCCTCAGTACATACCAACGACGACGACGACAGTACTCTAAGGAAGAACGCAGTATCAACTCTCGTACGTTGCCAAATGTCTATTGGTAAATCACAAATTTTCAGGGAAACTTGCGAATATTTTCCGTTCAATTTTTCAGAGAATTTTCTTCGTAACGTGATCTTAGGTATCTAAAAATTTCAAGGAGAAATATTTATAATTTTCCTAAAAAATGAATGTTTTAAAATGGGAAATTTGGCAACTCTTGGATGCTCATACGGCGTTTTTCCTCAGCACAGTAGACTATGCGACAGATGTGTCTCGATGCCGATCGGCGCACAGGGGATCGAGTCAATCAGAGAGGTCGGACATGAAATTCAAAACTAAAAATGCAAATTTTGATGTTTAATTCGTCGCATTTTAGATTTTAAGAGGTGCTTCTGCAGATAAATTTCGCGAGGAAACCGATGGAACCACTTTTAAAACCTCAAAGTTTTGTACGGACGGGATTATAAGCTGTTAAAGTTTCCAAATTTTTTCCGACCTTTCCCATTGACTCGATCCACTGTGTGCCGATCGGCGACCGATTCGGCTCCTCCCCATTTTTAGAGTGTATCGGCATTTCAACTTGCTTTGTTGGGTCGGACGAACCAAGTTGTAATTTCAGAGGAGAAAGATTTGGACTGCGTTTTGCAATTTATTTGAACTAAAAATTCTGGCCCGGTTCAAAAACAACGTATGTGCCATTAGTTTCCCTAAGCACATAATATTTTTTCAGATGAGCCAGAATTAAGAATTCCAAATTGCAAAATTCAGTCCATTTGAAGAGGCGTGTTCATAGTCGTCACCCATAAGCAGCTTCTCTCCTTCTCCCATGTGGTTTACATTATGATCATAAGGGAGGTGCAAGGAGATCCTTAACATAGCATCATAAAAAGGACGATTTTTGCAAACTTTGAGTATTCAGCCTTAAAACTTTAGAAATGAGTCCTTGAAAGAAATTACAATGATTTGCCACTGAAAAAAACAAAACATCACCGCCTCGTAAAACTTCGTAGTACACGGCATGATGGTGGAAAATGAATTTTATTCTTCTCTTGTGTTGAATCAGGTTGTGCGAAAACAGCGGATGCCCATTTTTTCAAATACTTCAAGTGAGGGGCCTGGAATACAAAGCGCATAAGTGCAGTTCTTGAAAAACTTGAAAATTTATTCATTTCAAATAAAAATAGTCTAAATGCATATTCTGTGACAAATTCGCGTCCAAATTCCAATTTTTATGCATCAAAAAGTCAGTTTCAGAACTTTCTTTCCGCCATAAGGATCCATGCAATTTCGATACTTTAAACACATATCTATCCATGGCGAAAACTACACTTATGCGTCTTGTCCTCCCAACCCTCAAATGGTACTTTTTAAGAGTCTGTGTAATTTCAAAAGGAATGGAAAGATTTCGCAGTCTAGGTATAACCTGGACTTTCCATTTAACCGGGCATCTTGGCACCACTTGTTAAACCTTTTTGGGGTGCGGACACTACTGAAAAGTTATTCATAGTGATGAAAGTAGAATAATATAAATGAGGGAAATTTCAAGAGCGAGATTGATAACGTCCCGCGCTGATGAGACGATTTTACACTTATCCGAGGTGTTTTGCGTGTCCACTCTCATTACCTGGAATTGGCTGCTTTCAATTAAGAAGCTCCAACCGAGCTACCGTAACACAGATATTCGTGCCTCTAGCCATATTGCCTCGGTACACACTCACAATAATGGATTAATAGTAGGTTTCTGAGCGTACTATTAATATAAATCTAACACGGACTACCGTTCCGTGTGTCTGCTGGTAACAAACAGCCCTACGTCACTTAATGACCACTACTTCCGACAGAAATTGTTTTAAAGTATCTTTTTGTAGCTAATTTTGTTTCCGTCTACGGTTGCTGATGCATTCAAACGGCAGAGACTGCTTGTGATTTTGGAGTAATTCTCGTCATTCCATACAAAAACTAAAAATCGTTCATCGCACGTATCCATACTTGTTACAAAAGTGCGATTAGAAAAAAAAATATACTTACATTTTCTGCTCTTTTTCTTCCTTTTGTGCGAGAAATCAGTCTACTTATTTTAGTGATCCTTCAGGAGTATTGCAATTATGGTATTTTTTTACAACTTTCCGTGTTTTAATACATGCCAGCGCACAAGCATGTTCTCCGTTTGTGCGCGCTGACCGTTATAATTCCAACATTAGTAAATGTCATTTAAACGCTTAGAACATAAGGGACTAATGGACTTAAAATTCAAAATACTGTAGGGCCATGTACTAGGTACGCATTTCGGTAATTGACAAGGGCTAAAAAGTGAAATTACAAATAAATACAAAAATGGTTTGGTCATGTGTGCTGAGTGATTAATTCCTCTTCCTTAGTGGTCCCTGTTGGCCGCCCCTTTCTTCTAAATTACATAACTGCAATATCAAGGTACTTTTAGAGGAGGATATTTACGGATTATTTTGGGCGCAGTTTCCAGAACGAGTATTAAATTACCCGGGTCAACGATCGCGGTACGAAACTGCAGCGATTAATTACCTATGAAGACGCTTAAGTTAAATACCTACATTCCTACCTAGTCTGATAATAAAATACCAAAAATACGAGAGACTGCGTGCTTGCGTTTGATGGAGGTATCTTCAAAGATTCATTAGGCGGTTTGCTCTCTAAAAAATATAAAATATTTCCGGACATCATGGGGGGAGGGTCAATGCACACCAAATTTAGCTATGATTAGAGTAATGACCATTAAAAAAAATTATTTACGTCTGATTTTCAGTTTTTGATGCCCTCACCATTTTCATCATGGATGTTATGAGCATAGAGCCGCGCCATAATATCATCGTCTGTTTTTTCCTACGGTTTTTCTTCTTCGTTTTTCTTTCAAGAGAGTGAAGTTAGTGTCCAACCTGCGTATGCTTATATTGCAACAACAGCAGACATTCAAAATCTTACATACGATCGAAATTTGATGGTACAACTGTTTCACTGACAGCGCTCGTCCTTTTAATTGTTAAGTTATAACTTACAATCTTGTCAAAAAGCTTGTCCCTTATAGTCTTTATATGAATTCTATTAATGTCGGATCCAAAATAAAGGATAAAGGGCAACTCTGGCCACAAGTTCTGTATTTGACTTTTATTTTGAAAACAAATTTCTTTCCTAAAATGTATGTAAAATTTCTACAAACATCCTTGATTTTTTAATGAAGTCTTTTGTGCAAGGATGCAATCTTACATACGTAACGTCGCACGTGATGCAGAAGACGAGGAAGTAGTCAGGGCACTCAAGACACCGTCCAAAATAAGTTCACCGTCATTCTCTCCCTTGACACTCCCTAACCTTTCTTCAAACCTGCATTAATGTGCAGTTCAAGAAAAATGTTTGCAATCTATCACAGAAATAGGATTTTTTTGCTTTCCTTTTAGATCCTAGCACGGCAGTACAGACCCTTCCGCAGACGGAGGCACCGCGGCGTGCTCTTCTTGAGCCGCGTCAGATTCAGCCACTCGCAAAGTGCGTTTTCGTGAGCTATTGTTACCGTCTAAGTGGCTAAAATTAACTCAATCTCGGCGCAATAATTGCAGGCCGGGAGCAAATCATCATTAGATTTCAGTTTCCAGACGCAGGAGCCAGGACGCGCCGCGCTCTGCCTTGCTGAGGAAGAACGCCGTATGAACATTTGAGGGTTGCCAAATTTCCTTCGATAAAATGTTTATTTTTGAGGAAAGTTATGGATATTTTTCCTCGAAATTTTCAGGAACCTCAGGGGAAATTGCGAGCAAGATCATCTGAAAAATTGGAAAGAAAATATTCATAAGTTAACCAGGAAATTCGTGTTTTGTCATGGAACATTTGGCAACATCTGAAGGCTCATACGGCGTTTTTCCTCTGCGGCTCCAGCTCCGGGGAGCTCATTTCGGGGAAGCTCACCTGAGCTCGGTGGCGTCGTCTTGCTTTTCCGCCGTCCGGGATCGAGACAGTAAAGCTGCGTTTTCATTTCTGATGACCGCGCAAGTTGCTGACTCAAGATCTTGCTCGGCTTGTAAGTTCACTGACCGAGGGCTACGAATGCACATTAAAGCGCAGCGGCTCAATCCTTTAATATGGCTTCGTCCCGGCCACTGAGCCACATGCGAATATAGGCTGCCAAAAGAAACGTCAACGAACAATTTTAAGCAAAAATCGCCGACCGTGTTGGGATTCTGCGAAAAGGAAGTAACTGTTAATGTGGTTCATCGGATCGGAATGCTGTGATGACAGTATATGCATGCGCTTAAAATAATACAGTCGTACTATGCGTTAGTTGCCATTAAAGTGCGTTTTCATGATCGTCATGCATTTTGTCCCGCAAAAAACTCTGCAAAATTATCGAAACATTTTCAGAAGCGGGCGTGAATGATCGAATATCGATATTTCCCCATTTAAAGCGATGGTAAAGAATCGATTATTAAGGTGTTCGTTACGAACACCCTCTTTATCGATCCTTTTCCATAAGTTTAAACTGAACAGAAAAGAGTTTTTAGCCAGCTGAGAACACACAATGAAAAGTTTCTCAAAATTGGAATAAATCAGTGTTGGTACAAAGTAAACATTAAAGAACAGTGCCCTATCTGCAATCTATACCGTCTGGAAAAACTAGAACATATCCTCTT
This sequence comes from Bemisia tabaci, assembly GCF_918797505.1. Lineage (NCBI taxonomy): Eukaryota > Metazoa > Arthropoda > Insecta > Hemiptera > Aleyrodidae > Bemisia > Bemisia tabaci. Next base: position 41,184,471 of record NC_092795.1, read on the forward strand.
TGAATGTCCAATGTACAGTAGCGTTAGGAACTTCTATTTTAAAAATGTACCAAGCTCAATGTCAATCCTAAAAAAATCAGCAAAAATTGAGCACATTTCTGCACTATGTATGTTTTTGTCATCAGCAATGAAAATTAGATCTTTTATCCTAAACGAGTAGAAAGAGTAGACGAGTGGACCCTAAATTTTTACACTTTTACACTTTATACTTTTATACCTGGCTTATGAAGCTGTTATTTTTGCTTTTTTTTTTAATGAACCTCATATAATTGTCAAGAACCTCTTTTTATAAACCCGTTATTTGGGGTAAAATAAAATACTATTCTATTCTATTCTCCATAAGTTTAAACTGCAGATCAATCTATTCATCGCAAAAGCCTAAGCGATGAACATTGACGACCTTTGTTGAATTTCCTTAATATACTTTAACACGTGGGAGACTTTCACCATGAAAAGGCCATTCATAGATGACGCTGGGGACCTCTTTAGATTTTAGACCAGCCCCCCCCCCCCCCCAAAAAAAAAAAAAAATTAGGTCCCGTCTTCCCCTCCCGCCACTCTTTGGGAGGATTTTCAAAGCGGTCCTATAAGACCTCGCTCCTCCTTAAATACCCATAATTGTTCATGGACGGTCGCGTTTCGATTTTAAAAAGAGGTGGCAAAAAGTTGCCCAAAAAACAAAGGCTCAAGGGTTGATGATACCTATAAACATCTCCGTATTAACGACAAGCAAAAGCTAATTTTCCGTCTAAAAGTACTAAAAGTATCCTCTGTGAAGAAAAACAGTTTAACACATCGGTTATTGACCGTGAAATGATTGTAATTGGTCTTATCAGATGGAAGGAAAATGAAAAAAAAAAAAAAAAAAAAAAACTGAACCTTAAATAACGACTTTGTCTAGAATGGTGATGAAAGCACCGTAATTATCTCGATATTAAGTGGTCTATTGACCAGTTGAGAGATTGGTGTCATGTCGTTCATCGGTCTGTTCCAAAGATGTTCAGACAGCTTTAATCATATGATTTATACTCTTATTTCGACGTGCTGGGCGAGGAGATATTTCAACTTCGTGGTGACCACAGGCCATCAGTTTCTCTCGGTTCACACTCCAAAAATTCCAGCTTTTACCGCGAAACCAATACAGTACTACCACTGCTACACACATTGATTGTCCAAATCTATGGCAGGTAGTGTGTTGATCGGATAAAGTATACTGATTGTAAGTTAAGCGTAAACGTTCTCTTTCATTTTTGAGGGTGTTAAAATTTGAACGTTCTATGAAAACTGCCAGCGTATGTGGGAAATTCGAAAAAACGTGTAACAAACTACGCAAAATATACGCCCTAAAGAGTCAATTTCTGACTTTTCTTTAGTAGGCTCATCGTAATTTTTGTAAGACTGTGCATGTGAAAAGTCTATTCCTTTGGCTGCACCTTGAGCGAGATTAAAGTTAACTGGAGAGAATATGAATTTGGGATTTATGGGAAGAGCATTCGTAATTGCGGGGGGAAGAGACACCGAACGGGAAAGCTCTGATACCTTCTTATTAGAGAAGTGTTCAGCTGTTTCTGTGTAGGCGCATTTTTATGTTCCCCAAAGAAGATGAGCGCTGTTGGGATGAAAGAACTCGCTCACCGAAATTTCAACTATCGATTACAAGAAGACTACACTGCCGCTAAAAAAATAAATTTTAGGAAAACGAATATCGTCCTCCAAGCTTTGATACCAGAAGCATTACACAAAGGTATCACAAATTAGTATATTCTAAATAAGTAAGGCCCCTCTGCACTATGTGCCATCTTATTGTTAAGCTTTTGTTGTTTTGCGCCATTTGAACGCGTTGCCACTTGTATACTAGAATTCTAGAGGCAGGTTGAAATCAAAAAGCCCTCTATCGGCTGAGCTCCTGATAGGTGCAGCGGAAGAGACCTGCTGGCCGATTATTGAAATTGACAAAGCGATGGGGAACATAAAGCGATCTTATTAGGTGAAGCGGATGGTTGTTATAGACTAAGGGGGAAAATGATGGACTAACTACAGAGTATCTCTTGAGTTGCCGTTAGTTGATCTATTAGGTATCTCTTTTTTCCAATGCAACCACCAACTTCTACCAATAAAATCGTTTTAGAATCAGTTTGTCTACTTTGTCTACAGCTTTGCCTATCAATTTCAATAATCAGCCCGCTGGACCCACAACTTTCTGTAAACGTGCGATCGGTTTGCAACTTGGCAAATGAGACTCCTGCCCGGGAACAAAAGCGGCACGGGTTCGTTACGGGTGGATGAGACGGTATCATCCGGGCGGGTGGTTTTGTGGGGAGCGGGCGGAAAACGGCGATCAAAGAGTCATCAGTCATCGACGTTTTCACGGCGCTGTGCGCCGGTCGGGTGACGGATGACTGATGGGTGATGGGCGACGCGGAGTCCACCGATGTAGCACGCGGTGCAGCGATGCGTCTCTCTCCGGGAACCGTCGCACAGGGACAAGAAAATGGGGACTCGATCTTCAAAAATGGAAAACTGACGAGTAGATCTGCTGAAACAGATCCTACTCGGTCTTAATCCCTGAAAATTTGGAAATCCTGGAGCAAGGATGTGTACTAACAACTACACTGTTAAAAATCAATGATTTACTCTGCACTGGAAAAAAACACATTGGATGTGGAGTCCAGACTCTTGAAAACATTGACAAGAAAAAGGACTCTTGATTCAATCAGATTTTTCCTTAAATCAAAAGGAAATCCGCTCAAATTAAGAGGCTTGGTTCTTGATCTAAGCAAAAATCCAATTGAATCAAGAGTATTTTTTCTTGTCGATGTTTTTAAGAGTCTGGACTCTAGATCCAATGTGTTTTTTTTCCAGTGTGAGTGAATAGCCGGCGTGGAAAAAATATGCAGCGCGCATCAACCCCAGATGTCTCAGGGTAATTTACGGTTTCGGCCGGTTTAATCAAAAATTGTATCGATCGACCAAGTCCTTTTGGTTGGTCCCATCACAAAAGCATTATAAAGAGGGAGGGCGGGGTGGTGATGGGGGAGGAGGGGGTCAAAAAGTTCCGAGAAAGTGCGTTACGTAATTTAGGGACGGCCCCTTATGGAGCTAGTGATATTTTTGATTCCGTGGTATTTTTAAACGGAATTGTTAGATTCTACTCAATTTTCCTTGCAGTTCACGTTAATCTTTGATATTTTAATTCTTGCCCCGTGTGCGGCATTGAAGTTTGGCCGGGAGGATACGAACGTGAATACAATTTGAGACACGAGTGTTTAGAAGCCATCGAGCGAGACGGCTGCTCCAGGGCACGATTGGACACGGGTCACTTAAAAGATTCTGCAATGCAATAAAAATGGCCGATGAAAGAGTGGACCTATTACGCAGAGAGTGCAATTCAAAAGACGATGAAAAACGTAAAAAAAAAAAATGAATGAATGAAAAGAAACCCGGAAAAAATAACGAAACGTTTATACACAATCATTCCACTGACTAAAGCTAAACGAGATTTTTCAGATGTTGATGCAAAACTAAAGGTGTTCCTTAAAAATATGAATGGATGGAGATGAGGCCTGGTCCTCGCTTGAAATATTAAGTATTAAAGTTATATATCAATATCGGTCGACGAGATCGTTTATCGTATGCAGTTTGCTAGTCTTTTGTAACAAATGAGGCTTCTAATAGAGCCTTGGACCTCTGAAATTCCGAAAAATGCGCCCTAATAGAGTTAATCTCTAAAGATGCGACTATTCAAACTTGTAGGAGGTGTTTTTGCATAGTCACCGAAATGAAGGCGAAAATTCATCGCATCTCTTCCGCATTTCCAAAGAGGGCGCGACCCATAAGAGTTGATTTCTGAGGATGCGACTATTCAAACTCGTGGGAGCTGTTTTTGCATAGTCATCGAAATGAAGGCGAACAAACGTCGCGTCTATGTTCGCGAAATAATGAGCGCTATTTTAGTAACATTCATTTGAAAAGCTCAGAGTCCAATTCTAGACGGGTTACAATATTAGTGGTTGCGATCTGCACGTTTTCCAGTTTTGCAAGACCTCACTTGTCATAAACAAAGTGTTCAAAGGGTTCGGGACCGAAAAATCTTGGTAATATTAAATCAATTACTCCTTCCACATCTGAGATATAGGAGTTTCGTGACCTCAAACTACTAAAAATTTGCTAAAAACCTATATATACCGTGAGTAGTATAGTATACTTTTGGCGGAAAAGGGGGTTGGTTCCTTTTTTTCAGCTACTCGTCATATTGCACGAATTTTGAGATCGCAATTCTGTTGTCAGGAGACAAAATAATTCACTTACCGATTTTAACAAACAAATTTCAACGTAATAAAGGCGTGTTTTTTTAGAGGAAAAATATAGCATTCGATACTGATATCGAAACTGCACTCGAATGCGATAAAAAACCGCGCCTTTATCACGCTGAATTTGGTTGTCAAAATTGGTATGTGAATTCTTTAGTCTCCTGACAACAGAATGGCGATCTCAAAATTCGAGAAAAATGATGAGTAGTTGAAATAATGGAACAAATCGATGCGGTATATCGCAAGTCGTTCTGACACAAAATATGACGTCCATCGAATCACTTTAAAGGGCTACTTCGTGGAAAAGTATGCTTTCTGGTGACGCAAATTGATATTAGTTTCTTTAACGCCAAGTTTAGAGAGATCCATCTCGGTACGTTTTTTATATTACTTTGTTCTCGCGAGTGATTGGTACGATTAGTATAAAGTTCATAGTAAAAACTGTGATACACAATTCAACCCGAACATTGTATAATTGGATGTATTTTTATCAAACGGAACTAAGCGCCAATTTGAGTTCCTTTTGAGGAATTTAGAATCCCGGGTAGTGCGTTCTGTCAAACGGACCTAAGTGCCATAGAAAAGCATTGCGAGTATAGGACGGAATAAGCCGGACGCCCGATTCCGCCGCCAATCCAAGCCCCCCTCCTCTACTTTCCTCACCCTATGGCGCTTAGATCCGTTTGATAGAAATACGTCCAATTTGTGCCTGTTTTTCATGCAAAGCGGCATCAAAGGCGGAGGAGTGAACGAACGGCTAGGGTGCAATGAAGTGGGTGACCCGACGAACGTGTGACTGTGACGTGACCTGAACGTGACTGACGTGCTACCCGCCTCGCCACGCCACGTCGCGCCGTCTAGTCGTCGTCGTGTCGTCTCGCTTCGTTGTTTTTTACCTTTATGTCACCTCAAGACACGCCAAACCAAAATTATGCACACAGAGGGTCTTCAATTAAACAGAATATCTAGCAGTTACTACATTTTTTTTTTTCGTTTCATTCTTCTTCCATTTTTTTCTTTTTTTTAAAAAAAATAGGGGGAAAATGGTAAGACCACTAGTTGGAGCCTTCTGCTTGTATTTGTTGCAGGAAAATGGTCAAATCAAGCATTTTATCAAATGCCTAGGCAAAGAGTAAATTATTCTTACTTAGATTGATATTATTATTCCCCTGCTGATTGTAAACAAAGAATTCATAGCTCATGTAAGAAAGAAATCTTTGTAAAAATGTGTGGCAAAGAATAGTATTTTAAACGGTTTTTTAGTTCTTGAACAAACATTTATATTGAAATTTCCACCGTGTTGCATAATACACAATTTTTTTTAAAAATTTAATTATTAAATTCATGAAGAGCTCTTGCAGAGAATGAAACAAAGAGATTCCGAAGATTTGAAGAGCCGTTTTTCTCTAAAATATTGAAAACTCGTAAGCTTCTCGTCATTAATATAAACGAAGTCATTATAACTGTCAAAATTTGACTATCTACCTAGGCATTTGATAAAATGCCTGATTTGACTAATTGCCTGCCACATATCAACGTAGAAGGTATCACTCATCACAAAAAACCCTATAAAATTATAAGTTTTACTCAAAGCTATCATCGAAGCTTGCCGCGTGATTGTAAAATCTTACATTACGACTAGAGCTCACACTCTCTATATATTTTCTTGTTCCCAAATATAACTTTTCTTCACCACATATTAATTTGCACCCAGTTGGAAATAGTGAAATTTAAAATATTAATACAAAAAATTAATTACTTTTGTATACTTTACTCGGTTGATTATACTTATATTAAAGGAATGGAAAATTATGCCAAAAGGTTCAGTTGGTTCTATGCTCATTGAACGTAAGGTTTTCATCAGTTGTGTCATCGTTCATAATGCGTCTGTTATCCTCAAACTGATTTGTAAGTCTATTTATTTGTACAACCCACAACTTAGAACCAATTAGATGTTAAGTTTTCCTTTCACTACCATGGATGCAAGAACCTAAGGTAATGAGAGAAAATAAGTGAGCAAAAATACTTTTTCGGACGCGTGACATTATGAATGGGTGGCCATATGCAATGAGTCAGCAGAAGACAAAATTTTGGACGGGCCTACGAAGATGAGGACTCTTAAGTATAAAATTACTGCGTCATCCTTGATCCTCGCAGGTAGTCGGGGCCCGTGAAACATAGCTATGTTTATTTTTAAAACACCCGTTCACATTTCAAGCGTCATCGTGACGGATTATCACCCTAATGGTTGCGAGTAAAAAGAACACTTCAGGTACACAAATGGAACTTTCGAGCTCAAAATCAGAAGAATCCTGCAAATCATCCGTGCATTTTAAACGCCTAATTCAGCTTCTCGAAAGATGCAAGCGCATTCAAAGCGCCAGACTGTCAAATTGTCTAAAGACTTTGTCCTGGCTTATATCAAGTCGTAAATCAAAGGAAAACAGACGGAAAACGTCATTTTTTTTGAGATTCGTGGGAAATTTTGTGGAAAACTAATGAGAAAAATATGGAAAGTCGGCTGGCGGGCGCGTGAAAATGCGGATGCTTGGAAGATTCTGCACACTTGGGAGTATTTCCCTAATAATTATTTACTAAACAAAAACGTAAGAGAAGATTGGTTCTAACTTCACGAAAAAAATATTTTTGCTACTGCTACTTCCTGTATTTTCTGCACCTCTTTAATAGAAAATTCTTCCATTGAATGTCCTCTCCAAAACTGAAAGCACGCAATAATTTTAAAACCTTGAAAGCAAATGCGTACATCCGATGCAGAGTAGTGGCGCTAACGACTTGCATCGGAGCTTACATAAGCCACCGCTTTGAAATTAGCACCTTTAATTGAATTACACCTCGAGTTAGAGGTTAGAGGCCGCATAGTCTAGGGATTATTAACGCAGCTCTAGTTAGCAGCTCTGCTGTGCTAAGGAAAAACGCCGTATGAACATTCGAGCGTTGCCAAATTTCCTCGGATGAAACACGTATTTTCAAGGAGTGTTATTCATCTTTTTCCTTGAAATTTTCTGATAATTTAAATTAAATTGCGTTCGAAATTGTTCGAAAATTCGGAGGAAAAATATTCACGTATTTTCTCGAAAATTCTTATTTTATCCAAAGAAATTTGGCAACGCCTGAGGGTTTATACGGCGTTTTTCCTCAGCACGGCAGAGCTGGCGCGAGTGGGAGCAGCGAACGTAACCTGGCGCGAAAACACTACAACTGCAGGGGCAACGATCGCGTATTGGCCGCATCTGTGGTGCTTGCTCCGGATTAGTGTGTAATTACCCAATAGGAAATGAGTTGCGTACTGACGCACACTGTGGTATTGGACCTGAAAAGCTGGCCAAAACTATTTATCACCAGATATCGCCGAGTTTTAAAAATATTTTACAATCAGTACTTCTTCTTAAGTGATAATATGCACAATTTAACCACCTAACACATCATATGACAATTTGCGGAGAGTTTAAAGAGGGTGCAAGAAGCCCTCCAAAAAGCCTTTAAAAGGACGCAAAGTATCTAACTAAAGCGGTGCATTTAGACGAGTTTCTCCTTCACCTATGGTCTACTTTTCGAAATAAGGACTTTCTATTACCTCATCAATGGTTTTTTTTTTAAAACAGCGTAAGTCACTTCAAAATTTTTGACAAAACAGCCGATCTCTCACATTGAGGAGTAATTGTACATTTCTCAAAAAAATTAATATGAATCATTCTAGATATTAGATTTTTGACAGTTTTGAATCAAAATTAGTCCTAATATGAAAGTGTCGGGACCTCCATATGATGATTTGAGGATAAATTATAAGATGAAAATGAGTTTTATCATAATAAGAACCATTGTAAGGACAGAAAGCACCTGTGAAAAAGATTCATTTTGATGGGTTCCTTCCTAACCCATGGTCCCACATCTCAAAGTGAGGCACTTCACTAAGAAATTTGTAAGAAAACCACATATCTCACTTTTACGAGGCTTCAAATGTGCCTCACAGCGTAATTTCAAGGTGCCAGAGGGCCACTTTTAAAGCCCCATCCCCGGGGCCGCATGGACTCAAATTTGTCTGTCAAAGTAAATCATGGCATAAATATGTCTATACTCAAGGATAATGCACGAAGAGATTGTTAGATAACGGATTAAACACTTTTGCAAGACTTTAAAGTGACCCTCCCATCCGCTTTCAAATTATTTTTTTTAATCCCTCTTTCGAGGGCGTAGGGGCCAAAAAAACAGGTTGGGTGACCAAACATCACCCAATTGGTACTAAATGGGTCAGAGCTGTTGGAAAAATACAATTTCAGTCGTCATATCGACATAATTTTTCCCATTCATTTTTGTGAAAATCGCTCAAAAGTCCATCTTTAAAGTCAAAAATTTCAATTTCCTCAGTTTTCCTCAGTCTGTCAACCCTGAATCCTGAAAATACCCACTTCGGACTATAACATCCCGCCTCAAACTGCTTGAGAACAGTTGAGAGAAAAAAGATATCGGCCTCTGAATTTCGAAAAAAACGTTTACTTTTACATCACTTTTCAACCTCCTGTGAAAATCACTAAAAAAAGAAATTTCGAAAATACTGTGGTTAGTTGTGTAGAATATACCCCTAAGAATGTGTTGCATATCGCCGAACTTCCCTCCTATGATCGCACAGTTGAAGTAAACTGATCGACGAGTAGCGCGCCGAAACATATCAAAATAATCGCTGAGAAATAGGTAACTTCGTGGTCTCTTCGCGGGAAATTGAGCCACTCGAAAAATGGTACATACATGTCTACCAGGGTAAAAAACAGTGTAGATTTCGAATATCACATTGGTTTTCCACTAAAAAAAAATTTAAAATTGAGGTTTTGGCCAGGTTTTTCGGTCAAATACCACAGTGTGCGACGCCAAGATCTGCCAGGAAGGATCTCCCGCCGACGACATCGCGGAGCAAATAACCTCTCTCGTGTAACAATTACAAAATTATATTTTTCCGTCGAGTCCGCGAGGCTTGCTGACGATGATCAGGTTTTGAAAAGGAGACTTGAAGACTAAGCCGAGGAAACCGTGGTGACCGGAATTTTAGTTTCACACGACGCGCTCAAGTTAGAAGTGTCGTAAGTCCGGTCGTCTTCCGCTAATTCGCACATGCAGTGGCTACAAGTAATTGCAATGAGTATGTGCCATAAAATTTTTTTTAGATTCGATATTTAAAATAGGACACTCAGGCGAAGTGGAATATTTTGCGGACTATCATTTAAAAACAAACATACAGATAATAATGAGTTTCTCTCGTCACCTTCCGGCCAAGGTATCACAAGCGCCATGCTACGTTTAAAATTTCCACCGCCGTTTGATTTTTTTACAGAGGAATTGATGGTTGACTCTGTTTTGAAAATTTCACTGAATTTTATCAGCAGCACCAAGAAAATTCAGTGAAATTTTCAGGCAGCTTCGTTGAACAATTTTTTTGTAAAAAAAATAAAATGACGGCGGAATTTTTTAAACGTCGCGTGGCGTTTGAGATACTTTGGTCGGAGGTGACGATATATCGACTGCAACGCGGCGCAACTAGCGATAAAATTTTGGAGGTCAAACGAAGTTCTCTGATGCATTGAAATTTTGGAGGTCAAATAGTGCGAAGTTCTCTGATGCATTGACTTCACTGGTCACCATGTCAAAGTACCGTCATCCGGTGCAGTCACAGGAGGGGGGCGTGTGCAGAGAACACTTCAAAGGCTACACAGAAATAGCGTCACGATAGAATTTCTCGTAATTTATCCTACTATACATCTGAAATCCTCTTAATATCTACACTCCTTTTTTTCCAGTCTAATGGTTAAACAAGAGCGCCAAATATCGTTTTATTCTGAATACTACGTGTTTAAATTTTAGAATGTTTAAATGAAAAACAAAAGAATTTGTTCTTCAATACCGAATTAGCCGAATAGTTTAGATGTTGCTTTTAAACTTACGCAGGAGCTTTTCTTATTTGCGGACTAGGAGGTCCTCAAAGCGCACTCAACATTAGACTGCGACTTCCATCTCTAGAATCGAAATAAAGCGATATCAAAAGAGACCATTATTATTATATTATTCATTATAAAAATGCAGCGATGTCTGGTATACTGCATGTTCCTAATTCCGTTCCGCTTTTTCTGTGGACGACTCGGTAACATCAGAAGATAGGATGGATCCCTAATTATGAGCGTTCGCTCATGAAAAATGATCTTGAATTTAAAGAGGGCAACGAAGCATCAGTTATTACTTGGAAACTTCAAGCTAGAAAACAAATGCTCAATCAGGTGACCGATCGATTTTGAGAAGTTCAAAATAAGTTTTTCATTGCGTGTTTCCAAAGATCTAACAACTCGTATTCATGTTCTGGACTTTCCTTAAAGTTTAACAGTTTGCACGTATCATTCCGATCATTTTCTCTTTTTGAGTTTGGCGCTCTGGCCCAGAACCTTGAGCTGAACAAACCATATTGCTCCAATATTCTGTGTTAAACTCCCTCGACGCTCCTGTTCCGTGTTATAAAACGGCGTGATCGGATCTCCGCCGTGATTTCTCGCGTCCCGCACGAGGCGCACTTTCGCAGCTGTGCGCATCAGATTGGTTGCACCGTTCAAACTTTCATCCTGACCTTTCAGCTCTATAACGGTGCGCAGTAAATCGATTAAATGCGTGCATTCCGATAATTTATGAGATTCATAATAAAGTCTCTATAAAGGTTGTTGTTGTTGTTGTTGTTTGTTTACCATAGAATAACCTAGTGGGATTTGTTTTAGAAATGCTTTACCCCAGACAAAATTGATAATTTCAACTATCCCTGGGTGATTTTGGTGCTGGCCTGGAATAAAGTTGAAATCACTTAACTTTAATTCCGTGTGGAATGCAGACGTTTTTGAGGGATTCCACCACACTAGCTTCGTTTTTAACACATTCAAAGTTGATTTATTGGTTTTAATTCGCTTGTATTATTCTTAAAATGCACTTGTATTGTTAACAAATAAAAGCCAACAAAATCAGGGAGTAAAAAAATGCAAAATGTATGGTGAATGGCCAGTCTGACTTGGATTATACAATATTTTATTAATGCAATCGGTTCTGCAATTACACTGATCATAACCTCATTAAAATTCACCCTTAAATACTCACCGCAAAATGTCTTGTTTTCCTCTTTCTTCTACGTATTTATCGTTATTGATGCCAGACAAAGAAAAAATGCTCTCTTAGTAACCACCGTGACTACTTCATTAGCACACCGACGAAAAAACAATTTTTATATCAACGAAAACCTGAATGTACGTAAAATGCACATGCGTAAGTGGGTGCGAACTATTCGCATTTCATAGTTTCTCAGCGTTGAAAAATATCAGCAGTCTTCACGACCAGGGCCGGATTTAGGGAGTGGCCACATGGGCCGCGGCCCACGGCCCATGGCGGGAAATTTTGCACTTTTTTTTAAATGAAGGTATAAAATAATTCGGATTCCGAAAAAAAATTACAAACGAGAAAAGGCGACAAAATCTCTTATTTCCTGAGAGTATAGTAATTTATAATTTTGTCGTCTTCCGGTGATAAGAGACAGCACCTTTAATTAGTCGAGTTAAGAGAGAAACCAAACACTTTGGCCTGGAGCAGCGCGGCGCAGAGAGTAATGATGACGAAGACTTGAGATGAAAAGGAGAAGCCCTCGGCGCGGCGGTCGCATGTAAAACATATTAGCGCCTACATGACTGCATGAATACTTCACGCATTGCGTCAAACACAGTGCGGTCAGCAGCGGTCGACGTGACATGCATAGCGCCTACAAGACTACATGAATACTTCACGCATTGGGTCTCACACAGTGCAGTCAGCGTGAAACGCACAGCGCCTACAAGACTAAATGAATACTTCACGCATTGCGTCAAACACAGAGCGGTCAGCTCGGCGCGGCGCGGCGGCGGAGGTTAAAATTATTAAACCACATTTATGTTTGTTCTTTCATGATTTTTCTGTTAATTTCTTATAAATGGAAGGCCTTGTCCACACAGAGATAGGTTTACGGAACTTAACTTTTGCTAGTAGTGTTGACAGGGCTTTCGCAAAAAATGTGTCCAACACGAGTAAACGCGTCTTATGCACCCCTCCCCCTCCGGCACGTTCACTTGATGGTTTTCATTGATGTTTCAAAACGAATGAGAACGGGGCGACAAAATGCAGGCGGCCCATGAGCGGCAAGTAGGTAAATCCGGCCCTGTTCACGACGATAAACAAAGTACAACATGTTGACAGGTTTTCTTAAATGTTAAAATCTCTCGACTTTTTCTGAAATTTTAAATAATTTTTTATAAAAATTATTTTACTTGCGAAAAAATATGAGCGACAAGTTTCTTACAATTGGATTGCATTTTGCAAAAAGGAACCACGAGCATTGCAATATTGCTAAGATTGTGCAACTTCTTTTGTCTTGGATAAAGAACCTGATTATCCATTGACAGTTTCTATTTTGCTCGCTGAAAACTGTGAATCTAAGACAAAAATGACCATGTAAATTTCATATTTTTTCATGATTTCAGCTATTTTACTGCAAAGGATGAATTTGCACAATCTTAGCACCATTGCAATGCTTCTGGTTCCTTTTTGCAAAATGCAATCCAATTGAAAAAATGCAATATTTTCGCTGGAAGTAGAGATTCAGGGTTCCGCAGCCAAATTTAATTCTCGACTTTTTGGGTTTTCTCAGGCTTTTTCTTTACATCTTTTCCGTTCCTGGCAGAACTCTCCGTACTGTGCATGCACCATTGCGCTTCAGTATCGGCGGTTCCTCACCTCTTCACCGCTCCATTTGATCGCAATTACACATCGAGTCATTGTAAATATGCAAATTTACACCGGTGACGCTCATTACCATTTTAAATGGCATTTATCTATTCCACATGCCATCCGAGGGCGGAGAAGTTTTTATGGAGGTGGGGTGGGGGTTACCGAATTTAGTTGTGGAGATAGATTTTGTAAGAATTAAGATATAGAAAAGGAAGAAGAGCCAAATGGTGTAGAAATATAGAAAAACATAGAAAAGTGTAAAGACCTGCTGTATGCCTAAGTACTAAAAAGGCGGCGCAAATCTATAATACATAGGAACGCGAAAAATATTAGGACTGTATTATCCATTGACAGTTTTATTTTGCTCGCTGAAAACTGTGATCTAAGACAAAAAAATGACCATGTAATTTTTCATATTTTTTCATGATTTTTCAGCTCTATTTTACTGCAAAGGATCTGTAACGATTTCAAATTGTATCTTTTTTCAAATTGTAATTGTAAATTTTGCATTTTTTTTCCAATTTTTTTTGCTACTCAGATTTCTCGTGCCCTGTTTTAAGCACTTGTGATATTATGTTACACTGTTATTCAGCCTCACCTGTGATTCTTTTATAATAAACCACCGCTCGCCCCGGTCTGCGTGGGGATAAATAGTTGTTTCTCATTGAATTCGTACTGTCACTTTAGCGGTTAGTTAAAAAGTTTTCCGGTAAAGTCACTTTAGCGGTAGAAAAAGTTTTCCGGTAAAGTCACTTTAGCGGTAGAAAAAGTTTTCCGGTAAGGCCACTTTAGCGGTAGAAAAGTTTTCCGGTAAAGTCACTTTAGCGGTAGAAAAAGTTTTCCGGTAAAGTCACTTTAGCGGTAGAAATCAGAAACGGGGTTTGCCAAAAAAATCGTTTGGCAAACCTAGTTTGCCTAAAATCACTTTTGGCAAACCTAGGTCTGCCTAAAATTTTCAGGCATGCATCGAGGGTGGAGAAGATTCTCTATTTTGATGTTAAGTTCAGCTCATTTTGAATGGAAAAGTCGTGTTTTTCGGGTGATATCTCAACATTAAGCAGACTTGAAGAGCATTCTAAATATTTTGATATTATATTTATGCACGTATAAAGGTCGATTTAAAATGGCGCGCCTTTCGGCGCCTTTTCAAAGTCATGATGCCTACACAGAAACCAAAGGGTCTTGTGAGAGGCAAGAGATATTTGATTCAAATTTCCACGAACTCTTTGGGAGCTAAATGTACTAACTACTAAGACTTTAATTATTGAATGATGTTCTTTATTGTGAAAGGGAGGTGTTTTTTTTTTTTTTTTTTGTTTTTGTTTTTTATCACGAGGTGATTTCTGATTAATTCTTTTTAGTCACCATTAATTTTAAATGGTATAGTTTTAATAACTATAAAAAGTGTTCGCCCATAAACTTACTTTCATCACGGTATCTGCAGAACTGCCCTCATGATCCTAACACGCTTACTTGTTCCATTAGTGCTGATACGCTTTTATTGCGGTTAATTCGTAAATTGGAATTCCGGATATCATTCCGAAAACAAATCTCATTAAACCAGGCGCACGACTGTCCCACTTGGCCCTCTGGCTTTGCGCTCTTTGATTGTGTCAAGGCTGATTGGCAAAACGTTATTTTGAATCCAGTTGGCAGTCCGCACAATTGCAGTTAGTACCTTCTTCTTGATATAGCTCAATTTAAAAAAAAAAAAAAACAATGCTTCGCAACGATTTGATGCCGTTATTATTAGATGACTGATGAATGTTGATCGAATTAAAAACGTGAGGGATTCGCTCTTTGCGAGAGTGTTCGAAATCAATGCACTGAGAATGGACGTCTTTAGACAAGAGGGAATGAATCTGTAAGGGTAGTATTTTAAAAAAATGGAAGGAAATGGAGCTTCTTACGGTGTTTTGTTTGATACGTGTTGTTTTCCCCTCCCCCCTTCTTTTTTTCAAATTACTTCTGAAGATACAATGCTTCTGTTTTACGACAACGTTCAATTATTATCAAGCTAAGACAGGTGAAAAAGAAATGAAGGTAGCTGCTACTATGTTTCAACACGTTATCAAAAATAAGAATTACGATAACTTGATGAAATTCACCCTGTAAGCGTCGTGCGGTACCTGGGTAGCACCCAAAAGATTATGATATAATTTTGTTGGATATCCGTCTTTGTAATGCAACCCGTTTTCTTCTTCTTCTCCCAACCGCGTTATTGACTGATGCAGTAGTGTTAAATGACACGTGAGAGGTCATAAAACTGGCCGCCGAAACAGAACAGTCATTCACCCGTGCCAACAATGGGTATGAAACTCATTATTCGACAGATCGCATTTTTTATTCAACATCTTCGTAATTCAGAAAAGATAAAACCTGAAATCCCCTCCTATAATCGAAGAAATATTCTAAAACTGCGCCGCATTAAGGAGACCTAGCCGACGAGAGAAGTCTGACCTGGCGAGGAAATCTCTTGTCGAGTTATTCAGTCAATTTGTCTCATTCTGATTAAAAGTTTTTACTGTTCAAAAATAACTTATTACCTACCCTGGAGGTCTAGATATAAGAGGTCTAATTACTTGGCATTTTCTTGATAAATTTTTAAACTTCTGAATTTAGGTCACGCGTTCTTCATTATTCTGTGATTTTCAGTCCACAGGCTAACATATACAACACATTCGTAAAATTTGTATTGTGTGCGTACTGGCAATTTCAAAGACCTTGAGAATGAATTAGATAGAATTTTTGGGCAAATAATTCTTTCCAAATGCTACTAGTTTAGTTTGGTATTCGGATTATGACTTACGTTTGGTAATACACCCTTACGTCTGATCAAAATGAGCAAACTCTTGCTATTATCGTTATCTGAACTCCTTTTCCATTGCACAATCCATCATCCTTATATTGCAACAGGAAACGTATGACGTATTGCGCTTTTCCACGCGATAAAAAGCAAGGATAAGCGACGAAAACAACTGTTTGAAAAACACTCCAAAAGGGAGTGACGTAAAGCAATCTCGGTGGAGTAGGATGAGTTAGAGAAAGGAAAAAAGTCAACATTCTCACCATCTGTATTTTTCCCATGATCCTGGCGATTCAGTACGTCAAATCCATCAAAACTACGCAATCTGCGAACGCACTGTCACAAAACACCGCGGGAATCTAATCGGAAATTCTGGCGCGCCGCATTTCGCGCACATGCACCTACGTATTACGCCGAAGCGGCTGGACTCAAATTTCCGGTTGAAAAAAGTTGCGGGCCAAAGTTCAGCAAGACTGTTGGAACACCGCCGGTAAACACCACATGTTGAGATGCACTCGGGGACTTTCGAGAGAAAAGTGGTTTTTACCGTTTAGTCCGATGTTGAATGGAAAAAACAGGTGATTTTGTATCAACCCCGCGTTTCACTTGTAACAAGTTCGAATGAAGTCACTGTTTTTAAGGAACACAACTCGAGATGCAAGCTCGCACTTAATATAGTTTGCTATAGGTCGGGTTATATTTACGATGCCTAGTGGTTTTCATGTAGATATATAGTTACGTGAAAACTGAATATTGCTCAAGGCACATTCTTTCAATTTTGTCCATGATGAAAAGTTCAATTTTCTCGTGAGACCGAAAAATGTTCACAGCAGATCTCTCACATTCATGCGGTAAAAATTATTTTTTTCTGTCTGGAAAAAAAATATTTCTTGAGGGTGATTACCAATACATGCTAACTAAACAGTGGTTTTAAGAACCAAAATCGCTGATCTATATTTGCTCCTACAGGATCTCACGGGGCTTTGTGACAAGCTTATCCAAAGACTATACGAATAGCTAACGGAATGAGCGACCAAACTGAATTTTATAATTTTCGGGGAGAACTCTTATATCATCGTCATTAATCTGAATAAATGATTGATGAGTATTATCCCATTTATACTGAGAATCTCTGAGTAGATTGATTCCGGACAGAAAAACTATCTAACTCTAACACATAATGTCGTTTCACCCAAGCTGGTGCAAACCTTTACGGCATATCGCCATAGCCAGGGGATTCAAACTGAACAAATTCAGTGATTTTCAGTTGATTAAAAAAATGTGTTTCTTTGACAGAAGTGATAGTTTCGAGAAAAAAAAAGTAATGGAAAATTTATAAGATCACAAACTGCGCTTTTTGCACTCATACAGTTGCATGTTTTTTTTTTCAAATACTCATTCATGAAAGGTAGGGTGGGGGTTGTTGAGGTATCTTTTAAAACCGCTGAGTATTCGGATCCTCAATCACATTTTAATCAATTCACGCATTTTTTTCGTAAAACACACTGCAAAAAAAATGCGCATGTTATACAAAAAGGGTAGTTTTAAGAAATTTTTGCCTTAATATATATTTATCTATTAACACCATAAATCATCTCAAGTATTTAATGCTAGAGCAAATTCACCCTTTTTAGGTTTGAGTGCATCAATTGCTCTACAAGCGCTACTCTTAAGAGGGGGAAAAAAAGAAAAACCAACTCGTTTAAATAGAAATTTTCCAAAATGACGTTCAGAGTTCATTAAGACTGACGTTATAGGGGACGGAACCACCGTAAAAACACCGCACACACGAGTAGGTTTGTGGTGGGTTATCGATCGCACGTCTTTACGAAAACCGTACTTGAAGTTGGAGACGTTAAGTCCGACGCCGTAGAGAAGCGAGCGTTTACTGAACCGCGTTCGGCGCACAGCCGGCGTCACGTCCCGGGCCGGCAGCGGTGCTTTCGACGCGGCTCACCTTTCATCAGGTGTAACAGATAGCGCTGCCATCGCGCAGAGAAATCGTGCCCAAAGAAGCTCCCTGGTTAGGTCGCTTCCATAAGTAGTAAGTACATGAAGATAGTAATTTTGTCTCGCAGACATACAGGGCCGTATTATAAGTCTCACTGGGCCGAGTTGGACGCACGCAACGGCAAATTTTCAGAGGTATTTTCGTAGCACTGGAAAAAAAAAAAAAAAAACAAAAAACAAAAACATTGGATCTAGAGGCGAGACTCTTAAAAACATCGACAAGAAATGTATTCTTGATTCAATTAGAATCTAGCTCAAATCAAGAACCAAGCCTCTTAATTTAAGCGGATTTCGTTTTGATTCAAGCAAAAATCCGATTGAATCAAGAGTATTTTTTCTTGTCAATGTTTTCAAGAGTCTGGACTCTAGATCTAATGTATTTTTTTCCATTGAGACATTGAAACGACGCAGACATTCGGATAAGCGAATTTCATTTAAAGTTCCAAACCCCTTCGGAAAGTTCTGTCTCATCGATTACAAACACCAGTGGACACCGTTGTTATCAGATTCGACCAATCAGATCCGTTGGTTTTCGATAGGTCGAACCTTTTTTAGAACCACCTCGCGAGGTGGTACCAGAATCACGCACCAACGCAACGTTGCGATTCGTCAGTCACCGAGTCGGAAGTTCCGAACTCAAATGGAATGGCAGCTAGGAGGTTCGGACAAACAAGTAGTACCGAACCTCTGAGTAAAATTCGCTTAATGTCAATGCCCAAAGGATTATGGTTCGACAGGGGCACTGGGGCAGTTGAGGCTAGGTGTCGTGGAGCGCCAAGGAGTGCGCTAAAAAGCGACTTAAATGTATGCATTTTCGAAAAAATGTATTTTTATAACACATGGCGCAACTGAACTTAAAGAAAGTTTACTTTTCTTATCCAATCTATCAGTTCTCTCCCTATACAGCTATCTACAGCCCTATCTTTTACAGCAAGGTACTTTATTTTTAAGTTTGAAGTTATTCTAATTTTCTGGGGATGCTTCCATTTGAATACTTGGAATGCCGGATTCATCCAGCGCGGGTCCCTACGTAATGTGCGTCCCTTCCGTTATGGAAAACATTGGAAACCGTTGAGAAATTGAAAAATCAATTATACATTTAAATAAAAGCTGCTAAACACAAAATGCGCGTAAATGCTTAAAAATATGTCAAAGGACGATCGGCGATCGCCCAAGGCGAAATGAAAACTAAGCGATGTGACTCTGGTCCTGCATTGGACTTAACTTCTTAGGTTCTTGCACATCCGATTGGTACCAAGATTCTGACACAGTTTTGGACGAGGTGCTTGCATTGAGAGACGCGATCTGAATTCAAAAGTAGAGAAGAAGGAACTAAAGCTGAATCAGCTGACAGCATTCTTAGAAGTAAACAGAGCGCTTACCTCCGCTGCTGCCAACGTCGAGTCTGGAGCCAAATCGAGCGTTAAAAAACTCAGATTCCCCATTCTAAATTCCATTTTTCTTTTCTTTTTTTCTGCCGCATAAGAAGACACAAAAGTTTGTATCTTGAAAATCATTCCGAAGATATACTAAACAATGATAACCGATGGTCTTTTCTTCCTCGAGTTACTTGGTCCAGTGCACAAATTCAAAATCCTTGCGTTCAGTGCTATCACATTTACAAAGTTTCAGGGACACTGACATCTTCATTTCTATATTAATGCGCCTCGCAGAATAATTACTAAAAATGATGTAAAAAATGAGTATGCGTAAATCACGTACTTTGCAGAGGTTGGGTTTTGCCTATCCAAAACGTATTTTGGTTTAAAAAAACTAAGGAGAGTCCTAAAAACACGAAAACAAAGTTTTTCCTTAGTTTTTTCCTGTAAAAACACAATGCTAAAAAACAACAGACACAAAGCCTGGGACGTTTTGGGGTGGTTTCAACTCCCTCCACGACGAGGAGACAAAAATATATATAATGGGAGCCTAGGGATTTTGATTTCATAAGTTTTCATATATTTTTGTTTCCTGGTCGATGAGGAGGTTGAAACCATCCGAAAACGTCCCAGGATTTGTTTCTTGTTTTTTAACCTTGATTACGTGTTTTCTTGCGTTTTTAGTTGAATTATTTGGGCTATTTTTGTAATTATTGTTTAATCCTGAATATAACACAAAATCACCAAACATTCTTGGGAATGCGATGAATTTTTCCGTTAAAAATCCACGGAAGGGCAAAGAGAGGGTGACTGTTCCATTTTTTTCCAGTCTTAGGACCATATTACCTGACACTATCATATTTGATTGTTCAAATATATTTTGAAGCATGTGGAGCGGCAACGATGAAAAATTAAGCCGCAAATTCTTGGCACGTTCGGGCCGCTACTCATCGTGGCCAAACGTGCTTAAGTCCGTGGCCGAAACTGAGACCCAGACAGCAAGCGGTCGCACGAGTACTTGACTCGCTTTTGTTTCGGTTTAACCTCGTCAATGGACGTGAATAATGCAGACGGGGCAGGTGTCGGGATCCCGAGCCGAAACCTCGGAGCAAATATAACGGAATTATGGAGACGGGAGATTATGGAAAGAAAGTTCTGAATCTTTAAGGTGCGTTCAAATATTGTTTGACAATGGGCTTGTTGCAAACTTCAGCTAGAGAGAGAAGAAGAGTTATTTCTTACAGAAAATGGCTCAAAAATCACGATGTGCGCATTGGGAGCCTGAAACAATCTACAACTATAAGCTCCAAGACCTCCTAATTTTGCGAAACTGGTAACGCTTAGTTCCAGCGTTCTACCGGGCCGCTTTTCATGATTTTTGTGGCTATCGACGGGCAATTGTCTCTAGATAAGCCAACTCTTTTCAGATTTTCAAAATATGGCCCAGGTTTTTTTATATTACGTGGTAAAGTTGCGAATTCTCCCATTTAAACAATGTAAATTTATACTTTTTGTCATAGTTCGTTTGAGCGTTCTACCGGGCCGATTTCCATGATTTTTGCGTAAATCGACAAGTAATGGGCCCTAGATGAGCCCGCTGTAATCAGATTTTGGAAAAAGGACCCAGGTTTTTTTAAAATCACGTTATAAAAGTGAGTGAGTTTACAGAATGCTCCGGTACTGCTACCGCTATGCGCGAGAGGATGCGCAGTGGTTGAGGAGGTTGCGCAGTAGCCGTGTGGCCTGCGCATCAGCTCTGCACTTATCTACACAAGATTCGCATCGACGACCTAACGTCGAGCGGTGGCCAAGTCGTCTAAGACGTCGAATGCGTCCACTTTGAGTTTCGGTGTGGGTTCGATCTCCGACTCAAAAAATCTTAAATATTACCCGATTATCATTGTTCAATGTTTTATTGCAATATTTCATCAGGCAGTCATTCCAAAACGCGTCCCTTTAATTTTAAAGTAATTTTAAGTAAATTTTAAAATTAAAGTATACCTCATATCGTAATTTTTTAGGGGAAAAATAAAACTAACACTGATAGGAGGGTAAAAATAGGGCCGCGAAGCGGCTCATTGATGGCGCGGAGCGCCTTCAGGGGGTTGGGCCGCGTAGCGGCCAGGGGGCGTAGTCCCCTAGTAATATATAATAATAATGTTTTTGAACCCTCAAATTTGAGCAATTTTGGAAGGCTCTAGGTTTGGAGGAATTGGCCACGGCCCGTCTTTCAATCAGTTTAAATCCAAAAACGATTTAATTTTGTGAGAAAACTACATAGTAATTTCTAATTTTGACGTCTTTCACTGATACAAGAGACAGCACCTTTAATTATTCAAGTTAAGAGAGAAACCAAACACGCAATGTGGCCTGGAACGGCGCGACTTAGAGAGAAATGATGACGGGGACTTGAGATGAAAAGCAGAAGCCCTCGGTGCGGCGATCGGCATGTAACACATATTAGCGCCTACAAGACTGCACGAATACTTCACGCATTGCATCAAACGCAGTGCGGCCATTGGGTCATTGCGGTCAGCGTGAAACGGATAGCGCCTACAAGAATGCATGAATACCTTACGCATTGCGGTAAACACAGTGCGAACAGCGTGAACGCATAGCGCCTACAAGACTGCGTGAATACTTCACGCATGGCGTCTAACACAGTGCGGTCTGCACGGCGGCGGAAGTTAAAATCATTAATCCACATTTTATGTTTGTTCTTTCGTACTTTTTTCGTTCACTTCTTATGGATGGAAGGCCTTGTCCACACAGAGATAGGTTCACGAAACTTAACTTTCGCGCAAAGTTTCGTGAACTTTTGATAGTAGTTTGGCAGGGCTTTCCCAAAAAATGTGTTCAATACGAGGAAACGCGTTTTATGCACCCCTTCCGCGCTGGCACGTTAATTTGATGGTTTTTATTGATGTTTCAAAACGAATGAGAAGGGGGCGGCAAAATACAGGCGGCTCATGGGCGGCAAGTAGAGAAATCCGGCCCTGACTAGACAGGGAAAGAAATCAAGCACCTTCGCGCGTTCTCTTTTTTTCTCGCCAAAATTTAACATAATAAAATACAATACAACTTTGAACATTTACACATTCAGCTGGAAAGTAAAACAATTTCGTATTCCGTGTTCAAAACTATTCGAGAGAGAAAACTCTATGCGCAATTTAATTTACCGCGAGTACCCAGGCTGACTTCGATTCTATGGAAGGTCGGTGCGCGATAATTTCGAAAGAGCTGGAGTCTCATGACCTACTGATGTGACGATAAATCTTTTGTTGTCAAACTCCGGGTTGCAACTATCCGGCTAAAAACGAACTAATCTCAATTTAAACGAGTGGAAATCGCCGGAGAAATCATCACAAGTTGACAAAATTTGTCTGCAAACATCCACGAACTCATTCGGATCCTCGCTTCACATCTGTCACCGGCGGGTTTGCCGATTTTGGTACTTCTTTACAAGCCGCCGTAGAGTAAAAAATTGCCTTTTCAGTTTCCTCTCTTGGAAGTAGATTTGAATAATCATACTCAAAGTGGTGGCATTGACCCCTAGCTCGTGGTGAGATTTGACCGATGGATCGTTTTCGATAGTGATTCGATGTATCGTTTGGTTCAAAACAATGGAACATAACCTCAAACCAAAATTTTAAGAAATTTGACAGGAAAGCACCCCCTCCACGTTTTTAAACTCTCAACATAAATCGTGCCAAACACTCACCAAGTGGATTGCCGATTATTCCTATACAAAGAAAGAGAAAAAAAAAAGAAAAAAAAGAAAGAAAGAAAGAAAGAAAGAAAGAAAGAAAGCTGAATCTGAGAAATTCCGTAGCCATTTCAATACTCCAGGCCAAATAGTACTCAAACGAATCGAAAATCTATCACAAAAAACCCGTTCCGTCAGATTACTCAATTGACTTTTGAGGTTATGTTTACGTTTTGAACCAATCGATATCGATACAATCGCACCCGTTTGATGTATCGAATACGATCTGTAATAGGAAAGAGATCGGCGCGGTAGAAAGGCATTATGAGCAATTCTTTTTGACGACGATTCTTCCTCACCGACTCCTCAATTTTTCGGAATGATTTCAGCATATTTAAGATTACCTGGTGCAGCCCCTTTAAATTATTACTGCTTCAAATTCAAAAGCGACACAAGAAACGGAGGCAAAATGGTGGAAAAGAGTTTGATGGTGTAAATTGTGCATCCGACGTAAAGAAGCTCGAAGCTCCGAACATTAGTCGAAAGTAAAATGCGCACGCCAAAAATAATTTTGAGGCGGATCAAACTTCTTTATAAAGTTACTCTTATAGTAAAAATGGCACATTGAGATGGAAAGAAAAGCGTATTAATAAAATCAAAAGCAGAATTAAAATTATCCTCAGCTTGAATTTGTTAAATTAAGGTTCTTTCTCACCCGTGTGATCCCATGCAGCATGCCTCAAACGTGCGAGTATCATTGATGATCCCATCAAGTTGATAACACTGTTAATACTTCATTTAAATCCGTAGAATACATCGATTCATGGTGAGACAGGCTGCCTCGCCTAGAATCGATTTTTTAACATACGTTTAAATGGAGTAAAGGCAGTGTTGCCAACTTGTAAGAATCATCACTGGCAAATATTGCAGTATGGCAATAGAGATGCGTGGTGGATGGAACTTACCTGAAACATAAGAAAATGCATATGAATTAAAAACAAATAATAATAAAAATAATAACAAATTAAACAAATAATTTAAATAAAGAACATCTATTTAAAGCGATCTATGATTTTTCTTCTTGGGGTCATTACTCGCAATTCGTCTCAATATTGAATTATTGAAAATTGGTGTCTGTGAAGCTAGGTATAGTCTATTTTCCTGGAATTCACTTTTTCTTTTATTGAATCTATGCAGCTCTTAGAAATCGAATGATTTTTCTTATTTGTGTCATAAATTGGCGACGTGTTTATCTATTGTAAGATTTAAAAAATCTATACGACTTTAATCAACTATACTATCCCTCGAGCGAGACGTGATAGATGATAAGAGGAGTATCTAAGCACGTTAGCACGAAACAAAAACTTCGCAAATTTAACAATTGCACGCGAGATAAAAGGAACCGATGTATAAAGGCTATTATTTGGAGTGTAAAACATTCAACTACTCGAAGACGGATCATCATTAATTAGCGAGCGCTCTTTCGCGATCAGCGGCGCGACGCGACATGCACCATGATCAGCTTCATGCCGCCTGAATTTGATAAGATACTGCCTGCACGTCCGTGTATGACAATCGGTATCCCTCTAATTTGAAGGACCCGTGAGAGAAAGTAAAACTTTTATTTTACCGACAAGCTGAACAAAAATATATGTAACATAATATTTGGTTTGGTCAAGTAGCGCAACTGAAGCTCTTCCTGCTTCCTAATATCAATTCGAAGCAGAACGATTGTTTCAAAGAGTTGCTGGACACTTCTCTTCCTTGCGGATTTCATACAGGCCTATACCATCCCATTTTCCCTTTTTTTCTTAAAAACCACATCGTATTTTTGTTTTTTGTCGATATCGTGCCTTTATTCTGATTTGTTAAGGAAGAACGCCGTATGGACATTCGAGAGTTGCCAAATTTCCCTTGATAAAACATGTAATTTTGACGACAATCATGGACATTTTTCTTTGAAATTTTCAGATGTATTAGATTAAATTGCGTACGAAATTGTCTGAAAATTTTGGAAAAAATAATATTCACAATATTCCCTGTAAATTCGGTTTTTATCGAAGGAAATTTGGCAACGCCTGAAGGCTCATATCTTCCTGAGCACGGCAGAATTGGAGTAGCGGTTATTGTAAGTGGTTGCAACCTTTGTTTTGGTCCACTTATATTCGTAAAAGCTAAAACCAGTCATTGTGGGCAAATGTTTCCTCTTCCGGTGGTCTTTTGGTAAAATTCTTGTTCAAATTATTTAAAAAACCTAATGGTTGTTTCAGGAGAATATAATTGAGGCTGGGGTTCTATTCGGTATGACTTTTGGAGTTACTGTTCTGCAAATCTGAAAAGGGAAAATCCTGAACTTTCAGAAACCCTTTGAAATATCATTCCGATCTCTGAAAAAAAGTAAGGTAACGACTACTGTAAGTCTACTTGATTTTTTACACAGTGATACTATTTAGTAAAAATGACCAGAATTGTGGTAGTATTCACCAGAACTCAGATGATTCTTACCACAATATGGTAAATGCTACCGTAAAATCTGGTGTCAATTACCATACTCGGACCACTGTATCAGAGTATGGTAAAATCTACTAAATTTTTTTTCAGTGATGTTTTACTTTCATTTTTTTTTAAATCGCATTGTTCGTATCATGACAACTCGATCCTGAACTTTCTGATCTTCCAACATCGCAAATTTTCCAGTCGAATACTCAATGAATGTCTCCTTCGCTTGACCCAAACATCCAGACTTTAGCAGCACGTAAACCCGTTTCGTAGTGGGTTACCCAACCGCACGGTGGTTTAAAATTCTGATTTACGGCTTCAAGTTTAGGATTTTGTTCCCTTTAAGGTATTTCAATTGATCAAATATCGGCCGAGAATATAAAAAAGGATATTTTACTTATCGCCCCTATTTATATTTACACGTTACTTTAAGTTTAAAAGTCGTTTAAAAAATTAATAAAAATGTGGGTTCCTTGTCTTTTATTCTTTTTGAATACTCGCAGTACTCATACGGAAAATAATAAACAATTATGATCTTAACGAAGTTTTTGAGAAGCCAGGGTCGCCATACATATTTTCTTGAATGTAACGCTGAGGGGCCGTTCATAAATTACGTAACGGCACTTTTGCCCCCATCCCCCTTATAACGCCTTTGTGACGAAGGTCCCTATAGGGTGTCTACTAAAACAGGCTGACCAAAAATCAGTACTTTTACGGTACTTTTTCAGTACATTCGCGAGAAATTCAGTACCTCCTCAGCGGAAAAATTCAGTACTTTTTCAGTGCCTCCATTTGACGAAATTCGAAAAATTTCAAAAATTTGAATTCCTCTCTTAAATTGCGACAAAAATGAAAAATTCCGGACCTTCTGACAGAATTGCCGCACTTTTTCAGTACTTCCGGATCGCCCTCAAAAAACCAGCACTATTTCCGCACTTGCAGACACCCTGCATCCTCACTTATGTCAGCGGAAAAATCATCGTGCAAATTAGCAATACTGCCGTGCTAAGGAAGAACGCCGTATGAGCCTCCAGGCGCTGCCAAATTTCCTTTGACAAAACGAGGATTTTCTGGTAAATTTATGAATATTTTCATCCCAATTTTTCGGATAATTTAGTTCACAATTTTACCTAAAGATCCTGATAATGTCGAGGACAAATATTTGCAACTTTCTTCAAAAATGAACATTTTATCGAAGGAAATTTGGCAACTCTCGAATGTTCACACAGCGTTCTTCCTTAGCACGGCAGAATAGTAAGACATGCAATAATCACCCTTTAGATAGACAAGAGATAAGGAACACACTTTCCCTGATGCATCGTCTCAAATATTTTCCTGAAAATATTCGAATCCGCTCACTGTGGCGCGTGGCGAAGCCCCTGGTCACAGTGTCGGATTCTTTCCTTCAACGCCTACGCGCAGCCCTTTCCTCTCCCGCCACCTCCCCCTGCCCCTCCCCCGCGCCTGCTGGGGGTCCTCCGTGGCCCGCGGCCCCGCGGCTGGCTGTCCGAAGCGGGTTCAACTCCGACTCTTTTACTTCCACTGATTGTTTCATGGTCGTAGTCTGATTCCGCTCTGTCTCGGCCCATCCAGGGTGTGGCGCGACCAAATTAAGGGTGTGGGCTGATTTATCTCCCCCTCCCCCCGCGGCCCCGACCCTCAACCAGGACTGTCTTCCCGGGCTCTCTTTGAGCCCTTTGATTTGTGGACCGCTGTGAGTGATCTTGCCATTGATCCCTCCACGCGTGTTGCCGAGTTGCCACGGGAAATTATTCATATCTAATCGTAACGGCGTGAATGAGCGATAATCGATAATGGAGACGTTGCATGTGTGAGGAATTTGACATTTGACTAGTGATTCTAATATAAAAGTTCGCGAGAAACACGATGGTGCCGCTGGTTTCCTCTGAAATCAACTCCCAAGCTCACAAAAAGCTCTGAAGTTGAGGCCAAAATGGAGGGGATATCCCGCACGCTATCTGAGGGTCCAAATCTACATCAAAACAAACTCTCCTTGCAAAGGTAGGGAGCAAATACATTAGCAGGGTTGCCGTGTTTTCGGTTTTGGAGTCCCCATTTGGGGACTACATCCCGGGGGAAATGATGGACTAGCTGTAGGGTTTCTCGTGGGTTTCCGTTAGTAAGTCTATTGCTTCCCTCCTTTCTCCATTTCAATCACCTAACGACTAATAGGACCGCTCCATTTTCTGTTCATCCTCTTAGTCTATCGCTTTATCTATCAATTTCAATAATCTGGACTCTGTACTAGGCTTTTTGTAACTACTAGATAGGCAATTCAACTAACAACGAGACTAGAAAAGTGGGTAGTACCTTAATCCACTGAGTGGAGTACTGTAGAAGAGCAACGATTCTCTTTCTTCAGCGTGCTTGCTTTTCTGCCGTGCTACGGTAGAACGCCGTATGAACATTCGAGATTTGCCACATTTCCCTTGATAGCACATGTATTTTTGACGACATTCGTGCACATTTTTCTTTGAAATTCTCAGATGTCTCAGATTAAATTGCGCAGTGGCGTGGCGTGAATTGCGATGTATCGATGGTTCTGCCATTTAAACCTATGGTAAAGAATCGATCATTAAGGTGTCCGCTGCGAACACCCTGTTTATCGACCGTGTTCCATAGGTTTAAATGGCACATTAAGCGATGTATCGCAAAGCACGCCACGCCACTGAAATTGCGTACAACATTTTCTGAAAATTTTGGAAAAAAATATTCACAATTTTCCTAATAAATTCAGTATTTACCGAAGGAAACTCTGCAACGTCTGAAGGTTCATACGGCGTTCTTCCTTAGCACGGCAGTACTGCACACAGCTAAGAAAAAACACGGGCTGGAATGACTCTATTGAACTCGAGTTGAACGGCAACTGCATCATATAGCGCGATTAATTACAGATGCACCAGTGCTGTCCTCTGCCACGCCCCGAGTCAACCTTTTGTGTCAATGCATACATTAAATTTGTCATAAAATGCCGGCGCGGGCAAATTTATCACCCGGCATGCAAATTTTATGCTCACGAGAAATTCCAGGTATGTACCATCCATGATACAGTGATGCACTCGGTCAGCCAGTATCCTACGCACATGGATACTTGACTTAAAGCAGACAAAAACTTCCTTGCAAACGGATCACATCGTTTATGCATACAGGGTGTCTCACGAAAAACGAGCCACCTTGAATATCTGCCGAACGCGTCGGAATTTCGAAAAACGGTAAAAGACGTGTTCGTTTATATCGAGGGGGACACCATTTGGCGTATTCGACATTTTCCCAAACCGCGGGAGGGGCGCGGGACGGGGGGTGCCCCACCCGTAAGTCGAACTTTTCAAATGGCACCCCTACTTTTTTATTTCAGAAATAAATTCTACGCAAAAAAACAAGCCACCCTGTCCAAACCGAATGTAAATCGGACAATTTTTCAGTGATTGAGAGAGTTTGAAACATTTTTTTCATGCTCTTTCCAAAAATTTCCCACGCCCAATGGAATTGCTGTATCAAACCAAACTCTCCGCCAAAAAAATTCTTAAACATTGCACTTTCGATAAAAAAATAAAAAAAATCTGCTGCACCCGAAATCTAGAGCACGCGGAGCCCTTCTTTGCGACATTAAAATTCGTAATACCGAACATTTCCGAGGAGCGCTCATCGGGAGGGAGTAGTAAGTTTTAGACAAGAATTATTAATCTTTTTTCTGAAGCATAAGAAACCGTGTCCATGAAGAAGCAGTTAAGTAGAAAAACAAATGGATTAGCTTTTTTTTTTGGGGGGGGGGGGGGGGGGGTCAATGACTTGAGCCGGACCTTGATACTTCTGAGGACGCTATTTTTCCGCGGTGCGTTGTTTTTCTACTTAACTGCTTCTTCATGGACACGGTTTCTTATGCTTCAGAAAAAAGATTAATAATTCTTGTCTAAAACTTACTACTCCCTCCCTATGAGCGCCCCTCGGAAATGTTCGGTATAACGAATTTTAATGTCGCAAAGAAGGGCTCCGCGTGCTTCAGATTTCGGGTGCAGCAGATTTTTTTGATTTTTTTTATCGAAAGTGCAATGTTTAAGAATTTTTTTGGCGGAGAGTTTGGTTTGATACAGCAATTCCATTGGGCGTGGGAAATTTTTGGAAAGAGCATGAAAAAAATGTTTCAAACTCTCTCAATCACTGAATAATTGTCCGATTTACATTCGGTTTGGACAGGGTAGCTTGTTTTTTTGCGTAGAATTTATTTCTGAAATAAAAAAGTAGGGGTACCATTTGAAAAGTTTGACTTATGGGTGGGGCACCCCCCACCCCGCGCCCCTCCCGCGGTTTGGGAAAATGTCGAATACGCCAAAAGGTGTCCCCCTCGATATAAACGAACACGTCTTTTACCGTTTTTCGAAATTCCGACGCGTTCGGCAGATATTCAAAGTGGCTCGTTTTTCGTGAGACACCCTGTATATACTGATGATCTTCACCGCGAAAGGTGTCGTGCTCGCACATAACAGCTTGCCAATGTTATATATAATCCCCCGATGAAATAAAGTAGCAAGAATCTGACAAAGAGGCAAATAAACTAACACAGAATGTCAAGAATGCGTAGGTTGCGAATGGGTAATGAGAAAATGCTATTAGTCCCACTTAATTTTTCCGCTTATTATTGCAAGAAATCACTTGAAATTTTCAATAATTGTACTTTTTGAATCGTACTATTTGAAAAAAATGAAGTGCAATAGGATTAAAATTTTCACTATGCTCAAATTTTTTGAGGGAATTATGACGTCGAGCTGGCTTTCGGAATGGCCGAATTTGTTGGAAAAATTGGTTTGGATAGAAAATTATAAATACCTAATCCGCACAAGGAAGAGGTAACCGACGATGTAACAATGTAAATATTCAACGAATTTTTCGAAAAATTGACGATGTTGCAATACATTTTTTTTTAGAGATTTGAGTTGTTCTTTAAACATAGACGGTTTCAGAACACTAGCTGATGGGCTAAATATGCAACGACGCAATAATTTGATCAGCGGTTGCTTTTGGAATGAAGTGACGACTTTACAGTTAAAATGGTCGACTTTTGTTGAAAAAAGAAAGAAACAAAGAAAAAAGAAGAAAAAAAACCATGCCAAGTTACAATAATTCGATCAAAAATTAATCGTTTTTAAGGCTAAGTGCAACATTGCAGAGGTTAAAAAATATTACCTTAAAAATGTTTCGACATGAATAACGCGGCACAGAGCCAAGAATCTGTAGATAAAAAATGAAAGCATTCACACGTAATCGGCATACTGCCGTGCAATGCAAAAACGCCTTAAACACCATTTTAAATGTTTTGAAAAAGATGTATCATGGCAGAAAAACTTCTCTACCTTGGGACGATGTTTTTACAGAATTCTTTCACAAATACTATCAGGAACTTAACCTAACAATTTGAGCTGCATCGGGTACAACAGTTTTTATTTGATACAGTGTTAAGTTCCAAAAAACACGGGAAAATATTGATGGAGTTACGTCGTTTTTGCTGAGCACGGCAGCATTCAAAAACTATAATACATTTTCCCTGCTAACTTAAGGACTCAAATATTTGATCGACGAGAGAGCGTCTTGGGATTGCCAAGATAATGGACGTTGGAGAAAAAAGTGCGGTTTCAGGTACACTGATGTAATTATGGCAACGTTATTACCAACAGACTTCGAATAATGGAACTCCAATCGTATCCATCAAAAGTATGGTAAATGCTATGACAGTCTGCTCATCCTTACCCTAAAAGTACGGTATGGCGCATCATCAGTGTCTTACTAAAAAAATGGGTCCTTGGGATATCGGGCGGATTGGGTGGAGGGGGGGGGGGGGGGGGGGTTGTCACCTCCTCCCTAGGGATAGCCATTCTCTTGAGCACGTTAGTAATGGTAATTCCATAAAACTGATAACAATGGTCAAACTCCGAAAGTATCCTGATGACTAAATAATTGGACTGCATAATGTTGATAATTGTGGGGGCCATGGTTGACACCGTCAAGAATGTTGAGAGAAAGAAATGCTTACTCTCGTAGTAAAGGTCACCAAGTAGTAAGGAGGTACCAGGTGAGACTTGCTAATTTTTTTTTTTTTACTTTTTTTTTCACGTAATGATTGCATCGAATGGTCTGACGGTGAAAGTGGGCCCCACGCGCATCCAGGGCGGACGGGTTCTTCACATCAATGATACTACAAGTCTATTATGGAGTGTTCATTTATGAAATTAAAATAATCCGATGAATGATACAGCCAGGTCTGATTCAATTTAAGAGCTCCTTGAAGACAATCTTGTAGAAACTTTAAAATGTTCGAGGTATGAACTTGGTTGGTGAAAGATCGAATTTTGGTCAAATCAATTGGTTGATTCGGTTGGATTGACGTCAGCACACTCTGGTGGATTTTCATGGAAGTAGCTGGATCTACCCACTCTCTCACAGTGCTTTTCTGAGTTATGACTTGATGGCAAGAAACATTTCGCTTTCTCTGAAACTTTTACAAAAAGTTCGCCACTTATTCCATTTGAGATGCCACGAACCTTTTTTTCCCCTTCAGAGTAAAAATTCCAAAATTTCAATAAAAACGAACTTAAACAATTTTTTTTTTTTTTTTTTTTTTTTTTTTTTTTTTTTTTTTAATTTATTTATCGCACTAACTTGTCGGCACTGAGATAGTCTCAACGAAAACGGATATTATATTTTAAAACTGCCATTAAAAACCTTGCACCTACATCTTACAATAAGTGTGTCTTATACTATTTATACGTAAAAATGCATAAAAAATAAATGAAAAAAAAAAAAAAAACTATTACAAATATGTGGTGGATAAAATTAAAAATATCAGAATATTAAAACAATGAAAAATAAAGTCTCGACGAAAAAAAAACATCCACAAAGTTTATCCAGAATCAAAGATAGAACAACAATTAAATCCTCGTTACTTTCAGTTACTGAGATTAAATTATACCCTTAAAATATTTCTTAGATGCTCAGCGACAAGCGGTATACCCTCATATTCTTTGATCCTACGGATGATAATGATTTCAAAATTGAAAAGTCAAGAGCAGATTCAAATTTCCGTCGCCGTAGTTGTGGCTGTCCAAACCGTTAATTAAACAACAAAAACTATGTGATGCTCGGTCTATGGGTGCAAGGCGCAACGTGGTGGGTAAATGATTTTTCGTGCTCTAAACTGTAAAGCCAAACCGACTGAGGGCCAGCTAATAAACTTCGGGATTAACCGGACAGAGCTCACTGAAAAGTCGGGTCCTCTCCACAGCTCATCATGAGTTAATATTATAAATCAATTATTCCTCAAATTTGAGAACCGCTCACGGAGAAAAAAAGTTCGGCGTCAGCTACCGAACTTCGGTTGCCTGTGCCGCTACGATTGGTTCATATGGAACACCAATTATAGCAGTTCACTGAACTCCAGTTCTTCGGTAGAACGAGCCGAAATTTTCGGTTGTCAGCACGAAGTTCTCGGTCCGGGGAACCGAACTTCGGCTCATCGTGCCGAAGGCTTCTGTACACCTAACCGAAATTCTTGGATGCATGAATCGAAGTCTAGTGGATCTTATCAAGGTTGCATTAAATTCAGGGGGCTCTTATTGCTCTTAGCCAGGGGAGGGGGCCTTTACCCAACCCCCCACAAATAAATTTAAAAAAAAAAAAAAAAAAAAATAGAAGGTATTACAACGCCTGAACAATGATTTGATGGATAGAAATTTTTGCCTACATCGGGATCGAACCTAGAACCTACCTAACACTAATCGAAGACCCTACCTACTGAGCTATGCCGGACGCTTGGAGGAACAGCGAAAAACTTGCATTAATCTTCGAATTGAACTGTGGACAACCAGATATAATCTAATTTACATGGATTTGTTCGTTATTTTATTTTATTCTATATTTTACTTCATTTTACTCTCTCTATGGAACATGAAAAAATGATGAAAATTTAAAAAAAAAAATCCTCAGATCAGATAGCAAGAAAGGAACGAGGATAGAATACATACTCAAATTATAAACGCACATTATACCGTTATCAGTTCCCAAAGTTCACACCAGATAATATCTTTTGCTCAATTTCAAGGCATTTTTTAAATGATAACAATCACTGCACTTAGCAAGGTACAAACAAGAACATAAGTTAGTAGATAGCAAATAGATAATATTAGGTACGAAAGGTCTACTAAGTATATAATTAAATTGAAAGTGCCCACATAAGGAACCATTTGTTATCACCAATAAATAAAATATGTACACTCCCTTACACAAACATAATAAATTTAAAATCATATCTACAATTGAAAGAAATCAGAGGAAAGGAGGACTCAAGCTTTCCTACAACCGCATCATTCTCTACAAATGTAAAACTTGGCTATAGGCACTGATAATGTTGGAAATAAATGGATCAATTCTCCCGCAGACTTCCAATTCTCTACCTATCCTTAATACCAAACAAACAAACTCAGAACAAACATACGTAACCGTTTCCATGAAATCTAGACATAATATTAACACTGCAACTGATAATGGGCCATGTTAAGTAGTGCATAAATTTACTTACAGACTTCTCATCCGTGCCAATCACTGTAGCTCCGTAGTCTGCGCTACGAGTTCTATGGGTTGAAAGTGTACATCGAAGGATATTCTGCTAATGATCAAATTATAGTTTCGCAATTAATTACAGTAAAGAGCTGGAAACTATAATAATGAACGATGCAGGCTTTGATGTTTCGCAGAGACGAAAGAATAAGTTAAAATAAAATAAATCAAGTCAATGATAACCTTTCAGCAAATTGGAAACACAAATTCAACTTTGTGAACTTTTCCACATACTTGAGGGTGACTAGGACTAAGCTATACAGAGAAAACCGAGTCATTTTTGGACAAAAGTAAGGTACATGAGATGAGAGTAGAGATGACCGTCTCTGGTCAGAAATTTAAAGTTGAGTATAAAACATTTTGAAATGTGCAAATGGGCAATGAACTTTCCCTCTGGCATACCTAAGTCTCGTAAAGTAATTAAACTTCAAACCTGTCTTCTACAATTTGATCTGTTTAGTTCCTTTCCTAGATTATAAGCGATAAGCGAAACGATTTTGTAGGTTAGGTCGATAAGAGAAAAAACAATGAGTTCCGGCACTGAGAGAAGCTATGAGCTGATTTCTAAGTCGATATTCGAAGTTAACTGTATGATTAATGAGTCACTTGAGAAACAATTGTCACTTTGAATTCTACAATTGAGAGAAACAACAAATGATACGCACTTTCTGAAGTCCAGCCGAGCTGGATCAAGGCATTCAAGCGACGCTTTTACTTGCAAAAGTTAGAAATGGATAAGAATATCTTTCGTGTGTGTTTAAAGTGTACGATAAGAGGAATTCGTAAACTCACATCTCGCAATCTTCGGATCGTACGCACTACGTAGTTTTGTTCCGAACGGACGATCACGTCGCGCTTCGCGCTCTGTTTCGAGTCATCAAATTCCTGCGTTCAGAGACAGAGAGCGCTAGCGTCGTTTCCCTGTCTGCTAAAATCTTCGGTCGCTTGATACGAATACCCAGTCGGCAAAACGAAAACTTCGGGACGGAGAACGAAAAATGCTCAGATCAGCAGACAAAGGCCAATTTGGGACCACGGTGTGTTATGCCGAACACGCCCGCATACGCCCCCGAATATTCAGTTCCTCACGCCGAATCGGGCCTACCGAACCGGTCGGCGCAAATCCCCGAACTTTTTTTCTCCGTGCTCCAAAGCCTCTTCAAAACCACCGCCTGGTTGGGGTTGCCGGATTGAACATCTTGAATACTATGTTATGAAAGCATTTGCTGGTTGATTGTTGAAATTAATAGACAAACCTGTAGACGAAAAAGACAACAGGGATGTGGAGCCCAGTGGAGGGATCCTATTGGTGGAAGCGGGGAGTTGCAATAGACAAAGGAGGTCGGTAATAGACTAACTATCGGCAACTCACGCGGGAACCTATAGTTGGTCCACCATTTACCCCCTTAGTTTATGAAACCATTCACTTCAGCCAAAAAAATCGCTCCATACTCCCTATGTCTTCTTTATCTATTGCTTCGTCTATCAATTACAACAATCAGCCAGCTGCATATCAACAAACAGTCACCAATAAGCGCCTCGAGATCAAGAATTATATTGGAACATGTATATAAAAATAGTCGGTTGGCCCATAAATGCAAAAATGGCTTGAATTAGAACATAAAATTTAAAATAAACCTCTTGCCTGACTGAAAAAAATACCGCCTCCTCTGAGTTCGATTTTTTTGTATAAATTTAGTGCAATAATGATGCAAAATATTAGTGCATTAATGGATTTATTCAACTGAGCATAACCAGCATCTCGTGGCTAAAACCATGGCATCTACTGAGAATACAAACGATGTTCGAAAACATAGAAGCTTACAACAAAAATTATAGAAGATGCGTACACCCGATGCGTCTCCTGATTTTTTTGTGAACAGGTCTTGCAACTGCGGATCATAAAGTACAGTACAGCGGTGTGATTGTGTGAAGCAATCTAGGCTCTGCTCCTGAGGGTTGGGTACAAGGGTCCTAATTGAATTAAACGAGTTATGGCTACGACCGTGTCCTCATATTGGGTAATTTGAACCACGGTTGCCGGGCTGTCAGAGGGATCAACGTCCGAGTCAACAAAAATCCCCGCAGAAAGGCTGATTGCAGAATTGATTTAATTTTTAGATGTGAAGATCGTCAATGATTCTCATAATACATATACATGTGGTGAGTGCAATGGAAACAAATAAAAATTAACTCTGTCCGAAACTCACATACATTATGCGTATGCATACACGACAAAAGTGATGTTACTGGCTACTGAATTTCTGCGTTTATTTAACGTCTAGGTAAACTAGCAATTTCTGAATGTGCTTATCACCAAATGCATCATGATTAACATGGATTACGGTTTTAATATCCTAGTCGCCAGATTTCTTGGAGATCATAAGTAAATTATATATCAGGACTCTAGAAATCGCTAACATTCTATTTTATATCGTGCCATTTAAATTTTTTCTTTGATTCCTCATTTATTATCATCTTTCCACAAACTGATTGCGGTGGACGCACACGCACGGGTCGTAAGACAGTATGTTGGAGTTTTTTTAGCCAACGCGCGTTAAAAATGCAGCATAAAGCTGCAAATCTCAATACAGAGGGAAAAGCTCATACGTGCACAAATTTCCCTCGAAGAGATAGGCTGTTTGATGCAACACTGGTTACAACCATTCATATCTCTTGAGCATATCTCTTTGAGGGAAACGTGCTCTAGTGAACTTTTCCTTCTGTATTGAGATTTTCAGCTTTATGCTGAATTTAGCGCACGTTCGCTAAAAAACTCCACCGTACTGTATTATCTTTCCTTACTTTCTCATTTTATTTTAGTAATTATTTTCTTTCTTTCATTATCCATTTTTTTATTTTCATTATTCAGGTATTTCTTTATTTCATATTTTTTTTCTTTGATTGCGGGCAATTAAGGAACAGTTTGAGCATCCTTGGAACACATTTAAATTTGTAAAATAGTAAACGCATTGCGCAGAAAAACAGGCGACAACAGGGTACGGTAAAGACTTCCGTCGTCCTCATCTCGGGTTCGGCTCCAGGCAGGCTGGCGCGGCAAAGTGGCCGCAACCGCACGAGCGCACGCTTCGGGGAGGGGGTGGATGTTGAGGGGCGCGGGGTCGCGGGGAGCGTCTGACATGACCTTCCCAAACGCAAACAGCTGCCGACTTTACACCGCACACATCTATATTGCACCCCCAGTCACCACTCCACGGCTCACCCCTTCTCGCTTTCTCCAGTCAACCATTTTTCACGCCGTTGCCAGATCAGCAAGATGATCTTTCCAATTTTCATTTGTCTATTGGACAAGACAAAACTTAAAAGTGGAATGGAGCTGTGTAATTGGTCAGTTGTCACCAAGAAGAAGGAAATTTAGCCTACCCTGCCTGTCACTCAACCCAAAAGCTCGAAACGACTCCTAGACCAGGGTTGGACTGGCCCCGAGGGTGGCAGGTTGGCGATCATCACCCGCGTTTAGAAGCCTGCGGACCCCTGGACTCAGATGATAATAGAGGTAAAGACGTAAAAAAATATAGGAGAATTGCGTGACGAACGATCATTCGGCGCTTAATTGAAGTGAATCCTGAATTAATATGATATGAATGATATTTAAATGATAATACTTGTAAAGTATTTGTAAAATTATACATTTCTGAAAAAAAAAAAAAAAAAAAAAAAAAAAAAAAAAAAAAATCATTCGGCCACCGTGTTTGATCAGAATGTTTCTAAGAATGGGCGCTTCGTACCGCTTAGTCGGATGTCAAGATCAGCATGACCTTTTTCCTCCTTTCGTCAAGAACATGTCAAGCTCAGGTCCCTTGACAGTCTTCCCCTCTCCCCCGGTATCTGAAAATACGATCCTTAACCTATACCTCAAAATGTGTCGATACAGACCAAATGAAAGAATAACAAGTGACGCGCACTGGCTCTAAAAATACCCTCTTCATGAGAGGCATTTTAAAAATTTTAGAAGACGGGTCGGTACAAGTCGTATGAAGAATCAAACGCAATTGAAAAAGAGCCATAAAACATCCCTATGAACAGCTAGCTCACAATATTTACGAGATCTCGACGAGATAATTCCTAAATGCCTACACAATGCACCGACAATGATCGCTGCGGGAGAAAGGGGCAACCGCATCGGGAGCGCTTTAAATGAGGATTAATGGATCATAAGTGACCCCTCCGGCGGGGGTCTATCAACGGTGCACGATAAGCGGCACTCTTCTACGCCGCTGCATCATCTTTAATTTGAATATGAAGGAAAAATGAACGAGTCGTTACTAAAAAGGGACGTGTCCATTTTCGGATGAGCCCTGGGACACTGACATTGTTATGAAGCCTAAGGCTCATCTGAAAAATGTTCATCCCTTTTAAAGACTACCCGTTCGAACAGGCTCGGAGCTTGGGCTTGGGGTAGCGACTCGCGGCGTTGTTATCAAGGAGTTCATTATTTGGTTGAGGACACTGATTTGTCCGGCATATTTCACGGATTTTGGTGGTTGATTGGAAGCCAGATGAGAGCCAAAACCGGTGGTTGCTCGTCGTGTCTGACTGCAGGGCCGGATTTAGGGGGTGGCCACATGGGCCGCGGTCCATGGCGGCAAATTTTGTAATTTTTTTAAATGTAGCTTTAAAGAAAAATCGGATTCAGAGAAAAAATTATCAACGAGAAAAAGTGACAAAATCTCTCATTTCCCGAGAGTATATCTCTAATTTTGTCGTCTTCTGTGATACAATAGACAGCACCTTTAATTAGTCGAATTAAGACTAAGAGAGAAACCGAACACAGAATTTGGCCTGGAACGGCGCGGCGCAGAGAGCAATGATGACGAGAACTTGAGATGAACAGGAGAAACCCTCGGCGCGGCGCGGTCGGCATGTAACACATATTAGCGCCTACAAGACTGCATGAATACTTCACGCATTGCGTCAAAGACAGTGCGGTCGCTGCGGTCAGCAGCGGGCGGCGTGAAACGCATGGCGCCTACAAGACTGCATGAATACTTCACGCATTACGTCAAACTTAGTGCGTGCAGCAGCGGTCGGCGTGAAACGCATAGCGCATACGAGACTGTAGGAATACTTCACGCATTGCGCCAAACACAGTGCGGTCAGCGTGGCGCGGCGGCGGAAGTTAAAATTATTAAAGCACATTTATGTTTGTTCTTTCATAATATTTTCGTTCATTTCGTGTAAATGGAAGGCCTTGTCCACACAGAGATAGGTTTACGGAACTTAACTTTCGCGCCAAGTTACGTGAATTTTTGCTAGTAGTGTTGACAGGGCTTTCGCAAAAAATGTGTCCAACACGAGTAAACGGCGGCAAGCAAGTAAATCCGGCCCTGTCTGACTATGATAAACTGCGGAGAAAAATAAATTGTTGCTATTACAATGCTCATGGTAGACTACAGTTCAAATCGACTCTTCCAGTCGTAGTTACAATTTTACCCCCTTAGTAGCGATTTTTTCTATCTTTGTAACAATTCTGCAGTGTTACTGGAACTCAAATTCTTGTTACCAAAAATGTGACATTTTAACTATACGACTAGAAAAGTAGGTAAAGGCTGAAATTCCTAATTCCTGGAATGCGAATTAAAAAAACAACAATTCTTTTTTTCCACGACTATCTGAGCGAAATCATCACAATATTATGATAAGTCAAAATGAACCAGTATAATAAAAGTAGAGACCGTAAAAGACCGAGACAGAGTATCTAAAAAAAAAAGTTGCATCCAGCCCCTTCTGAGGGAGGGGCAAAGACTTTGACTTCCCTAAAAGATGGCCTTCTAAGATAGAAACATTTCTAAAGTTTCAATTTTCTATCTCTAACCGTTCAAAAGTTAAAGGGGGGGGGGGGCAGCGGGACTTTTGGAACACCCTATATATGCGAAGGAGATCTCAGCAATAAGAAACACCCGACTGGGTTCATTCCCATTCCTACTTTTATAGCATATTTCTCTCAAATATTTCGCCGTAAGTATTTTAGCTTTGAATTTTTAAGGGATGTGCTCCGTAATTTTCCTTCAAGTAATTTATTGACGTACCTAATCTTGCAATTCTCGATGAAGAGTTTGAAGAGGAATCACTTTCTCCCTTCCTTAAACACCATTGAAATTATTATAAAAGCCATTCGTCATTTTCCTTCTTCCTTTTTTTACGTGCAAAAGTTTCAGGGTGTGTTCTGAGCACGCTACTTCAAACAAGACAGCACAGAATACATTCAGCAAATGGACGTATTTATGCTAAAAAGAACTATGTTACATGCAATCCCCTATGCACATAGTTCCTTTTGGCATAAATATATTCAAATAACCATGACTCCTAGCATTAACTTTTTCTCGAGAGCGAGGGGAGAGTCACTAAAGCATGTTCTGCTTTTTTTCAAAGGATAATTGGGAGGGAAAATCTTATATCCCATCCCATATTCTCCAACTTCAATAACACTACAAATACGGACGGAATGCAAAGTAAACAGGATTATTAACAATGAGACAGCGCTAGGAAGGGAAATGGATGAGGAATATCAAGTGAGGGGTGAGGTGAGAGTCCTCACCAAAATGAAAGGACCAGATAAACAGGAGACTAGGCAGATGCAACTTATAAATTAGACGCAGAATTCCAAATGGTATCAAAATATTCCCAAAATATACTTCTTGACTTATATATTCAAATGTTCGTGCGTACGTTTTCTGAAAAGTTTGGTACATTGGTACAAAAAGAAAGGTACATTGATGGCACAGTGCACATACGTCGTTTCTAGAATGGGCATAGAGTATTAGTTCCTTATTTCAAAAGGTAGACCAAATTAGAGAGATAAAACCAGAGATAGATCTCCCTGCGCGGCAAATTTTCGCATCACTAACCATTGGGGAATCGCGTTAATCTTCGCTCTACTTGATATGAAGAGGGCTCTATCCAAGAAACAAGAACCACACTGACGAGCCCACATGTAGGAGCCATGAGCCAAGTGCGATCAGCGAGCCAGAGTATCCTCGGTACTTCACTTCAATGCCGCGTACTTACACACTCAGCGAGTAATGTGGTGCTCCACTTGAACTCAAGCTACAAGTTCGGAAAACACTTGCCTACGTCTTACAGTGGGTTAAAAGACTCGAAGGTATGGATGACGTGAAGAAACACGTACCGATCGTTCATGAGTAACAGTGTAGCTTCAGACTCTATTGAATTTTTTTCACGGGTGAGGATTCTTTGAAAGTTTTCTACTTGCACTCTTCAGTTTGCTCTCACTCGGATTAAGTTCTCATTTGTTAAGAGAAAAACAAGCCTGGACGTTTAACCTTTACACTTCATTTACCTCAAGACTTTCCGCACGCATGCCATTTGGACATAGGACAACTTGTGCGTTTATTGATGTTTATTTATACGATGGACAACTTGCACAATGGGCGCCTTAAAGAGGTCATTATTGCAACGGAAATCTATCCTAGTCGTCCTGTAAATCAGTAGCGTTTTTCTTTGAAATACGCTATATGGTTTTCGATAAGCTACGGGAAGATCAAAAGAGATCCTTACGAAAGCATCACAAGAGAGACATTTTTATAAAATCTCAAGTGAAATCCACAACTTTAACCTTGGGAAAAAAACTCTCGCAGGGTATTACTGTGATTTGCCTTAAACAAAAAATTAAAAATACAAAACAAAACATTTCGTCAAGTTTTATAACATTTTAAGGTACGTTTGTGACTACCTTAAAATTTTTCATAATCAAAGACATTTTTCTTCCGGGCTTTTTATCTTTGCAGTGGTTATCATTGTCTTCCATTCAATTAAATATTTTCAAATGTATTTTCTTGAATATTACTCGCCATTCATTACAATTATCCTTTTATGCCATGTTAAGGATCTTCTTAAACTTCCCTTAAGCACATAATACACCGTACCCTAGAGCATCCATGGGAAAGGAGCTATTATTTAAGAAAAGACAATGATGGCTCTATGTGATCGGCCATTTTTCAATGTCACTTTGTCTCTTGTCTCATAAGAGCTCTAATGTTCCTGTCAATAATTGGTTTTTATTAGGAAGAAAACGATCGTCCAGTTTATGAAGCCTTTTTTTTTGCTGTCATAGATGCAGGGTAATGCCTGTTTAAACAACCTTCGCAATAAATTCCAAATGATGATATATCAGTCTGTAAGATTTATCAGTCTATTTGGAAAGTCTTGCAGCAACTATTTAGAACAGATTCATCCTTCAATTCATACTCTGTATTCATTGTGTGACGAAATTCGAGAAGACGTAATATTCAAGGAGAGGAGTTTGTAAGAGCTTCCACCACCGAGAAACGGCTCTAAAAGAAAGTAGGGTTGAAAACAATCCCAGCATCCCCACATATTAATATCGAAGCCTCCGCCTTCTTTAAAGTGCATTCACAGCGCTCATAACCTCACAGAAAATCGATATAATACCGACAGAAACAAGTTCAGTTCCGGAGTGGTATAGGCACCCACGGGTCGACGCCTAAAGTTTCAGCATGATGGAAAACTGTGGATCATTGTGCTCATACCGACTACTTTTAGAAAATGTGAAAACGCATGGATCATTTATTAAAAATTATTGAAAAAAATTAATGTCTCCGGGTCTTTTTCCACGCAAAATGATGACGAAATAATATTCTGTTAAGGGACAATGAAACTCATACTCACAACAACCAACGAAATCAGGGCACCTTAATCATAATTTGTGACCGATACTTAAGAATAATTTTTCACTTTTTCTGCTATCCTTTTTTAGGGCTATGCAATTTTAACTATGAAACTATTCTAGTTAGATAGGTATGTTAATTTAAAATAAATAAATATGAAATAGGCTTGAGAGTAATAATAAGGCACCCATTGAATTTACACTCGATTATACTGAGATTCTAGATGTAAAATATACATACTACGGCGCGGCGGTGGGGTAGTTAATGCTCAGAGAAAGATAGTTTTTTTTTCCAAATCTAAATAGGGTGTTTATTGTTAGTATTTTTTAATTTTGAAAAATCCTGATATTTTCCTGATTTTTCCTGATATCGTAAAAAAAAATTCCTGAATTTTTCATTTTGAAAATTCCTGATATTTTCCTGACTTTTCTCGGCTCCTGGCACGGTAGGCAAAATGCAGTATTTAAGACTTTCTCCGCTGAGGAGTTTCGCGTGAGAAAAATTCCTGATAAAACGTCCGATTTTTCCGATTTTCCTGATTTTTTCCTGATCGGCCAAAATTATTTTCCGATTTTTCCTGATGCTAGACACCCTCCGCACTGACACATTGAAAAAAGTTGTATTTTTCATTGATGTAAGAAAATAGTGTTTGTAGAGAAATGTGGCAACTACGAAAATGCTACAGTGAAGGAGTGACGCGAGCCGGAGTTCCCTCTCCGTCGCTCCCCATTTCTTTCCGTTGAGTGTACGTTTAATTTTCGGCAATTTCATGCCCAATTAAGATATTCCGAGGGAGCAGAGGAGGACTCGAGACAGAAAATAGAAAGGAGACCGAATTCGTTGAGACGGAAAGTTCGCGACACTCCAGACGGAATTTTTAGTGTCATTTTCTGTTACCAGCAACAGCACCAAAAAATTAAAACAGCCACTTTTTTCATTTACGATAACTATATTTTGCTGCCATTTCTATGCGAGTTATGTTAAAAAAAAAAAAAAAAAAAAAAAAAAATAAAATAAAATAAAAATGCTGTAGATTATCCGAACTACATATTTTGCTGCCATTTCTATGCGAGTTATGTTAAAAAAAAATAAAAAAAAAATAAATAAATAAATAAAAATTACTGTAGATTATCCGAATACCTATTGAATTGCTGAAGGCCCATATTTATTTATTTGCTCTTATCTACCATCTTGAATGTAAACTAAAAATAAGCATTACTTAGATCAGATTTTGATTTTGATGTGACTTTTCCAAGCGAATCACAGAGGGTGGAATTCCATCTCGCTGATACTGCATTGTACTACCACTGGACCTAAACCAAGAGAAATGGGCATTAGCCGTGCTCCAAGTACAAGGATTCGGAAACGTGACTGTAAATAAGGGATGAGAATTAATTCGCCGCTGAGCGGACTTACTATGGGCGCACCGTATACACAGTTCATTCTGTGGCTGTTCTGTAATAAATCGACGCATTGAAATGTACGTCCACCGCACGGATGTTAAGGTGAAGTCTTCAGAGGACTTGGAATGAAAAAAATTGTCTCAGAGCCAAATAGAGTTGTAACTAATACACCTGAGTGTTCAGTGATATGTATAAATAAAGAGATGACAAGATCAACATATCAGTAAAATGGGGGAAAATATTAAGGCAGTTCGAACTAGAGTGATCATTTTCTAAACAATGTCAGGGTGACAACTCTTATAAAATTACAATTGCAAAAATGCAAAAGAACAAATTTCATGGAATATTGCAAGGCGTTTTCACAACCCTATCTGACACAGAAGTAATTGAAAATTTCACGACAAATACTTCATATTTTTCTACATTGAACGATATTATTACCGTGGAAAGTCAAGGAGATATCATTAGTCAAATTCAATTTCTACGCTGAAGGAAATTTGTCCGTTGACCGCTCTTGAACTTTTAGGCAACACGAGAATTCAGGGGCACCGAATTCGAGTTGATTTTCGCAAGTCCCCTCCGGAAATATTTTTAGCTCCCCCGATGGCTCGAAATAGCTGTCAGACGCGGGGTGCAGAGGACCTCCTGCAGACACTCGCCAACGAGTGATATACTGACATCCCATGACACCGTGTAAATCACTATCTAAACCCA
Source organism: Bemisia tabaci (assembly GCF_918797505.1). NCBI lineage: Eukaryota > Metazoa > Arthropoda > Insecta > Hemiptera > Aleyrodidae > Bemisia > Bemisia tabaci. The sequence continues at coordinate 41,229,382 of NC_092795.1, forward strand.
TCTACCTACCCCTTCCCCTCCGAGGGAACAAAATGGTTTAGCTATATGCGTTTTTTTCCCGTAAATCAAGTTATAAAAAGGATTGGGGCACCGCACCCAGTGCAGAGGAGCCACACAGGCCCATAGTACGAGAGCGTGAGTACCACAATATACGTTTGTGGGTCAACGAACGGGGAAAACTATAAGGAGCGCTAAAAAATATTCCCAAAACAAGATAATCATTCTTCCCTGCTTGGTTTACATGAAAGAGTAAGTTAAAGAGTTTAAAAACGCAAAAATCGAGATCATCGAGGCTTTCGTCGAATATTATTTCCGAGTCTATCGCTTAAGCTCCCTTGCATGTTTGTGCTTTTAAAAAACAATTTATAAGAGGAATTTTATGACGGTTCTTATTTTCGACAAGATCAAGAACTGTAGAAGAACTATAACATTAAAAAAATATAAAGATTGAGGGGGAGGGGAGTTCTGAGCCTGTGTTAAGAGTTCGTGGCAGGAAGATAAAATATGACCCGGGTGTGCGTTTGGTAACGCTGAAATTGGCGCTAGATTTGCGATAAATTTTAGACGAAAAGTCGAAACGTTGTAACAATTCTCCGACCAAAATACATAGTTTTTTTAAAGGGCGCAGACATTAGTCCTGAGTGCGTTAAGGGAGGAAGGGAGAAAATAAAAAATTCCGATTTTTAACGTCACGTACTCTGTGAACGGCCCCTAAAAGTTTGATACCTACAATGATTTTTACTCATCATTGGTCAATATTATAAAGTAAAGTTAAGTCGTTCGTGCTTAAATCCTTCTTTCTTGCCTTAACTGATTCTGCGATCGGAAAATTGCGTGCTGCAATTAATAGCTGACGGAGCGGGAGCCATCCACGAGGGATAGATTTACAATAAGAGACTCGGTACTGCGCAATTCATGGCTTGCACGTGTCCATGACCGGGGTCATCATTCAAGAAAATGAATTCTTTAGCGAATAACTAAACTTACTTTCTTTCTCGGCTTAGCTTCCGTAGGAGTAAATCAAACTTTAAACTAATCTCGAACTCACCTGTAACAGAAGGAAACATAGATAATTAGAAGGTGAAAAAAAACAAGAATGAAGTGAGAACAATTGTTGAAGAAAATTGCATTAGATGTACAATTGGACCGCGTTAAGCAGAAAGGAACCAAGCCACATCAGCTATTGCCAAATTCAATTGGCCATTTAATGTTTTACATGAAAACGGTTATGCGGATTTTTGTGCAAATTTCAGTGACTTTTCTACATAGTGCGAAGTAAATTCCAAAAAGAAATCCGCACAAACGATCTATATTGTAAAAAATTAAATTGCCCTGAGTAAATTTGGCAATATCTGATGTGACTTGGTTCCTTTCTGCTAAAACGAACCAATATGAGAGCATATAATAATGTGAAATGGCAACCGGAGCTTTTTGTGGGAAATGGTTAATGGGTGTTTATTCAGCTTTAACCAAGAACTTGTCTCGGTGCCCTCCAGAAACTTCTCACTGGAAAAAAAACACATTGGATCTAGAGTCCAGACTCTTAAAAACATCGACAAGAGAAAATACTCTTGATTCAATCAGATTTTAAGCTTAAATCAAGAACCAAGCCTCTTAATGTGAGCGGATTTCCTTTTGATTTAAGCTTAAATCTGATTGAATCAAGAGTCCTTTTTCTTGTCAATGTTTTCAAGAGTCTGGACTCTAAATCCAATGTGTTTTTTTTTCCAGTGCACCATCAAAAATTAGGTAGCAGTTACCTCTCTCTATAATTACCACATGTGAGCATTAAACTGTTTTCCCGACAGGGTATTTAAAGCTCATTTTTTCCTCACTTCGGACACTATTTGGCTCCTGCGCGGGGGGCACTTGTGCAATTTTACGGTTCAACCGTTCCTCTTTATTGGTTTTCTGCGTTGATGCCGCTTCAACTATATGTCACGCCGTCGGCTGCATATTCAAATACCCCGTGTGCTTCCCGACCAAGTTGGCAGCATGACGTCATCGTTGATCCGTCAATTGGTGTTTGAAGTTCCCTGTTCCGCAGTTGATTGGTTTATGGCATCCGTCACTGTAATTGCTTGCCGAATCTTCCGTTTCGGGACCGCCGAAACTGGGCCTCGGTGGCATCGCGAGACTCAAGCCACCCATGCTTGTTGAAAGTAATAAATCGAAGTTCGATGAGTCGATACCCAAAAAGCAATAACACTAGAGGTTCTAAAACAGTGAGATGGCTTGTGAGTACACGCCTTCGAAATTGAGAACGTCGTAATTGCCCAAGGAAAGTTCCAGGAATTAGGAAGACGCAAGTTTGCGGAAAAACAGTCTAATAATAAAACATAAACGAAGTGCTAAATTCACATGAGAGCTGTGAAGTTGTAAAGGAGAGTTTTAAAATCACCATTTTAAAATACGTAAACGTTGCGCGTATACGTTAAGAGAAGTTTAAGGTGTTTCATGTGACATTAGTACACGATTATTTCCTCCCTCTTAAAGAAAAGTTGAAAATCCCTTAATTGTGTGCCAGCCTCTGCAAGTTATTAATGCAACATTTTGGGCGTTTAAAAATATTCAGTCTTCTAAATAATACAGCAGCAAAGCTCATAGATTGAAAAGCAACTGCGGCATGAACCTAGAGCGGAGGAAAACAAGTGTGGATCGCGTTTCATGTCTTTCTAAGGTTTAATTCAACAATCAAACTTCAAGTCAAATTTCCAGAGCTGTGCATTTTTTGAATGCTTGATAAGGGCAAAAATGCTTCTGAGCTACATTAAACTATCCATATCTGAATTTTTTTGGATGTCACTTGGTGGTCTTTAGAGGAAGATTGTTAGATGTGTACGCTAGAAATTGCTTAAAGGTATACCGAATTTTTTCTTTACCACAACAAAAAAAAAATCTGAGTATTGATAACGTCATTGTCAATGTATTATTCAAAATAGATTATATTGATGAGTTTTGAGGTTGGACAAGCAGATAAAGGGAATGAAGTAATAAATCCATGTAGGTGCTAACGGAACGGTCATTGGCACGAGTCAGTGGCCGCTAAACAATGTGTGTCTGTTCATGTCAAATTGTTATCAACGCAATTTTTTTTTTCGAAGCATGAAGGCGCCGCAAAACGCTTCTCTTATCTAACGTTGTTGCATAACAATACCATTTATTTGAAGACTTGATCTATAATTATTTCTTTTGAGGAGTGTTCATAAAGCCGACATTATTGCAGTATGGAGCGTGCTATGCTATACGGCCAAAAAAATTAGAGTTAATGTGTAACCGATAATCGCACCGAAGGAGATAAACTTGACTGGATATATCGAACACACCTCACAATTAGAGATAAAGGTCATTCTAATTGCCGCGTTCGTAAAATTGAGGAGCAGATGCAAAAGATGGAATGCAAAGGGCACACACTGCGCACACTGAAGTGTGCCGAAGGGAGACTTGCTTTGCTCCAGTAGTCGCCATTAGTGGCGAGGCGTGAATGCATTGATATCTCCCCATTAAATCTGTGGTAAAGAATTGATTATTTGGGTGTTTGTTGCAAACACCCTACTTATCGATTCTTTTCATAGGTTTAAACAGCAAATCAATCGACATATCGCAAAGTACGCCGGGCCACTAGTCCATGTGGCTCCCTTCAACAGTTTTGAAAAGAAGGGAATTGCGTTGAAATGATGTGATAAACGCACGGGTGATTCGTAATAATTGATTTAGCACTTATTGTACATACTGTCGTGTTTTTATTATTTATGATGGTTATGAGTGCACAGGAGGAGCAAGTGGAAAGAAGAAACATATTTCACGTAAGTCAAGTGTACAGTTCAAGGAAAAAGAAAATAAAGCATTTCTGGAGTTCCGCCGGATCGGTTCCTCGTTTCAATGTAGGAGCCCGAATTTTCACTTTGACTAGCCATTTTAAATTCAGTGGTCTTTTGATTTCATTGTGGAGTTAATCCAGCGATTTGCCATTAACATCACAATAATCACAATTGAAGTAAAATTAAGTTTGAGCCGTTTAGACCAAATTGTTTCACTGAACTTGAAACCCCCTTTCAAGTTTAGCATTTAAAATGATACAGAAAACTTCAACTGAATGTATCTTCAATTGATCGCGACATTATTGGCTGTACTGCAACGTTAGTGGAGTTGACTTAGCTTTAGCAGTCCAAACCTAGAACTAATAAAACTAGGAACTCAACAAATAAACGGTTGAAGCTATATTCAAGTAAAAATAACTAAGGACAAAAAAATCATTGACTTGTGCGCCCTCGCGGTGCGGCTGTATGGAGCTTCTTGTTTTTTTTGTTTTTTTTCTTTGAAATGACCAAATATAGCTCCTAATTCAAGTTTAATGACAAAAGACGAGAGGGTCAAACCAACACAGCTGCTTAATTACTGAGATTGGGAATCAAAGAACTTTCATCGATCAATTAGAGATAATTCATAGCGTCGCGTCTAATCAACGCTCATGAGTAAAAAGTGTTGCGTGATTGGGCCTGAAATGCGTTGTCAAAATGAATTCATTTTCGACTAATGCTAGTAAAATGTAAGCCTCCATGGAAATTGAAGTAGAGTGACAAAATTCGATGATCTGATACAGGTTTGGTTGATGGTAAACTTTAAGAAAGAAAAAATCCTGTTGATAGTAAAGGCTCGCCAAGTCGAATTTCTTTTCGATCCCTTACACAATTCGACTTGGCGAGCTTTTACTGTAGTAGAGTCGATACATTAAAAGAAGATGTCCGGTCTGTATTACAGAACTTTAATGTTTCATATACGCCTGGTTCCTATGTACTATGTTCGATGGCTGAAACGTTATTCTTCGATCAATGAACGGTAAATGCTTCTCGGTTACGTCAACAAAACTGTCTGGTGCCTACTCGATGTTCCATATGAGCATCCGTTTTATTTATCACGCATTCGTCGGGCAATTGACAAATTGAAGACGCGGAAACACAGGAGTAAATGAATCATTGAAAGAAAATAATAATCGATGCTGATAAACACTGACTTTCATGAGGTTTGGGGTTTCTCCATTATGGAGTCACAGAATGTCCCTCTTGTAATTAAATGTATTCACGGTCAAAATTCCGTCTTCATAAGAGAAAAATTGTATAACTTGACACATCAAAAAGAATCCCAACAGCTCGGAAAACGGACATGTTTCGTTACAAGTACCGAATACATTTTCATTAGTTTACTTTAAATTACTTTGCCTCTTCCTACAACATTCTTGTTACTAGTGCAAACAATCAATTAACGGTATAAAGTTGCTGTAGTAACCAAAAAGTCTTCCTCTTTTATGATAAGTAATGAGACCATTCAATAAAATCAACAATTCTTAACGCAAATTAGGTCATAAAATTCATTAATGCTACCCTCAGTTTGACTTATTATGGACAGTTCGTGGGTTGGATTTTTGAATTCGATTCAATTTGGATGCGAAGCCTGATTAAAATAGTTGCAAAGTATACCAACATACCAACCTGCCCCGCGTGGTTTTAAGCGCATAATTTGACGGCAGGTTATTTATTAACTCATCTAACACCAGAGAAAAAACTAGTAAATATATAAAAAAAAAAACAAAAAAAATAACAATTAAAAAAGAAAAAGTCCTCCAGCAAGATGCAAATCCCGAAGTGTGACTCCATTGAAAAAACCGGTCTGGGCTTTGACCGGCCAGATCCGTTTTCACCTTGAAGAGGAACGGGCAGAAGTTGCATTTTTGATTAGGTCTGTGCCAGAAAAGCCGCACTAAGTGATGCAGTACGGTGTAACAATGTGTGGGCAGTAAAATATTGCTGTAGCCAATACTTTTTCCATGCAACAATGAAACGTAAGATAGCACTAAGCTGAGAATTCCCAGTTGCTGATTGATACTGATGTAAGTGGGCGACATCGACGATCTTAGCGGTCAACAAGGAAGAGAAGACGACAATTAAGATACGATTTTTAAAATGAACGGAAGGAAACAAATATTGCGAGGCATGATTGTGACCTTTATTGTAAAAAAAGATTTCGCGAAGTCAAAATTTTCCCTGATGTGGCTTGGTTCCTTTCTGCTAACTACGGTCCATTTTTAAGCAATCTAACTACCCTAACCTACCTTTAAATAAGAGGAATTTTCACCTTGTGTCGACAAGGCGCGAAACTTTGTGGCGCCTGCATGAATTAACCAGCCGAAACGATTTTGTCACTCCAACAGACTCTCTCTGTGAAGTCAACTTATGAAGTGACTAGTGCACACACATTGCACGCCGTGAGCAAACGGAATCTGCTAACTCAGCGCGACGCCATGCGGCTTCGCGGATGCACGTTGCAGTTGGTACGTAGGTGTGAACTTGAACCCGCACCGCGGTCGCCGGTCGCGGCTCAGCGCAAAGCCAAGTGACTCGGAGCTCTTTCATACCCAGAGCGACTATTAGAGGTGAGAATCGGACTTCATTACCACTCGTGGAGCCGCATTTACATGTTTCACGCTGCGAGCAAAAAAAATGGACTGCATTTTGCTATTCGCGATAGAGAATTTGCAGGTGTCTGAAATTTGATGAATTTCGTGTTTAAGTGGAAACTTACTGAAAGAACTGATCACGAGGATACCCTTGGTTCATGAATTGAACAATTATTGGAGAAGATAAGACAAAATGATCTAATCTGCTAAAATACGTGTGCTTATAAATGGGAAATGCCGCCAGATGACGTCACTAGGCGCGGTGCATTTTCTCACTTGAAAATCTATTTTTATACTATTTCCCATATCAGAAAAAAATGATAATAAAAATGTACAAAAGCACATTTGTAAAGCACAAAAAAAAACACTTTCAGATGAAGTAATAAAAAATTTGCATTGGCTCATCTTTAATTAATCATAATTTAATTCACCAATTAATATTACGAACTTTTGTCTTTGATTAGTCGCGCAAAGAGGATTTTTTTAGGATAAATCATAGCATATTTTTTCATTCTATGCGAAACTCAGCATCGCTGCGGGAAAGACAGTCGAACGGCCGATTAACCGACCGTGATGTCACTCTAGTCACCACAGTGTTCTCCCGTTGACTTTAATTTCTATTTTACGGAATAGACACTTCTCTTCCTCACTTATTGTCTGTATCGTCGTCGTCTTCATTCGCAGCTGTCGTGATTCGCCCCTTTCTTGGTTTCTCTTCACTGAGAATTCCATCTCACGGAGTGTTGGAATGGTTATTGTCGAGTGTCAACGAACGGAACTACCAAATTTACGAGTAAAATTGTGTCTATTTTAAACTAAATGGAGCATGTAATGGAAATCCTCGCCGACCTTGCTAGCAATTGACAGGATTTCACTGCCAAATCCTCAAATACACGTTAATTTATGAAAGGACTTGCGCGTTCAACACTTATGAGTGATAGCAATCGTAAAATATGAGAGCAGTTAATTGTCAGAAACGAGTATTGAAACGAGACCATGGGTTCGCAATTGGATTTCAAATAGAGATCTCTCCATAAATCGCCCTGAGCATGTACCTATCATCTACCAGGATATCGAAAGTGTCTATTACGCGTTTTGCTAACATTCTCTTGTTTAGTTGTACGACAAAAGTTTAATATGAATTAGGTACATGAAGCCTCCGCTTTTTTTTCCCAAGAACGAAGTTCTTTCATATATTTTCTGCCTTTTGGACTTTTCAAAACAAAATCGCGTCGATAATGCTGGAAATTGATGTTTCAGCCGAGCTGCAACTGTTGTTTTGGGATTAAAGTAATTTTCATTTCAGGACATAGTGAAACAACACTAGAAACGGACCGTAATATTATTATAGTCCCTTTCATATTGAGGTGCTCTACGATTAGTTTAGACACTCTTCCAACAAAAGTGATATCCAAATGCGTAATAGACTTGTGCTAAGATGCAAGGGCACTTCTCAATAAATATCTCAATTTTTCCCCCATTTGAATGTACCTATAATTGAAAAGTTTTAAAATGTTTGATTATCTTGTGCCCTTGTCAAAAATGTCTTGTCTCCGCCAGATTTAAACCAAAGTGGCATCCATGTCTCTTCGAAAGTCGGCTTTTGCCCCAGCTATTTCATTCACATACGAAATAGGCGAGCATTTGAGATCGAGTATGAGGGGGGGGGGGGGGGGGCAGAGAGAGAAAGGGATATCTGTGCATGTAGGGAGTGGCCTAGCTAATTAAGTTAGAGATTACTCACCCTGAATTATTAGCAGCGAATGATCGCAGTGTACAATGTTGTCCCATTTTAGAAAAAATACGCCCATTTGGAACAATACTCAACGAGAATTCTAATACTTATTCCGGAATTAGGCATTCATCGACCGCGCACTTAATGAGAAGCCGCGCAAGTGAACGATGGACAGATCGCACGCGCAAATTTGACAGGATAAACAAACAGACGAAGCCGATCGGAAGAGAAAGCAACGGTGTCAAATTATGCTAATCGATCATCGGCTTCATAGCTGTTCGAAATGGATAAACGTTTTAGAAATTGTGGGATTTGGCAGAGCTGGAGGGAGGCGTAAATAAAAACGGGCGAAAAACAGGAAACGCTGCCCCGAGTGCAAATGGATTTGGCGCGGATTGTGGTTGTGGATGTGGATGCTGCGTGGGCGCCGCGAATGGACAGGATTTGAAATTCAAATCGGACAAAAATAGGCGCCCGCCGCGGCCGATCGGAAAAGAAGACAAAACCCCGGGGAAGAAGGGGGAAAATCGGCCCGCCGCTTCATGAAACCCGCGTCCATTACGTAAAAAAAGATGCGCTGTTGTCGGCACATCTCAACGCTCCTACTGAAAGATTACTCTGCGATAGAGTGACTTTAAAGGGAGAGTATGGAAAACTCGAAAATTTGGAGGTTAGGTTTGATCAGGGCATGTAGCTCCTGGGGCCCAAAAGGGTAGCCAACCTATGAGCTCGAATTATCCAGTGGTTAGAATTTTCTCATTTCAACTATTTACACTGATCGAAAATTATAAAAGCACGTATAAAACTTTGACTTCGCATACATTTTCTCAGTTTCAAAGTCTTAATCCTTAAAGATGCTTGTTTACAACGCGCTGTCGGTCATATTGATTAAACTTTCAAGTGCATAGGTTTCCAAAGATTTTTGTTTTACACGTTGTCGCCCTTTTGGGCCCCAAGACCTACATAAATCGAGTTGACCGTACTCTCCCTATGAAAGTACTCTATATACCCTGCAACTATAACCCTGCAACGGCGCACTGGAAGCTATTATTAGCTTATTATTAGTCTCTCAACATCGGGATACTTCTTCCTGTAGGCAATTAAAATTATTGAAATGGCAATAATATCTCTGCGTAAGTACTCAGTTTTTCAAACGCTCCAACTAACGAAAGCTCCCGTGCATTTATATGAAGAGATGAGAAAAGCGAAAGTGCCTTCAATTTTGAACACGCAACACTTACATCCGTGGAACACGAATAGTTGCATCAAGGCGCCACAGCCAACCCGGGTCGAGATACTTCGTGGGTTTAGATAATGCCGGTTTGAATTGGACTGCATTCTGTGATTTGGAACTACAATATCTAGTTCATTTCAGAAACAACGTATGCACCATTAGTTTCCCTTTGCGCATAATGAGTGTTTTTTCGGACGGGCTAGTAATTCCAGTTTCTAATTGCAAATGTTAGTCAAATTGGTCGTTCTAAAAAGGACTTAAGCGCCAGAAATAATGACACACGAAAAACAGTAAAAAACTTCTCAATCGACACGTTCTTTTCAGAGCTCTGAAATATTAAAACGATGAATTAATTAATTAAACTATTACAAAATCTTTAATTTACAGCGGGTCGATTATTACTGTCCCTAATGTTCTTTCTTGTGTTTTGATTTCTGCCGCTTAAGTCTTTTAAAGAATAACCGATTCAATTATTTGCCTTGGATACTCTGGCCCCGAGTCACTAACTGGTAATATATTCTTCCTAAATAATAAGTTCTCTATTAATAGAGTGCTACCACTGCTATCTATACGACTGATTAGTCCCGTGCATCTCTACAGAAGTGAGAAAAGCGATAGTGCCTTCAATCTTGAACATGCAACACGCACACCCGTGGAGGACGAATATTTGTATCAAGGCGCCACAACCAACTCTGGTCGAGATAATCACCGATTTGAATCGGTGCCACCAAAAAAACTGAGCTGTCAAAAATTGTAAGACGAGAGAAACGTATTTTCCATTGACATGCCATATCGACCAAATATACTCGCAAAAGATAAAAGACGATGGCTTCTTTAAAAATCGGTAATTTGATTTTGAATATCTCAATGATAATACCGCGAGGACCTTGGGGTCTGATAAAAACGAACATTTTAATTAGATGATTGGTTTTTCAGCTAACCTTCTCCAGAGTGAATAGGATAAGATCAATCGAAAAGCGAGGCAGCAAAGTGTATTCGCATCCTTCCCGTGTTTCCCCTGGTGTTATTTAGATGTCAATTTCGATCTCGCGCAACTGCTAGGGCACATTGTCCAGCAGGTACGCAGGTCATGCCTATATATCCTTGTTACGCGACAGTCGCTTTTTCTCAATATTCTTAACTTAACGACGAAGGTCATAACCTCCTCATGTTAGTTTTGAACTGCGCCAATACAAAACTGGTCACCTTGCACCGATGGTATTTTTACGGTACAAGTCTCTTAAGGTTTTACGCTCATCTTAATTGCAGTGATATTTCATGAATATATCCCCGATATACCGATACTAGGTATCGTCAGTTTTATGGATTTCGTATTCGTATCCTCCTCATCTTCGTCAATGCTCTCTGGGTAAGTAAATGCTAATCTTATTTGCGTACCCCAGAAATTTAGCTCTATAGTTAAAGCTTGATGGTTCCAATTAAAAGACTATTATGGCAAAAACAGTACACATAATAGAACGTGAGATCAAGAAAAACAAAGTTTAAAGATAGTGGTTGTAATGTGTGTAAGCATGAACTTAGATTTGTTTGGAATCATTTTGTGCATGGACAAAAGAGACGTCATTGATTATTTAAAGTCTCAAGCAACGATTATTATAGTCATCGAACACGAGGCTAAAAAATAGATCGATTACGTGGAGGAGTCGAGGCACCAACATTTCTCGCCCAAAACAACAACCCACCATGAATCAATTTAAGCCTTTGATTAATTTCTTCTTGATTGAAAACACACAAAATTATAGTAAACCGTTCGACAACGACGCCGGCTCATATCAAAACGGCGTTAGGCCTCGACTCGGTGTAATCGACCAACACGGAAGACCTACAAACGGCGCCTCGGAGTAAATACTGCATGTGTGGTCTGGTCCTCGATCCTGGTCCCGATCGGAGTTGCCTCACGGTGTGAAAATGTGGAATAGTCTAGAGTCCTTTTATACAGAGAGTCAAGACAACACCCCCTCATGGAGTCACAAACGGGAATAAAGATTACAGAAATTGAACGTTTTTTGTAATCTTTGATCGGCCCATTCTCAAATTCCTTTCTCCGTTCCCTCTCTCATTCCGTTTGTTCCTTGCCGAACCCGTAATTCCCTGGTCCATTCCACATTATAATCTTTGCAATCGGTGAAAATGTAATCTTTATTCCCGTTTGTGACACTGCGAAGGCCTGAAATACGGGAACCAATCAGAAATGGATTCACATTGTCTTGACTCTCAGTATAAAGGGACTCTAGAATAGTCCGAGCCCTCATCACCATCATCGATAACTTGGGGGGATTTTTCACACTTGGCAACTGGGCCACGACGCACTGGCGGCCTCATCCCCTGTTGGAGGCTTTTAATCGCCGCCTGTGCGACGGATCCGATACCGATCTCGGTGCAACGGGTCACCCTCGCTGCCTCGCGACGGGGCGCCAGCCGCGCCGTGCAATGACACTGATTCCGCGCCACGCACGGCCCGGTCCGCCTGATTCTAATTTCTCGCGGAGGGCCAACATTTGCGGACATTCGCGCGGGATCAAGTTCAACACTCGCCGGCCGCGACGGTAAATTAATCGAAAGAAGCCAGAGTCAACAGATAAATGATGAGTGCTAATCATTCAAAACCTGCGGTAACCGCTATCAGTTGTTGCTAAGATCGGGTAAGATGTTCTTCTCTCCGAAGTAACCTAACCACCCTCGCTTCATGAACACTGGAAAAAAAAAGTCGCTTGGATCTAGAGTCCAAATTCTTGAAAACAATGACAAGAACAAATACTCTAGATTCAATCGGATTTTTGTTTGAATCAAAAGAAAGTCCGCTTAAATCAAGAGGCTTGGTTCTCAATCCAAGCAAAAATCCGACTGAATCAAGAGTATTTTTTCTTGTCAATATATTTAAGAGTCTGGACTCTGGATCCAAGCTACTTTTTTCCAGTGAATTACATTGAAAAAGAAACTTACGGGCTATATAGACATACCGTCCGTTCCGGGCTCAGAGGTCGAAAGTTCCGGGTGCTAGAGCCGTAGCTTCGACTGCTGCAGGTGCTACACACGTAACTTTCTGTCTCTGAGCCCTAACGCGGACGGTATCTCTATACAGCCGGTATACAGCCCGTAATACGGCCTCCACGGTCGGGGTTTTTTTTCAGTGTATTTATTGAGAAATTTTCTCTTAATTTTTATCTTACTTTATGACATGCCCGAATAGGTCAGTTGCGCTGGTCACAGAATCGCGTTTAGATGCTTGATTCTTGTAGATCAGCTAAAAATAATAAGATCCATCCAAACAGCAACTCTTCAATATTAACCAAGATAACGCGCTTTAAAAATTCAAACATATATTCAGAAAGCTCTCGTTTTTCCTGAAATTTAGACGCCAAGATCATCTTTCTACGATAAACCGTTGAGAAGTTATCCTACTTTAGTTTTTGATTTTGAGCCCCCATCCCCCCTTTTTCTTGGGGGTTAGGCAAAAAATAAGACCAGTTTTGAGTGTCTGGGAAGACCCTCTTTCATCCCTGAGAAAATTGCAGGATTCCATTTTTAGGCCGATTTGGCCGAAAAGTGGTAGGGTCCTTTAAATTCATGGAGACTTCTTGGGTAAAGTACCTTCAGTTTACCGCTTAGAGTCATAATCGATTAATGTTTTGCAAAATGTGATCCGATGATGATCGTAGGATCAGCCAGCGCCCGCTTTCGGATCAAATTTGAGCTAAATTCATCCGCTTAACGTCATTAAACGTCATTTAAAGAACTTTCTCACAAACCCTTCATAACTTCGCATATGAGGCGGGTCGTTGCTGCCCTCCCGACAAGATGGCAGCGACGTTGGCATGAGATTATATTAGTTTAGCCTCGCCTCGCGGCACAGGAAGTGCTTGATAGCCCTGGTGCATCAGGTTCGACACGTGCATCGACACTGCACCGCGTTAACGGCGGCGTAGCGCGGCGCAGCGCCTCCAAAACCTGATAACGTCAGGTCTCTTCTCCCCCACCTCATGCAACGGACAGAAAACGCCATACGTCGAAAGGGTGATCATGATTCGCGACGATGGATATCTTGATCACAAACATATGATTAACGTAAAGTAAGCTGCAGGTGCAGAATAAGTCACTGCTTGTATCAGAAGCGACTGAACTCAGAAATTTGGGAGCGTCCAGGGGGAAGATAATTCATTATGGGTAGAAACATTCAGCGAACGAAAAGATACTTCAGATGATGCATGCGAGAGACAAAGGATTAGGTACGGTATTAAACACTAAATAGTTCAGATTAAATAGTTCAGTCGCAGTTACGATAGAATACCGTCAGAAAACCAAGTTTTCCCTTTTGTCGTATAGAAATATTTTCAAACCGTGTTTGAAAGAGTATTCACAAAATGGTGTAACCCAGATTTTGAGAAGGTGCCAGTCCGGCCTACTCAGACGTTGACACTGATCAGGGCAGGGCTAGTGTATACGATCTTAAATCTCGGTGATGCCATTTGACCAACCTCTCTGTTCGAGAACTGGACATGTGCCCATGTTAAAAGTTCATTCTATGGAGTTTTTCCCGCCCAGAATTTGTCTCGAGTAGTATATCGGATAGGAAATGGAAAAAAAGAACTAAACACTACACTTGGTAAAAAAGAACTAGGAGCATTACATTGTCACTAAGATTGTGCGAATTTCTTTACTTTGCAAATATAAACTGGTTATCTTTAAAAGTTTTATCTTCATCCTTTCAATAAAATATGAATACAAGGCGAAAATTACCTTTATGGGTAAATTTGATTTTTTGCATAGTTTCAGTACCTAGTTTTACTGCAAAACATTCAAGTTGCACAATCCTAGCAGAATGCTCTGGGTTCCTTTCTGCAAAATGCAATCCAAGAAGAAGCTAGAAGTATACCTAACATTTACGAAAACACCAATTTTTAAGGGAAAACTCAATTGGAAACATGTCGTTTTTAAATAGAGTTTGGAGATTCCGTATCTTTTGCGAACTTAGTCCAATTTTGATTCACCGTTTACTTGCAAGTAATGCTTACTCTACCGTAGCATGATGCACCAATTTTCCGCCGCGAATCGCGTACTTAGTTGGAAGCTCTGCGCGCAGGGTGGGCAAATTAACTTCAGCGCGGAACCGGCAGTTTCCCGCGAAAAATAGCAGCAATCAGCAATCGACGATCATCGATCAACACGGCTTTCTCCCTCTTTCGCTTTTTCGCGTTAATTTCTCTTAATTTCTCGGCCTCGGCGCATGCTTACTCCGGAATGTGGGTCATTCATAAACCGCCACGGTGACACCGTAGTTGTCGACGGGCCAACATCACGGTTCTCGCAGCAGGATGTTCCGGATACTGTTTTCATTTGAAGGAGATGTGGCGACGCGGGAAAGCATCGTGCCAATCAGTCCGCTAAATATGAATCAAATCAGCGACGCGACGGATTCGTTCCGATGAGTTGTCGCGTCAAAGGGAAACGTCTTCGTCAATACAGGGTACAGAATGTTCCAGGGTTAGACCACCGGACTGTTGCGGGAGCTTTTCGTATAAGTCAAAATAAGACTCTCCTCCTCACTGAAGTTCATTCAGAGGTCCAGGTGTCCCCAGTCGGAGCGATACGGCCTCGGAATTTTTTAAAAACTATCGTTTTTTTCCTGAATTCGTCGTTCCCCTTACGAAAAAACTTAACTAAATTCCAGTATTGAGAAATTTCCTCTCGCAAATTGCATTTTTACCAGGAGAATTTTGTGGATTTGCGATGAAAATGTCATTGACTTATCTTCAGATCCCAAACAAAAATCAGAAATATTTTAGACAAAAATTAAGCAGGTACATTTTTTTAAATTGAGCTATTTGAGTCAATTTAGCAACTTTGAAATGGAGTTGCGTTCCTTCGTTCGAGAGACGACGTATTTAGCCGTTGTTTATCCACCAAGAGTCGTGAGAAATGACCATTCCCTACGATTTTAAGCGCTATATTCATCCATGACCTCCAAACAGGAATTTCAAGTTTAAGGGAGATTATAGAAGATGTGGGTCTTTTCGGATAAGCAACTTCAGATCCTCTGAATTTTCCTTTTTAGTCTTTCACTGGGAAAAAAAAAATTATATCGTGAAACCCGTACTAGTACTTGCGGCTATGTCATCCGTTCCGGGTGCTGGAGCCGTATCTTCGACTGCTCCGGGCTCAGAGGACGGAGAAACGTGTGCTGGACCCGGAACTTTAAGCATTTGAGCCCGAAACAGACGGTATGACTATACTTACAGCCCATAAGTGCAACTTCCACGGCCATATTTCTTATTTTTCTTCTTCCGGTGTAAGATTTCGTTATTTTTGTCGCCGAGAATAAACTTAGCAGTGAAAATTATGGAGAGCAGTTATTTTCCAAAAGGTACCTATAGTCCACGACCTTGCCATTTTTTTTTTTTTTAAAACGATATTTTTACCTCCCAAACATTAACTCTGAATGGAGGATCTTTTGGAAGAAAAAACTTTATTGAGGAAAAAACATCTTATTTTGATCTAGCCTATTGCTACATTATATGGTAGTTGAAACCTGAGACCTGTACATGGATCTTCCCCAATTAATGCAAATACTTTTTTTTTTTTCCATTTCAATATCGATGAATGTCGGCAACGTTTTCTTCATGAGGTTGAATGGTTCCAGTTTGGACTTCCAATAAATACCTACTTGCAGTGAAGCGGAACAAGACATTAAGGGAAAGGGGGATACACCCCCACCCCCCGCGGTTTGTACCTAGCTTATCCTTTTTAATAGAATTTCGGGGAATGTTACACCAATAGGACAGTTGCCATTCAAAAATTCCGTGTGGCTCTTCATCCAAGCCTCTAATGGTTTACTTTTTTTTAGGGATTTGAGACGTTTTTGCTGATTGACTCAAATATTATGCGCCAAAGCGAGATAGATTGATTTCAGTATTTTAGTTGGAAAAGATGCTTGATGCATGATGAAAATATTGTCGTTTCCCAGCTACAGGAACGTAAAGACATTTCAACGTTGGAACATTATTTTCTACTGACAAGTCGTTTTTTAAGTGGAGAACTGGTGGGCGTACACAAAACATTGTGTTGATTGAGTCACTTCTGTCACCTTTGAATGGGTCGCGCTTCTCAGTCTTACAGAAGATATTATGTTTTTTGTATAACGGGAACCAGAGTTCTAAAACTCGAAGGACTCCACGCATATTTCTCGCAATACAATACTCGGATTAACAGTTTCCTTGAAAGTAAAAGCATACGAGGAAAAATCAAAAAAGCTCTTTACCAGTTTGCAGGACGTCTTTTTAAGTTTCGCAGCAAAATCCTAGAGCTCCGCGTGATTCCATGTGAGTGAGGCACGTTTTAAAAATTGAGTTTCGCATCGCATATAAAACTACCCGATGTGGTTCACGAGAATATGAAAAATTAGTTAGGTATCAACTGCTAGGAGACTGATCTCCATGGTTCTGATTTTCCAAGTTTCACTGCGATCATCCTCTTCAGCAGGATCGTCATAAAGTTACACAAACACACCGAAAATCGTCACAGGATCGCGACACAGTACGAACGAGCCACCCGTGATTCCCGACCAACGTTAAAACTGAAAATATGAATTTCATTTATGCTACCCATCATTCACTGGTAACCGCAGCATTCGAAATTAAAATCTAGAGAACCGCATACCTTCGAATCTTCCAGTACCTTATTCACTTCGTCTTCATTTCAACGTACACAACGACTTTTTCTCATAGAATATGGAAACGGCATTGGAACTAAGAGACCACTTTACGTTACAAATCGTAGGTTAGGTATGCCAACGCAAATGGTATGGTACGCGTGGTATGCCTGGCTGCAAACGCAATGTAATCAATCATGGACTGGTGAGGTGAGTCGACAAAGAACGCACTGATCAATTTTGACACCCACGGTTTGATTTTCGAAAACCGTGATAACACTGGGTGGTAGTGATCCTGATAGACCGATCAAGATGTAAACAAAACGATCTGTCGCGCAGGCGTTCGTCAAAAACGAAAGATTCGAAATACCTGCCACTATCACGATTCACAGTTACCGGCGGGCTCAAAATGTAAAAAACCGCACGTAACGGATAGGACTGAGAGTAAAAATACGGTCGAATCTCATCGAGAGCGCGAAATCGAAGAATGTAAACAAACCGGAGCGCAGGCCAACGTGCCTTCCTCGGCGAGCGGACGGCGGAGACTGGTAAAACGAGGAATGACCGATGACGCCGGCGCCCGTGAGTCACGCAGTCTGGCGCATGCGCAGAGGGCCCGCGCTGGGCTCCATGCCGCGCGCAGATGCCCGGGCCCTCGGCCGCGGAAGCTGGGCCCTTGCTCCGGCACCCTTGCTACATACTCACCCTCGGGATCCGGACCCTCTCGCTTATCACCAGTGACGAAACAACGGGATGCATTGTGCTCTGATGCCGGATTTAATGATCGGCGAATGCCGGAAGCGCCCGTGCTAAGGAGGAACGCCGTGTGATGTGAACCTTCATTGGAAAAAAAACAAACAAAAACACATTGGATCTAGATTTCAGACTCTTGAAAACATCGACAAGGAGAAGTACTCTTGATTCGATCAGAATCTAGCTTAAATCGAGAACCAAGCCTTTGAATTTAAGCGCATTTCGTTTTGATTCAAGCAAAAATCCGATTGAATCAAGCGTATTTTTTCTTGTCAATGTTTTCAAGAGTCTGGACTCTAGATCCAATGCGTTTTTTTTTCCAGTGTTTAGGCGTTGCCAAGTTTCCAACTCAAAAATATTTTACTGCTGATTTTTCGGATAATTTTGTTGGCAACTTCACCTAAAGATCCGGAAAATTCCAAGGAAAAACATTCGTAACTTTCCTCAAAAATTAACATTTTATCGAAGGAAATTTGGCAACTTTATTCCGTTCTTTTTTGGCGTTCTTCCTCAGTACGGCAGCATGGTGCAGCGTGCTCATAAACCGTCATTTTGAAAGAGTTTTAAGAGAAAATATATTGGAAAATATAGAAGGTTACAAAATATATTATTGAACTGATATTGGGCAAGTTCGGGTATGTGACCGGTATCGCGCTGACAATGACAATCGAGGGGTTTGGAGGACAAGGTGCATAAGTGCAGTTTTTGAAAAAATTAAGATTTTAACGATTTCAAGTAAAACCAGTTTTAATGGGTATTATGTGAAAAATTTGCACCCAAATTCAAATTTATAACCACAAAAAGGTCAGTTTGATCTTTCTTTCCACCATAAGGATCCATGTCATTTCAAAACCTCAAACACGTATTTCGCGAAATGGCAAACTGCACTTGTGCGCCTTGTCCTCCAAGCCTTTCAATTCTACGTGCTTAGAGCAGCGATGCCCGACCGCCGCTTAGTGGTCCGCGAAAGCTCGTCGCGAAATGTCTTTGGTTTTTCGTCCGAAAAGAGGCAACATCGGAAGAAAGAATTATATTACGGACTTGATGCAATAAATTCAGCCTCAACCCCAATAGAGAATAACAGTTGAGAGGTGATCCCTCCTCCCCATAATAAAACGACTACTAAAAGTCGAATTAAAACAGCATACGGCAAAAAAGAAAACAAGAAACAAACAAGAAGGTCGTTCAATTCTTTTGGTGGTCTGCGACCTCCTTTCCCAGCGAAAAGGTGGCTCGCGGTCAAAAAAGTTCGGGAAACCGCTGCATTAAGGCCTAGATACACACTGCGATTAATCGCGGAGGCTAATGAAAAGCCTTGATTTCGATCCATTGACGTCGATATATCGAAATCAAGGCTTTCTATTGGCTTTCGTCTTTCACTCGCGGCGATTAATCGCAGTGTGTATCTAGGCCTTCAGAGCAATCAGCCACACGCTGAGGGTGTACTTTTTGGGCACAGGATGAGAATGAAAGCTGACATCGAGTAATTTTACAAAATGTTAGATGCGTGGCAATCTAAGCTTCCTGGTCGTAATTCAGAACAAGTTGTTCAAGAAATTTCATTTTTCATGAAAAGAAATTTGGCAATGCCTGGAGGGTCATACGGCGCGACGTTATTTCTCATAATAAAAAGCATAGCTATTTACCGAAATTCAAACGTTCAGACCAAACTCCTTTCTCTGAAAAGAATTACTTTTCCAGAATTTGAGATAAGTTACGGAAATTCCCTCCCGAGTTTTTCAGATACACTAAAGTGAACGACGAATGACGTTACTGAAGAAAAATTGCAATTACCAGAATATTGAATTCTATGATTAGTCTACTCGATTTTGACACAGTGGGTTGTTGGGTAGAGATAACAAGACAACTGCGGGCCGATTATTGAAATTGATAGACAAAGCTATAGACAAAGACGACACAAGGGATTTGGAGGGATTCTATTAGTGGAAGCAGGTGGTGGCAATGGACACACGAGGTAGGTAATGGACTAACTGACGGCAACCCACTAAAGACCCGACAGTTAGTCCATCATTTTCTTCCTTAGTCTATAAGAACCAGCCATGTAACCAATGAGATCGCTCCATACTCCCTATGTCTTCTTTGTCTATCGCTTTGTCCATCAATTTCAATAATCGCTTCGCTGGAAGCATTTCCCTATTCCCATACTTTCAGTGAATGAGATTAGGGTTACAGTCTTCGGGTTATACTATATATTTAGCGAGTGTTTGGGATTATTAACAGCCTGAAAATCGTTTTCCGAAGATGAGGATTTTGGTCTACTTTTGATGAATTTGATCGATTTTTTTCTCTCTAAGTATAATCGTCGGCAGAAGATGGCTCGAACTAAAATTCATTTGTTTATGTCATAACTTCATTCATCATTCAAGTGGGTCACTTCAATGCAATCGATAGTTCAGCTAAACGTGATGTCGCGTTTCACTCTCAAAGGTGGTTCACTTGAGGTTTTCTGAGCAGGTTTCGCTAACTTGACTCAAACTGTGTCAATCGGAACCAATAAAATGTACCTCTTCCCGGCTCACGGTACCCTTTTCCTGTGACTTTGAATCGCAGCCATGGGTGGCGATAAATTGAAAGGTTGTGCAGCTAATGCAAAGCACTCAAAACGTCGGAGCGCAAATGGGAAAAGGAAGCGTTGTGACGGGTTGATGGCTGCCAGCGGCGACGCTGCGTCAATTTGTCCAGTTGGACAATAAACGTAACGATTGCGATCGGATGGACTAAATCAGGATGTCTTCATGACACCGAGGCCATATGGCTCAGGAGTCAGGACTACGCTCACTTCTTGTAAAAATTACTGAACCAATTTTTTTTTATTATTTTATTATTATTTTTTTTTTATATATGACCAAGAGCCCTCAAAGCTGTACTACGTACAGTCGCTGGCTAAGCCGGCCCGAATACCAGGGCGAAAGCAACAGCCAACAAGAGGAAAACCCTATCTGGCGGATGTCACTGGTGATTGAAATGTTAAATTCCTATCGCAGACTTATCTACTGGACAATTGAAGCGTGTTTGGCAGAAAGGAACGAAGTTACCACATTATATTTGGCCATACCTTGGCTATGGCCAAATATAAATTTAATTGGGTTATTTAATTTTTTTTTCACGAAAAAAGGTTCTGCGGATTTTTTCGGCAAATCCAGTGAATTTTCTGCCAAGAACGTAGCTAATTTCTCAAAATTTTAAAAAAAAATCGCACAAACGTTCTCTTGTAAAAAAGTAAACTGCCCAATTCAATTTGGCCGTAGCTTATGCGTGGTTTGGTTCCTTGTTGCGAACATGTTCCGATCTGTGTCATGTGGGATTTACACGTCATCCCCTTGCAAGTTTGAAACAAAATGTAAATCAACATTTGCAGTTTTAAGTGGAAGTGAAGTATTTGGACGAGATGCTAACGTCTTCGAGGCTTCGTTTGGGGCTAGAAATCAACGCATAGAGTCTTGAATGGGCACCTTGCATCTTTTTACCGCACGATACATAGCTGAACGCCTCATTAAAAAATTATGGCCTCATCAAACGCTTCGACAGAAACCAGAGCCGTCGACTTATCACTTGTCTTTATTCGTTATTCGTTATTTCGTTCGAACTTATGCTGATTTGCCAAAATTTTCTGGGCCCCTTTCCACGTAGGGAATGCCCTACCAGGAAATATCACATTACGCCCCTTTAACCAGCCAAGGGTCTACGCCCTTAGATGCGAGCCAGTCCGACCCTGCGATGTTTCATTTTTCTCGAAATTCTCGACACGCAATTTTGCTGTATAATTAGAAAAATCGGGAATAGCAGTGTTCATTACTTGTACAGAAGAATCACATTTTTGAATGTTCTGAGGGAAACGCAGCGCGCATATAATTTGTGAATTTGTAAACAGCGATTACTACCGAGCGAGACAGGCTTTGCAGCCAAGAAATTCACCGCACAAGTGAAAAGACACGCCCTATACCTGGGTTCCGATGCGGCGGAAATTAAATTATTTCACACGAATTTGTGTCTGAAATTCGACGTTTTGATTGGAGTCTTAACAATTCATTCCTCGCTTGTCATTTATAAAATTGGAATGTATAAAACTAAGACAAAATATTGGAAACTTATTTTAATTATTTTATAGACGTCATTGCTCCCATTTCCCAGAACTGATAATAGTTCTTAATTCCGGAACTTATGAGATTTTTCTGAATTTTTTCCGGAACTTTTGAAATTCCCAAAGTGCATTTTCCGGAAGTTTCTTGAAAGTTTGGAAATAATCTAAAGAGAATCCCGGAACTTTTGACGATCATAAGGTGGGAGAAATTGGGACGAAAAAGTTCCGCATCCCAGAACTTTTGACTGGCATGGAATGAGATCGCTGATAGACGTAAAATTTTGAAAAAGTCAGCGAAAAGGTTTGAGATAGTTTCTTCATGACAGTAAGGGAAAAGGAAGAAGAAATATTAAATTTGCTAACTGGAATATCGTTAAGAAACTGTTTGCAATGTAACTCGTTCATGAAGTCATTTGTCAAAACAGGTAGACGGAGAAGCCTGTTGAAAAGTCTGAGCAACATAGCGCCGACTATATCCGGTAGGTGTTCGTTAGAAGTGTCAACCAAATGAAGGGGGAGTCAGGAGGTTTACACCCTTCCCACACACTCCAAAGGGGGGTACTGGGGGCCTCCCCCGGAAAATTTCAAAAAGTGAAGCCGCAAGAACACGATTTTAACCCTTTCTGGTGAAAATTGTTCCAGTTTATTGACGTTGTAACTTTGTTTTTTTTTCCTGATCTTTTCCCTGTAATTTATTTTTTTAGTGATAGCTGAAAATAAACTTTTCAAAGTAGGTATTATTTACAGTCCGTATATTAGTTGTTGGTGAAATTTCAATGAAAGGTCGATAATAGGACATTCTTCGGACCTTTCCGCGGAGGAGGGAAAAGGCGCATATTGCAATATTGAAGAGATCGTGCTGGTACTAGCCCGTTTAAGATTGCTTTTCCTCTTTCGTTGTATGAGCAGGATAGGATATAGGGAATCGCCTGTCCTGCGCATTCAGCGGAAGAAGAAAAGTAATCTGAAACGGGCTCTATGAACTTATTCTTCCTTGCCATTCAAAACAAAATGAAACTATTGGACCTACCCGCTTTTTTATCATCGTAAAATTGATACTTCGGACTATCTAGTAAGATGACAGGAATTGCTTAATCCTGCAGCGTAGCAATAAATCGACGGTAAAACTACCAGACCACGTGTCTCGGTTTGCGACGTTGCAGATTTCCTTTATTTTTATTTTATTTACTTTATTTTTTAATTTGGCAATCAATAAACGTCAATTCTTGTAAACTTCCGTTGTTTTTATTCTCTGTGAGAATCAAATGTTGTGAAACCTTGAGGATATTGATTTATTCTCCTTAAAAAATGAAATGGGAGCGGAGATTTTCAAATACCGCAAACGGGGCGCATTCTCACTTGCGTGCTGACCCTTGTGCGTCCATCCAATTCTACCGACCACCGACACAGCTTTCTAGTGACGATTTTTCCGTTTTTCATTGTTGTTTTTGTTCAATGCAGCTTGGTGCGTGCAATTTGCAGAGATGCTGACGCAAACACAGTCGCGCCCACGTGTGGTTCAATGATTTACATGCAAATCGTTTTAAGAATTTTTTTTTTTTTTTTTAGATTTTGCTTCGTCATGTCAGGAAGGTATAATTGTGCGGTAATAATTACACAATAATTACGGACTAATTCATATAACGCACGATAATTTCATAATTTACGGAAAATATTTAGTCATCTTCGTAGCAGAGACAAGTCGAAGCCGAAATAGTAACTTTTGAGGCGATTAGTAGTCAGAAATACGTCTCAATGATTAATCGAGGAAATGATTTTGGAAAGTCTTGATATCATGTAGGTCGAAAATTATGGGAGCGTTATTTCAACATCCTATTCATTCGATCTATTCCAATCCAACAGTTGGAGGCAGGACTGTCGTGCAAAATTGAATAAGTCTTATTCCGTCACAGTATTCACATCTGTTGCGGCCAATATTCACTGAAAATCTCTTGAGAGGAAATGCTTGGGCTTCAACCACGTTTTAGCCGTTATGACTCGCCCAGTCACCACTGAAAGCGTAATTCTGGGAGTCCACATACTGTTTACTCCATCTGCCATGTCTCTTGATTGTTTATTCAAGTCGGCCGACAACAGGCAAGTGTACCAACCGATTTGTACTACACTGTGCCATGCATTTAAGTCCCTTCCCATCCTTCTCATGGTTCAAAAATATTAATAGCGATTGTTAGATCAATTAAAACGGAGATTAATCGATATATAGGAAAGACACTGTATTTGTCCGATTGATTTATTTTGACAATAAGTTACCCTTTATTAAAATTTGCCCCTGAGGGAAAAAGAGCGACAAAGAAAACAAAAAAAATCATAGAGGACAGTGGCAAATGTAATTCGGAACCTTATTCATCTGTCCACATACTGTTTATATCAGGGTCTTCTCTTTTGGGATTTTTTCTTTGTATACATACCTACATAAAACCGCTTTCTCAGCGCAGCGTCGCGCTCTGCGACGCCCAGTTGCCATTGCCCCCATACAACATATATTCATTCAGAAATTTTAAGGCGCGCCTCATTGCACACTCTTACACTACTAGGCCCGTCTCCATACATTTATTTTGTAGTTAGAAAATTTGTTTTGCTATCCGAAGAGTGCGCAGACAATAATCGGAGGTCAGTTGAAGCATCAAGAGGGATTATTCATTTCCAGTAAAATTCAGTAACTCGTTGAAGTTTTCCTGAGAAGGACAAATCCAGTTTTTATTATTTTCTTTTGCAAATTTTCCTTGCACTTAATGCACTACAATACGACTATTGAAACGATTGAAATGAAGATTTAAATTGCGCCAGAAAACCTCCGAACACACACACACACACCCTCACACACACACACACAAAAACAAAGTACGTACCAATACTGAGGCTTATTTGTCAGGTCCATCAGGTGCTGCAGTCCTGAATTCCGACCATAGATATCCTTCACACGGGAAATAACTGGCGATTAGTAACGAAAACTAATGCACTGCTCCCGGTTTAAATTGCATCAGAGCTGAGCATTGCACTGATCGCTACGTAGCAACGACTTCAATTTTTTTTAAAAATACATGCGTGAAGTAATTGATTCTTTCAATCCACCTGAGCTCTAACTTATCGAATTTTTTCTTTGAAAAACGGGAGGAAAAAGAAAAAAAGAAGCTGAGCCCTAAGTAACTATAACATAGTGCAACCAGGTGTAAACAGCGCCTGAATTCAATTTGTATTGAGTGCGTTCACGTTTTGAGAAATTATTCTTTTAAAAAATGTAGAAACGAAAGCAATCGGGCAGCCTGGTCGCAATTACACGAGATGAGTAAAACTAAGTAAAAACAGGAGCACAAACAACGGTCATTACTCGGTGCAGTGGACGTCGCGGGAGAGGTTATGGCGATCCAGACGTAAACAACACGATGCCTCAATAGTGAAGGCTGAAACTTTGGCGCACCTGACTCGGTCGTACACTCGAAAAACGTTTGTTAAAGCACTCGAGAAGGCCAAAACAATGCAAAAAACTGACGATTAGACACGTGCATAGCTTAAAAAGCGTCGGAATTGGCCATTCGTGACGAAGGCGACGGAACTCGCGGTGAGATTGAGAGGAGCGCAGGAGATGGGGGCGGTGTGCGCACGCCCCAGCGCGCCACCCCAATCGATAGCGGGGTTTCCCGCTTTTCCAACGGTGCGGTCCGCCGAGGGGTGGGCGCAAGGCCGGGGTTGTTGTTAACCGCGACACTGACCTTCGGCAACTGATCTGGGTGTCTGATCAGTGCTCGGATCCCGTTCTTCAAATACGTAACGTTCTACACGGAGACAAATTATTTTGCCGAGTTAACAATTTTGTAGTTAAAAAAAGTGTCCGACATGTTTCGATGTAGATTCTACGGTAAAAAATGCCGATTTTACCACCCCCGTCGTTGAATTAGCTATCCCCTGTACTGCCGCGATAAGAAAAAACGCCGTATGAGCCTTCAGGCTGTTTTTCTTAGTTTTTAATAAGAATAAGAAAAATATATGATTACGTAGTAATTGTAAATAAATACTAAAACAATTCTCGGTAGATGTCAAAGACTGACTCAAAACTTTTATTAACCTCTTATGAGAAAATATACATTTTATCAGCTGACACTGACATTGTTGTCAGATGAACATTCTCCCGGGGGGGCGAAAGTGATTACAATTCATACATGACGTATTATAATATGACCGGAGTAGGTTCCCATGAATAACAGTTTTAAAATAACGGCCGTCATGATGGCGGGAAATTGGTATCTTGCAAGATGTTGACTACATTGCGCATTCTTCTCATATTTTCTTGATTTTTCATAAAATTTAAATACAATTTCCTGAATTTGTCTACGAATGAATAGACAGACACTAGTTTGACTTCACAAACCGACATTTATGGTGAACTGAATAAATAGTTTCACTTTTGAACGTGCTCAACTGCATATGGTTAAAAATGCTTGCGTGACAGACATAAAATTTTCTGATCCATGATATCCCGACATTTTCCGGTTTTTACTGACGGTAGAGCCGTAGAGCCCCGCAACACGCATCTTAATTGAATCAGTGAGTTCGGAAACACACAAACCCGGGTTTTTTTTTTTCGATTTTCACTTTTTTACGGTTTAGTAACACTTATGGATAGAAGCATCTGCACGCAAAAGGAAATTTTGAACTTGCAATCGGAAGTGCTCGAAACAGCGACGGGAAAAGGGAAAAATCGAAGTATTTCATTGGAAATACCAATTTTTGGCCATTTCAAGGGAAACGGTTGACCATCCGATTTTGCGTTTTTTTTTCGGTTCAGTATACCTTGTACCAACAAGTTAGATAAATATTCAAGCGTTATTCAGGTCAAAACGTGTAAATATTTCAGGGCAGACTATGAAAAATCAGTATCTGAAAGTCTGTGAGAACGAAAACACACCAACTCGGAAATTTTTAAACGCTTAGTTCTCTGTCATCAAACATGATGTATCGATTTCAACTTGGTGCTGTACAAAGTCTCTGAGTACTTGTCCTTTGGCACCAAAAAGCTTTTTCTTAAACTAACTTCTTCGCCCTCTGCGCAGTTTTAGGAGTTTCCTGAACAATTTTTTTTTTTCGAGTTGGTGTGTTTTCGAACTCACTGATTCAATTAACAACGATTCAAAAACTCGGACAGTGTTTTATTGTTTCCAGAAAAAAAGAAAAGAACAGATATAAAACGAATGGAAATATCGCGTCGATATTCTCCGTGATTTAACTGAAAACCATCGAGAAAATCCCAGAAACTTTTCAGAAAACCTGTGAGTGGCTTTTCAAAAAGATGTCTTTAAAAATTAAACAGAAGTAAAGATGTGCAACGTTGCAATCGGAGATAAATACGCTTTTTCTCGCGTGAGCGGTAAATATTCGAATAAGATAGTTATTCGACCACAGGTGTACCCATGTTGCCGCTAGCCGGATTGAAGGCGCGTCACACTGCGCAGATGATTTGACCGCGTTTCCTTTACTTCCTTAACTTCCTTTCTTTCCTGGCCGGCGCGACACTAAAATCGCCGCAAAATTGAGACTCCGCTACGCCTCGTCATTCTTGACTTTCTGCCTCGTTTTTACAAAAATTGAAAGCAAATTATGTATCTTGATCGCAACCATTCAAAAACTCAGATTGTATTTTATTTTTTCAGTTAAAATAAGAAAAGAAAAGAAAAAAGAAGAAGAAACGAATGAAAATTTTGTACGGAAATATTCTGTGATTTTGTTTGAAATCGTTTAGGTATATTCCTGGAAGCTTTTCAGATGCCAGTGTGTAGCTTTTAAAAGAAATTAATTTATAATCGAACATGAGAGGCAGTGTACAGCGTTACAATCTGAGATAATTACGGTCACTATTTTTGCCTATCAGCCCCGTTTTAATTATAATTTAAGAAAAAATATGCATCTTACTTGCATCGACTCAGAAACTTAGACCGTGCTTAATTTCTTTTAGTTTAAAAGAAAAAGATATGAAAAGAATTTTACGGGATGTCGACTACTTCATTGCAGATTTTTTATGTATTCCTTATTTTTCCTGGAATTTTAAATAAAATTTTCTTGATTAAGACCGCGAATAAATTGACACTCCTTAGACCTCACGGGCCAAAATCTTTGGTGCATGGAATCAAGTGTTTTACTTTTGTGTATGCTACACTGCATGTAGGTTTTGGAGTTTCCTGATCCGTGACCGATTTTCGTAATATTTTCCTGATGACATCAAAATTCCGGGTGTTTTTCGTTTTTTTTTTCTGACAGGAGACACAGTAATCTTGGTTGTTAACCGGCCGACTTGGATCAAACTTGGTGTTAAGGGCTTTTTGGCACGAAGAGAAGGAATCTGACATCGGAATGCAAAAGTATTGCACTATTTTCAATATGGCAGCCTTAACAAGGCGGGAAGTTATCATCTCGGTTTCTTTAAAGAGCGAATCTAACGGCAAAATGCAAAAATATTGCACTATTTTCAAGATGAGGCGCTTTCCGCCATTTTAATGGCAGTCAGATTTAAAGTAGCACAATATTTTTGCATTTAATGTCAGATTCGTTCTTTCCGTGCCAAAAACCCAGGCACTCCAAGTTTCATCCCAGTCGACCGGTTAACGACCAAGGTATCAATTTCTCGTCATTATGAACTTAAACTGGTCGTCATTATTAAACGGTGATAAATGGCAACCTGCAGTTAGCCCCCCCCCCCCCCCCATCGGGAATAACCAGGTAGACGTACGAGAAAGATGTAAAAACTTGTACCCAGAAATATCTGGAATAATCGCTGCAAACCGCGCTTCGATATCTCGATCGAGTAACATGTCACGGTCGAATATAGACATTAAAATACCCTCAGAAATGAGTGATAATCGGGGACTTTGTTCCCTCCCTCAATATCGCGAAAACGGTTCGTATATTCAATCTTAAATTTCAGTGCACGTATAGGCAGTATGGGGTCATCCAAAGGATGAAAACAACCTCAAAGGGACCCCAATTTGAGGGGCCCAAAATCAGGCAATATTGTGCATGGCTCTTCGTGTTCTTTTTCAAGCAAGCTTATTCATCTGAATATGGCGCAAAATACACGCTTCTTCCAGCGGTTTTGTAAAATCATAAAAGCTATTCTCATCTTAATATCGCGGCAAATACGCAGTTTGGCCTAGCGGTTTGATAAAAACACAAAAGAGTACGTGTTCATAATCTGAGCATCACGGCATTCATAAGCGTCAGTAATCTAAGACAGGCAAAAGCCAAGATCTGCCTTCATTTTCGCGTGATACCACATACCTACTCCAGAGTTCGAATAGTTGCAAGCGTAGTTTCCACATTTAGAGATAGGACCACAATTTTTCTTTTAAATGAACAATTCAGCTGTTATGGATTTACTCATCATTTTGGAATGCACGAATAAATATTATGGCTACATACCGATAAGCAGCTGGCGACATGCACTCCTGAAACAGAGAAAATAACATTCAAGGATAAAATAGGGCAGAAAAAGATCAGATCAATGACAAAATGAGGGTGGGGTTGCAGCGAAGTAACGAGTTAAAAACCGTAGCCTAGAAATCTCTACCCCTTAGATCCGTTCAATCTTTTTTAAATCAAGGGCGAGTCTTCAGAGAGTCTTCCGCTCTTATCAGTCAGCAAGATAGCTATTTTCGTGTCTCGTCAATTAATTTCGATACTGGCTTCGGTTCAAACGGTAAGTTTTCCTGTGTTACACCACCTAACGTTGATCGGAAAATCTGGAATTTTAAAGCAAAAAGAAAGCTGACCTAAATATGTCGTTGTTACTGACATTATTGCGATTTTTCCAAAGATTTTCTAAGAAAATGAGAAATTACACATTGATCTTCGCAATTTTTTGGCGGCAACCACGCGATTTTCCAGCAGTTTTGTAAGAACATCAAAAATCACGCCAATTCTCCTAATTTTCGCGGCATACACGCGAATGCTCAGCGATCGATGAAAAATATATGGGATCGCACAATTTTCACCCAATAGTGCTTGAAACTCGGCATGAAGTCTTAGCAGCCATCTGGCGTGCAACTCTTTTTCTTAGGGGCCAAAATGAGAAATTGTCTTTTCGAAATACATCGAGTCAGGAACACCCTATTGAATAGTAATGTTAGGAGAAGACCCGATTTGTCACGATACTTGACGAAGACGGAGGGGAAGAATTGATAACACGACAGATAACACCTTGCAGCATGCGCCGAAAAATCCCAAAAACGGAGTTTAACGACGATTTTCTTAGCGGTTACATTTTTTAGCGGCCTAGGGCGATTTCTTACCGGCAAATTGCTGTTTGGCAGGCGTGTGTTTTAAACACTGTTTTCACCTCAATACGAGGTCTGTTAGATTAGAAACCGGATTTTGGTCATAACTAGCCCACAATGCGTCCAAATTACGTTTTCTTGAGCTTTTCTGATAGCTGAAAATATATTCAAGAACGCTACGTTCACAAATTTGACAAATCCTAATTAGCTTCGTTGGTATGTGGCTTAAAGTAAGGCAACCTCAAGGGTGTTTTGCGATTTTTATGTTTGACCGAACTTGTCTCTCTTTTTTCGGTCTTGCACTACATTTTTCAACCCACAAGGACGATTGGAGTTTCGTCTCCATATCGTAGCCGTACACTAAAGTATTGTCACCGAAAATTATCCTATCCAAAAATGTAGGATCATTGTTAGAACGTTCAAGCAGCTAAAGGGAAATTGACATTTGGTTGGATTTTCGTTCAACGGACGACAATCAAGGGGCAAGTATACCTGAAACTCGATTCGTGTCTACATATTCTATCAAAATTGTACGTACAGAGCCTTCAGAAATATTACACTGCTCAAAAAGCTCGAAACGACCATTTTCGAGCACTTTTGCCCGCACTTCTTCCACGTGACAAATGTCAGTTGCCGTTGAGGGTAGATTCCCATGCTCCTCATCTTTGACAAATTCCTGACCAGTTTTGAATCGTTTAACCCATTCAAAACAGTGGGAACATCTCATACAATGATCATGGTAAACTTTACTTAGCATATACCAAAAGTTTCGGTACAAGGTATACCGAGTTTAAAACAAAATTTAATGTTGAATCTTTGCTCTATTAGTGATCGCATGATGAAAATCGCAAAACGCACCTAACTTACTCGTATTCAAGATGACACAGAATAAACACTGATCAAAATAAACAAAATCTGTGAACGTAGCGTTCTTAAGTATATTTGCAGCTATCAGGAAAGCTCAAGAAAACCTAATTCGGACGCATTGTGGGCTAGTTATGACCAAAATCCGGTTTCCAATCTAACAGACCTCGTATTGCGAAAGATACACGATTTTTAGATACGCGAGCCTAATGTTAGAATGTCAGGAATATGAGATACAAAAAAACATAAGATTCTCCTATACAATAGCGCGTGATACTATGTACACTCCGGCGTCCGAATAGTTAATCAATTCATTTTTGCCTTTTAAAAAGTGAGGAGTTACGCACATTCCATCTCAATATCCCGAAAAGCACGCAATATTCCCAGCGGATTCGATAAATCCTGGACAATTACGCGCTTTTCATCTCAGTATGGTGGGAAATGCAAGATTTTTCCAGAATTTGTTTGGAGGGAAAAGAGAAATTACGCGTTTATCACCGCATTATTGCGGCAACTTATACGTACTATCAATATCACAAATTTTTTCACGGAAAATAAAATATATTCAAAACATTTCTGGATAACCTTTTATTTGAATTTTGCTCTCTCCGATATTTGATTAAGTATATTTTAATTTTGCCTATGTAGCGCTTACCTAATATCGAGCTCTATTCCAGAAGTAATGTGAATTTTGGAATATATCTCAGTAAAAGGTAAGCACTCAAAAGGTGAAATTAAAATATATTTATCGAAACAGATTCTTTGATACTGATACAACGCTAACTCGCTGAATACGAATTAAATTTTAGCTATAGACTGTTGAATTCGATTTAGGAAAGTGAATGTTGATCGAATAAAAAATACAACCGGATAAACCTTTTGATTTGCCTCATGCTAAGCTAAAGGCTCTAAGATTTGTCCTGTGTACGATAACTTCGCAAAGGCGCCGGCGTACCGCGGCACTTCGAGCTACTATTTCGCCACAAAAGTGTTTCACGGTACCATATGAGATTGAAGTCACACCAACATATCATTATTGATGGCATCGAAAGCACGAGGTTCCCTCGCAAATTAATCGTAGATTGAGTGACGACGACAAAAAGAGAACGGTATTTGAAAAATATACTAAGTCCTAGTATCTGTATTTAATAACGTTTAGCATGATTTTTGAGCTGCACTAGAGGAGAAAGTGACTTGATTCAAGCCGAAATATGGTCAAGTTTGCTGTTGAGAAGATTTCCGTAGAAATCAATGAAGAAAGTAATGCTTGCTTATTGTGTGAAAAAGAAAAGTCACTTACATCGAACAGAAAACCGCTTTCGTTGAGCTATTTTATTCTAGTTTCAAAATAAAATCTTCTTGGCGGCATACTCAAGAATGTTTCTGCCTAAATCGAGTCACTTTTTTCTCTAATGAAATTAAAATGTTATTCTAATTATTATTAAATGTGGATGCTAGGACTTAGTGAGTTTTTGGACCACCGTTATCTTTTTGTGCCGTAGTATCTTGATTTATTTTGCGGAGAAAGCTGCGTATTCTTAAACGATGCCCGTCATTCTTAATATGTTGGGGCGCCTTCAATTTCGAATGATACTAAGCAACACCTCTGTTGTGAAATAGTTGCTTGAGGCTCCGTGCCGCACGGTGGATCGAGTCAATGGTAGAGATCGGTCATGGGCGACGAAAAAAAAGTCGGATTTTAAATATTTCTTCTTGGTTTTTTGGTAGTTAAGCTTCCAAAATGAATATATCCATGGTTCAAGGGTCTTTGAACCCTTCCGCTTTGACATGCGGGTTGCCTAAAGCTGACATTGCAGGTGGTATCAAATTTGCCGTCTGATTCTCAAGGTTTTATTTCGCTTTTGCATGAGTTCTGTGGCAGATAAATCAAAAATTCAATTAAACATGCTTATTCTCCTCCCTTTAAGGAATATTTTGGTATATCATTAATGTGCATTGGCATATTTTTAGAAGGACCAAAACCACCTCCAAAACTTGCGTTAAAAAAACGCTCAAAAAAATGTTAAGCTAGCTCGATAAAAAAATGTCCACGAGTGTCCGCAAAATCCATTGTTGGGTTGCTTCTTGTACACTATGAGGGGTACACACTAAGAGGGGTCGGTCATCGCGCATCACGCGTCTTATTTTCTCTAATTACAGAGATTTCCCGCCCTTAAAATAGAGCAAATTTCCCCACTCCGGTGTATTTTTCGTTGTAGATTCCATTTTTGAGCATATTTCAGCCGAATAACGAGTTTCAATACGATTTTGACACACTTTTTCATGACTATTGAAAATGGGATCCTTGATAGCTTTATTTTTCACGTTATATGTACTTTCGGCGAAAGTAACGGCGAAGACGCGTGATGCGCGATGACCGACCCCTCCCATTGACTCGATCCACCGTGTACCGTGGCACTCTACGCACTACGCACTACAAACCTAAGTGGATACTTCAAGCATTGCGCAATGCGTGAAGTATCCCTTTAGGTTTGTAGGCGCTAGTGCGCGTTTTGTGCTGGCAGCACGCGCCGCACATTGTGTCAAAACCCCAATCTAGCTGCTCAAAACCTCTTTACGTCTCTTTTGTTCGGATAACCACCTAATTTTGCACAGGCGTTAGTGTAAGCTTGAAGAGGGTTCACCTAAAATTTCAAAACTTAGTCATCAAAAGTTTCAAAATGGCGGCCATCTAAAAATCCTGTTCAACTCATGTAAAAATCTTAAAAATTTCAACTAATTTTCAGGCGCCATATTTGACCTCGACCTTTCGATTTTTATGCATCCTCATCTGGAGAATGTTAGGGGTTGTCAGACCCAAGTCTACGCGCCTTCGTTGCTTGATGATACTTCACGCACTACCACGGAGTTAGTTAAGTTGCGTGACCTAACCTAACCCAACACAACCCTTTATCGCCAGGCATTCCTCATTTCCTCGCGCCTTCATTGCTTCATGATACATCAGGCACTACCACGGGGTTAGTTTAGTTGCGTGACCTAACCTAACCCAACCCAACACAACCATTTATCGCCAGGCATTCCTCATTTCCTCGCGCCTTCATTGCTTGATGATACTTCACGCACTATCACCGTGTTAGTTTAGTTGCGTGACCTAACCTAACCCGACAGAACCATTTATCGCCCGGCGCCGGCATTGCTCATTTCCTACGAGCCAACAAAGTAAGGAATGGTGGATCGTAGCCATCCATATTGGTAACCTCTCGCAACTCTTGCCAGATACTGGACTGATTTAACTGTTACGATTTTTACCACGACTGAAACATTTAAAGGACCTAAAGTGTTAGGTAATATTTTAGTATTTACGAATACTGAACTAGCTTCACTGGTTCACTACCAGACGAAATTTCGACCGAAGGTAAAAATGTACCCCGAAGAGACGGGATGACTAACGCGAAGAAAGGAAGAAAATCCTGAAACCTGAAGAAGCCCTCGGAGGGCTTGCACTGAAAAAAAAATCTCGGTGTATTTACTAAGAAAAGGGTAAAATTACCAAGATTTCAGGGTTCTATTTGATCCCAGTTTTTTCTTGGTAAAATTACCATTTATGGAATTGGTAATTTTACCGAGAAATCTCGGTAAAATTATTGAACTTTCTCGATAATTTTACTGGACCTTCGTAAAAACGCCAATATATTTTATCGACTGTGGTAGAATTACCGAGATAAAATGGCAAAGTTACCGGGAATTGATTACCAATAGAAGTGGTATTCTTACCTGAAAAAAAAAACAGTAAAAATACCGGTTTTAGGTAAGCTTACCAGTCTGTCTTGGTAAAATTACCAATAATTGGTAAAAAAAAGTGAGATGGTAAAGGTATCAACGGACCTTGGTAAAAACGCCGAGAATTTTTTTTCAGTGTGATATGAGTATAATCGAGGCCTTTGTCCCCTCCCCCCAATACCGCGAAAACGGTTTGCATTTTCAGTCTTACATTTTAGTGCATTTATAGGAGGTATGGGGTCATCCAAAGGATTAAAACAACCTCAGAGGGGCCCAAAATCGGGAGATTTGTGCATGGCCCTTCGTGTTCTTTTTCAAACATATTTTCGCGCGTATGAAAATTTTTGAAACATCGGTCCAAGAATGTTAGATACGGGCAATAAATAATGTAGCCGATGCAAGCAGTCGGAAAATTATGAAAAACATGGAAAATCATGTCATTATCTCTAGCAACGTATCTCGGATGACCAGTCACAGGGTGGAATTTTTGAGTTATTTTCCTAAGCATATTTCCACACAGATGGAAATCGCACAGCGATTTAGTAAAGACGCGAAATACATCATATCGTGTGTATCACCATAATTTTGCGGCAAATACGCGTCTGTTCAGCGGTTTTTGAAAAGGAGTGAGAAGTTACGCGCTTTTCAGCTGGATATCGCGGCATTCACGAACGTCGATGATTTGAGACAAAAGAAAAACTATGCTTTTCCTTCATTTCCGCGCGATAAAGCAATCCTACTCCGGTTTTGAAAAATGGCGCTAAGTCTCTGTTATGACCAGTGTTGTCAATAAAACATTTCAACTCAAGTTATCCGGAACAGTAAAAAAGTGTGCCATTTTTTAAAACGGTGAGAGATTAAGCGTTTTACATCTCAATATCGCGAAAAATAAGAGATTTTCCCAGCAATTTTGGATTACGTGAAAAATTACGCGTCTCTCCTCTGGGTAGCGGCAAATACGAGATTTAACCAACGGTATTTTATACAGGAGTGATTGGAGTGAAGAGTTACGCGTTTTTCATCTGAATATCGCGCAAAATACACGCTTGTTCCAGCGGTTTTGTAAAATCATGAAGAAAGCTATTCTCATCTTAATATCGTGCCAAATACGCAATTTTGCCCAGCGGTTTAATAAAAACACAAAAGAGTGCGTGTTTTCAATCTGAGTAGGTATCACGGCATTCATAAGCGTCAGTAATCTAAGACAGGCAAAAGCCAAGATCTGCCTTCATTTTCGCGTGATACCACATACCAACTCCAGAGTTCGAATAGTTGCAAGCGTAGTTTCCACATTTAGAGATAGGACCACAATTTTTCTTTTAAATGAACAATTAGCTGTTATGGATTTACTTATCATTTTGGAATGCAAGAATAAATATAATGGCTACATACCGATAAGCAGCTGGCGACATGCACTCCTGAAACAGAGAAAATAACATTCAAGGGTAAAATTGGGAACATTAGAAAAATATCAGATCAATGACAATATGAGGATGGAGTTAGCAGCGAAATAACGAGTTATAAACCGTAGCCTAGAAATATCTAGCCTTTAGATCCGTTCGATCTTTTTTAAATCAAGGGTGAGTCCTGAGAGAGTCTCCTTCTATTTTAATCAGTCGATAGCTATATTTTTGTTTCTCGTCAATTAATTTCGATACTGGCTTCGGATCAAACAGTAAGTTTTCCTGTGTTACACCTAAGGTTTTTCGGAAAATCTGGAAGTTTTAAGAAAAAAGAAAGCTGACCTAAATATGTTGTTGTTTTTGTTACTGACTTTCTGGCGATTTTTCCGAAGATTGTCCTAGGAAAATGAGAAATTGCACATTAATCTTCGCAATTGTTTCGCGGCAACCGCCCGATTTCCCAGCAGTTTTGTAAAAACATCAAAAATTACGCTAATTCTCCTAATTTTCGCGGCATACGCGCGAATCCCCAGCGGTTGATGAAAAACATATAGGATCGCACAATTTTCACCCAGTAGTGCTTGAAACTCGGCATGAAGTCTTAGCAGCCATCTGGCCTGCAACTTGTTTCTTAGAGGCCAAAATGAGAAATTGTCCTTTCGAAATGCAGCGAGTCAGGAATACCCTATTGAATAGTAATGTTAGGACAAGACCCGATGTATCACGATACTTGACGAAGACGGAGGGGAAGAATTGATAACACGACAGATAACACCTTGCAAAATGCGCCGAAAAATCCTAAAAACGGAGTTTAACAACGATTTTCTTAGCGGTTTTATTTCTTAGCGCCCAAAGGCGATTTACTACCGGCAAATTGCTGTTTGGCCGGCGTGTGTTAAAAACACTGTTTTCGCCTCAATATTGCGAAAGATACACGATTTTTTTATACGCGAGCAAAATGTTAGAATGTCAGGAATATGAGATACGCAAAAGCATAAGATTCTCCTGCAATAGCGCGTGATACCATACATATACACTCCGGCGTCCGAATAGTTACTCTCTTCATTTCCGCCTCTTAAAAAGTGAGGAGTTACGCAAATTCCATCTCAACATCCCGAAACGTACGCAATATTCCCAGCGGATTCGATAAATCCTGGACAATTACGCGCTTTTCATCTCGGTATGGTGGGAAATGCAAGATTTTTCCAGAATTTGTTTGGAGGGAAAAGAGAAATTACGCGATAATCACCGTATTATTGCGGCAACTACGCATTATCAATATCACACATTTTTTACGGAAAATAAAATCAATTCAAGATAAATTCTTGATAAATTTTAATTGGAATTTCGCACTCTTCGATATTTGATTAAGTACATTTAATTTTGCCTTTGTAACGCTTACTTAATATTGAGCTCTATTCTAAAAGTAATATGAATTTTGGAATAAATCTCGCATTAGGTAAGCACTCAAAAGGCGAAATTAAAATATATTTATCTAACCAGATTCCTTGATACTTACGCAACGCTAACTTGCTGAATTCAAATTAAATTTCAGCTTTAGACTTTGAAATTCGATTGAGGAAAATGAATATTGATCGAATCAAAAAACAACAAATTGAAAATATAATTTTAAGTACGTACCAGGAGAGGGTTATCCAATTGCCCGACGCCACGCTGAAAGCACTCATAACACTGTCACTAAGCCTGAACTAAAAAACTTGGCCATGAGAAGATTTGAGATATTAAAGATATAGTGTGGAAATGTGCACAGGCTCACTGTGAGCTGCACAAAATGTACGAATTTACTGTTCTGATTTAAATTCTGCCCATGTTAGGTGTGTACAATTTATGTAGTTATACAAAGCAAAAAAATAAAATAAAATAAATAAATAAAATAAATAAATGAATAAATAAATAGAAAATGATCGATGATTTTGTATAAACGACCAATTTACTCAGAGAATACACGCATGACACTTCATAGAGACTTCTTTTAAATCCTTGCTTATGTCAGTGGACACAAATGCAGCGATATAGTAATATTGATTACTTCCCGAAAAATGTTTCGTGAGACTATTATTCGTCGCGTGGTTCAACAGTCTCAACGTAGATGCATTGTTGTCAACTTAATGCTACATATTTCTAGACGCTTGACGTCAAAAAGTTTAAATGCATGTTTCCATTATCTTTAAGCGCTGTCGTTTAACTAATTCATCTACATTTGGATAAAATATTTTGGAATACGTATAATTTTGTCACTGGTCCGATTTTTATTTGAATAATGAGACGTGTCTCCAATTTCTCTCGCCAGTAGAATAATATTTCAAAAATTTTTTCGGCTCAATTATTTATAGATCTAAATCCTAGGGTAATTCCATGAGGAGTAGCGGAACAATTCAATTACTACATGTTAAGCACAGCTTTTATCTTCGGACTTTTATTCTTCTCCGATGTCTCTCATCACAAAAAAGGTACTCTCAACTCGACTCATAGATCTCTGAAGTTAGCTTGTCTCAGCTCAAGGTGTAAGTGCTGTCGCTCTAACTAATTCATCTACATTCGGATAAAAGCGGGTCTAGATTTTGAAACGCGTGACAAATTATTCGTCTCCAATTTCTCTCATCACAAAAAAAGCAAAAGGTACCTACTCTCGGCTTAACTCATTAATCTCCGCAGTACTCTTGTCTGCTCAAAAAAGTAACTCAAAAAAGTACTGGAATTGTAAGTGCTGTCGGCTCAACTTATTTATTTACATGCTGATAATATCGGGTAAAGACCACGAATAGCGTGAACTTTCATCACTGAACGGAACTATTCCATTTGAAAAACTTGGACTATTCTCTAATTTCTGGTGCTAGGTCATTTTTCCTAATTTTTTTTTTCCTACATCAGGTTTTCCTATTACTTTTTCCCTACTCTTTTTTTGTCCTATTACAGTAAGTCCTACGAGTGAGATGTCCCACTGGCTTTTTTCATAAGGGTGTTTGTCCTAATAATTCAATAATAATTGAAACGTAAACATGAGTAGAGTACAGGGAAATTTTTCAGAAAGAGTAAAGTTTTCTCAGCGAGCCGAATATAAGTGCGTGAACAGGAGACATTACAAGCTGAGCCTTCTATACCCTCAATATAAGGAGGAGGATGAAGCTCCACTACTTACGGGCATGTGGCCACAATTTTAACTTGTGAGGTACCTATGTTGTTTTTAGCGGCTCTGGTGCTTGCACTAGAGCTGCTATTCCTGACGGTCCCAGCTGGGGAGTATCAACGGACCATGTTACATTGGAGAGACCGCGTGTTGGTAGATGGGAATCGGCGCCATTTTCTGCTGTTTAGGGGGACTGATTTTATTTTAATTGATATCTTTTTCCTGTGAGCGAATGCTATGTTGTGTAGTGTATTTTTGGAATCATGGTGATACTGTCAATAATTCAAAACGGGTCTGTGCTTTAATCTCGCACTGGAAAAAATGTACTTTACGTTTAAAATTTGAAAATTCAAATCTATAAGTTTTCGCGCTTCTTTCGAAGAATGCCGTGGTTGGAGCTTCCTATTCATACTACTCGACATCAGCTGATAGCAAACAAAGGTTACCAAGGAAACCGTAAACGCTTAACAACTACCTACCGTCGCCAGAGCCGCTTTCCGACGCGAATGCGTTGGAGCTTCCTGCTTGTTTTACTTTCTCGATCCCCTAGTTTTAAAATTGAATTTCGGACAAATGCCCCTAGGAAAAAAGCCAGTAGGACATCTCACTCGTAGGAGTAACTGTGATGGAACAAAAAACGAGTAGGAAAAAAGTATTAGGAAAAATTGCAGTAGGAAAAAATGTTTTAGGAAAAATGACTTGCCACCCTAATTTCTATCATCATCAGTGAAGTAAATCTGAACGTATTTTCCACTCAATTTATAGATTTGAATGCTAGTGTGTTTCTATTAAGAGTCGCAAGCACAATTCAATCACTATATGCACGGCATGGAGGAAATGTATTGGACGACAATTCTTGAAACCCACGACATAGCTCCTCTTTCGGATTAGAATAAATTCCTCCACTTGTTCTCATCACAAAAAAACTAAACATACTCTCCGTTCCACTCATAAAACTAAGTTCTCTTGACTCAACTCAAAAATCTACTAATTGTAAGTGCTATCCGCTCAACTCATTCATATGCATAAGGATAAAACGGGTTTAGATAGTGTATAGCGTTTTCTTCAGTCATTGAACGTTTTTAAAATTCCCATATTTTAAGAAATATCTGACTTTCTCAAATTGTTCTAACAAGCAAAATAAAATTTAAAGAAGTATTTCAGACTCAACTCATAAACCTGAATGCTAGTATCTTTCGATAAGGAGTAGCGAGAAATTTACTCACTGTGCGTATGTTCGTCTCCGATTCCTCTCGTCAAAGAAAAATTAAAAAACGAAAGGTCCTCACTATTGGCTTAATTCATGGATCAACTAATGATGGATTTCGTCTCATTACCAAGTGCAGTCGTCTCAACTCATGAAACTACATGCTCATAATCGGGTTCAGAATGTAAACAGAGTAAAGGCCCGTTACTGAACAGTCCAGTTTTTACTTCAGAAGCCTTGTGAATTCTTTTCCCATTTTGCTCATTTGCAAAATGAAAATTAGGAACTACATTCGACTTGACTAATTAATCTGAATTTTAAAGTGTTTTAATTATGAATATTACAAATTTTTGTCACTAGTTGCTGCAGTTTCTGTCGAATGCGTTTACATTCTCCTCTCGTGTCTCTTGAATAAAACAAAAAATTAATAAATGATAACATACGAAAAAACGCATTATGTTTACTTCCGTCTTCACTCATATGTTTACTTTCGACTGGACTCATGAATCGGCACGCTTATCATAAACAGCATGTCCAGGCTTACATCTGAACTCATTTTTTGACTCACCTAAACGTTGAAGTAGCTACCAAGTCTTCTAAAATTTCTGTCTCATCTTTTAAGTGCGTTTGACTGAACTTGTTTCGCAAAAAAACAAATTAGCTCCATGCTCTCAACTAAACTCAAAGAACTACTTTGATGACGATACGCTTACGTTTGGCAGAAACAGTCTTAAAAATTAGTTTCGAAAAACATAATTCGAAGTAGTTGTCAGACCTAACGGAATATCCTGGTAGGCTCCAAATTGAAAATTAACAATTAATTCCAGGCAAATTATCTTCCGTGAGAAGTAAGCACGAGGATTCAACCTGTACCAAACTTGGAAACGCCCAAACGTTAGGAAGAAATATCTATATAATTTTCAGATGTTCCCTCCAAATATTTGGTCTATTCGACAAATTGGCGGAGGGACCACTACTATTCACTCAAGGTTTCCGAAGTGAAAGAGGTGCTTGAAATAAAAAAAAAAATTTGATTGTGGGTGAGGGGGGAAAACTAGGGAATAAAAAGAACACAAATGGGCACGACAAGATAGAGACGAAGAAGTTAATTTAAGGTTGCTTCTACTTAAGACAAAGACGAATTTGAAATAAATAGGAAATATAAGAAACAAGAGGAGGAAAGGAACGATATTATTAACACCCAAAAATTGTACGCAAAAATGTACTTAAATCGCAAATCCCCCACACGTGCAAGAACTCTATTGTTGCTCTCCACCATAAACCATTCAACATTCACACGCTTCCTAACCAGCCATTCAAACAATCACACGCACACGAACTCACCACCACACAATCACGCTCTTATTTTCTCTCTGCCTAACCCTAAGCTTAACCTAAACCTAAGCCTAACCTAAACTAAACCCACCCACCCACTCCCATTCTATTTCCCATGACCTCAAGCCCGGCCCGAAATAATGGAGCTCTTGCGTGTGTCAAGAATTTGCGATTGAAGAACTGATTCCTATGTAAAATTTCGCGAGAAGCACGATGATGCTACTGGTTTCCTCTAAAACAAACTCTGAAATTCAGTAAAAGCTCTTAAAGTTGAGGCCGTAAAGAAGGGGATATCCCACGCTACGCTGAGAGTCTACATCTATACCTAGTGAAACTCTCCATGCAAAGATAAGAGCAAATACACTAACAGGGTTGCTGTGTTCTCAGTTTTCGAGTCCCCACACAAAGTGGCAACCCTGCTAATATATTTGCTCCCTATCTTTGATGGAGAGGTTGAATAGGTATAGAGGTGGACTCTCAGCGTAGCGTGGGTTGTTATCCCCCTCTTTACGGCCTGAACTCTAAGAGCTTTTACTGAGTTTTGGAGTTTGTTTTGGAGAAAACCAGTGGCATCATCGTATTTCTCGCAAAATTTTATGTAGGATAATGTACTTAAATCGCAAATCCCCTACATATGCAAAGGCTCAATTACAGCCCGCCCTCCTGTGGGCATACAAGTTGGACATAGTGATAATTCGGACATTTTCGGGCGAACCGAGCATTGCAACTTCGGATCCCGAAAGCTCACCGGGATATTGTTCCCATTGTGTCTACAAAGAGCCTTTACCTATCGGTCGGACCTTTGCCATTGTGGCCTACTGGTAGACAAAAATTGCCCACCAATTTTCTTTATCGTTTGTGAATTTTTCCTTCATTTCAACGGATTAGGATTCAGCTTGCAATCCTGATGAAAAATGTAAATAATCGTAGGTAAGTATAATAGCAAGTTATCATATCACAAAACGCGCTGAAGGAATTCGCAAATTTTGTGATACAATAACTTACCATTAAACCTACCTACAACTATTTACATGTTTCATCAGAATTGCAAGCTGAATCCTAATCCTTTTAAATGAAGGAATAAATTACAAAGGATAATTATAATTGGTTGGCATTTTATGTCTACCAGTAGACCACGATGACAAAGGTCCGGCCGCTATAGGTAAAGACTCAGTGTGTGACACAATGGGAACAGAATCCTGATGAGCTATTGGGATCCGTAGTTGCAATTCTCGGTTCCCCGAAAATGTCCGAATTTGT
The DNA here is from genome assembly GCF_918797505.1 of Bemisia tabaci. Lineage (NCBI taxonomy): Eukaryota > Metazoa > Arthropoda > Insecta > Hemiptera > Aleyrodidae > Bemisia > Bemisia tabaci. Next base: position 41,272,566 of record NC_092795.1, read on the forward strand.
TTTATGTCCAACTTATTTGCCCAGACTATTCCCTACCCAGAGTTAACTAAGACTAAATCCTGTAAAAGAAAAACTGAGCCCACCCGTGCCCACCCCTTATCCCTCCTAACCTCCCCCCTAATCCCACCCTACACCCCATACCCACCAAACCCCCAGCCCCCTACGTTGCCCATCCTAACCTACCCTAAGCTAACCAACCCCCGTCAAGTCACAAGTCAGTCGGCCACGGGGAAAAAAAATTCGGATCCGAAACACAAAATGGGGGTAAGAAAGCATTACGTTACGTCTCTTGCGCTCCGTAACTGCCTTAACGGTAGTTACGAGACGCAGGAGTGCTAACGTAACGCCTCCACCTACCCTCTTGTGTCGCGAACCCGAACTCGTTTTTCCCGTGGCACATTAACCACCCTCGAGTAAAAATGATGGCACGGCTTTTACAAGCATTGAAAGCTAACCCAAGGTCATCGACCAAGGGTTGCTGCAGGTGCAGGACCGCCGTCCACGGCAGGGTTGTTGGCGGTCGGGCGGGTCCGCAGACGTCTCCTTCTAGCGCGTGCCACGCGGTCCGACCGGGGTTGGGGAGACGACCCGCATGACGTTCCCTCGAGCACTCCATCCTAGCTAGATCGTAGAATGCAGTGGCGTGGCGTGCTTTGCGATATATCGATTGTTATGCCATTTAAACCTATGGAAAAGGATCGATAAACAGGGTGTTCGCAGCGAACACCCTAATAATCGATTCTTTACCATAGGTTTTAATGGCAGAACAATCGATATATCGCAATTCACGCCATCACTGAAAAAAAAAGTTCGGTAAATATGGAACCACGATTTTGTTCGGTGCACACAACCGAATTATTCGGTCTGTGCAACCGAATTGTTCGGTTTGTGCGACCGAACAGTTCGGCTGAGCAGACCGAATAATTCGGTCGTGTGTACCGAACAAAATCGTGGTTCCATATTTACCGAACTTTTTTTTCAGTGCACGCCACTGCTAGAATGCCGTCTGACAGAGTGGTCGAAGGACGTCCGTCCTCCCAACCGGCGAACGGACCGCATGGCCCGCACTTTAACCGGAACAGACGGTGACTGGTCGTAGTTGCACCCCCACGGCACAGAGATGCAAGTAGCTGTTGCAGCGGAACTTCCGGGGCCCCCATAAAGGTACGGCACTTGAGACGCGCAATTTGGCGACCTTTCGATCATCAAAGGAATCTTTTGATTGATGGTTACACCATCTTTGGTCGCCAACTTACGCAGACACTGGTAAAAAAAACCTCTTGGTTCAAGAGTGCAATTTCTTGCCGCCGGATTTAAGAGTCTGGACTCTTGTTTCAAGCGGATTTTGAATTGAATCAATGCAAAATCCGCTTGAAACAAGAGTCCAAGACTCTTAAATCCGGCGACAAGAAACTGCACTCTTGAACCAAGAGGTTTTTTTTAACAGTGTCTGCGTAAGTTGGCGACCAAAGATGGTGTAACCATCTATCAAATGATTCCTTTGATGATCGAAAGGTCGCCAAATTGCGCAGACACTGGTAAAAAAAACCTCTTGGTTCAAGAGTGCGATTTCTTGTCGCCGGATTTAAGAGTCTGGACTCTTGTTTCAAGCGGATTTTGAATTGAATCAATGCAAAATCCGCTTGAAACAAGAGTTCAAGACTCTTGAATCCGGCGACAAGAAACTGCACTCTTGAACCAAGAGGTTTTTTTTACCAGTGTAAGACTTGCGCGCCTTAAGTGCCGTACCCAAAGGTGGTTCTGAGTGATCTTTGGACGAGATTTGCCACAAGGTTGCGCTGCTGATCTCGTCCCCAGATCACTTAGAATCACCTTGTTCATCTGACAATTTTAATGTCAGCTGATGAATTTATAAATTTTGTCACGAAAAAGGTTAATACAATTCAATTTGAGACAATGACTTGCATTGACTAGTTGATATTGATTTATGGTATATTTTAACTTTATATATTCAAGGAAAACAACCTTGAACTTCACCTCCGCCCTTTTTCATTGGCACCCACCGATTAAAATCTACGGGAGTCTATGACACGATTGGAAAATAAAAGGGAAAACGAAAGATAGGGGAGAAAGGTCTACCGAGAAGGAAATGGTAGTAACGCATGAAGTAAGTACACGGGTAAAATGGGAGAGTTTGGTCAGAGTAAGTTGTTACATTCGTTCGTTGATTTAATTGTTCTATCCTGGTATAAACCGAGTCTTATCGGAGCGTTCATTTCTATTTAATCCTAAGGCTGTGTAGCGACTGTTAAGCGAAACTCACGCATTAAAGAAAAACAACACATCCAGTAAGTGTCGATAAATTCCCTTGGGAAACTCTTAAAGCATTTGAGCATTCGATTTGATTTTAATGTAAAACCTGCACAATTATTTAAAAATCTTCTACTAATTCCCTTGGGAGACCCTTATACAGCTTTTGAGCATTCGATTTGATTTTAATGTAAAAACTGCTTAATTATTTAAAAATCTGCAAGTGCGATACAACACAGAGTGTGGATTTAACTTCAACTTTTACACGTAATTTATTACGCAAGGGCTTGAAATCGTTTGACGAGAGAGAGAAAAGAAAAGAAATTATTCAACTTCATTCAGGCAAAATGCTTTGTGCACCGAGAGAACAGTTGCCAACGTAGACTTCGAATTTTGGCAAGTAGGGCATACGGAAAAATTTAACTACTTTCTCAGTGTAATAATTCATTGCGAAACACGATGAAAAACTTTAAATTAATAAAATGAATAGTCCTAAAATACTGAAAATTTACTTAATACCAGAAGATTTGGCAATAAATATTATGAAAATCTGAAATTGTCGCCAAACCCCCCCCCCCCCTCCCCAGAAAGGATACTGCTAAACCTGATTAATGAATTTTTGAAGCATTTAGAACTCTGTATGAATTGATTGGTGATATCTCTGCTTGACCGTTTCATTAGTAATTGTCATGCTTTCGCAAATCTTATTTCAGAACACAAATAATGTGTTGAGTAAATTTTTAATCTGAAAAAACTGCTTTGTCTTCAAAGTAAAATCGTCAAAAGGAGACTATGAACTTGATGACTTTTAATTCACGAGAGGGACAAATAGTTGATGAAATCTTTAACTGAAAAGTTAGGTACCATTTCTTTTTTTCTGCCGACAATAGTTACGATACGTCACTTAATTCAAATCCATTTCCGATCACACCAGAGATAAGTTAAAGAAACTTATTGGACGACTTGATATAGTGTCTTTAATACACATGACGTACCGTTGTTAACTAATTTTATTGTACCTACAGGGGAAACAACATGGGAGGAAAAAAATTTTTGAGTGTTGAAGTTTTGTACACTAAGTCTCTTTATCCTCCTAGAATAGAATATGACACTGTAAGTGCGATTCAACAAAACTGCTGAATTCAGTGATGTTCGTAAAGATTCAAACTTCGTTGAGAACGCAAAGTTCAACTTCAATATCCAATATAGCAGAGTTATTATTTCTTTCTCATCCATAAAAACGCGTATCTGAATAAGGAAACTAATGGCACGCAAGTTGTTTGAAACGGAAGTAGTGAATTTCTTTAGCACAATGTGGTCCAACTGACTTCTAAAGTGACAAAGATTCTTTAAAAAATTGTTTAGAACAGAAAAAAATGCTTAATCTTCCTTTGCAGGTGTAAATAAGGTAAAAATTAAAAGCGATAAACAGATGGATGGGTAAATATGACTGAAAATTAATGAAAGATAGAACTCATTCTTTCTTTTTCTTTTCACGCAAGTGCGGTTGTTGAAAATTCTGCAGTATTGCTTGTGGGGCAAGGAGGAACAACGATCAATTTCATCAGTGACATAAAATGATGAAAAATCTTTAAATAATAATCATTGATAGAAATGATCCATGGACTGTAAGCTAGGCACTTAATTTTACAAATGCTGAAATCACACGCTGAATACAGGGAAGCTGAATGTGGGTGTCATCGGTCCGTTGTTGAGTGGTGTCCTGAATTTTGCGCGTAACGCGAAAAATTAAAGATTCAGCAACCGATGAGGATCGGTTATCATCGGTTATCAGTTTGTCTGCACTATTCGAATCAAGTTGATGGAAAAAAAACACTCTTTACGACAATGCAGCTGTTGAGCAATGACTGACGACCCCAATGCTCAGCTCCCAAATTCAGAGTGGGATTCCGGCTTAACATAAATGAACACGATGTGTCCTGTTTGTTTTTCTATTTTTCTGTTTTTTCTGTTTTTCTGTTTTTTCTGTTTTTTCTGTTTTTTCTGTTTTTCTGTTTTTTCTGTTTTTTCTGTTTTTTCTGTTTTTTTTGTTTTTTTTTTTTTTTTGTTTTTTTTGTTTTTTTGTTTTTTTTTTTTTTTGTTTTTTTTTTTTTTGTTTTTTTTTGTTTTTTTTGTTTTTTTGTTTTTTTTGTTTTTTTGTTTTTTTTTTTTGTTTTTTTTTTTTTTGTTTTTTTTTGTTTTTTTTTTTTTTTCTGTTTTTTCTGTTTTTTCATTTTTTTCTGTTTTTTCTTTTTTATTTCAACTACAGTACAATTTTACAAAATAAAGCTTGCGTATCGTAAGTTGGCTCGGAAAGCCATTTGATAGATAAGCAATTGCCGCCGCGGCTTTAGAAAATGACTTCCGTGCAAATATACGGTGCGCAAGCTTTTTACAAATTTGTTTATTTCATTAAGCCCTAAAACCTTATATTGGGGAAAAATACTCTGCCATTACATCCCGAAGTCTTCGCCGTTGGAAGCTTTGATTTATGAGTCGTAACAATGTTTCCTGTCCGAATTTTGATCAAAATGTACATTCCTTCGTATCGTTGGTCTTCTTATTCTCCTTCCTAGTTGGTAATAAACATTTCTGACAAATTCTGAAATAAACTTGTTCGATGATTTTTTCCTTGTCTTGACCAAGAAAAGCCACAGTCTCGGCTCCGTATCACAATATCTGTATCGCAGTGAATTTGTCCGGTTTGACGGTATCATCGTTCAGCAATTATTACTCATTGCTTCGCAAGAATTTGAGTACAAACAGAAATGAGACTTCTGACCAAGCAAACGTTCTTCACTCCAGCTTTCGGAACGGATTTCAAGATATGTCGATTGTAGAAACAGAATCGAGTGCGATCAACGGGTTGGTGGCTCTGAGAGAGACGGATGTACATGTGGATGTATTGGGCCGATGGCGCTGGACTCTCTTGCACGATAAAGCAAGGCATGAAGGCAGGCGAATGCTGGTAAAATATCTGGATGATGTGAAAAATTCAAATTCTCAAACGGCAACCGAGTTAACTGTGCAACAAGGAGCTTGCATACAGGCAATGAACATTTTTTCATTATATTGATTTGATTGCGTAGAGTATTGACGCATTAGAGCAGAGTAAAGTTTCTTGAGATTTCGCGTCGACTGCCTGAGAATTTTGCTTCGCTACGCAACAGATTGACCGAATAATTTTTCCTCGTGGTATGCGGGCCTTCATCTTCGACCCCAGCGCATTTCCTTTTCTTTTCTTTTTTGAGACGCCTCACAATTATGATCACTGGCATATCAAATCACGGGTGGGTCGGAACTTAGCGTTCTAAATTCTCCAGCAGAAGACATACTTATGTGATTGTATATTTGTATTATGTCCGTAGACATCATGGGGATTTCGGCACATCCATTCTTCAAGCTTTTGAAATTTTCAGGGATTAAGGCCGAGTAGAATCTGTTTCTGCAGATTTACTCGTCAGTTCCGTGAAAGTTTGACACCACTGGGCAAAAAAAAAAAAAAAAAAAAATAATTCACGGATTAAGGCCGAGTAGAATCTGTTTCTGCAGATTTACTCGTCAGTTCCGTGAAAATTTGACACCACTGGGCAAAAAAAAAAAAAAAAAAAATAATTCAGGGATTAAGGCCGAGTAGAATCTGTTTCTGCAGATTTACTCGTCAGTTCCGTGAAAATTTGACACCACTGGGCAAAAAAAAAAAAAAATCAAATAATTCAGGGATTAAGGCCGAGTAGAATCTGTTTCTGCAGATTTACTCGTCAGTTCCGTGAAAATTTGACACCACTGGGCAAAAAAAAAAAAATAAAAAAAAATAATTCACGGATTAAGGCCGAGTAGAATCTGTTTCTGCAGATTTACTCGTCAGTTCCGTGAAAATTTGACGCCACTTGACGGTCAGACACGCTGACCACTTGGCAAAAAACAATAAAAAAAGTAAAAAAAGAAAGGATGTCGTTAAATTGTGCATGTCTTCGCTGGAGAACCCCACATAGTGAATTTGACGTCCATGGTTTGCGGCGCCTGCAATATTGCAGATATACTTCACGCGTATCTACTCCGGGAGATAACTTGCGCGCTCATGCGTGTAAAGTGCAGCGCCCGAGACAGGATGCGCATTTGCGTGGACTTTAATCAACTGCAGGCGTTTATGTTCTTGCATGTGGACATTCTGCGATACCTTGCATTGATTCATCATAAATCTGCAAAATGACGTTGACTAAGCTGCATATTACTTGGGCGTAATTCGACACAACTCCGTCTGAAGATCTGCACTTTTTGTGGCGGCTTGAAAACAATGAGCAAAATACGTCTTCCTGGAGTTACAATACCAGCTTGCCGCAAAAAGTTTTGGAGTTGGTTCCTCCAGGTAGGCATCGGAGAGGGCGCTCAGCTAAGAGGTACATTGATGGCATCTAAAGAAAGATGGATAAATGTCAGCTTCCGGAAGAGCTCTTCCATGATGCAAATATTAGTCGAGAATACCAATGATGTGGTTCACTTTCAGCTTTAGGTTGAGACTGTTAGCACTGTGAAACCAAAAGAAATTGTTTTCATCTGATGATAAGATAGTGTGAAGCACTCGGCCGAAACTGTTGCAGCATTGAGAGAACCATTCTGCTGGAAAATATTGATGATATGGTCGATGTTGAAAATTCAATCGATACTGTTAGCAAAAAGGAGAAAAAGGTTGATCTGAAATGCTGACGATGTGGTGTATCTTGATTACCGGATTTAATCTCGATTAGTTCCTAATAATTCATCGAAAATTACAAGGACATGAAAAGAAAAAGGCTTCTGCTGTTCATATCCAAAGAGTTAGCACCATCGGATAAGCTGAAGTAGCCATAACACGATCATCTTCGTAAAACAGTAGGGATGGACGAAAACAAAACTGCATTCCGCATAAATTACATTGTGGATTATGCATTTTGCTAGAGGAAACTGGTTGAAACGAACCACCAGTTTCAGGGTTCGTAGCGGAGGTTCGGTTTCAGCCGATGATGTATGATGATCCAAATGTGTCGCTGAAGTAGGAATTTGACTGTTTCATTAAGTAAAATCTGCGTCAGGTCAAAACAATGCTTGATATATGCTGGACACAAACTGGTTCGGCTTCACGTCGGCAGGGTTTGTTGACAACGAATCCAGCAACACAATACAAAAGTCAAGTCCAAAGGGGCAAAAAAATGGGATTCGCAATGGCAGAGCAATAAAGAGGCCCACAAACAGCTCACGCGGGCAACAGGCGGTCACATAAAAATGACGCTGAGATCAGTAGCAGAGATCAACGAGGTTATTCAGCTTGAAATCGAACTACATTGAGGATAAAAACCCCACTTCTACCTCGCGGCAAAATCAGCGATCAAGTTTAGTGGTTTTTTTTTTTTGGGGGGGGGGGGGGTCATGCTCGTGACGTTACCAGACTACGTGTAACGCAGAGAGAGCTTCCCTAGTTCGGAGCTGTTTTGGAAAACTTTAATTTAAAGAATAGCGAGTCATGCCGTCAAGCAAGTTGATCAAAAATTGAGATGGCTGCTCTAATAACCTCGTTGATAGAAATATACGATAAAAATATCGCAATCAGATACTATCATTAATGATGATCAAAGAGAAGGCCAGAAAAGGCAGCTAGAATATTCTCATTTGTGGCACATTAAAAACAAAACTTGTGAGGCTTGGAGTGAATACTTTCAAAAGAAGTGAATATTGCGCACTTCCTCGGTAAAAAGGCGTAGGAGGCTTCTAATGCTGCTAAGAATGGCAACGTGGGTATTTAATTACAAGCAACCAATCTGAAAGCTTTCGTATGAATTCCCGCGAATTTTTGTTCACTATTGTGTGGAAGCAAGTCGGCAGTGAATGGATTGCATTTTCGGTGAATGCGATGGAAAATTGCACAATCTTAGCAGCACTGCGCTAACCGTAAACGCCCTTTTACCGAAGAAGTCCTCGATGTCGATAATGAGTGCTGCGGGGTTCGTTTTTACGGTTTAAAAGAAATATATTCTCATGTTAATAAAATTAAAATTTCTTTCAATTTCCTTTGAAAGAGACTGAGATTCAAAATAATCACGGATACATTAAAAAGATAAAGTGAATTAATACGTTTTCTATTGATTGTTATATGGCTATTAATTTGCAGCATAGCGGCCAGGGTGCATGACCCCCTGAAAATGAATATTTTCCGACTAGGAGGCAAAATGTTGGATACGGAAATTAGAATTTTTCTACTTCAAATTTTTGTTATTCTTAGTTTTTGATTTCAAAACGACCAGATCTATGAAAAAGGAACTTATCGTTGGAGGGGAAACTTGTCCTTTACTTCTTGCAAAAATTTAAACCACAAGCTCATGTGTCAAGTGTCAAGCGCGTCAATGTTTGAGCTTGACAGTCAAACTTGCGCCAAAATTCAGTGTTACCATTTAAGTAAAATTTGAATATTTGGAAAATAAGGTTCTTCTTCGCAGATCCGGCAACTGATGAATTAAAAGAATTTACACTTTAATACGTTTCACGCGTATTGATTTTCTTTAAAAATTAAAAAATAAATAAATAATAAGTAATAATACAGTATGAGAGCAATAATTCGTTCTCTTTACAGTCCATGGGAATTGTGATCGTTAGCATGAAACGAAACATCATTCATCGTAAAATACACTGCGGGGCCCAACAACCAGTCTAGGTTTCTTCAATTAAAAACTATTGGGATATTTTGTATTACTTTTTTTTTGCGACTTAAAAACTTTGGATCACTTTTTGCAATTTGGAACTACTTAAAAGCAAATGCAATTTTGCTTCGATTCACAACTTCTAAGTTCACAATAACTTATAAGAAGCAGGTCAAAACGTGACATTAAAAGTGCAAGTATCTCATTTAATTCATTAGTTTAAATGTAATAATAGAAACTATTAGAAACTCCCAGGTCACACACTACCATTGCAGTATGAAAGAAGTTGTGTAATCTCGCAATAGCAATGCAATGCAAGCAATTTTTAATGGCAAATCGCGATTAGTTCATTTAATGACCTTCATCCTTATGACATTTACCTACTAATTGCTCTCACCGCCGGTTTCGTCTCTGCCCGCACGCAGTGCGGCGATTTCGGCCCGGCAATGAGAACAATACTGCCGTGTTAAGGAAAAAAGTCGTACGAGCCTTTAGATGTGGCCACATTTCCTTCAATAAGAGTAAAATTTTAATCGGGAAAATTCTGAATATTCTTTTTTTACAAATTTTTCAAAGAAATGTGTCCGCGATTTAATCTAAAATATCTGAAAATTTCAAGGAGAACTGTGCAGACCTTTCCTCACAATTACATGTTCTATTCGATGAAATTAGTTAACTCTCAAATGCTGATACGGCGTTTTTTCTTGGCACGGCAGAATCACTTCGAACGCGTATCTAGGACATTCAATCCTTATGATATCTACTTACTATGGGGTCGTTCATAAATTACGTGAAGTTCTAGGGGGGAAGGGGGAGGTCGAGGAATGCGTTACGCGATTTTTTTAAACATATTAAAGAATAGGGACTTACGTCACAAAAGCTTTACAAAAGGGGATGGGAAGGGAGGAGGGGTCCAAAATTCCGAAAAAATTGGAAAAAAGCGTCACGTAATTTATGGACTAATTAATGGATCCCTAATTGCTCTCACAGCCTGTTTCGTCTCTGCCCGCACACAGTGCGGCGATTTCGGCCCAGCAATGAGAGCAATATAAACCTTATTATACAGTGTTTGAATCTTTTAAAAAGCGACATATTGTTGATGACTTTTATGATCGTTCGCAGCCAAAATCTATGGGAGATGGAGCTCTTAAGAATGCATGGATTCAACTGCGTCGAAAGCAGTGCACGATAATGGCCCACAATAAGACCTTAAAGAAAGTTCCGCCGACAGCCCCTGGCGGTTAGGCAACCTTATAAGTACAAGTGGCTGCACAATGTGCGATGTGCGGAGGGTTGACAACGTATTGTCTAATTCTAATGATTAATGGTGTTTCATTTTTAATTTGGTCCTCCTACCATTCGAAATATTTCAACAACCGTAAATGCGTGTACAGACATATCCTCATACTAAACTGAGGGGAAAAACTGGCGAGGAAAACGAAGAATCTCGATAATGAGTCATTGTTGGTCCTGATAGACTGGCATAACATTCTGAACATATTGTAAATTAATATGCACATTTGAGTCCGTTCCTGATAGAATAATGAATATTTAAATTGTGATCTTGCAAAATGAGTTTTCAAAATAGTAAGTCAATTATGAGAATAATTTAATTTGAAAGCGAAGCTACTCACGAGTGAATCTAAACGAACATCTGTATGAGCTTTCATTGAATGACTGTGGAAGGCCAGGATTGTAAAATGCTCTTCGGAACTATATTTAGGCTTGAAACCTAGTAAATTTTGTTCAGACTTGAGGTGGATGATTTCACGAGGACCGCGAATTATGATCGTATCAAGCGAAGTCTTAAAACTTCGGCATAATAAGACTCAAATTCATCTTGGTTGGTACCCAAATTATATGTGTGACGATTTTTTTGAAGACAGTCAGCAGGATAGCAGGATTATTCAAATACAGATTTAAAGCTCCAAAAATTGCTTATTCTCAACCCTAAACATTGAAATGTAACGCGCGCACGATGCAAAGAAGCAACCGCATAGAAACTTACATGTCAACGTTCGTATGTATGACCTTAGAACTTCCTAACCTAATTGCTATCGAGAAAAAATGGCTCTAGCATATTTTTATGGTCGGACCCAATCCTGGGACTTAAACAATGATTACGATCTATCCAATGGCACACCCTCCTAGAAAAAAGCGAGGGCTTAAAATGCGAAAAAATTGTGCCCCTGTCGGCGCACGATCGAAAAACATTGGTTTCTTTAAATATTGAGAAGAAATCGACTTAAATCGGAGAAATTGACTTATTTACTATAAAATGTTGACTATGCTTAATAACTCGTCCTAAAAAGCATTATCCGACTTATAGGTAGCCAGGGCAATCTACTAATGGTTTAATTCGTTAATTCATTACGACGATGAGAAAGTATGGCTATTTACGTCGGGGTCCAGGAGACCACATTAAATGTTGAGATTTAGATGCTTGAAACGTTTTAAAATTTTGGTAGTGACTTTTGTGCGGGCATCTGATAGATATTATAGCACAAGTTTAATCTTTTCTTTTCTTTTCTCTCTATTTTTTTTCACAATCAACAGGGAAAGACAGTCTTCCTCCCTCGACAGACCCAGAATTGTATAGCACTTCAACAATTTCTTAAAAAAAGCATGTTTCCAAACAACATGAATGACATGATTACTGTTAGTGAAGCTATTTATGAAACTTTTTGATACATTCATTAAAAGTTAATAGTAAAAAAGCTCGATTATTTGAAAATAACTTGAAGATTTAGGAGGAAGAAAACAATAAGATTCATAGTCTTTATTTCGCGACCATTTTTAATTACTTTTAAACGGCTATTGCTCAATACGGTGCCGACACTATGGTAAATTTGAATAAGTGTACGAACGAATTTAAACGGTGAAAAATAATCGACATGACGAGAGTTTCCCAAGGGTTAGAAATTGAGGAGAAAAAGCATTTGGCTTAATACTGGCAAAAGTGTCATACTCAGAGTCGTTCATTTAGGGAGGCTCGTATAGTTTACAATGTGATTAAAACTTTTAATTGCATTGCGTTCAATGACAGTGACCATGCAATGTTTTTTGGCTTCAGTCTTCTCTGACATTAAATTGCATTTAGCAAACATGATTTTCAGGAAGGATAAGAAGCTAATTTCCGAACTATCTTTAAAAAAAAAAAAAAAAATGTATACCTAAATTGGGACTCCATCTATTCTTACAATCCTACAAGTACTGCGCACAGTAGTTTTTATCTCGAAAATCGGTGCCTGATTCAGTGATTCACGCAATAAAGGGTTAAAGGGAGGTTCGCGAGGAGGTCGTTCGCGTAGCATCATAAAAATGGAAATTTTTAAGAAACTCAAGTAAAATTTATGAGCTTAAATTAGGATGGATTAATAATAGATGGATTCGACTACACCGGAAAAGACTCAACGTTTTGGGTGCTCGACCACGCGACTGCATTGCAGCGAGAATTACGTTACGAATAAGTATAACCACACTCGGCTTGTAAATCGAAATTATGTTACTCTGACCAGACATGTATTTTCCTTAAGCCATACTCTGAGTTAAAAATATGAATTAATATGACTGAATCGATGGGACCGAAAACCATAATGTGGGGTAAAGGAAGCAATGTCCATTTTGCTGATGAACCCTTGACTGATCCATTTTTTTCAAGATGCTTCATAAGAGGCCTCCTCATGGTAAGAAGCCGTTAAACAGGCACGTGGCACGTAGATTTTTGTTGATATTGTTTTAGTTGCTCGATTTGCGGTAATTTTTTCATCATTCATATTTGTTGTTTGGTGGGTCTTGTTTTGGGGGAAGAAGTCTTGAGCGGATATAATGGTGGGTGACCTTCTCAGAGTAAGGGTGGCCCACGGGTCTTCCCCCGAAATATTTTTGCAATAGACCCTTCATTTAGCATTGGGGGGGGGGGGGGGGGGTTAAGTAGAGTGCGCAAAAATAACTGGCTAACAAGAAGTACAGCACCTCATTAGAAAAATTAAGTGCTTTTTCAGTACATTTTTAGGTGCCATTAATTGAAATACTTTGTAAATTCTGAATTCACGGGCGCATTGCAATGAAGAAGACACGACTTTTGAAACTTAGAGGTGGCCTGAAAATAATGTGGCTTACACTTGCGAACTAGTACGTAAAATTGCACTAAGGAGAAAAAATGCGCGAGGGATTGCATTTTTTCCAGTCGGTCTTAAAAATGTCAGTCCTTCTTGCAGGATTCCCGTTCTATCTCAATACTTCCGGACCGCTCTCAAAGGAGTATTTTTTTCCGGATCAGTAAACACTCTGACTTAAACCCCCTGTGCCACGTGCCTGCTGATAACGACTATGAATCAGGAGGTGTTTCAAAGGTCATCATAGTGGGTGCCTTGGTTCAGGGGCTAGAGGTGAAGTTCACATAATAATCAGTGGCGTGGCGTGCTTTGCGATATATCGCTGTTCTGCCATTTAAACCTGTGGTAAAGAATCGATTACCAAGGTGTTCGCTGCGAACACCCTGATTATCGATCCTTTTCCATAGGTTTAAATGACATAACAATCTACACTGGAAAAAAAAGTAGCTTGAAACAAATCAAAATCAGCTTGAAGCAAGCTGGAAAAAATCTTAAATTTGCCGCCAAGAAACGTATAGGTTGAAATAAGCATGGTCGGGCTGCTTGAAATTAGATACCCGGCGGAATCTTAATTATTTTTCGTTTAATGCTCGGATCCAATACTAAATACTGAAAGTTTTATTCATTTTTCATAAAATTTCGTAACGTGGGGATAAAACGTTACTGATTCTTCAACATGGATCATGTTAAAGTCGTCGCGTGCGTTGCCGCGGGTTTTGTTCTCGGTTTGCAGCACTGTAAGAATGCGCGGCTTTTGGAGATCTCCTGGAATGACTTGAGAATGTAGGAATGTATAACTTAATGCCCGTGCCGAAAATAAAGGCGGAGTGGTTACAATCCAATGGAAACTTAATTCAAGAAGTTGGCTGCAAACTTAATTTAAGTCTAATTTTTCCAGCTATTTCCAAGATACGTGTCATGCTTGAAACCAGGAATCTTGAATCGAGTATACATTATCTTGATTCAAGAAACAACTTCTTAGAATTAGCAGCCATGGTGGCTTGATGTAAGATTCAGCAGGTTTGGCTCAAGATTTTTGTGCTGCTTAAATCAAGCTAGCAGGTGATCCAAGCTATAAGGTAGCTGCAAATAGGAATCTCGAATCTTGAATTTAGCAATAAATTGCTTGTTTTAAGATAAAAATTCTTGAATCAAGTTGATTTTTTCTCAAGATTTCGAGACGGCTTGACCGTAGCAGACTTTTTTTTCCAGTCTATACATCGCTGTTCTGCCATTTAAACCTGTGGTGGAGAATCGATTACCAAGGTGTTCGCTGCGAACACCCTGATTACCGATCCTTTTCCATAAGTTTAAATGACATAACAATCGATACATCGCAAAGCACGCCACGCCACTGATAATAATCAGTGGCGTGGCGTGCTTTGCGATATATCGCTGTTCTGCCATTTAAACCTAGGGTAAAGAATCGATTACCAAGGTGTTCACTGCGAACACCCTGATTATCGATCCTTTTCCATAGGTTTAAATGACATAACAATCGATACATCGCAAAGCACGCCACGCCACTGATAATAACTTAGGCCCCAGAATATAGTTCCGCTGATCCCGGATCCGATTGGGATCCGGGTATTTTCGCCGCTACTTGCATCTCTGTGCCAGGGAGTGCAACGCAACCCGCCACTCGTCAGGCCCGGCGAGGAGATCATCCGCAGACCCTCCCAGACCGGCCCAACCACCCTTATGTGGATCTGGACCGGACCCAAAAAAACATGCCACAAGTACATGGGTTACCCAAGGCTCCCGTGACACGAACATATGACGGTCTTTCCGCTCAGATGGAGGTCATCAAAGTCCGTCAACGAGCATTGATGGCCCCCACCTGAATGGAAATTCGACCGTGATGTGTACGCGTCACGAGAGCCTTAGCGTCGAAAGAGCGTCCACACGGTTCCTTCAATCGTTGGATAGACGGTACGTCGAGTAACCCCCGATCGCTCCAAGATCAGAGCAACTGGCGGATTACGCGACGGACCGGCTATCCAAGAGTCAGATAAACCGCGTGGACGCACCTAGTCGTCAGTTCCTACGCTCCCTCTACACACAAACGCACCACAAATCGACCATTCACACAATCACACGCACACGAACCAACCATTCACACAATCACACGCACACAAACCATTCACAAAATCAAATGCACCCAACATCCACTTACAAGTTTAAGTCAACATAAGAGACATGAATAAAACATGAAAAACTTGGCCATTTTGAACACAACTAAATAATGAACATTTTTGTAATATCAAATGGGGCATGCAGCAAACTACAAAAAATGCCAAATTTAAGATGACCAGGCACGGATGCTTGAGGGAATCCAGTACCATTCGAATCTTTCGACCTTGCTCCAGAAATTACTCTTCTTGACCTTCTGAATGAAAGCCTCCTGGTTTTTCGAGATACCGGGGGGGGGGGGGGGGGGGCGAAGTGACCAAGAAGCGTGATTTTTGGACACTTCAGCTCTTTATGACTCGAAAACCCGAGAGACTTTTCATCAGACGGTTAAGGAGAGCAATGCCCGTAATATGGTCGAAAGATTCGAATGGTACTGGATTCCCCTAAGCCAAGTGACTGGTCCTCTCTTGATAGGTCAAGGTGATTCGTGAAACTCAAGTGACGTGGTCGGACTAGCATGCGATAAATCGCATCGATTGGGTCAAAAATCTCAGCAGATTTTGAATTTTCAGCAGTAAAATGACGATAGCCCCTGCGCATGAGCCCAAAGAATCATTTTAAACCCCAAAATTGGCACAATTCAGAGAAATAAAATCAGAATAGTGTCAGGAAAAAAACTTCGCATTTGAATCAGCTATCGATTTCTGTATCAAATGTGAGATTTTTTCCCGTGCACAATTCTGCTTTCATTTCTCTGAATTTTGCCAAATTTTGGGTTTAGAATGATACTTTAGGCTAATGCGCTGGGGCTATCGTCCCTTTATAGCTAAAAATTCAAAATCTGCAGAGCTTTCTGACCGAATCAATCCGATATATCGCAAACCAGTTCGACCACGTGACTTGAGCTCGACGAATCACCTTGCAAAAATGGGGGGGGGGGGGGGAAGAGGAAGACAGGAAGGAATAGCGTGGATAAATGACACTGAACTGTGAGGAGCTTGAGAGTAAAAGATCATACAAAAGAATAGAATCAGAAAAGGATTAGGTCAAACTGTGAATTGCAATGGGAGAATAAGTTCATTGATAAGAGAAGGGACACAGTGAGGATTCAGATGCTGATTAGAGGAAGGTGATAATGGGATGGGAGTTATTACTGGTGATGTGAGGAGAATGTTTAAGGTGATTTCAAGCCTAAGTGACGTGGTCGAACTGGCATGCAATACATCGCATCGATTCGGTTAAAATCTCTGCAGATTTTGAACTTTATAGTAAAAAAAGGACGATAGTCCCTGCGCATGAGCCTAAAGAATCGTTCTAACCCCAAAAATTGGGTAAATTCGGAGAAATGAAATCAGAACAGTGATAGGAAAAAAATCTCGCATTCGATTCAGCTATCGATTTCTGGATCGAATGCGAGGTTTTTTCCCTTACAAAATTCTGCTTTCATATCTCGGAATTTTGCAAATTGTTGGGTTTAGAATAATTCTTCAGGCTTGGGGCTATAGTCTTTTTTTTTGCTAAAGATTCAAAATCTGCCGAGATATCTGGCCTAATCCATGCGATACATCGCAGACCAGTTCGACCACGTCACTTGAGCTTGACGAATCACCTTAGAGAGAATTTTGAATTTTATACACCTCTTTCACGTCCGAGACCCTAGTGAGGGAAGTGGTTCCAGTGAAATGCTAATTTTATTTCTTCGTTTGAGCCTCATTTTTTTCGGCTTCAAGAATTGTTTTATATTCAGGCTGAAGTACAGTCTAGGGACTACTGACCATATTTTAGACTTCAGCACTGAATACCTGCAAATTGTTGTACGTCGCTATAAGCTTACCACCTACTCGTGAAAAATAATTGGGACGAACCAGATTAGCACAGACAGGTGAACGAAAATGTTCAGAAAGGGGTAAAGTACAAAATTTTGGAGAAAATTTGTTTTCAAAATAATGTACGTAGGTAACTCTACATCGGGAACTACAAGAAGGAAGAAACGACTGAACAAAAATTTTGGCAAATGTTCAAAGAGGAAAGAAACATCATTTGAAGAATCATCTATTTGACACCCTTTCTCCTCTTAGAGAATAAACCATAGCGAATACTAACGAAACAAAAATCCTCATAAAACAGTCCTTCTTTCCGAACGAATAGACTTGAAGTCATTTACCGATCATGGGCCGAGGGAGGGGGGGTTGGTTTGATCGTCAGAATAGCACGCCGGTCATGACAATCCATCAAAGAGGCGGAGGGGGGGGGGACGCTCCTTGCGTTCTTCTCTAAGTTTCCGAGATAGTAACTATCACAGTAGACTGGAGGAAGAGAGAGAGAGAAAGCGAGGGTTTGACTGAAGAAGCCGCAATCGTGCAGACCACCCGCCTGCTATGAAGAAATCAGATTCTAGGAGAGCAATAAGTGATAATGTTGAAAAACAGAAAATCGACTGAAATCGTTCCGTGCGGCTTCAGGATTCTGAGAAAAAAGGGTTCTCTGCCCGAAAAACCAGACAGGAGACACAAGCCGTGAGGGCCCGCATCCGGTCCCAAGGCGTCAGTTTTCGTCGCCGATTTCTTATCTTGCCCGTTTTGCTTCACTCATCACTTCAGGCAAACCACAGGGGGAAGGGGAGAGACCCAGCGTGTTGGAATCGGGCGGGAGAAAATCGCCCGGCAAGCACAAGATAAGCGAGAGGGAAAAAAGGCGGGAGAACTCGCCGCTCCTCTGACGTAAGGACGATCCGAGATTTTCGAGTGAGCCCCGGAGAGTATGGATTTTCGTGTAAAACAGGGCTCACGTGGAAATTCAGTTACACTTTTTGGTCAAAAGACCGACGAATTGGACTTCTTTAGGCAATTAGGATATACAATTTCAGGCTCATCTGTAAAAACACGTAAGTGCATAGGGAAAGTAATGGCACATACGTTTTTCTTAGACATTGCTAGAAATGATAGTTCCGAATGGCAAAATGTAGTTCAATTGAGAGATTGAAAAGAACAACAATCGACACATTTTGCTCGGCGTTAGGAAAACCGGAAATAGCGCTCCAAGTGCAATAGAACAGAAAAATCAAATCAACACTGCAGGAGCCTTTGAAACTTTGGCAAGAGGGGTTGAAAGGTCTTCCAACTTTCGAGAATATTAAATTAGGACCATTTAGAGGATACTTATTGAGTACAAGATTTAGTCTTAATTTTCAACTAACGACGTGGAAACATTTCACAGAACTGTATTCTCACACGGAGCAGCATTTTTTAATTACTAAAAATGTAGCGAAACTTCTCTGTTTCAATAAAATTGCTCAAATTTTACACGGGATTTTCTAATCTTGGTAAAGTAATCCTTTGCAACTGCGAAAAGGAAAGTGGGGGGGGGGGGGGGGGCAAGCAAGGGCTTGTACGATTGGGTTGAAACGATAAGTTCCAGTTAGACACTTCCAAATGCAAAAAAGAATATGATGAATAAAAGGAAAGCTCGAGATGACGGAAACAAAAAATTCCAATTCAACGACTCAAACTTCCACGATAGATTTTTAGCTCACATTGATCATACGTTGAGCCCCCAAGTAATAATGAACGATATAGTCAACCAATGAAGTAACATAAGGAGAGGCTGCAATAACATAAAAAACTGGGACGTTTCGAAAAAATGGCAATTTCATTTCCGACTGGAAAAAAAACCAATAAGGAGTCGTCGATTTCTCTCCAATCAACATATTTCCTACTCTTTTCAAAGCGGACAAAACTTGCCCGAAATTATCATCTGAAGGTACAAATGTAAGACACAATGTCAATGAAAAATTCATATTATTTTCATCGAACAACCTAGGAATTCTCAGATGAGGGAAAGGTACATAGCGTGGTGAGTCTAAATTGGCAACCTGAAATGAGAGGGTACAAAAATATTCATGGAAGGGCTTGGAGGTCAAGGCTCATTCAGTACAGTTTTTGAAAAAATTGAGATATTCATTAATTCATCTAAATCTAATTTGAGAGTAGGCATATTCTTAGAAAATTCACAACTAAAATCCAACTTTAAAGCATCAGAAAGTGAGTTTGAACTTCCTTTCCGCCATTAAGCCCCACGAAATTTTGAAACTAGAAACACATACTTATATATCTTGGAATAGAAAAAATTCAAAAAATTTCTGTGCGCTTTGTCCTCCAAGCCTCTTCATTTAAAAACTTGTCAACATTTCCTTTCAGTGGGTTGCGCGTATGAAAGAAGAGAAATGACTGAAGAGAGAAAGAAACAGGAAAATCACAGGGGAAGATCCACATGACAAGTAATACATATTTACACCTTAGTTGGGCAGAATTTAAATCAGAAGTAAGTAAATTATCTCAAACCTCGATCACAGACCAAACCGTGATAAACAGAAGCAGTAGTAGCCAAAATTTCCCATCGAGAGAGCCCATCACAAGATTCAGTTCTGCGTGAAGTTGAAAAGCTTCGCTTTGACCAGGGAAACCGACGCGAAATGTCCACATCTCGAGACGAAATCACACCGAAACTAACCGAATTTCCGCACGATTTAATTGCACGACGAAATACGAAACGATGCGATCGAAATGAAAAACATGATGAGACAGAAAGCGAAAAAGCGAATCGCGCAACACAGTTCCGAACTTCCGAACGCGTGTACCGACTAAAACCTCGAGGCATGGTGAATGAATTCAAGAAACAGAAGCGTTAAACACGGCACAGATTATCGACACACTGCATAAAGAGACACACGAGACTTAATTACCGACAAACAAGAAGAAAACTCAAAGGAAGCTCTAATAATTATGAAGGGATGTTGGAGAGCCAAGGCGGCCGACGCGTGCGCGACCAGAGACGTTCACCGAATGCACAAAGAAGTCGCAGACGACGATCGACACGACTGGCTGGCCGAATCTTTTGCACGGACGACGACGTCGCTGGATAGCTCGAGATGCGTCCGTTGCGAAGGACCGTGAGCGACGCAGACGCTGGCCGAATCAAGGACAGACTCGCTCTCAGCCTCGGGCGTCCGTGATAGGTCCGTGACAGTGATCAGTTTTGCAAAGGTATAGCTTCCCGCCACCAGAAGGGCTCGCGAGCCAGCCTCCGACCGGCTTCCGAATTTTGACGATTTGCTCGCACCTTATCTGTTCTGTGATCACACCATAAACAATGATGCCAGATTTTACTAATAATCTTGTGGGGTCTCTCTCGAAGTAAATGACTTGTGCACTTTATACAAACACAAATCCTCTATTATATTATAATTTATTTCCTGCCGTTCAAGTCTTCCTTTTAAGTTACTCCTGTTAACTAATCCAAATCAAAATGTACTTATACCTACCTCCCTTCTCTTGCTCATTAGATGACACACTATTTTTTCACATTTACATCTCATTCAAAATAATTGAATTGGATCTAAGACGTGTGCACAAATTGTTATCGTTGCTGGATGCTTCTTCAAAAATAAATAAATTTATGATAAAGTAGGTACCGACCTGCGGCACTTTTTTCTGCTGAGAGAGGAAACCTAAGTACGCCTCCTCGGTACATAAATTAGTCGGGTGCATCATGAGAATTTCTTCATTATTCTGTTTGAAATGTTTAGATAATTTAGATCTGATTGCGAAGAAACATCTCTGAAAAACGAGAGGAGAAATATTCTCAGATTTCCTCGAAAATTCGTATTTCATCAAGGGCAAGAGCCTCCCAGAAAGCGGCCCCTTTTTTGAAACTCAGGGATTTTATTCGTATGCGGCTTAAATGAAACCTTATGATGATACAGGCCTCCAGTAAAAATTTTAGCTTGAGAATACGTCTGGTTTCCAAGATACAGCGTTGCAAAGTTTGTATATTTATAAGCTTTAAAAATTCGCATATTATCTTACTTTAAAAAACAACTCCATGTTATTTTGTGACATTTTACCTACAGTCAGTCTTATCTTTAAATCCATATTCCTATTGATACGGTAATACTGCTGACAGGGGCGAAGCTAGGAAATTTCTCGGGGGGGGGGGGGGCATGGGACCACCTCTTGTGGTGAAGAGAGCGGGGGGGGAGGTGAGGAATGGAGGATCCCGTTTTCCTGGGGGGGGGGGGGGCACGAGATTTCTAGGGGGGGGGGCCTCCAGGACCCCCCTAGTTACGCCTATGACTGCTGATTTTCTTGATACAACGTTGCATAGTTGACTTCAAAGACCTATAAAAATTGCTCACTTTTGTAAGTTTCTCAATGAAAAAACGAACTTATTGATCGCCAAAAGATCTGTGTATGTATGGTGTTTAGATGTAACTTTATAATATGATACGTGTTTTCTATATGGGCCTTACCGCGAGTGTAAGTACAGATTTATTGATACAGCGTTGCTAAGTTTATACATATCGACGGTGAAACTACCAAACCACGTATCTCGGTTTGCGACGTCGCAGACTTCCTGTCATACTTTATTTTTTAAAGGAAAAACTACTCAACGTCCAGTCTTGAAAATTTCCGTGATTTTTCCTCTTCGTGCGGAGAAAATTCTGTGAAAATTTCAAGGAATGATATTGATTTGGTCTACTTCAAAAAAATAAAATGCGAGCGTAGATTTTTAAACACCGCAAACGAGATACGTGATTTGGTAGTTTCACCGTCGATATGCTCTTTAAAAATGTTCATATTTCTAAGTTCTACGTTTAAAAAGCGACTTTCGTGGATCTTCTTCAGAATTTGAAGCATGAAATCTACCAAATGTGTCATTTGTAGCTCTATGTTTGTACTAGCCGTTCTGAACGCGCAAAGCGCGTCCAGAACGGCCGGCCAAGGGGCTGCGCCCCCTGGACCCCCGATCACTCGCTACGCGAGTGACATTCAGCTCGCTCCGCGAGCCATTTTTCTCGGTGATTGGACGTTTGATCACTGAGATGTATACATTTTGGAGACTCTGGAGGCAAAAATGATTTCGTCACAGAACCTTGTTGCCGGAGCATGCCATAGAATGGGCCATGCGCATGAATAGATTTGTGGAGATGAAGCGATGATGGGGATCGATCATTTCTTCAAAAACGCATTTGACTGGGACGTCATCCCTTCGGATGGCGGAAAAAGACAATCCATGGATCTCCTTCCGCGATTTGACTCGCTGAAGTAGCAAAAGTTCATCTTTACCTCTTAAGAAGATTATCGGTGGCCTAGGGGTCTAAAAACTGCTCAACGATAGTATAGTTCCGAATCGAACGATAGTCGAGTTCCGAATCGCAATGAGCCCACGCATGTTTTTTTCTTATATTTTCATCGCATATTTTCTCTGATGTTTTTGTTTTATTCTATCTGATTGCATATTAGTATTCATATCCTCATTTCATTTCCTTTCCCTTTCCTTTTCCCTTTTTTGTAGCATCTTGGTCCATTTAAAATTATTATTTTAAAATAGCTTTTCCCTAGTATACAATTGATGCTTCAAACGGAATCAATTCTTTTAATGACATTTCCGGCTAAATCATGGGGTTTCCCAGGAAGGCAGCCTCTCGTCCCTCCCGGACTCTATTGTCGCCAGATAAGTTGCTTTTTTAGCACTTTTCCCAATTCAACTTCATGTAAAATATTCACATTTATCGCACAATCTGGCAACCTCTCGAGTGAAATAGAAAAAAGGTGGAATCGCTGAAAGTCTGAATCCTTCGAAGTTTATATTAATGATGATTTAAACAGGGATACTTTGATAGGTGGTGATACAGCGATGCCAAGCTAACAACTTTAAACTCTCGAAATTATTATTTATGCTAGTTAAAGAGGACGTCAATGGGTGTCATAGGTCATACCTTATATCCAGGAAAAATGTCGAGGGTTGATGTCAGTTCCAAGAGACGCTTGGTATTCGCAAAAATACTATTGCTAAGTTTATTAATACTTCTTTTCAAACAATAAATAATACAATTAATTTAAAATGAAGATGTTTATTTTAAATCTTCGCCATTTTAAATTAATTGTATTATTTATTGTTTGAAAAGAAGTATTAATAAACTTAGCAATAGTATTTTTGCGAATACCAAGCGTCACTTGGAACTGACATCAGCCCTCAACATGAATTTTTGATATGGGTCCAATTCGGGAAAAATATTACAAATTTCCAAGATCGCAGTCTATGATCACAATCCATTGTCATATCGCAGATCGATCGATAAGTCAATGTCTGATTTAATCATTTCGACAGCACATTTTGTTTGCCAAACGAAGCCGACAGACGTCCGAAGTCAATGCGCCAAACTTGAACGCGAATGTCCGCGAATGTTAAGAAAAAATGCGTCTGAAAGTTAAGAAAAAATGCCTCTAAACTGTCGAGGCATTCTGTAACACTACCTCGTAATATAAAAAAATTATTTATATTCCTCGTTGAGAAGGTAACAAAAATTCAAACAATAAAATAAAAAAAATGTCCGCGGGGAAATTTGCAGGTGCTAAAATATCTCCGGGCTGTAATCCTTAAATATTTGAGGAATACGAGAGGGGTGAAAAACATGTAGTTTCATATAAATAGGATGAAACATGCAATTAGCGCAGAAATACTCTGCCGTGCTAAGGAAAAACGCGTATGAGCCTCCAGGCGTTGGCAAATTTCCTGTAATAAACAAACGGGGGAATTTCGGGAAAATTTGTAACGTTTTTCCTCCAATTTTTCAGATTATTTTGTTCGCAATTTCACCTAAATTTCCTGAAAATTCCAAGGAAAAATATCCATAGCTTTCTTCAAAAATAGGCATTTTTTCGAGGGGAATTTGGCAACTCTCGAATGTTCATACGGCGTTTTCCCTTAGCACGGCAGTACTCGTAGAGCGCATTTGATGAGGGACAACGCGACGGCGCGAGGCGCGGCGACGCGAGGACACTGCGTTGAAGCTTAGCCCAGGATACAACTAAACCAGCTCAACGGACGTCCACGTTGCATATGCAAAAATTGAAGGCGCGCTGACTTCGTTTCGCTTCCAACAGCGTTCTACACACTATGAGTGGAATCAAGCTGACTAGGATAGGATGGGCTCTTGTGATACAATGAAATTTCGTGCGAACTGAGGGATCATTGACCCTCGAAGTCTTTATCTATATACCAGGGCATTATTTGATTAATTGATAACCGCGTTTCTCCTTTTGAACGTGTGACAAAAATACGAATGGGAGCGGTATACATAGACCACCTTCAGTTCGCAGAATAATAGAGGATCCACGGATAACATTTTAATTAAAATGATGAATAGATCAATTACACTAGTCGTAGAATTATGTGGCATCATCATTTCCCACTAAAACTCACGTATTTCAGCAGATTAGATCATTTTGTTATTTCTTCTCCAATAATTGTTCAATTCACGAACCAAGGGTATCCTCGTGTTCAGTTCACTCAGTAGTTCCCACTTAAACACAAAATTCATCAAATTTCAGACACCTGCAAATTCTCTATTCTCTCCGTCAGGCGCGGGCAATAAAAAAATCGAGAAAACTAGCTGTGAAATTTTTTTGCAAAGCATCGATTTTTCTGTCCTGAAATCGGGATGGAAACTCAACCTGACGGCGGACCTTATCGATCTTGTTTTTTTCACAGGATGGTAACAATCAATTCACGATTTTGAGACAAGCGAACCGATGCATCGCTACTCACTCGTAAACATTATTTCAGCGACAAATTGCTACAACATTTCTTCAGTGGAACGGAAATATATCGGTCAAATAACCCTCATTCACTCATGCGAGCTTCAAAATTACTTATAGCGCTGGTTGTTTCTGATCTTCACCCTTTTTCGACGACCTCCCTCCGCAGTAAAAGTCGCTCGATGGGCGCTCAGTCAACATCAGCACATCAACGACTCGGGGCCAAAAAATATTAACGCTTGAGCTATCTAACCTAAGCGGGCCAGCATATTCGGAGCGCTCTCTATACAACCGCCGCAAACACACCGTGGCTGTTAAACAAACTTACGCGCTTTTGCACTCTGCCTTTGTCATAAGAGCTCGGGTAGTTTGATGGGTACTAAAATAAAAATTGAGTTTTTACTGCCACTAATGGCTGCCGGGAATGCCGCGGAGGGAGTTACTGTTTGAATGTGCGGATAACCAATTGGTCCTGCGTGGGTACCCATCGAACTGAGAATCGAGCGTTGAACCGCTTCGATTCTTGAATCGATATCGAACAGTAGCGAGGCGTGAATGATCGATTTATCGATATTTCCTCATTTCAAGCTATGCATGGTAAAGAATCGGTTATTGAGGTATTCGTTGCGAACACCCTGATTATCGATCTTTTTCCATGGGTTTAAATGGTAGATCAATCGATACATCGCAACACACGCCACGCCACTGATATTGAGTGACCTTGATCGGTATATAGCATTGGTGAGATAGGAAGTTATCGATCACACTCATTCGATATGCGATACGTATCGATATCGATCGACTTCTCGCCCGACACGACACGAGCTCTATTTTTCTGGGACATAGAGCAAACGAAACGACTGGTTTGGGGATTCGCCAGGGCTCGTTGTGACGGAATCTTGCCATTGGGTAAAAACTGCGTCGAGTTATCCGATAGGAATCAATGAAAATTGTCTGAATTTTTGCAGATGGGACAACATTGCTGCTCTACCCGCCCAGCTATGTCAAATTATGCATCAAACTGGTGTACGTTGTACGTGCATAAAGATGATTTGTAGTTTGGTATGAAATTTTGGGAGACTTGCAATGACCGGACAGCCATCCAGAGACTAATATATTTTATGGATCCCGCACACACAATCTATAAGTTATATAATCGGAAGGAATAAGTTGATTTTATCGACGCTACTTTTTTCATATCTGATGATGATTGCTGACCAATTTAAAGCATGACGGTGATTTCACGATAACGGAAATAGTAGTGTCGCCAGTGTGGCTTTACCGTTTTTAAAGATATGGGTGGTTTCACGATAACTGGAATAGTTTTGTCGCCGTAACAGACAACACATTTTTCGGTCATATTTTTGGTAGTATGTAATCACTCGATTTTTTCTGCATTAATCTTCAAAGGGTTACGTATTAAAACGTTTTCTAATGATTTATCGCTCTGCTTCTCAATTAATATTATTTAAATTCCGAAAATGTGCTGTCTGTTACGCGGTGAAAAGTCAGCGTAGCCGATAGCACATGTTCGGCCATTTATATGTTAAAATTGAAAAGTAGAGCGATAAATCTTTGAAAAGCGTTGTGGGGATTAACGCAAAAAAGTTCGAGTGATTACCATTACTCCTAAAAATATGACCGAAAAATGTGTTGTCTGTTATGGCGACAAAACTATTCCAGTTATCGTGAAACCACCCTTACGCGTAATCGGCATCCGCGACCGAACAGAAGGTGACCGTGTTCAGTTTTGAAAACCCGGTCATGTCCAAATTTTGGATGGAAAAAACACGTTTCAAGTCGGTTTTTCTTTCGTAGAAAAGCGCGTACCTACTTCACATCTAATCCGGATCAGTGCACATGACTGAGACTCAACTAAGTATGCCGCGTTCAGTAAAAGGACTTATCAAAATGTGTGCAGCTGATAAAACGTGAATTTTCTAAAAAACTTGTGAATATTTTCTTTAAAATTTCCTGGGACTCTCCTTGCACTAAAATAATCGTACCTGAGAATTTCAAGGAAAAATGTTCATCGTATTTATAAGTTGATCCGGTTAAATTTCCTCGAATACAAATACTTGTCCATCGGAAATGAGGGCACAAAAGTCGTCACCTTCCGGCAAAAATATCACCAGCGCCATGCGACGTTTAAGAATTTCCGCCGCATTCTTTTTACAGAGAAATTGTTTACTGAAGCTGTGCGAGAATTTCACTGAATTTCCTTTGGGCTGCGGATGAAATTCAATAAAATTTTGAAACAGATTCAACCAAAGATTCCTTTGTAAAAAAATAAAATGGCGAGGGAAATTTTTAAACGTCGCATGGCGCTTCTGATACTTTGGCCGGAAGGTGGTGAAATATGACAACATTAAAATTTTTAGATGACCTTTAGCACGTGCAGCACTATGTCACAAAAATTTAGAAATTATAGTCCTTGACTTTATCTTGTTTTCTCTGTCCTGTTGCATGAAAATGCAACGACTCGATTTAGGCAGAATGTTTCTGCCTAAATCGAATTTATTTTTTCTCTAATGCAATTCAAAAATTATGCTAAACGATATTGAATACGAAGGCTAGGACTTAGTGAGTTTCTGGACGACCGATCTCTTCAGGTGCCGTAGTATCTTGATTTATTTGGCGAGGAACGCTCCGTACTCTTAAAGGATGCCTGTCATTCTTAATATGTCGGAGCGCCTTCAATTTCTTATGATACTGTGCAGCACCTCTGTTGTGAAATAGTTGCTTGGGGTACCGGGGCACGCTGCGGCGCGCGGTATGGCGGGCGGCCGGCCGGGCCAGCACGAGACGCGCATTGGCGCCTACAAACCTACAGGGATACTTCAAGCATTGCGCAATGCGTGAAGTATCCTAAGGTTTGTAGGCGCCAGTGCGCGTTGCGTGTGGCAGCACGTCGTGTCACTCCGCTCTATGTTAGGCTTTATTATTTAAATTCGCGGAGTCGGCGTTTTTCAAACTCATGATTTTTAAATGTTTGCTTACTTTGCATGGATTATTTTCATTTATATTGATGAAGAAAGGAAAATATGTATGAAAGGAAAATAAAATGTGTGTTTCGTAAATATTGGGCAAATTTCGGAAGAGGAAAATTGAAAGTTGTTCCGTGAGTGGAGTTACATATGTATAATCCTTTTTGACCTTTTTTTTCTAGAGGAAAGAGGGTATTTTCTCCCCCCCCCCTCCCCTTCTCCCTAATGAGCCATTTGGAAGCTAATAAGTAGTCCTCATGGTTAAGAAAGCTGAAAGTGTTACCATCAATACCTAAATTATTTCATGTCGTTGAAAGAATGAGACACATTTTGATACCTATGAGGTTTTGAGGAAGCAAACATCAAGTATCTACTACGGAAAACTTATGTGCAGCTACAGGTCGTCTCCTGAGAGCAATTAAATCAGCAAATTAAGAAATAACCTCAAAGGTACAAACTAAGAGTAAACCATAAGTTACAAGTGACCATGCACTGAGGATGTAGGCGAATTTACCTATGAAATTGGTAATTTTTGTTGCATTAAAGTGCTTTAAATGGAAAAATATTTTCCAAAATACTGCCATGCTAAGCAAGAACGCTGTTAATCCATCAAGATTTTCCCTCATTTTTTTTGGGACAGAACCACTTTATGATATAAAAACCGTTTTGCCCACACACCTTAATTTTCAAGTTAAGTTCTTGATAGTATTTGCGAAAGAATTCTGTAAAAACTTTGTCCCAGGGTACACAGTTTTTTTTGCTATGATACACTGTTTCCAAAATATGTAATATGGCGTTTACGGCGTTTTTGCGTTGCTCGGCAGAATAAAAGTTGTCATATCCTGCGATTGTCGTCCAGTGTTTGAGTAGGTAATACAAGTAAAAACTTTTGAAATGTATATTTACATCAAAGTTCAATCGACAATACACTGGTACTTATGAAAAAAAGAGAAAAAAATTAGTAGTAAGTTCCTATTTTGTAAATAAAACTCTAAAAATAAGAAGATACATCTAAAAAACAAACATCAACAAAAAATGATGGCTTACCTACTAAGGTTGTCTGACTCAGTGCAACTTATAGATAAACTACGGATTCAGAGTCATAGGAGGTGTGTTAACCACTAACTAAATAGCATTAACTCTAGATAATGCTGAGATAAGAACAAATTAAAACAAATTTACTACGTTTTAGAAGTTTAACATTTTTGGAAAACAAAAGAATAATTTTTAGGGTAGGTATACGCTGCGCATCAAAATTAGAGCAAAAAGGTGGAGAGTTTCTGCCCTTGGTAGCAGTACCATTTATCATGGTTTCTATTATATTAAGTTGTGAGTCATGGTTAAAATTACAGTAGCAAACATATACATGCAGATCCTTTGAATAATCCACATTATTTGTTATTTCTATAAAGCAATATTAAATTTATAAATAATAAAGAAGATTAAGATTGAGATTTAAATAGTAAAATTAATTTGGATTTAATTATTTTAACTGCCTTACTTATAAATA